>NC_090379.1:17615388-19050516 GCF_036365525.1 Heterodontus francisci
TGGTGGAGTGGGGCATGATATTAATCAGGAGATTAGAGAAGCATGTAGCATGGGTAATACATTAATCCTGGATGATCTCAATCTGCATATAGACTGGGTAAACCTAATGAACACTCATGCTGTGGAGGATGAGTTTCTGGAGTGTGTTAGGGATGGTTTTCTAGAGCAGTATGTTGAGGAACCGACTAGAGAACAGGCTATTTTAGATCTATTATTATGAAATGAAAAAGGGTTAATTAATAATCTTCTTGTAAAAGAACCTTTAGGGATGAGTGACCATAATGTGAGAGAATTTTAAATTATGTTTGAAAGTGAGGTAGTTCAATCTGAAGCCAGGGTGTTAAGTTTGAACAAAGGAAATTATGACGGTATGAGGGGCAAATTGGCTGAAGTGGATTGGGAAAATGCACTAAAAGGTATGACAGTATATAGGGAATGGTTTTTGAAGAATTATTACATAGTTTACAGCAACTATACATTCCTTCAAGGCACAAAACACCCAAAAGTAAAGGCAGTCAGCCTTGGCTAACAAAGGAAGTTAAGGATTGTATAAGATTAAAAGAAAAGACCTAAAAGTTGCTAGAAATAGTAGTAAACCTGAAGATTGGGAGTAATTTAGAATACAGCACAAGAGGACAAAGAAACTGATAAAGGGAGAATAGAATATGAATGTAAACTAGCAAAAAACATAAAATTGGACTCTAAAAGCTTTTTTAGGTACATAAAAAGGAAACGTTTGGCTAAGGCAAATGTGGGTCCACTACAGGCAGAGTCAGGAGAATTTATAATGGTGAATAGAGAAATGATAAAGAAGCTAAATGATTTCTCTGTGTCTGTCTGCACTGAGGAAGATACAAGAAATCTCCCAGAATTAAAGATCCAAGGGACTAGGGAGAATGAGGAATTGAAGGAAATTAGTATTAGTAAGAAGGTTGTATTGGAGAAATTAATGGGGCTGAAGGTTGATAAGTCCCCGGGACCTGATATTCTACATCCCAGAGTGTTGAAAGAGGTAGCTATGGATATAGTGGATGCATTGGTGGTCATTTTCCAAAATTCTATAGATTCTGGAATGGTTCCTACAGATTGGAAGGTAGCAAATGTCACCCCACTACTTAAGAAGGGAGGGAGAGAGAAAACAGGGAACTACAGACCTGATAACCTTATATCAGTAGTAGGGGAAACGCTATGATCTATTCTAAAGGATGTGATAAATGGATACTTGGATAATAATGATCTGATTGGGCATAGCATGGATTTATGAATGAAAAATTATGTTTAACGAACCTGTTGGAGTTTTTTCGAGGATGTTAATAACTGAATTGGTCAAGGGGAGTCAGTGGACATAGTATATTTGGATTTTCAGATGGCTTTTGATAAAGTTCCTCACAGGAGGTTGGTTAGCAAAATTAAAGCACATGGAATAGGAGGTAATATACTGGCATGGATTAAGGATTGGTTAACAGGCAGAAAACAGAGTAGGAATAAACGGGTCATTCTTGCATTGGTAGGCTGTGGCTAATGGGGTACCATAGGGATCAGTGCTTGGGCCCCAGCTATTCACAATATATATCAATCATTTGGATGTGGGGACCAAATGTAATAGTTCCAAGCTCGCAGATGACACAAACAAGGTGGGAATGTGTGTGGTGAGGAAGATGCAAAGCAGCTTCAAGGGGATTTGGACTGACTTTGTGAGTGGGCAACAACATGGCAAGTGGAATATAATGTGGAAAAATGTGAGGTTATTCACTCTGGTAGGAGGAATAGATGTGCAGAGTATTTCTTAAATGGTAAGAGATTAGAAAGTGTAGATGTACAAAGGGTGTCCTGTCAATAAGTTACAGAAAGGTAACATGTAGGTGCAGCAAGCAATTAGGAAGGCTAATGGTATGTTAGACTTTATCGAAGAGGATTTGAGTATAGGAGTAGCGAAATCTTGCTTCAATTGTTTAGAAGCTTGGTTAAACTGCACCTGGAG
The DNA here is from genome assembly GCF_036365525.1 of Heterodontus francisci. Classification (NCBI taxonomy): domain Eukaryota; kingdom Metazoa; phylum Chordata; class Chondrichthyes; order Heterodontiformes; family Heterodontidae; genus Heterodontus; species Heterodontus francisci. The sequence continues at coordinate 17,617,370 of NC_090379.1, forward strand.
TACTGTGTGCAGTTTTGGTCCCCATTACCTTAGGAAGGATATTATTGCCATAGATGAAGTGCAATGCAGGTTCACCAGACTTGTTCCAGGGATGGCGAGACTGCCCTGTGAAAAGAGATTGGGGAAACTGGGCCTGTATTCTCTAGAGTTTCGAAGAATGAGAAGTGATCTCATTGAAACCTACAAAATACTGAAAGGGATAGACAGGATAGATGCGGTTAAGATTGTTCATCTGGTTGAGGAGTCTAGAACCAGCGGACGCAATTTTAAAATAAGGGAGAAGCCACTTAGGACCGAGGCGAGGAGAAATTTCTTTACTCAGAGGATTGTGAATTCTGTACCCCAGAGGGCTGTGGAAGCTCAATTGAGTATTTTTAAAGCAGAGATTGACAGATTTGTAAATACCAATGACATAAAGGAATATGGGGATAGTGTAGGAAAAAGGCATTGATTGTATTGAATGGTGGAGCAGGCTTCATGGGCTGAATGGCCTACTCCTGCTCCTATGTTCCTACCTGGCAGTGATTACACATCATATAAAAGTTAGTCAGTAGTGGTATGTTAAGGGAAGGTTGTGCCTGACAAACATGACTGAATTCTTGAAGGAGTAACAAGGATGGTCGATGACAGGGGTGCATTCGATGCAGTCTATATGAATTTTAGCAAGGTTTTTGATATGTCCCATATGGCAGACTGGTCACAAAAGTAAAATCCCATGGGATCCAAGGCAAAGTGGCAAGTTCGATCCAAAATTGGCTCAGAGACAGGAAGCAAAGGGTCATCATCGATAGGTGTTTTTGTCACTGGAAGGCTGTTTCGAGTGAGGTTCCGCAGGGCTCAGTACTAAGCCATAAGAACATAAGAAATAGGAGCAGGAGTAGGCCATTCAGCCCCTCAAGCCTGCTCTGCCATTCAATAAGATCATGGCTTACCTGATCGTGGCCTTAACTCCACTTTCCTGCCTGCCCCCCATATCCCTTGGCTCTTGCTTTTTGTGATATATATCAATGATTTGGACTTGAATGCAGGGGGTATGATTAAGAAGTTTGCAGATGATACAAAAATTGGCCGTGTGGTTGATAATGAAGGAGAAAGCTGTAGGCTCCAGGAAGCTATCATTGGCTCGTCAGTTGGGCAGACCAGTGGCAAATGGAGTTCAATCCAGAGAATTGTGAAGCATTTGGGGAAGGCTAACAAGGCAAGGGAATACACAGTAAATGATAGGATAATGAGAAGTGTAGAGGAACAGAGGCACCTTGGAGGGCATGTCCACAGGTCCCTGAAGGTGGCTGGTCAGGTAGACAAGGTGGTCAAGAATGCGCTTGCCTTTATTAGCCGAGGCATAGAATATAAAAGCTAAAGGGGTTATGCTGGAACTGTATAAAACACTAGTTAGGGCACAGGACTGTATGCAGTTCCAGTCACTGCACTACAGGAAAGATGTGATTGCACTAGAGAGGGTACAGAAGAGACTTTTGAGGATGTTGCTTGGACTGTAGAATTTCAGTTATGAGGAAAGACTGAATAGATTTGGGTTATTTTCTTTGGAACAGAGGAGGCTGAGGGGATTCATAACTGAAGTATATAAAATTATGAGGGCTTTAGATATAGTGAATAGGAAGGCCCTTTTCCCCTCGGTTGAGGGGTCCATAACCAGGGGACATAGATTTAGCATAAGAGGTAAGAGGTTTAGAGGGGATTCGAGGAGAAATTTTTCACTCAGAAGGTGGTGGGGATCTGGAATTCACTGCCTGAAAGGGTGGTAGAGGCAGAAACCCTCATAACATTTAAAAAGTACTTGTATTATGCACTTGAAGTGCCCTAACCTACAAGGCTATGGCCAAAGCCCATGCTGGCCGACAATTCGCCATCCAGCCTAATCCCACTTTCCAGCTCTTGGCCCGTAGCCTTGCAAATTACGGTACAGCAAGGGCACATCCAAGTATTTTTTAAATAATATGAGGGTTTCTGCCTCTACCACCCTCCCCAGCAGTGAGTTTTTTTTAATTTGTTTTTATTTAGAGATACAGCACTGAAACAGGCCCTTCGGCCCACCGAGTCTGTGCCGACCAACAATCACCCATTTATACTAATCCTACATTAATCCCATATTCCCTACCACATCCCCACCATTCTCCTACCACCTACCTACACTAGGGGCAATTTACAATGGCCAATTTACCTATCAACCTGCAAGTCTTTGGCTGTGGGAAGCAACCGGAGCACCCGACGGAAACCCACACAGTTACAGGGAGAATTTGCAAACTCCGCACAGGCAGTACCCAGAATTGAACCCGGGTCCCTGGAGCTGTGAGGCTGCGGTGGTAACCACTACGCCGCCCTCCAGATCCCCACCACCCTCTAGGTGAAAAAACTTCCCCTCGAATCCCCTCTCTAAATCTCCTACCTCTTCCCTTAAATTTATTCTCCATGTCTATAATCAAGGGGAATAGGGCCTTCCTATCCACTCTATTTAGACCCCTCATAATTTTATACACTTCAGTAACGTCTCCCCTCAGCCTCCTCTGTTCCAAAGAAAACAACCCTATCCTATCCAAACTTTCCTCATAACTAAAATTATCCAGTCCAGTCGTAAACCTCCTCTGTACCCTCTCTAGTGCAATCGCATCTTTCCTAAAGTGCAGTGATTACAAGTCATGAGAAACAGAGACAGAGGGCTGGATTTTACCAGGCCCTTGACGCCATGGATGGTGGCGGGGAGGCCCGGAAAATACTTGTGGGAGCAGCCTGCCATGACCCACGATGCCGAGAATGCCTGCCGCATATTACCGGCGGTGGCGAAGCCTCAGTGGCGAGGCCTTGGTGCGCACCCCCCCCCCCACCTCATCACTTGATAATGAACTTACCTTGTCACGGCGGCCATCCCATGGGGATAATACCAGCAACGGTCGCAATGGAGTCCCGCGGTGAGACACTGGTGGGGAGGTTTGCTAGTGCTAATGGAGGGGGGGGTTTAAACTAATTTGGCAGGGGGATGGGATAGAGTGCAGGTACAGTAAGGGGTGATGCACAGCCAAGTATAGAAGAGAAACTAAGTCAGTCTGGAAAGCAGAGCAAATATAGACCTGTTAAGGCACAAGTGAATAATGCAAGGCTGGATTGCATCTAATTTAATGCAAGGATTCTTACAAGTAAGGCAGATGAATTGAGAGCATTGAGTAACACATGGGAACATGATATTATTGCTATCGCTGAGACATGGTTGAGGGAAGGGCAGGACTGGCAGCTCGATATTCCAGAGTATAGAATCTTCAGGCATGATGAGGGGGGGGGGGCGGGTGGATGTAAAGAGGAAGTGACATTGCACTATTGATCAAGCAGTCAATTACTGCAGTAAAGAGGGATGATATCTTAGTAGGTTCTTCAAATGAGGCCATACGGGTAGAACTTAAAAACAAAAAGGGGGCAATCACTTTGCTGGGAGTGTACTACAGGCCTCCAAACAGTCAGGGAGAGATAGAGGACAGATATGTAGGCAAATCTCAGAGAAGTACAAAAATAATAGGATAATAATAGTAGGGGATTTCAACTTCCCCAATAGTAACTGGGATAGTCTTACTGCGGATCTTGGAAATCTGAAATAAAAACAAGAAACGTTGGAAATATTCGGCAGGTCTGGCAGCATCTTTGAAGAGAGAAGCAGAGTTAACGCTTCAGGTCAGTGGCCCTTCTTCAGAACTGGCAGCTATAAGAAATGTAAAAGATTTTAAGAAAGTAAAGCGGGGGCAAAAGATAACAATTGGGAGGGTGTTGATAGGACAAGGCAACAGAATAGCTGACCAGAAGATCATGGAGCAAAGGCAAACAATATGTTCATGGTGTGCTGAAAGACAAAGCGTTAGAACAGAGAGGGTGTTAATGAACTGAAAACTGAACAGCCACAAGCATAAACATGACAAAAAAACACTGTGGGTAGGCACAGTAGAAACAAACTGAAGAAACTAAAATAAAATAAACACAAAAAAGAAAAAATAACTAAATATAAAAGTAAAATGGGGGGCCCGTCATGCTCTGAAATTATTGAACTCAATGTTCAGTCCGGCAGGCTGTAGTGTGCCTAATCGGAAAATGAGATGCTGTTCCATGAGCTTGTGTTGATGTTCACTGGAACACTGCAGCAAGCCCAGGACAGAGATGTAAGCATGAGAGCAGGAGGGTGTGTTGAAATGGCCAGCAACCGGAAGCTCGGGCTCATGCTTTCGGACTGAGCGGAGGTGTTCCACAAAGCGGTCACCCTGTCTGCCCAATGTAGAGGAGGCCACACTGTGAGCAGCAAATACAGTATACTACATTGAAAGAAGTACAAGTAAATCACTGCTTCACCTGAAAGGAGTGTGTAGGGACTTGGATAGTGAGGAGGAGGTAAATGGGCAGGTATTACACCTCCTGCGATTGCAGGGGAAGGTGCCGTGGGAAGGGGATGAGGTGGTGGGGGTAATGGAGGAGTGGACCAGGGTGTCGTGGAGGGAACGATCCCTTCGGAATGCTGACAGGGGAAGGGAGGGAAAGATGCCTTTGGTAGTGGCATCATGCTGAAGGTGGCAGAAATGGGGGAGGATGATCCTTTGGATATGGAGGCTGATGAAGTGGAAAGTGAGGACGTGGAACCCTGTCGTGGTTCTGGGAGGGAGAGGAAGGGGTGAGGGTAGAGGTGCGGGAAATGGGCCAGACATGGTTAAATATTACAGAGTTAATGTCACGATCCCTGAAATGCTCCCCCACTGACACTTCTACCACTTGTCGGCTTCATTCCCTAAGATTAGGTCCAAAAAGCTTAAAGGGGGCGGAATTCTTAAAGTGTATCCAGGACTGGATGCTGGACCTAATCTTAGGGAATGAAGCTGGACAAATGGTAGAAGCGTCAGTGGGGGAGAATTTCGGGGATAGTGACCTTAAGATTTAAGGTAGTTATGAAAAAGGACAAAGATGGACTGGAAATAATGGTGCTGAATTGGGGGAAGGCCGATTTCAATATGATAAAACAGGATCGGGCTAAAGTGGACTGGGAGCAGCTACTTCTAGGAAAGTCTACGTCAGACCAGTGGAAGTCATTCAAAGAGGAAATAGTGAGAGTTCAGGGCCAACATGTTCCCACAAAGGTGAAGGGTAGGACCAACAGGTCTCTGGATGTCAAGGGATATAGAGGATTAGTTAAGGAAAAAAAGGAGGCGTACGGCAGATTTAGAGGGCTGAAAACAGCAGAGGCCCTCGAGGAGTATAGAAATGTAGGTGGGGGGGTACTTAAAAAAGTAATTAGGAGAGCGAAGAGGGGGCATGAAAAAACACTGGTGGGCAAGATAAAGGAAAATCCCAAAGTGTTTTATAAGTATATTAAGGGCAAGAGGATAACCAGGGAAAGAGTGGGGCCCATTAGGGGCCAAAGTGACAATGTGTGTGGAACCGGAGGACGTAGGTGAGGTTTTAAATGATTACTTTTAATCTGTGTTCCCTATGGAGAAGGATGATGTAGGTGTAGAGATCAGGGAGGGGGATTGTGATATACTTGAACAAATTAGCATTGAAAGGGAGGAGATATTAGCGGTTTTAGCGGGCTTAAAAGTGGATAAATCCCCGGGCCCAGATGAGATGTAACCCAGGCTGCTATGTGAGGCAAGGGAGGAGATTGCAGGGGCTCTGACACAAATTTTCAAATCCTCTCTGGCCACAGGAGGACTGTGGACAGTGAATGTGGTACCATTATTTAAGAAGGCTAGTAGGGATAAACCAGGTAATTACAGGCTAGTGAGTCTAACATCAGTGGTAGGGAAACTACTGGAAAAAATTCTGAGGGACAGGATTAATCGCCACTTGGAGAGGCAGGGATTAATCAAGGATAGTCAGCATGGCTTTGTCAGGGAGAGATTATGTCTAACAAATTTGATTGAACTTTGGGGAGGGGACTAGGTGTGTAAATGAGGGCAAAGCAGTTGATGTAGTCTACGTGGACTTCAGTAAGGCTTTTGATAAGGCCCCGCATGGCAGATTGGTTAAGAAGGTAAGAGCCCATGGGATCCAGGGCAATTTGGCAAATTGGATCCAAAATTGGCTTAGTGGCAGGAGGCATAGGGTGATGGTCGAGGGTCGTTTTTGCGATTGGAAGCCTGAGACCAGTGGGGTACCACAGGGGTCGGTTGCTGGGACCCTTGCTATTTGTAGTGTACATTAATGATTTAGACGTGAATATAGGAGATAAGTAAGTTCGCAGATGACACAGAAATTGGTGGTGTCATAAATAGTGAGGAGGAAAGCCTTAGATTACAGGACGATATAGATGGGCTGGTAAGACGGACAGAGCAGTGGCAAATAGAATTCAATCCTGAAAAGTGTGAGGTGATGCATTTTGGGAGGACTAACAAGGGAATATACGATGGATGGTAGAGCCCTAGGAAGTACAGCAGGTCAAAGGGACCTTGGTGTACTTGTCCATAGATCACTGAAGGCAGCAGCACAGGTAGATCACGTGGTTAGGAAGGCATATGGGATCCTTGCCTTTATTAGCCGAGGCATAGAATATAAGAACAGGGAGGTTATGATGGATCTGTATAAAACGCTAGTTAGGCCACAGCTGGAGTACTGTGTACAGTTCTGGTCACCACACTATAGGAAGGATGTGATTGCACTGGAGAGGGTGCAGAGGAGATTCAGCCAGCTGTTGCCAGGGCTGGAGTAATCAGCTAAGAAGGGAAACTGGATAGGCTAGGCTTATTTTCCTTAGAGCAGAGAAGGCTGAGGGGAGACCAGATTGAGATATACAAAATTATGAGGGACATAGATAGGGTAGATAGGAAGAAACTTTTCCCCCTACCAGAGATGAAAATTACCAGGGGGCACAGATTTAAGGTAAGGGGCAGGAGGTTTCGAAAGGATTTGAGAAAAACTTTTTTCACCCAGAGGGTGGTTGAAATCTGGAACACACTGCCTGAAGGGGTGGTAGAGGAAAGAACCCTCACAACATTTAAGAAGTATTTAGATGGGCACTTGAAATGCCATAGCAGACAAGGCTACGGGCCAAGTGCTGGAAAATGGGATGAGAATAGATAAGTGCTTGATGGCCGGCACGGACATGATGGACCAAAGGGCCTGTTTCTGTGCTGTATAACTCTATAACTCTATGACAAGGAGTTTTACAGTGTTTTGTTTGGCAGAGCTCCCTATTTTCATGTCTTCTCCTGAAAAAGATACAAATGTTATTTCAAGTTAGCAACTAAAGGCAAGGAGATGGATGACCTTAGGTGGAAGATGAATTCTAATTAAAATCGTAGATGAACGGAAAGGTCATTTACTGTTAAGGTTTGTGCTCCTTTGTGCCTCATTGTGCTTTGCTACTGTGGCTGATCCTGCATGCCCTTGATAATAGCGATGGGTTGAATGGACCCTGAGGCTGTGTTGAGCATTTGCCCAACAAAAAAATTAATCAGTTCCAATAAAATTAGTTTATGTAAAACATCCATCTGACAGGGGAGAAAGAAAGCAAAGAACGGAAAAAAAGGCAGCTTTCCGTCCCTGCAGCTCATTCCTGCCACAGCAAGCCCCCTTCTGCCCAAGGGAAGCTGTATGATGAAGAGTAGGGACTGTATCAGGTGTGACAGAATCAATAAATCTGGCCTTGGGGGTGGGAAAAAAGCACCTCAGTTACCAGGACAATTGAACCATTAACCCATTACATCCTGATAAGGATTAAAATTCATCTGACATCTTCTTGAGACTACTGTGGTCCTCAGTGTTGCTTGTGCTGATGACAGAACATTATTTGTATTTGTATGACTGTTTCTGAAGGACTAAGTGACTGCAGATGATCTCATTTCATGCTAAGGTATGGGGAGGAGCGGGAGAACGGGGACAGGATGTGGTTCAACTGTGGTTAACAAGGGGAATTAAAGATTGCGTTAGATCAAAGGAAGAGGCTTATAATGTTGCCAAAAACTGTAGTAAGCCTGAGGCTTGGGGGGTGGGGGGGTGGATTTTAGGATTCAGCAAAGGTGGACGAAGTAATTGATAAGGAAAGGGAAAACAGAATGTGAGAATAGACTAGCAAGAGACATAAAAACAAACCGTAAACATTTCTGTATGTGTAGTGAAAGTAAACATGGGCCCATCAGATGCAGAGACAGGTGAAATTATAATAGGAATAAGGAAAAGACAAAGGCTGGAATTTTACACCCCTCCCCCCCCCCCCCCCCCTACCGCAGGAGCAAGATGGTGGTGGGGGTCTCAAAATTGAGTGGGAGACGGGGGGTGGGGGGGGGCTATTCCTTCGCACCCGTGCAAAAATTTTATGAGGAGCAGTGGCGGCAAGAAACGGCCCGCCCGCCCAGGGCCAAACAAGGCCCTTAAGTGGAGAATTAACTGCCACTTAATGGCCTCCTCCCAGCGCCACTGGTATTTTACTAGTGGCAGGCGGGCGGCTCAGGCCCTCCAGGAGGCCGTCAAGTAAAACCAGCAGTTTCCTTGCAGGCTGGGGTGGGGGCCCTCCTGATCAGGCACCCTGGACCCATGGAGGGGCCTCCCCCACCCCCACAGCCCAAGTGCCTCCTCTGCACAACACTCCACCCCCAACCCCAACCCCAACTGACCCCCACCTTGCTTCACTGGGGCCCAGCCAATTGTCCCTGGTGGGGCTCCAGAGACTTATCTTTTTTCCGGGCTGGCAGCCAGCTGTGGCTGGGTGCAGTCCCAGCAGTGGCCACCACTCCCAGTGGCGCTGAGAGCTGCTGGCCTGCTGCTCAGCCGGCAGCTCTTGGAGGTGGGACTTCCTACTCAGCGGGGCGGAAGTCCCACCCGAGGCCAATTAAGGGACTGGAGAGCATAAAATCCTGGCGCGGCTCCCCAGGTCCAGCGGAGGCAAGCTCGCACCCTATTTTTTGGCTGGTGGGGGGGACCCCCGCCCAATGTTAAATTCCAGCCAGCGACCTTAAACAAATACTTTGTCTTCACAGTGGAAGACACAATATACATTTCAGAAATAATAGGGAACCAAGCAAGAATGAGTATTAATAAAGAAATAGTACTGGAGAAATTCATGGGACTAAGTGGCAACAAATCCTCTGGACCCGATGACCTGCATCCTAGGGTTTTAAAAGAAGTAGCTGCAGAGATAGTCAATGCATTGGTTTAAACTTCCAGAATTTCTTAGATTCTAGAACAGTTCTCAAGGATGGGAAGATAGCAAACATAACCCTGCTATTTAAGAAAGGAGGAAGAGAGAAAAACGGAGAACTAAAGACCAGTTAGTCATCAGTGGTAGGCAAATGCTAGAATCTGTTCTAAGGACATGGTAAAAGATCACTTAGAAAATCATAATCTGATTAAGCCAAGTCAACATGGATTTATGAAAGGGAAGTTGTGTTTGACAACTCTGTTAGAATTTTTTGAGGGTGTAATTAGTAGGATGGATAAGGGGGAACCAGTGGATGTAGTATATTTGGATTTTCGAAAAGCATTCAATAAAGTGCCATACAAGAGGTTATTATGCAAAATTAGGACTCATGGGATTGGAGGTAATACATTATCATGGATTAAGGAGTGGTTAATGGACAGAAAACAGTGATCGGGCATAAATAGGACATTTTTGGATTGGCAAACTGTAACTAGCAAGGTACCGTAAAAATCAGTACTTGGGCCTCAGCTGCTTACAATCCTAATACTGACATAGATGCGGGACTGAGAGCAATGTATCCAAGTATTCTGATGATGCAAACTTAGGTGAGAACGTAAACAGTGAGGAGGACACAAATGGGCTGCAGAGGGATATAGACTGGTTGGATGAGTGAAAGGAATATAACAGATGGAATACAATGTGGTGGTGTGATCGTTTCCACTTTGGCAGGAAAAATAAAAAGCAGAATATTTTTTGAATGGTGAGAGACTGGGAAATGTGTGTATTCAGAGGGACCTGGGTATCCTTGTTCATGAATTACAGAAAGTTAACATGCAGGTACAGCATGCAATCAGGAAGGCCAATGGTAATGTTAGCTCTTGTTTACAAAGGGATTGGAATATAACAGTAAAGAAGTCTTACTACAATTATACAGGGCATTAATGAGGCCATGCCTGGAGTGCTGTGTATTTTTGGTATCCTTAACTAAGAAAGAATATACTTGCCCTACAGAGTGTTCAAATGATGGTTCACTAGACAGTTTCTTGGGATAAGGGGATTGTCCTATGAGGAGAGATTGAGTAGACTAGGCCTACATTCCCTGGAGTTTAGAAGAATAAGAGGTTATTGAAACATATAAAACTCTTAAGGAGCTTGACAGGGAAGATGCTGAAATTGTTTCCCCTGGCTGGGGAATCTAGAACACAGGGTCACAATCTCAGAATAAAGTGTTGATCATTTAGGACTGAGATGAGGAGAAATGTCTTCATGCAAAAGGTTGTGAATCTTTGGAATTCTCTACCCCAGAAAGCTGTGGATGCTTAGTCGTTGAGCATATTCAAGACAGAGGTCGAGGGTTTTTGGGTACTAAAGGAATTAATCAAGGGATATGGAAATAGTATGGGAAGGTGGAATTACGGTAATATTGCGTAGCAGACTTGAAGGGCAAAATTGCCTATCCCTACTTCTTATGTTCTTATGGCACAGTGTGTATTTGCCACAGCGTGTGCGCTCTACTAAGCCATACAGACCAGGAAGTCTTCAAATTCAATGGATCCCGGATGCAGCAGTGCTGTGACACAGCAATTGCGATTGGTGTCCCCAGATTAGAGTGGGAAAATAATATCAACCAGGATTACCAAAAGCCTGATTACCATTCTTCTGCACTGTGTCTAGACGTTGCATTGAGTAAAGGATCAGGCTCACCTTTGGATCCTTCCTGCATAACCTGCCAAAGCTGTCCACACTCAGTTACAGAGAATGGTGACTTCTGAGAAAGATACCAGTATGGATACAATCGTTTCCTGGTTACCAAGCTTGCTTTGTTCTCCTTAGAGCAGAGAAAAAGCTAAGAGGAGATTTGATAAGAGGTATTGAAAATCATGAAGGGTTTACATAGCATAAATAAACAGAAATGGTTTCCAATGGCTGAAGGGTCAATAACCAGAGGTTTAAGGTGATTGGCAAAAGGACCAGAGGCGACATAATGAAAAATCCTTATACGCAACGGGTGGTTAGGGTTTGGAATGCACTGCCTTGTAGGTGGAAACAGATTCAGTAACTTTCAAAAGGAATTGGATAAATACCTGAAGGAAAAAAAAATTGCACGGCTATGGGGCAAGAGTGAGGTAGTAGAACTAATGGGATTGTTCTTCGAAACAGCTGGCACAGACTGGATGGGCTGAATTCTATGATTTAGCAACACCGAGGTTATGAGTTCAAATTCCATCATGTGAAACTGAATTCAATAAAAGTGGCCATTTGTGTGCTTGCATCAGAGAATAACCATGAAATGACCATAAAAGCCCAACTGCTTTCATCAATGTCCTTCAGCGATGACATTCTCTATCTCTACCTGGTCTGGCCTCAACGTGGCTCCATCATAAGTACTGCCTTGCCAGTATTGCCCACATGCCAAGAAGAGCTTTTTAAAAAAGACTCCAGGAACTGGACATCAGGGTGAATTGTGCACCGTATCTTACTCCTGCAGCATCCCAGACTGAAAACAAACTCAACTATACTCCCAATCACATTGTTGATATTCATAGGATTACTTGTAATGCCAGCCATCCTGGGCTGTGTGTAGATGTTGGGTGAGTGTAGAATCAAGCTCAACTGTCTGATGGCTACTCGGAGCCGCAAGTTCTAATCCCAGTCCGAGCGGACAATTTGATTCTAGTGGAGAGGAAAGTTCCAACTGTCTCAGCTGCATCTTCTGCGGAGAGAAGAATGCCAGCTTTAGTAGTCCTACCAAAGGATGGAGGTCCACAAGAAAATGAACTCATGCCAGACCAATCTCCTACAGCACCCAGTCAAAGCAATAATCGTGGAAAAAGGCTCAACCTTGGTGGGCATGTTTGGGGAGGGATAACTGCTGAACTGCAGATCAGAAGTTGTAAAATAGTGGGATTGCATCTATTGGTAGCTTCAGCTGGCTGGAACATGCACTAACAATATATAAGCAATCTATTCTAGCCTCAGAAGTAACTTTCTTATTATTATTTCATTATTGGCCAACAACTGAAAGTCAAAGAATGACAGAAGTGAAAACGGTAGCTTTCAGGCTTGAGTGATGATATTAACTTCTCTGCATGAAGCAGATTAATTGACTATCCCAATTGAGAGAATTCTATGCAATCTCAGGGAGGAAGTGCTCTGGAGTTTCAGTCCATTAGCTTTCGTTTCATTGTGTATTACTGTGTAAGGAGAGGGATAAGATCGTAGCCTCAGTCTTAGCCACTTTTCCTCTGTTACAGTCACAGAAATGGGTTTAGTCTTCTCTGATTAGAAAGTAGAGACATTCTCACAAGAAATTAGAATATGGTCAGGCATAAAGAGATGATTTGTGGATTTTATGAAATTACTTTAAAAATGAAATAAGACTTGAATTGCACAAAAAAATGAACAACCTCCCTCTTCCAATTTAATGATACCGATGGAACTCATTATTCACTCCTTTATGAATAATTAAGTAATCTAAAGTATCAAGATAATGTCAAATGGGCAAAACCTGAAGATCGCAGGTTCTCAAGTCTAATAGTAGAAAATGTATGGAGAGTCTTCATGGAGTCAACAATATGACTGGCTGCCCAAGGTGCCAATGATGTACAGAGTGGCAGTGGATGGGGCTTCAGGGATTCAGCTCCAGGAACCAATAGAATGACTCCAAGGGATGGCCAGCGGCTTCCAGGAATGGGATGGGATTCCAGGGAGCCTTGCTGCACAGACATACTGGAGGTCCTTACTGAGCAGAAAGATTGCAGGGCCTGAATGAGTGAGAAAGAGATACAATATTTACCCAAAGATCTAGATTGGGACTGTAGAAGACATAAACCCCACAACAGAACCATAGTTGGAGTGAAAAGTCAGCTCAACAAAAAAAGGATAGAAGTTGAATTCAAGGAGTAGAAGTACATAGAAATTACAACACAAAAACAAGTTGTTTCATACAACCAATCCAATTCCCTTTATTGACCTTTCCTTCAACCACCTATCTAACGGAATCAAAGTTGACACAGTCTCTGCTTTAATCACTAACTCCAGCTGTGTGTTCCATGGATTCACAACTCTCTGGGTATAAATTTTTCCTGCTTTCTGTCCAAAATCTTACATTTAATCTCATATCGATGTTCCTTTTCTTCTCTTTAAAAATCCATTTCCATCTATTCTGTTCCATCCCTTCATAATTTTAAACCCCTCTATCAAATCACGCCATAAATTCCTCTGTTATAATGAAAACAGTCACAATGTTTCTACTTTTTATTCACATTTGAGTTTCCACATACCAGGCACCCTCCTTGTGAATCTGCGCTCTACCATCCCTGATGCCTCAACATCCTTCTCATAATGTAGAGCACAAAACTGCATGTAGTACTCCAATGGTGGTTTTAATAAAAATTTTATATAAATTCACCATTACATCCAGACTTTTATGCTCTCTGCCTCTTGTTATACAACCAATTACCTTTATCTGCTTGAGGTGCTGCATTTGATATCTTGTGAACCTAAACCCCAGATCTCTCTACTCTTCCACATCATTCCCAGCCTTCCCCGATTTAAAGTATAATGATTATATTTTTTTTTTAACCCAAATGTGACACCTGAGATTTACTGACGTTGAATTCCATCTGACTGATTTCTTCCCATTTCACCATCTTGGTCCTCAGAATTATTTACTATGCCTTTTATTTTAGTATCGCCTGCAAAATTGGACACCATTCTCTCTCGCCCTATATTTAATTCGCTGACGTGCTCAGTAAACCGAGGTGGTTCCAGTACAAGAGCAGCCCGTATAAAAGCTGGTCAGCAATAGGGGTTGCACCAGAAGGCAGCTGGGAAAAGGTGAGAAGAGGGCAGAGAACTAGAACTGAGAGGAGCTGTGGACTGCTGAATGATGCAATCAATCAATTATATTTGGAAGAAAATGACTATCCAGTAATATAGACTTCAGTTCCCTAAACACTAGCTACACCATCCAGGACAAAGCAGCCCACTTGATTGGCAGCCCATCCACCACCTTAAACATTCATTCCCTCCACTACCACCGCACAGTGGCATCTGTGTGTACCATCTACATGGTGCAACTCAGCAACTCACCAAGGCTCCTTCAAAAGCACCTTCAAAACCCATGACCACTACCACCTAGAAGGGCAAGGACAGCAGATGCATGGGATCACCTGCATGTTCCCCTCCAAGCCACACACCATCCTGACTTGGAACTATATCACTCCATTCCTTCACTGTTGATGGCTCAAAATTCCAGAACTCCCTTCCTAACAGCACTGTGGGTGTACCTACACCTGATGGATAGCAGCTCACTACCACCTACTCAAGGGCAATTGGGGTTTGGCTACAAATGCTGGCCTTTCCAGTGACATTCACATCCCATGAATGATTTTTAAAAAAAGACCAACATCTTAAACTGCCAGAACTATAAACTCAAGCTCTCGTTATTGGCGTCCAACAAACATATTCAACGAATTCCAAACAAATCGTAAGGTTTATCATCCCTCTGATAAACTGGTATTCTTAAACCCAGAATAAATACAACCATCTTGGCTCATTGTTGACTGAGATGCCTTTGCATTCACCAGCTATTTCCATTAGGGTCGCGTTTCACTTAGAAACTGTACATTCTTACTCAAGTAGTGAACAACCAAAATGTGACGTGTTTTCCAAATGCATTCCTTCAACATGTTAGAATGAATGATCAGAATTTAAGGGCAGCTTTTCCCTATAGAGGATGAAATGCTTAGTTCATTGTAGATGGTTTAGTCAAATGAGGAACAAAATCAAAGGATGCTAATGTACAATAACCTATTTAAATTTAAATATTGCCACACATCACTAAGTGCCATTTATACGTTCCAGATACTAAGGGTAGAATCTGATCATTGACGAGGCATTCCCGATGACGGGACCGGAAGTTGTCGTAACTTCCAATTCAGCTGCAAATCCCGTTTCCCACACGATTTTGTATTTAAATTAGCCATGCGGCAACGGGGCACGGGGAACACGTGGGATCATTGGCGGAACCCGCCATCACTGCCCCAAGTACAATGATCGGTACAGATAACAAACATTCTGTGCTTGAAGCTTCAAGGGTCAGCAGCCTTCTTTTCATGTATCTTCAGAATAATTTAGTTGAAACTTTCACTTAAATCAAAATGTTTTTGCCTCCCTTATTTTGTGAAAGTCACCACCAACGCCATATCATTTATTTTCCCTACAGCCAAAGTGAATGACATGTCAGCCAACAGGCAGCGTCCCACCCCACAGTTCAATGATGCCCCCTTGCAGGTTCTCCTCCAGGCCATCAGGGAAAGGCAGCAGGTCCTCTTGCCTGCAGATGGAGTGAGAAGACCCTTCCGCCTGAGCAAGACGGCCTAGATGGAGATGGCAGAGGAGGTCTCAAACTGTGGGGTAATTCTTAGAACATGGGTACAGTGCTGCAAGCGCATCAGTGACTTGCTGAGGTCAGCGAGGGAAGTGGTCTTGGCGAGGTTGCTCCATTGATTTCTTCCATGGCGATTGGTATCTTTAAGGCAGAGGGTACGCAAAGAATGCAGTCAAATGCATGAACAGCGTTGGTATCATCTAATAAATGATGAAGATTGGCACTGTTTATGTGATTGGATGTGTCATGCGAAAGCCATTTCAGAATGAGTGATGTTGATGCATGTACGCAATGGCTGTGATGCATCATTTGCCATATCATTAAATCTGCACTGTATGTTGCAGAATAAATGAAGCCACAATTAACGTGAGTCTGTTAGGACGGGAGGAGGGGTCCCTGACATCAGGCTGCTGTCCACGGCTGAGGAGGCAGCGTTGGAGATCGTGAGAGAGGAGGGAGGCAGGTCGAGTGGGAAATGGCGAGGCAGGAGCCACAAGGCGTAAGGATGACGTGTCATCACTGCTCTTGCAGCCATATGTGGAAACTGAAGAAATGGTGTGAACTCATGTGAAGCCTCTGTTTGGGTCTCCATTGTGGGTGCCCGCACTCGAGTAGTAGAATGCCGCGTGGACTAAGACCTGCACTCTATCACTGTTGCCGTGGGCTCCATGCAGCAGAGTTTAAGTGAGAGGGGGATGAGGAACCTGGACCTCCCTCATAGAAACATAGAAAATAGGAGCAGGAGTAGGCCATTCGGCCCTTCGAGCCTGCTCCACCATTCATTATGATCATGGCTGATCATCCAACTCAGTAACCTGTTCCCACTTTCTCCCCATATCCTTTGATCCCTTTAAACCCATGAGCTATATTTAACTCCTTCTTGAAAACATACAATGTTTTGGCCTCAACTGCTTTCTGTGATAGCGAATTCCACAGGTTCACCGCTCTCTGGGTGAAGAAATTTCTCCTCACCTCATCTCGAGGTGCTCCTCCCCCTCAGGGAGACAGGCAGGTGCCATCGTGCACACAGCTGGAGGAGGAGCACATGCCAGTGTGAGCGACATTGTACCTCTCTTCAGCAGTGCTTTGGGGATGACGTACTGGTGTCATCAATCATGTACAAAGTGAGTAACCCTGGTCACCCAGGATCCATCCGTCCACTTTGGCTGGTTCCTTGAAAACTGCTGGCAGCTAGGAGTTCCTCAAAATATAGGAATCATGACAGCTTCCTGGGAAACATGCGCAAACATACATGATTCCTCTTCCTGTGGTCGCAAACCATCTGTACATTTAAAGAGTGGAAGCCTTTGCGATTCACAAAGACAGCAGGTTGGTCACAGGGAGCTTTAATGGCCACATGAGTACAGTTGATCACCCCTTGCACTCTAGGGAACCCAGCGATGGCGCTAAAGGCCGCAGACCTTGTTGCCTGGTTATCTTTGTCTACAGGTAAGACACGCTGAGAAAGGTCATTGGTTACCTCTTTGATGCACCTGTGGGTCGCAGACTGCGAGATGCCACATGTCGCCCATGGATCCCTGGAAGGAGCCGCTGGAGAAAAAATTTAATGCAGCAGTCACCTTGAGGGCACCGAGCGGCTGCAGGTCATACTGCAGAATCCTAAAAATTTGTGACAGTCTCTGACATTTGAAGGTAATTTGTCCTTGTCCTGAGGATGCAATGACTTGCCAGTGCCTGTCTTAGACAAGGCCATTCCTGGATGTTACATTCGGAGCATCCTCACCTTCCTGTTCTGCCTGTTGCTGTTGCTCAGGCATCATGAGTTGAGGAAAAAGATCCCTCCTTAGTCTCTCTCTTTGTTTTTCTTCCCATGGTACTAGACAAATTGGGTGTATGAGACCTAGGTCGCTGTGGCTTTTCTGAACAATAATTATGCAGAGTGTGGTGATTCAGCCCTCTGTTGCTGGTGAGCTGAAACATCGAGGCAATGAACAGCTCCCTTATATCTGCCTTCAAATTGCAGCCAGGTAGAAGACACACCCACTGTCGTTTGCCTCCTCCCACTGTCCTTCAGATCTTTGAGTGTCCAAGTGATTTCCATTATCATTGGAGAAAATGGTACGCGTGGACCATTCAGGGCAAGTCTCGCCACCATCCAACCTCATCCTGCAACCTTCCAGCTTGAACCCATCACCTTTGACCCACCCAATGTTACTATTGCCCTTTCCTCCGTTACCATTGAGCCTCCTGCTATTACTGTGCACAGTGTAATCATCAATGTATTCATGCCATCACCCCCCACCCCAGTTCATATTCCAGTTACTATTGATATGCCGACTCTTATCCTTGTACCTCCTCACATCGAACTGAAAATTGTTACTGAGTCCCGTTCCCCTCCGCATGAATTTGTTGAATACCCACCCATTAGTCTTGACCTTCCTCTCAACAGAATCAATTTTCCCCCCATTGACTGTGAGTGTTCCCTCTGCTAGCTAGTAACCCCAATCTGTCCCACAGCTCCCCGACATTGACAGCACTCATCCCTCCCGCAAGGCCCTTGTCAAATATCTTCACACAGTCCTGATCTAATCCACCCACCACCCCCGCAGCCAACAGAATGCATCTTCACCATTCAACAACCTGGACACTGCACTCCACCCTCCATGCGCCCGATCAACCCCACCCCTCCCTCCCCGACTACCCATCCCTGCTCCTCTATGTAACCCCTGCCCATGCCGCTTCCGCCATTCTCTGAGATGATTCACTCTTGCTGATGTCGAGCCTGGAGGCAAGCATCCATTCCAATTCTGGGGTTAGTTTAGTGGCCGGGTTTAAGAGAGAAGAGCAAGCCCTGAGACTGAACTACACAAATCCGACTGTTGCATGCTACGTTGAAACATTCGTGAACCGGGTGCCATGGGAATATCGTTTGCCATTCACTTAATCTGGCAGGTAGGACTAAATTGTAACTATGCGGAGGGTAATGAGTATTCATGTTATTTAAATGAATGCAAAGCTGCTATATGCCACCGCGTTGGGGGAACCCCGGAACACCGCATTTCCGCCGCTGAATTAACTCCTCGAAAGTATCCCGCCATCGGAAATCGAAAAAACACCTCCCGCCTAATTATATCACCCCGTATGCCACCAAATCCACCGCGGCAGACTGCATAAAATTCCCCCCTAAGAACCTGCACACAGCATTGTGACACTGGCCGAACAAACCTCAAGAACCAGCATTTGAAAGAATCATTGACAAATCCCATTACCTCAAATAGTTGTATGTTCTGGAGGACATTGCTCCTAGAACAGCCTGTTACTAACCCACCATCTTTCACCTCTTTCCCCCTCAACAACACTCCCATACCCAAACTCCTACTGCGCTATTCTAGATTATATTCAGTACGCATGGTTTCGAGGCATTTTTTTTTCTTTTGTTGAATATTTTCATCGTTGTTTCAGCTCAAATTAAAACAAAAGAAAAAGATCAGTGGATCATGCACTAAGGACAGGAAATTAAAATCGGCTACGATCCTGCTCGCTATCCAGCGGTCCTTGGCACTCTGGAACTACTTCCCTTTCCTCCATTGAGACCCACCTTAAAACCCACCTCTTTGACTATGCTTATGGTTACCTCTCCTAATATTTTCTTTGGTTTGCCAACCATTTTTGCCTCCGTGGAGTGCCTGGAGATGATTTTCTACACCTATAAAAGCAAGTTGCTATTGAATGAGCACTGGCCCCCAGCTCAGATGTGATGATTAACATGACTGAAGAACATGCAGTCAAGCACTGTGAAGGCTGACTTTGGAAGAATGCCCAGTACCCATGGAACCAAAGGATTAATTTTCTGATTGTTTGGACTCTCCCACCAAGGAAGATGCAATCAGAAAACCCACCCTATATCCCCAGTGTAAGGCAGCAACTTCTGGAAAGAAAGACATAAAAGGGAAAAATTAAGAAAAAAAAATTGGCAGGGGCAAGTGGAGACACAAAGGTGGTATCACGCTACCAGTTTCCTTATTGCATTCTCCTCTATGTATATATACTTTCGTTGAAATAGCTAGCTTGCATGTAACTTTTCTGGAATAGCACTGTCCTTTTCAACATTCAGAGCATTCCATTCAATCACGAGGAAAGCTTTCTCACCTTTCAGAGGAGATGAGTAGAATTTCTTTTACTCAGTGAACTGTTATGATCTGGAATATGTTGCCTGAAAGGGCGGTGGAAGCAGATTCACAGGTAACCTTCATAAGGGCACTGTGATTCCACTTAAAAAGGAAACAATTGACAGGCTATAGGGTAAAAAGCAGGGATCGAGACTAATCGGATAGCTCTTTCAGAGAACTGTCACAAGCAGAGTGGGCCGAATGGCCTCCTTCTGTGCTATATGATTCCATGATCTCAATTCTACAAGAGTACTGAACTCTGGACTGACCCAGATAAAAGACAAAAGTAAAACGTTAAAGGAGAATCTGACTTCTGTGAGGGATCGCACAGGCACTGCTTGACAGCTTCCTATTTTTAACACACTGGTTAATGCATCTGCATAAAGTTCCTGTTGGTTCTACTTTAGCGCAGTAGCTGGGCTGTTTCAAAAAATGGGTTAAAAGATCAGAGATAAGAATTGAATGGCGATGCATCATTCAGTCTGCTTAAAAAATAATGTGCAGAGAAAATTAAACCTCTTAGTACAATCCAGCAACTGGATTTCAGCTATTTCAAGATTATTTTTTAATTCATTACTAACCCTCTTATTTCAGAGAACATGTGTGGATTTCCTTCCTCTCAGGCCATACACGATTCTCTGGGTGACAGTGTGGGTAAGCAGCCTGCTCCTGGGATTCTGCCCAGGCTAATCTACGAGGAATTGCTAGATGAAAAAATGACCAAGGTCCATTTGTCTTTGAACATGCTGGTAGTTGCATGATGTAACGATAATGGAGTTGTTGACTAATCATGGCAATCAATTCCCATCAATAAGTCTACAGCAGAACCAGACATAACATGGGGAAAACTCCCAAGGATGGACAGCTTTGGCAACCATAGGTTCAAAGCTACCTGTTCCTCTCAAGCACACAACAGCCACCACACACCATGCCTCAAAATGCTCATATATTGTATCTCCAAAACGTTATTTTCCGTGGAGAAATGCTTAGCTTCCAATTCGCACCAGCCTCAATGGTCTGTGCAACTGTGCACACTGTGCAACTGAAGATGAAGGTAGAATATTTGCAAAAATAAATTAACATCTTTTTTCCCCTCCCCACATGGATTCCCAACTTCCTCCTCAATTTTTTCATGTCACAAAACTGGTCAAATTGAACACATATAAATGGCTTGAATATCAGTTGTGCATGCTCTTCAACCCTGCAGGAGAACCTAGAGCTTCTGACCTCAAGTAGAAGGGGTCACTGACACATAGATTGCCAGACAGGGGCCCACTTGGACCTGAACGTCGTCAAGCCTCAACAAAAGTTGAAAATGACAAAACTGGTGAAACTGAACACATATAAATAGCCTAAATCCCAATCGTGCATGTTCTTCAACTCTGTTGGAGCTTCTAACTCCAGTGAAAGGGGTTAGTGACATGTGGACTGACAGAGCCTGGGTCACTTGGGACTGAATACCTTCAGGCATTCGATAACACTTGAACATTTTTAATGCTGGCACTGCCACGTTCAGTGAATGAGTGCGACCACGCAGAACATGATTTATATCTATGGGAGAATTCTCTGCTTTCGCATTTATAGAGGCCATGCTACTCATTCTGCCTGGAGCTCCCACTTCCCACTGGGGATGACATTGGCTGCAGGTTGCCAACAGGGACTAGGAGCAGAACGCTCGCTGACTGCTTCTGGCAACAGTCATTCCTCCACTATCCCCAGTGTTATGTCGGAGCAATGCAGAACAGCAGGGCCATTTAATTTCTTTCTTTGAAGCTGCTTGACATATCAAGGAAATGTGGTTACAAAAGCAGCTGACTTTATGAAGTCATCACCTGCAGAAGCTCTCCGACACTGTCCTGGAGCGTGCTATGGAATAAAATCAGATTATCAATGCAGTTCAAATCATGTGATAACAATCATCATAACTCCCTCTGGAGAGGGGAAGGCTGAGAGGAAGGAGATAATGGCCTATAAAATAAATAGAAGGGTACTGCAAAAATTGAAGCTGTTTAACTCGGACTACGAGTATAGGGCTAGAAGGCACAAGCACAAAACCAACTTGGAGCAAGGTTGGAGGTTAAGCAAAGCTTTGCCTCTCACAGGGCAATGGAGATGTGTAATGGAATTCCAGAGAAAGTAGCGGATTTGGGAGTAAATTGACACTTTTCAAAAGGGGCCGGAGAAAACAATTATGGTCACTATAAGGATGTGAGCTGCAATGATAATCAGATTTCATTTCACAGGACACTGTAGGACAATTGCAGTGCTTATGCACAATATAGCTTCACCATATCAGATGTTGTGTAATCACAGTATTCAATATGTTGAGAAAAGGGGTTACATAGGATATACAACACAGAAACAGGCCATTTGGCCCAACCAGTTAATACTGGCATTTATGCTCTACTTGAATCTCCTCCCATCCTTCCTCATCAAACTGTCAGCATAGTCCTATATTCCCTTCTCCCTCATATGCTTATCTAGCCTCCCCTTAAATGCACCTTTATCATTCGCCTCAACTACTCCCTGGAGTAGTGAGTTCCACATTCTCACCACCCGCGGGGTAAAGAAGTTTCTTCTGAATTCCATGCTTGATTTCTTAGTGACGATTTTATATTGGTGGCCTCTAGTTCTGCTCTTCCCCACAAGTGCAAACATTCTCTCTGCATCCACTCTATCAAAACCTTTCATAATTTTCAAGAGCTCTGTTAGCTCATCCCACTGCCTTCTGTTTTCAAGAGAAAGACCCAGCCTGTTCATTCTCACCTGATAGATATAACTTTGCAGTTCTGGTATTTCCCTTGTAAAATGTTTTGGTACCTTCTCCAGTGTGTGTCTATCTTTTTTCTGCAACAATTAGTTAGAATTTGGAATTGAACAGTGGAAGCAGATTCAATGGTAGTTTTCAAAAGGGAATTGGATAAATACTTGAAGGAAAAAAAATTGCAGGGATATGGGGAAAGAGCAGAGGAGTGGAACTAACTGGATTGCTCTTCAGAAGAGCCAAACAGACTCGATGGGCCAAAAGTCCTCCTTCTATCAGTACTATTCTATCTCATCACTGGCAAGGATAAGGTCATGTAAAGACCGAAGAACCACTTTGAGGAACAGCTGAGTGAATCATCCATTATTACAGATCAAGCCGCGACAGAATCATACAACTGCCCCAACACCACAACAACTTGCATTTATATACTGTCAGTAAGAGAGCAAAATGACCCAACTCGCTTCACAGAAGCGTTGCCAAGTATAATTTGAGACTGAGCCAGAGGCCTGCTACCCAACCCGAAC
This sequence comes from Heterodontus francisci, assembly GCF_036365525.1. Lineage (NCBI taxonomy): Eukaryota > Metazoa > Chordata > Chondrichthyes > Heterodontiformes > Heterodontidae > Heterodontus > Heterodontus francisci. Next base: position 17,640,303 of record NC_090379.1, read on the forward strand.
CCGACAACATGTGTTGGGTTGGGCCCATCTTCAGGCTCCAGCTTTTGGGCTCGGGTTGGGTCGGGCCGAGTCGGGTCAGGTCGGGCCGGACACACAGCGTCAGTGCTGTGCCGGTAAGTAGTAAAAATAAAAAACTTACCTTAGCTGGGAGTCTGGGATGAAACTGAATCTGCGCACTGAGCGAGTGATGTCACTATGACGTCAGCATACATGCGCAGCAGCTTCGTGGAGGTTCCGAGTCCGGAGGTAAGTAAACGGATGGCCGGGTCGGGTCGGCCTCGGGTCAGGTCCACGGTGGTTTGGTCGGGTTCGGGTCGGGTTCGTTTTCCCGACCTAAAGTAGGCCTCTAGACTGAGCCACATGAGTAGCTTTGTCAAAGAAGTAAGGTTTAAGGAGCATTTTAAAGGAGGGTAGAGAGGGGAGAGAGGTCGAGAATGGGAATTCCATAGCTTAAGGCCTAGAAGGCGGAAGGCACGACCGCCAATGGTGGAGCATGAAAATTGAGGACGTGCAAGAGGCCAGAATTGGAGGTGCACAGAGGTCTTGGAGGGTTGTAGGGCTGGAGCAGGTTACTGAGATTGGGAGGGATAAAGAGGGATCTGAAACCAAGGATGTGATATCTAGATCTGACCAACACTCAAGAAGCTTGACACCGTCCAGGGCAAAGCAGCCCGCTTGACTGGCACCCCATCCACCACCTTCAACATTCACTCCCTCCACCACTTGCGCACAGTGGCAGCAGTGTGTACAATTTTCAAGATGCACTGCAGCAACTCACCAAGTCTCCTTCGACAGCACCTTCCAAACCTGTGACCTCTATCACCTAAAATAGATATATTTCTTAATGCCAAAGGGATCAAGGGATATGGGGAGAAAGCGGGAACAGGATACTGAATTAGATGATCAGCCATGATCTTTATTGAATGGCGGAGCAGGCCCGAAGGGCCGAATGGCCTACTCCTCTTATTTTCTATGTTTCTATGAAAGGCAAGGGAAGCTGACACTTGGAGTCACCAACCAATTCCCCTCCAGGTTACACACAATCCTGACTTGGAACTATATCACTATTCCTTCACTGTCGATGGGTCAATATCCTGAAACTCCCTACCAATGTTTCCTCTAAGCTGTTTGAGCATGTGGCCACTCAGCAACCTGGAAGTTACCATACAGCCCACGCACAAGTCAGCCCCTCTAAGACACCATGCACGAGTTGCCGCACAATAACAGTTAAAGGTATCACGCAATTAAAAGAATAGTCTCCTCACAACAAAAAAAATTAAAGATGTTGCTCCCTGCCTAACAGCATTGTGGGTGTACCTTCACTACATGGACTGCAGCAGTTCAAGAAGGCAGGTCACCACCACTTTTTCAAGGGCAACTCTTGGGCTGGGCATTGAATGCTGGCCTTGCCAGCCATGTCCATATCCCGTGAAAGAATAAATTAAAAAATTATAAAACAAGATCCTCACAATTGCTGCAGTTAATGAAACCATCAAGTCATATAGAGCAGTCAAGCTCCAGGAGGGGATGGGGTCACTCCAGGGAGGAACGAGGCAGACTGGCTCTTCAAAACTGTCAGGACAGTTGGTTCTATCCCACAGGATCTGACAGTGTAACAACAGGAACAAAGCAGAAGGGAAAGAAGAACAATAGAATCATGGAATGACATGACACAGAAGGCGGCTATTCGGGCTATTGTGCCTGTGCCAACTCAGTGAAAGAGCTATCCAATTAGGCACACTCCTCTACTCTTTCCCTGTAGCCCAGCCAATTTTCCCTTTTCTAAGCAGGCATCTTTTGAAAGTTGAAAGTCGCAACTGAATCTGCTTTCAGGCAGCGCATTCCAGATCACAACAACTGAACTGAGCTAAAACAAAACTACAGCAACTGCTGTGGAATGCCCCATCCACCTTGACCACCTCTACCCCCCCACCTTCAGGAGACGCACCGAGAATGAAAATCCAGGCTTTAGTGTCAGGATCACATTTTAGCAATTTTTCACACAGCACACTCAAAAAATAAATGGTGTGTAAATGGACTCGTAGTCAGCCCAGGCACTGTGTGCTAATGCTCTGATGCTCATCCTGGTATAAAATGTAAACTTCACTGTAATTTTTTTTTAAAGATAAAGGAGGAATTATAAAACCTTGTCCAATAATGTAAGACATGTCTTGCGATGGTTATAAACGCTCCTCTGAAGACTCGTGTGAGTGTGTGTCAAGAGCCTTCCACCTGGGAAGGACGTCACACCAGTGCAGCTGCTCAGCACACAGCAGGCAAGCCAAAGAGATCAGCAACAAGGGGAAGGCAGTAATTAAAGCTGTCAGCTTCTCTTATCTGTACTCATCAGAAGCAGGGGGTGTATGACTCCTCGAAACTGCCCATCCATCAGCACAAGTGACATCCTGTGTATCTGATGGGTCACTGCCTGTCTCTCCATATTGAAGGTTTTACAGGGTTGGATCTCCATGGAAAAAAAAATGGCTTCTTCATGATAATATGTTGTTAACCACCCCAGGCTTTAAAATCCCAGGCATCAACTAGCAACACAGCATTATTGACTTTCGCTGGGACTCTCTGCTACTTTGAGCTCACATTCCAATTTGGTTGCTTCTGTGATCCATTCCTCTTAACAGTTCTGCATCCAGTTACACTTCCCTTTCCTTTTCCTCTCACTTGTCATGTAGGGAAGCAGATCCAGGGTATATTGTGGCAATGACACCAGTTCTCCCTGGACTATTAATCTGTAGTAGTAATAGACTGGATTCAAAATGTGACAGCTTGCCTCCCAACACCATCACCCAGACCTATCTATCCCTGTATGTACAAGCAGGAGGTAGTTGGGCTATACTGCGGAACAGAATTATCCTTTTTTTTTATTGGAGGCCCTGATCCAGCCACGAACTGTTGAAGGCTACTCCTAGTGATACTGCTGCTAAAAGAAAGATCTGCATTTATATAGCACCTTTCACAACCTCGGAATGTCCCAAAGCACTTTACAACCAATGAGGTACTTTTGAAGCCTAGTTGCTGTTGTAGTGTACGAAACTCGACAGCCAATTTGACAAGCTCCCACAAACAACAATATGCTAATGACCACATAATCTGCTTTTTAAGTGATGTTGGTTGAGGGCTAAATATTGGCCAGGGAACCGTGAAGAATTCACTTGCTTTTCTACAAAATAGTGCCATGGGATCTTTTATATCCAACTGAGAGAGCAGGCGGGGGCCTTGGTTTAACATCTCATCCAGAAGACAGTGCCGCACTCCCTCAGTACCTCAAGTGTCAGTCTAGATTGTTCTGCTCGGGTCTCTGGAGTAGGGCTGGAATGCACAATAGTTTGACTCAGAGGCGAGAGAGCTACCAACTGAGCCATGGCTGACACAATAAGGTGTATGACACCTAGAAACAGCCGATAATGAATAAAGAATAACGGGCTATGACTTTGGGCCACTGCTTACAGAACTAGCTTATCTTGTGTCCTTTCTCAAGTATGAATCTGTTTTGCACTACGAGCCCTGGCCCCTAAATGCAGACTTCTTTAATAAAAAAGTGTTCCGTTTAAGCTGTCCCATCAATTCTCTTTTATACAGGTGTTCCTGGAGGGGGAGGGCTGCAAACTGCTATAAAAAGCCTGACTGTCACTGACTGGATCAAACAACACACTTACAGGGAAGCAGAGTTAACGTTTTGGGTCAGTGACCCTTCTTCGGAACGTCACTGACCCGAAACGTTAACTCTGCTTCTCTTTTCACAGATGCTGCCAGACCTGCTGAGTGGTTCCAGCATTTCTTGTTTTTATTTCAGATTTCCAGCATCTGCAATATTTTGCTTTTATTACACTTACAGGGAGACTGGTGTCCATTTGCATCGCCTACTTCCCCAGACTGGATATACCGGAGCACATGGAGCACTCATTGACAACAACACTACTTACATTTAGACAGTGCTTTTAACATGGTAAAACCTCAGGAGCACTGGAGTCAGCAACGCGTTCGCACACGGACACTAGTGTCCGTGGCAAAAATTTGACGTTCACGCTAATTTTAAATGCCTTGCTCCAATCCTTCAAATGTGTTCTAAAATAACCTAGCGACTAGGAGCAAGACATTTAAAATTACAAGGAGCAAAAATAATTAGAAAGAATCAAGATCATCAGGGCATCAGCAGCACGCACCGCTCTCGGTGAGGCAGCTCACCGGCTGTATTTAGTACTTATTTATAGTATTTAGAGATACAGCACTGAAACAGGCTCTTCGGCCCACCGAGTCTTTGCCGACCATCAACCACCCATTTATACTAATCCTACACTAATTCCATATTCCTACCACATCCCCACCTGTCCCTATATTTCCCTACCACCCACCTATACTAGGGACAATTTATAATGGCCAATTTACCTATCAACCTGCAAGTCTTTGGCATGTGGGAGGAAATCGGAGCACCCAGAGAAAACCCACGCAGACACAGGGAGAACTTGCAAACTCCACTCAGGCAGTACCCAAAATTGAACCCGGGTCGCTGGAGCTGTGAGGCTGCGGTGCTAACCACTGCGCCACTGTGCCTGGAGCATTTGCAGTGCAGGTGCTGAAGCTGGATGGAGGCGGTTCTGTTGGATCTGCAGCAGGTGAGAAACCGCCGAGGGCAGTAAAGCAAGGAACCGGTGGGTGGGTGGGGAGGAACGGAGCCGGTGGGTAAGTGGGGAGGAACGGAGCTGGTGGGTAAGTGGGGAGGAACGGAGCCGGTGGATGAGTGGGGAGGAATAGAGCCGGTGGATGAGTGGGCAGGAAAGGAGCCGGTGGGTGAGTGGGTGGGGAGGAATGGAGCTGGTGCGTGAGTGGGGAGGAATGGAGCCGGTGGGTGAGTGGGTGGGGAGGAATGGAGCTGGTGGGTGAGTGGGTGGGGAGGAATGGAGCTGGTGGGTGAGTGGGGAGGAATGGAGCTGGTGGGTGAGTGGGGAGGAATGGAGCTGGTTGGTGAGTGGGGAGGAATGGAGCTGGTGGGTGAGTGGGTGGGGAGGAATGGAGCTGGTGGGTGAGTGGGTGGAGAGGAATGGAGCTGGTGGGTGAGTGGGTGGAGAGGAATGGAGCTGGTGGGTGAGTGGGGAGGAATGGAGCTGGTGGGTGAGTGGGTGGAGAGGAATGGAGCTGGTGGGTGAGTGGGGAGGAATGAAGCCGGTGGGTGAGGGGGGAGGAATGGAGCTGGTGGGTAGGTGAGGAGGAATGAAGCCGGTGGGTGAGTGGGGAGGAATGAAGCCGGTGGGTGAGGGGGGAGGAATGGAGCTGGTGGGTAAGTGGGTAGGAATGGAGGTGGTGGGTAAGTGAGGAGGAATGGAGCCGGTGTGCAGTGGGGAGGAATGGAGCCGGTGGGTAAGTGGGGAGGAATGGAGCTGGTGGGTGAGTGGGGAGGAATGGAGCTGGTGGGTAAGTGAGGAGGAATGGAGCAGGTGGGTAAGTGAGGAGGAATGGAGCCGGTGGGTAAGTGGGGAGGAATGGAGCTGGTGGGTAAGTGGGGAGGAATGGAGCTGGTGGGTAAGTGGGGAGGAATGGAGCTGGTGGGTAAGTGGGGAGGAATGGAGCTGGTGGGGGAGTGTGGGGGAATGGAGCCGGTGGGTGAGTGGGGAGGAATGGAGCCGGTGGGTGAGTGGGGAGGAATGGTGCAGGTGGGTGAGTGGGGAGGAATGGAGCAGGTGGGTGAGTGGGGAGGAATGGAGCAGGTGGGTGAGTGGGGAGGAATGGAGCTGGTGGGTGAGTGGGGAGGAATGGAGCCGGTGGGTGAGTGGGGAGGAATGGAGCCGGTGGGTGAGTGGGGAGGAATGGAGCTGGTGGGGGAGTGGGGGGGAATGGAGCCTGTGGGTGAGTGGGGAGGAATGGTGCAGGAGGGTGAGTGGGGAGGAATGGAGCAGGTGGGTGAGTGGGGAGGAATGGAGCAGGTGGGTGAGTGGGGAGGAATGGAGCTGGTGGGTGAGTGGGGAGGAATGGAGCTGGTGGGTGAGTGGGGAGGAATGGAGCTGGTGGGTGAGTGGGGAGGAATGGAGCTGGTGGGTTAGTGGGGAGGAATGGAGCTGGTGGGTAAGTGGGGAGGAATGGAGCCGGTGGGTGAGTGGGGAGGAATGGAGCTGGTGGGTGAGTGGGGAGGAATGGAGCCGGTGGGCAAGGGGGGAGGAATGGAGCTGGTGGGTGAGTGGGGAGGAATGGAGCCGGTGGGTGAGTGGGGAGGGATGGAGCTGGTGGGTTAGTGGGGAGGAATGGAGCCGGTGGGCGAGGGGGGAGGAATGGAGCTGGTGGGTGAGTGGGGAGGAATGGAGCTGGTGGGTGAGTGGGGAGGAATGGAGCTGGTGGGTGAGTGGGGAGGATTGAAGCCGGTGGGTGAGTGGGGAGGAATGGAGCCGGTGGGTGAGTGGGGAGGAATGGAGCTGGTGGGTGAGTGGGGAGGAATGGAGTTGGTGGGTGAGTGGGGAGGAATGGAGCTGGTGGGTGAGTGGGGAGGATTGAAGCCGGTGGGTGAGTGGGGAGGAATGGAGCTGGTGGGTGAGTGGGGAGGAATGGAGCTGGTGGGTGAGTGGGGAGGAATGGAGTTGGTGGGTGAGTGGGGAGGAATGGAACTGGTGGGTGAGTGGGGAGGAATTGAGCCGGTGGGTGAGTGGGGAGGAATGGAGCTGGTGGGTAAGTGGGGAGGAATGGAGCTGGTAGGTGAGTGGGGAGGAATGGAGCTGGTGGGTAAGTGGGGAGGAATGGAGCCGGTGGGTGAGTGGGGAGGAATGGAGCCGGTGGGTGAGTGGGGAGGAATGGAGTCGGTGGGTAAGTGGGGAGGAATGGAGCCGGTGGGTGAGTGGGGAGGAATGGAGCCGGTGGGTGAGTGGGGAGGAATGGAGCTGGTGGGTGAGTGGGGAGGAATTGAGCCGGTGGGTGAGTGGGGAGGAATGGAGCTGGTGGGTAAGTGGGGAGGAATGGAGCCGGTGGGTGAGTGGGGAGGAATGGAGCCGGTGGGTGAGTGGGGAGGAATGGAGCTGGTGGGTAAGTGGGGAGGAATGGAGCTGGTGGGTAAGTGGGGAGGAATGGAGCCGGTGGGTGAGTGGGGAGGAATGGAGCTGGTGGGTGAGTGGGGAGGAATGGAGCCGGTGGGTGAGTGGGGAGGAATGGAGCTGTTGGGTGAGTGGGGAGGCTTCATAAACACATGCAGGCCTCAATCACACTCAATAAGAAGCAAGCGGTTCCACGTTTGCACAGAGTGGGGCGACAGCTGCGGGACTTCTCCCGGTGAGAGGCCCGAGTTAACGGCCGCCAGCTTTCAAGCCCTTTTGGAGGAACTAAGGATTAATAAACTGTAACATCAAACCCCAAAACTTTAAAGGAAACAGCTCAGTTATAAAGGGGCCTGGGGGAGGGGAGGGAGGAACCATTTGGGACATAGCACAGGTGGGGAGTGTGTGTGAGAGAGAACCTGCTGGAAAGGGGGAGAGCAAGTGATCCAGAGTTACTGCATAAGGTAAAAATTCATTTAACTAAAAAAATGCATCTCCATCCGAAATAAACTAGAAACTTCCCAAAAATACTGGCTTAACATAATAGAAAGAAGGACGGGAAGTTGAGTAAATGAGCTGTTTCACAAAGACTGCAGCGATATTGCACAGGTTGTGATGTTAAACTCTGTAAAGGACATCAATCTACACAGTCATATATCATTCAATTTATGGACTAGAACACATTTATAAAGTCCAACATGCATTAAATGTCATCAATGACCAGGGAGGGATTTGGGAGGCAGCTGTGATTTCTAATTCTACATTCACATTTTTCCTGCTTTTTCTCTTACCCGTGAAAAACATGGCTTCAAATTTGAACAAAAAACAGTTCAACCCAGCTTGGGAAAGAGACTGTTACTTCTCACAGTCCTGGTTTTTATTATGTAATGGTTTATCTGGCTGGCTACATGCTAACACAATGTTAGCATAAGGTGTAGCTTGGTCTATTCTGTCTGCAAAGTAATTTGCATTGGCATTGCATGCTGTTTTGCTGCTAGCTAGCTAATACAGTTGTGCTGCTCTCCATTGATGTTTGTATGCCTAGCTACTTCATTTAAAGGGAGAAATGTGTTTTAAATTGGGCTGTGTTTTGATGGCATTGGGTTGGCTATACACCTAATGTACAGATTAATTGTCCTGTGTCCGTGACTGAGTAAATAATTTTGTCAAATGTCTGCGGTGCAACATGTTGGTGCCGATCTGTGCAGGACCATAAGCAGACAGAGACTGACTCCAAACTAAAGGAGGAAATATCAGAACAGGTGTCTAAAAACTTAGGTAAAGAGGTGGGTTTTAAAGGAGTGTCTTAAATGAGGACAGCGACGTGGAAAGGCGCAGAAGTTCAGGGAGGAATTCCAGAGTTTAGGGCCACAGCCTGCTGAGTTGAAGGAACACAGAGTTTTTAGAGAGTTGTCGGGTTGGAGGAGGTAACAGAGATAAGGAGTGGCAAGGGCACTGAGGGACTGGAACATGCAACCACAAAGTAACTGCCACAGAGAGTGGGCATGTACTCAATGGGCCGAATGGCCTCCTTCTATGCCATAATTGGCTCTGACTCTTTGACCATTTTGTTGCACTGCATCTAGATGCATTGCAACTGGCAACACAACATTATCTGCTTTTGTTAGGACTCTCTGCCACTTTGTGCTTCTAATCCAATTTAGTCGCTTCCATAATCCATTCCTCTCAACATTTTTAGAACCCAGTTACACTGCCCTTTCCTACTGATCTCAGTTATCATAAAGAGAGAGAGAGAGATCCAGGGAGATGAGGAGCTCTCCTAGTTCTCATCATGTTCTGAAATGGGGCCCTTAATATTTTTGTTATTTATTCACGGGATATGGCTGTTGTTGGCAAGACCAGCATTTATTGCCCATCCCCAATTGCCCTTGAGAAGATGGTGGTAAGCTGCCTTCTTGAAATGCTGCAGTCCGTTGCTGAAGGTACTGCCACAGTGCTGTAGCATTCTGTAGTAGTAACAGACTGGATTCATAGTGTGACAGCTTGTCTCCTAACATCATTCCCCAAGCGTATCTCTCTGTATGTGTGAGCAGGTGGTAGCTATCCATTAACGTTTTATTGAAGACTACAGTCCAAAATGGAAACTACTTGAAAGCTACTCTACAGCAACCAAAGTATAATGGGGCATGGTTCTGATGAAAGTTCTCAGACCTGAAGTGTTAACTCTGTTTCTCTCTCCACAGATGCTGCCAGACCTGCTGAGTATTTCCAGCATCTTCTCTTTTTAGCATAATGGGGCAGGAGTCTGGGCAAGCAATTCTCCACACACTCAATGCCTAATTTCAACCACGCCACTGTGAGCAGTTGACAAGCGGAGTTGAGGCACTTTCTAGATAAGCCACATAATTAATGCAATAGTTCTGTTTAATTAGGGCCCTTCCATTTGCTGTAGGGAAGTTAGGATAATCCTGCTTTCAGGCAAATTGTTCAAACTATGATGAAAGACAAGTTCAAAATTGGGAAACTAAAGGATTCCTTTTGCATCCTCAGGATGTTCCAAAGCGCTTTACAAACAATGAAGAACTTTTGAAACGTAGTCACTGTTGTAAAGTTGGAAATGTAGCAGCCAATTTGTGCACAGCAAGGACCCTTACACAGCAATGTCATAATGATCAGATGTTTGGTGGTATTAGTAGAGGGAAAACAATATTGGGCAGGGCACCAGGGAGAACTCCTCTGCTATTCGTTAAACCATGAGATCTTTAACATCCACTTGATATAGGAAATAAGATGAAAGGTTAGGTGACACTTATACAAAGAGTTTCAGTGTTGCAGAGTAACTAAACAGGGAGATCACTGAAGTAGGTTCAAGGAATAATTAGATTGCTTTGTGGAAAGGGAAAAGATTGAGGGATATAGAGAGAGAATGTTAAATAAAGAACTTGCAATTATTTAGTGCCTTCCATTAAATCAGGATGTCCCAAAGTGTTTCACAGCCAATGAAGTACCTTTGAAGCATAGTCACTACAGCAATGGAACAAAATGCACCTGTCAATCTGCGCACAGCAAGCTCCCACAAAACAGCGATGAGGAAAACAACCTGATCATTGTGTTTTTGGAATGTAGGGTGAGGGGTAAATATTAGTTAAAATACCAGAATTCTTTTGCTTTTCTTTGAATGGTGTCATAAGATCTTTTACGTCCACCTGAGAGGACAGATGGGAGCTTGATTTAACATTTCATCCAAATGACAGCACCTCTGACACTGCAGCACTTCCTAAGTACAGCACTGGAAATGTCAGCCTAGATTAGGTGCTCAAATCTCTGGAGAACTTGAACCCACAACTTTTTGATTCAGAGGTGACAGCCAAGGCTCACATCTAAGTTGAAAGATAGGCAGCTTTGGATGTATTAGACTGGAAGAGGTTTGTTAAGCATTATGCACTTTTGCTGATCCTAAGAATGTTTATGTGCTTAAATATATATCTGTGCATTCCCAATTTTACCAACTGTGCCTCACACATGTGAGGGCAATGTTACTGTACACTGAACAGCCCACAGAGTTCCCTAAGAGAAAAATATGCTTTTCTAACTCTCATACTTGTTGATGTTAGACCAGTTTAACACATTTTAAATTGAAACATCAATCTTTGTGAAAAGGTATATTTTAGCTGAGCCGCTGGCACATAAATTATTAAATTTGAATTAATATTAAAATGAAGAAGCAATTATCCAAATTCACACAAAAGGATAATGCATTTTTAATTCGCCAACTCTTTCAATGCACCTTTGGAGCAGACTGGTCAGGGCTGGTAAAGATACCGTTTATTAAAACAAAAATTTTTTACCCTTGGAGTGATAATTGAATAGCAGGGCCTCGGGGGGGTTCACCATTGCTCCTTTCCCTCTGGGACCAAGGTTAAAATTCAGATTAGCTGGTGGAGTGAAATTCTTCCAACAACAACATGGTAAAATGATCCAAGGCACTCAACAAGAATGATATCAATTAAATAATGCTGAACCAAAGGAGGAGATATCAGGGTATATGATATCAGGATATCTTCTATGGAGAAGGGGAATGAGTAGAGCAAAATACAAGGAAATGATTGGAGATTGCCTTATCAGTGATAGTAACGATGGGAGTAGCGAAGCCACATGAAATGACAAGATTGAGGGGCTTGTGGTTTATGTGGGTAGGAGAGCTTATATGAACGGAGAGATTTGGGAAACAGAGGGCAGTAAACTCAGAGGAGACAGCAATAATAGTTGAGATGGAGGTTGAAATTGTCAAGGATAAGTGCAGAGGCTGAGGGAGGAAAGCAGAGAAGATATCGCAGTGAGAAACTTGGTGTGATAATAGGGTAGGTGATGCAGAACAAGGATTTTAAATGAGATGTGTGAAGGGTGGAACAAGCTGGGATGCACAAAGGAGGAGATGTTGCCTGAGGAATAGGGAGACAGACCAAGGTGTGGTTTAGAGATCAGGGCTACACCACCTGTACGATGGTTTGAGCAGGGCAAATGGTGGAAAGTATAGCCAGGGCGGGGAAGCTTTGTTAAGAGGAAAGGGGTCACCAACCCTCAGCCAAGTCTCTGTCAAGGCCATGATGTCAATGCGATCATCCACAATAAGCTCATGGGCCTCGTTGACATGCAAATGTACATTCTTCAGGGAGATGTGGAGAGGGCAATGAATTAATGAATGAATTAACTAAAATTTATTGCCCATCCCTAGTGAGCTGCCTTCTTGATAAACTGCTGCAATTTCACAAAGCGGAGTGGCTTGCTAGGCGTATTCAGTGAGCAATTAAGAGTCAACCACATTGGTATGGGACTGGAGTTACATATAGGCCAGACCAGGTAAGGGCGCAGATTTCCTTCCCTAAAGAATGTTAGTGAACCAGTTGGGTTTTTATGACAATCTGACAGCTTCATAGTCACTTTTTACTGACACCAGATTTTTTATTTCCATACTTTTAAAAACTGAATTCAGATTCTCAAACTACCATGGTCACATTTGAACTCATATTCCACAGATTATTAGTTCAAGTAATTGTTTGTTAGCTGTAAGGATCTAGTCTTAAATAAGTTTGGGCAGGGTTCACTTTAGTTTCAGTCCTTGTCCTACGCTCAAAGCTGACCCTTAGTTAAGCAGTGCGTTTCCTTCTCATTCAGAGAGGCCACGGACTGATACTCAAGTGGGTCTCCTCTGAGGCTGGGAAGAGACACATGGCTGCGCAGAGTCAAAGTAATTTCAAATAAAAACAGAAAGTGTTGGAAATACACAACAGGTCTGGCAGCATCTGTGGAGAGAGAAAACAAGTCAACATTTCAGGTCTGTGACCTTTCATCAGAACAGTCACAGACCTGAAACATTATCTCTGCTTCTCTCTCCACAGATGCTGCCAGACCTGCTGAGCATTTCTAGTACTTTCTGGTTTTGTTTCAGATTTCCAGCATCTGCAGTATTTTTCTTTTATTATAGAAGGAATTTCACCCTGCCTCTGAGCTACAACTTGTCTACCACTACTTAACCCTAAAATGGAAAGTGTCCCCTTCCACTCACCTTAGCGACCAAAAAGAGGAACCACAGTCAAAAATATAATTTATCTTGTATAATTTCCAATTGTCTGGTGAGACTAAAAGTTGCACATAGGTGCAAGTTCCAGCTCCTACATCACCTCTATTCACCTTTCATCAACATTGCATCACCTTTGCTGCACTTAACAAACTAGTACACAATGGTAGTGCCAGCTGTGCATTGTGTGGGAGAACCTGAAACATGATAGGGGATTGCAGCAAGGTAGTAATTCAACACTGGGGCTCAGACAAAGTCATAGATGCACAAGAGCAAAGTTAGAGCACTTGAGGTACATTATTTAAGAGCATGATTAGATTACGGTGATAAATTTGCTGAGTGGTGTCAAGTACTCCTGAGCAAAGTATTGCTCCATCCTTGCTATACACAAGGTTGGAATAGCAAATTTTATTTCCAAATACATCTTCTTTGAAACATTGAAGAAACTCCCTTGGCAATTCACGTTAGGTTGGTGTATATGCTGTTTTATGACATCCTGCAAGACACAATGGGGGTCATTTTAATTTAAATTGCCAGGTGGGAATGCCATAGGATTAGGAGGAACGCCAATGTTGCAACCTGTCCGACATTACTCTCCCATTCCATGGAGACTAAAATCAAGCAGGATTTAAAACCAGCGCTACACCGGATTCCAGTCCTACTCAGGCACCCTCCCCCAATTCTATTTTCCGGTAAATTGATGGCTGTACTAGTGCCGTTCCCTGGTCTCACCCTGAACTGGAAAACATCATCAACTTAGCTTCCAATTTCCATCCTTCTCTTGCCTTCACGTGGTTCATCTCCGACACGTCCCTTCCTTTCTTCGACTTCTCTGTCTCCATCTCTGGGGATAGGCTGTCTACTAATATTCATTATAAGCCCAATGACTCCCACAGCTACTTTAACTACAGTTCCTCACATCCTGCCCCCTATAAGGTCTCCATTCCATTCTCCCAGTTTTTCCACCTCCATCGCATCTGTTCTGATCACGTAACCTTCCACAACAGCGCTTCTGATATGTCTTCCTTTTTCCTCAACCAAGGAGTCCCCCCCCCCCCACTGTTTGATAGGTCCCTTGATCATGTCCGACCCATTTCCCACACTTCTGCCCTCACCCCTTCCCCTCCCTCCCAGAACCGTGATAGGGTTCCCCTTGTCCTCACTTTTCACCCCATCAGCCTCCACATCCAAAGGATCATCCTCTGCCATTTCTGCCACCTCCAGTGTGATGCCACCACCAAACACAGCTTCCCCTCCCTTCTCCCGTCAGCATTCAGAAGGGACCATGACACCCTGGTCCACTCCTCCAGTACCCCCGACATCGTGTCCCCTTCCCATGGCACCTTCTCATGCATTTGCAGGGGGCATAATACCTGCCCATTTACCTCCTCTCTCCTTACCATCCAAGGCCCCAAACATTCCTTCCAGTTGAAGCAGCGATTTACTTGTACTTCTTTCAATTTAGTATACTGTATTCGCTGATCACAATGTGGTCGTCTCTACACTGGGGAGACCAGTGCACAAGCATGACCCCAAGCTTCCGGTTTCTTGCCATTTTAATTCACCACCTTGCTCTCATGCCCACATTTCTCTCCTTGGCCTGCTGCAGTGTTCCAGTAAAACTCAATGCAACCTCGAGGAACAGCACCTCATCTTCCAATTAGGCACTCTACAGCCCTCTGGACTTAACATTAAGTTCAACAATATAATAAAAGCAAAATACTGCAGATGCTGGGAATCTGAAATAAAAACAAGAAATGCTGGAAATACTCTCAGCAGGTCAGGCAGCATCTGTGTAGAGAGAAGCAGAGTTAACGTTTCAGGTCAGTGACCCTTCTTCAGAACCATGATATTGAGTTCAACAACTTCAGACCATGACTGCCATTTTGATTTTTTTTTAACCATGTGCCAGTCTTAAACTTGTTTTTCATGTTTTTGCTTTTTTACAGAGCTATTCATTATTCTGCCATTAACGTTCTCTCTGGACAAATGCTTTGTCTTTTAATACAGCTATCACTACTCCTTTTGCCTTTTGTTCCATGTCATCTTTGTCATTTAATCTCTCCTGTCCTCCACCCTATCACAGACCTTCCCTTTTGTTCTTCTTCCCACCATCCCCTCTTTCACCTGCTCAAAGCCTATTACATTTATAACCTTTGCCAGTTCTGATGAAAGGTCAGAGACCTGATATGTTAACTCTGTTTCTCTCTTCACAGATGCTGTCACAGAATCATTGCAGTGCAGAAAGAGGACATTCGGCCCATCATGTCCACAACAGCTCTCTGAAAAAGCAACTCCCTCAGTTCCATTCCCCCACCTTCTCACCATAACCCTGCACATTCTTCCTTTTCATATAACAGTCTAATTCCCTTTTGAATGCTTCAATTGAACCTGCCTCCACCACATTCTCTGGCAGTACATTCCACACCTTAACCACTCGCTGCGTGAAAAAGTTTTTCATCGTGTCACTCCTGCTTGTCTTACCAAATACTTTAAATCTGTGCCCTCTCGTTCTCGATCCTTTCACAAGTGGGAACAGTTTCTCTCTATCTAGTCTGTCCAGACCCCTCATGATTTTGAATACCTCTATCAAATCACCTCCCAGCCTTCTCCTCTCCAAGGAAAACAGTTCCAACATCTCCAATCCATCTTCATAACCGAAGTTCCTCATCCATGGAACCATTCTTGCGAATCCCTTCTGCACCCTCTCCAATGCCCCCATGTCCCTCCTCAAGTGAAACGCCTAGAATTGGACGTAATACTCCAGCTGAGGCTGAACCAGTGTCCCATACAAGTTCAATACAACGCCCCTGCTCCTGCACTCCACGCCCCACCAATAAAGCCCAGGATACTGCATGCTCTATCAACTGTTCTCCCAACCTGTCCGGCCATCTTCAATGACCCACGCATATAAACACCCAGGTCTCTCCGCTCCTGCACCCCCGCCCGCACCCCCCAGAACTGTACCCTTTATTCTATATTAACTCTCCATGTTCTTCCCACAAAAATGAATCACGTCACACCTCCCTGCATCGAACTCCATCTGCCACCCGTCCGCCCACTCCACCAACCCATCCATGTCCCTTTGAAGTTCTACACTATGCTCCTTACAGTTCACAATGCTTTCCGGTTTCGTATCACCTGCAAACCTCAAAATGTCAAACCTGCTGAGTATTTCAAGCACTTTCTGTTTTTCCTCCCAATTCTGTTAGTTTTCCAATGGGAGGGTTTGGGTAAAATTGGCCCCACTATATTATTCTGCTGCTAACGCGTGTAACTGGTGTGTTCCTTTAAGGCCACAAGTCTGAATTGCTGCAGTTACAGCTCATTATCTTTGACAGTTTTACGAATATTAAATTTTGAACAAATCACAAGATGCGATTCCAGAGCATAGCACAAGAAGTGCAATTGCTCAAAGTGAGGCCGAAAGCACAGGCAGCTATAACATGGAGATATAGATGAGCAATGATAATCTCCTGTGGCACTGCCAATGGCAAAACAAGGTGATTATTGAGAAGGAAATGGATCTGGTGCGGTATGAATTACCAAGAAAAGGGGAAGGAATGAGTGAAGAGTAGGGCCAGAGAATCAAAGAAGCAGGGGGAGTTAAAGTGGAGTTGGGCGTATTTGCAAAGCTATGGGGAAAAAGCAGGGGAGTGGTACTAATTAGATAGCCCTTTCAACAAACTACCATAGACATGAAGGGCCGAAAGGCCTCCTACAGCACAGTAACACTCTAAGGAACGGCAAGCCCTCTAAAGTAACTGCACAGTGCTCTTTGGAAGTTCTAGCTCCCCATTGGGTACACACCCTCATTATGCTGACCCTTAAGTGACCCTGGGCCCAACAACTGGAATGGAGTCAGGGGTCACAGCGGTTTGGCACGGGCAGAGCGAGGCTCCAGGAATTTTGAGATCAGATTGGCCCTTCTGTAAACATTGACACATAAAATGTGACAAACCACCACCCCCCAGCCCCCCTCGGTGACACAGGAAGCAGAATTAATTTGTACAGTAAGTGCTCACCAGATATAAAATGTTTAGTATCACAGAATCACAGAATAATACAGTGCAGAAGAGACCCTTCGGCCTATCAAGTCTGCATCGATGCATAAAAGACACCTGACCTGTCTACCTAATCCCATTTGCCAGCACTTGGCCCATAGCCTTGAATGTTATGACGTGCCAAGTGCTCATCCAGGTACTTTTTAAAGGATGTGAGGCAACCCGCCTCTACCACCCTCCCAGGCAGGGCATTCCAGACCGTCACCACCCTCTGGGTAAAAATGTTCTTCCTCAAATCCCCCTGAAACCTCCTGCCCCTCACCTTAAACTTGTGACCCCTCGTAACTGACCCTTCAACTAAGGGGAACAGCTGCTCCCCATCCACCCTGTCCATGCCCCTCATAATCTTGCACATTAATCAGGTCACCCTCAGTCTTCTCTGCTCCAGTGAAAACAATCCAAGCCTATCCAACCTCTCTTCATAGCTTAAATTTTCCATCCCAGGCAACATCCTGGCGAATCGTCTCTGCACCCCCTCCAGTGCAATCACATCCTTCCTATAATGTGGCAACCAGAATTGCACACAGTACTCCAGCTGTGGCCTTACCAAAGTTCTATACAACTCCAACATGATCTCCCTGCTTTTGTAATCTATGCCTCGATTGATAAAGGCAAGTGTCCCATATTCCTTTATCACCACCCTATTAACCTGCCCTTCTGCCTTCAGAGATCTACGGACAAACACGCCAAGGTCCCTTTGTTCCTCAGAACGTCCCAGTGTCAAGGTCATTCATTGAATACTTTCGTGTCACATTACTCCTTCCAAAGTGTATCACCTCACATTTTTCAGGGTTAAATTCCATCTGCCACTTTTCTGCCCATTTAACCATCCCGTCTATATCTTCCTGTAATCCAAGACACTCAACCTCACTGTTAACCACTCGACCAATCTTTGTATCATCCGCGAACTAGCATTGTATATAGCATATAGTACATTGCATGTAGATGTAACTATTACTTTGCAGCACAATTTGTCAACTTGCAATCAGTGGAATAGCACACATCCAGAAGCCATACTTTGGGGTAGCTGCTAACACCTTGCACCCAGCAGCAGTATAATCAAACACTGAAGGTTCCTCTGGTTGCCATGGCTTTGCAGTATCACAAACATAGTGGGAAGATTACCAATGAAATCTTAAATACAGCGTGTAAAAACAGATTTATAATTTCCTTTAGAACAGCAACCAGAGGAAGGTTTCCTGTTTCATTCACGATGTAGCAAGCACACAGTGACCGGAGGGAACCTTCAAGCTTCCAGTCACAACTGAGGCAAGTGTTGTCACCTTTTGGAGACATGGATGCTGAAATGAATCTGCAACCTTGAACAATTGGCGTACATATTAGGGCTGGAGAATGGTGGTGATGAATAGTTCATGGGTTAAACTCTGCCCACATTGTGATTCCAAAATGCCCCAGTCAGGTTTGACACTTTCAATCAGGGCATGAGGTGTGGTAACTGATCCACCAACAGCAGATAAATGAGTGGAAAGGCCCAAACAGGAGCTGGGCTGATTATTTTTTTTTGATGGTAAGCAACAAGCTGCCAGTTACGTTCTTGGCTATCAAAGTGGCTCTGAATGGCCTCCAGTGTGGTTTGCAGTAAGCTCCAATTTCCACTGCTTCTGAAGAGAAGGGCTGCCTCACCTGGAGTAAAATAACAATTAAACATGCAAGATGGAAAATGGGATTAGATTGGACGGATGCTTGATGGTCGGTGCAGACGCGTTGGGCTGAGGGGTCTGTTTCTGTACTGTAAAATTCTATGGCTCTAAGATGTGGTCATAGGCTTTCCGTGGATGTTTCAAGGATTGCATACCCAGCAGTTTTGAGTGTCAATCACAGGGACGGGAAGTGAATTTAGGTTTGAGATAGACTACGATTTGTGGAGTGGGGGAGGGTTTCAGGTGATGAACTGGTATAGACTTGTGTACAATCAACACAAATCTGGAGTTTTAATTTTAGCCAGTTTGAATAACGCGCAAGGGGAGCTTTTGCGAGGGGTAAGAAATACAGCCTTATATAAGGTAGACAAGGAAAAACTGTTCCCATTAGCTGATGGTAGAAGGGCGAGGGGGACACAGATTGAAAGTTTTGGACAAGAGATGCAGGGGAAATGGAAGGAAGAAACTTTTTATGCAGCAAGTGGTAATGACCTGGAACTCACCGCCCACAAGGGTGGTGGAAGCGGAGACAGTGATTTCAAAAGGAAATTGAATGGGCACTTGAAGGAATTAAACTTGCAGGGCTATCGGAATCCCAACGGAGGTGGGGGGGACTGACTGGAATGCTCCACGGTGAGCCTGCATGAACTGGATGGGCTGAATGGCCTCCTTCTATGCTGTATTTGACTCTATGAGCAAATTGGTTTCTGAGACCATGAATGAATGCATACATACACACACTTTGAAAGAAATCACCTGCGCAGTATTAGCGCAGAGATCTGCTAACTCGCACTAATTTCCATTCAGCCACCATCCCTGTGCTCGCTGACCGACAGTGGCTCCCAGTCCCTGAACCCCTCCATTTTCAAACTCTCCTCCTCGAGTTCAAATTCCTCCATGGCCTCACTGCTCCCTATCTCTGTAACCTGCTCCAGTTCTACAACCCTCCAAGATCTCTGAGCTCCTCAAACTCTGGCCAAGAGCAAGCTTCCCATTCACTTTGCCACAACATTGGTGGCCTTGCCTTCAGCTATCTAGGCCCTAAGCGCTGGAATCTACCTCTGTAAACCTCTCCGCCTCTTCTCCTTTCGAGCCCTCCTTGAAACGTACCTCTGTGACCAAGTATTTAGTCACCCCTCTTAATTTCTCCTTTGATTTGGTATTTTTCTGAATGTGAAGTGCTTTTGGATGTTTTTCTATGTCAATATAAATGTAAGTTGTTGTCTTAAAAGAACTCTTCATATTGGTTGAAATGGGATTTGACCATTCACGGTCCCTTGCTTCCTCCTGTGGGCCCACGGAAGAACAACATCATAATTACAGGCAATCAACGGCTGAAACTCTTCAGAGTAGAAGTTCTACAAGGAGGGGCAGGTGGAGTCTTCTCCCAATCTCCCCCGTAATTTTCACAGAAATTTGGTGGAAACCCTGAGAGATGCATGGAAACTCTCCCCCCCTGTCTTCACAGCCACTCTAAGTAACTACCATGTTTGACTAATGTACTTGGTGAAGTTAGTCACTGAAATGGTTCAAAAACTGAGGGAGGATCTTCAGTCAGGATGCAACTTACAAAGTTTGAGAGCCACGAGGGCTTTGCTGTTGTGTGCCTAGACTGATAAAGAGTGGGCGCAAATCTTGTATTCTCCCAGGAAATTTTAAGAGAAAAAAATGAAAATTGCTAAATGATTTTTCTGAGTAATAGATCATCCGGCTGGAACTGGGAGAAAGACGTTTTGAAATATTCCAGAAAATAATGAATTCCCGAATGGCACAAGAGAGTGGGTTTCAACAAAATTGAAAAAAAAAGTCTGGATTAAAGCAGAATGCAACACCCATGTTCATTGTGAATTCTAAAATACAGGAAGTGCACTAAATGCAGTGCCAAAGATCAACAGACCCCAACTTCATCAGAAAATAAACCTTGTTTCTTCAGCATAGGTAACTCTCTTCTCCCAACAGGAGTGAACAAAAGTTGAGTCACAGCTTAAATTAGAAGCTCGTGTCCCCACTGCACTTTTAGTGCAATGACTGCTCACTGTCGGTTTAGAGCCAGGCAGTGTTGGAGCTGTCAGCTGTTTTTCAGCTGTGTTAGCTTTTTTAGAAGCTCCCACGTGTTGTCGATGAAAAAAAATGCTGCACTGTTGGAGGTGCTGTCTTTCTAGGTCATCCTGAGGTCAATTGCTATTGGTGAAGGAGGTCCAGATTGGAATGTGCTTGTTGGCGATGCTGTATTTCGGATGAGCCATTAAATTGAGACCCCGTCTGCCTTCTCAGGTGAGATAAATATATATATTTTTTTATATATCTTGATGGCTATAAACTGAGAGAGGGGACTATGCAGCGAGACCTGGGTGTTCTTGTACACCAGTCGCTGAAGGTCAGCATGCAGGTGCAACAGGCGGTAAAAAAGGCAAATGGTATGCTGGCCTTCATAGCGAGAGGATTCGAGTACAGGAGCAGGGATGTCACGCTGCAATTATACAGGGCCTTGGTGAGGCCACACCAGGAATATTGTGTGCAATTTTGGTCTCCTTATCTGAGAAAGGATGTTCTTGCTATAGAGGGAGTGCAGCGAAGGTTTGCCAGACTGATTCCTGGGATGGTGGGACTGATGTATGAGGAGAGATTGAGTCGGTTAGGATTATATTCGCTGGAGTTCAGAACAGTGAGGGGGGGGATCTCATTGAAACCTATAAAATTCTAACAGGACTTGACAGGGTAGATGCAGGAAGCATGTTCCCGATGGTGGGGGAGTCCAGAACCAGGGGTCATCGTCTATAGATACGAGGTAAAACTTTCAGGATTGAGATGAGGAGAAATTTCTTCACCCAGAGAGTGGTGAGCCTGTGGAATGCGCTACCACAGAAAGCTGTTGAGGCCAAAACATTGTATGTTTTCAAGGAGTTAGATATAGCTCTTGGGTATAAAAGGATGAAAGGGTATGGGGCGAAAGCAGGAACAGGTTACTGAGTTGGATGATCAGCCATGATGAATGGTGAAGCAGGCTCGAAGGGCCAAATGGCCTACTCCTGCTCCTATTTTCTATGTTTCTATGTTTATCTATAAAAGATTCCATGGCACTGTTTCAAGGAAGAGCAGGGCAGGTTTCCCTGGTGTCCTGATCAATATTTATCCCTGAACAGATAATCTGGTCATTATCACATTGCTGTTTGTGGGAGCTTGCTGCGCACAAATTGGCTGCACCGTTGCCCAACATAACAACAGCATCTGCCATAATCTGCAGACCAACAACTTCAAAGGAGCAAAGAAGAAAAGATTTCCAGACCAGAAGTGGAGGTGAACGATGAGCCTGGTTCACTGTTTATTGTATTCAATTACTCTTCATTCATTAGGGAAAAGGTTAATTATAGAGTGGATTTCAATCACATTATTCTTTCTTTTTGTGTGTGCAGTTTAAGCTGGATTGTAACTTGACAGCAATGTCAATATTTGCACAGCTCTATAAACATCAAAATGCATGATGAGATCACATTTACATTATCTATCCAGTGAATCAAATACCTTAAGTTTCAGAAATGCCATTACGTTTCTTTGGCACATTTATTTTGCACATTTTTTGTACTACGATGTTAAGGGTGAGTAAATAACAACAACAATTTGCATTTGTATAGGCCAAACCAAACCTCATCCAAAATGATGCCCTCCCTTCTTTTGGAAAAAAAAGTAAATCGTTGAAAGATTCCTATTCTGAAAGGCTGTTAGCTCAACCTCGTGTACAGCAGGGTCTCCTGATACCTGAGGAACATCTGACCAGCAGCTGCTAGCAAAGCACACAATGTGTAGCAGAGATATATCCAGCATGAGTCCACATCAAACAGTGTCTCTTTAACTCAGTGCTAATGTCCTTCTCTGCTTTGAGCAGTCTAACCCACCAACAGCAACATTTTCCTTCCATTCAGAATTTCTATCATTATAAATAGTACAACAAAATTAGAAAAGTTAAGTCTAAGCAAAGAAAAAAAAGAACTTGCATTTATGTAGCACCTTTCACAACCACAGGATGTCCCAAAGCGCTTTCCAGCCAATGAAGTACTTTTGAAGTGTAGTCACAGTTGTAAAGTAGGAAGCTTGGCAGCCAATTTGCACACAGCAAGCTCCCACAAATAGCAATGAGGTAAATGACCATCTGTTTTAGGTGTCGATTGAGGAAAGAACATTGGCCGGGACACTAAGAGAAATCTCCTGGTTTTCTTTTAACAGTGTTGTGAGGATGTCTAACATCCTGGGAGGGCAGACAGGGTTTCAGTTTAAAATCTCATCTGGAAGTTGTTGGATATGATGGAGCATCAGGAATGAGGCAGGCAGTGGCATGAGGAAAACTGGCAGTAACATCGGACCTCCGAGGGGTTGAACTGTTGAAATGTAGGAGCAATATTTCTGCGTATGTCAGGTGGCTACTCTAAATATGACAGTGCAAAAACATACTGAGCTTAATCTCCTTTTTATAATATCCCGGAGAAATACCTATTCTTATTTTATTGTAATTGCAAATGAAATTCCAGGATTGTGGAGGTTTCACGACACGGATTGCTGAACAAGCAGTATTGTTCATGAAAAGCCAAAATAGCTTCCCTGCAGTACGATATAAAGAGCTTAAAAAATATAGCACCTTTCATGACTTCAGGACGTCACAAAGCAGTTCACAGCCAAGGAAATACTTTTGAAGTGTAACCACTGTTGTAATGTGAGAAATGTGACAGCCAATTTTCACACAGCAAGATTCCACAAACAGCATGTGTTATTGAACAAATAATTTGTTTTAAGTGTTTTAGCTGAGGGTTAAATATCGGCCAGGACACCAGGGAGAATTCCCCCTGCTCTTGTTCAAATTGTGCCATGGGATCGCTTACATTCGCCCAACAGAGTAGATGGGGCCTTGGTTTAACATCTCATCTGAAAGACTGGATCTTTTTGCAACTTCTCAAACCGCTAATAAACACCAGTTTAAGTGTGAGAAAGTTCATCACAGAGGTGGGGGGTACACGTTATATTTGTGGAGCACTACAGTTAGTACAATTAATTGAGCAGCACAGTTAGCTTTGTGATAGGAGGGACAGCCCGCGATATATGTTAACGAGGTGACAAAATGGCAACCTGTCCATGAAAGATTGATATCTACTACTTGGAGGACCTGGCAGGAGGACCAGACTTAAAAGAAAAAGACAGGAATGCAAAACATGCTGCGCTAAAATGTAGATGCAGCGAGCAACATGTTAGAAATTAAAATAGCAACGTTGAGCAAAATTACATTACTGATGCCATGATGGGAGAGAAAGAAAATAACTTGCATTTATAACTTTAAAGCCTTTGACATACTATTTGAAGTGTAATGTAGGAAATGTGGGCAGCCATTTTGCACAAAGCAACCTCCCACAAAGAGTGATAAACTCCCCTGCTCTTCTTCAAATAGTGCTATGGGATCTTTTGCATGAATCTGAGAGGGAAAGCAGACCCCAGTTTAACGTCTCATCCGAAGCATACACCTCTGATAGTGCAGTGCTCTCTTGTTACTACACTGGAGTGTCAACCTGGATTGTGTGTTCAAGTCTCTGCAGTGGGACGTGACTTGCAGGAAGAAACTGAGGGGTCCAAATCACTTGGTCTGAGTTCCCACTGCTCTGGTGCTTAGGCACACATAGCTTCACAGCATCTAACCCTCACTGATTGCCCATTAAACTCGCACAGAAAATTGTCTGCTAATTAGCAGTGTAATTATCTTTTTAGCAAGATGATAAGTGTTAATGATTACTAATCAACCTCTCTGACCCAGAAACTGAACAATTTAAACTGTGGAGTCTCTCTCCTTCAGGTAGTAAATTGTTCTGAGAGATCTTAAAAGTGTCAAATTTTAAATTTTGAATTTTTTTTCTTACAATTCCTTCCTGAGTTTTTCTTTTCTCTCTTAATTCAATCTTTCTTTGCTACTCTTTGCTTCTCACTCTGTACCTAATTTGACTACAATTCTCTGTCCTTCTCAGTCCCTCCTACATTTCTTTCTCGATCTTTAAATCTCATTAAGGAGATACGCGGTTGGTCTTGCCATTCAATGAGTTTCCAGCTGCTTCACTGGTGTTTAATTCACTGCCACTTCTCTTCCAAGAGGAAAAAAAAACTTCTTCTTGAAGAAGTTCTGCTTTTCTCTCCTACAGGATTTCCATTTGTCTCTTTTTAACCTTATTTACCTTTGTGGCTTTTGGTTTTCCTTCTTGTGTTTAATCAGGTATCTACTTGTCCCATTACCATCCCCTTTTACCTTGCACCATCATCCCTTTTGTCATGTAATCACTCCTGCCTTCCACCCTACCACCGACCTTCCCTTTTGTTCTTTCCTCCTCTCCCACCTTTCCCTGCCTCTGCATGTGGTTAAAATCTGTTATATCTCTAACTTTTTCCAGTTTTGATGGAAGTTCATTGACTTGAAACATTAACTTTGTTTCTCTCTCCACAGGTGCTGCCTGAACTGCCGAATATTTCCAGCATTTTCTGTTTTTATCCCAGATGCTCTGTTCCCCTTGCTACACCCTTATCAGCTTACACTTTCAGTAAGTTATGACACAAAATAATTTTGAGCTGAAGGATGCAGAAAAACTTTAATTAACGGGGCAGCTGCGAGATGCGGCCCACTATGCAAGGTCATAGTAAAGATGAGAGGGAAAACCCCCCTACGTTTAGAGAGACTGCATACTCTCAACATTGAGATAAATCCAAGAAACCTAGGCTTGACAGAGGCTTAGGCACCACTCCCAAGTGTGCACAAGGACACTGCTGGAATTTAACTATTTAAAATCACAGCCTGGAAAAAATCCAAGACATGGCTCTCTTCTCCAGTCACTCCTGCTTTGGCATGAGAACTACATGAGACATTCAGTTGAAAGCCTTAAAAAAAAAACAATGAGAGCAAATGTAAGTGGAATTGCCCCGAGCTGTACGTTCCTCAATCTTGTGTAAAGTCACACTAGAAAGAACAGAATTCAATCTTCTACATTACTCCGAGGGCCCTTAAAGCATCCAATATACTTGCAGAGGCATCCTGAAGAGTCACTTTAATGCCACTGATATAGGTGATTTGGTAGATTCAGGTTCACCAGGATTTCCCTTCTTGTGGATGGAATTACGGAATAATGCAAACCTTGCAGTGAGTTACATCTGTTTAATTTAAATAATTTCACACCTCCGCTAAAATAAATAAACTGCTACAGACTCAGGTCTGCCCCTGACGCTTTCTCGGGATCAGTGGTGTAAACAGCTCTTATAGGAGTTGACTCACTGGCCCTATAGCTACTTGCGGTATAGCATAACCCAGGGGCGTATCAATTCGATGTTTCTTTCGGATGTGCACTTCTACCATCTCTCCAGAGGCAGACTGCGTTAACACTTGGCGAGGTAAGGCTTGATATGAATCATTAAGGCTCTTTATTTCACAGTAAGTGAAAATACAATGCAACAGTTATGATCAATTTCACTTAATGCAAACAGTATCACTTACCTTCACATAACGACACAAAATAAAAAATATGCCACCTGACCCCCATATTGGTGGGTCATCTTATTTGACTTAAAGTAGATCTTTATATAGTATTTCTTGGGCTTTACAGCATGGAAGCAGGCCATTTAGCCCAATAAATCCAGGCTGGTATTTATGCTCCACACGAGATCCATCCCACCCTATTTCAACTCATGCTATCAACAGATCCTTCTATTCCTTTCTCCCTTACGTACTTATCTAACTTCCCCTTAAATGCATCTAATCGCCTCAATCACTCCCTGTGGTAGCAAGTACCACATTCTAACCACTCTATGGTTAACAAAGTTTCTCCTGAATTCTTTATTGAATTTATTAGTAACTATCCTAATTTTTGTTTATTCATTCATGGGATGTGGGCGTCACTGGCTAGGCCAGCATTTATTGCCCATCCCTAATTGCCTTGAGAAGGTGGTGGTGAGCTGCCTTCTTGAACCGCTGCAATCAATGTGGGGTAGGTACACCCACAGTGCTGTTAAGAAGGGAGTTCCAGGATTTTGACACAGCGACAGTGAAGGAACGGCGATATAGTTCCAAGTCAGGATGGCGTGTGACTTGGAGGGGAACGTGCAGGTGGTGATGTTCCCATGCATCTGCTGCCCTTGTCCTTCGAGGTGGTAGAGGTCGCGGGTTTGGAAAGTGCTGTCTAAGGAGCCTTGGTGCATTGCTGCAGTGCATCTTGTAGATGGTACACACTGTTGCCATTGTGCGTCGGTGGTGGAGGGAGTGAATGTTTGTGGATGGGGTGACAATCAAGCGGGCTGCTTTGGATGGTGTTGAGCTTCTTGAGTGTTGTTGGAGCTGCACCCATCCAGGCAAGTGGAGAGTATTCCATTGCACTCCTGAATTGTGCCTTGTAGATGGTGGACAGGCTTTGGGGAGTCAAGAGGTGAGTTACTTGCCGCAGGATTCCTAGCCTCTGACCTGCTCTTGTAGCCACAGTATTTATATGGCTACTCCAGTTCAGTTTCTGGTCAATGGTAGCCCCTAGGATATTGATAGTGGGGGATTCAGCGATGGTAATGCCATTGAATGTCAAGGGGAGATGGTTAGATTCTCTCTTGTTGGAGATGGTCATTGCCTGGCACTTGTGTGGCGCAAATGTTACTTGCCACATATCAGCCCAAGCCTGAATATTGTCCGGGTCTTGCTGCATTTCTACACGGACTGCTTCAGTATTTGAGGAGTCGTGAATGGTGCTGAACATTGTGCAATCATCAGCGAACATCCCCATTTCTGACCTTATTATTGAAGGAAGGTCATTGATGAAGCAGCTGAAGATGGTTGGGCCTAGGACACTACCCTGAGGAACATCTGCAGTGATGTCCTGGAGCTCAGATGACTGACCTCCAACAATCACAGTCATCTTCCTGTGCGCTAGGTATGACTCCAACCAGCAGAGAGTTTTCCCTGATTCCCATTGACTCCAGTTTTGCTAGGGCTCCTTGATGCCATACTCGGTCAAATGCTGCCTTGATGTCAAGGGCAGTCAGTCTCACCTCATCTCTTGAGTTCAGCTCTTTTGTCCATGTTTGAACCAAGGCTGTAATGAGGTTAGGAGCTGAGTGGCCCTGCTGGAACCCAAACTGAGCATCACTGAGCAGGTTATTGCTAAGCAAGTGCCGCTTGATAGCACTGTTGGTAACACCTTCCATCACTTTACTGATGATTGAGAGTAGACTGATGGGGTGGTAATTGGCCGGGTTGGACTTGTCCTGCTTTTTGTGTACAGGACATACCTGGGCAATTTTCCACATTGCAGGGTAGATGCCAGTGTTGTAGCTATACTGGAACAGCTTGGCTAGGGGTGCGGCAAGTTCTGGAGCACAGGTCTTCAGTACTATTGCCGGAATATTGTCAGGACCCATAGCCTTTGCAGCATCCAGTGCCTTCAGTCGTTTCTTGATATCACGCGGAGTGAATCGAATTGGCTGAAGTCTGGCATCTATGATGCTGGGGACTTCAGGAGGAGGCCGAGATGGATCATCAATTCGGCACTTCTGGCCGAAGATTGTTGCAAATGCTTCAGCCTTATCTTTCGCACTGATGTGCTGGGCTCCCCAATCATTGAGGATGGGGATATTTGTGGAGCCACCTCCTCCAGTTAGTTGTTTAATTGTCCACCACCATTCACGACTGGATGTGGCAGGACTGCAGAGCTTAGATCTAAACCGTTGGTTATGGGATCGCTTAGCTCTGTCTATTGCATGCTGCTTATGCAGTTTGGCACGCAAGTAGTCCTGGGTTGTAGCTTAGTTATGACCCTTTGTTTTGGACTGTCCCACAAGTGGAAATATCTTCAGTACACAGCGGCACAGTGGTTAGCACCGCAGCCTCACAGCTCCAGCGACCCGGGTTCAATTCCGGGTACTGCCTGTGTGGAGTTTGCAAGTTCTCCCTGTGTCTGCGTGGGTTTCCTCCGGGTGCTCCGGTTTCCTCCCACATGCCAAAGACTTGCAGGTTGATATGTAACTTGGCCATTATAAATTGCCCCTAGTATAGGTAGGTGGTAGGGAAATATAGGGACAGGTGGGGATGTGGTCGGAACATGGAATTAGTGTAGGATTAGTATAAATGGGTGGTTGATGGTCGGCACAGACGCGGTGGGCCGAAGGGCCTGTTTCAGTGCTGTATCTCTAAACTAAACTAAATTTGCGTTATCAAACACCTTCATAATTTTAAAGCCCTCTATTAGGTCACCCGGTGAGCAGGGATAGGCACCAACATGTTGCACCTCAGACATTTAACAAACATTACAGACTCAGCCATGGACATGGGGGCAATAAATTTGCATATAAAGTGCCATCAAAACATAGTCTGACTTAAAATGCATTTCTATTTAGTGAGTACCTGGCATTGTTTTTGCTTGCACAAGTAGTCAATATCTGCCCACATACTTGATGTAGCAATGTGGAAAATCTGGACAGATGTCCATCTGTCAGGTGTGATCTTGATCTCTTTCTCTCCCCTCTCTCTTCCTCTATGTCGATCACTCTCCCGTCTCCCACCCGTGTCCATCTCTCTCCCCTTTCTCTCTCCTTGTGTTCATCTCTCTCCCCTCTCCTTCCCGTGCCTATCTCTCTCCCCACCTCTGTGTCCATCCCTCTCCCCCCTTCTCTCCCCTCTCTGTGTCCATCTCGCTTCCCTCTCTCTCTCTTCCCTCTATGTCCATCCATCTCCCCCTTCTCCCTCTCCCCCGTGACCATCCCTCTCCTTCACTCTCTTCCCTCCCTCTCTCTCCCCCCATCTCCCTTCTCCCTACCCCTGTCTCTCTCCCTCACCCTCTCTCACTCTTCCTCTCCCCCTTTCCCCTCTCTCTCTCCCCCTTTCCCATCTCTCCCCCTCTCCCTTTCCCCCCTCACCCTGCCCATTCCTCTCGCACCCTCTCCCTCTGACAGTTGCAGAGAGCGGGAACCCTTCCGAGAGCAGCTTTGTGATTGGTCAGTTTTTTAAAATTTAAATTCACAGCACTCAGTTTCAGAGCTGACAGGAGCGGGAACAGCTGCTTCCGAACTGAGGACCAGTTTGGGGTTTTCAGCGGGCTTTAAAAAAAAAAGGAACCCACCAGAAAACCCCGAACTTGTCCTGAGTTCAGAGGCCGTTGTTCCTGCTCCCGTCAGCTGTGAAACTGACAGCTGTGAATGTTTTTAAAGTCAGACTTGCCTGGAAAGAAGAAGTCAATGGAAAATTTCTCATTCCTGAAATTACCAGTCACGACCCCAAAATGTTTCACCACGGCCACGGTGCCAAACCCTGCCTGTCAACCTCTTTTCTAGTGAACTAAGCCTCAGCCTACTCACTCCTTCTTGATAGATACAGCCTCACAGTTCTGCTATCCTCCTTGTAAATCCTTTTTGCACCTTCCCCCATGCCACTCTATCTGCTCTGGAATATGGAGACCAGAACACTGTATAGTACTCTAAGTGTGGTCTAACCACGGTCCTATACAAGATGTTTATTCCTCTAAATGGTGGCAGTTGAAGGAACACTGAGAATGACAGCAAACAGTGACAGAAAGTCTACTAATTTATGCAAAAAGACATCTCAGCATTGGGTTATAGTTCTCTGTAAAGTTAAGTAACAATTATTGCCCTCGGTTGGCATGAATCTTCAGTCCTGATTGTAACTCAGGACGTGAGTTTGGCGCCAAGGAAGTGGGCTCATTAGCCCATACTGGAGTGAAACCCATGCCATTTTAGCACCCGGGCCTCTCCATCTCCCAGCTGAGTCTCCTGTCTGACCCCACCGGGAATCAGTAGTCAACCAACTGCGGGAGCAGGACTTCAGGACAACTGGGAACATGCAGTAATGGCATGTGGTTGGCGAATGGGGTCCATCACAGTCGGGGGAGGACGGGGCAGGAGGACAGTGATGGTGATACAAAAATACAAATTAGCAGCAGGAGTAGGCCACTCAGCCCCTCGAGCCTGCTCCACCATTCAATAAGATCATGGCTGATCTGATTGTAACCTCAACTCTACATTCCCACTTACTCCCAATAACCTTTCACTCCCTTGCTTATCAAGAATCTATCTAACTCTGCCTTAAAATATTCAAAGAATCTGCTTCTATGCCTTTTGAGGAAGAGAGTTCCAAAGGCACACAACCCTCTGAGAGAAAATAATTCAACTCTGTCTTAAATGGGTGAGCCCTTATTTTTAAACATTGACCTATCCCTTTCATGCCCTCATAATTGCCCTTATTTAAGTTTAATATATTAGTCTTAGACTCACTCTTCTCTCCCTCAAACTGAATGTAAAATTCAATCATATTATGATCGCTGCTGCCTAGGGGGCCCCTTCACTATGAGGTCATTAATTAGTCCTATCTCGTTGCACAATACCAGGTATAGTATAACCTGCTCTCAGATTGGCTCCAGAACGTGCTGTTCCAAGAAACTATCCCAAGTACATTCTATGAACTCCTCATCTAGGCTACCTTTGCCCATTTTTCCAGTCTATTTGTAGATTAAAATCCCCCATGATTATCGCTGTACCTTTCTGACAAGCACCCATTATTTCTTCCTTTATACCACGTCCTACCATGTGGTTACTGTTAGGGGGCCTGTACACCACTCCCACTCCTCCTAGATTTCCTCATCAGGCCAGGGCATTCTTGCTCCTCCCAACCTCACAAAGGAAACATTTAAAAGAAAAATCAGAAAAACTGACCTTCCAAGGTCTGCAGCACCTGGTTTCCCTGGAGAGTCTGGTATTGGGTGCCAAATGGGCAACTGGGATGGCATCATCAGATCACGACATTTAAAAATTTATGAGGTGCTCATGGTGCCCCAAACCAGCTATAAAAATGGCATGGGTTTTGTGTGCATGGAGCCTTCTTTCCTGAGGGAAGAATGTTGCCTCCATTTTAACCCCACCCTCCCTGCCGCATGAGGGGGTTGTGTTAGGGGTGGAGGGAACCTTTCAACTTTACACTCAGGGATTTAAACCTCATGGGATTGTTCAGATTGGCTTCAAGGGGTTAAACTACAGAGATAATCAGGCAATAACGCCCAGTACAATTTTCATTAATGACCTTAGCTGACTGAATCCAAGGATTTGAAAATATGGAGAAATAAATTGAGAATACTTCTTCAAGACTTTACACAGCTTTCATCTCATATTGGAACAGCAGAAATAGGGTTTTTCTTTGCTTTAGTTTGTTTTCTATTCTAAAAATTGCCATAAAATAGCTGAGATCATCAGTCATCCGCAGTATCAAGAGACTGTTCACGTCACCAGCTTGTTAATGATGGTTTAATGTGATGGAAAAAACACTCTGCCCTTTCGACTTCAAAGTCAGTCAAGTACATTGGCTCAATTGGCAAAAAAAACAAAGCCCCAGGGTAGATTTTACAGCCTTTAGGTTACTGGATCCGAGTTCCCTTGTATTTTTGGTAGGCCTATGTAAAAATTTATTTAAATATTCTTATTTATTGGCACTTGTGTGCTCCTTTTCAGTTTCATCCTTTTTTTTAATATCAGTTTTACAACACTGCCGGAGTCTCTGATCACTGATCTTCTGCACTCAGCCATGGCTCAGTGATTAGCACTCTTGACGCTGAGTCAGAAGGTTGTGGGTTCAACTCCCACACCAGGACATGATTACATAATCGTTGCTTGCTTATTTATTTACTGATGGAGTGCTGTACTGTCAGTGATGCCGCCTTTATGATGAGCCATCAGGCACAGCACCAGATGTAATCTTCCCTCTTTTGTCACGATATTCAAGAATATGCTGTGCACTTTCAGTGATTCTGGTTTTACTTCCTGCACCAACCTTTCTCTTCAGCCATCACCCCTGTGCCAACTTGAATTTGCTCTCGGTCCTCCGAAGCCTCCAATTCAAAATTCTCATCCTTGTGTTTAAATCCCTTAATGGCCTTTCCCAATTCTATCTGTTACCTCCTCCAGACCGACAATCCCTCGAACTCTCCAGTCCTCCGATTCTGGCCTCCTGTGCATCCCGCCCTTCCGTTGTCCCCATCATTGACAGCCCTGAATTCAGCTGTCTGGGTCCTAAGGTCTGGAATGTCCTTGCTACACTCAACCAGCTCTCAACTTCTCTCTTCCTTTAAGACCCTCCTTAAAACCCACACCTTTGACCAAGCTTTTGTGAAGTGCCTTGGGACTTTTTATCTGTATTAAATGTGCTATATAAATGCATTTGCACTTGTTGTTGCACCTGCCCACTGAGGCACCCAACAACTCCACAGGTCTTGGAATTCTGCCAGGCCCAAAAAGGGGTGAACCTGGGTGGTTTTGAGGTCCATCTGCCAATGTCCACTGGCTGAGTGGCCTTGCTGGACCCTAAGATGATCCAGCCGACAGTGTTTTCCTCAGTGCAGTTTTGATCCCTGGCCAATATGACCATCATCATGCATTAGTATGTAATTTCAGGCATTTTATACTAAATTCTCTCCTCGTACATCTGTGAGGAGCGAGGCCAGTTTCAGCGAGAGCCAGGAATTCACTTTCCAAAGCAGCTTAGATCAGCTTGTTTCTTGATGTTCCCCAGTTGATGTATCGATAGTTGTGCCAAGCAAAGCTCCCTAGATTGCCAGATATCTGACAGCAGGTTTCCCTCATTCAGGAATAGTAGTACAGTGGTAATGTTACAGGACTAGTGATCCAGAAGCCCAGAGTAACGCTTCGGAGACAGGAGTCGAAATTCCACCATGACAGCTGGGGAATTTTAATACAATTAACTAATAAATCTGAATAAAAACCTAGGCTGGAATTTTGCAGTTGTCAGAGGCTCGGAGTTCAGGGAGGCGGAAGCGGGTGCAGAACTCACTCCTGCTCCGCGCCTAGCTGCCGCCGCGATCACACGCGAGGCAGCCAATTAGTGACCTCGCTGCGTATTTCTGAATGAAAAGGGTGCGGGCGGGAGGCTGAGCGTTGGTGGAGGTAAGGCTAGAGCCGGAAGAGGTCGCTGAAAGCTGTTTAAAAGGGCTTTCAGCAACTTCTGTGGCTCCAAGAGGTTTACCTACAGCAAGGAGGATGTTGGGAGGAGCAACTGCATATCTCCAAAGGAAAAACAGAAGCCTGAGGGTGAAAGGATTGGAGGAGGACTTAAAGTGTCCACCAATCCAACAATTGTAAATAAAGCAGAAGCCCATCAGAACTCGCTGGCGGCAATGGAAGGGAGATGCAGGCGCATCGCCCCCGCCCGCCGGATTCTCAGAGGACTTATTGTATGTCCTCCTCCAGGTGGCTGAGGCAAGGCGGGAGGTCCTCTTCCCATCAGACGGAAGGAGGAGGCCTCCCCTGGGTCACCAAGAAGGCATGACTGGAGGTAGCGGAGGAGGTTAGCAGCCGCGCAGTATTTAGGAGGACATGGCTCCAGTGCCGCAAACGGGTCAATGACCTTCTGAGCTTTGCCAGGGTAAGGGGCATTCCGCATTCATCGCAGCTTTTATGTGACACGGGAGGGTCAATGAGTGTTAATGCTGCAAGGTCAAAGCCATTCATGTTCGGTGATTGGCTGCAGCTGTGCCTTGGGCAGTATAAAGGGCAAATCTGCGACGCTCAGTGGTCCAGATGTGTTCCATCCGTGCGCTTCACTGGCATTGGGTGATCTTTCAAGTAATATGTCTTAACTAATTGCTTTATGTCTACACAGGAGAGGTGGGCACATAATACCCGAAGGAGGTCCTGGACCGGTGGCGATGTGGCCAACCTGGCCTTTTTGACCAGACTGGAGGAGGATGCGTTAATGATAGCAGGGGAGGACGGAGGACACGCTATAGCTGATGGCGAGGCCGGCGCACCTGGCCCGGAGTGTGAGTTCCCCAGAGTGTGGTTGAGGGGTGTGGGGTGGGGAGGGTGGGCGGCCATTGTTTCAGGCATTGAAGGGTGCTCTCAAACCTAAAATCACACAAAAATGCCCACACTGCAGTTTATAACATGTCCTCCAGTCAGCAGTGCTGATCACACCTGATCATTCTGATTTTCCCTGCAGGTGGAACACAGCAGCGGTCAGGAAGCGTCTTCGGGGCTCATCCATCCACCTCTGAGGAGGAGGAGGGACAAAGAACAAAGAACAGTACAGCACAGCACAGGAACAGGCCATTCGGCCCTCCAAGCCTGCGCCGATCTTGATGCCAGCCTAAACTAATACCTTCTCTGGGGACCGTATCCCTCTATTCCCATCCTATCCATGTATTTGTCAAGCTGCCTCTTAAACGTCGCTATCATACCTGCTTCCACCACCTTCCCCAGCAGCAAGTTCCAGGCACTCACCACCCTCTGTGTAAAGACCTCAGAGGGTGTCGCGTCACATCCTCATCCCGCACCAAGCGCCAGCTCAAAGGCATTCACCTCAGTTGGGATGTGTGCCCCCTCGGATTCGTGGTCACAACCTGGTGTCAGCACCACACATGTGCTGGACCAGCTGCCAGAGGCAGTACCGGCCGATGCTTCTGACACTCGGAGGACTGTGGGAGGACAGGCCAGTGCAGAGCCACAAGCTCATGACAAGCCTCTGCTGACATTCAGACATTCATTTGGCGGGAGATGCTGCAGGTGCAGCATGCGGTGCGTGGAGATCTGGAGGAGTTACCAGAGACTTTGTGTGCTATGACTTGAACTTTGGAGATGTCCATCCAGGGTTTGAGTATCGTACTGTCCCTGTCGTCTGTCCGTCTGGCTTCCTCCATTAACAGATTGGCGGCTGCAGAGGAGGGCCCAATCCTGGAGCCCACGCATAACCTCACAGAGAGAGTGGGCTCCATGGACCAGAGCATTAGATCCCTCGGAGGTTAGCAGAGAGGACTGATTCAGCATTTAGAGGGCACAGGGGCAGCAGCAGATTTCATATGGGGGCTCTACTCAACGCGGTCCTGATGCATCCTACAGCTCCTTGTCTCCTCTGCCAGTGACATCAGCACCGCATAATCCCGGGGTGTCAGAGGGTGTTCCTGAGACTCCTCAGGTACGCCTTGAGATGCAGCGGCCCGCACGGCCTCGGGCAGAGGATGACCACCAAAGTCATCCAGAGTAGCGCGGCAGCCTGATCAGCCACATGCCTCTGGTGTAGCTGGGGGCGAGGGGTCGTCCACAGGCGTGAGCACTGGCGATTGTTCACACTAACAGCCACTCCGGGGTCACTGGTGCAATTTGTAAATATTTATTTGATGTATAAACGTGCTAAAATTTATTAAATTTTTCACTTGGCATTTTCATATGTCACAAATCATTGCTGATATAGGCGAGCTGGTTAATCTGCATGAAAAGGATAATTTGAGAGGTGACACATTAGGCTTGTGTGGTATTTGATGGAAAGGTGGCTCGTATCAGCTGAGATTTCCCTCTGAAGATGAGTGCCTCTGCACTTCCAGCTCCTGTTGGTGCCTCAACTCAGACTGCCATGTGGGTGTCTGGTTGATAAGACTCTGCTCAGGAGAAACGCCCGAGTACCAGAGCCTCTCGGGTCTCCCTTGCACTTAACTCCCCCAGACCCCCAGCTCCCTCTCCCCACCCCTCTTCCTCATCCGTATCACCATCCTCGTCTGAGGATGCCTCGTGCTGAACTTGATCATTCTCCAAGGCCTCTCCCCTCTCCATTGCCAGGGTATGTAAAGCGCAGCAGATGAGAATAATGCTCAGTCCGCAAGCAGGACCCTAAGCTTCCGGTTGCTTGCCATTTCAACACTCCCCCCTGCTCTCATGCTCACATCTCTATCCTGGGATTGCTGCAGTGTTCCAGTGAACATCAATGCAAGCTCGAGGAACAGCATCTCATTTACCGATTAGGCACACTACAAGCCTGCCGGACTGAACATTGAGTTCAATAATTTCAGAGCATGATGGGCCCCCCTTTTTACTTTTATTTTCAGTTTTTTTTTTCTTTTTCCTTTCTTTTTTTTGTGTTTGATTTATTTTATTTCATCTTAGTTTCTTCAGTTTGCTCACCCACTGTTTTTTTTCATGTTTGTACTTGCGGCTGTTCAATTTTCAGTCCGTTAACACCCTATCTGTACTAATGCTTTGTCTTATTGTTTGCCTTTGCTCCATGCCCTTCTGGTCAGCTATTCTGTGACCTTGTCCTATCTACACCTTCTCCTTTGTTATCTCTTGCCATTGTAAAATGGCTGTCAAGTGCGTTATTATTGACCTCAATTGGCCTTTAATTGACTCTAAGCGGAGGGCGAGCACTGCCTCAATCTCACCCGCGTAAAATGGCGTTTGAGCGTCATGACGTCGGGACCTGACCGTGCGTCATTGCCCGCCATTTTACGCCTCGGCCACCTCGGAGGACTCCCGTTTTTATACGGTAAAATTCCAGCCCTAGTCTCATGAATGATCATGAAATATCGAACTATCATAAAAACCCATCTGGTTCACTAATGTCCTTTAGGGAAAGAAATCTGCCATCCTTACCTAGTGTGGCCTATATGTCACTCCAGACCCACAGCAATGCAGTTGACTCTTAACTGCCCTCTGAAATGGCCCAGCAAGCTGCTGAGTTGCAACAAACCGCTACAGATAAGAATAAAACCAGACGGACAACCCAGCATCGACCTAGGCACCAGTAACGACTAAGGCACACCCTGCCCAATCGACACTGCAAAGTCTTCCTCACTAATGTCTGGGGAATTGTGCCAAAATTAGGAGAAATGTCCCACAGACTGGTCAAGCAACGGCCTGAAATAGTCATACTCACTGAATCATACTTTACAGCCAATGTCCCAGACTCCTCCAACACCATCCATCGGTTTGTTCCACCAGCAGGACAGACTCAGTAGAGGTGATGGCACAGTGGTATACAGTCAGGAGGGAGTGGCCCAGGGAGTCTTTAACATTGACTCTGGACCCCGTGAAGTCTCATGGCATTAGGTCAAACATGGACAAGGAAATCTCCTGCTGATTCCACCTTCTGCCCTCCCTCAGCTGATGAATCAGTACTCCTCCATATTGAGCACCAATTGGAAGAAGCACTGAGGTCACAAAATGTACTCTGGTTGGAAGACTTCAATGTCCACCACCAACAGTGGCTTGGCAGCACCAACACTGACCAAGCAGACCAGGACCTGATGGACATATCGGCCAGACTGGGACTACAGCAGGTGCTGAGGGAATGAACAAGATGGACGAACCAGCTTGATCTCATTCTCACCAATCTACAGATGTATCTGTCCATGCCAGTATTGGTAGGAGTGACCACCACACAGTCCTTGTGGAGTCGAAGTCCAGTCTTCACACTCAGCAGGCTCTCCCCTTCCTGATGCTGGATCCCTCGTTCACGCACTGTGCTTTTGAATGAGGGACACCCCCCGCCCCCCACTGCAGTTAAGGGCCTCAATTGGCGGCGGGGCGGGAAGGCCGCTCACAGGCCTCCAAATCCACCAATGTTTCTGTGCATCAATGCAGGTTTATTTGGATGGCCACACCTAGCTACAAATCATGCTCTGTCTATTAGAAGGGAGCTGTACTTCACCAGAAGGGGTATGCTCTGATAGTAAAAAAAGACAGGAACATAGGAGGTCATTTAGTCCTTGAAGCCTGTTCTGCCATTCAATTAGATCATGGTTGATCTGCAACCTAACCCCACATATCCACCTCTGCCCCTATATTCCTTAATACCTTTGGCTAACAAAAACTCCAACAATCTCAGACTTAAATTTAACAATTGGTCGAACAGCAATTGCCACTTGCGGAAGAGAGTTCCAAACTTCTACCACCCTTTGTGTGTAAAGGTGTTTCCTAATTTCACCTTTGAAAGGTCTGGCTCTAATATTTAGACTATGCCCCCTAGTCCTAGACTCCCCACCGGCAGAATTAGACTCCCTCCATCTACCCTATCTGTTCCCCCTAATATCTTGAAAACTTCGATAAATTCAGTCCTTAACCTTCGAAATTCATGGGAATACAACCTTAGTTTGTGTAATCTCTCCTCAAAATTTAATCCTTGGAGGCCAGGTATTGTTCTGGTAAATCTACACTGCACTCCCTCCAGGGACAATGAGCTGCATTTTACATTGCCACCGCCGCCGGCCGCACTTCGTGGAGACATCGCGATATTCAGCGTGGCGGCTCATTTAAATGGCCAGAGCGGACCACCCACCCCAATGATGTGGAGGGGGCAGGCGGTGTGTCCCCGGCAATGTCGTCAGCCACCTTTGCGCAGATGGTGACGCCATTTTTAAAGGGCTTCGAGCCCTTCCATTTAGTTCAAACTTTTAAAGCTGCAGGGGATCCGAAGGCACGGGAGTGCCTGCCACTGGCACCAATATCACTCCAGCATGGACGAAGGGAGTGCGACGTTCATTAATTCAGGTATTTATTTACATATGTAGATTGCGCTCCCATCATTGAGCGGCGGGGGGGTGGTGGGGAGGCACCACAAGGCCTCACCGCCGTTGGCAATAACAGGCCGTGCCTTCCTGGCATTGAGGCCCATGGCGAGCATCTGCCGGAGGCATTTTCCGGCCCCTCCCCCAATCACAACCCCCGACATCGGGGGTGGGGGTGGGGGGTCTGTAAAATTCGGCCCAATATATCCTTCCTGAGCTGTGATGCCCAAAACTGCTCACAGTACTCTAGATGTGATCTAACCAGGACTTTGTATAACTTCCACCTCCTTGTATTCCAGTCCTCTAGATTTAAAGGCCAGCGTTCCCTGAGCATTTTTGTTTGTTTTCTGCACCTCTCCATGACATTTTAATGATCTATGTACATGGATCCCTTGGTCTGTTTGGACCTGCACTGCTTATAGTCTTTCACGATTCAGAAATTATCCTTTCCAACACCCTTTTTAGGCCTAAATTGGATAGCCGCAGATTTGCCTATATTGAAGCCCATTTGCCACAGTTTTGCCCCTTTCCTTAATCAATATCTCTGTAATGTTATGCCTCCATCTGCACTGTATACAATGCTGCTTTTCTTTGTGTCATCGACAACTTTGAATAGTGGCTTTCTGTTCCATCATCCAAGTTATTAATAAATACAGTGAATGGCTGAGGTCCCAACACAGATCCTCGCAGGATACTGAGAGTCACATCCTGCCAATTAGAGTGCCTGCCTATTAGCCTTATTCTCCTGCTGCTCAGTCAATTACCTAAACAGGTCAATAATATTGGCTTCAATTCCGTGAGCTTCAACTTTAGCTAACAGTCTTTACGAGGGACTTTATTAATGCCTTCTGGAAGTCCTTATAAATAACACCCATAGACATTTCCCCATCCACTATGTCCGTTACCTCTTCAAAAATACAATCATGTTTGTCAGGCATAGCTTACCCTTTACAAATCCATGCTGGTTCTCTCTGATCAGCTGAAAATTTTCAAGGTGTTCAGTCACCCAATCCTTAATTACAGACTCTAGGATTTTCCTGACAACAGATGCTAAGCTAACTGCTCTATTATTCCTCAGTTTTCCTCTCTTGCCTTTCTTAAATAGAGGAGTGACATGCACAATTTTCCAATCTAAAGGGACAGTTCCTGAATCGAGAGAACCTTCAAAACCCTTGGAATGAAAACCATTTTTAAAAATTAATTCATGGGATGTGGGCGACGCTGGCCAGGCCAACATTTATTGCCCATCCCTAATTGCCCTTGAGAAGGTGGTGGTGAGCTGCCTTCTTGAACCACTGCAGTCCATTTGGGGTAGGTATACCCACAGTGCTGTTAGGAAGGGAGTTCCAGGATTTTGACCCAGCAACAGTGAAGGAACGGTGATATAGCTCCAAGTCAGGATGGTGTGTGAATTGGAGGGGAACTGGCAGGTGGTGGTGTTCCCATGTATTTGCTGCCCTGTCCTTCTAGTTGGTAGAGGTTGCGGGTTTGGAAGGTGCTGTCTAAGGAGCCTTGGTGCATTTCTGCAGTGTATCTTGTAGATGGTACACACTGCTGCCACTGTGTGTCGGTGGTGGAGGGAGTGAATGTTTGTTAATGGGGTGCCAATCAAGCAGGCTGCTTTGTCCTGGATGGTGTCGAGCTTCTTGAATGCTGTTGGAGCTGCACCCATCTAAGCAAGTGGAGAGTATTCCATCACACTCCTGACTTGTGCCTTGTAGATGGTGGACAGGCTTTGGGGAGTCAGGAGGTGAGTTACTCGCCTCAGGATTCCCAGCCTCTGACCTGCTCTTGTAGCCACAGTATTTATATGGCTACTCCAGTTCAATTTCTGGTCAATGGTAGCCCCTAGGATGTTGATAGTGGGGGATTCAGTGATGGTAATGCTGTTTAATGTCAAAGGGTGATGGTTAGATTTTCTCTTGTTGGAGATGGTCATTGCCTGCCACTTGTGTGGCACGAATGTAACTTGCCACTTGTCAGCCCAAGCCTGGATATTGTCCATGTCTTGCTGCATTTCTACATGGACTGCTTCAGTATCTGAGGAGTCACGAATGGTGCTGAACATTGTGCAAGCATCCGCAAACATCCCCACTTCTGACCTTAGGATTGAAGGAAGGTCATTGATGAAGCAGCTGAAGATGGTTGGGCCTAGGACATTACCCTGAGGAACTCCTGCAGTGATGTCCTGGAGCACAGATGATTGACCTCCAACAACCACAGCCATCCTCCTTTGCGCCAGGTATGACTCCAGCCAGCAGAGG
The DNA here is from genome assembly GCF_036365525.1 of Heterodontus francisci. Taxonomy (NCBI): domain Eukaryota; kingdom Metazoa; phylum Chordata; class Chondrichthyes; order Heterodontiformes; family Heterodontidae; genus Heterodontus; species Heterodontus francisci. The sequence continues at coordinate 17,681,195 of NC_090379.1, forward strand.
GTTTTCCCCTGATTCCCATTGACCTCAGTTTTGCTAGGGCTCCTTGATGCCATACTCGGTCAAATGCTGCCTTGATGTCAAGGGCAGTCACTCTCACCTCACCTCTTGAGTTCAGCCCTTTTGTCCATGTTTGAACCAAGGCTGTAATGAAGACAGGAGCTGAGTGGCCCTGGTGGAACCCAAACTGAGCGTCACTGAGCAGGTTGTTGCTAAGCAAGTGCCGCTTGATGGCACTGTTGATGACACCTTCCATCACTTTACTGATGATTGAGAGTAGGCTGATGGGGCGGTAATTGGCCGCGTTGGATTTGTCCTGCTTTATGTGTACAGGACATACCTGGGCAATTTTCCACATTGCAGGGTAGATGCCAGTGTTGTAGCTGTACTGGAACAGCTTGGCTATGGGTACAGCAGGTTCTGGAGCACAGGTCTTCAGTACTATTGCCGGAATATTGTTCGCGCCCATCGCTTTTGCAGTATCCAGTGCCTTCAGTCATTTCTTGATATCACGCGGAGTGAATCGAATTGGCTGAAGTCTGGCATCTGTGATGCTGGAGGAGGTCGAGAAGGATCATCAACTCGGCACTTCTGGCTGAAGTTTGTTGCAAATGCTTCAGCCTTATCTTTCGCACTGATGTGCTGGGCTCCCCCATCATTGAGGATGGGGATATTTGTGGAGCCACCTCCTCTAGTTAGTTGTTTAATTGTCCACCAGCATTTGCGGCTGGATGTGGCAGGACTGCAGAGCTTAGATCTGATCCGTTGGTTATGGGATCGCTTACCTCTGTCTATCGCATGCTGCTTACGCAGTTTGGCACGCAGATAGTCCTGTGTTGTAGCTTCACCAGGTTGACACCTCATTTTGAGGTATGCCTGGTGCGGCTCCTGGCATGCTCTCCTGCACTCTTCATTGAACCAGGGTTGGTCTCCTGGCTTGATGGTAATGGTAGAGTGGGGGATATGCCGGGCCATGAGGTTAAAGATTGTGGTTGAGTACAATTCTGCTGCTGCTGATGGCCCACAGCGCCTCATGGATGCCCAGTTTTGCATTGCTAGATCTGTTCGAAATCTACCCCATTTAGCACGGTGATAGTGCCACACAACACGATGGACGGTATCCTCAATGTGAAGGTGGGACTTCGTCTCCACAACGACTGTGCGTTGGTCACTCCTACCAATACAGTCATGGACAGAAACATCTGCAGCAGGCAGATTGGTGAGGACGAGGTCAAGTATGTTTTTCCCTCTTGTTGTTTCCCCCACCACCTGCCGTAGACCCAGTCTAGCAGCTATGTCCTTTAGGACTCGGCCAGCTTGGTCAGTAGTGGTGCTACCGAGCCACTCTTGGTGATGGACATTGAAGTCTCCCACCCAGAGTACATTTTGTGCCCTTGCCACCCTCAGTGTTTCCTCCAAGGGGTGTTCAACATGGTGGAGTACTGAGGGAGGGCGGTAGGTGGTAATCAGTAGGAGGTGACCTTGCCCATGTTTGACCTGATGCCATGAGACTTCATGGGGTCCGGAGTCGATGTTGAGGACTCCCAGGGCAACTCCCTCCCTACTGTATACCACTGTGCCACCACCTCTGCTGGGTCTGTCCTGCCGGTGGGACAAGACATACCCAGGGATAGTGATTGCAGTGTCTGGGACATTGTCTGTAAGGTATTATTCCGTGAGTATGACTATGTCAGGCTGTTGCTTGTATAGTCTGTGGGACAGCTCTCCCAACTTTGGCACAAGCCCCCAGATGTTAGTAAGGAGGACTTTGCAGGGTCAACAGGGCTGGGTTTGCCGTTGTCGTTTCCGGTGCCTAGATTGATGCCGGGTGGTCTGTCCGGTTTCATTCCTTTTTATTGACTTGATAGTGGTTAGGTACAACTGAGTTGCTTGCTAGGCCATTTCAGAGGGCATGTAAGAGTTAACCACATTGCTGTGGGTCTGGAGTCACATGTAGGCCAGACCAGGTAAGGACAGCAGATTTCCTTCCCTAAAGGTCATTAGTGAACCAGATGGGCTTTTACAACAATCGACAATGGTTTCATGGCCATCATTCCAGATTTATGAATTAAATTCAAATTCCACCTTCTGCTGTGGTGGGAAACGAACCCATGTCCCCAGAGAAATACCCTGGGTCTCTGGGTTACTAGTCCAGTGATAATACCACTATGCCACCGCCTACCCTGGCATGGGTATTTCTCACTCTCTAGTATCATTATTTTATTTATTGCTGTTATCTCGCTTATGTTATTTTTGGTGAGTTTGTGTCCCTGATTCAATATTAGTTTCCTTGGTATTTCTGGCATGATATCCTCTTCCTCTACTGCAAATATTGATGCAAAGTAATTATTCAGCATGCCCGCCATTTCCTTATTTTCATTGATAATGTCACGGTTATCAGTTTTCAAGGGTCCCACATGGCTCCTTACCACCCTTCTTGACTGTTGATTTTGATAACCTTTGCAAGTTTCTTTTCATACTCCCTTTTTCTAACTCTTACTACCTATTGTTACCCTTTGCTGTTCTTTGCATCTTTCCCATTTGCCAGAATCTGTACTGTTTTTTGCATTTTTGCCTGCTTTTTCTTTTCGTTTTATGGTTTGTTCACGTCCACCACACTTGAACATGCCAAAAGTGACTGCTTAATTTGAAAATGAGAAAGCAGGCCAGTTGTTTCATGCTGCTTTCGTTTTCTGAACTGCAGCCTGCATTTGCCAAACCAGAAATTTCCCTCACTGGTCGCAATTAAAAATCAGGTTGACCACAGGCTGAGTTTATGATTAGCAATTAGACATGTTGGCTTTGAAGGGACAGACCAGCTTTACAACAGCTCCACCTTAACAGAATAATGAATGCACTGTATATTACACAGTATAAACCTATCATTATCAAACGGTACAACATTCAAATTACACTGGAGGTCTCTTGTGGTCATCTGTTCTGAACCTGCCAAAACTTGAGTCCCAGCACTGGACTTCACCTGCCTTGGTGGCTGTTCACTCAGGCTGAAACTGAAGGCTGAGCATTCACCCTGAGCTGGGCTTAGAAACCCAAGACTGCCTATTTCTACCTGGGTATCACATGTCTGCACTCATAGCTCATCCTCAACACCACCGAGATCCTCTTCCATACTCAACTTCACCAACACTCTCCTCACAGCCCCACATTCCATTCTACATAGTCAATCGAGTCGGGTAGCCCTGGATCAGATGGAAGTCTCACCAATTCCGAAGAATCGCTGCCTGGGCATGTTGATGTTGCTCGGATTGGCTGGCACCTTCGCGGATGCTTCTTCTCTATTTTGGGCCGTCATGGGCAAGAAAGAAATTCCCACAAATCATTGGAGATGTCACATTTTTTCAGGGAGGCTTTAATGACATCCTTGTAGCGTTTACTCAGCCCTCTTGGTAGCCTCTTGCTGTGACGGAGCTCAGAATAGAAAGCTTGTGTTGGGAGGGTTATGACCAGGTGAGAAAGAGGTCTAGGGTTCCCTTTCAGCCTTCACCTGGTCTTACTGTAACAGGGTTTAATTTTTAAACATACTGTTTTTAGCTCCCCTTTGGTGAATCCTTTTTCACTGCTTTCCAATTATAAGGTAAAGAAATGAGCACAATCACACACAGGTTTTCTTAGGTTTAAAGAATAAAGATTGAAATTTATTAAAACTTAAAATAAACTATAATTCGGTTGACGACTATGGATACACAATGCGCTCAACGCTAGCATGCATACGCAATACGCACAGGCAGATAGAGACAGAAAAGAGCAGAAGAAATAAAGTGGAAAGGTTTGAGGGAATATTTGAAGAGTTTTTGCTACGGGTCTTCGAGCTCAAGTAGATCTTGCTTTTCGTTGGGGCCCAGTATTCTTCTTAAACCTTGTTCACTGTAGGAGACTTTTCTCTCTTGGGGTTCATGTGTCTTCAATTGATTTTTGGAGTTCCGTGAGAAAGAGATGGGAGCAGACAGGAGAGCAGGTCTGCTTCAGTCCAGCAGCAAAGAGCTTTCTGCCAGTTCAAACACTGTGTCTACAGTTTAAAACTCCCCACGTTGGCCAGCAGGGTAGTCACATGACTGGTATAACCGCTTCTGGCTTTGTGTATTGGGTGGATCAGGGAATGGTCCTTTGTTCCAAGCAGTGTCTGTTAATATGCAAAAATGTCCTTCCAGCCAGGGGCTTGGCAACCCCTTGTATCAGGCCTTCTCTTCTTCCCAGCAACAATTTGAAATTTAATGTCCATGTGGTGAAATTAATATGCCTCATTCTTGGCAGGTGAGGGCCTATATGACAGGAGTCTTGTGTTAGGCATACGGATGACATGGCCCGCCCAATATAACTGACTAGCCATGACCAGTGTCTCGATATGGGGATGTTGACCTGAGAGAGGACACCGATATTGGAGTGCCTGTCCTGCCACTGAATTTGCAGGATCTTGCGGAGGCACCATTGGCGATATCTCTCCAGGGCTTTGAGATGTCTGCTGTACAGTGAGCATGTTTCCAATGCATACAGGAGGGCAGGTAATACTGCAGCCCTGTAGACCATGAGCTTGGTGCCAGGTTTGAGGTCTTTGTCGTCAAACACACTTTTCCTCAGACGACCGAAGGCTGCGCTGGCACACTGGAGGCGATGCCGAGTTTCATTGTCAATGTCTGCCCTGCTGAGAGGAGGCTCCCGAGGTATGAGAAGTGATCCACATTGTCCAATGCTACCCAATAATAGTTCGCCTATGTGACACCAGAGCCCCAATTTGTGGGAATAGAGTTCAAAGCTGTGTCACTCACATCCTATCCTGTACTAACTCCTACTCATCGATCAAACTACTCCTTGCCAAACACCATTGGCTCTCATTACAATGAATTCAATACCTTTTTTTTGAAGAAGAAAGAACTGCATTTATATAGAGCCTTTTATGACCACTGGACCTCTTTACAGGCAATGAAGTATTTTTGAAGTGTGCACAGCAAGCTCCCACAAACAACGATGTGATAATGGCCAGATTATCTGTCTTTGTGATGTTGACTGAGGCATAAATATTGGTCAGTTTACTGAGTATAACTCCCCAGCCCTTCTTTGAAATAGTGCCATGGGATCTTTTATGTCCACCTGAGAGGACAGACAAGGGCCTCGGTTTAATGTCATCCAAAAGACAGCACCTCTGACAATTCAGCACTCCCTCAGTACTGCACTGAAGTGTCAGCCTTGATTTAAGTGCTCAAGTCCTGAAGTGGGATTTGAACCCACAACCTTCTGGCTCAGAGGCAAGAGTGCTACTAGCTGGGCCAGGGCTGGCACAAGGACACCTTTGACCCTTTATTCATTTCCGAATCCACCCACAGCCACCTCCCTCCCTTCCTCTACAAAATCTCCAATCTTACACGCTGGCACACACCATCAACACGAGCCTCCTTTATATCTCTTATTTTGATCCTCAATCTCTGATCTTTGTGCTGTTACAAATCGGGGGGGGGGTAAAAGAGCTCCGTAAGCACCGTTCACCATCAGTGACAGTGGGGCTGGCTCTGAGATCAGGTGCTCCTGCAGAGTCAGCCCCTGTGCCTTCCCAACAGTTTTCTGGAAGGAGCTGTGAGAACAACAGACTTGTGAATGGTCACCGCAGTTGGTGCGTGTTATAAATTGAGCTGTACAGATTTGAGCATGTGTATTATTTTATTTGTAAGTAAATTCAGGCAGCAGTTTAGCCTGTGCAAAGTGATGTTGTGTTGTGAATATAAACTACCCATCATGTGGCCAGCAATAGTGAGCATCCTGCATTAAAAATTCAGGTGATTGGACAATATTAGCACACAGCGTGGAAAAGACACAGCTTTCAGTTTGTGGTGGATCATAGCCCAGATTTTACGATTGGTCTTACCTAAACGCTATTTGAAATTATTAGGTCTATTGGGAGGCTTGAAATGCAGGGAAAAGGCCCGAACATTAACTACAGCCTCCTACAGGGGATCTGACCCAGCCTGGCTCCATGGTGTGCTTTGCAGCCACATCCACACTACACTCCAGTAACATTTGCAGTTACTTTTACATTGATGCAACAGTGTCAGGACAACAACGGTACAACTTGTCTTCACTGTGTGTTATTTTAAGGATAAAAAATACAAAGTGTCTCCTGACAATGCCTGCTGATGTCATCAGAGTGCGACAAGCTGTGCACATGCGCAGCTACACCTTGCCAGGACTAAGTGGCACGTGCGTGGGATGACATCATCGTATATCCGCGCCTGGTCCATCTTGGCACACGTGCGATAAAGCGTCATCGGGTATCCAGCCCCCCAACTCGACTGGAGGGAGTGACTGAATGGGAGACTTTGAGGCTGGAGCTTGATCCCTGTCACTCTCTCCCGCCCCACTAGCCGCTCTCCCCCCTCGGCAACTCGCTCCAGGCCTCAACACTTCCTCTCCTCAGCTGCTCGCTCCAGACCTCACTGATCTCCCTCGCTCCCCTGGCCGATTGTTCCTCGCTTCGCACCACCCCTCTCTCCGGTCACTCGCTCCCTGCTTCCCCGCACGCCCTCCCTCCAGCCGCTCGCTCTAGGCCGTGCCATTTCCCTCCTCTTGCCTACTCGCTTCTACATCGCCCCGTCACCCCCTATGGCCCGCTTTGTTTCTTCAGGCGGAGTGTGGAGAACGATCAAACATGGGAGCGAGTGGCCAAGTGCTAGTGGCTGGGGGTGGGGGTAGGGGGGTGGGGGGGAAGCGAGCAGCCGGATAGCGGGCTGGCACGAGCGGGGAACAATTGGCCAGGGAAGTGGGGGGGAGCAGCGAGGTCTGGCGTGAGTAGCTGAGGGGGAGAAGCGGCCAATGGGGAGCAGGGGAGAAGCGTCCGATGGGGAGGAGGGGGAGGAAGCGAATTGCCGATGAGGGGAACAGCGGCCAGTGGGGTGGGAGCTAGTAGCTGCGTTTGGGTGAAATCAGCCCTGGTCAGTCAAATAAACGAATGACAATAACGAACTGGCAGCACATTTTATACTCTGCCCGATCGGGGTCCCAATTCACTATCTTCCAATGGAAATTCAATCATAAAATTCCTTTTGTATTTAATAGGATTACTGGAATATTAAATGGATCTGAGAATTACAGTTAATATCCTAAAGCTACATAGTAGCATATTACTGGGCTTCCATCCAACTTAACGTAAAGTTAGTTTGCTAGAACGATCTAGCCATAAGCATTTCCTGTGATAAATTGAGCAGTGCCATCTTTAATCCTGGCAGCTGCCTGAATGTCTCAGACACTGACGTTTCAGTGCAAGAGTCTGCATTTCCGCATGTGCAAATACTGTGCCACCTAGTGGTTGCATTGTCAGAAAACGCAGCCTAAAATAGATGGATAACACGAAAAGGCAATGTTGGAGCTTTCTTTCCATACATCTCCTTTCACTGGGCAATTTGTCTGTCTAAAAAGGACCTGGGTCGCACTGGTCACATAGAATCATAGAATGATACAGCATTGACAGAGGCCATTCAGCCCATCATGCCTGTGCTGGTTCTTTGAAAGAGCTAACCAATTAGTCCCACTCCCCTGCTCTTTCTCCATAGTACTGCAAATGTTTCCCCTTCAAGTATTTATCCTTTTGAATCCACTTCCACCACCCTTTTAAGCAGTTCCTTCCAGATTATGAGAACTCATGTGTAGATTTTTTTTATTCTCATCATGCCTCTGTTGCTTTTCTACAGAAATTAATAGTTGCTGTGCCTCTTTGACTCGATAATTATTACACAATTTATGGTATATTTTACTCTCTCTGCCAATAAAGGGTTACTTCTTTTGTTTTCATTCACTTTTTAATGGATCCACCCTGCACAAATTGCATTCAATACTGAATTGATTTGTGGATAAGAAAACAGGCCAGTCACCATAATGTTCCTTGTAGACTTCTCAAGTGGTCAACAATCCACTGAAGAGGTATAACTCTCACCCAGTTATGGAGTGCTGGCCTATGTGAATGGCTCTATGAAAATGCTGATTTATCGAAAGAGGTCATTCCTGATGAAAAGGCTCCTGAAAGCGATTACATTCCCTAGCTTTAAGACATAATGTTCCTCGGGCAGCACTTACAATCCACTTACCAATCAGAGAAAAACATCTCAGGCCCCGAGATGCATACTCTCCCATTGTTTAATAACCTCAAATCCACAGCAACAAATGCGAAGAGTTTGCTATTAATGACATCGAGATCATTGAGCTGATGATCTCAGGAGACAGATTACAATGGGAAGATTACAAATTGCCAGACGATCCAAAATTCTCATTTAAATCAGATTGAGCTGCACCTGGAGTGTTTATAAAACTGAGCGAATCACAATCTCTAATTTAACTCTTGTTGCTTTGATTACTTTGCAATGGAGAAAAGGCCAAAAACGCAAACTTGAGAAATAGAGCTAAGGTGGCACAGCAGTTCACCACTGGACTCTGAAGGGAACGAGCACAGTGCGCCAACTGGCACCTACTGGTTCAGCTTTCTGTTCTTGTTACAAATACTGCTCATCTTAAGGGGAAGGAGAAAGACAGAACTGCACTGAATAGTGCCCTATGCCAGTGATGGCACAGTCGGAGGTGCCATCTTTTGGATGAGGCGTTAAACCAAGGCCACAACACTGTTCGAAGAAGAGCACGGGAGTTCTCCTCCATGGCTTGGCCAACATTCATCCTTCAACCAATACCAGTAATACCGATGATCTGGGGAATGAATTTCATTGTCTGGCTGTGGGATCTTGTTTTATGCAAATTAGCTGCCGCAGTTCCTACATCACAGCAGCGATGGCACTTTCAAAAATATTTCACTGGCTGTAAAGTGCAGACGTCCAGAGGTGGTGAAAGACACTTAAGTAAATGTAAGTCCTTCCTTCTTCCTTTCTTTAGTGGAGAGTTATAAAAGATAGTGGTTATAGCACTATGGTAAAAGACAATTAACTGTCAGTCAAATTAATTTATTTAACAGACCTTGTGCTCTCATGCCTGGACACTGACCCTAGACGGGAGACGCTCATTCTTCTGGATATAAATTGCTCATCTTTGCATTAAGACTCCATTGTGTTCTGAAGCACATCACAAGACAGTGAACCTGGCACCTGTGACACCACTGTACCAGAAACCAGCTATATGATAAAGGGCAGTGGGTGCTGTCTATACCATAGCTTTCAAAAATATTTACTGATTAATTAATGCTGTTACCATTGGTTCATCATTGCAGTTATTAATATTCCATGAAGACAATACATTTAAATGAGCACTAGTTATCAAGGTTACACACTTATCCAAGTCTAAGGTTGATAGACTGTCAGGCAAGGGTATTAAGGGATATGGAACTGAGGCGGGTACATGGAATTAAGATACAGACTAGGCATGACCTAACTGAATGGTGGAACAGGCCCGCGGAGCTGAAAGGCCTACTCCTGTTCCTATGTCAAGTAAAGATATGCACATGAGCTAATCCTTTTCAATTCTATCCTCCTGTCCTGCCCAATTCCACCCAACAGTCTCATGATCAGCTGGTAAGTGGGTCTTATCGGTAGATTTTCTAAGTTTCCATAGATGGATTTTAACATGGGAGCATGACCAGAAATTAGGTGAGAAGGTGAGACTACTACTTTGGACTAGTCTAACTTCCTTTTAACTCACAGCTACTTTATCCTGAAATATACAGGGCAATAAGGACTTTTATTCTATAAGGTGGGAGGGGGTATGTGGATTGGCTTTGAAAAAGGAAAACACTAAAAGATTGTCCAACATGCTTCAAAATAAGAATGTTATTTGAAATAAAACTGAAATCCATTTGCAAATCTACTCAAATTGGTCGAATTGAATTACACAACTGAAATGAGGAGAATATCCACATCTCTACAATCAACATCGGGTATCCAAGAGGCAGAAGTGGGAGGATAATTAATTCTCACAGAATCGGTAATATCTCCATAACAACCACTGTAAATATTAGCGGATGGAATCATAGCGCTGCATGGTAACTGCAGATTCTGACGACGTTCCACTTGCTGCTGGGCAAGGCTTCCCAGTATTGAGCAGTGTGTGTGATTCATCGTGATCACGATAAGCGGTTGTCAAAACATAACCTGCAATGAAAGGCAGTTTTCGCATCTCACCTTCTGAGCCCTACAACCAAGTCACACTTACGAATGAACACAACCGGGTCAAAAGAAAGGAAGACTTGCATTTATATAGTGCCTTTCAAAACCTCAGGACATCCCAAAGTGATTTACAGCCAATGAAGTACTTCTGAAGTGTAGTCATGTCAGAAATGCAGCAACCAATTTGTGTACAGCAAGCTCCCACGAACAGCAATGTGATAATGATCAGAGGATCTGATTTAATGATATTGGTTGAGGGATAAATATTGGCCAGGACAATGGGGAGAAATCCCCTGCTCTTCTTCGAAAAAGTGCTATGGGATCTTTTATGTCCATTGAAGAGGGCAGACAGAGCCTCGGTGACAGTGCAGCATTCCATCAGTATTGCACTGGAGTGTCAGCTTAGATTTTGTTCTCTAGTTGCTTGAGTGGGACTTGAATCCTGACTTTCTGACTCAGAGGCACGTGTGCTAAAAACTGAACCACAGCTAACACTACACAGTGTTGCAGCAGCCCATGGTTTTGACGTGAATACTGCAAACCCACCGTAAATTAGTTAAGCAAAGCCTGACTGCTGTGACCTCTTGTTAAGGCTAATTATAAGCTTGCTAGATTCCCAAGTGTTCCTCACCTCATTCTTGGAGACTGGCGTTTGGTCAATTCCTTTGGTTATAGAGGCCCAGGATCTGGCTGTTAGCATGCAGGCAAACAGTGGATACAATTCCCCAGCCCCCAGCCGCTTGCTGTACATCTCAATGCCTTGCATGTCAGTTTTAATCAGGGAATGCCATAGGTGGCAATAGTCGAGACGAAACTCCTCAGTCAGGTTCTGAATAAAACCGAAAATAAAACAGAGGTCAGGAGAAAGAGGCAACAGTTACAACTAAGCATCAGATTTACCTACAGAAGCATCCGGAGTTTATCAATAGATGACTCTGCTTTGTGTGTATAATAGGTGTTAGAATCTTTTCATAGAATTTACAACACAGAAGCAGGCCATTCGGCCCAACTTGCGTATGCCGGTGTTTGCGCTCCACATGAGTTTCCTCCCAGTCCTCTTCATCTAACCCTACCTGTGTACCCTACTATTCCATTCTGCCTCATGTACTCATCTAGCTTCCCTTTGAATCATCCATGATATTCTCTTCAACCACTCCATGTGGCAGCAATTTCCACATTCTAACCACTGTCTGGATAAAAAAGTTTCTGGCGAATTTATTAGTGACTACCTTATATTGGTGGCACTTAGTTTTGGATTCCTCCATTTTCTTAATATCTATGAGCGTAAGATGTTCATGATCAATGTCAAACACATGCAGAAACCTGCTTCAGCAGCATTAACGGTACAATGATGCATTCTTTTTCAAAACAGTGCCCATCCAATTGCTTTCAATAGGATCACAAAAATCAGGTGCAGTGTGAAAGGAAATTGGGGTCAACAGAATTGACATTGACAAAATCATTACTTTTGTTCTTATTTTTGAATCCTATCCCAACTCAAAGCTTCGAACTGATAGTGGGGTTTGCACAAAGCAATAGTGAGCTCAGCTATCATCAGCTGAAAGATACAACCGGAACTTGAAGAAAGGTAAATTTACAACTAGATTGACAAGTGAGAGAGTGGTCAATCTATGGAACAGGCTTCCCTAGGGAGAAGGTGGAAGCAGTTAGAATGATTAGTGCAAGTGGTGAGGGTAGCATGGTTGGGAGGATCGGGGACTTTGGACCCACATCTCTCCACCACTGGGGTTTCTCCTCACTCAATGGGCTGGATTTTGCTAAGATCGTCGGAACCTCAGCGCCAGGCTTAATTCCAGGTGGGGAAACTGGAAGTGGCCGTGGCAGGAAGCTGGCCACGGCCAATTAAGAAGCTGCCTCTCGGAGACCCGCCCAATTAACACCTGCGGGCAGACTAGGAATTGGAAGGGTCAATAGGAGGGCCTGAAGTGATGTCCAGCAGGCAGGTCCAAATGGAGGCACCTTCTGAAGAATTATTAAAGTGTAAAAAAAAAAGTTGCCAGGTCATCAGTGTTGAGGGGAAATCCCTCCACAGGATGGCCAGCGGTCATAGCTGTGGCTTTCTGGCACCCGTGGCTCTGGGATGGGGTAATTAAAGAATGCCTCACTGAGCCCCCTGGCCTACCGCCAGAAGGCTGCCTCCAAGCAATGGCTGGACTTCAGCCTGAGTTGGAGGCCCATGTGCTGTCGAGAAGATCCCAGTGGCGTCACCAATGTGACCCAAGTGGGGATTTAATTTCTGATAATTAGCTACTTGCCACTGCTGGGATGTACCCATTGCTGGTCAGACCCTGCCTCCGTGGGTTCATGTCCAGGAGCCACCCAAACATGAGATTTGCTAATTTTACTCCCAATCCCACCTCCAAACCCATCCTCCATGGGACCAGGAAAATGCAGCTCCATGTTTGGGTCTGTTGTAAACCAATTGATAGAGACTGATTAGTCAACAACTCCATTATCATTCTTTCATGCAACTACCAGTATGGTAGAGGGTAAACTAGATTGAATTTGGTCCTTTTTTAGTCCAGCAGTTCCTAATAACCCTCAGAATAAAAATTGTTGGCAGCTTTTTATACAAAATAAGAGTACCATTCCCTCCCAAAGACTCTGTTAATAAATGCACCATTTGCCGTGGCACTGAGTTACACATGCCAATAATCGGGATAGGACCAGTGCCGTTGGCCTCTGTTAGTTCTAGAGCAGAAAGGGAAAATGCATCAGTCAGGGTCCTGTTCCCAATGACAATCCAATTAGCCTTTCTGCAGTGTGTACATATGTGGACAGCAAAAACGTGTTAGTCTTGACTCAGTCAGTAGCACCATCGCCTCTGAGCCAGATGTCTTTTCTTATTTGTTCATCGGATGTGAGTGTCACTGGCAAGGCCAGCATTTACTGCCCATCTCTAATTGCCCTTGAGAAGGTGGTGGTGAGCTGCCTTCTTGAACCGCTGCAGTCCATTGGGTGTAGGTACACTCATAGTGCTGCTAGGGAAAGACTTCCAGGATTTTGACTCGACGACAGTGATGTTTCTAAGTCAGGATGGTGTGTGACTAGCAGAGAAGCTTGCAGGTGGTGATGTTCCCATGCATCTGCTGCCTTTGTTTTTTTAAGGTGGTAGCAGCCATGGGTTTAGGAGATGCTGTCGAAATCGCCTTGGGGGTTGCTCCAGTGTATCTTGTCGGGTGCGCCGGTGGTGGAAGTGGTGAATGGGGTGCCAATCAAGCGGGCTGCTTTGTCCTGGATGGTGTCAAGCTTCTTGAGTGTTGTAGGATCTGTACTCATCCAGGCAAGTGGAGAGTATTCCATCAGATACATGACTTGTGCCTTGTAGATGGTGGATAGGCTTTGGGGAGTCAGGTGGTGAGTTACTTGCCATAGGATTCCGAGCCTCTGATCTGTTGTTGTAGTCACAATGTTTATGTAGCTGGTCCTGTTAAGTTTCTGGTCAATGGTGGCTCTCAGGATTTTGATGGTGGGGGATTCAGCGATGGTAATGCCATTGAATGTTGAGGCGGCCTGGTTAGATTCTCTCTTGTTGGAGGTGGTCATTGCCTGGCATTTGAGTGGTGCGAATGTTACTTGCCACTTATCAGCCCATGCCTGAATGTTGTCCAGGTCTTTCTGCACATGGGCAAAGACTGTTTCACAGTTGTGGATTCAAATCTTACTTCAGAGACTGAGTCTAGGCCGACACTCCAATGCAGTACTGAAGGAGTACTGCACAGCCGGAGGTGCCGTCTTTCTACATCATCCTGAAGTTAACTGGTGTCAGTGAAGTACGTCCAGGTTAGAATGTGCTTGGAAGTTCCCAGCTTCAATTCAGAAGAGACCAGAATGAAATTGCTGTCAGTTTTACTCTCTTTTTATATGTATTTTGGCATTTAGTATGTGCTGCCTGAAGTGTGACAGACTTAAAACTTATTATATAGTTGTACTGTAATATATATTTCAAAAGGAAACTCCTCAGATATACGCATGGGTGCTATAATCTATGCAGCCTGTCTGAAAGCAAATATTTGCTGGATTTCGGCAGCATGCTAGAGCAACCTTCTCCTATGATTGAGACAGCACAGCTCACACTGCAAACCAACCTTGTTGATGATATTCATTAAAATACACGGACTATGACAGCAGGAATCCAGGAATGTTTCATAAAAATCTCATTTACCCTGAAGAGAAGTCTCTTTCGAATAACCAGTTTAGCTGTTACTGAAACAACATCAGTGAACAGCTCCTTGGCACTTGATGTTAACCTTAGCTCAGTAAGTAGAACTCTTGGCTCTGAGTCAGAAGGTCATGGGTTTGAGCCCCACTCCTGAGACTTAAGCACATAATCTTGGCTGACACTTGAGTCTTTGGATGAGACATTAAAGCAAGAGTCTGCTCTCGTAAGTGAATTTAAAAGATCCTACAGCACTTTCCAAAGAAGAGCAACTGACTCCTTCTATATCCTGGCCAAAATTTATCTGTCAACTAATAAAACAAAATAAATACATGTGGGGCTTTCCTTTGTAGATTGCCACCTTGTACCTTGCAGGTAACATACAGAAGGATCCAGTCAGAGGAGTTACAGAATGTTAGCTGCTTGCCAGCTACTAAGAGTACCTGGAGCCAGAACTCCCTATTCTTGTCTCTGATGGATACAGGTATTGGGTTGACAAATTTAGCGTCATCTGCAAACATAGAAATTGTACTTCCCATACCCAAGTCCAAGCCTTTATATATTACAAGAAAAGCAATGATCCTAACACTGACCCCTGAGGGAGCCCACTGCATACTTCTCTCCAGTCGGAGAAATATCTGTTCATCACTCCTCTGCCTGCTATCCCTTCGTACAATGTTCTATTCTGTCTTGCAATTCTGATAAATATTGTTTGCTAATGCGCCTGTGAGCATCGTGGGACATTTTTACTATGTTAAAGGAGCTGTATAAATGTACATTGTTGTTGCTGTTGACAGACTTGCCGTGCATTTCTAGAATTGTCAGTTTTATTTCAGATTTGCGGTTTCCTTCTTTGTTTTTATTCTTTGCGAGGCATTTGATGCCCTGCTTGGCTTACTGGGATTATCAGTAGATTTCCCATAAGTTATTCAGTCTCTGTCGAAGATTGTTAAGCAACAGGGAGAAGCCACAAGCTCTCAACCAGCACTTACTTATAGTTCAGTCTTCATTATTCAAGTTGCCTAAATGCATTAAAGGCGTATTTTAACATTTCCAGCCTCAAACCCCACACATTTACCGGAGTCCGAGCTGACTGACTACAGTCTTGGATTCAAACTGTCCGGCTTATTTTCTCTCTCTCAGACGACGCTGGTGGAAGCTTGTCAGGGTTCCCTCAAACCGAACTGCCCCCACCACTCTTTGCAGAAGACTTAAAGTGCCCACCCAAATGTACTGTGTAAAATTACAGAGGAGTAGGTTTACATGCAGATTTTGCCAATTTGACCTCCAGGCTACGACTGACTCTTCCCCTTCCCACGTTCTGGCTCCCTTGCGAGCTCCCGGTCAGCTTTGAGTTGGTATCCTGTGGGCCTTCCGCTTCATTCTTTTCTACAATTATAGTTTGAGCTACTGTTATACACAAGGCAGGATTGTGGAGGTGGGAATTTGGTTCAGCGTGTGGAGGTGGGAATTTGGGTCAGAGTGTGGAGGTGGGAATGTGGTTGAGAGTGTGGAGGTGGGAATTTGGTTCAAAGTGTGGAGGTGGGAATTTGGTTGAGAATGCAGAGGTCGAGATTTGGGTCAGAGTGTGGAGGTGGGAATTACGTTCAGAGTGTGGAAGTGGGAATTACGTTCAGAGTGTGGAGGTGGGAATTTGGTTCAGAGTGTGGAGGTGGGAATATGGATCAGGGTGTGGAGGTGGGAATTTGGTTCAGAGTGTGGAGGTGGGAATTTCGTTCAGAGTGTGGAGGTGGGAATTTGTTTAGGGTGTGGAGGTGGGAATTTGGCTCAGAGTGTGGAGATGGGAATATGGTTGAGAGTGTGGAGGTGGGAATTTGGTTGAGAGTGTGGAAGTGGGAATTTCGTTGAGAGTGTGGAGGTGGGAATTTGGTTCAGCGTGTGGAGGTGGGAATTTGATTCAGCGTGTGGAGGTGGGAATTTGGTTCAGTGTGTGGAGGTGGGAATTTGGTTCAGCCTGTGGAGGTGGGAATTTGGTTCAGCCTGTGGAGGTGGGAATTTGGGTCAGAGTGTGGAGGTGGGAATGTGGTTGAGAGTGTGGAGGTGGGAATTTGGGTCTGAGTGTGGAGGTGGGAATTTGGGTCAGAGTGTGGAGGTGGGAATTTGGCTGAGAGTGTGGAGGTGGGAATATGGTTCAGGGCGTGCAGGTGGGAATTTGGTTGAGAGTGTGGAAGTGGGAATTTGGTTCAGAATGTGGAGGTGGGAATTTTGTTCAGCGTATGGAGGTGGGTTTTTGGTTCAGCATGCGGAGGTGGGAATTTGGGTGATGGTGTGGAGGTGGGAATTTGGTTGAGAGCATGGAGATGGGAATTTGGTTCAGAGTGTGGTGGAGGGAATTTGGTTCAGAGTGTGGTGGAGGGAATTTGGTTCAGAGTGTGGTGGAGGGAATTTGGTTGAGAGTGTGGAAGTGGGAATTTGGTTGAGAGGGTGGACGTGGGAATTTGGTTGAGAGGGTGGACGTGGGAATTTGGTTGATGGTGTGGAGGTGGGAATTTGGTTCAGAGTGTGGAGGTGGGAATTTGGCTCAGAGTGTGGAGGTGGGATTTTGCTTCAGGGTGTGGAGGTGGGAATTTGGTTCAGCGTGTGGAGGTGGGAACTTGGTTCAGAGTGTGGAGGTGGGAATTTGGTTCAGAGTGTGAAGGTCGGAATTTGGGTCAGAGTGTGGAGGTAGGAATTTGGTTGAGAATGTGGAGATCGAGATTTGGGTCAGAGTGTGGAGGTGGGAATTTGGTTCAAAGTGTGGAGGTGGGAATTTGGTTCAAAGTGTGGAGGTGGGAATTTGGCTCAGAGTGTGGAGGTGGGAATTTGGTTCAAAGTGTGGAGATGGGAATATGGTTGAGAGTGTGGAGGTGGGAATTTCGTTGAGAGCGTGGAGGTGGGAATTTGGTTGAGAATGTGGAGGTCGAGATTTGGGTCAGAGAGTGGAGATGGGAAATTGGCTCAGAGTGTGGAGGTGGGAATTACGTTCAGAGTGTGGAAGTGGGAATTACGTTCAGCG
Source organism: Heterodontus francisci (assembly GCF_036365525.1). NCBI lineage: Eukaryota > Metazoa > Chordata > Chondrichthyes > Heterodontiformes > Heterodontidae > Heterodontus > Heterodontus francisci. Next base: position 17,698,491 of record NC_090379.1, read on the forward strand.
TGTGGAGGTGGGAATTTGATTTAGCGTGTGGAGGTGGGAATATGGTTCAGAGTGTGGAGGTGGGAATTTAATTCAGCGTGTGCAGGTGGGAATTTGGGTCAGCGTGTGCAGGTGGCAATTTGGGTCAGAGTGTGGAGGTGGGAATTTGGTTGAGAGTGTGGAGGTGGGAATTTGGTTCAGTGTGTGGAGGTGGGAATTTGGTTCAGCCTGTGGAGGTGGGAATTTGGTTCAGCCTGTGGAGGTGGGAATTTGGGTCAGAGTGTGGAGGTGGGAATTTGGGTCAGAGTGTGGAGGTGGGAATGTGGATGAGAGTGTGGAGGTGGGAATTTGGGTCTGAGTGTGGAGGTGGGAATTTGGGTCTGAGTGTGGAGGTGGGAATTTGGGTCAGAGTATGGAGGTGGGAATTTGGGTCAGAGTGTGAAGGTGGGAATTTGGTTGAGAGTGTGGAGGTGGGAATATGGTTCAGGGTGTGCAGGTGGGAATTTGGTTGAGAGTGTGGAAGTGGGAATTTGGTTCAGAGTGTGGAGGTGGGAATTTGGCTCAGCGTATGGAGGTGGGTTTTTGGTTCAGCATGTGGAGGTGGGAATTTGGGTGATGGTGTGGAGATGGGAATTTGGTTCAGAGTGTGATGGAGGGAATTTGGTTCAGAGTGTGGAAGTGGGAATTTGGTTGAGAGTGTGGACGTGGGAATTTGGTTGATGGTGTGGAGGTGGGAATTTGGTTCAGAGTGTGGAGGTGGGAATATGGTTCAGAGTGTGGAGGTGGGAATTTGGGTCAGAGTGTGGAGGTGGGAATTTGGTTGATGGTGTGGAGGTGGGAATTTGGTTGAGAGTGTGGAGATGGGAATTTGGTTCAGAGTGTGGTGGAGGGAATTTGGTTCAGAGTGTGGAGGTGGGAATTTGGTTGAGAGTGTGGTGGTGGGAATTTGGTTGAGAGTGTGGTGGTGGAATTTGGTTGAGAGTGTGGAGGTGGGAATTTGGTTCAGAGTGTGGTAGTGGGAATTTGGTTGAGAGTGTGGTGGTGGGAATTTGGTTCAGAGTGTGGTGGTGGAATTTGGTTGAGAGTGTGGAGGTGGGAATTTGGTTCAGAGTGTGGTGGTGGGAATTTGGTTCAGAGTGTGGTGGTGGAATTTGGTTGAGAGTGTGGAGGTGGGAATTTGGTTCAGAGTGTGGTCGTGGGAATTTGGTTCAGAGTATGGAGCTGCCACTTTTTGGTTCACGAGCCACCTCTAATGCCCATGTGATGCCAGCACCACATCCTTCTCAAGAGTTCAAACACTCCCTGTTCACAAATACAAGCCTCTCAGCACCAGCGATGGCAACTCTGTCCCACTGCTTGATCAGCTAAGTTTATCTCCAGTCTCTCACAACTGTTGCCCATTAGCACTCATGGCTCCCCGCTGTGTTCACCATCGCTGCTCCCGAACATGTCCCAGACCCTCCCTTTGCCTCCAGATTGAAAATATAAAACTGCTGCTCCAATAATTGAAAATGAGGTCAGCAATCTGTTAATTGGAGACGTGTGGGTTGCTGGCTTCCCCTCACCCCACCCTCCCTTTGAAAATCGTACTGCGTTCCGGAGGCATCGGCATCCAGTGACGCCATCCGAGATCGCGATTGTCAGAACGCGCCTGCACCCAACTTCAAGGGCTTTTGAAAATCCAGCCCAGGTTGCTATGCCCTCGAACACACTGGCTGAAAGAGTGGTGGAATCAGATTCCATAGGAACTTTTTAAAGGCAATTGGGCATGTACTTGAAGAGAACTAATTTGCAGGGTTATGGGGTGAAAGCTGGAATGTGGGATTAAATTGGACAGCTCCTTCTAAGGGATTGCATAGACACAATAGGCTAAATGATCTTCTGTGTTGTAACATTTTATGATTCTAAAATTGAGAGTGGAACATTTTGTCAAATCTACAGCCTCCACCTGAAATATTAACTTGCCTTCTTCACTTCAGATACTGATAGACACACAGGGAAATCCTGATGATAATTTCCAAAGCCAGTCAAACACCCTCACAGAGAACTCCTGGTAACACTCAGACAGGTAGGCAGCCACTGACTACTGTAAAACGAGCCTTTGGTAATCCCTAAAGCCAAGAATATAGCAAATATTTTTCAGGAAATCTCCAACAATCCCTGAAAGCCAAGTGGTTATTAGATATCTTATTGGGGGTTGCTGATCCCCTATACCTAAACCAGACAGACACCAAATACCTTCAAATGAATCAGAGAATTTCCTCAGTAAAGTCTGACAGTCATGAAGCAATTGAAATAGAAGCTCGGGTCCAGTTATAATCATAAGCAGGATGCCAATTTAACACAGTGTCGGGTGCAGTCGATCCCACAATAACACAGTGCCTCAGTCACAGAATTCAATCTGCAGTGACAGCTGAACAGCAGACAATCCCACCGGAGAGAGGAGATGGTTTGCAATGCAGAAAAACAGTTGAGGCAAACATTTCAGAATCACATTCCGGATCAGACGTGTAACCTGTCACGATAGCTGGAGTTCTGAGACTGTCACAGCAACACAAACCTTCTCCGCTAAAATGAAAGTTGTCTCAAGTTAATAGGCTTTTCCGGGAACATTTTTTTCCTTCAGGGCAGCAGGTCTCAGGGTTTGAGATTGAAAGTAATACATTTCTTGTCTCCAATTTCCTGCAAAAAGTGCCCGCTCAACTTAAATGGTCACATTTGTTCCAAGCTTACTAATGGGCACAGAAATAATGTGCAATTGTGTATATACTCATGGTTCGTCAAAGGATATGCTATGTGCCTTATCTTTAGAATCATACAGTAAAGGCTGCCATTCAGCCCATCGTACCTATGCTGACCCTTTGAAAGAGCTATCCTTTATGTGTTGTTTGTGTTACTGTTTTCATTGTCAGGATGTCTCAGCTCATCTGCTGCTGAAAACCCCATTCACGTCTTTGTTACCTATAGATTTGACTATTCCAATGTACTCCTGACTGCTCACAATCTACCCTGCCTAAATTTGAGGTCATCCAAAATTCTACTGCCCCATCCTTAATCATAAGATTACAAGAAGTAGGAGCAGGAGTAGGCCATTCAGCCCCTCAAGCCTGCTCTGCAATTCAATAAGACCATGGCTGATCTGATTGTGGCCTTAACACCACTTTCCTGCCTTCCCCCCATAACCCTTGACTCCCTTGTAGATCAAAAATTCATCTGAGTCTTGAACATATCCAATGACCCAGCCTCCACTGCTCTCTGGGGAAGAGAATTCCAAAGATTAACAACCCTCTGAGAGAAGAAATTCCTCCTCAGCTCTATCTTATTTTGAAATGGTGTCCCCTAGTCTTAGATTCCCCCACGAGGGGAACCATCCTCTCAGCATCTACCCTGTCAAGCTCCCTCTTACATATAAGTTTCCTAACTTGCACCAAGTCCCATTCACCTATCGCCCCTGTGCTCGCTTGACCTACATTGGCTCCCAATCAAGAAACTCCTCGATTTTAAAATTCTCACCCCTCCCTATCTCTGTAATCTCCTCCAGACCCACAAGCCTCCGAAATATCTGCGCTCATCTAATTCATGCCTCTTCAGCATCCCCAATTTTAATCACTCCACCATTGGTGGCCATGCTTTCAGGTGTCGAGGCCCTAAGCTCTGGAATTCCTCCTTAAACCTCTCTGCTTTTCTCCCTCTCCTTCTTCCTTGAAAAGGCTCCTTAAAACCTACCCCTTGACCAAGATTTTGGCCATCTGCCCTAATATTGCCTTATGTGGCTCGGTGTCAAATTTTTCTTTATAATGCTCCTGTGAAGCATCTTAGGGTGTTTTATTACATTAAAGTCGCTATATAAATATAAGTTGTTGGTGGATGTGGGCATCACTGCATCTCCTTCTCAATGGTCTCAGACCTAACCCCCCTCACCCACTAGTCCACTATGTTAATTGTGAATTAATTTTACTTAAATGGATACAGGTGGTGGGCATTAACTGGGGATTCACTTGTGCCTTTATAAAAAGGAACAGACTGAAACTGTGTTTGTTGGGTGAGGAGGTGCATGTTTATAATGTGTATCTATGTAAATAAATGCTTATAAACGTATATAAAGATTGGCTCCAGTTCCATCCTTCACCACCTAGCTTTCTAGAATATAACACCCTACGCATGCAGCGCTTTCTCCACTACTTATAGTGCTGGTCATGCCATTGCCTGCCCCTAAAGCCCAACATCTATCTCCCATTGCCTCCAGCTTCTTGACACTCCAGTCCCAGTGTTTCCAAACCTCACACCACACTGTTGCCATTCCTCTGCCCAAACCCCCACTCCCCTACCCCCAGAAACTTCTCATCCCAAAGCCCTTCACAAGAGCATTATCAAACAAAATTTGACACCAAGCTATGTAAGGAGATATTGGGACAAGTGACCAAAACCTTGGTCAAAGATTTGGATTTTAAGAAGTGATATTAAGAAGAGAGAAGTGGAGAGGTTTAGAGAGGGAATTACAGATCTTAGGGCCCAGGCAGCTGAAGGCATGGCCACCAATGATGACGCGATGGAAATTGATGATGCAACAGGTCAGAGTTGGAGAGATCAGGAGAGGTGAGGCCATAGAGTGATTTGAAAACAAGGATGAGCATTTTAAAATCAAGGCGCCGCTGGACCAGGAGCCAATGTAGGTGAATGGGACATGGTGCGAGTTAGGATATGGGTGATAGAGTTTCGTAGGAGCTGAAGTTTACCGAGGGAGGGAGGCCGGCCCCACGAATTGTCGAGTCTGGAGGAGGTAACAAAGACATTTAATAAAGCATCGTCTAGCGAGAGCTGGTGAGGAGATAACTGGCCCTGTCCAATTCGGATGGTGCCGAGAGAGGAAAAACAACAAAGGAATTCAAAAGAACTGAAATCCATCAAATCCATTGCATCCCCTGTCTATTGTACTTCCATAAATAGCTCTTGCTGCAGCAGGTCTGTCAGCAACTGAAAGGAGGATGAAACCTCAACAACCAATATGTTGACGGATCTGCTGTGTATTCCCAGCATTTATTACCTGTCACAGGATTATAGTGGGGCTTTTATTTTACTTGTTCTGAGACAAGCAACTGCCCCAAACTTTGTAGACCATCAGTCATGACAGTAGACAGATAATCTAATGACAGCAAAGGGAAGCCCATGTAAACTAAACTTATAGCAGAAAGCACCATAGTTACTTGCCAAAGCTGCATCTGTCCTGGCCATTTAACTGCCAGGAGCAGACTTGACTGGAACAGAATGCTCAGGCAGACACAACACTTTTTTTTTTTGCTATTCAGGCAATTTTAAATGTCATTCAAAGCTACAGGACTATGGTGGCATCTGTAACCTCGCTTCAGAATCCAATCTGTACTTTTGAGCCTCACTCTGTCAAATAGATATTGGCAATTTGCTCAATTGAGAGTTCTACTTGGAGCACTCATCTTCCTGTTTATTTTTGCTCTTTCCCTGCCCATGCTCCTCGTTGTTGCCTTTCACTATTCCACTCTGTTCCTCTGTTTGTCTTTGCAACTTATGTATGGGGCCACCATGTGCCATTGTGTGTAGTGTATGTAATCTCGTTCTTGTGTTAAAATCTCTCCATGGCTTCGCCCTTCCCTATCTCTGTAACGTCATTCAGCCCGACAACTTCCCCATCCCCTTACCCCTGAGATCTCTGCGTTTCTGCCATTGTGGCCTCTTGTGCATCAAGGACCATTGGTGGCCCTTCCTTCAGCTGTCTGTAATTCCCTCCCTAAAACTCCCGCAACTCACTCTCTCCTCCTTTTGGATGTTTCGTAACTGAAATAACTCTTCTCTTTGGCCAAGCTTTTGGTCACATGGCTTTATATCTCTTTCTGTTGTTTGTTGTCAAAGGTGCTACATAAATTCAAGCTGTTGTTACACTGCTTTTACCAGTGCGTGGGTTCCAAAGGCAACCCCTTTGACCTCGCTGCAGAGCAAGGGCAATGAGTAAGAAAGGGTAGATCAAAACAGGGTGAAATACGGTGGGACTCTTTATGCCCTGGGCCGCTTCGGTTATCGTGAAGGCCTGTAAGGAATCCTAGAAATACTCAGCAGACGGAGCTCTGATGGTAGAGCAGGTGCAGGAAGATGTGCCATCTGAAATATCTCAACTGCTTTACTGACGGACAAAGGCTGCAGCAAAATGAAGTCCCCTGTCATCTTGGTTTCCTTGCCATTGGATCAAGGTGTCATTCTTTTAAGATACATGTGGAAGCTGGTGTGCAATGGTTTCTCCATGTTAAAAAATGTCATGCACAGGCCTCTTCCTTTTCGAGCACATCCTCCAAGCCCTTCGGCGACCAGAAAATGGCAACGGGAGCATGACTGTGTTATCTGGAAGCCTCTAGATATGATCAGGCATGGGGGCGGCAGTTACAAGAAAAGAACAAGCCATGACCCGAGCTAATAATACATGACCAGACATACCACATGACAACAAATGCCCTACATACCATAAAGCTGTAGATTCCAAATTGGCCTCATTAGCCATCTTCAGACTCATGGAAGAAAATCATCCTCACTTGTGAGGCATAGCCAATAATACCAGTGTGTATATTGTATGTAGTGCTCTGTTTCAGATGCTGCTTAAAGAATAAATATTGCCGGGGAAACTAAGAACGCCCCTGTACTTCTTCATAATAGTACTACGGGATCATTCATCTCCACCTGAGAGGGAAGACAGGGCCTTGGTTTAACTTCTGAAAGATGGCACTTCCAGTAGTGCAGCACTTCCTCGACTGGCTGAGATTAAGGGCTCAAGTGTCTGGAGTGGGAAATGAACCCATGACCATCTGACTCAGAGGCAAAAATGCTATCCACTGAGCTAAAGCAGACACCTAGTATGAATAACACCAATGTTAGAAGAACTTAAAGCCCTTCATACAATAAACCATTCATGAAGATCAGTGACTGCTGTGACATATGTAAACCTGGTAGCCATCTTGCAGCAGCAACACCTCACAAACAGCAATGAGATTGATAACCAGTTACTCTGTTTGGTTTGTTTGCTGGTCAAGAATGTTGACCAGGGCAGCAGAGGACCTCCCTGCTCTTCTCTTAAACAATGTCAGGACCACCTGAACAGTTGGACACAACCTCAGTTTAACATTCCATCCAAAGGTCACCTTGCACATCTAACGACAACGTGCATTTGTGTAGCACCTTTAATATAGAAAAACGTCTCAAGGTGCTTCACAAGAGCATTATCAAAAATAAGTTTGACACAGAGCCACATAAGGAGATATTAGAACAGATGACCAAACTTTTGGTCAATGAGGTAGGTTTTAAGGAGTGTGTTAAAGGAGGAGAGAGAGGAAGAGGTTTAGGAAGGGAATTCCAGAGCTTAGGGCCTAAGCAGCTGAAAGCACAGCCGCATGGTGGGGCAATCAAAATTGGGGGTGCACAATATCCTGGATTATGCACTCAAATTCTCAGGTAGGCCTTGGGCCTACAACCTTCCGACATAGCCCCATCTCACTTGGAAACACAGATTTGAACTGAATGTCAAACTAAGGAAGAGCCCACCTGATATAATCCGTGGTCCAGCAACACGATTTCACCCTTATTGGTTTGAGGGGACTTTCTCACCAGCACGTTGCCTGGGTGCGGGTCACAATGCACAAAGCCATTTACAAAGATCATTTCACTGTACAGCTTCCCCAGATTTCGAGAGATCTGCAATACAAAAAAATGTAATGCGAAATGTAGCATTAGATTTATTTATTTTTGTCAATATTTTAGCACTGGGTCAAATGCCTTCCTTCTCTTGCTTGATTGTCATCCCAGTAGCGTTTCCTGGAATAGGCAGAGGCATGAATGACAGACTCCCAGGATTTGGAGGGTCCGTGCGGAACTGTAATCCAACCAGAAGCCTTCGGAAGAAAAGGGAAGGAGTGTAAAAAGAACAATGTTGTAACCGCTACTACTGCATTAGTTGAAGAGCTAGTTCTGTCCTCCCCATTATTAGCAATGGCGCACTTTAAGTATGTTGAACATTTCCAGAATAGTAGGCACGCTAGGAAACTGAAAGAACGATGAATATTGGAAAATAAGGGTTACCAACTCTGGTTCAACATATCCCTGAAGCTTTCATCACATGAGCTCTTGCTTCCAACCTCCCCACCCAAACATCCTTTCCTATCCATTTCTAATATTTTTAAAACAAATAAATGAAGGTGTTCCAAGACTGAAAAAAAAACTTTTTAATGCCCCTGTAATTTTTCTCCTGAGTTTGTTCACAGCAGTATGCTGGAGATTAAATTTCAATTCTTGGAGACTCCAAGGCAATCGTGCAGTGTCGGTAACCCTACTTGAAAATGATAGTGGGCCTGATTTTAACTCTGTGCAAGTGGATTGGTTTTGAATGAATTAAAATCTCGCCCAATGAGTTTGCAAAGCGAGCCTGTTTGCAACGACACCCAAGTCGACTTTGCCGTTATCAGCTCCATCACCACAAAGCAGTACATCAGCAGAAACACGAATTAAAAGGCAGCACTGCCATTGAGCAGGCCCCTCACTTAGGCAATGTCATGGCCAGATTTCACGCATGTTCTCCGTTCAGAATCAGCACTTTTCACTCTTCATTTGAGTCTACAATTAAACACTAACCTCAACATATGCCTTTGAGCATTAGAAAATAAGAAGGGATAGGAGGGGGGAAGCAGGAAGTTAATGATTTCCTTAGGAGCTGTCCAGTATTCCATCAGTACAGTTGTGTCCAGGAAACTTGGCTTCATGACTTGCAGGGAGGTGATAGCTGTCATAGCTTGTGGACAAGCTATGTCATTCTACATTATATTAAGAATGGGTTCTGACCATAAAGAACTCTTTCTTTAAAAATCTATAGTTGTAAAGAATTGCAGTAACTGTTAAATAGGAGCATTTGGGTCTAAATTTATCGTCTCTTCACCCAGTTTATGGGTCGAAAACGGGCACAACAAAAACCAATTTAGCAGTTGAAGACCTGCGCCCAATCAACATAGGAGTTTCAGCCATGGTTAAATTGGTCGGGGCCTTTTTGCAGGTGGCCCTAGTGGCCCCCTGAAATGAGTGCCGGCCTTGTTTGAATATTGAACTGAAGCTCCTGCGCCCATTTCTGACCTGGATTGTTACGCGCAAACTTCGACTGGTATTCCAGGGTGGAACGGTTGGAGACAAAGGGTTATGTGATGAAAACTTCAGAGATATGTTGGTAACCTCTTGACCGGTAGTCCTTAAAACGGCCACTCCAGATCGCCACCCAACCCAGATCTACCTGTGGGCCACGCAGGCAGGCTGTCAGGGCACCTGATCGCAGTATTACAATGAGGACAAATTGTATTCAATCCACAAACCTCTCCGATCTGGGCGTATCTTTGCTGCCCACAGAATCACGCCCGGTTTGTAGCGATAAATAATTTAAGCCCGATAGGGGTAGGAGTAAACCATCCAGCCCCTCGAGCTGGCTCCACCACTAAACAAGACCACAGTTGATCTGTACCTCAAACTCCATGAACACGCTTGTGCTCCATAGCCCTTGACACCCTTAAGAAAAATCCATCCATCTTAGTCTTCCAAGTTTTCATTGAACTCCAGTGACCCAGTTTTTGGGCAATGAGTTCCAGATTTTCCACTAACCTTGTGTGAAAAAGTGCTTTCTGATTTTACTCCTCAAGCTTCTAAATTCAAGGGATTACAACAACAACTTGCACTTAGATAGCACCTTTAATGTAGGAAAACCTCCCAAGTAGCTTCGCACAAGCAGGCTGGTATCCTGTTCCACTTTTCCATCAACATCCTAAAAAACACCTTTCCTCATTTCCTTATAGTCGTTTGACATTGTTAACCTCAACATTTAGGGACAGAATTGCACAATCTAGGGAAAGTGGGTTGAATAAATAAAACAAAAGGCAGTTTCAGACATGGCAGTAAGTGCGAGGTCCCCCCTTTAGAATATTTGTGGGTTACACTTCCTCGGTGCATCATGTTTGAATCAATTCCTGCCTACACTACATCAATACAGCGATTAACGCGCTTAAGATGAGTAAAACAGGTTGATGACATCTTCAGAATAACAGACAGGAATTTCTAAAAGCGGGCTAACCTCTGAGCTAAGAGAGCACAGAGGAAATGTAAACCCAATGGAGTCACTCAGCTGTCTACAGAATCCACCTCCCTTCAACAACAACTTATATTTAAATAGCACCTTTAACAAAATAAAACCTTTCAAGGCATGTCACAGCAGCATTATAAAACAAAATTAGACATCGAGCCCACATAAGGAGATATTAGGTCAGATGACCAGAAGGTTAAACAAACAGGTAGGTTTTAAGGAGTGCCTTAAAGGAGGAAAGTGAGATAGCGAGGCGGAATGGTGCAGGGAGGGTAATCCAGAGTTTAGAGCCAAGGCAACTGAAGGTGCAGCCACCAATGGCGCAGCAATTAAAATCAGGGATGCTCAAGAGGCCAGAATTAGATGAGCGCAGATATCGCAGAGAGTTGTGGGGCTGGAGGAGATTACAGAGGTCGGGAGGGGCAAGACAATGGAGGGGCTTGAAAACAAGGATAAGAATTTTAAAATCAAGACGTTACTTGACTTGGAGCCAATGTAGGTCAGTGACCACAGGAGTGATGGGCTAATGGGACTTGGTGCGAGTTAGGGCACAGGCAGAAGAGTTTTGGATGACCTCAGCTACACAGAGGGTACAGTATAGGAGACCAGCCAGGAATGTATTGAAATAGTCAAATCTAGAGGTAACAAAGACATGAATGAGGGAAGAAAAAGAGCAAATTCCAGAACCTTGTATCAACCTCAAGATAAGATGGTTAACGTTTCAGGTCCGTGTAACCTTTCATCAGACCTGAAATGTGAAGTCTGTTTTTTCTCCACAGATGCTGACTAACCTGTTGAGTATTTCCAGCATCTGCAATATTTGGCTTTTGTACATCTACAACCCTTTTGATGCCCTCCGTCACTTTAACAGTTTCCAATTTCCAGGCCCTAACTGTCCCCTCTTCACAATGGACGTTCAATTTCTCTACACCTCCATCCTCCAACAGGTTGGCGTCAGGACTCTCCGCTTCTTCCTTGAAGGAGGCCCAAGCAGACCCCATCCACCACCACCCTCCTCCGCCTGGCTGAACTTGTTCTCACATCGAACAACTTCTCCTTTAACTCATCTCACTTCCTACAAATAAAAAGTGTTGCTATGGGTTCCTGCAAGGGTCCTAGCTATCCTGCCTTTTTGTGGGATATGTGGAACATGTGGGACCCCTCTCCCACCTCCTTTTGCAGAAAATTGGTAACTGTATCAGTGCCGTTTCCTGCTCTTGCTCTGAACTGGAAAACTTCATGAACTTTGCTTCCAATTTCCACCCTTCTCTCACCTTCACATGGTCCATCTCTAACTCTTCCCTTCCCTGCCTCCATTTCTGGGGATAGGCTATCAACAAATATTCATCATAAGCCCAGGAACTCCCACAGCTAACTTGACTACACTTCCTCACACCCTGCTTCTTGTAAGGACTCCATTCCATTCTCCCAGTTTCTCCATCTCCTTCGCATAGGTTTTGATGATGTAACCTTCCATACCAGCATTACTGATAATGTCTTCCTTTTTCCTCAACCACGACTCCCTGCTACTCTGGTTGACAGGGCCCTCGACCATGTCCAACCCATTTCCCACACTTCTGCTCTCACCCCTTCCCCTCTCTCCCGGAGCCAGGTTAGCGTTCCCCCTGTCCTCACCTTCCACTCCACCAGCCTCCATATTCAACAAATCATCCTCTGCCATTTCTGCCACCTCCAGCATATCACCACCAAACATATCTTGCCCTTCCCTGTCAGCATTCCAAAGGGACCATTCCCTCTGTGAAGCCCTGGTCCACTCCTCAATCATCCCCAGCATTCCGACCCCTTCCCACAGCACCTTTCCTTGCAAGTGCAGGAGCAGCAACACCTGCCCTTTTGACTCCTCCCTTCTCATCGTCCAAGGCCCCAAACTTTTTACGTCTACTTCTTTCAATTAGCTATACTGTATTCATGGCACACAAAGCAGAGAGATGAAATGCGGCTTGGGTGACTGTTTTGCGGAACATCTCCATTCAGTCCGCAGGCACAACCCAGAGTATCCAGTAGCCTGCTGTTTTAATTCTCCATCTTGCTCCCACGCTGGCCTCTCTGCCCTCGGCCTACTGCAGTATTCCAATGAAGATCCACGCAAGCTCAAGGAACAGCACTTCATCTTTCCATTAGGCACTTTACGGCCTTCTGGACTCACTGAAATCAACAATTTCAGACTGCAATCTCAGCCCCCATTTTGTTTCCTTTTCTTTGCATGTTTTGGTTTTTACTCATGTTTTTCCTTTTGTTTTTGCTTTGGGATGGCAGCTGTTCATTATTCTGCCATTTATACCTTCTTTCGACACATCTTTTGTTTCTTTACTTGGCCGTGTACCACCAACTCTTGTCACTTAATGTCTTACTCTTGTCACTTAATGTCTTCCAACTTCCTCCCTACAACAGACCTTTCCTTTCGTTCTTTTTCTACCCTCCCTATTTCACCTGCTTAAAACCTATTACATTGGAACATAGGAGCAGGAGTAAGCCATTCAGCCCATCGAGCCTGCCCTGCCATTCAATATGATCATGACTGATCATCCACTTCAATGCCTTTTTCCCACACTATCCTCATGTCCCCTTATTTCATTTGTATTTAGAAATCTGTCAATCTCTGCCTTAAACATACTCAGTGACTGAGCTTCCACAGCTCTCTGGGGTGGAGAATTGCAAAGTTTCACAACCCTCTGAGTAAAGAAATTTCTCGTCATCTCTGTCCTAAGTGGTTTCCCCCTTATTTTGAAATTGTGTCCCCTGGTTCTAGGCTCCCCAACCAGGGAAAAATTCTTACCTGCATCTACCCTGTCTATCCCTTTAAGTATTTTGTATGTTTCAATGAGATCACCTCTCATTCTTTGAAATTCTAGAGAATACAAGCCCAGTTTCCCCAATCTCTCTTCATAGGACAGTCCCGCCATCCTGGGAACAAGTCTGGTGAACCTTCGTTGCACTCCCTCTATGGCAATAATATCCTTCCTAAGGCAAAGGGACCAAAACTGCACACGGTACTCCAGTTAACCAAGGTTCTATACAATTGAAGGAAGACTCCACTACTCCTGGACTCAAATCCTCGTGCGGTAAAGGCTGACATACCAATAGCCTTCTTAATTACTTGCATGTTAGCTTTCAGTGGCTTATTGACAAGGCCACCCAGGTCCCTTTGTACATCTACATTTTCTAATCTCTTACCATTTGAGAAATACTCTGCACATCTGTTCCTCCTACCAAAGTGGACAACCTCACATTTTTCCACATTATATTCCATCTGCCAGGTTCTTGCCCACCACCAAGTCTTTCCAATTCCCCTTGAAGCCACTTTGCATCTTCCTCACAACACACATTCCCACCTAGTTTTGTGTCATCCGCGAACTGGGAAATACTACCTTTGGTCCCCACATCCAAATCATTGATATATATTGTGAACCGCTGGGGCCCAAGCACTGATTCTTGCGGCACCCCACTGGTCAGAGCCTGCCAACATGAGAATGACCTGTTTATTCCTACTCTCTGTTTTCTGCCTGCTAACCAATCCTTAATCCATGCCAATATATTACCTCCTATCTCATGTGCTTTAATTTTGCTAACCAACCTCCAGTGGGGGACTGTCTCAAAGGCCTTCTGAAAATCCAAGTATATCACATCCACTGACTCCCCTTTTTCAATTCTGTTGGTAACATCCTCAAAAAACTCCAACAGGTTCGTCAAACATGATTTTCCATTCATAAATCCATGTTGACTAGGCCCAGTCAGATCATTATTATCCAAGTGTCCATTTATCACATCCTTTAGAATAGATGAGAGCATTTTCCCAATGACTGATGTAAGGCTAACAGGTCTGTAATTCCCCGTTTTCTCTCTCCCTCCCTTCTTAAATAATGGGGTGACATTTGCGACCTTCCGATCTGCAGGAACCGCTCCAGAATCTATAGAAATGCATCCACTATCTCCATAGCTACCTCTTTCAACACTCTGGGGTGTAGAATATCAGGTCCTGGGGACTTATCAACCTTCAGCCCCATTAATTTCTCCAATACAACCTTCTTACTAATACTAATTTCCTTCAATTCCTCATTCCCCCTAATTCAAGAAGATTTCTTGTATCTTCCTCAGTGAAGAGAGACACAAAGTAATCATTTAGCTTCTCTGCCATTTCTCTATTCCTCATTATAAATTCTCCTGACTGCCTGTAATGGACCCACATTTTCCTTAGCCAAACATTTCCTTTTTATGTATTTATAGAAGCTTTTACAGTCCGTTTTTATATTTTTTGCTAGTTTACATTCATATCTTATTCTCCCTTTCTTTATCAGTTTCTTGGTCCTCCTTTTCTGTATTCTAAAATCCTCCCAATCCTCAGGTTTACTACTATTTCTGGCAACTTTATAGGCCTTTTCTTTTAATCTTATACAATCCTTAACTTCCTTTGTTATCCACGGTTGATTGCCTTTACTTTTGGGGATTTTGTGCCTTGAAGGAATGTATAGTTGCTGTAAACTATGTAATATTTCTTTAAAGACTATCCATTGCCTATGTACCGTCATACCTTTTAATGTATTTTCCAAATCCACCTCAGCCAATTTGCCCCTCATACCTTCATAATTTCCTTTGTTCAAATTTAACACCCTGGCTTCAGATTGAACTACCTCACTTTCAAACATAATGTAAAATTCTATCATATTATGGTCACTCATCCTAATGGTTCTTTTATGACAAGATTATTAATTAGCCCTTTCTCATTACATAATGTTATATCTAAAATAGCCTGTTCTCTAGTCGGTTCCTCAACATACTGCTCTAGAAAACCATCCCTAACACACTCCAGAAACTCGTCCTCCACAGCATTAGTGCTCATTAGGTTTACCCAGTCTATATGCAGATTGAAATCACCCATGATTACTTTATTACCCATGCCACATACTTCTCTAATCTCCTGATTAATACCATGGCCCACACTACCAATACTGTTTGGTGGCCTATAAACAACTTCTACCAATGTTTGCTGCCCCTTGCTGTTTCTTAGCTCCACCCAAACAGATCCCACATTTAGTTCTTCCGATCTGAGATCCTCCCTTGTTAATGTACTGATCCCATCCTTTATTATCAGTGCAACACCACCTCCGTTTCCTTTTTGCCTGTCCTTCCTAAATGTCGATTATCCTTGAATATTCAGTTCCCACTCTTGGTCACCCTGTAGCCTTGTTTCCGTTATGGCAATTAGATCATATCCGTTTACCTCTATTTGGGCCTTTAAATCATCTACCTTGTTGCGATTGCTGCGTGCATTCAAGTAGAGCGTCCTTAACCTTGTCTTCTTGACATTCTGCATTCTAAGCCCAGTTGATGCTCGCCTTTGTTTCGCCTGCCTTCTAACGTCACTTGCTACTTTTCTATCTCCTTTTACCAGCTTTACTTCCTTCCAATTTGAGCTACCGCTCACATTCCCATCCCCCTGACAAGCTAGTTTAAACCCTTCCCAACAGCACTGGCAAATCTCCCTGCGAGGATGTTAGTTCCAGTCCTGTTAAGCTGTAGCCTGTCCATCTTGTACAGGTCCCACCTACATCAGAGCTAGTCCCAATGCCTCCGAAATCTGATGCCCTCCCTCCTGCACCAATTCTCCAGCCACGTGTTCAATCGATCAATCCTCCTATTCCTATGCTCAGTAGCACGTGGCACCGGGAGTAATCCTGAGATTACTGCTTTGGAGGTCCTGCTTTTTAATTTCCTTCCTAACTTCTTTAAATTTGTTTTCAGGACCTCATCCCTCTTCCTACCTTTGTCATTGGTACCAATGTGGACCACAACCTCTGGCTGTTCACCCTCCCCGAGAAGGATGTCCTGCAGCCACTCCACAACATCCTTGACCCTTGCACAAGGGAGGCTACACAACATCCTAGAATCACGTTTACTGCCGTAGAAACGCCTGTCTGATCCCCTATCGAATGCTGTATCGCTATTTCTCTTGCACTCTTCTTCCTGCCCTCCTGTGCAGCTGAGCCACCCGCGGTGCCACGGACTTTGCTCTGGCAGCACTCCCTTCTCACCAGTATCCAAGCAAGCAAGATAGACTCAGGGGACTCCTGCACTGCCTGCCTGGTTCTCTTAGACTGCCTGGCGGTCACCCATTCCCTCTCTGCCTGTATGCTCCTAACCTGCAGTGTGACCGTCTCCCTAAATGTGCTATCTATGTAGTCCTCTGCCTCGCGGATGCACAACAGTGACTCCAGCCAGCACTGAAGTTGCAAAACCTGGAGCTCAAGCTTCTGCAGTCGGTGACACTTCCTGCAGATGTGTTCGTCTAGGACACGTGGTGCATCCATGACTTCCCACATACCGCAGGACGTATATTCCACTTGGCTGAGCTGACCTGCCATAACGTAACTTTAAAAATGTTTTATTTTACTTCTCATTGCAATAACTTACCAATCAACTTCGTCCCCTATACCGAAGAGAGAGGCAGCTACTGGAGGCTGAAAAAAGGTAGAAGAAAGAAAGAAAGAAAGAAAGGAGCCCCTCCCTCATGCACCAAACTCCCACTTTACACTCTGTGCACTCAAATGTATTTTCTTCTTCATTTATAGTTCCCCTCCTTACCGAACTCTCTCAATTACCAAACTCCCTTCCGCATACCTTCTGCCCTCCAGCAGCACTCAGTGCAGACAATGAGCATTGAGAGTCCCTTGAATTTATGCTCTGAAAACAATGCTGTGTCAGCTCTGCTAGAAATCTGCTAAAGCTCAGAAACCAGTTTAAGCTGGCTACCTAATTAACTAGCTATAGCTATTCTCAGAATGGCAGTCTACCCCTGTTTAAAATTGCAAGAAACAGGAATTTCAATTAATTGCCAGATGTAAACAAAACAAAAACTCGTCTTGAGAGGTTAACCCTTAAAATTCACTCACTTACCAAACTCCCTTCTTCACACTCAGTGCGGACCATATACATATTTAACTTTTCCCAATTCTGATGAAAGGTTATTGACCTGAAGCATTAACTCTGTTTCCCCACAGATGCTGTCTGACCTGCTGAGTATTTCCAGCATTTTCTGTTTTTATATCAATAATAGGACACCTGATCATTTATTCATTACCTGGAGTGGGTCGTTGCCTTGCACAAATTGGCTGCTGTGTTTGCCTTTACTGTATATCAACAGTGAGTATACTTCAAAAGTAATGCATTGGCTGTGAAATGCTCTGGATCATCCTGAGTACATGATAACACACTATATGAATACCTTTTTAGCGCCAGGATGGAAAGTACCTTATTGGGGCTCTGGGCATGTTGATGAGCAGCAATAGTAAATCCTACTTAATTTAATGTCAACAAGCTGACTACCTTCGGAAGCTAACTGCCAGCTACATGTGTCAAAAACTGTATGTGGGCTGCATGTAACTACTCAGAAATAGAAGCCACCTCATAATCAGAAAAGGGAAGATTACACATACACATAAAAATAAGACCCATTATACAAGGTAGGTGAAACCCTTCTCCTCCACTCATAAAGCAGGCCACTTAAATATGAGAACCCCGCCCCCACATATAATGGCACCCACCATATACAGTAAAGCAAGATTCTCCCTTACACACACTAAAAAAGCCTCACATTGGCTCCCATCTCCTCCCCTCTTTCCCCTCCCTTCTCCTCCTACTGTGAAACATTCAGCTCCTTGAAGTTCTTGAGCTTGGAGGTCTGGTCAAGAGTGTTTCTAACTGGTGCAAAAATAAGATTGCTCCTGCTTGTTCACTGATCAGTGTGAGGTCTTATCCAGTCCTACAACCTTCCGAGATCTCTGCGCTTCTCCAATTCTAGCCTCTTGAGCATTCCCAATTTTAATCGCTCCACCATTGGCAGCTGTGTCTTCAGCTGCCTGGGCCCTAAGCAGTGCCTTCCTAAACCTCTCCACCTCTCTTTCGTCAAGATGTTCCTTAAAAAGCTACCTCTTTGATCTAGCTTTTGGTCACCTTCCCCAATATCTCCTTACGTGTCTCGGTGTGAAAACTGTTCGATAATGCTGCAATGAAGAGCCTTGGGACATTTAAAGATGCTATATAAAAACAAGTTGCTCTTGAAGCTGTTCTTGTCTCCACTCCTGGGCAGTTTAGTGAACTCAAGCTGAAACCAGCTCCAAAGCTAAAACACTTGAAGAAGAGCAGAATTGGCAGGGGCTTCAGTGGGCCCACTGACAGGATCATGCAGACCAGATCTAACCTGTTGGACATAAAAATGGAGCAAAAACTTCCACAGGAAGAAAAAACCTTCAGCACAATGACATTGTGAAGTAAGTATAACACCAAGAAGCCATTCCTGTGGCTAACCAGGAATCTCATTGGAGATCCCAATTTGGAGTTTGTTGCTATACCAGCTAAGGCACCACAAGAACTTCAGATGGACCCTACATTAGCAGCACCGTACGAGGAGAAGACCTCAAGGTTGCTCAAGGCACTGCATTGACAGATAAAAATGATGACCTGTGAATTAATGACTGGAGTTAAGCACCACCAGCCTAGTTATATAGGTAGCTGTCTTACGATGCAGCACATTTGCCAGTTAATTAGCTGATTAGTAAAAATGATAAAATTATATATTTATAAAAAACACATATAAGAAAAGCGTTTTGGCCAACCCCATTTTGATGAATGGTTATGGGGATGGCAGAGGCAAAGAGCTAGCCAGACTGGAATCTGACATTTGACCATTGCAAGCTGGAACAATTTGTCTCCCTAATCTCAGCTGTATCCTCAGCCGACCACTTAAAAGAACAAGGGCAGCAGGCGCATGGGACACCACCTCCTGCAAGTTCCTCCGAAGCTGGGCACCATCCTGACTTGGAAATATATTGTCATTCCTTCATTATTGCTGGGTCAAAATCCTGGACGTCCCTCTCTAACAGGACTGTGGGTGTTCCTACACCACATGGACTGCAGCGGTAATTAGGGACAGGCAATAATCAATATGGTCTTTCATGCAACACCCATATCCCATGAGTGAGTAAACAAAAAACTATGTGGAAGTGAGTGATGTAAGTATCAGTGTACCAGGTTAAATAGCCATAGTAAGCTTCTGTTAATATAAGATATATATCCACATATTAAAGATTAAGTTTGCAGTGGTTGCAATGGCTGTACAAGGTCAGGTACAAATAATAGAGAGAACACAATGAGCACTCATGTGTGGAATGTCCAGAGTGCAATAAACAAACTAAGACATCAAAGACATGTACAACAAATATTAGCAGCTAACCTCACCACTGAGCGAGCTTGCATGTCAACAGCATACACACAGAACATGATGATATATGGTGCCCACATTTGTCCTACATAATTAAACCTATAAAAGGCACACAACACACTGGAGTTCCTTGGGAATTTAGATTTAGATTTAGCACTGAAACAGGCCCTTCGGCCCACCGAGTCTGTGCCGACCATTAACCACCCATTTATACTAATCTTACACTAATCCCATATTCCTACCACATCCTCACCTATCCCTATATTCCCCAACCACCTACCTATACTAGGGGCAATTTATAATGGCCAATTTACCTATCAACCTGCAAGTCTTTTGGCTGTGGGAGGAAACCGGAGCACCCGGAGGAAACCCACGCAGACACAGGGAGAACTTGCAAACTCCACACAGGCAGTACCCAGAGTTGAACCCGGGTCGCTGGAGCTGTGAGGCTGCGGTGCTAACCACTGCGCCACTGTGCCAAATCTTGGGAGTCTTACTGAATCTAGCATAAGCAGTCAAGATGACACACATGCAACTTCCTGAAGGAGGCCTTGGTATGTGAACTTTGGTACCTGTATCTCATAGGCACTTCATGTAAGGGGGTTGTGTTCCACTATTACATTGACTTGATTTAATAAAGAGCATTAATCGGACTTTTCAATGTTTCCTAGTCTTCAAACTTGTATTAGAACTAAAGGATTTACAACAGTATCCTATAATTTCTATATGTAAGAGTAAAAGGGATATATGACAATATCCTACATAAACCCAGGTAAGTAGAGGCTGAGTGCTTCTCATTGCTTTTCAAAAGAGCCAGCACATTCTCGATGAACCAAATGGCTTCCTTCTCTTCTGTACTATTCTATGATGCTACGTCTTTATAGGATTGCATTGGCAGAAGCCTGAGAGCAGGGTGCCCACCAACTCTCAATCAGAATGGCAGAATTAAACAGAGAAAACCAAGAGGACCCACGAGAACAGTGAATCGCATCAATGGAAAAAATATCCAGCTCTGGAATGTACTGAGCTCTTCCAACGTACACAAGTATTAACTTGACTCAGTTCTCACCTCTTAAGTCAAAAGGTCATGAGTTTAAGTTCCAGTAAAGACTTGAAAATGCTATCTACCACAGACCATTGCATTGTTGGAGGAGCCATCTTTCCGATGAGACATTAGACCGAAGCCCTGTCCACATGCTCAGGATTCTGGCCACCATTAAGCCATCACCACCAAAAAGTAAATTATCACTCATTCATTTGCTGTCTATGGGGCCTTGATGTGCACAAATTGGCTGCTGGATTAGCTCACAGAACAAAACTAGCTACACTTCGAAGGTAATTCACTGGCTGTATGGTGCTTTGGGACATACTGAGGGAGTGAAAAGCCCTCTATAAATGTTAGCTTTCTTTTTACACCTGCACTTGAGTTCTTGTGTAATTGAATTTCCCCAATAAAGAACAGAATCAAGAAGCTTATCACAGTAGCCAGATGGCATTTAACATGAGAGTTAACCTTTTACAGAACCAACTTACTCAGGAATTGCTGTGGGCAAATGACAACACAAAGAATGGTTTATATTTACAGGCGTATTAGATTGACAACTGTTATGAAAGTGCTTCTGTGTTTGGTGAATATAATTTTTGAGGATTCATTTTTTGAAAGATTGAAGAAATGTTAAACTTTGGGGTTTTCAAAGGGGGTCATGTAAAGGACTTATTTGACAACAACATTTACTGGTTGTCATATAACTCAAGTTAAAAATAGAACAGAAATCCTGGTAACTGGGAAGATGTGTGCAGAGAAGTGACAGGTCAGAAAGTGGACTTTCTGTTTCCAGTCTCTCTTTTGAATTTAGAGTTGGGAATGGACTGTTTAAAAAGGGTTGGAGCTTAAAAAAATAAAATTGAAGGACAGAACTCTAGCTCAGCCTGTTGCGTCTCTTTAAAAAGCCTGCAGAAGAAGGACAGAACTTCCAAGGAGAGAAGAGAATTCCCAAGGAAGGAGAGAAGACCACAACCCAGCTTAGCTTTCCAGCAGCTCTCTAAAAGACCCTGAGAAGTCCACTGTGTCAACTCATCCTGTCTCCTGTCTTTGAAAAGCCTGCTAAATTAATTCTCAATGCCCCCTGCAAGGAACTATTCCAAAAGATCCCAGTGACCCATCTATATGTACTCAGCGGCCGGAATGTATGGCAGTTTTGGAACACAACCTATCTCATCTGCTGTTTCTTCAAGAATGAGCAAGTATTTAGCCCAAGTGTTTTTTTGCCTATAATAAGAGTTCTAAACAACAATCCCTTTTATTTTTCCAGTGAACCGGTATATGTGTATGTGTGCGTGGCTAAGGTAAAAAGGGAGCTTTAATATTTCAATCTTTGTGTTTATGCTTTACTTCAATACGGGTTAAGACTTGTTTTATAATAAACTGATAATTTTGTTGTTAAAGAAACCTGGTTGGTGTGTTTTATTCTGGGATAAAAATAGAGTCTATGATTGACCGTATTGGTAAGTGGAAAAACATTTAAATATATGTTGTGACCCATGGAGAAGTGGAACTAGAATAAACAGTGCACAACAAAGGAATATGCATTAGTTTCCCAGTTGACATTACTGCAATTGACACTATTACAGCTGACCCAAATATAAATGATACAATTTACACCACTACAGCTGGCATGGCTACAACTGGCACTATGAATGGCACTTCTACAATTGGCACTATTGCAGTTGACCCTATTACAGCTAACACTATTACAGTTGACACTCCTGCAGCTGACATGGTTACACTTCTGAACTTGAATGCTAATCTTGTGTTCAAACTACTCTTGTTATCAGATGCCAAGCCACAATACTTTACTTTCATGGACAATGTGCTTGATGCCATACACGTCAACTTAGAAACATGGCAAGTGCTGATCAACAGCCTCAAAAAAAAGCTGACAGACCAAAAGAGGCTGCGACTTTCACATGCTCAGGACACCTCAAAGGGCTGCACAGCCAGTGAATTACTTTTGAAGTACTCGTTCTCTTTTATGTAGGCAAACACAGCAGTCAACTTGTGCACTGAGAGGTCCCAAAAACAGCAACTGAGATAACAACCAGTTAACCAGATGAAGGAGGAGGAATGCTGCCCAGGGCACTGGGAAAACTCCCTGCTCTTCTCTGAATAGTGCCATGAGATCTATTATATCCTCCTTACTGGCAGCTGCGCCTCGATATCGCATCTGCGTCAAAAGGCGGCACAGTAAACTCCCACAACCAGCAATATGGTAATGACCATATAACCTGTTTTTGTGATGGTGATTGAGGGATGAATATTGGCCAGGACACCAGGAATAACTCCCTTACTCTTCTTCGAAATAGTGACATGGGATCTTTTACATCCACCTGAAAGGGCAGAAGGGGCCTCCGAATAAGTTTTCATCAGAAAGACAGCACCTCTGACAGTGAAGCACTCCTTCAGTACTGCACAGGAGTGTCAGTGTTGTGCTCAAGACCTGGAGTGGGACTAGAACACAGAACCTTATGACTCAGAGTAAAGGAAGAATTAGGGAAGTACTGAGAAATAATGAATTAGAACCATCGGCATTTAGAATACGAAGCAGGGAACCATTCTTGTGCCTACGCAGTTAAAAACTGATCCCACTTGTCATGGTCTCTCTCAACAGCCTTGTGCCTTCCTCTGTTTCAAAGATCTATCCATTTTTCCTTAAAAGGAGCAACCACTGATCTCACCCACACCTTATGGTAAAACATTACATTCGCCAACAACTCTGTACATAAATACATGTCATTGAACCATCGCTCCTCACTCTAACTGATCAATTGATATTGTTAACCCCACATCACTGACTCACCAACTACAGAAAATAGTCTTCGCCAACCCACCCTAACAAAATCATCTGAAATCTAAAAAATAAAACTCACTAGTACATCTCTTCTTAAGACGGCACAGGAACAAAGAGACCTGGGGCTATATGTGCACAAATCGTTGAAGGTGGCAGGGCAGATTGAGAAAATGGTTAATGAGACACATAGGGCTGGATTTTGTTATCATCCCGCTGGTGGGTTTTGTGGCGGGGATGGGGGGGGGGTGGTGTAGCTGAAGAATCAGGGCAGAAACAGCCGCCACAGAACCTGATGTCAGGAATCCCGGTTCCAATTCTCCTGGGGGTGGGATTGGCCGATGACAACCTTCTCACCCAGGATCCAAATAAGGACCTCTTCCCACCGCCACTGGGATCTTACCAACAGCAGGCAGGGTGTGGGGGGGTGGGGGGTCGGCCTTGGAAAACACGGTGCCCTCCCTATGGGCTTGGGGGAGGGGGGCCCTCCTTTGTAGGCAATTTGTGGCCCATGGAGGACCCCACCAGGAACTGTACCCCTGGGGACTCCTCTCCCCTTGGACCGAACGCCAAACCCCCCAACTCCCCATTGCTGGGGCCTTCTGGACTGGCCCCAGCGACCCCCACCTCACGTACCTCTTCTCCGGTGCAGGACCTGGGTCCAAGGCCTCTGCAGCACCAGCAGTGGCCACCACTCCCAGTGGCGCTGCCGATACGGCTGAGCTGCCGGCCCTGTGATTGGCTGGCAGCTCTTTGAGGCAGGATCCCCGTCCCAATAAAGTCTTTAAAGGGACAGGGCTCCTGCCTCCTTAAACTTTGACAGCAAAAGATCGCTCCAGGGGACTCAAAAAATGCTGAGGCGGTGTTCCCCCTGACTTTTTGGGCCGGTGCCAGGATCCCTGCATCCTACATAAAATCCTGCTCATAGGATCTGGGATTTTATAAATAGAGGCATAGAATAGAAAAGCAAGGAGTTTATGATGAACTTTTACAAAACACTGGTTTGGCCTCAACTGGAGTAAGGTGTCCAATTTTGGGCATCGCACATTAGGAAGAATGTGAAGGCTTGAGAGAGGGTCCAGAAAAGCTTTACGAGAATGGTTCCAGGGTTGAGGGACCTCAGTTACATAGAGGCAGATTCCAATATGGCTTTCAAAAGGGAATCAGAAAAAATTTGCAAGGCTAAGGGGAAAGGGCGAGCGAGTGGGACAACCGGGTTGCTCTTGTAGAGAGCCAGCACAGACACAATGGGCCAAATGGTCTCCTTTTGTGCTGTAACCATTCTATGATTCCCTGCTCCAGTGAATTTAGCCCCAGTATCTCAACCGTTTCCCATAATTATCATTCCTTATCCCTGGCACCTTCCTGTAGAGCTGTCATTGAACACAGTGAGGAGATCATTGAACATTGCGTGTTTGGAACTTAGCAGAAGCAAGTGCGGAAAGTGCAAAGAGAACAATGGCCAAGGTAGTATCAGCAAAATAGATGGAAACAAAGGAAGTTGTCACTGGGAGAGGCTGGAGACAAGAGTTAAGAAAGGGATGACCAATAGGTTTTATTCTCGGGAGGCTGGGTGGGGGGGGGGGGGGTGCAGGTGTGGGAATTTATTATGTATAAATAAACTTGCATTTACACAACATCTTATCATGCGCTGAGGATATTTCCAAGCACTTCACACCCAATTAATTACCTCCCAAGTATGCAGTAGGCATAAAATAGCACAGCAAGATCCCAAAAGCAGCAGTGCTGAATGCCCAAACAATCTGTTTTTTGATTTAATAGTGCTGGTTGAAAGATAAATGTTACACTGGGAGAATTCCCTATTCTTCCAGCAATGCCATGAGATCTTTTATAATCCACCTGATGGCAATGCACCTTATTCCCAAATCCAGTCTATCAATAGAAATGCACCTTATTCCCAAATCCAGTTTATCAACAGAAATGCACCTTATTCCCAAATCCAGTCTATCAATAGAAATGCACTTTGTTCCCAAATCCAGTTTACCAATGGCAATGCACATAGTTCCCAAATCTACATCTCATGGTCATGTTGTGCCAAAGTGCACCAATTAAAATAAGAAAATCAGCATGTTAAAAAATAACAGCCGTTGGGACCTGTGTCCCATTTCTATTTGTGTTGGGGCAATCCCAAGAGTGGTCTTTGGAAATTGGTCACTTTCAGGATAATCAACAAATATCGCTGGATTTTAGTCATACAGATCCCACTAACAATTGGGGATGCAGTAAAGTACAAAACATGCTGGCCTAGAAATTCAATGGTGCCACCAGTGTCTTTAGGTGAGATATGGTGATATACTGGCAAGTAACTGCACACCAGGTACCTGGACATTAGAACAAAGTACGAGGGGGCAACATGCCTGGTACACAATCCCTCGAGAGTCTGACTAAAAGTGAATGGGCAATGATTCAGTACATTAATTGGAACAGATGTGTCATCATATGATGTGGAGTTGACTATGTGTCTGGCAGCAGGATGAGAAATCGTAATAAATGTAAATTGACGAGGAGGGTTAAAACTCAGATCTATTTTGTGCCAGTGAGAAATATACAAGAGAAAAATGAAAGGATAAATAGTAAAACGTAATTGGTTGAGTCTACAACTATTGACTCTGATGTGTAATATCCACCTCCTCCTTTTATGATGACCTAGTGCTGATCCTCTTTCAGTTCTTGACGGGGGTCACTGTGGGAGGCGTGTGGCCTGCAAATAAATCATACTTTTCCCTCTTTGATTTCACCAGTATGAGGGTTTGCTCAATGCAGGAACAGGTTACAGTGAACGAAGATAAAGTGCCTGGGCAGTGACAAGTTCATGCCTGTGGAATACAAAAAGATGATCAAGGGCAGCTCTAACTACCAAAGAGCAGATTGTACAATTATTCCCGCTGTCCAAGTATGTGTCCAGAATGTCTGAGAAAATAAAACAGCCAGTGGGCATTGCTTGCCTTGATGTGCTGATTGATGACCAGCTTTGCTGTCATGTCCAAGAGTACGGTTTCTCACGGGGAACAGCAGCACATGTGTGACAGGGGACACCAGCAGAATTCTGGCCCCTCTTTTATTGGATAAAAAGAAAAAAAACTGCATTTGTATGGCGCCTTTCACCACCTCAGGACACCCCAAAATGCTTTACAGCCAATAAAGTACTTTTTGAAGTATTGTCGCTATTGTAATGTAGGTAACATGGCAGCCAATTTGTGCACAGCAAGCTCCCACAAAAGTGATGTAATATGACCAGATATTCTGCTTTTAGTGATGCTGAGATAAATCATTGGCCACTGAAGCAGGCAGACATGGCTTTATAAGTAAGGTAACATCAGCACCATACTGGAATGTTAGCTTATATTGGAATTCAAAATCGAGTGTAGCAGTTGAACCTATGCCTGCTTGACCCAGAGATTAAGAGTGCTACCACTTGGGGGGGTGAACTGGTTGATGGAAGAAAGGTCGATGCAATTCAATGTGCGTTTATACATTGTCTTTCAACCCTGGCACCTGAGTTTGAATCTACTTCAGCCTAATGGGAGAAATGGCTTCTCTCTGCTGATTTCAAGGCCCCTGCAT
The DNA here is from genome assembly GCF_036365525.1 of Heterodontus francisci. NCBI lineage: Eukaryota > Metazoa > Chordata > Chondrichthyes > Heterodontiformes > Heterodontidae > Heterodontus > Heterodontus francisci. Next base: position 17,725,258 of record NC_090379.1, read on the forward strand.
TAAATATCTTGAGCCCTATTTTGCACTCTGTAAGATAACAGTCTGAATTTCCATGGGGGACTATCCCAATCTCCCACCATTTTCAGCCATTTATGCAGTGTTTCTCCATTGGTCCTGCTGATTAACAACGGAGGCTACAGCCTTGGGAGGACTGGAAATCCCTGCAGAAATTCAGGGCCAACATGTGGGAAACAGAGAAGCATCACATGATGGCGTAGGGCGTGCTCTTGCACAGCTGGAGTTGAAGCATCGAACTGTGGCACCATAAAGGAACATTAGTCTGAATATAGTTTATGTTACGGCTGACTTGGGAGTGATACTGGGGACAGGAATTTCCCTCTGGGGGCAGGAAACAGAAGTTGGAACCATTTCCAAGTCCTGAACCCGCCCCTTGGGAGAAACAAACAGTCACCAGCCCTGATGTTAATGGGGGTGCCCCCTTAATTGGCCTGGAGAGCGTCTTGCTGTCCCAATTATGGATGGTGGGCAGGCTCCTGAAGCTGGCAGGCCAATCAGAGGCCTTCCAGCTTGAAAGGAGAAGCAGGCTGCAACAGAGAGTAAGTAAGGGGAGAGAGAATTCAAAATAGAGGCGCCCTCTTTCCAACATTTTTAAGCAAATAAAAAAATGGGTCTTGCAGCCGGGCCATCACTGTGGTGGGGATGGGGGCGGAGCTCCTCTACAGGACGGCCTGTGGCTGCTCCTGCACCCAGGCAGGCAGGCAGGCAGGCAGGGAGGGCCTCTAGGCCTGTCAGAGTGCTGGCCCACACAGCCTGCCACCTCTAAGCATCTAAACTGGCCTCACAGCCTGTGGGGACCTGCAGGCTGACCCTGAAATCCCAGTTGGCTTCCTTTAATTGGCCTCAACAGACTCTTAAATAGCCATGTTGGCTACTGCTGCATGCAGGTGGGTAGCCCTGATACCCCCCCGCTCCCCCCCCCCCCACCCCCCAATCGGCCATCCCACCTTTGGAAAAATGAACCCGGGCTGGGATGGAGCCGGGGAACTGGCATGCTGGCCGGTGGTGTTATTTTTAGCACCAACCTGCCTCCAATCCAAACCCAGGCAGGGGCTGAAAATACAGCCCTGGATGCCTGAAATGATATAGTGTTCCCAAGTCTACCATCAACTCGTGCCTTTAGCACAGTGAAACATCGCAAAGTAGAGTGAGGGAGGGTGTGTTCGGTTGGAACGGACACCGAGCAGCAGTTGTTAGGGCAGGTGGTCAAAGTTGATTACCAAAGGTTGCGAGCAAAATAAGTGCAGGGCACGTCCAGAGTAAAAGGGTGGGAAAACTGAAAGCTTTCCACTCATGATGGAGTGCACAATGCAAAGTAGGGCGGAATTGGCAATGTGGAAAGTATGCGTTGGGATGCTGGGCTAAGAAAATTAGATGAGGTCACAGAGCATTCTGTGAACACAAAATTACATAGAATTTGCAACACAGAAACCAACCATTCGGCCCAACAGGTCTACACCATTGTTTATGCCCCAGGTTTCCCCTCACTCCATTTACTTAATCTCATCCTATCAACATATAGTTTCTGGGCTTATCCTTACACCATTTTTGAACAAGGGTGTAATATTTACAATTCTCCAAACCTCTGGCACCATCCTCTCGTATCTAAGGGGGATTGGAAGATTATGGCCAGTACCTCCGCAATTTCCAACCTTACTTTCCTCAGCATCCTCAATGCATCCCATCTGATCCTGCTAACTTATCAACTTTAAGTACAGTTAGCCCTTCTAATACCTCCTCTTTATCAATTTTTAGCCCATCCAATATCTCAGCTACTTCCTCTTTCTCTACGACTTTGGCATGCAGAAGTGAGCAAACAGAATGACTGAGGGGATGGTGGGATTGCATTATGAGGAGTGATTATGTAAATTGGACACGCTCTCTCCAGAAAAGAGAAGGTTGAGAGGTGATAGGGTTGCTATTTTTAGGATTCCAACGGGATTCTATAATATCAACCATGCATTTCACGTTGTCCAGGATAACAGAACCAGAGGGCACCGCCTGCACTTGAAGGGGGTTAATTTCAAAACTAATCTGCAGAAACAGTCTACGAAGGGATATAGATAGGCTCGCTGAGTGCACAAAAAATTGGCAGATGGAGTATAATGTGGGAAAGTGTGAATTTGTCCACTTTGGCAGCAAGAATAGAAAAGCAGAATATTATTAAAACACAGAGAGAGTGCAGAACTCTGCGGTACAGAGGGATCTAGGTGTCCTTGTACACAAATCACAAAAGGTTAGTATGCAAGTACAGCAAGTGATTAGGAAGGAAAATGGAATGTTGTCAATCTATTTATTTTTCCATTCATGGGATGTGGGCGTCGCTGGCCAGGCCAGCATTTATTACCCATCCCTAACTGCCCTTGAGAAGGTGGTGGTGAGCTGCCTTCTTGAACTGCTGCAGTCCATGTGGGGTAGGTCCACCCACAGTGTCGTTAGGAAGGGAGTTCCAGGATTTTGACCCAGCGACAGTGAAGGAACGGCGATATAGTTCCAAGTCAGGATGGTGTGTGACTTGGAGGAGAACTTGCAGGTGGTGGTGTTCCTATGCATTTGCTGCCCTTGTCCCTCTAGCTGGTAGAGGTCGGGGGTTCGGAAGGTGCTAAGGAGCCTTGGTGCGTTGCTGCAGTGCATCTTGTAGATGGTACACACTGCTGCCACTGTGTCGGTGGTGGAGCGAGTGTATGTTTGTAGATTGGGTGCCAATCTAGTGGGCTGCTTTGTCCTGGATGGTATTGAGTTCCTTGAGTGTTGTTGGAGCTGCACCCATCCAGGCAAGTGGAGAGTATTACATCACACTCCTGACTTGTGCCTTGTAGATGGTGGACAGGCTTTGGGGAGTCAGGAGGTGTGTTACTCGCCGCAGGATTCCTAGCCTCTGACCTGCTCTTGTAGCCACGGTATTTATATGGCTACTCCAGTTCAGTTTCTGGTCAATGGTAGCCCTTAGGCTGTTGATAGTGGGGGATTCAGCGATGGTAATGCCATTGAATGTCAAGGGGAGATGGTTAGAGTCTCTCTTGTTGGAGATGGTCATTGCCTGGCACTTGTGTGGCGCGAATGTTACTTGCCACTTATCAGCCCAAGCCTGGATACTGTCCAAGTCTTGCTGCATTTCTACACAGACTGCTTCAGTATCTGAGGAGTCACGAATGGTGCTGAACATTGTGCAATCATCAGCGAATATCCCCACTTCTGACCTTATCATTGAAGGAAGATTATTGATGAAGCAGCTGAAGATGGTTGGGCCTAGGACACTACCCTGAGGAACTCCTGCAGTGATGTCCTGGAGCTCAGATGATTGACCTCCAACAACCACCACCATCTTCCTTTGTGCTAGGTATAAGGGCACTTTGATGCCAGACTCGGCCAAATGCTGCCTTGATGTCAAGGGCAGTCACCCTCACCTCACCTCTTGAGTTCAGCTCTTTTGTCCATGTTTAAACCAAGGCTGTAATGAGGTCAGGAGCTGAGTGGCCCTGGCGGAACCCAAACTGAGCGTCACTGAGCAGGTTATTGCTAAGCAAGTGCCACTTGATGGCACTGTTGATGACACCTTCCATCACTTTACTCATGATTGAGAGTAGGCTGATGGGGCGGTTAATTGGCCGGGTTGGACTAGTCCTGCTTTTTGTGTACAGGACATACCTGGGCAATTTTCCACATTGCAGGGTAGATGCCAGTGTTGTAGCTGTAATGGAACAGCTTGGGTAGGGGCGCAGCAAGTTCTGGAGCACAGGTCTTCAGTACTATTGCCGGAATATTGTCAGGGCCCATAGCCTTTGCAGTATCCAGTGCCTTCAGTCGTTTCTTGATATCATGCGGAGTGAATCGAATTGGCTGAAGTCTGGCATCTGTGATGCTGGGGACTTCAGGAGGGGGCCGAGATGGAATAACTCGGCACTTCTGGCTGAAGATTGTTGCAAATGCTTCAGCCTTATCTTTAGCACTGATGTGCTGGGCTCCCCCATCATTGAGGATGGGGATATTTGTGGAGCCACCTCCTCCAGTTCGTTGTTTAATTGTCCACCACCATCCATGGCTAGATGTGGCAGGACTGCAGAGCTTAGATCTGATCCGTTGGTTATGGGATCGCTTAGCTCTGTCTATCGCATGCTGCTTACGCAGTTTGGCATGCAGATAGTCCTGTGTTGTAGCTTCACCAGGTTGACACCTCATTTTGAGATATGCCTGGTGCTGCTCCTGGCATGCTCTCCTGCACTCTTCATTGGACCAGGGTTGGTCTCCTGGCTTGATGGTAATGGTAGAGTGGGGGATATGCCAGGCCATGAGGTTGCAGATTGTGGTTGAGTACAATTCTGCTGCTGCTGATGGCCCACAGCACCTCATGGATGCCCAGTTTTGCATTGCTAGATCAGTTCGAAATCTATCCCATTTAGCACGGTGGTAGTGCCACACAACACGATGGAGGGTATCCTCAATGTGAAGGCGGGACTTCGTCTCCACAACGACTGTGCGGTGGTCACTCCTCCCAATACTGTCATGGACAGATGCATCTGTGGCAGGCAGATTGGTGAGGACGAAGTCAAGTATGTTTTCCCCTCTCGCTGGTTCCCTCACCACCTGCCGCATACCCAGTCTAGCAGATATGTCCTTTAGGACTCGGCCAGCTTGGTCAGTAGTGGTGCTACCGAGCCAATCTAGGTGATGGACATTGAAGTCCCCCACCCAGAGTACATTCTGCACCCTTGCCACCCTCAGTGCTTCCTCCAAGTGGTGTTCAACATGGAGGAGTACTGATTCATCAGCTGAGGGAGGGCAGTAGGTGGTAATCAGCAGGACATTTCCTTGTCCATGTCTGACCTGATGCCATGAGATTTCATGGGGTCCAGAGTCGATGTTGAGGACTCTCAGGATAACTCCCTCCCTACTGTATACCACTGTGTCGCCACCTCTGCTGGGGCAGTCCTGCCAGTGGGACAGGACATACCCGGGGATGGTGATGGCAGAGTCTGGGACATTGTCTGTCAGGTATGATTCCGTGAGTATGACTATGTCAGGCTGCTGCTTGACTAGTCTGTGGGACAGCTCTCCCAAATTTGGCACAAGCCCCCAGATGTTAGTAAAGAGGACTTTGCAGGGTCGACAGGGCTGGGTTTGCCATTGTCGTTTCCGGTGCCTTGGTCGATGCCGGGTGGTCCGTCCGGTTTCATTCCTTTTTATTGACTTTGTAGCAGTTAGATACAACTGAGTGGCTTGCTCGGTAATTTCAGAGTCAACCACATTGCTGTGGGTCTGGAGTCACATGTAGGCCAGACCAGGTAAGGACAGCAGATTTCCTTCCCTAAAGGACATTAGTGAACCAGATGGGTTTTTACAACAATCGACAATGGTTTAATAGCCATCGTTAGACTAGCTTTTTAATTCCAGATTTATTAATTGAATTCAAATTCCACCTTCTGCTGTGGTGGGATTTGAACCCATGTCCCTGGGTCTCTGGGTTACTAGTCCAGTGACAATACCACTAAGCCACCGCCCATCCCTAATTGCAAGGGGAATAGGATATAAAAGTAGGGAAGTTTTGCTGCAGTTTTACAGGGCCTTGGTGAGACCGCATCTAGAGTACTTACTTAAATAAGGATAAAATTACATTAGAAGCAGTTCAGAGAAGATTCACTCGACTGATTCCTGGGATGAGAGGGTTGTTTTATGGGGAAAGGTTGGACAGGTTGGGCCTGTATCCACTGGTGTTTAGAAGAACGCGAGGTGATCTTATTGAAACATGTAAGATCCTGAGGAGACTTAACAGGGTGGATGTTGGAAGGATGTTTCCACTTATGGGCGAGACTAGAACTAGGAGACATGGTTTAAAAATAAGGGGTCTCCCATTTCAGACAGTGATGAGGAGAAATCTTTTGTCTCGGGAGTAGTTGGTCTGTGGAAATTGCTTCCTCAGAAAGCAGTGGAGGCTGGGTCATTGAATATATTCAAGGCTGAGTTAGATTCCTGATACACAAGGCAGTCAAGTGTTATGGGGGGGCAGACTGGAAAGCGGAGTTGAGGCCACATTCAGAACAGTTATGAACTTAACAAATAACAGAGCAGGCTTGAGGGGTCAAATGGCCTACTCCTGTTCCGAATTCATATGTTTGTATGTGTGTAACATTATTTCAGTGAGCGAGTGGTCAATCTATAGAAAAAAATCCTAGGGAGATGATGGAAGCAGTTTGTATTGATTAATTCAGATGAATATGAGATAGATTGCATTCAGAAAATAACATTTTGGGATACAGTATATGGGTAATTTGACATAATGGTAAGTGTAGTATTGCTTGGGAGGAACTTTGGACCTGTGGTTCCCAAAGCCCTCCACTACTTCAGGTCAAGTTTGGGTCTTTTATGGACTAATTCATATAGGTTGATTTCCATGAGTAGTCAACGCATTTCAGCCTGCGTTACCCTTTTTAGGGAAGGAGGGGAATAGGAAAATGAACAGCACGTCAGGACGACAGGTCCCATTTTGCAGCATTAACGATCCTTTCAATTACATCAGCTGTCTGCCAACAAATACCAGAAAATGTCAGTAGACAGTGCACAGGGGTTTGACTTTCAGGTGATTAAAACGACTTTGTGTCCACAACCTGATTGATTACAACACAAAACAAAAGCCCCGCCCTAGAATGGAATCGCATAGCGTCACTGTGCAGCATCCTTGTATCAATGGGCCAGTCATCAGCGCATCAATCAGCTAATGTCTGCACACTGATCTGATATACAGCATCTATTATAAACTACTGCCTTATCCAAAACACCACTTATTAAAGTCACAATTTAGTACTAATATTTGGGGCAGTGAGTGGATCTCAGGTAGTGTGTACATTTGGGGTTGTGTGTTGATCTTCACCACTAATGGCTCGTGAGGCAGAGACTAGACTGTGATTTGAAAGAGAATGGGATAAATGTTGAAAAAGAAAAAATTTAAAATATCTGGGAGAAATGGGGTTCCAGGAGTGAACACCAGCACTGCCAATGACATCAGGAGTCGAATAGCCAGCTCCTGTGTGTAATTTCTATCATTCTATGAAAACTCCCCTTTATTGAGTCCGAGTCCAGGAATGGTTTAGAAATGTTGGTGCTGAGCTGTGAGAAATATCGCAAACATTGAGTCCATTGTGCTTTGTGCAGTCTCTTGATTTGCGTCAGGTCTGAAGTTGAAGTACAGATCAGTTCAGCAACAGGCTCCCAACTCAGTGTTGTCACTTTCACACAGAACTGAAGTCTAAAGCAGAGTCCAAAGAGGTAGGAAGAGAGACTGGACATAATAAAAGTGGTTCTGATGAAAGGTCACTGACCTGAAACATTAGCTATGCTTCTCTCTCCACAGATGCTGCCAGACCTGCTGAGTATTTCCAGCATTTCTTGTTTTTATTTCAGATTTCCAGCAACTGCAGTATTTTGCTTTTATTATAATAAAAGTGGTATTGACTGGGGAGTCTGACCAAACCTTGTACAGTGTAGGGAGGATTCTGGCTTAAGGTGAGTATCAGTGGGTTGTAGTGAGTAACCAGTAGTTACAGGTAAGATATTGGGGCATTGCACCTATTACTACCAGTTACAAATAGACTATCAGATGCCACCTGACCAGATATCACATGGTCAAAGATTGCAGGAATGCCTGCAAGCAGCGTTTGCAACCCTAGGAGACTTTGATATGACTTGATTGACATTTTCAAGAGGACGGACAAACAGGTTTAGTGAAATTGCTCACAAGTGTCAGCTGTAACTGATAGCATTCTCGCTTGAGCCAGAAGGTTGTGGGTTTAAGTCCCACTCTAGGACTTCAGCACGCAAATCAAGGTTAACATTCCCAGTGCAGTACTGAAGGAGTGTTGCACTGTTGGAGGTGCCATCATTCAGATGAGATGTTAAACTCTGCGTCTGTGCTCTCAGGTGGAAGTTAACGATCCTATGGCATTATTTTTCGGGAGAGCAGGGGAGTCAGCCCTGTTGTCCTGACCAATATTTATACCTCAATCAACATCAGAAAAGAGAGATTATCTAGTCATTTATAATGCTGCTGTGTGTGGGATCTTACTGTGCACAATTGGCTGCTGCATTTCCTATATTAAATTGGGCTGGGATCAGTGTCCTGGCAAATTGTAAAACCAGGTCTGTGAATAGGGCTTTATACAAAAAGGGGAGGGGATCAGGTGAAGGGAAATTTAGAGACCTAAAGAGAAATGTCGAGGCAACAAAGCAGTGTAGACATTTGGGTAAAGACAAGCAGAGTGGGATGGGAAGAGACAGAGAGTTTAACGGTAATCATGCATCAGCGAATATCAGCAAAGAATAGTGATAAAAAAAAATTAAAGTCTCTATCTGAATGCACGAGGCATTCGTAACATTCGTAAGATAGACAAACTAGCAGCACAAACAGATATAAATGGCATAGATCTAATTGTCATTACATAGACATGGTTACAAGGTGACCAAGGCTGGGAAATAAATATTCCAGGGAACATAATATTCCAAAAAGGCATGCAGAATGGAAAAGGAGGAGCAGTAGCCCTGATAATAAAGGATGGATGACATATGGACAATAGTGAGAAAGGATCCTGGCTCAGAAGATCAGCAAGTAGAATCAGTGTGGGTGGAGATTAGGACTAACAAGTGTCCAAAAACACTGGTGGGAGTAGTTTATAGGTGCCCAAATAGTAGTTATACCGTTGGACAGAGCATTAAGCAAGAGATAATTGGAGCTTATAACAAAGGCAATGTAATAATTGTGGGGACTTTAATCTTCGTACAGACTGGAGAAATCAAATTGGCAAAGGTGTTCTGGAAGATGAGTTTGTAGAATGCTTTCCCGACAGTTTCCTGGAGCAATATGTTGTGAAACCAACTAGAGATAAAGCTAATTTAGACCTAGTATTGTGTAATAAGGCAGGGTTAATTACTAATCTCATAATAAAAGATCCTCTGGAAAAAAACTCATCATATACAACTGAATTCCATATTAAGTTTGAGAGCGATATACTCAAGTCCAAAACAAGAATTTTAAACTTAAACACAGCCAATTACATAGGTGTGAGGGTAGAGCTGGCTCAGGTTGATTTGGTGAATTGATTAAAGTTATGGCAGTAAATAAACGCTGGGAAACATCTAAAGAAGAGATTCAAAATGTTCAGCAAACATGTGTTCCATTAAAAATCAAAAATTCAATAAAAAGTAACTATCTGGCGCTTACCAGGGAAGTTAAGGATAGTAATAGAGTAAAAGAAGTGCCTTATAATGTTGTCAAAAATTGGGAGAGTTTTAGAAACCAGCAAAGGGTGACCAAAAGGTTGATAAAAAGAGAAAAACTAGAATTTGAGAGTTAACTAGCCAGGAATACAGAAACAGATTGTAAGAACTTTTACAAGTATATAAAAAGGAGCTAAAGTAAATGTTGGTCCCTTAGCGGCAGAGACAGGAATTAGGAAATGGCAGAGACGTTGAAAAAATATTTTGTGTGTGTCTCAGGGGTCGGCAACCTGTCCATACACGGACACCAGTGTCCGTGGTGAAAGATTTTGATGTCCATGACTGGTAATTTCATGGGCGAGAAATTTCCCATTGGCTTCTTCAGACTGGCTTTAAAAAAAAACACAGGTGTTAGTTTCACAGCTGACAGGTGCTGGGAGCGGGAACAGCAGTTTCTGAACTTCGGACAGATTCAGGGTTTTCCGGCAAGTTCAGATTTTTTTTAAAAGCCTGCCAGAAAACCACAAATCTGTCCGAAGTTCAGAAATCTCTGTTCCTGCTCTCAGTAATGGTCAGTGAGAGAGAGAGAGGGGGGAGATGGGAAGGGGGGAGAGAGAGAGAGGGGGGGAGAGAGAGTGGGGGGAGAGACAGGGGGAGAGAGGGAGGACAGGGAGTGAGGGGGAGAAATGGGGAGAGGGAGAGAGAGGTAGGAGAGTGAGTGGGGGGAGAAAGAGGGAGGAGAGAGAGTGGGGGAGAGAGAGGGAGGAGAGAGAGAGGGAGAGAGGGAGCGAGGGGGAGAGAGAAAGGGAGACAGAGAGAGAAGGGAGAGAGGGGGAAGAGAGAGGGGGGTGGGAGAGAGGGGGGAGAGAGAGAGAGATGAACACAGAGGATAGAGAGGGAGCGGTGATAAATGGACACAGAGAGGGGATAGGAATTGACACAGAGAAAGAGAGTGAGAGGGAGAGAAAGAGATCAATATCACTCCTGACAAATGGACATCGCTACATCAAGTGTGCAGGCAGACATTGACTACTTGAGTAAGCAAAAAAAATGTCAGGTATCTCACTAAATAGGGAGAATGTGTTATAAATTGGACTGTGTTTTGATGGCATTAGGTTGGCTATGCACTTTATATACAGATTAATTGCCCCCATGTCCGTGGCTTTTTAAAAAATTCATTCATGGGATGTGGGCGACGCTGGCTAGGCCAGCATTTATTGCCCGTCCCTAATTGCCCTTGAGAAGGTGGTGGTGAGCTGCCTTCTTGAACCGCTGCAGTCCATTTGGGGTAGGTATACCCACAGTGCTGTTAGGAAGGGAGTTCCAGGATTTTGACCCAGCGACAGTGAAGGAACAGCGATATAGTTCCAAGTCAGGATGGTGTGTGACTCGGAGGGGAACTTGCAGGTGGTGGTGTTCCCATGTATTTGTTGCCCTTGTCCTTCTAGTTGGTAGAGGTCGCGGGTTTGGAAGGTGCTGTCTAAGGAGCCTTGGTGCATTGCTGCAGTGCATCTTGTAGATGGTACACACTGCTGCCACTGTGCATCGGTGGTGGAGGGAGCGAATGTTTGTAGTTGGGGTGCCAATCAAGTGGGCTGCTTTGTCCTGGATGGTGTCGAGCTTCTTGAGTGTTGTTGGAGCTGCACCCATCCAGGCAAGTGGAGAGTGGCTGAGTCAATAATTTTGTCAAATGTCTATAGTGCAATATGTTGGTGCCTATCCCTGGTCTGTCTTCACAGTGGAAGACACAAATTACATGCCAGAAATAGAGGGTAACCAAGTGGCTAATGAGAGTGATGAACTTAAAGTAATTAGAGAAAAGGAATTAGAGAATCTTGAGAGACTTAAAGACAACATATCGCCAGGACCTGATGGCTAACATCCTAGGGTTCTAAAAGAGGAAGCTACAAAGATAGTGGATTGACTGGTTATGATTTTCCAAAATTTCTTAGATTCGAGAACAATCCTAGTGGACTGGAAATTAGCAAATGTAACACTGCCATTCAAGAAAGGAAGGAGAGAGAAAACAGGGAACCACAGGCCAGTCAGCCAGACATCAGTCATTAGGAAAATGCCAGAGTCTATTATTACAGAAGTCTTAATAATGAAATTAGAAAATTATAGTATGATTAGACAGAGTCAATATGGTTTTACAAAAGGGAATTAGTACATTTATTACAGATTTTGAGGGGGTAACTAGTAGGATTGGTGAAGAGGAGCCAGTAGAAGTAGTATGCTTGGCTTTCCAAAAAGCATTTGATAAGGTACCATTCAAAAGGTTAATAAGCAAAATAAGGGTTCATGGAATTGGAGGTCATACATTAGCATGGATGGAAGATTGGCTCATGGAAAGGAAGCAGAGAGTAGGGATAAATGGGACATTTTCAAGTTGGCAAGGATCAGTGACTTTGGCCTCAGCTATTAACAATCTATATTAATGACTTAGACGAAGAGACCAGAGTAATGTATTCAAGTTTGCAAATGATATAAAGCTAAGTGGGAGTGTTCGCTGTGAGGAGGACACAAAGAGATATAGACAGGTTACGTGAGTGGGCAACAAGGTTGTAGATGGAGTATAATGAGGGGATGTGTGAGGTTATTCACTTTAGCAGCAAGATCAGAAAAGCTGAATTTTTTTTATAAGGTGTGAAACTTCTAAATGTTGATGTTCAGAGAGACTTGGGTGTACTTGTACGAGGAACAGAGAAAGTTAGCATGTAGGTGCAGCAAGCAATTAGGAAGGCAAATGGCATATTGGCCTTTATTGCAAAGGGATTGGAGTACAAGAATAAGGAAGTCTTGCTACAATTGTACAAGGCTTTGGTGAGATCACAACTGGAATACTATGTGCAGTTTTGGTCTCCGCATTTAAGGAAGGATATACTTGCATTGGAGGTGGTAGAGCGAAGGTTCACTAGATTGGTCCCTGGAATGAGAGGGTGGTCCTATCATGAGAGACTGAGTAAATTGAGTCTATACTTTTTGGACTTTAGAAAAATGAGAGGTGATCTCATTGAAACATACAGGATTTGGAAGGGGCATCGCAGGATCTAGAACACAAGGGCACAGTCTCAGGTTAGGTGATCAAATGTTTAGGACTGTGATGAGGAGAAATTTCTTCACTCAGAGGTGTGAATCTTTGGAATTCTCCACCCCAGAGGCTTGTGGATGCTCCATCGTTGAGTATATTCAAGGCTGAGATAGACAGATTTTTGGTTTCTCGTGTAATTAAGGATATGGGGAGTGGGCGGGAAAGTGGAATTGAGGCAGAAGATCAGCCGTGATCGTATTGGATGCAGAGCAGACTCAAGGGGCCTACTCCTGATCCTATTTCTTATGTTCTTATTACAACAGCAACTGCACTGTACTTCATTGTCTGTAAAGTGCTTTGGGATGACCAGTAGTCGGGAAAGGCACTATATAAATGCAAGTCTATTTTCTTACTATCGCCGAGTGTTCAGAAACCAGTGTCAGTAGTATCAAGGGAAACTGGGCAGAATTTCTTCTCCCAAAGGCCATTGGTGTTGTGGAATAAGTTGTCAGCAAAGGCCATTGAAGTGGGACAGTGAATTCAAGGAACGAGACGAGTACATGGGAGAAAACAAAATCGAAAGATATGGTGATGATGTAGATTGAATAGTAGGAGAGTCGTCTGGTGCATGAGCACCAGCACAGGTTACTTTGGCCTACTGGCCTGTTTCTGTTCTATACATTCTACACAATCCTATGTAAAAGATGATGAGGGACAGGTAAATGGGGTTAAGAATGGTTAAAAGAGGGGTTGGGCTGTTAGGGGGTAATGGGATTGTATGGTTCTCTTTAAAAAAAAGTGTTACGAGTTGTTTCGGACACTAGTTAAAGTAAAGGAAAAGCTTTCACAGTGACTCAGCAGAACTGGATTTTGTGGTAAACACAAATGAAAAGCAGGGACCAGAGATACAATCTGTGAACAAGTGAGATGGAGACTCATTGTGTTTGTCATTCCTGTAGTGCTATGGAATGCTCTGTTCCAGTAATTGTGTGTCATGCCCTTGAAATGATCTCTCCTTTTATTTGCACGTGGCATTAGAGTCTGTAAAAATCTAATTAGACTTTAACTACCAAAGCATCATTAAATTCCGATAGCAGGCAATCTCCTTCTACCCCAGTATATACTGCAGAACTGTTGTACCAATTTTTACTTTTGTGCAAAAAAAGGTCCATCATAAAATGACTACTTAATTAATTGAGGTGCAGTGGAGATTAAAAAAAAATTATTTCAAATTAAAATAACCAGCTGACAACTTAAAAAAAATGTTTTCATTCGCAGCATCAATTTCTCGATTGAAACATTTGCTTTGCTTCCAGCCCTGCTATCTGTGATGATCGGATTAGATGAAGAGGGGTGGGAAGAGGCTCGTATGGAGCATAAACGCCAGCATAGACCAGCTGGGCTACTTTCTATGCTGTGCAACCTCTGGAATGTAATTCTATGTAATTCACTGTTAACCCACTGAAGTAAGAGGTTCTTTCAGTCCCAATCAATCTTTTCATTACACATTGCACAGCCTACCCCTGCGAGACACCCCCATCGCCGTCGCAATGAGTTTACAGTCAGTCTATCAACATTCTCTGGAAGCTTCCATCATTCATTACTAGCAAAATCTATCCACCAGCTATTGAATGGCTTCAATAGACATTTGCTGATGCCCATGGCACTACATTTAAAAAAAAAGATAGAGCAGTGGGGCAATTTATAATACCTTAGTAAAGCGCCGCAAGTGCCTCCAGAACAATAGGTTCATCCAGTGAAACAAAGTCAGATTCACTGACGGGGGAATTTCTGCTAGTGTTGCACCCTGGGTGAAATCAGCCGAAACAGTGCAAAAGAATTTTAAACATGTGAGTTGCACCTCAGGCCACTTGCGCACGTGTTTTTTTCGCCATCTTTTATGTTGGTTCAGATTCAGTTTGTCCTTCCCCTGCAATCGCAGGAGGTGTAATACCTGCCCATTTACCTCCTCACTCCTCACTATCCCAGGCCCCAAACACTCCTTTCAGGTGAAGCAGCGATTTACTTGTACTTCTTTCAATGTAGTATACTGTATTTCGCTGCTCACAGTGTGGTCTCCTCTACATTGGGGAGACCAAGCGCAGACTGGGTGACCGCTTTGCGGAAGATCTCTGCTCAGTCCGCAAGCAGGATCCTGAGCTTCCGGTTGCTTGCCATTTCAACACTCCCCCCTGCTCTCATGCTCACATCTCTGTCCTGGGTTTGCTGCAGTGTTTTATTGAACATCAACGCAAGCTCGAGGAACAGCATCTCATCTACCGATTAGGCACACTACAGCCTGCCGGACTGAACATTGAGTTCAATAATTTCAGAGCATGACAGCCCCCCATTTTACTTTCATTTTTAGTTATTTTTTCTTCTTTTTTTTTACATTCTTTTTTTACATTTTTTATGCATTTATTTCATTTCATCTTAGTTTATTCAGTTTGCTTACCCACTGTTTTTTTTTTCAGGTTTGCACTTGCTGTTGTTCAATATTCAGTCCGTTAACACCTTTTCTGTACTAATGCTTTGTCTTTCAACACACCATTGACATATTGTTTGCCTTTGCTCCGTGACCTTTTGGTCAGCTATGTGGCCTTGTCCAATCTACACCTTCTCCTTTGTTATCTCTTGCCCCACCCCCACCTCACTTGCTTATAACCTGTGACTTTTCTAATATTTGTCAGTTCTGAAGAAGGGTCACTGACCCAAAACGTTAACTCTGCCTCTCTTTTCACAGATGCTGCCAGACGTGCTGAGTGGTTCCAGCATTTCTTGTTTTTATTTCAGTTTGTCTGAATCAGGCCCTGCTCTCAAGTATGACCACGCCCCCAGGCCCTGCTCTCAAACATGACCACGCCCCAGGCCCTGCTCTCAAACATGACCACGCCCCCAGGCCCTGCTCACAAGCATGACCACGCCCCCAGGCCCTGCTCACAAGCATGACCACGCCCCCAGGGCCTGTTCTCATGCATGACCACGCCCCCGGGCCCTGCTCTCAAGCATGACCATGCCCCTAGTATCTGCTCTCAAACATGACTATGCCCCCAGGCCCTTCTCTCAAACATGACCACGCCCCCAGGCCCTGCTCTCAAGCATGACAACGCCCCCAGGCCCTGCTCTCAAGCGTGACCACGCCCCCAGGCCCTACTCTCAAGCATGACCACGCCCCCAGGCCCTGCTCTCAAGCAAGACCACGCCCCCAGGCCCTGCTCTCAAGCATGACCACGCCCCCAGGCCCTGCTCTCAAGCATGACCACGCCCCCAGGCCCTGCTCTCAAGCATGACCACTCCCCCAGGCCCTGCTCTCAAGCATGACCACTCCCCCCCGGCCCTGCTCTCAAGCATGACCACGCCCCCCAGGCCCTCCTCTCAAATGTGACCACGCCCCCAGGCCCTCATCTCAAACATGACCACGCCCCCAGGTCAAAATTGCGAGATTCTGCCAATTGCACTAGTTCTGGAAGGCTCTCAAATTGCGCTAATTTTAGTAGGTGCACAGGAACTGATAAAGGTTTAAAAGGTTTCATCAAAATGTATTTACTAAGAAACTGACTAGTCTGCACCAATGAAAGTAGTAAATGGTACTGTACAGCTTCAGTCATTTTCAGTCATTTTAAATCAAGTTACTCCAGCTGACAGAACACCCTTATTAAAAGTGCTTATTTTTGGTGATAAAACCATTTTCTGCTGCATGAATAAAACTGCAGCAGGTTGCCATTCTTAAATACATCCAGATCCAGGAATACTTTTCAACAGAAAGATGAGAAAGAAACAATTTTGTTCTATTGCGCTGTCTGATAGTTCATGGAAGAATTTGTGTGTGTGATTATCCAAATAAATATTAAAAGGAGACTTGAAGCCTAAGCTAACCAACCCCATTTCACGTGCACTTTGAGTGCAATTTCCTCGTGTTCACTCAAAGCATAAACTCTACCCCAACAAATCAGTGACTTAAAGCTGAGCATTACCACATGCAACTCCTGGGAGTTTGTTGGTTAAATGGAGCTTTTCCTTACACCGTAACAGGAGTATTACGTCTCTCTGGTGTAGTGTGTCTGCCATCAGGTCCAACTCACACTGCATGTCACCAGATGGCCCAGTTCGGCAAATTCAAGCCCAGTACTATGTTTTTTTTAAGAGTCGTAGAGTCATCTACAGCACAGAAGGAGGCCATTCGGCCCATCGACTCCATTCCAACTCTCCACAGAGCAATCCAGTCAGTCCCACTCCGCTGTTTGATCCCCATAGCCCTGCAAGTTTATTTCCTTCGAGTGCCCATCCGATTTCTTTTTGAAATCATTGTCTCCACTTCCACCACACTTGTGGGCAGCAAGTTCCAGGTCATTACCACCTGCTGTGTAAAAAAGCGCTTCCTCATATTCCCCCTGCATCTCTTGTCCAAAGCCTTCAATCTATGTCCCCTAGTCTTTTTACAATTAGTTAATGGGAACAATTTCTCCTTGTCTAACTTATCTAAACCTGTCATAATCTTGTACACTTCTATTAAATCCTCCTCAATCTCCTTTGCTCTAAGGAAAGCAACCACAGCTTCTCCCAACTAATCTTGTAGCTAAAATTCCCCATCCCTGGAACTATTCTGGTAAATCTCTGCACCCTCTCAAGGACCCTCCACATCCTTCCTAGAGTGTGGTGACCAGAACTGGATGCAATAGCTAGTCAGGCCCTAACCAGAGCTTTATAAAGGTTGAGCTTTTGTATTCAATACCTCTATTGATGACGTCCAAGATGCCATATGCTTTGCTAACCATTCTGCCACTTTCAAAGAGCAATGCACATGCTTTGACTCCAAAAAGAGCGCACAGAGCGTGGAGAGGCTTCATTTCAAATAGAGAGCGGAGAACGGGGAGAGGCTTCACTTCAAAAACAGCAGGGAGAAGTTTCACTTCAAAAAGAGTGGGGAGAGGCTTCACTTCTAAAAGAGTGGGGAGAGCAGGGAGAGCCTATCCTCAAGTCTATCCAGTTCAGTGGAAAGAGCCCATTCAAACAAAATCAAGTGTGACATCACAGGCAAGCAGGTAGGTGATTGGCTGGGGAAGAAGCTAGCTGTTTGGAGATTATCTGGGAAGTGGTTAAGGTCTATTCTAATCCTAACGTGTAAGATAGTAAAGGAACTAGTGGTAAGCTTAATAAAATATATAAGTAGTTAATTGAAACACATTAAGGATGGCAGGACAGCTGATGTGTCATGGCCACAGCATGGGGGAGCTCCTGGATACCAGCGTGATCCAGGGCAAACACTTCTGCAGTAAGTGTTTGCAACTCGGCTTCGGCTCAGAGTCACTGAACTGGAGGCCGAGCTTCAGACACTGCAACACATTAGGGAGGGGGAAAGTTACCTGCTCACTTTGTATTAAGAGGCGGTCTATCCTTAGGATAGGGTCTTCTGATTTGGTCAGTGGTCAGGGACAGGAAAGTGTGGCTACAGCTGAGGCATGTAAGGGGACCCAGAGCGCAGAAGTGCAGCAGCCTCAGCCTTTGCGATTGTCCAACAGGTTTGAAGTTCTTTCAGCTTGTTTGGATGAGATGGAGACTGCAGGTGGATGAGCAACCTGACCATTGCACGATGGTACAGGAAGCCATTCAAGTGGAGGGAGAAAAAAGGAATGTAGTGGTAGTAGGGGACAGTATAGTTTGAGGGATTGACACAGTTCTCTGCAGCAAAGAGCAAGAGTCCAGACGGCTGTGTTTCCTGCCCAGTGCCAGGGTTCAGGACATCTGCTCAGGGCTAGAGAGGAACTTACAGTGGGAGGGGAAGGATCCATTCATCGTGGTCCATGTAGGTACTAATGACAAGGCAGGACAAGGAAAGAGGTTCTGCATAGTCAGTGTGAGGAATTAGACAGCAAATTAAGAAGCAAAACCTCAAAGGTAATAATCTCTGGATTGTTACCTGAGCAACATGCAAATTGGCATAGGGGAAATAAGATTAGAGGAATTAATGCATGGCTCAAAGATTGGTGTGGTAGAAGTGGGTTCCGGTTCATGAGGCACTGGCACCAGTACTGGGGAAAGTGGTGGCTGTATCGCTGGGACAGTCTACACCTCAACCATGCTGGGGCCTGTTTTCTGAGCCGCATAACTAGGGAAGTGAAGAGGGTTTTAAACTGAATAATGGGGGAAAGGGATCAAATTTGGGAAGAGACAAGGAGTAGAGACAAGGCAAGAGAGAAAGGTATTAGTATGGGAAATGATAAACAAACTATGACAGGAAGGGACAAATCTAAGAGTAAATCAACAGATAAGGCTAGAGGTTACAAAAATAATAAAAGGACAAAACAAAAGACTCTGTATCTGAATGCACATAGCATTCGAAACTAAACAGATGAACTGAGAGCGCAAATAGAAATAAATAAGTACAATCTGATAGCCATTACAGAGACAAGGCTGCAGGACGACATAGATTGGGACCTGAATATTGAAGGGTACATGGCATTTAGGAAGGACAGGAAGCTAGGAAAAGGTGGATGGGTAGCTCTGTTAATTAATGATGGTATTAGCACAACAGAGAGGGATGACGCAAGTTCAGGAAACCAGGATGTAGAAGCAGTTTGGGTAGAGATGAAAAATCAGAAAGGCAAAAAGTCATTTGTGGGAGCAGTGAACAGGCCACCTAACATTAACCACACTGTACGACAGGGTATAAAGGAAGAAATAATGGCAGCTTGTCAGAAAGGTACGGTGATAATCATGGGGGATTTTAAACTACATAGAGACTGGAAAAATCAGATGGGCAGAGCAGTGTGATGAGAAGTACATAGAATGTTTTCAGGATAATTTCTAAGGAACAGTGCGTTCTGGAGCCAACCAGAGAGCAGGCTATACTAGACCTGGTACTGTGCAGCGAGATACGATTAATGGTTAAGGCGCCCCTAGGTAGCAGTGATCATAATATGATTGAATTTTACATTCAGTTTGAGGGAGAGAAGAGTGGGTCCAAGACCAGTATTTTAAAATTATATAAGGGCAATTATGAGGGCATGAAAGCAGAGCTAGCTAAAGTCAACTGGCAAATTAGGTTAAGGGATAAGCCAATAGAGATGCAGTGGCAGACATTTAAGGGGATATTTCAGAATACAAAGAATAGATACATTTCAACGAGAAAGAAAAATTCCAAAGATGGGACCCGCCATCCGTGCTTAACTAAAACAGATAAAGTTAGTATCAAACTTAAAGAAAAAGCCTATAATTGCGCAAAGATGGGAGGGCAGGTCAGAAGATTGGACAGAATATAAAAAACAGCAAAGATTGGCTAAAAGATTGATAAGGAAGGTAAAATTAGAGTAAAAGAGAAAACTAGCTAGAAATATAAAGACAGATAAAAAAAGCAAAGAGTTAACAAAGTGAGCATTGGTCCTACAGAAAGTGAGACTGGGAAATTAATAATGGATAATAAGGAGATGGAAGATGAATTAAACAGGTATTTTGCATCGGTCTTCATTATAGAGGATACAAGTAACATCCCAGAATTAACTGTAAGTCAGGAAATGGGAGGGAGGAACTCAAGAAAATTACAATCACCAGGGAAGTGGTACTGAATTGTTGGAGCTGCAGGCTGACAAGTCCCCGGGTCCTGATGGACTTCATCCTAACGTGATAAAAGAAGTGGCTAGCGAGATAGTTGATGCATTATTTTTAATTTTCCAAAATTCCCTAGATTCGGGGAAGGTTCTGTGACATTGGAAAATAGTGAATTTATTCAAAAAGGGATAAACTGCAGGTCAGTTAGCTTAACATCTGTCTTAGGAAAAATGTTAGAAGCTAGTAAAATTGAAGGTAGTCAGGCAGAGTCAACATGGTTTTGTGAAAGGGAAATCATGTTTAACCAATTTATCAGAGTTCTTTGAGGGAGTTGCATGTGCTGTAGATAAACTGGTGGATGTATTGTACATAGATTTCCAGAATGCATTTGATAAAGTGCCACATCAAAGGTTATTGCAAAAAATAAAAGTTCATGGTATCGGGGGTAACATACTGGCATGGATAGAAGATTGGCTAGCAAACAGGAAACAGAGAGTAGGCATAAATGGGTCATTTTGTGGTTGGCAAGATGTAACGAGTGGTGTGCCACAGGGATCTGTGCTGGGGCCTTAACTTTTTACAATGTATATAAATGACTTAGATGAAGGGACCGAAGGTATGGTTGCTAAATTTGTTGATGACATAAAGATAGGTAGGAAAGTAGATTGTGAAGAGGACATAAGGAGGCTACAAAGAGATATAGATAGGATAAGTGAGTGGGCAAAGATCAGGCAGATGAAGTATAATGTGGGAAAATACGAAGTTGTTCATTTTGGCAGGAAAAATAACAAAGAAGCATATTATCTAAATGGAGAGAGATTGCGGAGTTCTGAGATGCAGAGAGATCTGGGTGTCCTCGTGCACGAATCGCAAAAGATTAGTATGCAGGTACAGCAAATAGGAAAGCGAAAAGAATGTTATTGTTTATCGCGAGGTGTATTGAATACAAAAGTAGGGAGGTTATCCTTCAGCTATACTGGGCATTGGTGAGACCACAGTGTCCAGTGTTGGTCTCCTTATTTAAGAAGGATATAAATGCATTGGAAGCAGTTCAGAAAAGGTTTACTAGACTAATACCTGGAATGAGCGGGCTGTGTTATGAGGAAAGATTGGACCGGCTAGGCTTGTATCTGCTGGAATTTAGAAGAGTAAGAGGTGACTTGATTGAAACATATAAGATCTTGAGGGGTCTTATTTCCCCTTATGGAAGAATCTAGAACTAGGGATCACTGTTTAAAAGTAAGGGGTCACCCATTTAAGACAGATATGAGGAGAATTCTTTTTCTCTCAGAGGATCGTGAGTCTTTGGAACTCTCTTCCTCAAAAGGCAGTGGAAGCAGAGTCTCTGAATATGTTTAAGGCAGAGGCAGACAGATTCTTGATAAGCAAGGGAGTGGAAGGCTTTCGGGGGTAGGTGGAAATGTGGAGTAATCAGTTCAGTCATGAACTTATTGAATGGCAGAGCAGGTTTGAGGGGCCGAGTGGCCTACTCCTGCTCCTAATTCCTATGTTTGTATATGTATGTCTGCATCCCGAGGTCCCATTGTTCCTGCACACTCTTTACAACAGTGCCATTAAGTATATATAGCCTCGCCCTATTCCTTCTGCCTCCTGTCTGCCCATTCTGTTAGACTATCTATCTCCTGTTGCAGGCAATCCATATCATCCTCACTGTTTACCATACCTCTGATGAAAGGTCATTGATCTGAAAAGTTAAAATTGTTTCTCTTCCACAGATGCTGCCTGACCTACTGAGCATTTCCAGCATTTTCTGTTTTACCTTGTTTAGACAGTTGTGAGCATTTATAATTCACTTAATGTATTTTATTTTGTTCCCAAAATTGTCTTGATTAACCTCAGCAGTCAGCTTTGTAGTCTTCTTATTGCACTGTGGAACCCAGTCAAGCACTTGGTACCTTCACCCACTCCTCTTTAAAATGTGAAAGGCAGTTCTTCTGAGTGATTCTTTTGCTGTCAACTTCACAGAAAAAAGTCAGCATCTGTGGAAACAACAGACCAGCTGACACTGTGGATGCCGATCTTTCAGAACTAATAAAAGGTCAACTCCTCAGCTCTTTCCGCAGGTGTTGACAGACGAGCTGACTATTTCCTGGTATTTCCTGTTTTGCTTCAGTTTTTATGCAGCAATACAGAAACAGCAGGAAAATGGGGCTTAATTCATGAGCTCTTTCAAGGAGTCAACACAGGCACAATGAGTCAAATGGCCTCCTTCTATGCATATGATTTTACAATTTTACATTCCTACAAATATATGATTTTATCATCCTATCTGTAGTTTTCACCTTTTGTTCAAAAAAAAAGTGCTTGGCCAACTTTGAATCAAAGTGAATGGAAGGAGAATCAGATGGGCTCCATTACAAGTATGTGATTCTCCCCTCCTGATTTTCTACTCTACCCAGCTGGCGCAGACTAAAATCTACCTTGTTGATGATGCCATGGCATAAACCGTGTGAAAACACATCACTTGTCCATGATGTTCTCCTAATGAGAATGACACGCAGCTTTGCTCCCTCCTCAATCAATAAAAGGTTCTCCAAACAGTTTTTGATAGCGCCCATTACAAATATAGCTGATAGCAGATGACAAAAGTCTAGAAAGGAGGTGAGTGAGATGAGACTTTACAAAGCTGTGGGAGATACTGAGTGGAATTTTAAAAGTTAATCTGCAGCACTATCTTAAGTTAAACTAAGAATGGAGAATAAGGTGATGTTATGTTACGAGGCAGCTCACAATGAAAACTCCTGATTAATATCTGGCATCGACCTTGGAGACAAAACATTCTGGAATCATTCAGGGGCTGTGTCGGAGAGGGCACGGTAGGTTTCTATAGAAGGATGAGTTAGATGGGCTGAATGGCCTCCCTCAGCTCCCTTTGTGTGTTTATTCCAATAAAAATAAGTCATGCAAGTGCCAGATTTTCTCCCCATGATGTGCTGCACTTCTACAATCAATCATCTTACATGTGTGTCGGTTACAAATAACACAGCTGCCTGTCCCAGCCCACTGTGCATTGCAAAATACCACCATGTGGAATAATGGATACCTGGGAGGGGATTACAAGGATCTAATGGATGGGTTCAGATGACATCCTTAGCCACAAGGAGGAAGCTCAAGCTGTTTACACACGTCATCCATCAGATGCCAACCATGAGCCTATTCCTCGGCAGTTACAAGAGGCAGATGATTAACGTTTTGAACTCAACATTGCAGCAAAGGTTGAAGCTGACTCAGCTGGGCAGCTTGTCAATACAACAGAACTGCAGCGTTAATGCCCTCCCATTGAATGACACTGGAATGTCTACTGACACGCACGACAAACATCTAGAGGCAGGATTACAGCAGATAAAGGAGAATTTACACACACATATATATATATATATATATATATATATAGTGCCTTTCATGACCTCAGGGTGTCACAAAGTGCTTTACAGCCAATGAAGTACTTGCTTTGCAGTTTAGCCATTGCTATAATGTAGAAATGCAGCAACTAATTTGCACATGGCAACATCTCACAAACAGTAATGACTAGATCATCTGGGGATTTTTAAAAAGTGATAGTTGAGGGATAAATATTGGCCAGCACACCAGGGAGAACTCCTCTGCTCGTCTTCAAAATAGCGCCAGGTGATCTAAGCCATGAGAGACCAAAAGAACGCAAGAGACAATTGCAAGAAATGAGAAACAGACATTGCACACAACTTGAACTTGAAATATGCAGCACACCCATCAGCATCTGAGAAGTTGACGTTCTGGATGAAGACCTTCAGTTAGCTCTTCCTGCTGTTCTACCCAAGCAAACTGGATTGGCTGGGCAGGGGTGAATATTCAAAAAGGAAAAAAAAAAATGGCCGTGGAGAAGCCCGCGTTCGTAAAGGAGCATGTTCATTAATTCCGGTGGAGAGGAAGATTGTGCAGGCACCCTTTCATTTACATCCTGCTGCCCTCCAGTTCTACTTCACAGAATCACAAAATTGTGACAGCGCAAAAGGAGGATATTCGGCCCATCGTGTCCGCACCAGCTCTCCGAAAAAGCAATTCACTTAGTGCCTTCTCCGCCTTCTCCCTGTAACGTTCTTCCTTTTCATATAACTGTCTAATTCCCTTTTGAATACTTCAATTGAACCTGCCTCCACCACACTCTCAGGCAGCGCATTCCAGACCTTAACCACTCGCTGGGTGAAAAAGATTTTCCTCAGGTCGCTTTTGCTTCTCTTACCCATAACTTTCAATCTGTGCCCTCTCGTTCTTGATCCTTTCACGAGTGGGAACAGTTTCTCTCTATCTACTGTGTCCAGACCTCTCATGATTTTGAATACCTCTATCAAATCACCTCTCAGCCTTCTCTTCTCGAAGGAAAGCAGTCCTAACTTCTCCAATCTATCTTCATAACTGAAGTTCCTCATCCCTGGAACCATTCTCGTGAATCTTTTCTGTACGTTCTCCAATGCCTTCACATCTTTCCTACTTCAGCATCAATCTTTCTCTTCACCCATCACCCCTGTGCTCACTGACCTACATTATCTCAGATCCACATATGCCTCCATGTACTTGCCCCTCTCTATCTCTTTAACCTCCTCCAATGCGACAAGAACTCTCTGCTCCTCCAATTCCAATCTCTTCAACACCCCTGACATCCTTTGCCACACCATTGGCAGCTGTGTCTTCATCTGCCTAGGTCCTAAGGTCTGGAATTCCCTACCCTTTTACCTCTCTCTGCTTTTTTAAGAAGCTCCTTAAAACCCACCCCTTTACCCAAACTGTAGTTCACTTGTTCTTAAGTGACTTGGAGTCAATTCTTTAACTGATAACTCTCCTGTGAAGACCCTTGGGATGTTTTGCTACGTGAAAGCTATATCAAAGCAAATTGATGTTTATTTTGGTTCACTGAGTCCACTATTGAAGTCTTAGTGTATGTCATGATTATATAATAGACTGGTGGATCCCCCCCCGGCATTGCTCACAGTGAGTTGCAGCGCATGGCGAGAATTTGTAAGAGTGGTGGCAAGGGACGCTGAGCCAAGTTAATAGCAGCAATGTGTTTTGTCCCCGAGGGATCTGAACCAATCGAGAAAGTGTGACAGTTTGTTTTTTACGCTGCATGTTTACTTACAAGATGATGCGTGCTGTCAGGTAGTCTACTACCATTTTACAAGTGGAGTCAGGAGCACAGTTGTGACATCCAGACGTTGAGATGGAGCTGTCTTTTCATTTGGCCTATCCCATTAGAAACCCTACTCAAGTACACTGCCGTGTGGGGATTAGTACATCCTGAGGTCAATTAAAGGCTCACTGCTAGGGGAAGCTACTGTATGTAGATTGACCGCTGCTTGTAAATCCAGAAGGGGACCAGATTATCAAAATCACAAAAAATACCAGCAGGAAATGACTGGCTTTCTTTCACTTTACTTTTATACTTTAGACAGTTTGACATGTGATCAATATGTGCTAGATATTTATAAATATGGGCAGCTAGAAAGAACACACATTCTTTGCAATTATCAATAACATTGAACTGTGATGTTCACAAGAGGTTGACTGCAATCCTTTGAGATGTTACTACTAGAGAACAAGCCCGGTACGATACAGGGAACTCCCATAGACAACGTGTATTGTGTCTGAATAAACTCTCCTTGAAGAAGCTATGATGGTGTGCTTCACTGTGTATATCCTAAAAAAAAAATTGCACTCAAAAAGCAAGAGCCATGAATTATTAGAAGTAGTCACATCCAATGCAATCGTGAGTGAGTCTGCCTACTTTTCGCTCATTCGGTGGTGTCATCTTCTTCCCAGAATGTTGACTGTCATGGATCTCCACCTCTGTCTGTCCTGTGCTTTCCTTACAGACATCCAGTCCATTATACCCATATTCCATTTTCTTCTCTGCTTCCCTCTCCTATGTTTTCCATCGATCTTTCCTTCCAATAATTGTCTCTGTCTACCTTCTGCACTAATGATGTGACCGAAAAGTTTTATCTTTCTCTTTTTGATGCATTGCACTAATTTCCTCTTTTGTCTAGCCATTTCCAGTGTTTCTATGTATGTAGTATATGTGGAATATCCTCTTATTTGTCCACGTATGCCTGCTTTAATGATGTATAAATTAGGAAGAAGAAAAAGCAGCTGAGAGGTATAATGTTTCAGTTACTTATGTATTATGTTAATAGAAAGAAGCATGCCTTCAATCTCTACTATGGAAGAATATCTCCTTAAGATACTTCATATAGCCATAGGGTCCCCACCTTAGAACCAAAGAACTGCAGAAAAATCACAGCACAGAAAGAGGCCATTCAGCCCATCGTGTCTGCGCTGGCTGAAAAAACTAGCCACCCATTCTAATCCCACTTTCCAGCATCTGGTCCATATCCTTGCAGGTTACAACACTTTAGGTGTAGGTCCAGGTACCTTTTAAATGAATACAGTGACGCCTGACAACACAGAGCATGTGCAGAGCAATCATGGACGTCATCAGTATGTGTGAACATTTGCCAGCTTGTCATTATGCATGCGTGTACTGAAATCACCATGCAATGATGTCCTCATCCCTCAATAGCCGCAATCGCCAGCTCCAATCCGCCTAACAGTACCCCGCTCCCTCCCACCATCCCCACTTCAATCACCGCTTTCAATTTCCTGCTCCATCCTGCCTCACCACCGCCTTCCCTCAGCTACTCGCTCCCGCCCTCGCCACATCCCCCCCTCGGACGCTTGCTCCCCGCTTCACCGCTGCTTTCCCTCAGCCACTCGCTCCTGCTCTTGCCATTTCCCCTCTCATGCCATCCGAAGAAGTGAAGGGTGGCAGGGAACGAGCCGCTGAAGCCACAAGGCGGGGAGCAAGCAGCTGAGGGGTGACGCGGGGTTGAGGTGGGGGAGGGGTGGGTGGAGGTGAGTGGCCAAGAGGAGAGAAACGATGAGGCTTGGAGCAAGCGGCCGGGGTGTGGGGAAGCGGGGAGCGAGCAGCCGAGGTGAGGAAGCTGCGCGGCCTGGAGCGAGCGGCAGAGGGAAGGCAGCAGCGAGGCGGGGAGTCAGTACCGAGCAGACTGGCACGGGTGGGAACAGTGAAGAGAAGCGCGATGATGGAAGAGAGCAGGGTATTGTCGGGGGTGGGATGGAGGTGGCGATTGCAGCCATTGAGGGGATTTGGGTTTAATTTGTTTTTGTGATAAATTAAACAGCGCCATTTTTATTACTGACAGCTGCCTGAGACGTCACAGACAGTGATATTGCAGTGGATGAGGCTGCATTTGTGTATGTGCCAGTACTGCGCCACCTAGTGGTTGCATTGTCAGCGTTCACTTAAATGAGTTGAGGGTTTCTGCCTACACCACCGATCCAGGCAGTGAATTCCAGACACCCACCACCCTCTAATCCTTCCACCAATCACCTTAAATCTGTGCCCCCTGGTAATTGATCTCTCCGCTAGGGGAAACAGGTCCTTCCTGTCTACTCTATCTAAGCACCTCATAATTTGGTACACCTCAATTAAGTCACCTCTCAGCCGCCTCTGTTCTAAGGAAAACAATGCTAGCCTATCCAATCTTTCCTCAAAGCTGCCATTCCTCGAATTATTTATTTACTGCACTAGATTCAGTAGGGAAAACAGTAAAAAAAAAGTGTCTTCTATTTTAAGTTGTATTTTGAAAGTGCTCAAAATTTTATTTCACAGTTTTCCACAGTGATAGCATACTATTAAGCTGTCTCCAAAACACCGCCCTCGAATCAGCAATCACGCTATTTTCCTGTTTTACTAGCTCTACCTCTAAGACTTCTGATGCTGTTGATACTTCTTGCAAACAATGTACAAATAGTGTAGAAGGTAGTGGAGATTAAGTGATTTTGTCTGGTCAGCTCATTTTCATAATTGTATACTCCCTGCGTAGATTGGTCAATGTGAGGGGAGCATGCTGAGTAAATGGGATAGGATATCTGGTGAGTCCAGCAGTTCTTAAAGGACTGCTGCTCCCAGCTAAAGCAGAACTGTACAAGTTTAAAGCAGTTCAAGATAGTAGTAAGGAGGGAAAGGTGCAGGGCTATTTCCTTTGAGGAGGCTGCTCTAGAGGTTTTACTCCAAGAAGTGTGACGAAGGAGGGTGTCTTCTTTGGAGTTGAGAGTCACTATGTGAGGGACCGTTGTTTGAAATGCCAGAGTAGAGATGCCTGACAGAGCAAACGTAGTCTCTCACATCCACAGATGGAAGCAGATGAGAAGGAACGTTTCTGAACTTGGGAACGTTACCACAGTGGAAGTTCATCCATTCACTTATTCATTCGCTAACCCACAGGCATGAACTACACTGCAGCAGCATAACACACAATACCTTGCCATGCAAGCTCAGTTTGAAGGCGTATCTTACTGCCAGCATTGTAATACATGTTCAGCTTCCTGTCCTTTGGTGCCCATGATGAAGAGACCCTAAAGCTTTTTATCAACCCTGTCCCCTGCACCCCACAGCATCTTATTTCATTCAATCCATTCATGGTAAGTACCAACAACCACTACAGGGTGCCCAGTCTGTGAGCTATAGGAGGAAGCAAAAAAAGGGAAGAACTTGCATTTACATAACACCTTGGGACATCCCAAAGCACCTTACAGCCAATTAAGTATTTTGGAAGTAGCCACTATTGTAATGTGGGAAATGCAGCAGACAATTAGGCACAGCAAGCTCCCACAAAGAGCAATAAGGTAATGTTTACAAAGTATTGTGAAGTACAGCACAAAACAGGCCATTCAGCCCAACAGCTCTATGCTGGTGTTTATGCTTCACATAAGCCTCCTCCCACCTCTCTTCATCTAACTCTGTTAATATATCCTTCTCTACTTATCTTCCTCACATGCTTATCTAGCTTCTCCATGCGTGTATCTATGTTATTCACTTCAACTGCTCCCTGTGGGAGCGAGTTCCACATTCTATGACTATCTCGGTAAAGATGTTTCTCCTGAATACCCGATCGGATAATTTTTTTAAAAGGATTTTGGGTGGGGGATAGACTTTGGTGAAGACACTGGGGAAATCCACTTGGCTCTTCTTTGAAATAGTGCCATGGGATCTTTTCAGCTCACCTGAGAGAGCAGCCGGGACCTCAGTTTAACATTTCGTCCAAAAGATGGGACCACCGACAGTTCATCACTATCTCAGTACTATACTGGACTGTCTGCCTTGATCATGCATGCTCAGGTCTCTGAGTGGAACCTAATCCCATGAACGTTGACTCTGAAGTGAGAGAGCTACCCAGTAAGCCACGGTTGAAACATTTACAGAGCACAAGTGAAGAGCAGCAAGTGGAGGATCAGAAGTCTACTGCCCAAATCCTCTTCATCCTAAATAATTCTTGATGAAAGAAATCTCCTCTTTCTCACAGTCAGACAGTCTTCTTTGCACTTTAAATCTCAGTGATTTGAAGGTGTATAAAACTAATGACAAAAATCCTGTTTTTGTCTTATTTCTTTGGTGAATAATTGATCCTTTGCCCACAGTCAGTGTCTACAAACTGCAGAATTACCATTCCCAAAGCAATACATCAATGAAGGATATATCAGAGTCTAGATTGACCTTGTCAGGTTTCCTACATACTGACAGCAATGTCGATATAACAGTGATTTGTACCATCTGCAAGTTATTCCTTCTGGTAGTCTTATTGATACTTTCTATAGGCACCAGTTTAATATTTTCCCATGTAGTGACCAGTATTGCTGAATGAGCTTTCTGCATTATAAAAAAAAACTCACACTCCTTTTTGGTTTCAGACAAAGGTTAATCTAATCTTTTTGTTCTCAAGGGGTAGGGGGAACAGCTGGCTAGCTTTTCCAATGCAATGTATTCTATCCCATAGGAGGGTGAAGGACTATGGACATCAGTAAAGTGAAGTCTGTGTTCCATTTCTTATTCATAAGGGGCAGAAAAGAAAGATGGGATGGTGATTCCCACTAAATGGAACTCATAAATCACTTTAGGCAAGGATTTAGCATCAAGACCCAGCAATACTCTTGGCCGATACCAAATAAGATGCAGGTAATAGTGTAAACAATTCATTGGCTCTACTATTTATGAGTAAAGGCAACAAAATGGCTGTTTCTCAGGACACAAACTTTAATCGCAAGACACGATCGAAAGAAAAGAAAGACCTTACTGCATCTGTCTGGAATGACTCTGAACACTTCACAGTGAAGGAATTACTTTGAAGTGCAGCATCCATTTTGTGCATAGTTGATCCCAGAACTCCAGGGAAATGAGTGACTGGTTCATCTGTTTTGGGTGGGATTGGTTGAAGGAGGCCTGTTGGCCAGGACACTGGGAGAACTCATTCCTCTTTGTCAAAGAGCTGTCATATAATGTTCATCTGAAGCACAATAGGCAGATAGGGCATTTGGACAATGTAGCATTCCTTCAGCCTTCATTACGTACTTAAAAAACTCAGAACCTGACAGTAATTATAACTTTCAGAAAGGATTTCAAATGATCTCTATATACCACAGTGTTTCTGTACAGAATATAACACAAGCAAGACTGTGACATAAACCGTGATGAAATAACCCTTCAGAATGACGCTGAATGTGTGTTGGTAAAACGTTGGTTCAGCTTTCAATTTTCAGTTAGGAAGTAGGATTCTACCTAATGGATTGGTACTGATAGTTACGGGGCCGTGCTGCAGAACAAAGTGGTGGGGGAGGAGTTCTGGTCGGGGAACTGGGAAGTACGGTTCTCACAGATATCGTTCAGATATTTTACATTTTTTCTGCAGGTTTCCCGCCCTAGAGCCAGCTGGATTGACAGTCAGGAAAACCGGCAGCAGAGCAATGAAACAGTCTCGTAGTCGGGTAGGGGGTTGAGGGTCATAGAGTCATTTACGGCACAGAAGGAGACTATTCAGCCCATCGGGTCCATGCCGACTCTCCATGCAGCTATGCAGTCAGACTCACTCCTCGGCTCTATCCCCGTAGCCCTGCAAGTTTATTTCTCTCAGGTGGCCATCCAACTTCCTCTTGTAGTCATTGATCGTCTCTGCTTCCACTACCCTTGTGAGCAGCGAGTTCCAGGTCTTTACCACCCGCTGTGTAAAAAAAGTGCTTCCACACAATCTCTCTGCATCTTTTGACCAAAACTTTCCATGTGTCCCCTAGTCCATGTACCATATGTTAATGGGAACAGTTTTTTCTTGTCTAATTTATCTAAGCCTGTCATAATCTTGTACACTTCTATTAATTCTCCCCCCAATCTTCTTTGTTATAAGGAGAACAAACCCAGTTTTTCCAACCTAACCTTGTAACTAAAATTTTCCATCCTGGAACCATGCCTGTGCCGGCCGAAAAACGATCCAACTATTCTAATCCCACCTTCCAGCATTTGGTCCGTAGTCCTGCAGTTTACGGCACTTGAGGTGCTTATCCAGACTCCTTTTGAATGAGTTGAGGGTCTCTGCCTCATCTACCTTTTCAGACAGTGTGTTCCAGACCATCACCACCCTCTGGGTGAAAAAGTTTTTTTCTCATCTCCCCTCTAATTTTTCTACCAATCACTTTAAATCTGTGTCCCCTCATCACTGGCCTCTCTGCTAAGGTGAACAGACCCTTCACCTCCACTCTATTCAGGCCCCTCATAATTTTGTACATTTGTATATTGCCTCTCCCTATTCCTTCTGTCAAGATCTATACAGTGGTGATATTGGAGGACTTTAATTACCCAAATATCGACTGAGACAATTTTAGAGTAAAGAGTAAGGAGTGAGAGGACTTTCTAAAATGTGTTCAGGAGAACTTCCTTGATCAGTATGTTCTCAGGAACATAAGGGAGGCAGTGGCAGAGTGTTAATGTCACTGGAATAGTAATCCAGAGCCCAGGCTAAAGCTCTGGTGCCATAAGTTCAAATCCCACCACAGCAAATGGTGAAATATAGATGCAATTAATAAATTTAGAATTAAAAATCTAGTCTAATGGTTACCATGAAATCATCGTAGTAAAAACCCATCTGGTTCACTAATGTCCTATAGGGAAGGAAATCTGCTGTCCTCACTTGGTCTGGCTGACATGTGACTCCAGTGCCACATCAGTATGGTTGACTAATAAATGGCCTAGCAAGCCACTCAAACCGTTACGAAGCCTACTGCAGCGGTTCAAGAAGGCAGCTCACCACAACCTTCTCAAGGGCAATTAGAGATGGGCAATACGTGTTGGCCTAGCCAGCAACACCCACAAACAAATAAAACATTTTTCTCAGCCCAACTAGGAAGGATACAGTGCTGGGAAATGACGTGGACCAAGTGTCTGTGGAGGAGCACTTGAGTAAGGGTGATCATCAAATCATAAGGTTTAGACTAGCAAAACAAAAAAGCATTGGAAGAAGGCTAATTTCAATGCAATGAAAAGGGATCTAGCCAGGGTAGAATGGAACCAAAGACTGGCAGGAAGAGCTGTATCGGAGTATTCAGTTATCTTTAAGGAAGAGATGCTTCAGGTACAGGCTAGGAACATTCCAACAGGAAAGGTAGGGGAACCAAGAACAAGGCTCCTTGATTGACGAGGGAGTTAGAGATGATGATGTATGATGCATGTCAGGTGAACTCATCAGTTGAGAACCAGGTCATATACAATAAGTGGAGAGGGGAGGTGAAGAGAAAAATAAGACTGGCAAAGAGAGAATATGAAAATAGAATGGCAGTCAACATAAAAGGGAACCCAAAGATCTTCTCCCGGCATGTAAATAGTAAGTGAGTAGTAAGAGGAGGTGTGGGGCCTCATAGGGACAAAGAGGGTAATATATGCTCAGAAGCGCAGGGCAGGGCTAATATACTTAATGAGTATATTGTATATTAATGAGTATATGAGTAATGAGTACATCCAGCCGTGAATGGTGGTGGACAATTAAACAACTAATTGGAGGAGGTACTCCACAAATATCCCCATCCTCAATGATGGGGGAGCCCAGCACATCAGTGCGAAAGATAAGGCTGAAGCATTTGCAACAATCTTCAACCAGAAGTGCCGAGTTGATGATCCATCTCAGCCTCCTCTTGAAGTCCCCAGCATCACAGATGCCAGACTTCAGCCAATTCGATTCACTCTGCGTGATATCAAGAAACAACTGAAGGCACTGGATCTGCAAAGGCTATGGACCAATACAATATTCCGACAACAGTACCATCAAGCGGCATTTGCTTAGCAAAACTGAAGTCAATGGGAATCGGGGTGGAGGGAGGGGGGGATCCCTCCGCTGGCTGGGGTCATACCTAGCACAAAGGAAGATGGTTGTAGTTGTTGGAGGTCAATCATCTGAGCTCCAGGACATCACTGCAGGAGTTACTCAGGGTAGTGTCCTAGGCCCAACCATCTTCAGCTGCTTCATCAATAACCTTCCTTCAATTATAAGGTCAGGAGTGGGGATATTCGCTGATGATTGCACAATGTTCAGCACCATGCATGACTCCTCAGATACTGAAGCAGTCCGTGTAGAAATGCAGCAAGACCTGGACAATATCCAGGCTTGGGCTGATAAGTGGCAAGTAACATTTGCGCCACATAATTGCCAGGCAATGACCATCTCCAACAAGAGAGAATCTAAACATCTCCCCTTGACATTCAATGGCATTACCATCGTTGAATCCCCCACTATCAATATCCGAGGGGCTACCATCTACAAGGCACAAGTCAGGAGTGTGATGGAATACTCTCCACTTGCCTGGATGCGTGTAGCTCCAACAACGCTCAAGAAGCTTGACACCATCCAAGACAAAGCAGCCCACTTGATTGGCACCCCATCTACAAACATTCCCTCCACCACCGACGCACAGTGGCAGCAGTGTGTACCATCTACAAGATGCACTGCAGCAACGCACCAAGGCTCCTTAGACAGCACCTTCCAAACCCGCGAACTCTACCACCTAGAAGGACAAGGGTAGCAAATGCACGGGAACTCCACCACCTGCAAGTTCCCCTCCAAGTCACACACCATCCTCACTTGGAACTATATCACCATTCCTTCACTGTCGCTGGGTCAAAATCCTGGAACTCCCTTCCTAACAGCACTGTGGGTGCACCCACCCCACATGGACTGCAGCGGTTCAAAAAGGCAGCTCACCACCACCTTCTCAAGGGCAATTAGGGATGGACAATAAATGCTGGCCTAGCCAGTGACGCCCACATCCCATGTATGAATAAAAAAAAGAGTACTTTGTATCAATGTTCACTAAGGAAATGGAGGCTGACAAAATATTTGTAGAAGCAGAGAGAGTGGAGGCAAAGGATAGGATAAAAACTGAGAGGGGAGAGGTACTAAAAAGGCTGGCTAGGCTTAAGGTAGATAAGTCACCTGGTCTGAATGGCTTGCATCCCAGGTTGCTAAAGGAAGTGGGGACGGAGATAGCAAAAGGGCTTGCCATAATCTTCCAACCTTTTCTGGATATGGGGGAGGTGTCAGAGGATTGGAGAGTGGCAAATGTGACACCATTATTCAAGAAAGGGTGTAAGGACAGTCCTAACAACTACAGGCCAGTTAGTTTAACATCAGTGGTGGGTAAGGTTTAAGAAACAATAATTAGGGAAAATATCAACAAACACTTAAAGAGTTTCGAGATAATTAAGAATAGCCAGCATGGATTTGTAAAAGGCAGATCATGCTTGACAAACTGAATTTTTTGATGAAGTAACATAATTGATGAAGGGAATGCAGTGGATGTCATTTATATGGATTTTAAGAA
Source organism: Heterodontus francisci (assembly GCF_036365525.1). NCBI lineage: Eukaryota > Metazoa > Chordata > Chondrichthyes > Heterodontiformes > Heterodontidae > Heterodontus > Heterodontus francisci. The sequence goes on from NC_090379.1 coordinate 17,759,765, forward strand.
AGCGTTTGATAAGGTACCACATAAAAGGTTGGTTAACAACATTAAGGCTCATGGGTCAGTGTCCAATTGGATAAAAAATTGGCTTAAGGACAGAAAACAGCGAGTCGCAGTAAATGGTTGCTTTTCAGACCAGAGGCTGGTAAACTGTGTTGTTCCCCAACAGTCAGTGCCGGGACCACAGCTTGTTTTGCTATATATAGATAACTTGGATCTTGAAATAAAGAGCAGAATCTCAAATTTGCTGATGACACCAAACTTGGAGGTGAGGCAAACAGTGGGGATGGTATGAACCGCCTGCAACTAGCTGCAACTGCAGCTGAGCTAGAAAAATGGGCAGAGGTGGCAGGTGGAATTTAATACTGACAGTGAGGTGATGCATTTTAGCAGAAGGAATAGGGAAAGGCAATATATACTATAGAGATTATGGGTGAGGGAGGAGATCATGGTGGGGGAATTGGAGCATGGAGGTAGTGGGAGATCAGGGAAGCTGTCTGTGATTACGGAATTGGAAGCAGGTAAGTTTGTTGGTCTTGGGGAGGGAGGGGTGGGGAAACATTCCTGCTCTTCTTGACCCACAAGCAGTGCTGTAAAGGGACTTACCTTTCGCAGCTGGCCCATCTCACCTCCTTTTCCCTGTCGAATTCCTGAAGCAAAAGAAAACTGGACGAAATGGGTTAAAAATAAAAGGCCTGTAAAAATTGAGGCACGCAGCCTCCTTAAAAGCTGTTACCAGTCAGCCTGCCTCCTGAGAACAGATTGGTCATCTGTCCCTTGTTCCATTAAATAAAAACAGGAGTGGGAGGCTTTGAGGCAGGTTTGAACTTTTCAGAATTTTAACTTTTCATCCAATCTAAACCCCCCCACTGGTTAAAATAACCCCCACTGACTTGTTTTTTCTCTCTCTCTAGTTGCTGACTGACCTGCTGTGTTTTTCCTGTTTAGGTTTCAGATTTCCAGCAATTACAGCTTTTCTTTTGCCTCAAACTCTCCTCAAATCTGGTTTCATTGTCCTTCATCAGTTTCCCTGCCTCCTATTTTGGTCTAATCCTTATACTTTAGAAAACTGACCATAAGGGTACCCTGCATGTAACTCCTTTCCTGTTCCAATTCATGGCTACCCTCTGGTTTCAAGGCAATTATTGGTCCAATGCCATACCTCCTATTCATGACTCCTTACCTTGTCTACTGATCACAAATGCAGAACTTTATTCCCCAGATTTCGGAAAATATCAGCCAATGAAGGGTTGATGTTTCTCATTTTGTTTTTATTCATTAAGGGATGTGGGCATCGCTGGCCAGGCTAGCATTTATTGCCCATCCCTAATTTGCCTTTGAGAAGGTGCTGGCAAGCAGCCTTCTTGAACCGCTGTAGTCCATGTGGGGTAGGTACACCCACAGTGCTGTTAGGAAGGGAGTACCAGGAGTTTGACCCAGTGACAGTGAAGGAATGGCGATATAGTTCCAAGTCAGGATGGTGTGTGGTTTGGAGGGAAACTTTCAGGTGGTGGAGTTCCCAAGCATCTGCTGCCCTTGTCCTTCTAGTTGGTAGAGGTCGCGGGTTTGGAAGGTGCTGTCTAAGGAGCTTTGGTGCATTGCTGCAGTGCACCTGATAGATGGTACACACTGCTGCCACTGTGCGTTGGTGGAGGGAGTGAATGTTTGTAGATGGGGTGCCAGACAAGTGGGTTGCTTTGTCCTGGATGGTGTCGAGCTTCTTGAGTGTTGTTGGAGCTACACCCATCCAGGCAAATGGACAGTATTCCATCATACTCTTGACTTGTGCCTTGCAGATGGTGGACAGGCTTTGGGGAGTCAGGAGGTGAGTTACTCGCCTCAGGATTCCTAGCCTCTGACCTGCTCTTGTAGCCACGGTATTTATATGGCTACTCCAGTTCAGTTTCTGGTCATTAGTAACCCCCAGGATGTTGATAGTGGGGATTCAGCAATCGTAATGCCATTGAATGTCAAGGGGAGATGGGAAGATGGTTAGATTCTCTCTTGTTGGAGATGGTCATTGCCTGACACTTGTGTGGCGCGAATGCAACTTGTGAATTGACAAAGAAAGTTGGTGTTGATGTTACTGCATTTACTAATGGGAAGAACCACTTCCAGATTAAATAGAAAATGAAAACAACATGCACTTATATAGCATCTTTCACAACCTCAGGATGTCTCAAAGTGCTTTACAGCCAATGAAGTACTTTTGAAATGTCGCCACTGTTAGAATTTAGGAAACCCCTTCATACCTCACTCCCAGTGACGGGATCAGATAAAGCACAGGTTTACTACTGTCTAGGCTCCTTGGATATTGCCCCTGAAATAATTTCTCATCCTCCACCATTGTCCTACCATTTGAACTTACATGATGCCACCTTTCTCCACTTGCTCCTTCCCCAACTGCCCTCTGAATGAGCCAACAAAATTAAGTGAAAACATTCCAAGCATTTTCTGCAGCTGACAATGCCCAGAGGGAAGTGAATTGAAACTATGAGCAACTGTCACATACTGAAGGTGAGTGCCACCAGAGAGAAAGATCATCTCTCTACATCTGTCGTGTCTCCGCCTAGGTTTCAAAGGTGAAAGGCCATAGCTCCAGAACAGATGTTTAACAGATGCCAACAACTCCATCGTGGCCAAAGAGGAATAAATACACCAAATTATGGAAATAGAGTATATTTTCTCAAAAAAAAAAGTTTGCAGTGGTGCATTCAGTCCTTTTACAGTAAAACAAACCTGGTCAATATTTATCTCTCAACGATCATCACTGTAAACAGATTATCTAGTCATTTATCTCAGTGCTGTTGTGGGATCTTGCTGTACACAAATTGGCTGCCGCGTTTCCCTTCCTTACAACACTTCAAAAGTACATGATTAGCTGCAAAGTGCTTTGGGATGCCCTGAGGTCATGAAAGGTGCAATATAAATGCAAGTTCCTTTATTTTATTCTTACAAGAATCTAGCCCTTACTCTTAACACTGTCGGTTTCTCTGAACTTTGACCAGTCCTGCGTTTCTAAGACTGACACATTGTCACCTTTTACAATGAATACTAAATCGGCACAAGTCGAGACCTATGACTTATTTCCAGAAGATATTGACGTGGGCTGCAATCAGAGATCCCTTTTTCCATCCTCCCCCAAAGAGGTTGATAAAATTCCAATGGAATTATGACATGTCCAGTCTTCCATGACCAATTCAATATTGTAGTTAAGATAAAATGAAAATTGCTGGAATAGAAACAAATGCCAGAAAATAACAGTGGAGCTCCACTGATGGGTGCCCACATGAAACGTTAACCTGTCTTTCCCTTTCTTGGATGCTGTCATTCCTCCCATGCATTTCCAACCTTTCAGTTAACAATCTCTGCACTTTTCCCAGCCCGAGACTGAAAAACTGCTGTAAATTTTAAGCAAGATAAGATTTTGCTCGAAGCTGCCTGCATGTTGTTTATCGTCCTGACATTTTCACTACCCGAGAATTCTACAGCAGCAAAATCATTCGTCAACGTGTGAGGGTTTGTAGTCCTGGAGTACACGCGAGTGAGTAAAACTTACACTGTACAGGAGGTGGCATGTTCTTTGAAAATCAACCAAGTATTGATTAAATGTCAGGACAGTCAAACAGTGAGACTAATCTCTGCAGATTAATATATTTTCCTAAAGGTTTAACGATAATCCTTAAAAATCTGTATTAAGCAATGTCAATAGACTATCTGATGGATACATCACCTTACACAACATTACAATAAGGTGCACAGGCATACATTCGGAGAGGATTTTTGGACTGAAACTTTAACGTTGCATTAAATTTTTTTTTTTTAAAGATGGTGCCTAGGTTGTTGATATTACTGTACTAACAAATATCAGCTGTGACTCAGTGGGTATCACCTCTGAGTCAGGAGGTCCTGGGCTCAAGCCCCAATTCAGAGATTTGAACACAGAATTTTGACTGACACTTCAGTGCAGTACTGAGGGAATGCTGCAATGTTGGAGATGCTGTAAATGCATTATTAACCACGTTCTGCCCTGTCAGGAGTTCTGAAATATTTATCTTTCAACCAAGATCATTAGAACACAAATTATCTGGCTGCTGTTGCTGTTTGTGGGACATTTCTGTGCACATATTGGTTGCCGTGTTTCCTTCTTTGCAACAGTGACTTTGTTTTTATTTGTTCATGGGATGTGAGCATCGCTGGTAAAGCCTATCCCTAATTACCCTTGAGAAGGTGATGATGAGCTGCGTTCTTGAACCGCTGCAGTTATCTGGTGTAGGTACACCCACAGTGCTGTTACGGAAGGAGTTCCAGGATTTTGACCCAGTGACAGTGAAGGAACGGCGATATAGTTCCAAGTCAGGATGGTGTGTGACTTGGAGGGGAACATGCAAGTGGTGGTGTTCCCATGTATCTGTTGCCCTTGTCCTTCCAGTTGGTAGAGGTCACAGGTTTAGAAGGTGCTTCAAAGCAGCCTTGGTGAGTTGCTGCAGTGCATCTTGTAGATGGTACACACTACTGCCACTGTGTGTCTGTGGTGGAGGGAGTGAATGTTTGTAGATGGGGTGCCAGTCAAGCGGGCTGCTTTGTCTTGGATGGTGTCGAGCCTCTTGAGTGTTGTTGGAGCTGCACCCATCCAAGCAAGTGGACAGTATTCCATCACACTCCTGACTTGTACATTGTAGATGGTTGATAGGCAATGGGGAGTCTGGAGGTAGTTACTCGCCACAGAATTCCCAGCCTTTTATCTGCTTTTGTACCCAGAGTATTTATTTGGCTGGTCCTGGTAAGTTTCTGGTCAATGGTAACCCTTAGGATGTTGATGGTGGGGGATTTAGTAATGGTAATGCCGTTGAATGTCAAGGGAAGATGGTTAGATTCTCTCTTGTTGGCAATGGTCATTGCCTGGCACATGTGTGGCTCGAATGTTACTTGTCACTTATCAGCACGAGCCTGAATACTGTGCAGGTCTTGATGCATGCGGTTCTGGACTGCTTCAGTATCTGAGGAGTTGCGAATGGTACTGAATGTTGTGCAATCATCAGCGAACAACCCCACTTCTGGCCTTATGATGCAGGGAAGGTCATTGATGAAGCAACTGAAGATGGTTGGGCCTAGGACACTACCCTGGTGAACTCCTGCAGCGATGGCCTGGAGGTGAGATGTTTGGCCTCCAACAACCACAACCATCTTCCTTCATGCTAGTATGACTCCAACCAATGGAGGTCATCCCTCTGATTCCCATTGACTTCAATTTTGCTTGGGTTCTTTGATGCCACACTCAGTGAAATGCTGTCTTGATGTCAAGGGCAGTCACTCTCACTCACCTCTGGAATTCAGCTCTTTTGTCCATGTTTGACTGCACTTTGAAAATATACATTGCTTGTCAAGAACTTTGGGATGTCCTAAGGCCATGAAAGGTGTTATATAAATTCATATCTGATTTTTCCCTTTAAAGCATTTAAATGACTTTCTTCTTTCTGTTAATTTAACAAAGGCATAAACATATTTGTTTTAAAAGTTGATAGAGCTATCTCTATTGTTGAAGTGCCCATTCACTAATATGACCAATAATAATCTCAACATTTATTTGTGTAAAACTAGAGTCCATTATCAAAGATTTTGTATCAGAGCACTTAGAGACCAGTGGTAGAATCGGACAGAGACAGCATGGATTTACGAAAGGGAAATCATGCGGCGCAGTGGTTAGCACCGCAGCCTCTCAGCTCCAGCGACCCAGGTTCAATTCTGGGTACTGCCTGTGTGGAGTTTGCAAGTTCTCCCTGTGTCTGCGTGGGTTTCCTCCGGATGCTCCGGTTTCCTCCCACAGCCAAAAGACGCAGGTTGGTAGGTAAATTGGCCATTATAAATTGCCCCTAGTAGAGGTAGATGGTAGGGAAATATAGGAACAGGTTGGGATGTGGTAGGAATATGGGATTGGTGTAGGAGTAGTATAAATGGGTAGTTGATGGTCGGCACAGACTCGGTGGGCCGAAGGGCCTGTTTCAGTGCTGTATGTCTAAACTAAACTAAAATCTACTAGAATTCTTCGAGGATGTAACTATTAGAGTTGGTGAGGGGGAGCCAGTGGATGTGGTTTATTTGGACTTTCAGAAGGCTTTTGACAAAGTCCCACATAAGTGATTAGCATGTAAAATTAAAGCGCATGAGATTGGGGGTAGCGTATTGCGATGGATAGAAAATTGGTTGGCGAACAGGAAACAAAGAGTAGGGATAAATGGGTCTTTTTTCAAATGGCAGGCAGTGACTAGTGGGGTACTGCAGGGATCTGTGCTAGGACCCCAGCTTTTCACAACATACATCAATGATTTAGATGAGGGAACTAAATGTAATATCTCCAAATTTGCAGATGACACAAAACTGGGTGGGAGGGTGAGTAGTGAGGAGGATGCAGAGAGGCTTCAGGGTGATTTGGACAAGTTGAGTGAGTGGGCTAATGCATGGCAGATGCAGTATAATGTGGATAAATGTGAGGTTATCCACTTTGGTAGCAAAAACAGGAAGGCAGATTATTATCTGAACGACTATAAACTGAGAGAGGGGAATATGCAGCGAGACCTGGGTGTTCTCATACACCATTCGCTGAAGATAAGCATGCAGGTGCGACAGGCGGTAAAAAAGGCAAATGGTATGTTGGCCTTCATAGCGAGAGGATTTGAGTACAGGAGCAGGGATGTCTTGCTGCAATTATACAGGGCCTTGGTGAGGCCACACCTAGAATATTGTGTGCTGTTTTGGTCTCCTTATTTGAGGAGGGATGTTCTTGCTATAGAGGGAGTGCAGCGAAGGTTTACCAGGCTGATTCCTGGGATGGCGGGACTGATGTATGAGGAGAGATTAAGTCAGTTAGGATTATATTCGCTGCAGTTCAGAAGAGGGGGAATCTCATAGAAACCTATAAAATTCTAACAGGACTTGACAGGGTAGATGCAGGAAGGATATTCCCGATGGTGGGGGAGTCCAGAACTAGGGGTCATAGTCTAAGGATACGGGGTAAACCTTTCAGGACTGAGATGAAGAGAAATTTCTTCAGCCAGAGAATGGTGAACATGTGGAATTCACTACCACAGAAAGCAGTTGAGGCCAAAACATTGTATGTTTTCAAAAAGGAGTTAGATATAGCTCTTGGGTCTAAAGGGATCAATGGGTATGGGGCGAAAGCCAGAACAGATTACTGAGTTGGATGATCAGCCATGATCATAATGAATGGCGGAGCAGGCTCGAAGCTCCTATTTTTTATGTTTCTATGACAACAAATCCATAGAAATGAGAAAGATAGTCTTTGATGATGACGGCCCTTCCATCCAATTAATCTTCCACTACCCTCCCATCACAACTTGAACATCTACCGAAGCAGACAAATGGGAGCTTGCCTTATATTCTAACCAAGATTACACATTCAAATCCCAGTAAAAGACTTCAGCCCGCAACTTCCTGATCAAGAGAGTGCTACTAAAGGTGACACTGGCAAAGATCCTTATAAAAATCCTTCCAATCTTTACTTGAATCTTTTTGGTTAATAATGCATTTACTCCATCCTCTGTACTTGTAGATATTGACATGCACAATATAAATTCCTCAAGCAGTCAGAAAGCTGGAGGTCAATCTGTATGTTTACTGGAGACCTATGAAAGCTGCTATTTACATTGAAATAAATCCTCCCCCCTGCCTACTGCACCCACCTTCCACTACCCCCAACCCCAAATTACAACTGTATTAGTAAAATACAACTGGGACACTGTAGCAACATAAACAGATCACAATCTGCCTGCTAAATTATACACAATTCACATTAAGCAAACAGCTACTGTCTTGGGTACTGATTGGATATGTCAAGTTGAATTTACATTGATGCACACATACTGCACGTGAAATCTTATTAGATGCATTTACAAGTAACCAAGTGTCTCCTTCACTAAAAGGATCTAAAGGAATTTATTATTTTAGTGCAGTACACCTAAATAATAAAAACGTTTCAGTTCTTGTGGCTGTCTGGCAGAATCGTCCGTGCATTGAACCTCAACTTGAGTCTTAGCCTTCGGCACAGTGTGTAGAATAGGAATTGAGTAAAGTAATTACATGCTTTATACACTAATGTACTGCATAGTGTGGTACTGAGGGAGCCACTTCTCGGTTCAATCCATAGTCAGTACCCAGTTATTGCCCATTCCTAGTTGCCCTGAGAAATGGTTCCTTGAGTGGTTTGATACATTTGAGTGGCTTGCGACACCACTTCAGAGGTCAGCCAAACCATGATTGTGTCTGATTGGAGTCACATATAGGCCAGACCATATAAGGATGGCAGGTTTCCTTCCTTAAAGGGACACTAATGAACCAGTTGGACATTTAGAACTACAACAATGACAGCTTTTCTTTATTTATTTATTCACAGGATGTGGGCATTGCTGCAAAGGGCACCACATGTTGCCCATCCCTAATTGCCCTTGAGAAGGATATGGTCAGCCACCTTCTTAAACAACTGCACTCCCACAGTGCTCTTAAGTCAGGATTTCTAAGTTTTTGACCCAGCCACAGTGAAGGAATGGCAATACATTTCCAGGTTAGGGTGGGTGTGACTTGGCAGAGAACCTCCAGTTGGTGGCGTTCCCATGACTGCTTGAGGAATTTATATTGTGCATGAAGCACAGAGTTGGGAACCCAAGTTGTGCTGATAGGACATCTGGCCTATGGCAGGCAGTGGAGCAGACCCTTCAGATTTTGGTCTTTGTGCTAAACACACAATTTGGTGATGCAAATGAGACTGAACAGCAATAACTTTAATTTATATAGTAAAACGTTCCACGGCATTTTGTGCTTGAAGCCACATTTAAGTGTGTCATTACGTGGCAAAAAGGACAAATGGCTTTTGTCCACTCTAAACCTCTCTACCTTGCTACCTCTCTCCCCTTTAAATGCTCCTTAAATCCCATTCGGTCAAGTTTTTGGTCATCTGCTGTAATATCTTTATGTGGCTCGGTGTCAAATTATATCTAATTGTGCTCCTATTCAGCACCTTGCGAGTTTTTACTGCATGAAAGACACTGTACAAATGCAAATTTTAAAAAATCAGCTTGCCAAACTGTTGCACAAAGACTCTGGGAGCAGATTTTGTGCATTAGTGATCCTTGTGCAGAACTACACACTGACCAGAAGCACACTGGAGGCAGGGGCTCCAGCACCAAGGTTGGTTATCTACACACTCAATGTGGCACTGAGCTCCCATTGCACGCACACCTGTAGGAATGTACCTCACTCTGCCTTAAAACAGATTTAAAAGACAAGCAAGTTTTTAAAAAAACATGAATTAGTTACTGATCCCCTCCTTTCGATGTTTGAAAAATGAATAAAGGATTATTTCTATTCATCCACATGACGGTAAGAAAAGCAGAAGGAATAATGCAGAACGCCCGTTGTTAAATACACATTAAGCACCACAATCGCCTGGATCTGTGTAGAGCAACTATAAGATAATAATCCTCCCTGCTAATCCGGGAAAATAAAATCAAGCAGACCTAGCCTCCTCCCTTCAAACTACATGAGCCAACTATTCCTTACCTCGTTCACGTCAATGCCATTTTTCTTCATGTACTCTCTGTCATTTACCTGACCACCTTCCAAAAACTCCATGGTCAGAACGCGCCTGGTTGACAGCTCCCAATGAATTTTAGGGACCTTTGGGATTGAGGCACACGACAGATTTCTGTTAATACATCTTTCCTGGAATCCAGCAGACAAACAAAAGACTATTTACTGTTTCAGCTCCTGAAATATTGGCACCTGACTTTATCAGTGCAAGCGACGCACAGGCAGTGTCATACAGGCCGAGTGAGTTTCCAAATGTGTCCATTATCAATGTTTTGAAACTGATCATTTGGAAGTCTCTTTCCTATATAATGGGGCCTGGGTGCAGGTGCATGGGTGGGAGATTCACCCTGGAAGGGGCAGTGTGGCACCTAAGTGAAGATTCATGCTGACAATATAGAGTCTGATCCTGCAGTTGTAAAAAACTGGAGGCCCTGATACGCCTCAGGAGTTGGGCCTGGCCAGGCAAACCATTTGAAGGAAGCAAAGAGTTAAAAAAGAAATCAATTGACTGGCAGAACAGGCTCAACGGGCCATATGGTCTGCTCCTGCTCCTATTTCTTGCATTCTTGTGATCACAAAAGTCATATAGAGTCATTTACAACACAGGAGGAGGACATTCAGCCCATCGAGTCCATGCTAGCTCTCAGTGGAACAATCCAGTCAATCCCACTCCCCCACTCAATCCCCTTAGCCCTGCAGATCTATTTCCTTCAAATGCCTATCCAATTTCATTTTGAAATTATTGATTGTCTCCCCTTCCACCACCCTCATTACCACTCACTGCACCACTTCCTCACATTCCCCCTCCAAAACTTTCAATCTGTGTCCCCAAGTCCTTGTGCCATCAGTTCGTGGGAACAATTTTTCCTTGTCTGCCTTATCTAAGCCTGTCATAATCTTGTACACCTCTATCAAATCTCCCCTCAATTTACTTTGTTCCAAGGAAAACATACCCAGCTTTTCCAACCTAACCTTGTAACTAAAATTCCTCATCCCTGGAACCATCCCTGGTAAATCTCCTCTGCACCCTCTCAAGGACCTGCACATCCTTCCTAGAGTGTGTTGATCAGAACCGGACACAGTACTCTAGTTGGGGCCTAATCTTCGTCTTTGGCCTCCTTGTCTCGAAAGACAATGGGTAAGCGCCTGGAGGTCGTCAGTGGTTTGTGAAGCAGCGCCTGGAGTGGCTATAAAGGCCAATTCTAAAGTGACAGACTCTTCCAAAGGCACTGCAGGTAAAATTGGTTGTCGGGGCTGTTACACAGTTGGCTCTCTCCTTGCGCTTCTGTCTTTTTTCCTGCCAACTGCTAAGTCTCTTCGACTCACCACACTTTAGCAACGCCTGTATGGCTGCCCGCCAGCTCTGGCGATCACTGGCAACTGACTCCCACGACTTGTGGTCAATGTCACAGGACTTCATGTCCCGTTTGCAGACGTCTTTAAAGCGGAGACATGGACAGCTGGTGGGTCTGATACCAGTGACAAGCTCGCCATAGAATGCGTCCTTGGGGATCCTGCCATCTTCCATACGGCTCACATGGCCAAGCCATCTCAAGCGCCGCTGGCTCAGTAAGGTGTATATGCTGGGGATGTTGGCCGCCTCGAGTACTTCTGCGTTGGAGATACAGTCCTGCCACCTGATGCCAAGGATTCTCCCGAGGCAGCGTAGATGGAATAAATTAAGATGTCGCTCTTGGCTGACATACGTTGTCCAGGCCCTGCTGTACAGCAAGGTACTGAGGACACAGGCTTGATACGCTCGGACTTTTGCGTTCCGTGTCAGTGCGCCATTTTCCCACACTCTCTTGGCCAGTCTGGACATAGCAGCGGACGCCTTTCTCATGAGCTTTATATATGTTCAGCATAACTTCCCTGCTTTTGTACTCTATGCCTCTATTCTGAAGCCCAAGATCCCATATCATTTGCTCGCCATTCTCTCAATATGTCCTGCCACTTTCAAAGATCAATGTACATGAATCCCTAAAATAAAAGCAAAATACTGCAGATGCTGGAAATCTGAAATAAAAACAAGAAATGCTGGAACCACTCAGCAGGTCTGGCAGCATCTGTGGAAAGAGAAGCAGAGTTAACATTTCAGGTCAGTGACCCTTCATCGGAACACCTAGGTCCCTCTGTTCCTGCACATTCTTTAGAACTGTGTCATTAACTCTATATTGCCTCTCCCTATCCTTTCTGCCAAAATGCATCATCTCACACTTGTCAGTATTAAATTCCACCTGCCACTGTCTGTCCATTCCGCTCGCCTATCTATGTCCTGTTGCAGGTGGTTCATATCAACCTCACTTTGCCACTCCTCCAAGTTTGGTCTCATAGCAAATTTTGAGATCCTACTCTGTATTCCAAGATCCAAGTCATTTATATTTCGCAAAAAAAGCAGTAGTCCAGGCAGTGACCCTTAGGGAACACCACGGCCTACCAACCTCCAGTCTGAAAAACAACCATTTACCACAACTCACTGTTTTCTGTCCTTAAGCCAATTTTTTTGTCCAATTGGACATTGAACCTCCTATTACATGAATATTCCAGTTATTGTTCCTAGCCCGATTTGTGGTCCTACTGAGAGACAGACAGGAAAAAAAGACAAACGATTTGAAATAGTTTTCCACAATGGTAATCACATTCGCAAAAATGATTCCTTTTCTTAGTCACAGTTCATTGGCCGAGGTCAGCTTGGAGGTAATATCATAGGTGGATTCCAGTTTCATGAGGTAATTTTATTTCCCAAATGACAAAATTAATTTTGAATAATTTAAAGTGGACTCTATGAAGCAAGGCATGAGTACAATACAGTTTCCAGATCAAAAGTGTGAAGTGAGTTTTAGAACTTGTTATGGTGACAGAGGCATGCTGGTGTTAGATGGTAGTGCAGAACGGGTCGGAAAGACTGAGGCAAACTAAATGAACGACGGGACTTCAGGAGAGAGAGGCTGAGAGATCAATAGTGCATCAGGAGTGGGAATCATGAGATACAAAGGGATGGATGGAGAGAAACTGCTGGGAATAAAGAGACATCACTGAAAACTACCTGTCTAAATCTTCATGTTTCCTCAGTGTGGACGGCTCTGTTGGTACAAATACTCTTCCAAAAACGGAATTTCCAACAGAGTCATTTTGAATGTAAAGGTGTAATAGTCTACAGGTGATACAATAGCTCTTTGGGGCTACAACGAAACCATTTTACCAGCTTTAAGTTACAAGGCCAATCATAGAATGGTTACAGCACAGAAGGAGGTCATTTGGCCCGTCATGTATACTGGTGTGCATGGTGCCACTTTCCCTTTTATTCCATGGTCTTTAGGTTTTCTGGCCAGCCTATTATGTGGCACTTTATTAAAATACCTTTTGGAAGTCCATGTACACTACATCAACAACATTACCCTCATCAACCACCTGTTATCTCACCAAAAACTCAATCAAGACAGTGAAACACAATTTTCCTTTAACAAATCCATGCTGGCCTTCCTTAATTAATCCACACTTGTCCTAGTGACCATCGATTTTGCCCTGGATTATTGTTTCTAAAAGCTTTCCCACCACCAAGGTTAAACTGACTGGTGTGTAGTTCCTGAGTTTATCCTCACACCCTTTTTTTGAACAACTGTCCATCCCCTGGCATCACACCTATATCTAAGGAACAAAGAACAATACAGCACAGGAACAGGCTATTCGGCCCTCCAAGCCTGCGCTGATCATGATGCCTGCCTAAACTAAAACCTTTTGCACTTCCGGGGTCCGTATCCCTCTATTCCCATTTTATTCATGTATTTGTCAAGATGCCTCTTAAACGTCACTATTGTACCTGCTTCCACCACCTCCCCCGGCAGCAAGTTCCAGGCACTCACCACCCTCTGTGTAAAGAACTTGCCTCCCACATCCCCTCTAAACTTTGCCCCTCTCACCTTAAACCTATGTCTCCTAATAACTGACTCTTCCACCCTGGGAAAAAGCTTCTGACCATCCACTCTGTCCATGCCACTCATAACTTTGTAAACCTCTATCATGTCGCCCCTCCATCTCCATCGTTCCAGTGAAAACAATCCAAGTTTATCCAGCCGCTCCTCATAGCTAATACCCTCCAGACCAGGCAACATACTGCCAAAACTCTTCTGTACCCTCTCCAAAGCCTCCATATCCTTCTGGTAGTGTGGCAACCAGAATTGTACGCAATATTCCAAGTGTGGCCTAACTAAGGTTCTGTACAGCTGCAACATGACTTGCCAATTTTTATACTCTATGCCCCGACCAATGAAGGCAAGCATGCCATATGCCTTCTTGACTACCTTATCCACATGCGTTGCCACTTTCAGTGACCTGTGGACCTGTATGCCCAGATCTCTCTGCCTGTCAATACTCCTAAGGGTTCTGCCATTTACTGTATACTTCCCACCTGTATTAGATCTTCCAAAATGCATTACCTCACATTTGTCCGGATTAAACTCCATCTGCCATTTCTCCGCCCAAGTCTCCAACCGATCTATATCCTGCTGTATCCTCTGACAATCCTCATCACTATCCGCAACTCCACCAACCTTTGTGTCGTCCGCAAACTTACTAATCAGACCAGCTACATTTTCCTCCAAATCATTTATATATACTGCAAACAGCAAAGGTCCCAGCACTGATCCCTGCGGAACACCACTGGTCACAGCCCTCCATTCAGAAAAGCACCCTTCCACTGCTACCCTCTGTCTTCTATGACAGAGCCAGTTCTGTATCCATCTTGCCAGCTCACCTCTGATCCCGTGTGACTTCACCTTTTGTACCAGTCTGCCATGAGGGACCTTGTCAAAGGCTTTACTTAAGTCCATGTAGACAACATCCACTGCCCTTCCTTCATCAATCATCTTCGTCACTTCCTCAAAAAACTCAATCAAGTTAGTGAGACACGACCTCCCCTTCACAAAACCATGCTGCCTCTCGCTAATAAGTTTGTTTGTTTCCAAATGGGAGTAAATCCTGTCCCGAAGAATCCTCTCTAATAATTTCCCTACCACTGATGTAAGGATCACCGGCCTATAATTTCCTGGAATATCCTTGCTACCCTTCTTAAACAAAGGAACAACATTGGCTATTCTCCAGTCCTCTGGAAACTCATCTGTAGCCAATGAGGATACAAAGATTTCTGTCAAGGCCCCAGCAATTTCCTCCCTTACGAAGAAGGGTCACTGACCCGAAACGTTAACTCTGCTTTTCTATCCACAGATGCTGCCAGACCTGCTGAGTGGTTCCAGCATTTCTTGTTTTTATTTCAGATTTCCAGCATCCGCAGTATTTTGCTTTTATTATCCCAGCAATTTCCTCCCTTGCCTCCCTCAGTATTCTGGGGTAGATCCCATCAGGCCCTGGGGACTTATCTACCTTAATGCTTTGCAAGACGCCCAACACCTCCTCCTTTTTGATATCGACATGACCCATACTATCTATACTCCCTTCCCTCGGCTCATCATCCATCAAATCCTTTTCTTTGGTGAATACTGATGCAAAGTACTCATTTAGTACCTTGCCCATTTCCTCTGACTCCACGCATAGATTCCCTCCTCTGTCCTTGAGTGGGCCAACCCTTTCCCTGGCTACCCTCTTGCTCTTTATATATGTATAAAAAGCCTTGGGATTCTCCTTAATCCTGTTTGCCAATGACTTTTCGTGACCCCTTTTAGCCCTCCTGACTCCTTGCTTGGAAATTGGAAGATTATGGCCAGTGCCTCCATAATTTCCACCCTTACTTGTTACAACCTCTGTGTGACTGTTAACATTAAAACACGAGATATGAACTTCCCGGACCAATCTGAAGAATTACATGACCAGATTTCACGTTTTAAGACTTTTATTATAATAAGTAAACTAAAAATCACCAATAACTAAATGGTACTTTGTAAGAAGCTAACACTCTAAATTACAGAGAAAGGTATTTTCCTTTACTTATGAAAACCTCACACCACATTTATATGTTACACTGTCCTCCTTTGTGAAATCTTTGCAGCAGAAAGTCCCAAACTCCTCCCAGTTGCAATGGGTTGGATCTCCTAGAGCTTCTCAAAGTCAATATCCTCTTTGCTCGCTTCTTCCGAGCACTTTCGCCCTGGACTTCCATGAATAAGGAGATCTCTGGTAATCCTGCTGGTCTTTTCCTTCTCTGCAAACTCAACTTTTTCAAATCAAGTTCAAGGCTACCCAGACTTTAGCTGCATCAATGTTCTGAGAGCAGGTGATCTCTTTCTCTCTCTCTCCCCGTTACCATTGCTGGTCCTTGTCTTCCGGTCTTCCTTACAGCCTCGAGATTTCTCCAAGTCTGTGGAATTTATCCAGAATCAGAAGGTCAATAGCCATTTGTTTTTTTCCCATTATGCAGAGCCCACAAGGTTGGCTACAGCAGAGCTACCTGGGCTTTCATTTTTCCCCAGGTGTTAGCAATTGCAATTTGCATTTACATTTTCAGAGCCACTGGCTCCTTGTTTATGATCTGAATGTCTGGGAGGGTGAAAACCATTGCTCTTCAGGTTTTACAATCTTGCCTTCTGCTTTTCAAAACAGTCTTTTTGATCTGAGTTCTTTGTTGTCCTGGTAACCAAGATTCCTGTCTTGTCTTTAAGCAGAGTTGATGTAAGGTCACATGACTTCTAATTCCATCCTGCACCACATTAAACATCACAGTTTTTAAAAAAAACATAGTCATCTTACAAAGTCCAGCGTTCATAACACTTCTCGCAGTATCGCATGGGGTACCGCAAGGATCAGTGCTGGGGCCACAGCTGTTCATCGAAATTGGCCCTCCCCCAATTAAGTACTTTTACTCTAGATTGCTCCCTATTCTTTTCCATATCAACCTGAACATTGTACTAGGATCACTTTTCCCTAAAAGTTCCCTGACTAACATTGGACCCACCAGATTTCCCCACAATCAGATCCAGTCTCCTTCCTCCCTGCCACAGATTTAAGGTTTCAGGAAAAGATTTAGGGACGATGTCAGGAAGAACTTTTTGATGCAGCGAGTGGTAATGATCTGGTAATGAAGGTGGAGGAAGCGAGGATGATTAATGATTTCAAAAGGAAATTGGATGGAAATTGGCAAAACTAAACTTGCAAGGCTACTGGATTGTTCTACAAAGAGCAGGCATGGACTCGATGGGCCGAATAACCTTCTTCTGTGCCATTAACAACTCTAACTCTCACTCGCTGGGCCGGAAACACACTGAAGAAAAATTCTCCTGAACACACTTCAGAAACTCTTTCCCTTCTCTGCCTTTTGCATTACTATCCCAGTCTACATTAGGATGATTAAAGCCCCCCAATTATAATTACGCTACAGTTTTTTGGATCTCTCTGTAATTTCCTTGCAAATTTGTTCCCCTAGATCTTTCCCACTAGTTGGGGGCCTATAGAATACACCCAGTAGCGGAATGGTACTTCTTTGTTTCTTAACTCTAACCAAACAGATTCTGACTTTGAACGCGCTAGGACATTCTCCCTCTCTCCAGCACTGTAATATTCTCCCTAATCAATACTGCTCACCCTTTCTTTTCTTCTCTAACTTTTCTGAATACCTTGTATCCAGGAATAAATAGTACTTTGTCCTGCCCCTTTTTGAGCCAGGTCTCCGATAATGCCACATCATACTTCCATATGGTTATCTGCACCTACAGCTCAACAAACTTATTTACCATGCTTCATGTATTTACATACATGCACTGTCAACCTAATTTAGACCTTATTGCATTCCCTCGTACTCTGACTCCAACTACTTTCCTATTATTACTTACTCTTCTGCTATCTGTCTCTCCCAATCCTTTGTGCACCTTGTTACTCCTTTCTAATGCTATATCCTGGTTCCCAGTCCCCTGCCAAGTTTGTGCAAAGCCTCCCCAACAGCGCAAGTAAACTACCCCGCGAGGATATTGGTCCCGGTTCTGCTGAGGTGCACCTGTCCTCCCCCAGAGGCAGTCCCAATGTCCCAGGAAGCTAAGACCTCCCTCCTGCACCATCCCTCCAGCCACATATTCGTCTGCTCTATTCTCCTATTCCTATATTCATTGGCGCATAACACAAGCACAAGCTTTACTTCGTATCAAACAACACCATCCCGTGTCCTTTTCTCTGCAGCAAACATGGAATTTTGCACAGGACAACTTTGTAACTTTGTCAAATAACTTTTTTCTGTTCTAACCACGTAGGAGCAAGCCACAAATGGCACACTTTTTCAGTAAATACAGCAAAATGGTGACAGAATTAAGTAGGGTTTTATACAAATAAAAAACCTTTGTCATTGATAGGGCATTTCCCAATTAATGCCACATACATTTAGGCTGGAGACCAGATTAGTGTGAATAAATTTCTAAAATACATACCTTAAGAAAATGAAAGTGCTTGAGCATGGCAGCCACCTCTTCTGCGTTGTGCCCTTCTTTCAGGAAGTCCAGCTCTAATGGCATGTTCTTCTTTGCTTCATCAACCAGCCACGCAAAGCTGAAGTCAGGGAACATCCACGACACGCCTTGAACCAGAATCTGTTAATAACAAACACCCTGCATTACAATCAATGTCAATGTTTTATATTCTACAATAAGACATGACCTTAAAGGAACCTTCTGTTCCCCTTGACCTTACTTGACAAATCTAGTAACACCAATCTACTTAATCTTTTGTATCTCATTAATATCGTAGAACCCATTCTGAAGTGTGCAAGAGAGCTGTTGCTCTCAATTCCCCTCAGTGTCACAGAAATCACTGCACACATGCCATAGTCTTCATGTGCCATTGTTCAGAAGTCATTGCTACGACGTGGAGCCTAATAAGTAACATGTGAACTTTAAAGAAACAATGGAAAAGTGCCCTTGTAATCCAGCCTATTTAGTGTGTAAATTGGGCAGTCTATATACGCCAGTGCAGTCAGACCTCTGGTCATGGGCCATTGGGAGCTGCGAAGTACAATGGACTAGAGATTTTCTGAGGCAGATTGAACCTAAAAGATCTTAGGGTACAAAGTTAAGGAGTACATGTAGCATTGCCCTGTACTGGACAACTACCAACATATCACCAACTCCATAAGGTTAACAAAGAGGCTTGCCAGCAAAGGCCTCCATTCATCTGGGTGCATAACAAATAGGAGCAGGAGTAGACACATGACCCCTTGAGCTGCTCCACCATTCATTACGATCATGGCTGGTCTTCTGCCTCAACTCCACTTTCCACCTGCTCCCCCATACCTTGATTCCCTGAGACACCAAAATTATGTCTATCTCAGCCTGAAAGATATTCAACAATGGAGCATCCCCAACCCTCTGAGATAGAGAATTCCAATGATTCAGAACCCTCTGAGTGAATAAATTTCTCATCTCAGTCCTAAATGATCAGGCTCTTATGCTGACTGAACCCTTGTGCCCAGCGAGGGGAAACAATCTCTCACTGTCTACCCTACCCAGCCTCTTCAGAATCTTGTATGTTTCAATGAGATCACCTCTCATTCTTCTAAACTCCAGAGAGTACAGGCCCAATTTACCAATCTCTCATCATGGGACAACCCTCTTATCCCAGGACCCAATTTAATGAACCTCGGCTGTACCGCCTCCAATACAAACATATCCTTCCTTAGATATGAAGACCAAAACTGCACAGAGAAATCTCCAGTAACTGAACCAACATCCTGTACAATTGTAGCAAGACTTCCTTATTGTTGTACTCTAATCCCTTTGCCATAAAGGTCAACATGCTATTTGCCTTCCTACCTGCTTGCTGTACCTGCATGCTAACTTTGTGTTCCTTGTATGTGCACACCCAAGTCTTTCTGTACATCAACATTTAAAGGTTTCGTGCCTTTTACAAAATATTCTGCTTTTCTATTCTTACGACCGAAGTGAATAACCTCACAGTTCCCCACATTATACTCCATCTGCCATCTTGTTGCCACTCACTTAACCTGTTTATGGGCTGGATTTTTTAAAGGCTGCAAGGTTGGGACCTGGTGCGGGCAGGATTTCAAAATCATGGTCCCGGAGGTTGTCTTGGATCCTGATGGCTCCGGGACAGTTTTGAATTTTCAAAGGACTGGCCTGGGGGGTTGGGGGGAGGGAGTGCTCATTGCCAATTAACGGCCCCTTAAGCTCCTTAACAAGCTTGTTAAGGGGCCTGTGCAGTTGCGATTAGAATTTTCAATCTCTAGTTCAGTGAACCCGAACAGTCTAGTGCTCTTAGTGCACAGTTGTCGGCATCGAGCAGGGACATCAGAAACTTCTCTCCATTTAATTTAAGCTGACCTTTCTGGGACCAACTTGTGCTGGTTCGAACGTTCTGCTGTCATCTAGTCTGTATGACCACTTCCATCCCTGGGGACACTGCTGGCCATGTAAGGAGTTGCCTGCTCTTCAGCAAGGTAGTGGCAGCCCCCAACATGCTTGCCACCTGCCCTTTCTGCTGGCGCCAGGCAGGCAACTCCTGCTTCCTGGAGGCGCTCAGCGCTTCTAATTAGGCTCCGAGCTCACTTCCTGCCCAATTAGGGCATGTATATTTAAAAATAGCGTCACAAGAGCAAATCAGCTCAGGTGCAGGGTGGGACCCAGAATTCATCGGGTTATCAGGTTCCCAACCCCACTTTGAAAATCAGGCTCCAAATCTCTTTGCAGCCTTTATGTGTCCTCCTCACAGCTTAGATTCCCACCTAACTTTGTATCATCAGCAAACTTAGATACATTACTTTCGGTCTCTTCATCTAATTCATAATATAGATTGCAAACAGCTGAGGCCCCAGCACTGATCCTTGCGGCACTCCACTAGTTACAGCCTACCGAGTTCAAAATGCCCCACCACCTTCTCAAGCGCAATTAGGGGTGGGCAATAAATGCTGGCCTCGCCAGCGATGCCCACATCCCAGGAAAGAATTTTTAAAAATAGATTCCAGCATTTTCCATAAAACTGATGTCAGGCTAAATGGGCTGTAGTTCCCTGTTTTCTCTCCCCCTCTTTTCTTGAATGGTGGTGTTCCATTTGCTGACTTCCAATTCACTGGGTCCATTCTAGAATCTAAGGAATTTTGGAAAATCAGAACCAGTGCATCCACTTCTTTTAGAATTCTGGGATGTAGGCCATCAGGTCCCATGGATTTGTTGGATTTTAGTCCCTTAGGTTTCTCCAATATTTTTTCTCTGCTGATATGAAGTGCCTTAAGTTCCTGACTCTTATTAGCCCCTTGATCAGCCTCTATTTCTGGTATGTAATTCTACTGTGAAGACAGAGACAAAGGGCTGGATTTTACATAGGAGGTGGGGCTCTCAGCGCCGGGCCGAAAAGGCAGAGAGAACCTCACTTCGGCCTTTTCCTGCCCCCCGCAGAGTGATCCTCCGGTCTTTTTACAACAAAGTTTCACGAGCCGGGATCCCCGTCCCTTTAAATATGGGGGTCCCGCCTCCATGAGCCGGCAGCTCAGCGGCATTGGCAGCGCCACTGGTGGCCACTGTTGGTACTGCAGAGGCCTCGGACCCAAGCCCAGCGCTGGAAGCCCGGACCAGAGGTACGTGAGGAGGGGTCACTGGGGCCAGTCCGGAAGTCCCCGGCAGGGGAGGTAGGGCGGGGAGGGTAGCCAATTAAAATAATTAACAGCCTATTAAGGCTTGTTAACAGAAGCCGACTGGGATTTTCCAGTCAGCCTTGAGGTTCCCAGAGGCAGTGGAGGCTTGTGTAACTGCCTGGAGGTGGACTCCCAGCAGCAGACCCGGAAGGGGGCCGGGGGGGGGGTGGAGGTGGGGCTAGAGCTGCAGGCAGGCTTACAGGCCTACCTGCCTGCCTGGGTTGCAAAGCAGCTGCAGGCCGTCCTGCAAAGGGGATTCCCCCCACAGTGGTGGCCTGTCTTCAAAAGCTACAAAAAAGTTGTAGAGATGGTGCCTCCATTTTGAAGCACCCTCTCCTTCACTGACCTTCCATTGTATTCTGCTGCTGCTTTCAAGCTGGAAGATCTCCGATTGGCCCTCCAGCTTCAAGAGTCCACCTGCTGTCCTTTATTGGACAGCATGCCCGCCCTCTGATCATTAATTGGCCACTCTGGGAAAAATCACATTGAGGGATGGATATTATGTGCTGAATGGTCTCCTTCTGTGCCGTAACTTTTCTATGGTTCTATGGGTGCAGCTCCAACAACACTCAAGAAGCTCGACACCATCCAGGACAAAGCAGCCCACTTGATTGGCACCCCATCCACCACCTTCAACATTCACTCCCTTCACCACCGAGTACCATATACAAGATGCACTGCAGCAACTCACCAAGGCTCCTTCAACAGCACCTTCCAAACCAGCGACCTCTACCATCTAGAAGGACAGGGCAGCGTAAGCAAGGGAACACCACCACCTGCAAGTTCCCCTCCAAGCCACACACCATCCTGAGTTTGAACTAGATCGCTGTTACTTCACTGTCGCTGTGTCAAAATCCTGGAACTCCCTTCCTAACTGCACTGTTGGTGTGTCTACATCCCAAGGACTGCAGCGGTTCAAGAAGGCAGCTCACCACCATCTTCCCAAGGGCAATTAGGGATGGGCAATAAATGCTGGCCTAGCCAGTGATGCCCACATCCCATGAACGAATGAAAAAAAAAGTGCCACTTTCCAGCCCCATCCTCAGATCCCTGGATTTCCTTAGTGTCCAAGCATCTAACGACCTCTGACTTGAATATACTCAACGACATCATCCACAGCCCTCTGGGGTAAATTCCCAAGTCCAAAGATTCACAATCCTTTGAATGAATAAATTTCTTCTCACCTCAGTCTGAAATGGCCAACCCCTTATCCTGAGACTATGACCCCTAAGTTCGAGACTCTCCAGCCAGGGGAAACAGACTGTCAAGCCCTCTAAGAATTTTATAAGTTTCATTGAGATCAACTCTCATTCTTTTCAACTCCCTAGAATATATCTCTCCTCATAGGACACTACCTTAGGAATCGATCTACAGCCAACATTATGGGGGTTGGTAGCATAGTGGTAATGTTACTGGACTAGTGGCCTAGATTAATGCTCCAGAAATATTAGTTCAAATCCCACCATGGCAGCTCGGAGAATTTAAATTCAATTAATTAATAGATCTGGAATAAAATGCTAGTCTCATTAATAATGATCATGAAACTGTCAAATTGTTGTAAAAACCTATCTGGTTCACTAATGTCCTTCAGGGAAGGAAATCTGCTGTCCTTACCCAGTCTGGCCTACATGTGACTCCAGATCCACAACAATGTGGTTGACTTAACAGCCCTCTGAAATAGCCTAGCAAGCCACTCAGTTGCATCAAAGCACTGCAGACTAAAGCACTGTGGGTGTGCTGACATCACATGGACTGCAGCAGCACTTTCTCAAGGGCAATTAGGGATGGGCAATAAATGCTGGCCTTGTGAGCAATGCTCACTTCCCACAAACAGGAAAAAAAAATTGTACTGTACTCTTATCAGCTGACCTACTGGCTAGCCTTGAACGGGGGTATCCAACCTTTCTCTGTGGGGGCCCACATTACAATTTTTGTCCTACAATGAGCAAATTTCATAAAGATAAAGGATTAGAAATTTATCTTCCTATGAATCAAAACAACAAAAAATGTGCCTGTCCATTGGGTATGAGATGTCTCTATGCAATGGTCAAGAGAATGATGACATTGCATTCATGTGCCATAGGGTGAGCTGTGGTGCTCACCATGCTGCTGTTCTTGGGGCAGAACATGGTTACATCTTTAGTAATTCTAGATGCCAGGGACTCTAATGTGCAGCATTGCTTGGGTCATGGAAGGTGGTGAGGGGAAATAATGTAAAAATTTGAAGTTTGGTCCAGCGATCCAATACAATCGATTGCAGAGTGAAACTAGAATAGGACAGCCATGATTTAAAAAAAATGATGATTGTCACAGTGCCAATAGGCCTCAAAGTACCAGAGCAAAATTCCTCACACCACAGACAAGATTGCCTGATCTTGGGACTCTTGCCGGTGTCAATGTTATTGGATTACACGGCCTGAAGTCCCATACTGCTCTAAACCTGTCCCACCCTGGCCTTTCAGAGAACTTACAAACATACAGAAATGGCAGAAGAGAGTGATGTGGAGAGATTTAGGGAGGGAATTTCAGTGCTAATGGCTGAAGGCATGGCTGCCAATGTTGACGTGATGAATGTGACAAATGCACAGAAGGCCAGAACTGGAGTTCTGAGAAGGTTGTAGGGTTGGAGAAGATTATAGAGATAGGAAAGTGCAAAGCCATGAAGGAATTTCAATACATGGATGAGAATTTTAAATTTGAGGAACTGAAAGCCAGTGCGGCTTAGCAGGCACAGTTGTAACAGGCCAGTGGGACTTGGTTTGGCATAGGATATGGGCAGCAGAGTTCAGATGAACTGATGTTCATGGAGTATGGGAGGGCAGCCAGGAGAACACAGGAATAGTCAAGCATTTAACAGCTGTAAACAGCCAACTGGATATAGTAACCTATATTGCTGGCTGCATCAAATGACAACATCATTGTCAACAGGAAGGGGCAGTGGAGCTCAGTTCATTACAGCCTGTCGAGCTGAATCCATTACTGGAAGCATATTAAACCTCTTCCAAAAGGTCATTCACATAAGCTTACTTGACACCAGTGGTGTCAATAGGAAAATGCATCATGCAGAGTTTTAATTACACTGTTCACTTTGCTTTGATAGCATAAGAAGGAATATTAAACTTTTAATTTATTTTTGTTAGAAAACAAAATTGTTTAGAATTGAACAAAAACAATAGCAAGTTTTATTTTGTTTTTAAAGGGTAAACTAAGAAGATAAGGAATTTGACTTTCACAATTGTAAGGCACAGCCTCTTCCCCTTTCTGATGACATAACAGCAATAGCAAAAGAAATAGCACCTGATTTTTTTATTCTTTCACGGGATGTGAGCGTCATTGGCCAGGCCAGCATTTATTGCCCATCCCAATTGCCCTTGAGAAGGTGGTGGCGAGCCGCCTTCTTGAACCGCTGCACTCCAGATGGTGTAGGTGCACTCACAGTGCTGTTAGGAAGGGAGTTCTGGGATTTTGACCTAACGACAGTGAAGGAAAGGCGATATAGTTCCAAGAATGATGTGTGACTTGGAGGGGAACTTGCAGGTGGTAGTGTGCCCGTGCATCTGCTGCCCTTGTCCTTCTAGGTGGTAGCGGTCATGGGCATGGAAGGAGCTGTCTTGGTGAGTTGCTGCACTGCATCTTGTAGATGATACACGCTGCTGCCACTGTACATCGGTGGTGGAGGCAGTGAATGTTGAAGGTGGTAGATGTGGTGCCAAACAAGCAGGTTGCTTTGTCCTAGATGGTGTCAAGCTTCTTGAGTGTTGTTGGAGCTGTAGCCATCCGGGCAAGTGGAGAATATTCCATCACATTCCTGACTTGTGCCTTGAAGATGGCGGACAGACTTTAGGGAGTCAGGAGATGTGTTACTTGCCGCAGGATTTCCAGCCTCTGACCTGCTCTTGTAGGCACAGTATTTATATGGCTGGTCCAGTTCAGTTTCTCGTCAATGGTGAGCCCCAGAATGTTGATCGTGGGGTTTCAGCGATGGTAATGCCATTGAATGTTTGGATTCGCTGTTGCTGGAGATCGTCATTGCCTGGTACTTGTGTGGTGCGAATGTTACTTGCCACTTATGAATGTTGTCCAGGTCTTGCTGCATATGGACACTGACTGCTTTGGGGGAAAACTCCGCTCGTTGGAATCATACCTAGCACAAAGGAAGATGGGTTTTAGAGCTGAGTACCAGAGGGGAGGCAGGATTAGCTGCTCTAACCATCAAAGCAATAGTTAACTAAGTATGGCACCAAGGAACCCCAACAAAACTGAGATCAATGGAGTTGGGGGAGGGGGAGCAGTCAAGGGCATAAGTCCATGGCTGGAGTCACATTTGACGCAAAGGAAAATGGTTTTGGTAGAGGTCAGTCATCACAGTGCTAGGGCATCGCTGCTGGTGTTCCTCAGGGAAAGTCCTCTAATTTCAGATGCTTCATCAATGACTTTCCCCATTATAAGTTCAGGATTGGAGTTGTATGCTGATGGTCATCCAGTGTTCAATTCCATTCATAAATACAATAATGAAGCAGCCTAATGCTGGCCAATGGCAGGAGCTGGACAACATCTAGACCCGGGCTGGCAAATAGTAGATAGCAACACATAGGTGCCAGGTAATAGCATCTTGAACAAGAGGAAGCCCAGTCATTTCCTCTTGGTCTTCAATGGCAACACCATCATCATCTTGTGGCAGTGGGAGATGGGGTGGGCGTGGTGGTTCACAACACACCAGACGCTATACTTAGCCAGTAATAATCAACAACGTTGATGAAGACGCAAGCTACATACCATGTGATGCGTGCCTCACCTGCTAATGCATTAAAGATTCTCCATCATCTGCAATGCTCAAGTCAGGCTTGTGATGGAAAACACACCACACATCTGGACAGAAGCTGCCAGAACAACACTCGAGAAGCTCCACCCCATCCAGGTCAGAGCAGTACCCTTGATTAGTGCCCCTGTCACTGGACTCCATATCCACTCCCTCCATCACTGGCACACTGTGGCTGCAGTATGTACCATCTACTGGGATGTACTGCAACAACTCACCAAGCTTAATTCAACAGCACTTCCCTACTTTGTGACCTCTAAAACCAAGAAGGACAAGAGCAGCAATGTAATGGGAACACCATGACACCTCTGAGTTCCTCTCCAAGTCACACACCCACTCCCGACTAGCACATATATTGTCATTACTTCATCGTCACTGACTTAATATACAAGGAGTTTCCTTCCTAACACCATGGTGGGAGCACCATCACCACAAGCACTGCACAAGTTCAAGGATAAGACCCAAAACTATTTTTGATTCGAATTAGAAATAGGTATGAGTGCAGCCTTGTCAACATTGTCCAAGTCCCAAGAACAAATAATTAAAAACACACATCACCCCTGATAAAGGAAATGCTCTAAAGGGGGAGTTTACAAACCTTGTTCTTTATTCAGTGTGTGTTCATAGTTGTTTTATTTAGGGATTGTCCTAGGAATGGAGAAAATACAGAAGAGTACCCCTTGAAAAGAGGTTTGACAATGCAACACTTGTCAATATGTCATCTGTTGTACTAAGGGTAACAAATAAAATGTTTACGTGAGAGCAAATGACAGCTTAGCCTATCATCCCAACCAGCGCACTCCTTCCACACATCCTGTAGACTTAGTCATTACGGTCCAGAAGGAGGAGATTTAGCTCATTGAGTCCATGTCAGCTCTCCATGGAGCAAACCAATCAACCCCATTCCCAGCTCTATTCCCGTAGCCCTGCAAATTTATTTCCCTCAAGTGCCCATCTAATTTCCTTTAGAAATCATTGATTGCCTCAACTTCTACCACCTTCATAGGCAGCGAGTTCCAGGTCATTACCATTCGCTGTGTAACGAAGTTCTTCCTCAATTTCCCCCTGCATCTCCTGCCTAAAACCTTCAATGTGTCCCCAGGCCCTTGTATGATCATCCAGTGGGAATAATTTTTCTTTGTCCACCTTATCTAAAACAGTCATAATCTCGTGCACCTCTTTTAAATCTCCCCTCAATCTCCTTGGAGAACAATCCCAGTTTCTCCAACCTAACCTTGTAGCAAAAATCCCTCTTGCCTGGAACCATTCTGGTAAATCTCCTTTGCACCCAGTCAAGGACCCTCACATCCTTCCTAAAGTGTGGTGACCAGAACTGGACCCAATACTCTAGTTGTGGCCCAACCAGAGCTTTTTTAAGGTTCAGCATAACTTCCTTGCTTTTGTACTCAATACATCTACCGATGAAGCCCAAGATCCCATACGCTTTGCTAATTACTCTCTCAATCTATGATATCATGGATTCTACCTGATTTACCTAATGCCCTGAGAGAATATTCTGCACAAATATTCCCTGATCCCCAAAGGATACCAAAAAGAGACTGCAAATTATCTACTCATTGATTCCTATATCTCCAGTACCTAACCCTTGCACCCAACACAAACCCAGCAACATAGTTAAATGTTACCTCCTCCTGGCTATCCTTAGCCCGATGATCTTCAGTCCTCTCCTCATTTAAATGAGACATCGTCCCACATTGAACTAGCTTTAGTGGAACCCACTCTTCCACAGGTGAACTGCACTATGCAAACTTACTTACATCTGTTTGCTAAACCTTTTCGAATGGCAATACACCTCTTTAACAAGGTGAAAATACTAGGATAGTTTCTCTGTTCAGGGTTTTGATTCCAAAATGGTTGCTCTGTTAAGGGTTGGAAATGACCTAACTTCAAAGTGACTGTAACAATCTCAGCATAAAATTGCTCAAGGCTTACTGATTTTAATGATGGTATGTAACACGTTTAACAAAACAACCACAACTAACCTTTAATACTGTCGTGTTTCTGAAAGCAATGCCACTGCTTTGATTTTGAAGCGATACTTGTTTAATTAATAGTACCAAAATTAACCAGCACGGTTCACACTTATTTCAGTTCTACAATCATTAACTGCACAATGGATTATGTTACACAAATATATATTGTTGTTTAGGCTACGATGATAAATTTTTTGCCATAAAGGTTATGGAAGTGTATGCCAGTGCATTGATTTGGGACAATATTTTTTCCTCTTAAAGGTCACAGCTTGATCAATCATCCCTGGCAGTCAGGAAATCCAAGTGTGTAATCATTCACAATCCATTTTATTGCACAGTTTAATTGTTGAATATTCTACACATCGCAGAACAAAGGTATTCCCTTGTGGTGTATAGGGTTGTCTGATGATGATTTGACTCCGGTTAATATTGTGCATCGTTGAAAGCAGGTCATGCCAGTGACTGGAGCTGGTCAGCAATCATTTCACACTTACATGCACTAACTACACATTACTGTTTGCCAATAAGCTACCAGCTTTAATGGAGGCCCCCAGCCAGGAGGATGCGTTACTGTTCAAAGTGTTCAAAACAGTCAAGTTTGTGAAGGGCCATTTTAAGAGAGAAAATGATGGCTTTTTCTTGAAAGAGATGACTGTCAGGTTTTAGAACACAAAAATATAAGAATAAGGGAGCAGGAGTAGACCATACAAGCCCTCGAGCCTGCTCCACCATTCAATATCATTTTTATTATTCATTCACGGGATGTGGGTATCGCTGGCTAGGCCAGCATTTATTGCCCATCCCTAATTGCCCTTGAGAAGTCGGTGGTGAGCTGCCTTCTTAAACTGCTGCAGTCCTTGGGGTGTAAGTACACCCACAGTGCTGCTAGGAAGGGATTTTCAGTATTTTGACCCAGCGACAGTACAGAAACAGCGATATAGTTCCAAGTCAGGATGGTGTGTGGCTTGGAGGGGAAATTGCAGGTGGTGGTGTTCCCATGCATCTGCTGCCCTTGACCTTCTACGTGGTAGAGGTCGCGGGTTTTGAAGGTGCTGTCGAAGGAGCCTTGGTGAGTTGCTGCAGTGCATCTTGTAGATGGTGAAGGGAGTGAATGTTGAAGGTGGTGGATGGGGTGCCAATCAAGCGGGCTGCTTTGTCTCAGATGGTGTCGAGCATCTTGAAGATTGTTGGAGCTGCACCCATCCAGGCAAGTGGAGAGTATTCCATCAGACTCTTGAGTCGTGCCTTGTAGAAAGAGGCCACTTGGCCCATCGTGTCTGTGCCAGCCTAAAAATGATCCAACTATTCTAAGCCCACCTCCCAGCATTTAGTCCATAGCCCTGCAGTTTACGGCACTTGAGGTGCATATCCAGACTCCTTTTGAATGAGTTGAGGGTCTCTGTCTCAAATACCCTTTCAGGCAGTGAGTTCCAGACCAATAACTCCCTCTGGGTGAAAATGTTTTTCCTCATCTCCCCTCTTAATTTTTCTCCAATCACGTTAAATCTATGCCCCTTCATCACTGACCTCTCTGCTAAGGTGAATAGACCCTTCACCTCCACTCCATCCAGGCCCCTCAAAATTTTGTACATTTCAATCAGATCTCCCCTCAGCCTTCTCTGTTCCAAGGAGAACAACCCCAGCCTATCCAATCTTTCCTCATAGCTACATTTTTCCAGTCCTGGCAACATCCTCGTAAATCTCCTCTGTATCCTCTTGAGTGCAATTACATCCTTTCTGGAATGAGGTGACCAGAAGTGCAAGCAGTTCTCAAGTTGTGGCCTAACCAATGAGTTATACAGTTCCAGAATAACCTCCCTGCTCTTGTATTCTATACCTCGGCTAATAAAGGAAAGGATTCCATATGCCTTCTTAACCACCTTATCGACCTGTCCTGCTACCTTCAGGGATTTGTAGACATTCACTCCAAGGTCCCTTACTTCCTCTACAGTTCTCAGTATTTTCCCATTAATCATGTATTCCTTTGCCTTGTTTGACCTCTGCAAATGCATCACCTCACACTTCACCAAGTTGAAATCCATTTGCCAATTTTCTGCCCATCTGACCAGACCATCAATATCTTCCTGCAGCTTACAGCTATCCCCATCGCTATCTCCTCACTTTCTTACTGGATTTATTAGTGACTGTAATATACGCATGGCTGCTAGTTTAGGACTCCCCTACAAGTGGAAGCATTTTCTCTCTGTGTTCTTCTTTGGCCTCCTTGTCTCGAGAGACAATGGGTAAGTGTCTGGAGGTGGTCAGTGGTATGTGAAGCTTGTGAAGCAGCGCCTGGAGTGGCTATAAAGGCCAATTCTAGAGTGACAGACTCTTCCACAGGCGCTGCAGATAAAATTGGTTGTCAGCGCTGTGACACAGTTGGCTCTCCCCTTGCGCTTCTGTCTTTTTTCCTGCCAACAGCTAAGTCTCTTCGACTCGCGACTCTTTAGCCCCGCCTTTAAGGCTGTCCGTCAGCTCTGGCGATCACTGCCAACTAACTCCCACGACTTGTGATCAATGTCACAGGACTTCATGTCGCATTTGCAGATGTCTTTAAAGCGGAGACATGGACGGCCGGTGGGTCTGATACCAGTGACGAGCTCGCTGTACAATATGTCCTTGGGGATTCTGCCATCTTTCATGTGGCTCACATGGCCAAACTATCTCAAGCGCCGCTGGCTCAGTAGGGTGTATATGCCAGGGATGTTGGCCGCCTCGAGGACTTTTGCGTTGGAGATACGGTCCTGCCACCTGATGCCAAAGATTCTCCGGAGGCAGCGAAGATGGAATGAATTGGGACGTCGCTCTTGGATGACATAGGTTATCGCTGCCGTCGAGCAAGGTACTGAGGACACAGGCTTGATACACTCGGACTTTTGTGTTCCGTGTCAGTGCACCATTTTCCCCACTCTCTTGGCCAGTCTGGACATAGCAGCGGACGCCTTTCCCATGTGCTTGTTGACTTCTGCATCGAGAGACAGGTTACTGGTGATAGTTGAGCCTAGGCAGGTGAACTCTTGAACCACTTCCAGAGCGTGGTCACTGATATTGATGGATGGAACATTTCTGACATCCTGTCTCATGATGTCCGTTTTCTTGAGGCTGATGGTTAGGCTGAATTCGTTGCAGGCAGCCGCAATCCTGTCGCTGAGTCTCTGCAGACACTCTGCAGCATCGTCAGCAAAGAGGAGCTCCCTGATGAGGACTTTCCGTACTTTGGTCTTCGCTCTTAGACGGGAAAGGTTGAACAACCTGCCATCTGATCTTGTGTGGAGGAAAATTCCTTCTTCTGAAGACTTGAACGCATGTGAGAGCAGCAGGGAGAAGAAGATCCCAAACAGTGTAGGTGCGAGAACACAGCCCTGTTTCACGCCACTCAGGATTGGACATTTTCTCTCTGTCTACCATACCTTAAAACCACCTTTATAATTTGAAAGACCTCTATTAGGTCACCTCGCAGCCTTCTCTTTTCTAGAGAAAAGAGCCCCAGCCTTTTCAGTCTTTCCTGATATTTGTATCAGTTGGATCTGAAACAGATGAATCTGTGAGGAACTTTTCAAACATTAACTTTGAAAAAAAAAATCATTCTGATGTGGAATCTGTAAAAGAAACTGGCTAAACAAGCAATTTGCAAAGAAGTTGCTACCAGCTTGCTCTGATTGAAATTTCACCCTTTTTCTCTTTGCCTCACTGAATTACACACAAGATTTAAAGAATTGCGTTTAAAGTGGAATCTTCAAGGGCGGAGAAAAAGACAGAGTATCGTCTTTGAATCTTTCAAGTTTGTGTAAACCGCCTGAGTACAAAGACTGCATTCGTTGTTAATCCACTGAGTGCCTTTATGAAGTCCTTGGAGGTTTTGCATTGATTTCTCTTCTGTCCTCTGCACATCATTTTATAAATTTTGCATCTTAAGTGTCTGATTTAATAAAAATTCAAATTCATGGCACCCCGAGGTTTTTTTTGCCAGCAACTGCTTTTGGAATATTTTTTACAACAGTAAGGTAGCATCTTCTTTTAAGTAAAAAAAAACTAATCTATTTTCTATCACAAAGGCACAGCACGCTCTTATGGAAACGAGAGTGCTGTTCCAAGAGGTGATAAATGATTACGAAGTGACTAACATGGAGAAGCAGCAGTAATACTCAGTTCAAAGGGGGAGTGAGCGATAATTGCATGGATAACTATAAATTGTACGTCTTCTCTATACGACTGAATGGGAGCATACTGCAGCAGAAGGCGGTGTCTTTTGCGGAATTGGCAGGGAATGGAACGGGTACTAAGTTTCTAAGCACTTTTCAGGCCATCGGTGATAGTTGATAAGGTGGGATAATTCTGGTAGGGAAAGATGAAGTAAGGGTGGGAGGAGACTCACGCGGAGCATAAACCCCAGCATTGACCAGTTGGGCTGAAAGGCCTGTTTCTGTGCTGCAAATACTATCTACTACCATCTAACAGCAAGGAAGATTGGGCAAGTTCAGAAAGACCACAATTATCCCACCAACATTTGGTTTTATTTAATTACAATTCAATAGCTTTCAATTTGAACCCGAGTACAGTTACAAGGCACTGAAGCAGGTGTCTGGAGTTACTGCAGAAACCCTTCAGTAAATTCCCACTTGAGATGAACCACAATTCATTACTAGTGCAATTAGTAAGCTCACTGGTAATTTTTTCTCAAGGCGAAATAATCACAATATATTGCATTTTCACTGAAGGCAAATCCACATTATTACGTGAACAAGTAAAACAGAATTTAATTAAAGTCTGAAATTGAATAGGACTACAAAATAAAATGGGTCCTGAGAGAACAGTCTAAAATGTTACTGCTCATCTAATAAGTGTCTTAATAACATTTTACTGAACTAAAGCAGCACTGGATATTGCTGCTAAAAGAGGAGTGGACACTGGGCAGTTTGTAGGAAGACTGAGGAAGGTAAGAAAGTCCCCAGGAAAGAATCAGTTGATCGAATAGAATCATAGAATGGTTACAGCACAGAAGGAGGCCATTCAGCCCATTGTGTCCGTGCCTGCTAAGTTTGAGTACACAAGAGAGCTTGTGAGAGGGTGCAGAGCAGGGAAAGTGGGTAGATGATGTACTTACAAATATCCTACACTTCCAAGAATGGCCTGCTACTTACACTCCTGCTCGAACACGGCCACATTGGTTGCCGTGGTAATTTCACGAACAGCGTGACCTGCTACACTGTGTATTTCTACCAGCCATTTTTTGATGAAGAGGGAGCAAAATTGGACCGGAACCAAAAATGGGCGCAGGGATTGCGAAGCAGGATTACACCATATCTGTTGCTTCCGATGCGGAAACGTTGTGCTGTCTGTTAATTTAAAAGATTGCAGTGTGCAGCCGGCGCTAAGTGTGATTAGTGGCCCTCTAAACTTTGCGAAGGCAGTGAGACCAGATAGCCAAAACAGTCGGTGTCAGGGGTCTAGCCCTGAGGACCTGGATGCAGTGCTGCAAGAAGTTCAATGCCCTCACAGGAATGGTCAAGGTCAATGAATGTATCGGCAGATGTCATATCCCACTAACTGCACCACTAGCCTTACACACTGCTCAATGCACCACACCCCCATCACTAACCAACACCCTCTATCAATCAGGATTCTTGCCTAATTTTCATATGTTTCACCTCAATCCCATACACTTAACACTGCTGCAAGCTTCACACTCACATCTCACACCTTGCACAGGCTGCCAGCTATTCAACCATAACAGTCACATCACACAAACACATTGCACCACGTTCACTGACACACTTCCTTCTCTTGCAGGACAAGGCAATATACAACCACAAACAGCAGCACTTAATCAGTAGGGGAAAGGTATAACTGGACATACTCACCCCCACAGAAGAGACAGTGCAGGTCATCATTGAAGAGGCCACTGCAGAGGCCGTGGCCAGCAGCAGCGCTGAAACCATCAAAGATGACGGCATCCTAATATCTAATCTTCCTCCTCACATCCTATCTCCCCCTCACCCCACAACCTTCTGATTTACAAACTGCAAATTGTGTAAGCATGCACCTCCACCTTTCCCCACTCTAACTCTACCCTTATGCCTTTCTCTTTTCAGATACCAAAGAACTGCAACTTGGCTAGGCAGTGGTTGAAAGGCAAGAAGTGGGAATGGAAGAAGACAGTGATGATGAAGAAACACCACTTACTATGACACTTACAGCCACCAGTTCAGATACTGACACTGTGCTTATTTTAGAGGGTAGCTTAGAGGTGGGATCTGTACATGGTGAGAACACCATAACTGGCCTGTCGTCAGGGTAGGGGGTCAAGCCTGCCAAATTGATCTTTAACGTTGCCTGAAAGGAACTGTTCTAGAAAGATCCCACTAACAGCCATTTACACGTATTTGGGATACTAAAACAAAAAAGAGACAACTGACATCTTTCCATATCTTCTCTTCTTTTCTTCAAGAATGAGTAAGTATTTGGCCAAAGTATTATTTTTATTGTAACAGAGCTCTAAAGAGAAAATCTCTATTTTTTCGGTTAACCAGGATGTGTGTGTGTGTGCACATGCGCGCGTGTGTGAGGGGCTAAGGTAAAAGGGAACTTTCATATTTCACTCTGTGTGTTAATGCATTGCTTCATTACTGGTTATGTCTTGTTTTATAATAAACTGATAATTTTGTTTTTTATTAAAGAAACCTGGTTGGTGGATTTCATTCTGGGATAAAAATAGAGTCTATGATTGACTGTATTTGTAACTGGGTAAACAGAAATATATGTTGTGACCTGTGGAGAAGTGGAACTAGAAAAAATAGTGCACTCCTCCCGCCTCAGTTCTAACACTCAGCTTCCACTGCAGCATAAGCAGAAGCCACCCAATATCTGAGCGCTGCAGAGGAAGCAAAGACTCCTGTAATGCAAGGTCAACTTGCTGCCATGGAAGCTCAGCCTGTTGCCAACAAGGCTGTGGATACCAGTGTTCAAAAGTGTTTGCAGGGTGTCACAACAGTCAGCAGTCTATCCTCCACCAAATTACTAGGATTGCTGAGGTATCGCTCCAGGAGAGTGCCAATGGCACTCTCTCGGTGATAGCATACGTCGTCCCACCACTGCCATTCCACCAGTGCTCTTGCTGTTGCCTGTCTGCCAGCCAGCGCAGATTGCTGCTGCACATGCTAAGATGGTGCAATTTGAAACCAGGCCTGCTAGGGTTAGAGGTGCTCGAGGTCATCATGCAGGCCATCTGCAGACTTTCCCATTGAAAGTCAGCAGTTTTCCACCAGCCATGCTGCAGCCACTGGGGTAACACTGTGTAGGAGCACGAGGACAGGCAAAGGCACACAGAAGGCAGTAATAAGGGAATGCACAAGGATGATTAGTTGACATTTGTATGCAATATGCCATTTATAAATTTGGTTTGAAATGTTCATGGCTTGGCCACACTCATGCCACAGTAGACTGCAAACTGGGACATGTTGTAAGTATCCTTAAAGTTAGGACTAAGCCCTTCAGCATCTGCCACACCATTCCCTAAAGACTTTAGCAACTTTAAACAACTGTAGCAACTACCAAACACTTCTACTATCACAGCTACACCAGTAGAAATCAATTGGCAACTAACCTGCATGTAATTGATGAACTGTTTAAATAACGTTAGGTGGGGGGCAGGAGGAGGGAAATCCTTCCCATTGCTGAACGTGTGCTCAGCTGTGCAAGGTTAAGAGAGGGTGTTAGCTGGAGTGTTGAGCTCCACAATGGGAGTGCTGGCGTCAAATCACCATTACACGCTGATTGACTTCATGATCTGCATACTTCTGGCGGAAGGTCTCTGCAGGTGAGCTAATGCCCTTGCCAAAATGGCATCCAGTGTGGCTTGTAGCTGAAGTGTGCACGCATGCCACGGACATCGTGCAGTCAAAACAGCACTCATAGCACCGGGCACTAAGGAACTTAATTTCACAGCCAGAATATCACATTGTGAAAAGCTCAATCAAAATTGCCCAGACAAGGCAGCGACGAAACCCCATCCGATGAATCCAATCAAGAACATTGACCCAACAAAGACATAGTTTGGGCGGGACCCCTTGGTTGCCCCAGTGCATCCAGCTGAGGCCTCGCAACCAAGGTGAAACAACTTGATTCAGCCTTTAAATACTCATCGCTCACAGTACATATAAAGCCACGCTAGTAAACTTTATACATGCGCTGACTCCCCCACAAGCACCATGCAAAGTGTGCAACGCCCTCATAAGAACATAAGAAATAGGAGCAGGAGTAGACTATTCAGCCCTTCAAGCCTACTCCACCATTCAATGAGATTGTGGCTGATCTTCCACTTCAACACCATTTACCTGCACTATCCCTGTATCCCTTGATGTTTTGAATATGTTGAAATCTATCAATCTCAGTCTTGGACATACTCAACAACTGAGCTTCCACAGTCCTCTGGGGCAAAGAATTCAAAATTCACCACCCCCTGAGTGAAGAAATTCCTCCTCATCTCAATCCTAAATGGCCTGCCACTTATTCTGAGACTGTGTCTCTTGGTTCTAGACTCCCCATCCTGTGGAAACCTCCTTCCTGCATCTACCCTATCGAGCCCTGTAAAAATTTTGTGTGTTTAAATGAGATCACCTCTCATTCTTCTAAACGGCAGAGAATAAAGGCCCAATCTTTCCTCATAGGACAATCCGTCCATCCCAGGAATTAGTTAGGTGAACATTTGTTGCATTCCCTCTACGGCAAGTATGTCGTTCCTTGGGTAAGGAGATCAAAACTGCACGTAATACTTCAGGTGTGAACTCACCAAGCCTCTATATAATTGCAGTAAGTCATCTTCACTCCTATACTCAAATCCTCTTATAATAAAGGCCAACATATCATTTGCCTTCTTAATTGCTTTCTGTATCTGCATGTTAGCTTTCAGCGACTCACGAACTAGAACACTCAAGTCCTTTCGAAGTTCAATACTTCCCAGCCTCTCACCATTTAACAAATACTCTGTATTTCTGTTTTCCCTACCAAAGTGGATAACCTCACATTTCTCCACATTGTATATCATCTGCCAAATTTTTGCCCACTGCTTAGCCTCTTCAAATCCCCTTGAAGTGTCTTTGCACCCCCCTCACAAATCACACTTCCATCTAGTTTTATATCTTCTGCAAACTTGGAAATATTACATTTAACCCCCACATCCAAGTCATTGGTACAGATTGTGAAGAGATGGGGCCAAGCACTGATCCTTGCGACACCCCACCAGGCATAGACTGCCAAACTGAAAATGACCCACTTATTTCTACTCTCTGTTTTCTGTCCGTTAACCAGTTCTCAATCCATGCCAGTAAATTCCTCCCAATCCAATGTGCACTAATTTTGTTTACTAACCTCGTGTGTGACCTTATCAAAAGCTTTATGAAAATCTAAATATACCACATCCACTGGTTCCCCCTCATCTATTTTGCAGGTTACATCCTCAAAAAACTCCAACAGGTTTGTTAAACATGATTTCCTGTTCATAAATCCATGTTGAATCTGCCCAAACCTACCAATATTTTCTAAGCGTCCTGTTATCACATGCTTTATTACAGATTCTAGTATTTTCCCTACGACTGATGTTAGACTAACAGTTCTTTAGTTCCCTGTTTTCTTTCTCCCTCCTTTCTTAAATAGTGGGGTTACATTTTCCACCTTCCAATCTGCAGGAACCATTCCAGAGTCTATAGAATTTTGAAAGATGACCACCAATGCATCTACTATCTCTACAGCCATCTCTTTCAACACTCTGGGATGTAGATCATCAGGTCCAGGGAATTTATCAACTTTAAGTCCCATTAATTTCTCTAGTACCTTTTTTTACTACCATTAATATCTTCCAGTTCCTCTTGTACACTGGTCCCTTGATTCTTGATTTTAGGAATGAAACCGGACGGACCACCCAGCATCGACCTAGGCACCTGAAACGACAACGGCAAACCCAGCCCTGTCGACCCTGCAAAGTCCTCCTTACTAACATCTGGGGGCTTGTGCCAAAGTTGGGAGAGCTGTCCCACAGACTAGTCAAGCAAAAGCGTGACATAGTCATACTCACGGAATCATACCTTACAGACAATGTCCCAGACACTGCCATCACCATCCCCGGGTATGTCCTGTCCCACCAGCAGGACAGACCCACCAGAGGTGGTAGCACAGTGGTATACAGTAGGGAGGGAGTTGCCCTGGGAGTCCTCAACATCGACTCCGCACCCCATGAAGTCTCATGTCATCAGGTCAAACATGGGCAAGGTAACCTCCTACTGATTACCACCTGCCGCCCTCCCTCAGCTGATGACTCAGTACTCCACCATGTTGAACACCACTTGGAGGAAGCACTGAGGGTGGCAAGGGCACAAAATGTACTCTGGGTGAGGGACTTCAATGTCCACCGCCAAGAGTGGCTCGGTAGCATCACTACTGACCGAGCTGGCTGAGTCCTAAAGGACATAGCTGCTGGACTGGGTCTGTGGCAGGTGGTGGGGGAACCAACAAGAGGGAAAAAGATACTTGACCTCGTCCTCACCAATCTGCCTGCTGCAGATGCTTCTGTCCATGACTGTATTGGTAGGAGTGACCACCGCACAGTCCTCGTGGAGATGAAGTCCCGCCTTCACATTGAGGATACCGTCCATCGTGTTGTGTGGCACTACCACCGTGCTAAATGGGGTAGATTTCGAACAGATCTAGTAATGCAAAACTGGGCATCCATGAGGCGCTGTCGGCCATTAGCAGCAGCAGAATTGTACACAACCACAATCTGTAACCTCATGGCCCGGCATATCCCCCACTCTACCATTACCATCAAGCCAGGAGACCAACCCTGGTTCAATGAAGAGTGCAGGAGGGCATGCCAGGAGCAGCACCAGGCATACCTCAAAATGAGGTGCCAACCTGGTGAAGCTACAACACAGGACTATCTGCATGCCAAACAGCGTAAGCAGCATGCGATAGACAGAGCTAAGCGATCCCAAAACCAACGGATCAGATCTAAGCTCTGCAGTCCTGCCACATCCAGCCGTGAATGGTGGTGGACAATTAAACAACTAACTAGAGGAGGTGGCTCCACAAATATCCCCATCTTCAATGATGGGGGAGCCCAGCACATCAGTGCAAAAGATAAGGCTGAAGCATTTGCAACAGTCTTCAGCCAGAAGTGCCGAGTTGATGATCCATCTCGG
The DNA here is from genome assembly GCF_036365525.1 of Heterodontus francisci. Classification (NCBI taxonomy): domain Eukaryota; kingdom Metazoa; phylum Chordata; class Chondrichthyes; order Heterodontiformes; family Heterodontidae; genus Heterodontus; species Heterodontus francisci. The sequence continues at coordinate 17,798,942 of NC_090379.1, forward strand.
CCTCCTCCTGAAGTCCCCAGCATCACAGATGCCAGACTTCAGCCAATTCGATTCACTCCGCGTGATATCAAGAAACGACTGAAGGCACTGGATACTGCAAAAACTATGGGCCCTGACAATATTCCGACAATAGTACTGAAGACCTGTGCTCCAGAACTTGCCGCGCCCCTAGCCAAGCTGTTCCAGTGCAGCTACAACATTGGCATCTACCCAGCAATGTGGAAAATTGCCCAGTACACAAAAAGCAGGGCAAGTTCAACCCGGCCAATTAACGCACCATCAGCCTACTCTCAATCATCAGTAAAGTGATGGAAGGTGTCATCAACAGTGCCATCAAGCGGCACTTGCTTAGCAATAACCTGCTCAGTGACGCTCAGTTTGGGTTCCGCCAGGGCCACTCAGCTCCTGACCTCATTACAGGCTTAGGTCAAACATGGACAAAAGAGCTGAACTCAAGAGGTGAGGTGAGAGTGACTGCCCTTGACATCAAGGCAGCATTTGACCGAGTATGGCATCAAGGAGCCCTAGCAAAACTGAGGTCAATGGGAATCAGGGGGAAAACCCTCCGCTGGCTGGAGTCATACCTAGCGCAAAGGAAGATGATTGTGGTTGTTGGAGGTCAATCATCTGAGCTCCAGGACATCACTGCAGGAGTTCCTCAAGGTAGTGTCCTAGGCCCAACCATCTTCAGCTGCTTCATCAATGACCTTCCTTCAATCATAATGTCAGAAGTGGGGATGTTTGCTGATGATTGCACAATGTTCAGCACCATTCGTGACTCCTCAGATACTGAAAAGCAGTTCGTGTAGAAATGCAGCAAGACCTGGACAATATCCAGGCTTGGGCTGATAAGTGGCAAGTAACATTTGCGCCACACAAGTGCCAGGCAATGACCATCTCCAACAAGAGAGAATCTAACCATCTCCCCTTGACATTCAACAGCATTACCATCACTGAATCCCCCAAAATCAACATACTAGGGGTTACCATTAACCAGAAACTGAACTGGAGTAGCCATATAAATACCGTGGCTACAAGAGCAGGTCAGAGGCTAGGAATCCTGAGGCGAGTAACTCACCTCCTGACTCCCCAAAGCCTGTCCACCATCTACAAGGCACAAGTCAGGAGTGTGATGGAATACTCTCCACTTGCCTGGATGGGTGCAGCTCCAACAACACTCAAGAAGCTCAACACCATCCAGGACAAAGCAGCCCGCTTGATTGGCACCCCATCTACAAATATTCACTCCCTCCACCACCGACACACAGTGGCAGCAGTGTGTACCATCTACAAGATGCACTGCAGCAATGCACCAAGGATCCTTAGACAGCACCTTCCAAACCCACGACAACTAGAAGGACAAGGGCAGCAAATACACGGGAACACCATCACCTGCAAGTTTCCCTCCAAGTCACACACCATCCTGATTTGGAACTATATCGCCGTTCCTTCACTGTCGCTGGGTCAAAATCCTGGAAATCCCTTCCTAACAGCACTGTGGGTATACCTACCCCAAATGGACTGCAGCAGTTCAAGAAGACAGCTCACCACCACCGTCTCAAGGGCAATTAGGGATGGGCAATAAATGCTGGCCTGGCCAGTGACACCCACATCCCATGAATGAATTTTTAAAAAAAATTCTCCATTAATTATGGGAGGTTTTTAGTATTTTCTTCCATGAAGACAGACACAAAGTATTTGTTTAGTTAAAAGCAAAATACTGCAGATACTGGAGATCTGAACTAAAAACAGAAAATGCTGGAAATACTCAGCAGGTCTGGCAGCATCTGTGGAGAGAGAAGCAGAGTTAACGTTTCAGGTCAGTGACCTTTCATCAGAACTGGCAAGGGTCAGAAAAGAATTAGATTTTAAGCAAGTGAAGGGGTGAGGGAGGGAAGTGGTGGAGAGTTGGTGGGGAAGAGAACAAAGGGGAAGGTGTGTGATAGGGCAGGAGAGATTAAATAACAAACAAAAACAAGAAATGCTGGAGTCACTCAGCAGGTCTGGCAGCATCTGTGGAAAGAGAAGCAGAGTTAACGTTTCGGGTCAGTGACCCTTCTTCGGAACTGACAAATATTAGAAAAGTCACAGACTATAAGCAAGTGAGGTGGGGGTGGGGCAAGAGATAACAAAGGAGAAGGTGCAGATTGGACCAGGCCACATAGCTGACCAAAAGGTGTCCTGGGACAAAGGCAAAGAGAGTGTTAATGCTTGTGGTGAAAGACAAAAGCATTAATCCAAAGAGAGAGTTAATAGCAGTGTAAATGCGGAACACCTCCACTCAGTCCGACAGCGTGACCCTGAGCTTCCGGATGCTTGCCATTTCAACACACCACCCTACTCTCATGCCCACATTTCTCTCCTTGACCTGCTGCAGTGTTCCAGTGAACATCAACGCAAGCTCAAGGAGCAGCACCTCATCTTTCGATTAGGCACTCTACAGCCTTGCGGACTCAACCTTGAGTTCAACAATTTCAGAGCATGACTGGCCCCTTTTTAATTTTTTTTTAAATTTTATTTTATTTTGTAACTATCTGCCTGTTTTTCTTGATGACAGAGCTGCTCATTATTCTACTATTATCACCCTTTCTGGACTAATGCTTTGTCTTTCACCACAAGCATTAACACACTCTCACACTCTTTGCCTTTGTCCCAGGACAGCTGTGTTATTTAATCACTCCTGCCCTCTGCTCTATCACACACCTTCCCTTTAATTCTCTTCTCCACCCAACCTCCACCACGCCACCACCCCCTCCACTTCTTCACTTGCGTAAAACCTAATTCTTTTCTAGCCTTTGCCAGTTCTAATGAAAGGTCACAGACGTTAACTCTGCTTCTCTCTCCACAGATGCTACCTGACCTGCTGAATATTTCCAGCACTTTCTGTATTTGTGTCGTTTCTCTGCCATTTCCTTATTCCCCATTATAAATTCTTCTGATTCCACTTATAATGGAGCCACATTTGTTTTTGCTAATCTTTTCCTTTTTACATACCTATAGAAGCTTTAACAGTCCATTTTTTATGTTTCTCACTAGTTTTCTCTCATATTCTGTTTTCCCTTTCTTAATCTTTTTCTTGGTCCTCCTTTGCAGAATTCCAGTATAAATATGAATCAAACTGTCAACAAGAAAATGTTTTTCAAATGTAACAACTTTTTTTTCTCTGCTAATAGTTATGCAATGATTACATAGAATTACAGAGTGTACAGTACAGAAATAGGCCATTCGGCCCAACATGTCCATGCTGGGATTTATGCTCCATGCTAATATTCATGCTCTACACGAGCCTCCTCCCACTCCTCCTTATCTAACTCTATCAGCATAACCTTCTATTCCTTTCTCCCTAATTTGTTGTCTAGCTTTCCTTTAAATGCATCTATGCTATTCGCCTCAACCAAGCCTTGTGGTAGCGAATTCCACATTCTAACCACTCACTGGGTAAAGAGGTTGCTCCTAAATTTTTTGTTGGATTTATTTGTGACTGTATGACCCCTAGTTTTAGACTCCACCACAGGGAGAAACATAATCTCTACATCTACCCCATCAAACCCTTTCATTGTTTTAAAGGCCTCTATTAAATTACCTCTCAGCCTTCATTTTTTTTTAAAGAGAGAAAACAGCCCCAGTCTGTTCATTCTTTGTATGTCATCACAGGGTGTACCTATTTAGACAATTTCCCCACTGAAAATACCACAAAGGGACACTCTAGTTAATAACATTGTGGGTGGGATTCTCCCATTAGACCACCTGTAACTTCAGCAGAAGAGTTGAGGAGACCTCGAGAAAACATTGGAAATGCTGATTACACTGTTCTAACACAGTTTCTGCAGTTCTCGTACCAATGTTACAGCAGACTGGTGGGTGGAAGGTGGGTGGTGTAACCCCCCGGGAAATTCACCCCAAAGTCATCTTAGTCGCTAAGCACCAGAACTGTATGCCAGACTGCTTATAGACATCGCTAGGGAGATCAGCTAGTAGTAAATTAAAAGTCTTGCAGGTTGCTGTGTCACACTTTTATCAAACCATTAAATGTTTGGTTAGTTCCTGGGAAATTTATGGCGATGAGCAAAACAGATAAAACAGACTATCTCTGAGCACATCTCGAGAAAATCTTTCCAAATCCGAGGTCTGTTCCCCAATCACAGATCTCCACCCATTTCGACATACAACATAAACCAAACTCATGCCATATCCTACAACATGCCATGAGCAATCCCAAGGGACGTCCACTGGCATCTTTGCTACAATTGAGGATGTGACCTTGAGAATAAAGAAGGCTGAAAAGAGAAGGCTGAGGGGTGACCTAATGCAGGTCTTTAAAATGATGAAAGGTTTTGACAGAGTGGACAAAGAAAGACTGTTTCCACTTGTGGGGAAAAGCAAAACTAGAGGCCATCAATATAAGATAGTTACCAAGAAATCCAGTAGGGAATTCCGAAGAAACCTCTTCATCCAGAGAGCTGGTGAGAATGTGGACTCATTACCACAGGGATTAGCTGAGGAAAATAGTATAGATGTAGTTAAATATCTGAGGAAGAAGGGTACCGAGGGTTACGCTGAATAGAGTTAGATGAGAAAGGATGGGAGGAGGCTTGAGTACAGCATCAATGCCAGCATAGACTGAATGGGCCAAATGGCCTGTTTCTGAGTAGTAAATACGATGTAATTCTTTGTAATTCTACGTAATAAAGAAACCAATCTATTGGCGGAGTGAGGTCCCAGCTGGAACAGGGCCTGCCGTTCCAATTCAAGAGGGTGTCGGGAATCACTGGCAGTAAAATAAAAACAAATTGTGAAGAAAAGTGGAGCTTGAACCGAAGCCAGGCCTTCACTGCCACAGAATGGTGCACACCAGGGCCACACAGTGTCAAAATTAATTAGCTTGTCAACACGTGGCAGCTGGAGTAATATTAAAATTTGCCTTGCAAAATAATTATCCACTCAAGCAAAATGAGAACAGAACGATACTGTCGGAGCAAAGTGAAAGAGGGTGTCACAATATTATGATCCCTTTTAAAGAGAGAGTCTCACTTCTGGGATCCCTCTTAAAGGGAGAGTCTCACTTATATATTATACATAATATATAGATATCATTACATAACTGATTCATGCTTGTGTAGAAATTGATATTTTATGAAGCAGTAATATTCCATATGCTGGTACCCGCCACCGTGTCCCACCAGCTAACCTGTTGATTAAGATGGTGAGTGGATGCTCATGTGAGTCTGCCAACTCGACAACATCATCTGTGAAGGATTTGGAACTTTTCAATATGGGCTTTAAAAACTAAAAGAATGAGATACTACCAGGTTTGAAAGCTATTATCAATACTTCAGAGTCTTGAAAGGTAACTTGAGATGATGTACTTTCGTGGAGATAAGGAGTGGGGTTAAAGATAAGAAAGAGGCCTATCTGAATCATGAGAAAGACGGAGAAAGGGAAACAACAGCAAGTAAGAAACAATGCCAAATCAGCCATTAAGTTTGCAGAGATAGGGTAGAAGAATTTGGCCATTCCGAGTTGTAAGTTGCAATATTGGCAAAGGTCGTAAGCATCTCTATCTGTAAAACTGTTGTGTTTTAGTGTCAAAAAACCCAATTATTTGGAAAAGGTTGCAGCATCTGTTGATCCTTACCTCAGTAAAGAGAGAGTTTTAAAAAAGCTTATGGTGATCAAGTGCCCGACCAGAGATCAACACATTGAGGACAACAGGGAATTTAGTTGGATTGCGTGGCATTAGAGTCTAGTTGGCTCTTGCACCTGTAGGAGGAGGTTAAGTAAAGCTCGGAGGAATCCAAGGAACAGTCGATAAGATAAGGGAGCTTATAAGTCTCAAAGAGCCAAATCAGGGCATCAGCTCGGGGAACTTGGAGAAGTGGAGACTGCCAGACTCCCAAGAGGGGACAAACAATTTGGGACTCAAAGCAGCACTTACGTGCAAGGTTCAGCTCGGGCAGCTGAAACAGGAAAAGATCAAGGATAGGCAGACAAAGGTATACTAGTTATTAGTTTTGTTTAAAGTTTAAAAGGGAAGCCATGATAGTTTCAGAATAGTCTGCAACATTCATTGGCTATCTCTCGGGATACTATCTGACCTATCGGTGCTGAAGACGCTAAATGGGATGGTGAGAGTGGACAGTTTTGCCTCACTTCTCGCTTCAGCGAGATCATTTCTCATTTATCCTCACACAGGAAGGTTTGCAGGCAAACGAAGACAGCAACAGGTTGAAAACAATGCTGCTGCTGCTCATAAATAGTTTCAGTGGAATTAGATTTTGAGAAAAAGCTGGCATTTTGCTGTTGAAATCAAACACTGAAAGCTTTCATTCTTTGCACAAAGTGACGATAAACACCAACAACCCAAACAGAGACTTGGCTACTGCTAAACGCCCAGTATCGTCTAACACAGTCCTCTTCTTTCTTTCCGAGATTCAACAGCGACTGCAGATCAAAATGTACCTCTTTGGCTAGAAAGTGCTTTGGGACATCCTGAGGTCGTGAAAGGTGCTATAGAAATGCAAGCTCTTTCTTTCTTGCTTGCTTTCCCCTAGCATGCTGCTTTTGTAAAATCCCACATACAGAACAGCTAGTCATAGAGCTATACAGCACAGAAACAGGCCCTTCAGCCCATCGTGTCTGTGCCGGCCATCAAGCACCTATCTAATCTAATCCCATTTTCCAGCACTTGGCCCGTAGCCTTGTCTGCTATGGCGTTTCAAGTGCTCATCTAAATACTTCTTAAATGTTGTGAGGGTTCCTGCCTCTACCACCCCTTTAGGCAGTATGTTCCAATCACCTTTGGGTGAATTTTATTTGTCCTCATATCCCCTCTAAACCTCCTGCCTCCTACCTTAAATCTATGCCCACTGGTTATTGACACCTCCACTAGCGCCCCTCATAATTTTGTATACCTCAATCAGGTCCCCTCTCAACCTTCTCTGCTCCAAGGAAAACAACCCCATCCTTTTCAGTCTCTCTTCATAGCTGAAATGTTCCAGCCCAGGCAACATCCTGCTGAATCTCCTCTGCAGCCTCTCAAGAGCAATCACATCCTTCCTATAGTGTGATGACCAGAACTGCACACAGAACTCTGGCTGTGGCCTAAGTAGCATTTTATACAGCTCCATCATAATCTCCCTGCTCTTATATTCTATGCCTTGGCAGATAAAGCTAAGTATCCCATATGTCTTCCTAACCACCTTATCTACCTGTGCTGCTGTCTTCAGTGATCTATGGACAAGTACACGAAGGTCCCTCTGATCCTCTGTACTTCCTAGTGTCTTTTTCTTTCCATTGTAATTCCCTTGCCTAGTCCTCCCAAAATGCATCACCTCACACTTCTCAGGATTAAATTCCATTTGCCACTGCTCAGCCCATCTATATCGTCCTGTAATCTAAGGCTTTCCTCCTCACTATTTACAACACCACCAATTTTAGTTTCATCTGTGAACTTCCTATATTCACATCTAAATCATTAATGTACACTACAAACAGCAAGGGTCCCAGCACCGATCCTTGCGGTACACACTGGTCACAGGCTTCCACTTGCAAAAACAACCCTCGACCATCACCCTCTGCCTCCTGCCACTAAGCCAATTTTGGATCCAATTTGCCAAATTGCCCTGGATCAAAGAACAAAGAACAGTACAAGCACAGGAACAGGCCATTCGGAAGCCTGCGCCGATCTTGATGCCTGTCTAAACTAAAACCTTCTGCACTTTCGGGGTCCGTATCCCTCTATTCCCTTCCTATTCATGTATATGTCAAGATGCCTCTTAAACGTCGCTATCGTACCTGCTTCCACCACCTCCCCCGGCAGCAAGTTCCAGGCACTCACCACCCTCTGTGTAAAAATCTTACCTCGCACATTCCCTCTAAACTATGTCCCCTAGTAACTGACTCTTCCACCCTGGGAAAAAGCTTCTGACTATCTACTCTGTCCATGCCGCTCATAACTTTGTAAACCTCTATCATGTCGTCCCTCCACCTCCGTCGTTCCAGTGAAAACAATCCAGGTGTATCCAACCTCTCCTCATAGCTAATGCCCTCCAGACCAGCCAACATCCTGGTGAACCTCTTCTGTACCCTCTCCAAAGGGTACTTTGATATTGTGGCAACCAGAATTGTAAGCAATATTCCAAGTGTGGCCTAACTAAAGTTCTGTACAGCTGCAGCATAACTTGCCAATTTTTATACTCTATGCCCCGACCGATGAAGGCAAGCATGCCGTATGCCTTCTTGACTACCTTATCCACCTGCGTTGCCATTTTCAGTGATCTGTGGACCTGTACGCCCAGATCTCTCTGCCTGTCAATACTCCTAAGGGTTCTGCCATTTACTGTATACTTCCCACCTGTATTAGACCTTCCAAAATGCATTACCTCGCATTTGTCCGGATTAAACTCCATCTGCCATTTCTCCGCCCAAGTCTCCAACCGATCTATATCCTGCTGTATCCTCTGACAATCCTCATCATTATCCGCAACTCCACCAACCTTTGTGTCGTCCGCAAACTTACTAATCAGACCAGCAACATTTTCCTCCAAATCATTTATATATACTACAAACAACAAAGGTCCCAGCACTGATCCCTGCGGAACACCACTAGTCACATCCCTCCATTCAGAAAAGCACCCTTCCACTGCTACCCTCTGTCTTCTATGACAGAGCCAGTTCTGTATCCATCTTGCCAGCTCACCTCTGATCCTGTGTGACTTCACCTTTTGTACCAGTCTGCCATGAGGGACCTTGTCAAAGGCTTTACTGAAGTCCATGTAGACAGCATCCACTGCCCTTCCTTCGTCAATCATCTTCGTCACTTCCTCAAAAAACTTGATCAAGTTAGTGAGACACGACCTCCCCTTCACAAAACCATGCTGCCTCTCGCTAATAAGTCCATTTATTTCCAAATGGGAGTAAATCCTGTCCCGAAGAATCCTCTCCAATAATTTCCCTACCACTGACATAAGGCTCACCGGCCTGTAATTTCTTGGATTATCCTTGCTACCCTTCTTAAACAAAGGAACAACATTGGCTCTTCCCTTCTTGACCAATCTCCCATGTGGGACCCTATCAAAAGCTTTACTGAAGTCCATGTAGACTACAGCAACTGCTTTACCCTCATCTCTTCAAAAAATTCAATCATATTAGTTAGACATGATCTCCCTCTGACAAAGCCATGCTGACTATGCTTGATTAATCCCTGCCTCTCCAAGTGGCCATAAATCCAGTCCCTCAGAATTTTTTCCAATACTTTCCCTACCACTGATGTTAAACTCACCAGCCTGTAATTACCTGGTTTATCCCTGCTACCCTTCTTGAATAATAGTACCACATTCGATGCCCTCCAGTCCTCTGGCACCTTTCCTGTTGCCAGAGAAGATTTGAAAATTTGTGTCAGACCCCCTGCTATCTCCTCCTTTGCTTCACATAACAGCCTGGGATACATCTCATCCGAGCCTGGGGATTTATCCACTTTTAAGACCGCTAAAACCTCCCTCCCTTTCAATGCTAATTTGTTCGAGTATATCACAGTCCCCCTTCCTGATCTCTACACCTACATTGTCTTCTCCGTAGCAAACACAGATGAAAAGTAATCAATAAAAACCTCACCTACGTCCTCCGGTTCTGCACACAGAGTGCCACTTTGGTCCCTAATGCGCCCTACTCTTTCCCTGGTTGTCCTCTTGCCCTTAATATACCTATAAAATGTCTTGTGATTTTCCTTTATCTTGCCCGCCAGTGCTTTTTCATGCCACCTCTTCGCTCTCCTAATTACTTTTTTAAGTACCCCCCTACACTTTCTATATTCCTCTCAGGTCTCTGCTGTTTTCAGCCCTCAATCTGCGATAAGCCTCCTTTTTGTTTTCCCTTATCCAATCCTCTATATCCCGCGACATCCAGGGTTCACTGGACTTACTGGTCCTACCCTCCACCTTTACGGGAACATGTTGGCTCTGAACTCTCACTATTTACTTTTTGAATGACTCCCACTGGTCTGATATAGACTTTCCTATAAGTAGCTGCGCCCAGTCCACTTTGGCCAGATCCTGTTTTATCATATTGAAATCGGCCTTCCCCCAATTCAGTACCTTTAATTTCCGGTCCATCTTTGTCCTTTTCCATAACTACCTTAAATCATAGAGCTATGGTCACTATCCCCGAAATGCTCCCCCACTGACACTTCTACCACTTGTCTGGCTTCATTCCCTAAGATTAGGTCCAGTACTGCCCCTTCTCTTGTCGGACTTTCTACGTGCTGGCTCAAAAAGCTCTCCTGGATGCACTTTAAGAATTCTGCCCCCTTTAAACCTTTTGCACGAAGACTATCCCAGTTAATATTGCGGAAGCTGAAATCCCCCTACTGTTATTACCCTATTATTTTTACACCTCTCTGAGATTTGCCTACATATTTGCTCCTCTATCTCTCCCTGACTGTTTGGAGGCCTGTAGTACACTCCCAGCAAAGTGACTGCCCCCTTTTTGTTTTTAAGTTCTACCCATATGGCCTCATTTGAGGAACTTTCTAAGATATCATCCCTCCTGACTGCAGTAATAGTGCAATGCCACCTCCTCTTTTACAACCCCCAACCCCCCCTACCCCCCGTCATGCCTGAAGCTTTTTTACCCTGGAATATTGAGCTGCCAGTCCTGCCCTTCCCTCAACCATGTCTCTGTGATAGCAATAATATCATTTTCCCATGTGTTACTCAACACCTTCAATTCATCTGCCTTACTTATAAGACTCCTTGCGTTAAAATAGATGCAATCTGCAATCCAGACTTGCATTATTCGCTTATGCCTTAATAGGTCTATATTTGCTCTGCTTCCAGACTGACTTAATTTCTCTTCTATATTTGGCTGTACATCCACCCAACCCCCCCCCCCCTCCACTGTACCTCCACTCTGTATCCCATCCCCCTGCCAAATTATTTTAAATCCCTCCCCCGCCAACAGCACTAGGAAACCTCCCTGCAAGTATACAGGTCTCACCTTCGCCAGAAACAGACACAGTGATCCAGAAAACTAAAGCCCTCCTTCCTGCACCAGCTCTTCAGCCATGCATTCATCTGCTCTATCCTCCTATTCCTATACTCACTAGCACATGGCACCAGGAGTAATCCAGAGATTACAACCTTTGAGATCCTGCTTTTTAATCTGCTACCTAGCGACCTACATTCTTGTTGCAGGACCTCATTCCTCTTTCTACCTATGTCGTTGGTACCAATGTGAACACCACCTCTGACTGTTCACCATCCCCCTTCAGAATGTCCTGCAGCCACTCCGTGACATCCTTGACCTGAGCACCAGGGAGGCAACATCCTGGAATCACGTTTGCGACCACAGAAACGCCTATCTGTACCCCATAAGATAGAATCCCCTATCACTTATAGCTCTCCCACTCTTTTTCCTTCCCTCCTCTGCAGCTGAGCCACCCGTGGTGCCACAGACTTGACTCTTGCTGCATTCCCCTGAGAAGCTATTTCCTCCAACAGTATCCAAAGCAGAAAATCTGTTAGAGCGGGAGACGGACTCCTGCACTACCTGTCTAATTCTTCTACTCTGCCTGGTGGTCACCCATTCCCTTTCTGCCTGAGCAGTCTTTACCTGCGGTGTGACCACCTCCCTGTACGTGCTATCCACGATGATCTCAGCCTCGCAGATACTCCACAGTGTCCCCAGCCGCCGCTCCAGATCCGAAACACGGTTTCCAGTAGCTACAGCTGGAGACACTTCCTGCACACGTGTTTGCCCTGGACACTGGAAGTGTCTAGTACCAATACAATCTGCAAATTACTAGTCACACCCACGATGTCTCCATGCAAAGTATAAAGTAAAACAGATGGGCACATTGGATCACGAGCTGCCTGCTGAAAGAGGCAAGGAGAAGTCTTCACTTATAGATTAGTATTAAAATAGGATTAAAGGGCCCCACTCTTATAGTTGCACCAACTCCCATTCCCCTATCACCCCTATGCTCACTAAACAACATTAGCTCCCGGTCTGGCAACATCGATTTTACAATTCTCATCCTTGTTCTTAAATCCCTCCGTGGCCTCACCCCTCTCTATCCTTGTAAAACCCTCTGAAATCTCTGCGTTCCTCCAATTCTGGCCTCTTACAAATTCCAAATTTCCATCACTCCATTATTGGCGTCCGTGCCTTCAGCTACCTAGACCCTAAGCTCTGGAGTTCCCTCGTTGAATCTATTCGCCTCTCTGCGTCCCTCTCCTCTTTTATGATGCTTCATAAAACTATACTCTTTGACTTGTCCGAATATCTCCTAATGTGGCTCGGTATCAAATTTTGTCCGATTACACTCCCGTGAAGCCCCTTGGGATATTTTACTATGTTTAGATGCAATATAAATGCAAACTGCTGTTGCAGTCTAAAGGAATACTCTGGATGCACGAGCAGCACACAAGGCTGGGTTCTTTATTTATGCTTTCAACACATACACAGTCTAATCTCCCTACTGATCGATCTGGACTTTACATGGCTGGTGTCACATCCAGGTTTTGCTGGCCTTTCTTCATTCTCTTCACCTGGTTGAGATGAAGCTGTGAGAAATGTCCTGCAGGTCGAGTGAGAATCTCCTAATAGGCCTGCACTGCTTGGTATTTCATGAAAGCTGATGCATCTGGAGATTGTTGCTGGGGCAACACATCAGCTCCTGGAAGTAGCATTTTTTGCAGAATTTACATGATGCCCCATGGGCTCTGATCACTCATCACTTGTACATTCAGGTCATCCACGAGGGCACTAATTCCTGTTAAAGTGCTGTGTTTGAAAGGCTCCGATTCTCAGTTCAAACCTGTCGTAGGTGAGACAGCGGGCTGCATTTTATCAGCTTGCCGCCGAGCTTCAAAAATGGCGGGGTGCACGTGCAAGATTTATTCCGCGGAGTCGCCGCAATACTTAGCGCGCCAGCTCATTTACATAGCTGGGGCGGACTAACCCACCCCCACCCCCCCAGCGATGACGTGGAGGAGGCAGGTGCTCCATCCCCGGCAACGGTGTCCTGCGCCACTGCAGAGACGCCAGCGCCATTTTTAAAGAGCTTCCAGCCCTTGCATTTAATTTACTTTTTTAAAGGAAGAGTAATTATAAATTTCATTTTAAAAATTTAATAAAAGATTCAAGCCGCTCTCCCACCCCTCCCCCCAATGTCTGAACAATTTATTACTTGCACTCTCCCCCCAAAAAAAATCTTACCTTGTGATCCTGACCTTCCCCCCAACCCCCACCCATCACAGTTCATCAATTTTCACATTCAACCCCTTCCCACCATTCCCTCCACCAATCACAATAATTTTCCCGAATCCAACCACCCTCCCGCCCTGAAAACTTACCTGCTTTCCCCTCCCAACCAGTGTTCCACCTCGGATTTCCAAATGGAGATTCGAAGGCATGGGAGCCCCGGCAACCGACCAGAATATGGCATCGGGGCGGCCGACAGGAGAAGACAGGTCATTTATTCATTAATTTAATTATTTAAATCCTGCTCCCATTGCCGAGTCACAGGGTGGTTCCTACGAGGCCTCGCTGCTGCTTGTAATATGGGGGCGGGGCCTTCCCGGTATCAAGGCCCGTGGCGGGCATCTCCCAGAGGCAAATTCCAGCCTCCCCCGCCACAACCCCTGATGTCGGGGGGGCTGGTAAAATTCACCCCAGGGAGTGGGGAACAAGACAGTCTTTATAAACCAAAGCACGAGTCTGGCCAGTTTTAGCCACACAGGGAAAAAAATATCTAAAGCCGTGCTGAATTCCAGCAAGGCTGAGAGAGCGAGAGAAAGAGAGAGCGAGAGAGAGAGCGAGAGAGATGGGAACCAGCCAACATAGTTGAGCCCTGCTGGGACACATTGGAAGTCATCTACAGCAGAGACAAGAGAGTGCCTTTGGAAGAACTACTCTTCAATCGATGTGTGAATTGAATGAAGCCATGAGCATCATCCTCAATCCAAAGAGGACTGCCAGACAATCAGCAACCAGGTCTGCAACTGTAAAATTCACCTTCCAAGAGGATCCCACAGGTTTTCCCTGAAATGTCAGACTTTTACACCTTGAACTCTTACCCTTTACCTTCTATCTATCTTCTCTTGAAAGTGCATGTGAGGGTCAATCTCTGCGTGAGTGGTGTTGCGAACACTTCGGGGAATGAATATTGTTTAATAAATAGTTAATCTTCTGTTTTAAACAGACAAGAAAACTGTCACTGTCTTTTTATTTGGCAAATAAAATACAGGGGTTGAAACACTCGAAACACAAAAACACTGTCTATGGTCAGTTGGGAGTGAACCTGTGACACACCTGTCCATAACACAGGTGTTTGGCAAACACTTTGGCAGGGAAGTTATCCCCGGTGTCCAAGTCAATGCTTACCCTGCAATCAACATCACTAAAACAGAATACATGATTAGTCTTTCCTCACAGTTTTAGGGAGCTTGCTATGTGCAAATTGGCTGATGTATCTCCTGCAAAATAACTTAATTGACTGTAAAGTCCTTTGGGATGTCCTGAGGTCATGTAAGACACTATATAAATGCAAGTCTTTATTCCTTTATTTCTTTCCTCAAGGCTGTGCCCATCAAAAAGCTCCGACAACTGTCCGACCACTGACCGGATTTAGCAAGTGCGCTCCAGAATGATCCTATAATGCAAGCATATGCGTCTCAATGGCTCTGCCCTCTCTCTCCCTTCTTGTATTGAAGGGAGTGACTCTTGCTGAGCTTCGGTTCTACAGGCAGCGGCCTGTAGCGTCTCTCCCTCAACCCAGTGGCCAGTCTCCACGTCTGTGTTCAGACAGGCTCAACAGGTGAGATGGCTTTGGGAAGCATAATTGCCAATGCAATCGCAGTGCCCTCCCCTCATCACCTCTTCCTCTCCTGCCTTCCTAATGGCTCAGTACCACACCAGAAGGTGAACTACTCCAATGAAGTCTGAGAGGAACCAAACTCTCAATTTTGGAAGTGCATGGGGTGATTGGGGCAAGGGTGGCATCCAGTTGAAAGGGCTTGCTTATGGTCAAAATATATTGAACTATGTATATTACATTGCGGGATTTGCTCTACAAGGTCTTTGGTTGTTCAAAGATTATTTTCAGATTTGAGGACTGTACAAAGAGCAACCACTATTTAAAATGTGGGTCAACAATCTGTGCATAGTCCAGAAAGTAGCACAGTGTACTGCCGCACCATTTTTTCTTTAATTCATCACAGAGGTTGGGTGCGGTGGGTTAGCACACTGCCCTTTCACCTCTGACATTGAGGATCAAATCCCTCCCAGGACAAAATGGCGAAGATCCCCTCTGGCAGCTGCATTGGTCTTACGTGAAAGAGACAGTCTCAACTGACAAAAATAAATAACTTGGCACTAAACTGGGTATCTCACTCAGCATGGATGTTTGGGGTGCGAATTGAAAATATCACACTGGCATAGTAAGGAGCCCATCTACTGGTGTGCATCAATATGTTTCAGCAAAGGGTTCTGGAAGAGACCCAGACATGCTTGATGTTTACAGCGGCAGTGAATTCTCCTCTGGTTCACAAGTCACATCTCATAATGCAACAAGAGGCACAAAAATACCAGTTTAAAAAAAAAATTCCCAATAGAATCAAACCCAAAATTCCTCATCAAAACAGCATGGAGTGTTGACCCTTAAATAAGGGAGCACTGGGATGTAGGTAAGTGTTGCTAGTAGCTGTAGGGAGCAATGGTCTCCCTTTCTGATCTTCTCTCGCCCAGCTAGTGGAATCAGAGTGGGCAGCAACGGGCACAACCTCACCTCCATTATACTGACAGGTGCTAAACTCCCACGGGCAAGTGCACGAGTTGGTGGACAGTGACGAAACATCAGCCGTTTTGAGAAACAGTGCATCAATCTCAAGTAGGAGCAGCAACAGTAAAAAAAAAAGATGGCAGTAGCCTGTTGATGTCAAATGGGCTGATCACCTTTGTGAAACAAGCAGCAGAGTTTGCCTCTCATTCTGTCTTCAACAGTCAGCAAGACTGATTTTCTCTCCAAAATTTGCCAGCTTTGAGCACAAAGTACTTCATAGAACCATACAGCACAAAAAGGGGCCAATTGGCCTACCGTACCTGTGCCAACTCTTTGAACGACCTTTCTGGTGAGTCCCCTTCACCCTGTTCCTTCCCCATAGCCCTGCAATTCTTTTCTTTTTCTGATATGTACACAATTCTCCTCATTATCAAATTTGCTTCCGGATGGGAACCGGAGCCACGGATCAGTGGATGGGGTAGCTGTTGAACAGGCAGATACCGAGTGCAGAGAGTCTGTGAGGAAGGTTAGACAGGTGACAGGGCAAAGTTGCAGCCAGTATGATGGGTTGAAGTGTGTCTATTTTAACGCAAGAAGTATCAGGAATAAGGGTGATGAACTTAGAGCATGGATCAGTACTTGGAGCTACGATGTTGTGGCCATTACGGAGACTTGGATATCACAGGGGCAGGAATGGATGTTGGATGTTCCGGGGTTTAGATGTTTCAAAAGGAATAGGGAGGGAGGTAAAAGAGGTGGGGGAGTGGCATCGTTAATCAGGGATAGTATCACAGCTGCAGAAAGGGAGGTCGTCGAGGAGGGTTTGTCGACTGAGTCATTATGGGTGGAAGTCAGAAACAGGAAAGGAGCAGTCACTTTGTTGGGAGTTTTCTATAGACCCCCCAATAGCAACAGAGACACGGAGGAACAGATTGGGAGGCAGATTTTGGAAAGGTGCAGAAGTAACGGGGTTGTTGTCATGGGTGACTTCAGCTTCCCTAATATTGATTGGAACCTCCTTAGTGCAAATAGTTTGGATGGAGCAGTTTTTGTCAGGTGTGTCCAGGAAGGCTTCCTGACTCAATATGTAGATAGGCTGACTAGAGGGGAGACTATGTTGGACTTGGTGCTTGGCAGCGAACCAGACCAGGTGGCAGATCTCTCGGTGGGAGAGCATTTCGGTGATAGTGATCACAACTCCCTGACCTTTACTATAGTCATGGAGAGGGATAGGAGCAGATGGGATGGGAAAGTATTTAATTGGGGGAGGGGGAATTACAATGCTATTAGGCAGGAACTGGGGAGCGTAAATTGGGAACAGATGCTCTCAGGGAAATGCATGACAGAAATGTGGAGGTTGTTTAGGGAGCACTTGCTGCGACTGCTGGATAGGTTTGTCCCGATGAGGCAGGGAAGGGATGGTAGGGTGAAGGAACCTTGGATGACAAGAGATGTGGAACAGCTAGTCAAGAGGAAGAAGGAAGCTTACTTAAGGTTGAGGAAGCAAGGATCAGACAGGGCTCTAGAGGGTTACAAGGTAGCCAGGAAGGAACTGAAGAATGGACTTAGGAGAGCTAGAAGGGGACATGAAGAAGTCTTGGCGGGTAGGATTAAGGAAAATCCCAAGGCGTTCTACACTTATGTGAGGAACAAGAGGATGGCCAGAGTGAGGGTAGGGCCGATCAGGGATAGTGGAGGGAACTTGTGCCTGGAGTCGGAGGAGGTAGGGGAGGTCCTAAATGAATACTTTGCTTCAGTATTCACTAGTGAGAGGGACCTGGTCGTTTGTGAGGACAGCGTGGAACAGGCTGATATGCTCCAACAGGTTGAGGTTAAGAGGGAGGATGTGCTGGAAATTTTGAATGATATGAGGACAGATAAGTCCCCGGGGCCAGACGGGATATACCCAAGGATATTACGGGAAGCGAGGAAAGAGATTGCTGCGCCTTTGGCGATGATCTTTGCATCTTCACTGTCCACTGTAGTAGTACCGGATGATTGGAGGGTGGCAAATGTTGTTCCCTTGTTCAAGGGAGGGAATAGGGATAACCCTGGGAATTATAGACCAGTCAGTCTTACGTCGGTAGTGGGCAAATTATTGGACAAGATTCTGAGAGACAGGATTTATGATTATTTGGAAAAGCATGGTTTGATTAGAGACAGTCAGCATGGCTTTGTAAGGGGTAGGTCATGCCTCACAAGCCTTATTGAATTCTTTGAAGATGTGACAAAACACTTTGATGAAGGAAGAGCAGTAGATGTGGTGTATATGGATTTTAGCAAGGCGTTTGATAAGGTTCCCCATGGTAGGCTCATTCAGAAAGTAAGGAGGCATGGGATACAGGGAAAGTTGGCTGTCTGGATACAAAATTGGCTTGCCCATAGAAGTCAGAGGGTGGTAGTAGATGGAAAGTATTCAGCATGGAGCTCGGTGACCAGTGGTGTTCCACAAGGATCTGTTCTGGGACCTCTGCTCTTTGTGATTTTTATCAATGACTTGGATGAGGAAGTGGAAGGCTGGATTAGCAAGTTTGCCGATGACACGAAGGTTGCTGGAGTTGTGGATAGTGTAGAAGGCTGTTGTAGGTTGCAACGGGACATTAACAGGATGCAGAGCTGGGCTGAGAAGTGGCAGATGGAGTTCAACCTGGAAAAGTGTGAAGTGATTCATTTTGGAAGGTCGAATTTGAATGCGGAATACAGGCTTAAAGACAGGATTCTTGGTAGTGTGGAGGAACAGAGGGATCTTGGGGTCCATGTCCATAGATCGCTCAAAGTTGCCACCCAAGTTGATAGGGTTGTTAAGAAGGCGTATGGTGTGTTGGCTTTCATTAACAGGGGGGTTGAGTTTAAGAGCCGCGAGGTTATGCTGCAGCTCTATAAGACCCTGGTTCGACCACACTTGGAATATTGTGTTCAGTTCTGGTCGCCTCATTATAGGAAGGATGTGGAAGCTTTAGAGGGTGCAGAGGAGATTTACCAGGATGCTGCCTGGACTGGAGGGCATGTCCTACGAAGAAAGATTGAGGGAGCTAGGGCTTTTCTCATTGGAGCGAAGAAGGATGAGAGGTGACTTGATAGAGGGGTACAAGATGATGAGAGGCATAGATAGAGTGGATAGTCAGAGACTTTTCCCCAGGGTGGAAAGGGCTATCACCAGGGGGCATAATTTTAAGGTGATTGGAGGTAGGTTTTGGGGAGATGTCAGAGGTAGGTTCTTTACACAGAGAGTGGTGGGTGCGTGGAATGCGCTGCCAGCGGTGGTAGTAGAGGCAGATACGTTAGGGGCATTTAAGCGACTCTTGGATAGGTACATGGATGATAGTAGAATGAAGGGTAGCTAGTTAGTTTGATCTTAGAGTAGGTTAAATGATCGGCACAACATCGTGGGCCGAAGGGCCTGTACTGTGCTGTTATGTTCTATGTTCTACTCTTTCCCGCAGTGAATTCCAGATCGCACCTTGTTGTCTTAAAAGGATTCTCTGCATCTTCCCTCTGGTAATTTGCCAATTACCTTAAATTTTGGTCCTCTGGTTACTGCCCCTCCTGCCACTGCAAACAGCTGCTTCTTGTTTACTCTATCAAAACCTCTCAGAATTTTGAACTCCTCTATTAAATCTTCCCTTGACTGTCTCTGCTCTCAGGAGAGCACTCTCAGCTTCTCCAGTCTCTCCACATAATTGGACTAGACTCGGCTCTTTGTGGACAGCAGAGCAGAGCTTGGGTGTCTCGCCCCCTTGGAAATCAGCAGTCCATGTCCATCATCTATCAACCAGCTCAAGAACAGTGCTGGCAGTGGGCCTGGCAATGTGTCACCTTGCTGCTCTCAATTATACTGAGGTAATGAATGATGCACGGCACCTGGGAGACCTGTCGAGGTGAACAAATAAAATGGGCCCTAGATAAGCACCCAGTCCCATTAATCATGTCCTTCCATTCATTGCAGAGAGTTTCAAAGGTCCGTTGTGTTTCTTTATTGACTGCATTTTTAAAAGGCCGCAATGCATGAAAGGACAGAATCCTGCCACTTGCCAATTCCTGCTGATGTACTTGATATGTGCAAATTGCTGCCCAGTCCTTCTTACAAAGTGCACAATGGTACCACAGAAAGTGGAGGGCTGGGCACTCTTGTTCCTTAGCACAACACGCACAAGATTCATTTTAATATTCTCATAAAGCCTCTTCTTCTCCGGAACCTGTTGGCTCCTGTTATGGTATAGGTCTCATGGGGACTGGCAATTCTGCTGTGCCTTGCCCAAGGGGACATTCTCCAAATGCAAACCTGAAACTGTTAGCAAGTCTGTCCTGACGCCACATGCACACAGGCAGGCGTGCGCGCACATACACACACACACATGCACAGAGGCTTATGCTTGCGCACGCACACACACAAATGCACATGCACTCACAGGGTGTCCAGTTAGGGACAATGCTCTAACAAGCAGTGATGGGAACTACTGCAGTCACCTCAGAGCTCAGGGACTATCTGTCGATCCCCTGTCATGTCCCCAGCTGAAAATGGCTCATTCAGTTCAAACCAAGGATGGAATGTGTGACTTTCCATATCTGAATGGCTAAATCGTGTACCAACATGGTACACAGAGCCATGGGATAAACAATCAGTTTTGATCTCAGAGAGAGATTGTTACAAATTTCCCCAAATTGAGGCAGTCAGTTCCAGAAAAATTCTTTTGCCTGTCCCCTTCAGAAAGAAATCCAATGGAAGGGCTTCCTGTGTGTATCCATTTCAGTTAACCTGTCTATTGATGAAGATGATGGACCTCAATGATGTGAAGTACAACACCTCTCTAATTTGGTCTCTTAGTTTGTGCGTTAATTGGAACCCAAGCTCCCTCCACCCTGCTCTTTAATGCAACTAACTGTAATCGCAGAGGATCAACCCCTCCAGATATTCCCAAATCCAGTATCAGCTGCTCTCCCTGAGTGGGCATCTAATTAGTGCTGAATTATTTATGACTCTGTGCTGCAAATCTCTGGTGAACTTCTTTGAAGAATCACTGGTGCGACTAACCTACGTTAACTGGGTTACTGCTTAATCAAGTTTCAAAACAACGGGTTTCACATTCATGATTTGTTCTGCAATCCCAAGAGCCAGTCAGTTAGAGGCCTTCAAGCTGCAACCCATCGGTGACACTGGACCCTCAAGTCCAGGTAACTCCACCCTAAATGTATTTGTACTTTTTGACTTGTTACATTCATATTTTATAGGCCTTTTAAGGTTTGCAAAGGGGTTGCTTTTAGCACTGCTGGCTCATTGGTGAATACAACCTAAACCAGAGTCCTAAAACTAGTGGGCAGGATTTTGTGCTGTCCTTTATGGGGACGGAGGCGAGGGGCCAACAAAATGGCTGGGGGTGCCGTTCCCGACACCACCCGGGCCCCCTGCCATTCTGTCCGGGGCGGAGCTACTCTTTGATCTTTGTGAGCCTTGGGCCAATGCCTGTCTGTCCTGAACTGAATGTGTACTCCAAGGTCGTAGAGTCATAGAGTCATTTATGACACAGAATGAGGCCATTTGGCCCATCGAGCCCATGTCAGCTCTACATGGAGCAATCCAGTCAGTCCCAATCCCACGCTCAATCCCCATAGCCGTGTAAGTTTATTTCCTTCAAGTGCCCATCCAATTTCCTTTTGAAGTGATGGAGTTATACAGCACAGAAATAGGCCCTTCGGCCCATTGTGTCTGTGCCAGCCATCAAGCACCTAACTATTCTAATCCCATTTTCCAGCACTTGGCCCGTAGCCTTGTCTGCTATGGCGTTTCAAGTGCTCATCTAAATACTTCTTAAATGTTGTGAAGCTTCCTGCCTCTACCACCTCTTCAGGCAGTGTGTTCCAGATTCTAACCACCCTCTGGGTGAAATTTTTTTTCCTCAAATCCCCTCGAAACCTCCTGCACCTTATCTTAAATCTATGCTCCCTGGTTACTGACCCCTCCGCTAAGGGAAAAAGTTTCTTCTTATCTAACCTATCAATGCCCCTCATAATTTTGTATACCTCTATCATATCTACCCTCAACCTTCTCTGCTCTAAGGAAAACAACCCATCTCCACTTCCACCACCCTTGCGGGCAGCAAGTTCCAGGTCATTACTACTTGCTGCTTAAAAAAGTTCTTCCTCACATTCCACCGGCATTGCTTGTCCAAAACCTTCAATCTGTGTTTTTTAAAAATTCTTTGATGTGATGTGGGCGTCGCTGGCAAGGCAAGCATTTGTGGCCTCTGCATCCTCTCAATTTACCAGAATGGTTCCAGGGATGGGGGCTTTTAGTTACAAGGTTAGGTTGGAAAATCTGGGGTTGTTCTCCCTGAAGAAAAGGAGATTGGGGGGAGATTTGATAGAGGTGTAGAAGATTAAGACAGGATTAGATAAATTAGACAAGGCAAAACTGTTCCCATTAACTGATGGTACAAAGACTAGGGGACAGAGGAGTCTGACGTGGTGCAGTGGTAATGTCACTGAACTAGTAATCCAGAGGCCCAATGCCCTGGGGACACTGGTTCAAATCCCACCACGGCAGCTGGTGGAATTTAAATTCATATATGTTTCAATCAAGTCGCCACTTACTCTTCTAAATTCCAGTGGATACAAGCCTAGCCTATCTAACCTTTCCTCATAAGACAACCCACCCATTCCAGGTATTAGTCCAGTAAACCTTCTCTGAACGGCTTACAATGCACTTACATCCTTCCTTAAAGAAGGAGACCAATACTGTACAGAGTACTCCAGATGTGGTCTCACCAATGACCTGTATAACTGAAGCATAATCTCCCTAGTTTTGTATTCAATTCCCTTCGCAATAAATGATAATATTTTATTAACTTTCATAATTACTTGCTGAACCTGTACACTGAAACCTTTTGCGATTCATGCACCATGACACCCAGATCTCTCTGCATCTCAGAGCTGTACAATCTCTCACCACTTCGATAATATGCTTCCTTTTTATTCTTCCTGCCAAAATGAACAATTTCACATTTTCCCACATTATACTCCATTTGCCAGATCTTTGCCCACTCACTTAACTTATCTATATCCCTTTGTAGCCTCCTTATGTCCTCTTCACAACTTAGGCTCCTCCCTAGAGTGAGTGTGGCAAGAAGAGGGCAGTGTTACCCGGGGGAGGGCAATGTGACCCCTTGGGTAGGGTGGGTCATTGGGGAGAGGTAGCGAGCAAGAACACAGGTCCCAGGTTGGGAGGGGGTGGGGAGGGAGAAGGCAGTGTGGACCCAGGTGGTGGGGGTGAAACAGTGAGCCAGATGAGGTGATGGAGAAGGCATAGTGAACAGTACTGTGGGATGGGGTGGAGGCTTGACAATGAGCAACTTGTTGCGGGAGACCTTTATGTTGAGAATTGTCCCACAGGTTTAACCAAACAAATGGACAATTTTCCAAAAGTGGGTGGGGGGGGGGGGGGGGGGGGTGGGGGGTTGCTGATTAGGTGGGCTGTAAAGCGAACAAGTTTCGGGCATTAATTCTGGGGCAGTGGTACAATGGTGGGCCAGGAGCGACTGAGGGCTGGACAAGAGGCAGAGCAATGGAATTTGTGGAAGAAAATTGTTGGGCTGGAGGAGGTTAGAGATCACAAGGCATGAGGCCATGGAAGGATTTAAAAACTAGGGAATTTTCAGTTGGAGCTTCTGAATTCCCAATGTTTAACTGGAGGAAATCGCTGCTTATCCAAGATTGGATGTCAGCCATTACAGAGACAGTGTCGCAGTGTCGGGGGGGGGGGAGGGGGGGTGGGAGGGGGGAGGGTGTCGAGAGAGGTAGAGCTGGATGTCATCAGTCTACATATGGATGATGTAAAGGAGCAGCGTGTAAATGAGACAGAACATGCAATGCACAAAGTCTCAGTCACATTTGCCCACATTACAGCATTGACTACACTTTAAAAGTGTTTTATTGGCTGTGAAACACTTTGTAACCTCCTCCAGTCATACAACCACTCAAACTCTTCGTTCCTCCAACTCTGGCATCTTATGCATCCCTGCTCCCTCCACCCCATTACTTGTGGCTTTGCCTTCAGCCACTAAGTTCCCATGTTATGGAATTCTATTCCTCTGCCTCTCCATCACCCTATTCTCCTTTAAGACCCTCCACATCTTTGACCAAGGTTTCTGTCACCCCTCCAAGTACATTCACCTTTCGCTCTCAGCATCCAAATTTTTTAAAGGCATCTCTGTGAAGCGTCTTTAGATGTTTTTTTCTATGTTAAAGCCTCTATATAAAAACATTTAGAAAACTGTGCCTGCGCTTGATGACATTGGCAATGACAGTCAGTGGATGAGGGTGATCATAGAGAACGCTGAATCTGCTTGAGCAGACGTTAAAAGGAATAACACCCACTGTTTCATTTTACAGCCATGTTCAACAAATAGAAATTGTATCTATTCGTAGATCTTCTATAGTTAGAGACCAATTATACTTAGTCCATGGTCTTGTGACATTGGAGGACAAATAGGATTTTCATTGCTAATTGACGGACAAACTAAGACAAAGCAAAACTAGTAAAAGATCATGTCCAGGTTCATAAAGAGATTTTTCTAATTAGCTGGAATAGGGATGGGATGGGAGACAGATCATTTCAGAAACACAGATGGAAGGACAGTTTGATACTTTAAAGGCACTATATAAATGAAAATTATTGTTGTTGTCAGATGGCTAGATTAAGGACATATAAAGATCTGAATTGTATAAATGTATTTGCTAAATCAATTTAAGCAATAGAAAGAGAGACTTGCATTTATATAGCATCTTTCACATTCTTAAATATCCCAATGTCATTTGCAGTCAATCAATTACACAGCTGTTTTGTAGGCAAGTGGTGAAGACAATTTGTACACAAGGTCCCAAAGGCGACAATGAGATAAATGACCAGTTCATCTGTTTTGGAGGTGCTGGTTAGGGCACTGGGAAAATACCCTTCTTTGAAAAATTGCCACGGGATCTTCTGAGTGCATCAAAACTGGTAGATAAGCCTGAATGGCTTATCTGAAAGATGGCACCAGTGCTGCACAGAAATGTCAGCCCAGATTATGTGTTGAAATCCTGAATTGGGATGCAAACTCGCAACCAGCTGACTCAGATGCAACTGTTACCACTGAGCCAAGTTAACGCTCAAGCTAATCAAATATTAGTGATGCATGTTATGTCATTATGTAAATCTATGGAATGATTTTAATGTTAGATGCATTTGGTTCAAGAGTGTATATCTTGTTTTTTAAATAGTTTTGTTACAGTTAAAAGCTGTGTGCAAGTAATACAAACAGGCTGATTGATGGACTGGTGAGGCTGCTGTACTCTCCGAGACAAATAACTCTAAGACTGCACAATTAGTTTCTCATTTCTAGGTAAAGTATTAAGCATTGGAATTAACATTTTCACTGATGTGGTCTTAGCCTCTGGTGAATTTCCCTTTATTATTGATCCTATTTATTTTATGGAATCATGCAGCACTGAAAGATGCCCGTGTTGGATCTATCCAATTAGTCTCACTTCCCTCCTCTTTCCCCACACCCTTGCAGAAACCAGAGGTAAAAGAAAAGGAATTTCTGTCTCAATTTGAACTAAACCAATCTATTTATTAAAGAATAGGGTCCAGATTTTTCACCTTGCAGCAATAAATGATAAGTAAAGTGGAAGGCTGTGTCCCCCACACTGGGCATTAAGACACTGATATGAAATTCCTTCCTCTGCAATTCCAACAAAGTGAAAACCTCCACTAAATTTAAAATATAATTCTTGAGATGTGGGCATTGCTGGCAAGACTGGCATTTATTGCCCACGGGAGCTACCTTTTGAATATGCTAATACAGCTAAGTGGTTTGCTAGGTCACTTCCAAGGGCAGTTAAGAGTCAACCATGTTGATGTATAACTGGAGGCACATGTACCAGGCCCTGGATGGATGGCATGTTTCCTTCCTTAAAGGAAGCAATTGGGTTTTTACTTTTATAGTGATACCAAAAACAATCTGCATTTATATAGCACCTTTACCATGCTAAAATGTCCCAGGGTGCTTCACAGGAGCGTTACCAAACAAAATTTGACACCGAGCCACATAAGGAGATATTAGACCATGTAACCAAAAGCTTGACCACAGAGGTAGGTTTTAAGGAGTGTCTTAAAGGAGGAGAGAGAGGTTGCGAGTTGGAAAGTTTTAGGGGAGGAATTCCGAAGCTTGGGGCCTAGGCAATTGAAGGTACAGTCACCAGTGTTGGAACGATGAAAATCAAGAATGCAGAAAAGGCCAGAATTGGAGGAATGCAGAGATCTCGGTGGGTTGTACAGCTGGGGTGTTTACAGATATAGAGAGGGGTGAGACATTGGAGGGAGCTGAAAACAAGGATGAGAATTCTTAAATTGAAGTGGACTGGGAGCCAATGTAGGTCAGCGAGCACAGGGGTGATGGGTGAAGAGGACTGGTACGAATTAAGATTCAGATATTGGTTAAAAAAAGAACATATTTGAGGGCTTCAGCAGCAGATCAGTTGAGGCAGGGATGGAGATGGGTGGCAGTATGGAGTTAAAAATAGACAGACTTTGTGATGGAGAGGATACCAGCTTTTTATTCACATTGTTTTTAAACTGAATTCGGATTCACAAACTGCCATAGTGGGAGTTGACCTCATGTTCTCTGGATTACCCAGGCCTTTGGAATATTAGTCTAGGAACAAAACCACTGCACGTCCATACCAAAATAATGGACAAAGGAATTTCACACAAGTATACAGCACATTCAGATGGCACTACCTCCCTTAGTGTATATTCTTAGTGGCATCTATCACCCACAATAAGATGCAAAGGTTTGATTTAATCAAGGATGATAACAGTTGGCATATTCTACAAGGTTTTGAATAAATATGAGGTAGCAAACCACTTGTGTAACAAAATACAACTCTTTATTTAACAGAGATCAAAGGTAAGCAATTATGCTACTAACAATATATTAATTAAATCAGAGTAGCCAGTATTAATTCCCAATTATCTTGGCTGTTGCTGTCCAAGGACACAGTTCAATAACTGTGAATTCAATTTGGCTTTCCAATTGGTGCTGTTAGGCTTTTATGATCTAATCATACTCAACACTCTCAGGCAATTATCCACACCAGAAGACAGACATCCCACGGAAATTAGCAACACAGAGGAATCACATTCAGGCCTAATATAATTTCTTTGCTTTAAACAATTGCGAACTAGTCTTAAACAATTCCGAAACATTGAGTTGTTTTTCTTAAAGCTGAAATTCTGCCAAAACACCCTTTTATTAACCAGGGTTATCAATGGAGGTACAATACTGTACAGAGTCCAACATCATGGAAACCTTGAAGTGAGAAGGTTCAAGAAAGGACTCACCTTCACTTCCCCATTATCCAAGCTTCCTTGGGAGAAAAAAATGTTTTATTAAGTACATGAGGCAAATTGTGATGATCTATGGTAAGGAGAAGCATAAAGGGCTCAATGGTGTTTACTGACTCCATGCTTTCTAATGTTTTCATGATAAAGCTCTATCTCCTAACCTATCACTGCAACCAACAGTGTGCATCGAACAGAATTTCGGTCTCTTACTAACTAAAACTCTTTTTTTTACAATCTGCTTTACCTTCCTCACCATCCTCAGATCACAATCACTATATAGTTCCGATAGGTCAAGTTTCTCCTCCCTCATTTTCTCCACATTTTTTCTACCAGCCCAAAGAAACAAAGCACTCAAAGAAAAGCATAGAAGCAATTTAATTATTAGTAATTTTGGTGAACAGTGAAGAAATATGCTTTTTAAGCCTGACCTCAAGCTTGCATCCCTCATTAAGTCCACATGTGCCACATTCACAATTGAGAAAATGGTGCACAGTGTGTTGATAGAAGGACAGGTTGACAACATTGAACTAATCTAACTAGATACTGGAATAGGAAGACAGTGGGGTTAGTACTCTGGATGAGACAATATGGACCTTTGTCATCTGAACCTATCTTGCGAAATGTGCTGATACCTAGTTTCGCCCCAAAAAGATGTTGAGGCTGGGGATGAACTGAAAATTTCAAATTTTGAAATGGACAGACTTTTGTGAGCGAAGGGTAGAAAGGGTTATGGAATCAAAGTGGGTAGATGAAGTTAAGTTACAGATCAGCCATGATCTAACTGAATGAAGGCACAGATTCAAGGGGCTGAATGGCATTTTCTGTTCCAATGTTCCTGCACCTCCACTGAATATCTGGGTGTCTAATGGACACTTTTCTGTCAATTTACCCATTTTGCATTCCATATTGTAACTTTTCCTGTAAAATAGAGAAGCCCCTTTGGGATATGGCAGTAATCCTTCCTTCAAGGTCAGGCATTTTGCTCAGAGAAGGAAAGAAAGGTATGGAGACATTTGGGAAAAAGAGTCAAGCTGGCCAGCAAATCCCATATTCACATACGCTTTTACAGAAAGGAAAAACTTGAATTTAAATAGCACCTTTTACGATTTCAGGACATTTCAGAACACTTACAGCCAATGAAAATTGAAGTGCAGTTTATGTTGTTTTGTAGGCAAATGTTCATTTTATATCCAAACGTGGGGGAGTGACAGATACACCAGTAGACCTGTGCTCCACTCAGGTTTTTATTAATTCATGGGATGTGGGCATCGCTGGCCAGGCCAGCATTTATTACCCATCCCTAATTGCCCTCGAGAAAGTGGGGGTGAGCTGCCTCTTGAACCGCTGCAGTCCATGTGGGGTAGGTAAGCCCACAGTGCTGTTAGAAAGGGAGTTCCAGGATCTTGACCCAGTGACAGTGAAGGAATGGGGATATAGTTCCAAGTCAGGATGGTGTGTGACTTGGAGGGGAACTTGCAGGTGGAGGTGTTCCCATGCATCTGCTGCTCTTGTCCTTCGAGTTGGTAGAGGTCGCGGGTTTGGAAGATGCTGTCTAAGGAGCTTTAGTGCATTGCTGCAATGCATCTTGTAGATGGTACACACTGCTGCCACTGTGCGTCGGTGGTGGAGGGAGTGAATGTTTATGGATGGGGTGCCAATCAAGCGGGCTGCTTTGTCCTGGATGGCGTCGAGCTTCTTGAGTGTTGTTGGAGCAGCACCCATCCAGGCAAGTGGAGAGTATTCCATCATATTCTTGACTTGTGCCTTGTAGATGGTGGACAGGCTGTGGGGCCTCAGGAGATGAGTTACTCGCCGCAGGATTCCTAGCCTCTAACTTGCTCTTGCAGCCACGGTATTTATATGGCTACTCCAGTTCAGTTTCTGGTCAATGGTAACCCCTAGGATGTTGATAGAGAGGGATTCAGCAATCGTAATGCCATTGAATGTCAAGGGGAGATGGTTAGATTCTTTCTTGTTGGAGATGGTCATTGCCTTGGCACTTGTGTGGCACAAATGTTACTTGCCACTTATCAGCCCAAGCCTGGATATGGTCCAGGTCTTGCTGCATTTCTACACGGACTGCTTCAGTATCTGAGGAGTCACAAATGGTGCTGAACATTGTGCAATCATCACAATGGTTGATGAGGCTTTAATTCTTGATTTGAATGCCAATTGTTTTTATCCATGCCGCTTAGTCCAGATAAAATTATTCCACCATGTGGTGATTTTACATACACCATAGGACAGAGGTTATGGTTGCTACCCAATGTGGCACAAAACCACACACACCAGAAAATACCGTGTTTTATCTCTAATCTGTGCTGAGTTCGTCGATTGCAGCCTTGGCAAACCTTGAGGCACTACAAACAGCGAACAACAACAACTTGCATTTATAGAGCACCTTCAATATAGCAAAATGTCCCATGGTGCTTTACAGGAGTATTATCAGCCAATATTTGACACCAAGCCACATAAGGAAATCTTAAGCCAGGTTGGTCAAAGATATAGGTTTTAATGTGTGTCTTAAAGGAGGAGAGAGAGGTAGAGCGGCGGAGAGGTTTAGGGAGGGAATTCCAGAGCATCGGGCCTCGGCAGCTGAAGGCACGGCCACCAATGGTGGAGCGATTAAAATCAAGCATGCGAAAGAGGCCAGAGTTGGTGCAGAGATCTTGAGAGATTATTTGGCCGGCGGATATTACAGAGATAGAGAGAGATGAGGCGGAGGGATTTGAAAAGAAGTGAATTAAGAAGTAGCAAGTGCTTGCGTGTGGGCATCAGGTGACAGCAGGAGTGATGATGTCCTCCATACTCAAATAGAACAGCCACTCTTGTGCAGCACTGGACAGCAGCTGATGGATATTGGCTTGTGGGACTCAGGAGAGGAAGGGTAATATCTGGAGAAAAATAACTTGCAATACCATATGTTCAGGGTGTGGCATCAACCTGGACAAGATCATGGTCAGATCCTTAACTAATTGAACTTCTATACAATGTGGGTTCATAGACCAATAACCAATCCAGGCCACAGAGGGTAAGAGAGTCCTCACCGATATCTATCATTATGGAATAGTTGCTCTTTAAATTAAAAAAATGACGAAGTTCATAATGCATAGATCACATGGAACACAAACAAAAGTGCTTTAATACCAGCAGTTTGTGTGAAATCTTACAAAGTGAATTGGTTAGGGTTTATGTGAATTAATGTCCTCATCTGCCAGGTTCCTAATTGCCTCAGGCATCAGCATATCTACATTTAGTGTTTATGGATAGAGGCACAACATTAAAAATGCTAAATTTGGGAGAATTTGCTCAATGACGTGCCCATTCCTGGGGAGTTTGTCTTTCTCTACTATCAATACAATTTATCCTGACAAGCTTCCAGGTTCAATAAAATTATAACTGTGCAGGCTTTTGGATGTCACTGCTGCCTTTGTGTCTATGCAGTTACATTGTGCTGCTGCTATTAGAATTCTTCTCAAGCCCACGCGGATGTTTGTGTATGGGTAACACGAAAAGTTCCTTTTCTACTCCTTCCCCAACCACTCCCTCTTGCATCACTATCTATTATCCATGGGGTGGTGACAGGGGAAGGAGAACTGCTCCCAGTCTTTCTTCAATTCTCCTCAGCAACCAGCCATCACCTAGCCTGGGGTTGCGGGCTGGTTGCGAGTTTGGAGTTAGGGTCCATAAGAGGAGAAAACTGTACTCAATGTCCAACCAATGGATTGTTTTTGCATTTGCTCTCAGGAGGTGGGTGATTCTGGCAAAGCCAGGATGACTTGTCCATGCCTAGTTGTCCAGAGAAGGTCACGGTGGGCTTTCCACTTGGAATTGCAATCACACATAGGCCAGAGAGGGAGGCAGTTTCCCTTAAGATTTTTTAATTTATGAAAACCCAGCTGCTTTTTTGTATGGGCATTTTGTTCTGATGCCAGCCCACAAAATCGCCAGATGTATCAAATTCAATGTCAAAACTTACTCCATTCATCACCTTAAACATTCACTCCCTCCACTACTAGCACACAGAGCATACCATCTACAAGATGCATCGCAGCAACTCACCAACGCTCCTTCAACAGCACCTTCCGAACCCGCGACCTAGAAGAAGGGCAGCAGACGCATGGGAACACCATCACCTGCAAGTTCCCCTCCAATTCACACATCATCCTGACTTGGAACTACATCACCATTCCTTCATTGCATTGGGTCAAAATCCTGGAGCACCCTCTCTCATAGCACTGTGGATGTACCTACACCCCATGGACTGCAGCAGTTCAAAAAGGCGGCTCAACACCACCTTAAGGGCAATTAGGGATGGGCAATAAATTCTGGCCCAGCCAGCAACACCCACATTTCAGAATGAATAAATAATTCAAGAAAATTTGCTATTTGAACACACAACATCTGGGTTTCTAGCCAGTCACAGCCACTGCACTGTCATAGCCTATTCCTGGTCAGAATTTTAGGGGGGATATGCGTGGAAAGTTCTTTACGCAGAGGGTGGTGGGTGCCTGGAACGCGTTGCCAGCGGAGGTGGTAGACGCGGGCACGATAGCGTCTTTTAAGATGTATCTAGACAGATACATGAATGGACAGGAAGTAAAGAGATACAGTCCCTTAGAAAATAGGCGACAGGTTTAGATAGAGGATCTGGATCGGCGTAGGCTTGGAGGGCCGAAGGGCCTGTTCCTGTGCTGTAATTTTCTTTGTTCTTTGTTTTATTATGGCCGTGAAGATGAAGCTATATTTCTTTTGAAACTCTTTTCTTTAGAAAAGAGAAGGCGTTGGGGTGACCTAATAAAGGTCTTTAAAATTATAAAGGGGTTTGATAAGGTAGATGTCAAGAAGGTGTTTCCATTTGTCAGGGAGACCAAAACTAGGGGCATAAATATAAGATAATCCAATAAGGAATCCAGGAGAAACTTCTTTCCCAGAGAGTGGTTCGGATGTGGAACTCGGTACCAGAAGGAGTAATTGAGACGATTTGCATAGAGCATTTAAGGGAAAGCCAGATAAATACATGACGGAGAAAACAATAGAAGGAAATGCTCATAGGGTTAGTGGAAGAGGAGTGACAGAAGGCTTGTGCAGAGCAGAAACACCAGTGTAGAGCAGCTGGGCCAAATGGCCTGTTTCTGTGTTGTGCATTCTATTTACTTCTATGTAATAAAATAACTGTCCTGGGTGATCCTTAAGATGTAGCGACTTAAAAATGCGGAAGTAATCATGTTACATTGCAGAGCAAAGCATCGAAAACATTAGGCATGAATTTCTTGTCAACTATTATATCACTAGACTGTAAAAACAAAGCATCAACAACTTGCATTTATATTGCGCCTTTAACACAGTAAAACGTCCCAATATTCTTCACAGGAGTATTGGAAAACAAAATTTGACACTGAACCACATAACGAGATATTAGGGCAGGTGGCCAAAAGCTTGGTCAAGGTAGGATTTAAGGAGCATCTTACAGGAAGAGAGAGAGGTAGATAGGTGGAGAGGTTTAGAGAGGGGATTTCAGAGCTTAGTACCTCAGCAACCGAAGGACAGCTGCCAATGGTGGAGCAACTAAAATCGGGATGCGCAACAGGCTAGAATTGGAGGATTTCAAAAGCAAGACAAACTAGCGCATGTGTCATTTTCAGGGATCCAGTTATCTGGATCACTCCAAATAACATTGTCTTTGCTTCTAAAGGTTTAATTAAAGTTTTCCATTTACCTCCATCAAAACGATGTCCTTGGCACATTGACTCTGCACTTTTGGGTGCTGGACTTTGACTGCCACTGTCCTTCCATCATGCAACACTGCCTTGTGGACTTGGGCCCAGGACGCTGCACCCAGTGGGTTTTCTTCAAAGCTGACAAACAGCTGAGAAATCTGTGAAAATACAAGCAGTCTTTGTTGATTGTCCATTGCTCTATGAAGTGGTGTACACCAGACTGATCTCTTTAGTTTTAAGAGTTTTTCGGAATAGGAAAAATCCTCTGGTCTCAACAAAGTTGTCCTTTTCTGACAGGCCAATGCCATGTATCCATCTCAAACCCTCTCCCTCCAAGAAGCATTATTCCATCAACTTCCATAACCTTCCAAAAGTCTACCAGCCTCTCTGCCTCTCTCTCCTCTAAGTTACTCCTTAAAACTGACCTCTTTGAACAAGCCTTTGGTTACCTGTCCTAATATCTCCATTTATGGCTCGGTGTCAAATTTTGTTTGATAACACTCTTGTGAAGCGCCTGGAGGCATTTTACTACATTGAAGGCGCTATGCAAATGCAAGTTGTTCTTGTGTGCGACTTGGAGGGGAACTTGGAAGTGATGGTGTTCTTATAATAATTGCCTTCTGTCCTTCTTGGTGAATGAGGTCACATGGCTACGAGGTGCTGTCTAAGTAACTACATAAAGCAACTACCAAGTTGCCCCTTTTCTGACAGACCAATCCTATCTTCACACCAAGTTCCCTCAAACCTTCTCTCACTAGTTATCATTTGTACTGTGAATTCATATGAATTTCTCGAATTTCATTCCCAAAAGCAAAGAAAAAAAAGACTTGCATTTATATAGCGCCTTTCACTACCACCGGACATCTCAAAACGCTTTACAGCCAAGCCAATGAAGTGCTTTTTGAAGTGCAGTCACTGTTGAAATGCAAGAAATGTGGCAGCCAGTATGCGCAAAGCAAACGCCCACAAACAGCAATGTGATGATAACCAGATAATTTATTTTTGTGATTTGACTAAGGGACAAATAATGGCCAGGACACGGGGGATTACTCTCCTACTCATCTTTAAAATAGCACCATGAGCTCCTTTACATCCACCTGAGCAGGCAGATGGGGCCTCGGTTTAATGTTTCATCTAGAAGACAGCACTTCCAGCAGTGCAGTGCTCCATGTGACTCAGAGGCAAGTATGTTACCAACTGAGCCACAGCAGACACTGACAAAGTTGACTAGCCTTTGTGTAAAATGTGCCCATGTTAAGCAAGCACTCACCATATACAGAACTGCCACTTGGGGCAATTACCAGAGGCTATATGGAGATCATGGAACTAGATCAGAGAAAGAGTCCTCAGGGTTCATGAGAATAGGGGAGAAAAGGAAAGAGAAGCACGGAATGATGATCACAATCTCACCATTCTACAGAATTAAATATGTCTCTAAGAATACCCTGCTTAAATATGCTGATGGGAAAAAAGCTAATGCAATGGAATTTTGAAAATCAACAAGGGAGAGAAAAATGCTGAGGATTGCTTTCATCCTCATCATACTCCACTAGCACAAAAGCTTACCAGCACTGCTTAATGCTACCAACTGTGTTAATAGCACCTGGCTTTGACAGAAATTGGAGGCAGTATTTGTGTTTCTTTCACACGTGTGATGGGCTAATGCTTTTCCAGATGATGTCCTACAGGGTTTCCTGATTGTGCTTTTATTTCCGCTGCAACAGTTATGATGGAGTGACCTATATAAGGTACAAGTGAAGCAGGAACAATCCCAGATGGGACAGACGGCACATACAGCACATCTGGTCTAAATAACCAATATCATGAATGGAAATATCACACTGGTGCAGTGGTTGGAGTTAAGTGAATTGACTAAGGGAGGGGCAGCTTTATTCACTGTGTGGTTTTTATAGCACCTGACTTGTAAGAGCGTAATACCGATATTTGATGCCGAGGCTGGAAAATATATTTGTTTCCACACCTTGATAAAAAAATATAGCAATGTGCAGAAACATGAGAGTAGTAATTGGTGCCCGGTACCCTAGTTATGTGTATATTATATATATATATATAGATTAGGGTTTGGTTAATCTCATGAGTAAAGTTTGACCAAATGAAATGGTTAAAAGTTGCTTATTCCCAAGATAGTTTAGGGTTTCGTGTGTCAGGGTGCAACTTTAGCTGACACTGTGTTCTAATTTTCTGCTGTAACACTGGATGTAAGATTCGTGACTTGGGTTCACAGCCATGCTTGGGAAATGTTAGTCAAGGCAGTTTTGACATAAGGGATGGAACAATGGTCAGCACGATAAAAACAGGCGGCATATGTTGTTTTGATAGGAAATGGGAATATTGGTCACAATAATCAATTGTCAATAACAGTGTTTCATAAAAAGCACACTATTAGAGCTCAAGTCTTTTTTATTACTAATTTGTAGCCAAGCTTAGAACTGGAAAGGAACAATAATGAAGGTTTCTACCCAGGGATTGGAAACATGGCTGTATTATGTATTTCTCTGTATGTCTCCTGTTTCAAGATATTATGTGCACTTGGTCTTGGTATCATACAATAAATGGAGAACGAATGGAGAATGTTGTAAACCATAAACAGTACTGTTGGTATACCTATACCATACAGACTGCAGCAGTTCAAGAAGGCAGCTCATCACCACCTTCTCAAGGGCAATTAAAGATGGGCAATAAAGGCTGGCCTTGCCAGCGATGTTCACATCCCATTAACAAATTTAAAAGAAACAATCTGGTGTTAGGAATTAAATTTGTTACATTGGACCAATGACTTTGAGGTTGTCTGTTTAAATCCTATTATGGCAAGTTAGGAAAATGAATTTAATAAAGAAGATACTTTGTGGGCTGGTGTCAGCAAAATAACCATTAAATTTTTCAGATTAATGTAAAAATGCGGCTGGTTCACTAATGGCCTTGATTTGAACCCCACAAAAAAAATCATGGAATGTACAAGTACTGGAAGAGACCAGTCAGGGAAGGAAGCCAGAGGAAAGATGAGAATATCTGCCCTCAACATCAAGGCAGCTTTCAACTAAGTGTGGGACAAAGAAGCCATTGTAAAACTGAAGACATTGGGGGCCAGAAGGAAAGCCTCCAGTGCCTGGAGTAATGCCAGCACAAAGGAAGGGGATGGTTTACAGCCACAGGACATCACTGCAGGATCTCCGCAGGTATGTGTCCTCAGATCAACCATCTTCAACTCCTTCATCCATGACCTACCCTGCATTATAAGGTAAGAAGTGGGACATTGACAACTTCTTACTGTTTAGTTTCTTTAACAATTCTTCCGATAATCAAGTTACCCAACTCACTCTACTGTGGATCCAGATTTACATTGACAAGTGGCAGGTAGCATTCACACCACATAACATAGAATCATAGAAAGATTTAAGGCATAAAAGGAGGCCATTTGACCCATCATATCCATGTCGGATGAAACAAACAATCCAGCCTATTTCTACTTTCCAGGTCAATAGCCCTGTAGGTTATGGCAACTCGAGTCCATATTCAAGTGTTTTCTTAAATGCGAGGAGGGTTCCTGCCTCTGATACCCTTTCAGGTAGTGAGGTCCAGACCCCACCACCCTCCGGGTGAATAATTTCATCCTCAACTCCCCTTTAATCCTTCCACCAATTACTTTAAACCTATACCCCTGGTTATTGACCTTTCTAAGGGGAATAGGAAATGTGCCTGATAAAGACCATCTCGAAAGAGAGAAAGACCAGCCATCTCCCCTTGATCTTCAACAGCACCATCATCAAGTCACTAACCATCAACATCTTGGAAGTCACCATTAACCAGAAATTGAAATAGGCCAGCTAAATCAACACCGCTGTTATAAAACCAGGGCAGAGACTAGCTATTTTGTGATGACTATCTCACCTCCTGATCACTTAGAACCTTGTGAGATGTAAGATGGCACATGCACCATTCACCTGATGGGTATCAGCTGTAAAAGCATTCAAGAAGTTCAACTCCATCCAAAAGAGAAGTTGACTTGATTGATGCCCCGATACTCAATATCCACCAAGTCCATCATCAGCACATTATGGCAAATGCATGTCCATAACTGGCAACCGTATGTAGGATCACCAGGATGCATTGTATCATGTCACCAACAGAGACATACCACTCTCACCAGCTACCTCAACAAACAACAATGATAGAGCCATATTACCATGGGAACGCCAACACGTCTGCGTTTCGCTCCAAGCCATCCATCATCCTGACTTGGATATATATTGCCATCCCTTCATCATCATTGAGTTGATATCCTGGAACTCTCTAACACCATTATACCACAAGAACTGCAGTGGTTCAAGGAGAATTATAGAATAGTTACAGCACAGAAGGAGGCCAATCGACCTGTCGAACCCAAGTCGGCTTGCTGCAAGAGCAATTCAGCTCGTGCCACCACCCCGCCCTTTCCCCATACCCCTGCAAATCTTTTCCCTTCAGGTACTTATCCAGTTCCCTTTTGAAAGCCATGCTTTAATCTGGCTCCACCACACTCTCAGGCAGTGCATTCCAGATCATAACCACTCACTGCATAAATAAGTTTTTCCTCATGTCAACCTTGATTCTTTTGCCATTCACCTTAAATCTGTGTCCTCTGGCTCCCAATGGGAACAATTTCTCTCCATCTACTCTGTTTAGACCTCTCATGATTTTGAACACCTCTTTCAAATCTCCTCTCGACCTTCTCTTCTCTAAGGAAGACAACCACCACCTTCTCAGGGCAACCAGGGATGCGTAATAAATGCAGATCTGCCACCACTTCCCACATCCTAAGAACAGAGAGCAAAAACATGCGTTGTCTTTTCTCCCAATGTAAATACTCCACTGTCTGCACTTTTGTGCCAAATGATTGTTGGATGAGTAAATTCTAAATAGGTGCAGCAATTGATGAAAATAGAAGTAATTGAGATTATAATGAGATATGAGTGCATTGACAACATTCTCCCAAAATTATTCCTTGTACTAATTTAATACAGATTTTGATGGAGTTATGAAAACATGCAAGTCAGCAGAGAGAGAAATTTCAGATGAACATTAAAATATAAACAATTTCAGGGATAGCGAGTTTAAGTTAAGTGAATATTGAATCCATATCGGCCGTAGGTTTGACGTTGATTAGAATTACTGAAACTAGAGAAAAAGATATAAAAGGTGTCCGTATACTGAGACTACGAAGCTATTTTTATTCATTGAAATTGTAATATAAAAAGGAAATGAAAACTGAAAGTCATTGCCAGAAAATAAATGTACTCCTTAGCTTCAGTCAATGAACCATCTTATCAATTCTGGGCAATGAACGTGAAAGTGACGTTTAAAACCCATCTTTTACAGGTGGTCATTTCTCAATTGTGAATGTGTTTTTCCCTTCCATTTTGTGGGGGAAATGAATTTTATTAAGCTTTTGCAATTGCATTATGTCTGGCCCTCGGGGTACTGAATTTATTTGCACAGCTCGCAATACAGAACCTTTTTCTGTCACAAACTCAGCGTTTGCAAAAGGTAAGCTCAGGAAAATTGGGAGCTATCCAGCAATAACTGAGGAACATACTTCACGTGTCAGAAAACAAATCAGGTTCATTACTATTCAATCACCTGAAGCAACAGTAGGAAGATTGCAGTCTCTCGTTAACTATTTGATTTAAAGGGGGATTGCTATATTCTGCTTAAAAACAATAGGTGTGCAAATTAGATCACGTTTCTGAACATAGCATATACACTATAGACATAAGGTAGGTCTTTCTTTGGACCATAGTGCATGAGGTTTCATCACATAATCTCCCGCTTCTAGCCAGCCACCCCTCACACTCCTGCCAGTGGTCACCTGATACATCAGTCCATCAATATCCACAATCCGCTGCGCCCCAGAAACCGCTCTATCCATCACTGTGGCCATGTGTACTTTGCATCCTTTGCCTTCCTAACCAAACTGGGCTCATTCCTGAGTGCTATGAAACTAGAGAAGAAAATGTCGCCACAGTTTTTCTCCTGGATTGCTCACAGCGGCGTCCAGCGGAATTAGTCTTTCATTCCGGGAGACACCAGTGCAATCTGGGAAGGCTGGCAACCCTAATAGGAAACCATGTAGAGAATAGGTAATTTAATCCATCAAGTTCATTCCTTCCACAGGTTGCGTTCAATCTTCCCTGTCATTCGAGTTGCCCCATCCACTTAATCTCCAGGAGAAAGTTCAATACAAATATCCCAGCTCTCTTAACATGAAGAAGCAGAACTCTAGAATATTCTTAAATTCTCGATCTCCGCAATTCAATCCTGGAAAGTTGCATTGGACGAGCAGCATTTTTTTTTGTGCTGATGTTAGAACCACTGTGTTCCCTGGAGCATTTGACTTATCTGTGTCTATACGTCTGCTTATAACCTTCATTCCTACTTTGAAACAGATAAAAGGGGAAGATTTGCATTTATATTGTGCCTTACCATATATCTGAGAGAATCTCAGAGCCTTCCACGTATAATGAATTACTCTGATGTACAGTCACTGTTATGCAGGCAAACAGATATCCATCATCCAGCACTTTCTAGAGGATTAATCAGCACTGCAATCATATTATTTGCAACAACACCACCACGATCAAACACATACTGTCTCATTCTTTTTTTAAATTTTGAGTCACATTTTCTGTTAAAAATGTCATTATTAAAAACTGAAAATGGTGCAGTTCTAATTTGCAAACCACTTTTTTTTGTTTTATCCTCAATTAATTTTTCTTGCCAATTTTCTTCACTTCCTCAAGGCACTGAATATTCACAGAAAATTATACCACAGGCAACAAGCTTCCTCCGCTGCTTCAGCCAAGTCTATTATTCATGTGTGAGGGATGTCAGGCTATTCATTGGGGACCACAGCCAAACCCAATACTGTTCTCACCAACCTCCACACAGGCACACTTCCTGTAGGGGCTGTGAGGGGTCACTGATTTGCCTTCCTAACGAAACAACAACTTGTATTTATATAGCACCTTTAACGTTATAAAACTTCACAGGAACGTAATCAATCAAAATTTGACACTGCACTACATAAAGATATTAGAACAGGTGACCAAAGGTTTGGTCATAGAGAACAGAAAGTGCTGGAAACACTCAGCAAGTCTGGCAGAATTTATATAGAGAGAAACAGAGTTAACATTTCAGGTCTGTGACCTTTCATCAGAACAGAGAGGTCAAAGAGGTAGGTCTTGAGGAGCCTCTTAAAAGAGGGGAGAGAGGTGGAGAGACAAAGGTTTAGGAAGGGAATTCCAGAGATTAGGGCCTAGGACAAGGATTAGCAACCTTCATGACAAGAGCCACTTTTTCAAATTTAGTCAAAAACGCAATATCGTAAGAGCCACAATGCTGATACTCAAATGCGAATAATAATGAAAAACTAGACAGAGACACATTGAACAACATTTTAAAGGTTTTCACAAAGAAGTTAAATGAATGATACTTTCTCACAAGTACAATGTTAATAAAAGTTTTAGAAAAAGAAGCAGGCTATTTAATTACCATCAAAATGGATCCCATCGATCAAGGTTGGGAGCCACACAATTCCTTAAGGATAAGCTACCATGTAAAAGGCTGGTTAACAAAATTGAGGCTCACGGAATAGGAGGCTGAGTTGTAGTAAATGGTTGCATTTCAGCCTGGAGGATGATAGACAGTGATATTCCTCAAGGTTTAGTGTTGGGATCACTGCTTTTTTTGTTGTATATAAATGACTTGGATCTGAGAATACAGAGTAAAATCTCAAAATTTGCCAATGACACCAAACTTGGAGGTGCAGTAAACAGTGAGGCTAATATGAACAGCCTGCAACAGGACACAGATAGGCTCGCAGAAAGGGCAGACAGGTGGCAGATGGAATTTAATACTGACAAGTGTGAGGTGATGCATTTTGGCAGAAGGAATAGGGAGAGACAATATATATACTTAATGGCACAGTTCTAAAGAGTGTGTAGGAACAGAGGGACCTGGGGGTGCATGTGCATCAATCTTTAAAGGTGGCAGGATATATTGAGGGCTTCATAAATAAAGTCATTGAGTACAAAAGCAAGGAAGTTATGCTGAACCTTTATAAAGCTCTGGTTCCAGTCACTAAACGTGAGGAAGGATGTGAGAGTCCTTGACAGGGTGCAGAGGAGATTTACCAGAATGGTTCCAGGGATGGCGGATTTTAGTTACAAGGTCAGGTTGGAAAAACTGGGGCTGTTCTCCTTAGAACAAAGGCAATTGAGGGGAGATTTAACAAAAATATACAAGTTATGAAAGGCTTAGATAAGTTAGACAAGGAAAAACTGTTTCCATTAACTAATGGTATAAGGACCAGGTGACACAGATTGAAGGTTCTGAGCAAGAGATGCAGGTTGAATTTGAGGAAGAACTTTTTTACGCAGCAAGTAGTGAGCACAGGCCCAATGGATATATGCTAATGAAGCAGAAGGAAACATTCTCAGCCTCCCACTTCATTTTGATGTTTGTCCGCTCGCTGGGTGCCAAAAGGCAGGCTTACCCAATAATATGGTACATACAGCCTTACACTCCCTTATGCCACTCGCCACCTCTTTCACACTCATCAGTTCCGAAACCTTCACCAAGTGCACTAAGGTAGCCGAGGTGATGAATTTGCAGCGGGAGAGTTACAGACCAGCAGGACGTTAAAGGAGTGGAGGGGAACCCGGTCGTTCCTGAGCAGAGGCTGAGGAAATGGCTGTCCAATGGATGAAGGCTCAGAGCTCAAGGGTCTCCTCTGGAAAGAAAGGCATTCAATGAGCATCACACTTGCATGCAGGCACTGAGCTCCATCTTCCAACACATGCAGCAGACGGCAGAAGTCATGGGGGTTCTCTACTGACCTAATTTGCGGTAACATCAAGGAACCCATTTCCTCATTGCAGATGTCAATGGAGCATGTGGCAGCATTCCCACCCACCAATGTCCCAGGACAAGTCAGTTCCTCCTCATTGGAAGCACTGACCACAGGAACAGGAGGAAACCAATCAGCACCTTCAGCCTGTTCTACCATTCAATTAGATCGTGGATAATCTGTGTCTTAACTCCTACTTAGTTCCGTAACACTTAATATCCTTACCTAACAAAAAGTTATCAATCTCAGTTTTGAAATTCTCAATTGACGCCCAACCTCAACAGCTTTTCTTTTTAATGGGAGAGAGTTCTAGATTCCCACTATCCTTTGTGTGAAGAAGTGCTTCATGGTGTCACCCTTGAAAGGACTAACAGCCCTTGAGCTTCTAAGAATGAGCAATGACTTCCAGCTTTCCAACACTTGACATCGGGTTGGAAGAAATGCTCACTGAGGACTTTCTAGTGGGAACTATAAGATCAGCTGTTCAGAGACACCCCCTGGACCCTGGAACAAATACCTGTGACATGGCAGAAGTCTTGCAAAATGATGTGCTATATTCTTTTTAGGACAGCAGCACATGCCACCCTCAGCCCACCTGATGTTGGCTCAGGTTGGAGGCATGGCCAGACTTGCTGGGCAGCTGCGACAGAGATGCAGGCCCTGGCCTAGATACTGAAATCATGAGGTAAAAGCCACCTCAGTCCCCAGAAGCATTTAGTCCACCTATACAGCCAATCGTCTCTCATCAGGCAGGCCATCAGAGGACCACTAGGTTTGGTCATGGGAAAGAATGTTAGATGCACAGCACATTGGTAAGGGGTAGTCAGCGATGGAGAGAGGGCTAGAAAACCAACCATGAAAGAGCTCTACTTGTCAATCATCCCCTTACTTTTAAATGATGTTCACAGGCTAATATAGCATAGCTGTTTTCTGTTCCTTCTGTCCGGTAGTTCGAAGTAGACTTCTGCAGCAACCCGGAAATAAAACGTTCAAGTTGATCAAGTGAATGCTGAGATATCAGCCCAGGTGCAGAGCCCTTTAAAATAAAGCACGTCCAAGATCAGCTCATCCTTGCAACTCAGTAGGTCTAATTTATGTGGACATGTTGTACAGTGGGAGTGACAATGAAAGGAATTTGAATGATTATCATCCCATTAAGATCTACTGTGGATATGTTCTTCTCTATACGCCAGCTACAAGAGAAGTGTAGGGAACAGAGTATACCCCTTTACCTTACTTTTGTAGATCTCACTAAGGCATTCAACACTGTCAGCAGAGCAGGGCTCTACAAGATTGTGGGAAAAATTGGCTGTCCACTGTCTCATCCGCTCCTTCCATGACAACATGCATTGCTCTGTACAGTTTGATGGCTTCACTACCGACCGTTTCGGCGTGAAAAATGGAATGAAACAGGGTTGTGTCCTAGCCCCCACTCTGTTTGGGAACTTCTTCTCAATGTTCCTGACCTTTGTCTTCCCTGCAGATATGGAAGGAGTCTACCTGCAGACTCGGTCAGGTAACAAGCTCCACAATGTATCAAGGCTGAAAATGAAGACAAAAACACCGCATCCTGATCAGAGAGCTCCTCTATGCTGATGATGCTGCGCTAGTTGCTCACACGGACACTCAGCAACAAATACTCATGGACTGTCTCTCCCATGCCTGTAACTTGTTTTCCATGACTAGAAGTGCCAAAAAAATTTTGGTCATGGGACAAGGTGTTGCATCTCCGTCTCTGATCACACTAAATAGCACCCTACTGGAAGCAGTTAGCAAGTTCTGCTATCTTGGGTCCACGGCAGCAAACAATCTGTCCCTTGATGCAGAATTCGATATAAGCAAAATTCTCAAAATGCAAGCTGACCGTTAGGAGCAAGCTGATGGTTTATAAGGCCTGTGTTCTCAGCACCTTGCTGTATGGCTGTGAAACATGGGTGACTTACAGCTACCAGGAAAAGAAACTCAATAATTTCCATCTTCGTTCTCTGTGGCACATAATGGGTATATCCTGGTAGGACAAAATCACAAATGTGGCAGTCCTCTCAAAGTCAGAGCTCCCAAGTGTGCTGGCACTAATCAAACAATGGTAGCTTCAGTGGATCCGACATGTCCGCAGGATGGAAGACTGTCGCATACCCAAGGACCTTCTGCACGGTGAGGTAGCCGGGACCAGACAACAGCGCAGTGCCCAAAGCTCCACTTCAAGGATACTTGCAAGTGTGACATGAAGGCTCTAAATGTCGACCATTGCACCTGGGTGTCACTAGCTGACGAAAGAGGGAACTGGCGACATTTCCTGTGGATTGCGTGCACTGCCATGATGACCAGTTGCTACAGCAGCTTGGCAACAGGCGCCAACATCAAAAATAACAACTCACAGTGTCACTTGGCAGCTTCACATGCTGCACCTGTGGTAGAACCTGCCTCTCAAAGATTGACCTTCACAGCCATCAACAGAGATGCACCAAGAGAAGACACCCCACCTAAATGGATTGTTTGCTGCATGTCCATCATCTTTCATAGATGGAAAAATGCCAACCAACCCGATGATCACTTAATTTTCTTATGTGCAGTACATCCACCAGAAATCTCAGCAGGGTCAAAGCCCAGCAAGAACAGGTCCCATGTCAATATCCCCTGCAGCTTAATGTCCTCTGCTAGCTTGATTTATACGGTCTTCTCACCAACGGTTTTTCACTCAGGCTTCTCAATGGTGAAACTCACTGATTGAGCCACTCAACAAAGATTCTGATATAGTGCAACAAGTTCATGTTGATACAGGTCCCCTCAGCCTTGGCATCTCTTTCAGAACAAGAGAGAAACCCTCAGGGACCAGGGTTTAACAAGTCATCCAAAAACTCTCAGTAGAAATACTGCCTTGCATATCACTCTAAATCTGTTCAGTAACATTAAGATACAGACACAGTAATGTGACTATCCATTGAAAACATTTAATTGGGGAAGAATGGACTTAATCAACCAAAGGTTATGTGTTATCAATCTAACTGTGCTGCATTAACACAGACAGCTGCTTGCAGTCT
This sequence comes from Heterodontus francisci, assembly GCF_036365525.1. Taxonomy (NCBI): domain Eukaryota; kingdom Metazoa; phylum Chordata; class Chondrichthyes; order Heterodontiformes; family Heterodontidae; genus Heterodontus; species Heterodontus francisci. The sequence continues at coordinate 17,843,766 of NC_090379.1, forward strand.
TCACCTCTCTCAGCCAACGCCTCTATCGGTTCATCTTGTTTTACATTATTTTAATTGAATCTATTTTAATTCACAGAGAGAAGCTGTAAATTTGTTCCAGCAGCAATCCGGTTGATACTTTAACAACACTACAACTTATACAGTGTCTTTGCAAGCAAAATTTAACATCAAGCCACATAAAGAGACATTAGGACATGTGACCAAAAGCTTGGTCAAAGAGGTTGGTTCTAAAAAGCGACTTAAAGGAGGAAAGACAGGTAGAAAGTTGGAGAGGTTTAGGGAGGGAGCTCCACAGCCTGGGATGCTGAATGCACGGCTACCAATGGTGGAGCAATGAAAATCGGGGATATGCACGAGGACTGAATTAGAGGAACACAAAGATTTCAGAGCATTGTAAGGCTGAACACAAGGATGAGAATCTTTAAATCGAGGTGTTACTGGAACTGGGAGCATTACTCCAGTGGCATTTGTTCCTTGTAGGTCTTCCATAATCAGTCTTCCTGAAAAATATAATCTTGCCAGCCTTCACAGGACACACCAGCAGAGACCCACGTTATGGAATCTGGCGCTGTCGTACAATCTCTTATCTTCCCTGTCCCCCAAGGTGCCACAGAATACAGTGAACCAGTTGGGTGCATTGTATGCTTCTTGAGATGTAAAAGCACTGTGACATAAGCAAACGGAAAGACTCAACAGACCCAACATCCAATCATCTTATCTCGTACAAAAGCAGAATAGTGGATGCTGGAAATCTGAATTAAAAACAGAAAATGGTGGAAATACTCATCTGTGGAGGGAGAAGCAGAGTTAATGTTTCAGGTCAATGACTCTGATTCCATCTCTTCTCAAATATGTTCGGTTCAGAAAATGGGACAGGACCAGCAGCGGGGGATGATATTGTCAGGTTTAAAGAAAACCAATGTGTGGGATTTTCCTGTTGCCCAAGTTGAACATTTTCCTCGCTTTTTTGGCACATTAGCAAGCTCATCAAGCAAACGGAGACAACCAAATGCCACAAACTTAGAAGAACATTTCCCACTACAGTCATTGCGTGGGGTTTCTCATTTATGAGACAATTGGTGCTGAATTAGGGCTGGTAGCCCATTCGGACCTAGTTGGGAGTGTAGAAATCTTGCTTGGTAACAGTAGGATTAAGAGCAAATGAGGGTGTCTGTGTATTTATTGAATTTTTTTCTCTCTCCAAAGAAATCCTTTTTGCTGCGAAAATACCTAGATTGCAGCCCAGAGTGTTTCTGAAACTAAGGAGGAGATTAGCCTGAAGCATTTTTTAAATTAATGAGGAGGTTAAACAGTGGGGATTCTATCGAAGATCTTGTTACATCAGAATAGAAGTGAACGGCTGCTCAATTCAAGATCTTCATAGGAAGGGGTGGCCATGCCCTCTCAGTCGGACACTGGGTGGGTTATCAACTGGATATAATTTAATAAGTTTCTGAGAAGGCATTTGATCAAGTTGGGTGTCTGGAGTGTCTGAAGACGACAAAGGTGAATAAGCTTCATGGTGAAGCAGCCAGCTGGACTGGAAGTAATATGAAGGCAGCAATAAAGGACAAGGATCCTCAATTACTTGGGGGCCCAGGGATCGTGGTCTATTTACTTTATAGCAGCCTAGACTTAGACATTACCTAATAGAGGTCTATAAAATAATTTCAGGGCTGGATAGAGTACCTGTTGAGAGACTATTCCAATTTAACAGAACGGGCGGGAGGGTGGGGGGGGTTCATAGAGTCATATAGCACAGAAACAGGCCCTTCGGCCCATTGTGTCTGTGCCAGCCATCAAGCTGCTAACTATTCTAATCCCATTTTCCATAACTTGGCCCGTAGCCTTGTATGCTATGGCGTTTCAAGTGCTCATCTAAATACTTCTTAAATGTTGTGAAGCTTCCTGCCTCTACCACCTCTTCAGGCAGTGCGTTCCAGATTCTAACCACCCTCTGGGTGAAAACATTTTTCCTCAAATCCCCTCTAAACCTCCTGCACCTTATCTTAAATCTATGCCCCCTGGTTATTGACCCCTCCGCTAAGGGAAAAAGTTTCTTCTTATCTAACCTATCAATGCCCCTCATAATTTTGTATACTTCAATCATATCTCCCCTCAACCTTCTCTGCTCTAAGGAAAACAACCCTAGCCTTTTCAGTCCCCCTTTATTGCTGAAATGCTCCAGCCCAGGCAACATCCTGGTGAATCTCCTCTGCACCCTCCCCAGTGCAATCACATCCTTCCTATAGTGTGGTGCCCAGAACTGTACACAATACTCCAGCTGTGGCCTAACTAGCGTTTTATACAGCTAGTGTCAAGAAACACAGGATTAAACTATTTAAGAATAGGATTATAAAGGATGTTAGGCAGCTCTTTTTGCAGAACAATGAGCCTCTGGAATGCATTGTCAGTCAGTGTGCTGGGTGCTGACTCTGACCAGTGGAGTTTTTTTTATTTATTCATTCATGCATAAGTTGTGGGCATCACTGGCAAGGTCAGCATTTATTCCCCATCCCTAGATGCCCTTGAGAAGGTGGTAGTGAGGTCCGTGTGACGTAGGCACACCCACAGCGCTGTTAGGTAGCAGGTTCAGCACTTTGACCCAACAACAATTGAAGGAATGATGATATTTTCCAAATATGGATAGTGTGTGGCTTGGAGGGGGACTTGCTGGTTCCCAGGCATCTGCTGCCCTTATTCTTCTAGGTGGTAGAGGTCGTGGGTTTGGAAGGTGCTGTTGAAGGAATCTTAGTGAGTTGCTGCAGTGCATCTTGTAGATGGTACACACTGCTGTCCACTATGCAACGGTGGTGAAGGGAGTGAATGTTGAAGGTGGTGGATGGGGTGCCAATCAAGTAGGCTGCTTTGTCCTGGATGGTGTCGACTTCTTGATTGTTGTTGGAGCTGCACCCATCCAGGCAGTGGAGAGTATTCCGTCATGCTTCTGACTTGTGCCTTGTAGAAGGTGGATAGGCTTTGGGGTATCAACAGCTGAGGTACTTGCCACAGAATTTCCAGCCTCTGATCTGCTCTTGTAGTCACAGTATATTATATGGCTGGTCCAGTTAAATTTCTGTTCAATGGTGACCATCAGGTAATGAGCATTTTGAAGAAGGCAAAGCCCAGGCATTTCCCCTTGACCGTCAATGGCATTATCACTGCCAGGTCCGCACCCCATCAACATCCTCGCCGGTGGGGGTGGGAGGGGCACTGGGGGGGTATCATCGATGAGATGTTTAGCTGAACTGACCATATCAACACCATTGTGACAAGTGCAGAACATAGGCTGGGAACCTGGTGACGAATGGTTCATCTCTTGACTTGTCTACATCTACAAAGCTCAAGGCAGTAATGTGATGGGATAGTCACCATTCATCTGGATCGGGGTAGTCGCAACAACATTCAAGAAGCTCATCACCATGCAGGACAGATGATGGGTCCACTTGATGAGGATCCCTTTCACTGGACTCAATATCCACTCTCTTCCTCACTGGTGCACAGTGGCTACAGTACGTACAGTTTTACAGAATGCACTATATCAACCCACCAAGCAAGCCTCAACGACCACAAGACCTCTATCACAATGGGTCAGCGCAGCAAGATCATGGGAACACCATCACCTTCAAAGTCCCATCCAAGACGCACACCATCCTGGCTCAGAAATATACCATCTGGAATCCCCTACCAAGCACCATCAGCATAAGGGCTGCAATGGTTGAAGGTAAAGGCTCATCATCACCATCTCAGGACAACTAAGGATGGGCAATCAATGCGACCTTTCCAGCATTACCCAAATCTCGAGATCATAAAAAAATTTACTGGTCTCTTCAAGGACCATATTTGTGCCAAATGGCATGCACCATGGGCCCTGTAATGTCCAATGTTCGCTGAGAAACAAGGCAGGATTTGAACCCTGACAATCTCCAAACACTCAACTAACTGAGAGTCAACATAGAAAACACCAAAGAAAATTATATCATAACCAGCGATGCAAAAAATAATGTAAAACTTTGTCTCAAGGCCAATAAGTTACCCTTGCAGAGAATTTCTGAGCTGATCTTGTAGTGCCGACCAGTCTCTTCGCAATGTAATGCCTTGAACAGGATGGTAATGCTTATCCAACCTATAAATGTTGGAGAATTACAGTACGGAGTTACACTATGCACTGTAACAGCTTCACCTGACACCACAGAATTTATCAGAGTATTAAAGTGAGAAGCCTGTTATCGAGAGAATGATTTATACAGTTTCTCTATTAGTGAAGGCACCATAAACAATACTTCAAAGGATGCAGTACATCAGAGAGCATTAAAGTGAAGGGTTACTGCCTACAATAGATCACTGAGCTCCTAAAGTAAGGACACACAGACCTTTCAGTGTTCTTTTCAAAATCCAACAACCCAATTTGCTATGTGTTTTTATTTCCCTTTAACTACCTGTACTTTTTCCCCCTCTTCTCTTTAAGCCGTAGACCTTTGTTGGCCAGTGACCAACTCTTATTGGTTAATGGGCCACATTTTGCAGTAGTAATGATGTCAAAACTGTCAGTGTTTGCTGTTATTGCTTTTCTGAAACAGGCAGCAACTTCTGGAGTCCACACACGTACAGTAAAACATGGAAATTCAAAAGACAGAGTCATAGAATCATTGAATAACAGCATAGGTGCTGTCCGTGACTCTACGCTTCTCCATAAAGTCCGCTGTTGAAGTCATCACAGAGTGCAATCAATTAGAAATGAATGAACTGAGAATTTCCCCTTTTACGCTGTAATGTCGCTGTTAAAAAAACCCTGAAAAAGTTACACCTTGTTAATGAGCTGTAACTGGTTTTTTAAATGTTGTACTGAGTCATAAAGACTGCTGAATAACCTCTCTGACCCTGGAAAACTAACTTTATATTTGTGCAAACCCTACTTCCTTCAGTATCCGCCCCGGAAAAGAAAACTACCATCCATTCACTTGTAACTGCCCTTAAAAATTCCAACTGTCTAGCCTTGACCCTCCATTCACCACAAGATTTCTTCAGCTACTGATTTGTTCAGCCACACCCTCACCTCCACCTTTGATGTCCCTAATAAAACCTTTACTTTCCCTCACCCTGGTATGGCCCGCATCTTCACTTTCTTAAGTCCAAGGACCGTAAACTTGAAAGGATATGGCGGACAACTGGTTTAGCCAGTCACCGCCAGATCTGGCTGGACCACAAAGCACTATCAGATCCTGCTCTCATTTACTAAAACTGCTCACTATTGCAAGATTATCCTGCAGTGCAAAGATAACCCCCGATTTATTTCCTCTACTGCAAACTACCTTCTTAAACCCTTCTCCCTGTCTCTTCCATCCTCACCTGGCCTCCTGAGCATCCCCAATTTTAAGTGCTCCACCATTAGTAGCTGTACCTTCAGCTGCCTAGACCCGAAGCTTTGGAATTCCCTCCCTATACCTCTCCACCTCACTTTTCTCCTTTAAGGTACTCCTTAAAACCTACCTCTTTGACCAAGCTTTTGATCACCTGCCCTAATGTTGCCTTGTGTGGCTCAGTGTCTAATTTGGCTTTACAATGCACTTGGGTTCATCTTATTTTTCCATTCCGATAAAAATTCCAAGTTTTTTCAAAATAATTTTTTTAAAGTTTATGATATCGCAGCTTCTCATATGTATGGCCCAATCATTTATTTTACTGTCCGTAAAATGTAATAAAAAGTGAGGAATAATCAGTACATTTTACTTCCTGGTTTGCTGTCTGAGGTCAGTGTGAATTGGCTGCTTAGCCTGATTGACGGCTGTCTGTAGCTGGCTAATGACTGTCTCTTCCCATGCCAATTGGAATGTGAATAGACCTTTTCATTGCCCTGTTGGATGATTCTTACTTGTCAGTCAATAGGCATTTTCTTCATGCCCAATTTTTTTATAATTAATAAACAAAAGTGTTCATAATTTCTTTTTATTGCCCTTATGACTTTTCGCCTGGGCTTGCAATGTCCTGAAAATTGATCTTTAATCATTGGGGAATCCAGGGCAATCCTGGAGGTTTGGCAATCCCTTTAACAGCACAGACAAGGGATTGGACTGAGGCCCCTCCTGCCTATGTGGCTACATCCTACATTAGATACTATGCCTGCCCAACAGAATTACCATGGCAGCTTCAGAAATTTCCATTTTATTTCAGGTGTATTCCTAGGCATTCTGGCACCACCATCAGTAAGAATGGTTTCCGGGCTTGTACTGTAAGATTTATTAACTATCAATTTCAGTGGAAAGACTATGTGGCATAAAATAATGGTATGACTTGTACTATCAGGAGGGTATTACAGTTGCTTCTACTTAAACAAATGCAGCGTTAGCAAAGAAAAAGGTCAGGGAGAAATCCATAAATCATAAGACGAGATTTGATAAGAATTACAGTATCATAATATAATATAATATGGTACAGCACATAAAGAGGCCATTTGGCCAATTGTATCTGTGCTAGCTCTTTGGTAAGGCTATCTAATTGATCCCACACGCTGTATTCTTTTTTTTTGGCTTCATCTATTCATCAAATATTTATCCAATTCCAAATCAGACAGCTTTAGGAAATTTCTCTTCAATATTTGCAGCTCAGGCCTCTGTAGGAATAAAACACAGGAGGAATATCGCTGGAATTGATAAGGGATTGCAAACTGAAAGACAACAGGATTGGGGGCTAATTTGTGGGATTTCTTCGATTCTCACCTTCACTCACATCAGGATGAGAGGGCAGCTGAATATTTTCAAAGGGGTAACATGCTATCAGTAGTTGAAGTGATGTTTCAACTAGTGAAAGAGTTGAGAGGGTGTCATGAAAGGAGCATGGAACTGAAGTTCAGTTGAATTGCCTCAGCATGCAACCATTTTCAAGAACTAACCTCTCAGGAGCAGCATAGGTGGAATTGGAGGCAGCTAATAATGAGTGCTACAATCCAACACAGCTTCTCATGCTCCAAACCTTGCTGTATTTTCCAATACTCACTATATTCTTTATTCAGATGTACCTCAAGACAGGAATTCTAAAGACGGAGTGTCTATTAAACAAAGAAAACGAACAGCTAGTGGGAATACCAGGTTTTGGAGTTAAGAAAGACAGACCTTTATACAGCTCCTTTCACGACCTCAAGATGTTCCAGAACGCTTTACTTTCAATATACTTTTGAAGTGTAGTCCTTTCGAATTACATATGGCCTATTGGTTGATGTGCCACACGAGTGTCCTCCCACACTTTTTCATCCAACCCCATCAATTTAGCCTTCTATTCCTTTGTCCTTCATGTACGTATCTAGCTTCCCCTTAATTGCATTTATGCTATCTGCCTCAACTAGTCCTTGGGATAGCAAGATCCATATTCTAACCACTCTCTGGGTAAAGAAGTTTCTCCTGGATTTCCTATTGGATTTATCAGTGAATAGCTTATATTTTATGGCCCCAAGTTTTGGACTCCCACACAAATCAAAACATTTTCTCTGCATCTACCCTATTGTTATGACAGAGACAGGGGTTTTTTCTAGTTCCACTTCTCCACAGATCACAACATATATTTAAACTTTTTCCCACTTACCGATCTCTTTCTCTTTTCTCTTTTGGGCCTCCTTATCTCGAGAGACAATGGATACGCGCCTGGAGGTGGTCAGTGGAGTGACCTCTCCATGGCGCATGCCTGGGCAAATTTATGGAGGTTGAGAGTTGCCCAGTCGTCAAGATACCGTCAATCATATACTCTATTTTTATCCTAGAATAAAACACACAACTAGGTTTCTTTAATAAACAACAAAATTATCAGTTTATTATAAAACAAGTCTTAACCACTAATGAAGTAAAGCATAAACACACAGATTGAAATATTAAAGTTCCCTTTTTACTTAGCCCCTCACACTCACACACATACACAGGTTAGTCAGAAAAATAAAGGGATTTTGTTTTTAGAGCTCTATTACAAACAAAAAACACTTGGATTGAATACTTGCTCATTCTTGAAGAAATAGCAGATGAGATATGTTGTGTTCCAAAACTAGCATACAGTCTAGCCTCTGAGTACACATAGAAGGATCACTGGAAACTCTTAGAACAGTTCTTTTCAGGTGGTATTGAGAATTAATTTAGCAGGCTTTTCTTCAAAGACAGGAGATGAGATGAGTTGACACAGTGAACTCCTCAGGGTCTTTGACAGAGGTGCTGGAAAGCTGAGCTGGGTTGTGGTCTTCTCTCCTTCCTTGGGAATGCTCTTCTCTCCTTGGAAGTTCTCTTCTTCTTCTGTAGGCGTTTTAAAGAGCTGGAGCAGGCTGGGCTGAGCTGGGGTTCTGTCCTTCAGTTTTTTTTTTTTAACTCCAACCCCTTTTTAACAGTTCATTCCCAACTCCAAACAATTCAAAAGTGAAGCCGGAAACAGAAAGTCCACCTTCTGACCTGTCACTTCTCTGCACACATCTTCCCAAATTACCATGATTTCTGTTCTATTTTTAACTTGAGACATGTGACAACCAGTAAATGTTGTTGTCAAACAAGTCCTTTCAGGGTCCTCTTGATGACCCTCTTGAAAAAAAGCTGATCCAACATTTCTTCGGTTTGACTATGAGTTCCTCAAAAAATATATTTAACAAAAAACATAAGCACTTTCATAACACTATCATACTCTTTCACTATCTTAAAGACTACTATCAGGGCACCACATTAGCCTTCTCTTTTCTAGAGAAAGGAGTACAAGTCTTTTCAGCCTTTCCTGATAAATATATCGGCCGGAATTTTACGCTGGGTGGACGGGAGCCGGACTCCGATGTAAATGTCGGTGCCGATCCCGTTCCTGCCCAGCATGGGGATCCGTCCCGTATTTAACCAAGGCTTGATACAAGTTTAACATAACTTTGCTGCTCGTCAATTCTATTCCCCTAGAAATGATGCCTGGTACTTGGTTTGCTTTTTGCATGGTCTCGTGATTTGTGAATGTTCTCATGAACGCGCTTCCATTATTAACATTTTTTGAGGACTTGTGGTTAAAAGACTGTGGAAATTACCCGAGGAGATGCCAGACTTATTTTTATTTGAAAGGGTACCTGGAAGGACACTTTGTTTAAAAACAAACACTTACTGGAAGTCACATGTCTCATGCTAAGTAAGCATCCAGAGCCTTATGGACTACGGAACTATTTGGAGTTGTATATAGAGAAGTCACATGTCTAGATTTATGGCTCAGGAGTTTTGGTTTCGTTTTTACAGATTGTTTGGAGGGCAGTTGGCGTGTCTCCTGCTAAGAGAGAAGTCACCCAACTCATCCTTTGCTACCTGTCTCAAAAAATCTTCTAAGGATCCAGTGTGATTGCCGAGCCCACTGATGCAGCAGTTATCCCGAAAAGCCCGCAAGACTCTCGATGTCTCCTGAACAGAACTGCTCCAAAAAGATCCCAGTAACAGTTGTCTACGTGCACCTGGACATCAGACTGAAAGTCAGCTGGAACATTTCATATATTATCCTTTTTTTTCCTTCAAGAATTAACAAGTATTTGACCAAAGTATTTTTATTTTTGTAAAGTTGATCTCTGCAGAGAAAGTTTCTTTCTTTTTTTCTTTAACCGCTGTGCGTGTGTGTTGGGTTATTTAGAAGAGAATTATTTATACTTTCATATTTCAACTTGTGTGTTAATAAGCTTTGCATCTTTAGTGAATAAGTCTTGTTTTATAATAAATTAATAATGTTATTGTTTATTAAAGAAACCTGGTTGGTGGATTTGTATTCTGAAACGGATAGATAAAAATATATAATTGGCCATATTGTGAACCAGAGGAGTAGTGGGACTAGAGGGAGACAGTGCATTCCTCCAACCTCGGTCGTAACAATGTGAATCTTTTCTCCTCTACTCCATTCAGATCCTTATGATCCCCCTTTATTCTTCCTACCGAATGCACCACCTCACATTTATCTATGCAGTTGTAATGTAGAAAGCATGCCAGCGAATTTGTCCACAGTAAGGTCCCACTAGCAGCAATGTGATAATGACTACATAATCTATTGTGGTGCTGATTGAGGGATAATGTTGGTCCCTGGACATTGGAAGATCTCCTCTGCTCGTCCTCGAAATATTGCCGAGGGATCTTTTACGTCCACCTAAGGAGGCAGACAGGACCTCGGCTCAATGTCTTGAGGCAGCAGGTCACGTGACATAACCTACAGGAATACCTCCAACCAGAACTGGCAAGCCTATCCGCCAGCAAAGTACATTTACATAGCCTGTGTTCGCATCTGCCACCAACTCCAGATTCCTGAGGCAATTTCAGAGCAGCAAGATAGTGAAAGGATCCACTGAACACAGAATCACTTCAGAGGGACCGAGCCCAGCCCAGCTCTCTCCCCCAACTTCAGATCATAAGGCAAAACACATAAGCCCAGAACATTACAGTTCTCAATCTACTGAAACCTCCCTCAGCTGCGGTTGCCAACACTGGTCAGACATATTCCTGGAGGTATGACCTCCTACCTCCAACAGCCCTCTTTGGTCAAGCAGTCTATCTTTTCCCCATTTCCAACATTTCTATAGGTAATAAACTAAAGTGTTTAAAGAATATGAAAAAAGCATCTTTTTGTTTAAATGCTCCGATTAATTATCTCCCAGAGTTCGCTCATAGCAGTGGCCAGGAGGTTAATCTTCAATTCCCGGAGACTCCAGGGAATTCCTGGAGTGTTTGCAACAGCTGAAAGGATTTCTCCAATCCAGGGCCCTTTTTTAAACAAAAGACTGTCTTTGAAATGCTGGTCACTTGCATGGACTTGTTTTAATGTAATGCCAGTTGGTTTCTGCACATGTTCTGTTCATTGGAAAGAAAAGAAAGACCTGCATTGATATAGCGCTTTTCATGACCACTGGAGGTCCCAAAACACTTTACCCCAATGAAGTATTTCAAAGTGTCATAATGTAGGAAACGCAGCAGCCAATTTGTGCAGAGCAAGCTCCCACAAACAGCAATGTGATCATAACCAGATCTGTTTTTGTGACGTTAATTGAAGGATAAATATTGGCTAGGACAATATTTATTTGAAATAGTGCCATGGGATTTTTTATTTCTATCTGAGAGGGTAGATGGGGCATCGGTTTAATGTCTCAGATGAAAGACAGCACCTCCATCAGTGCAGCACTCCCTCAGTACTGTACTGGGAATGTCAGCCTTGATTTTCATTCTTCAGGCCGGAATCTTAGGTTGGTTGGGAGGCCCCGCCCACTGGCAGAAACATCAGTGGCAAGCCCGCCTCTGCTGGGCCTGGAGAACCAGGCCGGCATTTTTTGCTCCTCAGGCCCTTTATTTGGTCTTATTGGCCTGCCAATCAGCAGGCCGGCAGGTCAGTCCCAACAGTGCCACTGGGACTACACCCAGCCATGGAAGGCAAAAGGAAGGACGGCCCTGGAACTCAGGTAAGTTTTTAAGGCCTTGCTGCGGACAATTGGTTGAGGTGGGCGGAGTGGGTGTGGCTGGGACAGAGTAGGAGGGCGGTGGAGTGTTGTGCGTTGGGGCTGGTTGGGGCTTTGGGGGCGGCCCTCCATGGGGCACAGGGTGCCTGAACAGGAGGGCAACCCTCCCAGCCCGCAAGAAGGCGTTCTTGGGTCTTTGCCGTCTGGCTGCCGAGGGTAAAATATCCGTGGTGGCAGAAGGAGGCCCCTAAGTGGCAGTTGATTGGCCTGGGGTGGGCGGGCCGTTTCTTGCTGCTGCCCCGCGTTATATTGTAGTGGGGGGTGGGGGTGGGAAGATCCCCCTCATCCGCTCATTGGGGGGCTGTAAATTTCCGACCCAAGTCTCTGGAGTGGGATTTGAACCCACAACCTTCTGTCTCAGCGTGAGAGTGCTACTAACTGAGCCATGGCTGAGCACCATTTATGCTCTAAATTCTTTGAGAAGTAATTTTAAATGAGCATTTTCAACTCTTGTCTAAAATTTGAGTTGTCAATGTTGAAACGTACAATAACTAACCGTCGTTAGCTTCAGCAACTGTATCCTCCTGACGAGCACTAATAAAGGCTCCAGTGTGAAATGTTGCGTGGCAGGAACTCATCACTGTGTCTCAATTTAATGTTTCAGCTCTTTTCATATCGCCGTCGTTGACACCAGATTCCAGGACTCAGCTCCCGCTCCTCAATCCGGTTCCTTGAGGCCCGCAGAAAGTACTAGCAGCCCCATGCAAACTGATCCAGCAGCGTGCGCTGACTTCAAGTCAAAGGTTGTGAAGTATTTTGTCTGTTCTCTTCTGGTCCAGTTCATCAACCTGAAACGTTAACTCTTCTTTTTCTCTCCCTCTCTCTAGAGATGCCAGCTGACCTGATGAGCATTTTCCAGCTTGTTAAGGCTTTTATTTCAGATTTCAGCATCCGCAGTATTTTGCCTTTGTCTCAGTCTCTATTTCTGCCTGGGATAACGGCCCTATTAAAGGAGGTGGTGTGAAAGGAGAGAGAGACGTGAAGGAAACAGAGAAAAAGAAAGGAGAATAAATAGAAAGAGAGAAGAAAGACACCTACATTGATTTAGCATCTTATCACATTACTGATGTCCGAGGCACTTTCCGTACAATATATTACTTTGAACTACAATGAAGATTACATAGCAAATGTGTGCACTTTGCACACAGCAAGATATCACACAAATAGCAGTGAGATAAACAATCAGCTAAATGATGATCAGATGATTTCCCTTTTGGTGGTGTCGCTTGACGGGAGAAATGTTAGTCAGGATTGGAGTCATTAGTCAGCGGAACAGGAAACAGATAGAGCATTTGTTTAGCTTCTCATCCGAAAGAGCTGAAGTGAGCACTTAAGCCACTGATTGGGGATCAGAAGCTGTGAAAGTCTGTGCGCTTAAGGAGAATGCACTTTAAGCCAGTTTGTATTTAACCAGGCTAATTAACATCGAGTTAAGGGCAAGTAGATCTGAATTCTAAAGCTAAAAATTTAGTGAAAGAGTGGGTTGTCCCTCAAGAGAGAAGGTATGTTCTTGGTATCAAGCAAATGGAAACTGCCCACATCCCTCAAGGATGGTGATGGGTTTCTGCATGAGTCAGAAATGGGCAGGCGAAACAATAACTAAGTCAGATAGCAAAGTTGAAAGTTCAATCTCCAATCGGTGTTGAGTTAGCTCAGCATAGCTGACGACAGCCTACCATTTGCCTTTTTTGTTATTCATTCACTGCATGTGAGCATCACTGAGAAAGACAGCATTTATTGCCAATCCCTAACTGTCCTTGAGAAGGTGATGGTGAACCAGCTTCTTGACCAGCAACAGTCTGTGTGGTATAGGTACACCAACAGTGCAGTTAGGATTTTGACCCAGTGACAGTGAAAGAATGGCTGTATATTTCCAAGCCAGGATGGTGTGAGACTTGCAGGGGAACTTCTAGGTGGTGGTGCTCCCATTCGTATGCTGCCCTTGTCCTTCTAGGTGGTACAGGTTGCAGGGTTTGGAAGGTACTGTCAAAGGAGGCTTGGTGAGTTGCTGCAGTGCATCTTCTGGATGGTACACACTGCTGTCACTGTACGCCAGTGGTGAAGGGAGTGAACATTTAAGGTGGTGGATGGGTGCTGAGCAAGCGGGCTACTTTGTCCTGGAGTGTTGTTAGAGCTGCACTCATCCAGGCAAGTGGAGAGTATTCCATCACACACCTGACTTGTACCTTGCAGATGGTGGACAGGCTTTGGGGAATCAGAAGGTGAGTTACTTGCTGCAGAATTCCCAAGGCCAAGGAGGTTGGTAGGGAGTGGGGAATAACAGCCAGGATTCCCATGCTGGATTTCTATCCAGTGGCTTCTGATGCTGGAAAGGACATACCAGTGTGCATTAATTGAGCTCAGGACTGTGCTCTCAAGTCAAGCAGTCCACTAGCACTCATTGATAGATGTCACGGGCTGGTGCAACTGCTGGTAGAAGGTTAATAATGTGGGTCTTTAGCCCACCTGGCTGGCTCGGCCCTAACACCAGCAAATTTGTGAGGGTTTTAAATATTTCAGATAGGCTCCCAGTGATGTTGTCGCCAACGGGTGGGAACTCGGCATTATTTGGGGAGGGGGGTGGGGGGAAGCAGGAGGCGATACAGGACGTGGGAAATGACTGCTGCTGCTGCTTCTTAAAGGAATGACATGTATATGAACCATTTTAATTCTGCATTAATACATTTATTTTTCTTTGGCCAACTGGCAGTGTCTTTTGAATGTTAAGACAGGAGATATCCAAGGGTCCAAATATTTGCAGAGGGCCCTCAGCACCATGCCAGGATTTGCAGGCAGTCCATGGGAGTGTGTCAATGTTTGCACGGGGTGGGGGTCCCTGAGCGTGAGGGAACTTTTGTTGTGGGACCTTAGGGTGCGTCAATATTTGCAGGAAGCATTTCAAGTGTGTAAGTGTTTGCCGGGGTTCCTCAGGAATGTGTCAAAATGTGCGGGGGTCCCAGGAACTGTATTAATATTTGCAAGGGGAAGGGACCACACCGATAAAGTTTGAAAACCACAATCTACCAGAATTATGCTGATAATATGGGAGGAAGGTACACAACTGGCTCACAGAATCATAGAATGGGTATAGCATAGAAGGAGGCCATTCCGCCCATCAAGTCCATGTCAGCTCTCTGCAAGAGCAACTCACCTAGTCCCACTTCCATGCATTTTCCACGTAGCCCTGCAAATTCTCTCACTCTTCAGGTGCTTATCCAATTCCCTTTTGAAAGTCACGATTGTGTCTGCCTCCAACACACTCTCAGCCACTGCATTCCAGAGTCTAAGGTGCCATGGGAAGGGGACGAAGTATCGGGTGTTTCCATCCCATTCTCCCAGTTTCTCTGTCTCCGACGCATCTGTTCTGATGATACAACCTTCCACAACAGCGCTGCTGCTATGTCTTCCTTTTTCCTCAAACGAGGATTCCCCCCCACTGTGGTTGACAGGGCCCTCAACTGTACCCAATTCATTTCCTGCACTTCTGCCCTCTCCCCTTCCCCTCCCTCCTGGAACTGCAACATGGTTCCCCTTATCCTCACTTTCCACCCCATCCCACCATCCTCCGCCATTTCCTCCAGCTTGATGCCACCACCAACACATCTACCCCTCCCCTCTCAGCACTGCAAGGGAACCGTTCCCTCCGCAACACCCTGGTCCGCTCCTCCAACACCCCGGCACCTCATCCCTTTCCCATGCAATCGCAGCAGGTGCAATACCTGCGGCTTTTACCTCCTCTCTCCTCACCATCCAAGGTCCCAAACACTCCTTCCAGATGAAGCAGCAATTTACTTGTGTTTTTTTCAATTTAGTATACGGTATTCGTCACTCTCAATGCGGTGTCCTGTACACTGGGGAGAACAAATGCAGACTGGATCACTGCTTTTCAGAACACCTCTGCTCAGTCCGCAAGCATGATCCCGAGCTTCCGGTTGCTTGCCATTTTAATTCACCACCTTGTTCTCATGCCCACATTTCTGTTCTCGGCCTGCTATGGTGTTCCAGTGAACATCAATGCAAGCTCGAGGAACAGCACCTCATCTTCCAATTAGGCACTCTACAGCCTTCTGGACTCAATATTGAGTTATTTATTTAGAGATGCAGCACTGAAACAGGCCCTTCGGCCCACCGAGTCTGTGCCGACCAACAACCACCCATTTATACTAACCCTACAGTAATCCCATATTCCCTACCACCTACCTACACTAGGGGCAATTTACAATGGCCAATTTACCTATCAACCTGCAAGTCTTTGGCTGTGGGAGGAAACCCGAGCACCTGGCGAAAACCCACGCGGTCACAGGGAGAACTTGCAAACTGCGCACAGGCAGTACCCAGAACTGAACCCGGGTCACTGGAGCTGTGAGGCTGCAGTGCTAACCACTGCGCCACTGTTTTCAATAATTTCAGACCCTGAGCTCCATTACTTTTTTTATCTATTAGTTTTATTTATTTTTTATTATTATTTATTTTTTAACCATCAAGTCTTAAACTTATTTTTCATGTCTTTGCTTTCGTACAGAGCTGTTCATTATTCTGCCATTAGCACTCTCTCTGGACTTATGCTTTGTCTTTCGCAACAACTATTTAGCACTCTATTTGCATTCTGTTCCATCTGTCATTTCATTTCTCCGCCCTCTGTCCTATCACAGACATTCCCTCTTGTTCTTCTTTTCCCTTCCCCCCTTTCACTTGCTCAAAGACTGTTACATTTCTAACTTTTGCCACTTCTGATGAAGGGTCACAGACCTGAAACATTAACTCTGTTTCTCTCTACACAGATGCTGCCAGACCTGCTGAGTGTTTCCAGCACTTTCTGTTCTAATTTCAGCAGCTGCATTTCTTCTTTTGCGAATCACCTTAAATCGGTGTCCTGTGGTCTCGACCCGTCCACCAATGGGAATAGTTTCTCCCTATCTACTCTGTCTAGACCTCTCATGACTTTGAACACGTATTAAATCTCCCCTCAACCATCTCCGCTCTAAGGAGAACAACTCCAGCTTCTCCAATCTATCCACGTAACTGAAGTCCCTCATCCCTGCAACTATTCTCATAAATGTTTAATTGTATCCTCTCTAAAGGCTTCACATCCTTCCTAAAGTGCAGTGTTTAGAATTGGACCCAATACCCCTGTTGAGACTGAACCAGTGTTTAATAAAGGTAATTCACAACTTCCTTGCTTTTGTACTCAATGCCTTTACTTCTCAAGGGCAATTAGGGACGGGCAATAAATGTTGGCCTAGCCAGCGATGCCCACATCTCAGGAAAGAATAATTTTTAAAAACTTATAAAGCCCAGGATTCTGCACGTCTTTTTGACCACTTTCTGAATCTGCCCTGCCACGTTTAATGATTGGTGCACATATACCCCCCAGGTCTCTCTGTTCCCCTTTACAACTGTACTCTTTAGTTTATATTGCCTTTCCTCATTCTTCCTACCAAAATGTATCACTTCACACCTCTCTGCATTAAATTTCATCTGCCATGTGTTCACCCATTCCACCAGCCTGTCTATGGCCTCTTGAAGTCTATCATTGTCCTCCTCACAGTTCATAACACTTTCCAGGTTTCGTGTCATCCCCAAATTTTGAAATTGTACTCTGTACACCAAAGTATAGTTCATTAACATTGTCATGGAAACGTGCTACATCGAATGATAATTTTTTAATCCAACAGCTGAAAACCTGAATATTAAACTGGTGGAGATGAACCACTCAAGCCTTGCAAGCTTCAAACTCTGCCTGCTCACTGTGACCACCAAGGCATATCCCTGCTGCAGTCTGTAGTGTTCAGTGGTTTAATTGATCTGTGTTTGATTGCGATAGTCTGTTCACCGATCGATGTTCATTGTGCTTAATTACTTAAGTAGGAGGCTGGAGCTAGTGAGTTTTGAGAAGGTTCCAGAAAGAACAGAGACGCCCGTGACGGAAATCAGCCGCATTGCTGCCTCCCGGAGAACCACTGAATCAGCTGTCCACACCTTCAAATCGGAAGCCAAAGAACACCCAAATTCAGCCTGAAGCCAGCTCAGTCACCAGCCTCCACAGACTGTATACTGCTTTTATTTCTCTGGACTCTAATTCAACCAGTCCATCCTTCCCCACTCTGTAACTATTTATGTGTGTGTGTCACTATCCATATAAGACCCTGATGGTGTCTAGGACTTGGAATTCCATGGGTCTCGAGAACTGCTGATGCAGGTAGTGCGGAACAGGGGTCTCCTTTCTAATGGGTTGCCAACAGAACCAAAAGGCCCCATAATGCAAAGCAAAAGCAGGACGAGACAGGCACTTGAAGCAAAGATTAATGGCCATCCACTGATAGTAATTCAGCTTCCCTGACATCTCTGTGATCAGTGAATCCATCTAGTTGGTTCCCCAAATGTCACCAGCACTTCATTAATTAAACAAAAAATGTTTTAAAGTTTGAAAACTGAGAATGGAAAGAATGATAAAAATGTGTTATTATATTTGGTTTCAGAAAAGGCTAACGATGACCTCACATGCAATTTAAAGTGCACCACTAACTCCATTTTGAAATTAGTAAGTCGCCACTGCTCCCAATTTAAGTGGGACCATGACATCTCTTTGATGCTTGCTCAGAGGTGAGGATGCGCGGCCAATGGACCAAAGTCATACTCTGACATCGCATCCCCTCTCTGGCCAGAGAACGTGAGGCTCAGTTCATGCTAATTTTAACAGAAGCTTCTGACTAAAGCTTGTGTTCCTCTTGCTTACGGTTGTAACGCAGCATGTGCGAAGCCAAAGCTGGATGAGATCATCCTCCACAGGATGCCTCACGCCTTTTGCCAGAATTTGAAGTCATGTTATTATTACACCAGGCATCTTGTGTCAATGCAGAAGCAGAACTGCTTTGCACCGATGCAATATACAATAGCAACACTGACTGCAAGACAATTCAGGCAAAGACGAACTACACTGGATAGTATCTGAAATTCTCAATGCACCTTGTTTGTCTACATTGATTAAAATGAGCCAATCAGAGCCTGTGATTCAGCCATCAATCCGTGTCAGTCATGGTTGAGAATTAAAGCCATCATTTTCTCATTAAATCCAAAAGTTTCTGCACTGGTAAATCTGCTCTGAGAATATGTTCAGCTCACTGAAAATTACTGTTACTACTTCACTGGACAATATAATGCATTGAATACAAGGCAGGCCGTGCTTAAAAAGCCATTTGGCTATCTTCCGAGCTCTGAATAAATTTACAAATGGATTGAATTTGTCTTTATTGTTGAGAGACAGACATGAAGGGACAAGGCCCGTGTGCAGACATCAGAAATATTGAACAGAGGTCAAAAGGCGGCCAGATAAATCGATAAATCATGGCCAGATGAAACAATAACAACAACGTAGTAGGACAACTCAGGGCACTTCACAGCAGCTTTATCAAAATTTGACACAGAGCTGCATAAGGACATATGAGGAGAGGTTAATAAAAGGTTGGTCAATATGATTAGCTTAGATTTCGTTTTAAAACTTGTAGATTGCAGAATTACATAGTATTTGCAGCACAAACTATTCAGCCCAGCTAATCGCTGCCAGTCTTTATGCTCCACATGAGCTTCGCCGCACCCCTCTTTATCTAACCCTATCAACGTGTCCTTCTATTCCTTTCTCCCTCATGAATGCAGTGAGTTCCACATTCTAAATACTCTCAAGGTAAAGAAGTTTCTTCTGAATGCCCCATATTAAATATATCATATTAAATGAAAAAATGAAACACATTGGTCTAAGGTTGATTATATTGGTTCCTTTAATGTTTTCAACATTATAAAAAGGGTTTAAAAAAGTTTCACTTGCAGAAGAATATCCCCATTTTATTTTGGTGCAAATGTTACAGTTTCTATCTTGGACAGCTTTATAATCTGGGAATGGCTAAGGATGAGGTGGAGCGGGGGGAGCCATTCAATTCATACATACATACGAACATACGAATTGGGAGCAGGAGTAGGCCACACGGTCCCTCAAACCTGCTCCGCCATTCAACAAGATCACAGCTGATCTGATTGTAATCTCAATTCCACATTCCTGCCTACCCCTAACAACCTTTCACCCCCTTGCTTATCAAGAATCTATCTACCTCTGCCTTAAAAATATTTAAAGACTCTTCTTCCACCGTCTTTTGAGGAAGAGAATTCCAAAGACTCATGACCCTCTGAGAGAAAAACATTTCTCCTCATCTCTGTCTTAAATGCGTGACCCCTTATTTTTAAACAGTGACTCCTAGTTCTAGATTCTCCCACAAGAGGAAACATCCTTTCCACATCCACCCTGTCAAGACCCCTTAGGATCTTATACATTTCAATCAAGTCGCCTCTTACTCTTCTAAACTCCAGTGGCTACAAGCCTAGCCTGTCTAACCTTTCCTCATGGGTAGATAGAGGGAAACCATTTCCTCTGGTGGACAATCCAAAACAAAGGGGCATGACCTTAAAGTTAGAGCTAGGTCATTCAGAGGTGATGTCTGGTAACACCTCTTCCCACAAATCTGGAACTTTCTCTTCCACCACCCCTTCCTCCCTAAAGAAAACTCCCAAAATTGAAAATTTTATAGCAGATTGATAGATTTTTGTTAGCTAAGTATATAAAGGGTTATTGAATCAAGTGGGTAAATAAAGTTAAGATAAGAACTTCCATGAACTAATTTATTGGAGAAACATTGGAGGGGCTGAATGGCCTCCACTGTTATAGGAAAAGGAAGAATGTGCAGAGTTACGGGGAGAAGGTGGGGGAATGGAACTGAGTGAATTGCTCTTTTGGAGAGCCAGTGCAGACACCACGGGCCGAATGGCCTCCTTCTGCACTTTAACAATTCTGTGAACCCACCCATTCCAGGTATTAGTCCAGTAAACCTTCTCTGAACTGCCTCCAATGCATTTAATTCCTTCCTTAAATAAGGAGACCAGTACTGTACAGAGTACTCCAGATGTGGTCTCACCAACGACCTGTACAACTAAAGCATAATCTCCTGACTTTTGTATTCAATTCCCCTCGCGATAAACAATAACATTCTATTAGCTTTCCTAATTACGTGCTGCACCTGCATACTAACATTTTGCGATTCATACACTAGCACACCCAGATCTCTCTGCATCTCAGAGCTCTGCAATCTCTCATCATTTAGATAATATGTTTCTTTTTTATTCTTCCTGCCAAAATGGACAATTTCACACTTTCCCACATTATACTCCATTTGCCAGATCTTTGCCCACTCACTTAACCTATCCATATCCCTTTGTAGCCCCCTTATGTCCTCTTCACAACTTACTTTCCTACCTATCTTTGTGTCATCAGCAAATTTAGCAACCACGCCTTCCGTCCCTTCATCTAAGTCATTTATATAAATTGTAAAATGTTGAGGCCCCAGCACAGATCCCTGTGGCACACAACTCGTTACATCTTGCCAACCAGAAAATGACCCATTTATGCCTACTCTCTGTTTCCTGTTAGCGAGCCAAACCTCTATCCATGCCAATATGTTACCCCTTATACCATCAGCTTTTATTTTCTACAATAACCTTTTGCGACTGAAATCCCACATACCAAATAGAACATTTTTAATTCGTCATATGGAATTTTGCCTGAGACTTTTACTGAAATTGTTCCAAATAACTTTTAAAAAAAAGAGAACAGAGCAGCCAAGATGGCCATGAATTTGCATGTGAAAAGACTAAAGAACTAAAGAATCAGCCGGGAGACAGAGGTGATCACCCAGTCTAGCCAGAACAAGGGGGTGTTCTCTGATTCAATTATCCATAGAATAGTTTTGTCAATGTTGATCATCAGAAGCCATTGACAACCATTGACTTTGAAAGAGCCAAACCCCCTCTACCAGGTATATCTGAACCACCTTGAATTTCAAAGATCCTTCCAGAAGGTGCTGTGTCACACAAAGAGTTGGTCACATGACATGACAAGAGTTTGTGAATTGTGCCTCAGAATGCAGACAGTATCTGAACTCCAGGGAAGCAATCTCTCTCTCCCTCTCCAACAAAGTCCCAGGGAAGCCTCGGCTGCAGTTACACCTCAAATCTACAGATCCTCACAGTCAGCAACAAGGAGGATGGATTTTGCCACTCTTCGGCCTTCCAGAACCAGAAAAGCAAGCCTGAATTGTGCACGTGGCCCAGCGAGGACTTCAAGGCTTTAACTAAATGCACTGAGACCCAGTATTTAAATTCCATTTTCATTAAGGACTCTGCTCCAACCTCCCAACTCTGTTTATTTTCCCTCTGTAATCTATTTGTGTGTGAATGTGAGCGTGGATGCATCACGTATTTTAGTAATTTTAACCGGTTTAGAGTGATAAGGATAATAAACTTACATCTTTATTGGTTAAACTCGAGATAACCTGTCTGATTGGTTTATTTGCAATTATATACGAGGAACAGGAGCAAGTGTTCACTGAGGTGGTAAACTAAATCACTGTGTTAAAAAGAATAACCCTGTTGCGGTCAAACCAGAGAAGAAGTGAAAGGGGAGCCTGAGACCCCTTCCTCACCTGGTTGTAACACTTTGATGTGGCATCTTATCAAATGCCTTCTGGAAATCTAAGTACAGTACATCCACTGGTTCCCCTTTATCCATAGCACATGTAACTTCTTCAAAGAACTCCAATAAATTGGTTAAACATGATTTCCCTTTCACAAAACCATGTTGACTCTGCCTGATTACCTTGAATTTTTCGAAGCGCATTGCTATAATATCTTTCATAATACCTTCTAACATTTTCCCTCAGACAGATGTTAAGCTAACTGGCCTGTAGTTTCCTGCTTTCTGTCTCCTTCCCTTTTTGAATAAAAGCGTTACATTCACTATTTTCCAATCTAATGGAACCTTCCCTGAATCTAGGGAATTTGGGAAAATTAAAACCAACGCATTAACTATCTCACTAGCCACTTCTTTTAACACCCTAGAATGAAGTCCATCAGGACCCGGGTACTTGTCAGCCCACAGCTCCAACAATTTGCTCAGTACCACTTCCCTGGTGATTGTAATATTCTTGAGTTCCTCCCTCCCTTCCATTTCCTGATTTACAGCTATTTCTGGGATGTTACTTGTATCCTCTAAGTGAAGACCGACGTATAATACGTGTTCAATTCATCTGCCATCTCCTTAATTTCCATTATTAATTCCCCAGACTCACTTTCTATAGTACCAACGCTCACTTTGTTAACTCTTTTCTTTTTTAAATATCTGTAGAAACTCCTAACTATTTTTATATTTCCAGCCAGCTTTCTCTCGTTCTCTAATTTTTCCCTCCTTATTAATCTTTTAGTCATTCTTTGCTGTTTTTCTACATTCTGTCCAGTCTTCTGACCTGCTTCCCATCTTTGTGCAATTATATGCCTTTTCTTAAATTTTGATACTATCTTTAACTTTCTTAGTTAACCATGGACAGTGGGTCCTCCCCTTGGAATTTTTCTTTCTCCTTGGAATGTATCTATTGAAATACAAAGATTTTGTGGGAATTGTTCTGGATATGTATTTATTGTCAGCCTTTTAGTTAATTTGACAGTAATTCAAATGTAACTGTCGTGGTCATTTTCTGGGAAGTTTTTCTCAGCCTGGCTAGTTTAATCACAGAATGATTTAATTAATTACATGATGCATTCAGAGAGAGATGGTTTGACCTGTTTCCACCAAGGGTGAAAAAAGCATAGAAATGCCACAAAGATTGCATAGTTACCTGCAATTATTTGTTATTTTTCACTTATTCAAGGAGATAATGTGGGCTAAATTGGACATCCCCGGAAAACAGGAATGGGAATGATTAACCCATACCCATAGCTTCCGATGAAGGCAACATGCAGACCTCAGGCTGCTTGCTAATCTGTATGATTGCTGAATGCAGCCAGAGCTAAAACATGCTGTTGAGCGGCTGCACGCCTCAGCAAGAGGCCCAAGACTAGCAGCACGTAACACGAGCCTGCACTCCTTAAAGGGGAGTTGTATTCTGGCTGAAGGAAGTGCTGGAACGGTTTGCGCAAGAGAGTCTGAGAAGAGTGAATTATGGCGCAGTGGAGGACAGCACGTGTTCCAAGTTTCTCTGATGCTGCAATGGCTGCCTTGGAGGAGGAGGTGTAAAGCAGAAGAGACGTGATTTATCCACAGGGAATAGAAGCCTTACAGATAAACATGCGAAGGCAGTGGGACCAGATAGCCATTCCAGTTAATGGCAAGAGTCTAGCACTGAGGACCTTGATGCACTACCACAAAAAGTTCAATGACCTCACATGACCAGCTCAAAACTGGATATCTTTGAGGCACTGTGGGTCATTAGCAGCAGCAGAATTGTATTTTACCACAATCTGTATCCTCATAGCCCAGTATATCCCTCATTCCACCACCAAAATAAAGCCACAGGATCAACCCTGGTTCTATGAGGAATGGGCCTAACAAAAACAGGCAAGTAGAAGAAAGCACAGAGAGTGAGGGCTGTTCTACGGGAGTGGTCAATAATTAGGACCCCCAAAAAAAACCTGAGTTTAAAAAAATTTAAAAATTTATTGAATTTTAAAAAACATTAAAATGTACCAGTAAGGATGAGGGAGATAAAAAGTCTATGTAATGGAGCTGAGTAGAAGGCAGTTTTGATTACAAGCCCAGTGACAGAGCTTGGATGAGGAACATGTGTAGTCGAGAAAAAGCTGTGGTGAGCATGGAAAGCAGAGGCGAGGCTGTGAAAAGTGCTCACATTTTCTTTTGTGCTGTCACTCGCCGCTCCGCTTTCATGTCAGTAAAACCGAATTGTTTTCCCTGTTCCAATTTATGTAACAGCCACAAGTGCTCTGGGAAGTAACCTTGCTGGTGTTGTGAATGATGCTGATTATAGAGAAGAAAGGCCTCAGTCTGATACATTACACATGGCACCACAATTGAGAAAGAGTCAATACAGAGAGCTCCAATATCACAAAGGTCTCACGAACAACCATAGCTTCTGTTATATACTATCCAAATGTTAAGATCAGGTGAGGAGAGGTCGAAGGGCGCCTGTTTTTTATTGAGAAAGAGAGAGAGAGAGAGAGACCCTATTTAGGTCATAGAGTCATACAGCACAGAAACAGGCCCTTCGGCCCATCGTGTCTGTGCCAGCCATCAAGCACTTAACTATTCTAATCCCATTTTCCAGCACTTGGCCCGTAACCTTGTATGCTATGGTGTTTCAAGTGCTCATCTAAATACTTCTTAAATGTTGTGAGGGCTTCTCTTGTCAGTGTCTCGCTGCTTGTCTCAGTTACTACAGAGAAAACTCCAGTTTAAACACACACATGGTGGGCCTGTCACATGACCGTCACCCAGTGATTCAACATGATGGCTATCAGTGTGTATTCCCTCTTGCAACTTAATCAGTTCATGTCTAGGAATTCCCTCCTCGCAACCAGGGTCCTATTGTTCAAGTGATTAGGTTTGAGTGATTCATCTCCACCAGTTTAATGTCCCAAGTGATTGACTTAATGTCTTGCTAATGAGAGCAGGATAGGTAGTTCATTCAAATTCCCCAGGTCATTGCTCTTGAGAGGACTGGGCAGACAACTCGTTTCCACTTTGATGCATTGGAATGTAGGGTATAGTGATGCAAATTGCGGTGGCCATCTTAGCTGCTGGCAAAGTCACCTTTAATCTGTTTCTTTTTCTTTTTAAAAAAAATTTAATTCAGGTTTCCAACCGGTGGATTAAAAAATCATCATTCGCACATTTTCCTAACACTAGATATTAAGGGTTTCAGATACATACCAGCAAAAGGGGCTCTGATACATACCACACCTAGACTATTAGGGGCTCCAACTCATCACCCTGAGACAGTAGGGGTTCAGAGGTATGAAAGCACAAGGGCCGGGATTTAAAACAGAGGCGGTGGTGTCGCCCATCGGTTAGAAAGTCGGGGGCAACCCCGCCTCCGCTGGCCCTGGAAGCCACGACCGGATTTTACGGTCGTCAGGCAATTAGTTGCCTGAGGTTGTGGCTTCTGTCCCACTGAGGCAGGATGTCCCGCCTCCAAGAGCTGCTGGCCAATCAAAATGGTGGCCACTGCTGGGACTGCACCCAGCCCAGACCCGGACCCAGCCAATGATGGAGGCCTGGGGTTCAGGTAACAAGGGCAGGCTCACTGGGCTCCAGTCAGGCAAAAAACAGCAATGATATCACATCTTGACCTCCTCTTTTCCAGTGAGAACACACCCAAATTTAGTCCTCAGAATCCAATACCTTCTTCCGCTCAGTCGTTCTGGTCATACCACTAACTGATTCACATTATACGTCACCAGCAAGTCCGTTGATATCTAACTGCAGTCTACAGCTTTTCCCAATCTCATGGCCAACTTTTGTATCATCTGAAAACTTCTTAATCATACCCCTATATTCAAGTTCAAATCATTGATAAATGCCACAAAAAGCAAGGTGTCTAGTACTGAGCCCTGTGGAACCCCATTGGAAACAGCCTGCCAGTCACAAAAACACTAATAATACATAGGAATTTCTGGGCAAATGAAAGAACAAGTTCCATTTCATTTGTCTTTGATCATCCTGGAGGTTGCATGATCTAATAATAATGGGAGTTGTTAACTAAACCTTGCAATCAATCTCTATCAATTGGTCTACAAAAGACCCAGACATGAGGTGAGGAAAAATTCCAGTGGTGTTCAGCTTTGGGAACCATTGATCCAAAGATACCTGTTTCTCCCAAGCAATGCTACACTCATCACACGTCACGTCTCAACTTACTCATGTACTGTATCCCAAAAGATTATTTTCTGAAAGAAATTGATCTAATTTGCATTTAAATTAATCAACACTATCTGGTTCCACTTTCTCCCTAAGGAACTTGCTCCATAGATTTATTCACTGATTGAAATAATATTTCCACAGATTAGTTTTGAATGTTTTCCTCTTCGAGCACAGTCCATGTCCTCTGGTTATGCAGTTCTGGACAAGGTGAACGGTCATGATCTACATTTTTTTAGTCATTTTAGAATCTTAAAAAAACAGCAATCATATCACGTCTTGACCTCTTTTCCAGTGAGAACACGCCCAATTTACTCCTCATAATCCAATATCTTCATCCGCTCAATCATTCTGGTCATCCTACCAACTGATTCACGTTAAACGTCACCAGCAAGTCCATACTCCCTGTGATGCATACTGCAAATGAATTAATAGGAACTCGTACATATATTGCCGAGCCGCTCTGATAATCCAGGGAGCTTATCCAATAACAATGACAACTCGGCTTTAAGGTAGCAAAATGTCCTAAGGCGCTTCACAGGAGCATTAGTAAACAACATTTGACACCGAACCACCGAGGAGATATTAGGACAGATAACCAAAAGTTTGGTCAAAGAGGCAGGTTTTAAGAAGTGTCTTAAAGGGAGAGAGAGAGAGGTGGGGAGTGTTAGGGAGGGAATTCCAGAGCTTAGGGCCTAGCCAGTTGAAGGCTGGGTCACCAATGGTGGCGTGATTAAACAGGGGATGCGCAAGAGGCCAGGGTTGGATGAGGGCAGAGATTTCAGAGGGTTGTAGGGCTTGAGGAGATTATGGCCTCAGTTTCTATTCCAGACCCTAGATTATGGCTTCTGAGGCTAACTGTTACACTTATCTGGCTTACTGGAAAAGTTAATGGGACAGACACAGGATTTATCCAACAATCGTACCATATTGCCCTGCATTGCCAAACTGACCCATCTGGGGAGGTTGAGATGTGCCAAATGTGTCGTCATAGAGTATAAGAACTTGGCACACCAAGACACTGGGTGGCTAAGAACACTATGGGTGTGGTTAGAGGCAGAAAAGGTAGGACAAAAATCAGTGTAAAAATTCAACAACAGCAAAGTTGCCGACAAAACTATTGATCATTCGTCATCAGGTCTGAGACGGTTTTTTGTGGTCAATAAGCCACTAAGACCATTCACTGGATTAGCAGGAAATCCAACTTTAAAAGCTAGCTTGCATCATTCAGTGCCGGATATGTACGGAAGGCTCCAGTGAATGATGCAAATCCGATCTGCTCTCCTATTCAGCTATTGCTTGTGGCTCTGGTCTGAATTCCCAGGCAGCGCTTGAGGAACTGAACACATTCAGTTGATGAATGAGACAGCCTCATTAAGCACTGATCTGCTAATCTTCCGCCAACATTGTGCAACTGGATCGGCAGTTACATCTGTCCCTGGTCCATGGGGATTGTTACACTGTGAACTAGCAGTGCACCTCGTCCTCACTGATACAATCTCCTTTCCAAAGTTTGCATGCTCGGCTTTGATTACAGTCTGATCTTTGAAAAATAAAAGCCTTCTTTTTTTTTTCCCTCTGTACAAATGGTCGCTCCTGCCAAAGATTATTTGTCTGCATTTACTGTTGTAATCTGCTGCTTATTTAATAAGGCAAGCAGTGCCTGTGGGCAAATGGCTGATTAGGTTTGAAAGAATTTTGATAGGAGTACTTAATTATGATGGGTAAATATTCAGTGTGTCGCACTAAAGCAGCAGAAGTTCCAAATGTGCATGCACACACGTGTTTAAGCGTGTATACATGATGGTTTGTGTCTCTGTGCGTACACATGTTCATGCAGTTATGCATGTCAATGTGTGTTTGAATGTTTGTGTGTGTATATATATATATATATATATATATATATATATATATATATATGTGTGTGTATGTACGCTTATGTATCTCTACATTTGTGTATTATGGATGTATATGCATGCGCGTGTTCTATAAGTGTATATGTTCTGTGTGTCTGTAACATATGTAATGAATACAGTAGTTATATTTATTTATATGGTAAATACACCAGTGATAAGAATCAATGACACTATTTTGAAGAGGCCTTGAACGAGCAAATAAAGTACACTGCAATTACAGTGCAATAACTGTGTATTAATGTGTCTTCAATATGATCTATTGCAGAGAGGTAGCAGCGAAGATAGGGTTGAATCTGGATGCTTCAATATGAAACTAGGATTGTTCAATGTTAATACACAATGCAGCAAGAGTCAAAGGAATCCATGCCCTCTGCTCTCCCTGAGCTTTTGTCCCCCTTCTCAGCCCCAGAGGCTGCATAACTGCTGTGTCCAGGAGGACACAGTGGATAATCAAATGGGCTGAAGGACCTGCTCCATTCAAACTGATTACTACAGCAGGGCTGGTTTTCTGGAAATGGGTGGTCAGCTCGAGTTCACTGCATTCCTGGAGGTTTCATCATGTGACCTCCTGCCTCAAATCTCACCACTGGTCCATCCTCCGCGTGCACTGTCTTCCCGCAGCCAATTGGATAGGGAACAGACTCTGTTACCCGACTGACTAATGGCCAAGATCATTGCAAACAGCCCTTTATCCCCATCTCCATTATTTTACAACTAATAAATTGAAGTGTTCAAAGAAAATGCAAATAATCATTTTTTTAATGCCCCAATGAATTTTTTTCATGGTTGCTAGCAGCAGTCTCCTGGAGATTAATTTACAATTCCTGGAGACTCCAGGACATTCCTGGGACATTGGCAACCCTATTCTCAGAGTCACTGTGGCACAGAAAGAGGCTGTTCGGCCCATTGAGTCCATGCCAGCTCTCTGTAGAACAACCCAGTCAGTCCATTCCCCTGCTCTATCCCCGTAGCCCTGCAAGTTTAATTTGCTCTAGTGCCTAGTCGATGTTTTTCTGGAATCATTAATCGACTCCGCTTCCAACACCCTTATAGGCAGTGAGTTCCAGGTCATCCTCACATCTCTTGCCCAAAACCTTAAATGAGCTCAAATAAACTCAAGAGCCATCTTCATCTAAATGCTTTTGCGATTTGTTTCACTGAAAAGTTTTTTTTTTTGCTTCCTTTAACTTAGGATGAGGAGGGCTGACATCGCCTCCCTCAATCCCATTAAAAACATAGAACGGTTACAGCACAGGAGGCCATTTGGCCCATCGTGCCCATGCCAGCATTCTGCAAGAGCAATTCACCTAGTCTCACTACCTGACCCTTTCCCCGTAGCCCTGCAATTTTTTCCTCGTCAGATAATTATTCAATTCTCTTTTGAAAGCCACGATTGAATCTGCCTCCATCACACTCTCAGGCAGTGCATTCCACATCCTAACCACTCGCTGTGTAAAAATGCTTTCCTCATGTCGTCATTGGTTCCTTTGCCATTCACCTTATATCAGTGTCCTCTGATTCTCTACCCTTCCGCCTATGGGAACAGTTTCTCTCTAGTCTAGGTTCCTCATCATATTGAACACCTCGATCAAATCTCCTCTCAGCCTTCTCTTTTCTAAGGTTCTCTAATCTACCCATGTAACTGAAGCTCCTCATTCCTCGGACCATTCTTGTTAATCTTTTCTGCACCCTCTGTAAAGCCTTCATATTCTTCCTAAAGTCTGATTCCCCGAACTGGATACAATACTCCAGCTGAAGTCAAATGAGTCTTTTATAAAGGTTCATCATGACTTCCTTGATTTTGTTGTCTATGCCTCTATTTAAAAGACGAGGATCCCGTATGCCTTTTTTAAAAACAACTTTTTTAACCTACCCTGCCACCTTCAACAATTTATGCACATATACACCCAGGTCCCTCTGCTGCTGCACCCCCTTTAGAATTGTACCCTTTATTTTATATTACCTCTCCCCAATCTTCCTACCAAAACATATCACTTCATATGTCTCTGCATTAAATTTCATCTGCCATTTGTCTGCCCATCAACCAGCCTGCCTATGTCCTCTTGAGGTTTATCACTATCCTTCTCACAGTTCATAGTACTTCCAAGTACCAATTTTGAAATTGTGCCCTTTACACCCAAGCCTAGGTCATTAATATAAATCAAGAAAAGCAGTGATCTTAATAACAACACCTGGAGAACCCCACTGTATGGCTTCCTCCTGTCTGAAAAACAACCATTCACTACTCCTCTCGGTTTCCTGTCATTCAGCCAACTTTGTATCTGTGCTGCCAGTGTCCCTTTTATGCCATGGGCTTCAACTTTGCCAACAAGCCTGTTATGTGGCACTTTTATCAAATGCCTTTTGGAAACACATGTACACCACATCAAGCATTTCTGTTCAAAAATGTTGGGAAGAGCAAAGAAACCCACCAGGAATCTTCACAGTCCGAAGGAGGCAAAGGAATAGGAGATCTTGTTGAGATATAAAAGACAGACAACAGTGTAGAACAGGTAAATCTGGAACATTGATGCACAGAAAACTGTAACGGGGGGAGCCACAAGTGACAAATGCCAAGAGGACGATTTCGGATTGATGTCAGGAGGTTGTCCTTCACAGAGTGATCAACGCATGGAATGGACTTCAGAGTCAGGTGTGCAGGTTAAAATCCTGGAGTTATTTAAGAAATAGCTGGATGCCATGATGGGGGTCAATATAGGGTCATTCCAGATAAGCATAAGTGAGCTAGAATGAATGTGAGAGTTAGCAGTGAGTGAGTGAGTTAGGTGAACGAGTTCAGATGAGTGAGTGAGGTTAAGTGAGTAAGGATGGCTGGGCTAGGTTGGCTTGAATGGCCTTTGTCATCCATTCCTATCCTGCAATCTTGCAAAAAGGGGAAGTAAAATTCGACTTTCTGTGAAACCATTTTAAATTTCCAACAGATATGCCTTTGGCATTTTTTTTGCCACATAAAACCTTTATGTAAAGGTATGCTAATTCATTAGATTTACATCCAGCAAACGAGGTCAATTAAGATGCAGACATTTCCCCTAGAACTCAAATAAAAACACATGGCACCATCACTGAATCAGAGTAGAATTGTTATGCCATTAAGGATAATAAAATATGTGAATTATGTTAATCAGACAATTTACTTAGGGAAATGGAGCCAATTAAACAACCCCCTGTAATTCAAAGTCAGCAAATTTTATCTTTAGAGAAGTTGAGAGTAAAATGAAAGCGAAACATGAAAGAATTGCACTACTTAGAGGTTGCATATTAATGAAAATTTGATTAATTAGAAGTCAGATTAATTAGTACACAAGTCACTATTTCATTAAAGAATACGCAAGGGATGAGGGAGAAACTCCAAAGCTTGGACATTCACTAACCATGGACTGTCGTGTACGTACACAGTCAGTCATTAGGAGGGAGTCAGGCAATGGACTCCAATCCACACCCTTGGAAAAGGACCAGGAGTTTACATCACCTTTGTGTTGTTTGAGTAGACCACTGAGCAATCCTCAATCAGCCAAGAACACAATAATTAGATATTAGCAAAGGTGGAAAAAGAAAAGCTTTAGGGTCAGGATCCACTGAAAGGTTTCAACAACACCTTGCCTTTATATAGCATCTTGGACGAATCTTGCATTAATCGTCTCAAGGCACTTCACAAAGGACCAACAGGTGTAGAGCAGCAGGAGGTGATTTAGGAGATTTGGCTGAAGGCATGGTCAGAAAGAGAGGCTACGAGGAAGCATCGAAGCTGGGGAGAGAGTAGGGCCAAGAGGTTTAGCGTATTTGGTCAAAGCAAAAGGATTAGGGCTTTCAGACAAAATCAAGGTGCTGGGGTATTCAGTCCAAGTCAAGGGTTGCAATTTTTGATGGCTCATCCAGGTGCGAAAGAGCCTCCAGGGAGGGCAAAATGGGGTCTTGAGCTGAAACTTCCTTTTATCCAAAGTTTAGTGCGAGACACCACCTTTGGTAAATGAGTTGAAGCTAGTGCAAGGAATAGCCTTCCAGAGGATTGTTAAGGGCTGGTTGGCACGTAAGGTACCTGCCAGCACGCATTAAAGGGGCTGCATGGCATTTTGCTGGATAGAATTTGAACTAACACAATGTCCGAACAGCAACCAGCTGATTGGGAGCAAATAAGTTGTTGCAGAGAATTTCGAGTGCTACTTAAAGGTATATCACCTTTTACTGTTCACTTCATGCTGGAGGTATGAAAAGAACTTTAGAAACACATCAGGAGACTTTCTGGGAGACTTTGTCAAGACTTCACAAAGACTTTATTAATAATTGTGGAAATTCTCTGAGGGCTTCGCCGACAAACAGTGAATGCTGTCTACTCCACCCTATCAGAGTCACCAGGAGAAAGGGAGTGCTTGATCAGGGGCATCTTACTAAGACAAAAACAAGAAATGCTGGAATCACTCAGCAGGTCTGGCAGCATCTGTGGAAAGAGAAGCAGAGTTAACGTTTCGGGTCAGTGACCCTTCTTCGGAACTGACAAATATTAGAAAAGTCACAGATTATAAGCAAGTGAGGTGGGGGTGGGGCAAGAGATAACAAAGGAGAAGGTGCAGATTGGACCAGGCCACATAGCTGACCAAAAGGTCACGGAGCAAAGGCAAACAATATGTTAATGGTGTGTTGAAAGACAAAGCATTAGTACAGATTAGGTGTGAATACACTGAATATTGAACAGCAAGTGCAAACCTGAAAAAAAACCTGAAAAAAACAGTGGGTAAGCAAACTGAACAAACTAAGATGAAATGAAATAAATGCAAAAATAAATTGTAAAAAATGTAAAAAAGAATGTAAAAAAAAAAGGAAGAAAAAATAACTAAAAATGAAAGTAAAATGGGGGGCTGTCATGCTCTGAAATTATTGAACTCAATGTTCAGTCCGGCAGGCTGTAGTGTGCCTAATCGGTAGATGAGATGCTGTTCCTCGAGCTTGCGTTGATGTTCACTGGAACACTGCAGCAATCCCAGGACAGAGATGTGAGCATGAGAGCAGGGGGGAGTGTTGAAATGGCAAGCAACCGGAAGCTCAGGGTCCTGCTTGCGGACTGAGCGGAGATGTTCCGCAAAGCGGTCACCCAGTCTGCGCTTGGTCTCCCCAATGCAGAGGAGACCACACTGTGAGCAGCGAATACAGTATACTACATTGAAAGAAGTACAAGTAAATCGCTGCTTCACCTGAAAGGAGTGTTTGGGGCCTGGGATAGTGAGGAGAGAGGAGGTAAATGGGCAGGTATTACACCTCCTGCGATTGCAGGGGAAGGTGCCCTGGGACGGGGACGAGATGGTGGGGGTAATGGAGGAGTGGACCAGGGTGTCGCGGAGGGAACGATCCCTTCGGAATGCTGACAGGGGAAGGGAGGGGAAGATGCGACTGGTAGTGGCATCACGCTGGAGGTGGCAAAAATGGCGGAGGATGATCCTTTGGATATGGAGGCTGGTGGGATGAAAAATGAGGACAAGGGGAACCCTGTCACGGTTCTGGGAGGGAGGGGAAGGGGTGAGGGTGGAGGTGCGGGGAATGGGTCGGACACGGTTGAGGGCCCTGTCAACCACGGTGGGGGTTGACACAACCCCGGACAGCCCGCTTCTACCTCCTTCACAAAATCCACAAACGGGACTGTCCCGGCAGACCCATTGTGTCAGCCTGCTCCTGCCCCACTGAACTTATTTCTTCCTATCTAGACTCTATCTTTTCTCCGCTGGTCCAGTCTCTTCCCACCGACATCCGTGACTCTTCTGACGCCCTACGTCATTTTGACAATTTCCAGTTTCCTGGTCCCAACCGCCTCCTCTTCACTATGGACGTCCAATCACTCTACACCTCCATCCTCCACCAGGATGGTTTGAGGGCTCTCCGCTTCTTCCTGGAACAGAGGCCCAACCAGTCCCCATCCACCACCACCCTCCTCCGCCTGGCTGAACGTTCTCACATTGAACAACTTCTCCTTCAACTCCACGCACTTCCTTCAAGTAAAAGGTGTCGCTATGGGTACCCACATGGGTCCTAGTTATGCCTGTCTTTTTGTGGGATATGTCGAGCATTCTTTGTTCCAGTCCTACTCAGGCCCCCTCCCCCAACTCTTTTTCCGGTACATTGATGACTGTATCGGTGCCGTTTCCTGCTCCCGCCCCGAACTAGAAAACTTTATCAACTTTGCTTCCAATTTCCACCCTTCTCTCACCTTTACATGGTCCATCTCTGACACTTCCCTTCCCTACCTCGACTTCTCTGTCTCCATCTCTGGGATAGCTTGTCTACCAATATCCATTATAAGCCCACTGACTCCCACAGCTACCTCGACTACACTTCTTCACACCCTACCTCCTGTAAGGACTCCATTCCATTCTCCCAGTTTCTCCGTCTCCGACACATCTGCTCTGATGATGCTACCTTCCATGACGGTGCTTCTGATATGACCTCCTTTTTCCTCAACCGAGGATTTCCCCCCACTGTGGTTGACAGGGCCCTCAACCGTGTCCGACCCATTCCCCGCACCTCCACCCTCACCCCTTCCCCTCCCTCCCAGAACCGTGACAGGGTTCCCCTTGTCCTCACTTTTCATCCCACCAGCCTCCATATCCAAAGGATCATCCTCCGCCATTTTCGCCACCTCCAGCGTGATGCCACTACCAGTCGCATCTTCCCCTCCCTTCCCCTGTCAGCATTCCGAAGGGATCGTTCCCTCCGCGACACCCTGGTCCACTCCTCCATTACCCCCACCACCTCGTCCCCGTCCCAGGGCACCTTCCCCTGCAAGCGCAGGAGGTGTAATACCTGCCCATTTACCTCCTCTCTCCTCACTATCCCAGGCCCCAAACACTCCTTTCAGGTGAAGCAGCGATTTACTTGTACTTCTTTCAATGTAGTATACTGTATTCGCTGCTCACAGTGTGGTCTCCTCTACATTGGGGAGACCAAGCGCAGACTGGGTGACCGCTTTGCGGAACATCTCCGCTCAGTCCGCAAGCAGGACCCTGAGCTTCCGGTTGCTTGCCATTTCAACACTCCCCCCTGCTCTCATGCTCACATCTCTGTCCTGGGATTGCTGCAGTGTTCCAGTGAACATCAACGCAAGCTCGAGGAACAGCATCTCATCTACCGATTAGGCACACTACAGCCTGCCGGACTGAATATTGAGTTCAATAATTTCAGAGCATGACAGCCCCCCATTTTACTTTCATTTTTAGTTATTTTTTCTTCCTTTTTTTTTTACATTCTTTTTTACATTTTTTACAATTTATTTTTGCATTTATTTCATTTCATCTTAGTTTGTTCAGTTTGCTTACCCACTGTTTTTTTCAGGTTTTTTTTCAGGTTTGCACTTGCTGTTCAATATTCAGTGTATTCACACCTAATCTGTACTAATGCTTTGTCTTTCAACACACCATTAACATATTGTTTGCCTTTGCTCCGTGACCTTTTGGTCAGCTATGTGGCCTGGTCCAATCTGCACCTTCTCCTTTGTTATCTCTTGCCCCACCCCCACCTCACTTGCTTATAATCTGTGACTTTTCTAATATTTGTCAGTTCCGAAGAAGGGTCACTGACCCGAAACGTTAACTCTGCTTCTCTTTCCACAGATGCTGCCAGACCTGCTGAGTGATTCCAGCATTTCTTGTTTTTGTTTCAGATTTCCAGCATCCGCAGTATTTTGCTTTTATCTTGCATCTTACTAAGAGTCGCCCTTGGTTTACTGGAGGATGGGAGCAGCAGTACCAACCGCTGAAGGAGGGACGGTAAAAAGAGTAAGATGGACTTCTTTCCCCCTGCAGGCACAGGGCACCCCTCCTCCTCTGGTCCTCCTCCACCAGGACTTCCAGTGCCACGTCCAAGAACCTGTGCGCCCTCTCGCTCGGTCCCTGAATCATCCAGAAACCTGCTGCTGTGTGTCAGCCAGCGTACTCCATGAAAATTGCGTGAAAACTTCGGTGCTAAACCTGCAGGTTTCTGGTTTAGCAGCTCCAGGCAAGCACAAATTATGGTAATTATCAGCTAGGTGCTAAAACTAAACTTTCAAACAATCATGTCTCAGTAGCACCGCACCCATTTAGTGCCTATTTTCACCCTTTCATCAAAATAACCCTCCAAGTGTTGAGATGTTTGTTCAAAGTTTACCACCACCAAACACTGGTAGACTCCCACTACTCAGACTATCATAGCTCTTACAGCACTGACTTGAAGGAATCACAGGTTGGCAACCTTCCATCTACAAAAGATGATGGACAAACAATCCATTTAGGTGGGGTGTCTTCTCGGTGCACCTTAGCTGATGGCTGTGAAGGCCAATCCTTGACAGGCAGGTTCTGCCACAAGTGCTGCACATGAAGCTGCCAAATGACACCGTGAGTTCTTCTCTTTGATGTTGGCACCTGTAGCAACTGGTCACCGTGGTAGTGCACAAGTGTACAGGATGTGCTGCCATTTCCCTCTTTCGCCAGCTAGTGACTCCCAGGTGTGATAGTCGATACTTAGGGTCTTCATGTCACGCTTGCAAGCATCCTTGAAGCAGAACGTAGGGCGCCCCATTGGTCGTCTGGCCCTGGGAAACCTCCACCTTCCATTCTGCGGATATGCCCAATCCACCGAAGCCGCCTCTGTTTGATTAATGCCAGCACACTTGGGAGCTCTGCCTTTGAGAGGACTGGCAGATTTGTGATTTAGTCCTGCCAGGATATACCCATAATGCACCACAGACAGCAAAGATGCAAATTATTGAGCTTCTTTTAGCTGTAAGTCGCTGTGTTTCACAGCCATACAGCAAGGTGCTGAGAACACAGGCCGTATAAACCATCAGCTTGGTCCTAAGGGTCAGTTTGGAAGAACATGGAGAGACAATATAACAAAGGGTACAACTCTAAAGGGGGTGCAAGAGCAGAGGGACCTGGGTGTATGTGTGTATAAGTCATTGAAGGTGACAGGACAGGTTGAGAGAGCATTTAATAAAACATTCGGTATTCTAGGTTTCATTAACAGGGGCATAGAGTACAAGTGCAAGGAAGTTATGTTGAATTTATATAAGACACTAGTTCGGCCTCAGCTGGAGTACTGCTTCCAGTTCTGGGCGCCGCACTTTAGGAAAGATGTGAAGGTACTGGAGAAAGTACAGAAAAGATTCATGAGAATGATTCCAGGGATGAAGAACTTCAGTTATGAAGATAGATTGGAGAAATTGGGACTGTTTTCCTTGGAGAAGGCTGAGAGGAGATTTGATAGAGGTATTCAAAATCATGAGGGACCTGGACAAAGTAGATAGGGAGAAACTGTTCCCCCTCAACAAAGGATCGAGAACGAGAGGGCACAGATTTAAAGTGATTGACAAAAGAAGCAAAAGTGACAGGAGGAAAAACTTTTTCACGCAGCGAATGGTTAGAATCTGAATGCACTACCTGAGAGTGTGGTGGAGGAAGGTTCAATCAAAGCTTTCAAAAGGGAATTAGACTGTTATCTGGCAGGGCTAAGTGGAGAAGGCGAGGGAATGGCATTAGGTGAATTGCTCATTCGCAGAGCCGGTGCAGACACGATGGGCTGAATGGCCTCCTTCTGCGTTGTAACAACTCTGATTTAAACACACTGCAACATTCTGCCTTGCTGTGCCTTCTCAGACTATAGGCAGGCTGTGAAGAGTAAGTTTTTATGCTTCAGATCACATTCATTTTTTTTTTTAACATTCATGAGATGTGGGCGTCGCTGGCCATTTATTGCCCATCCCTAATTGCCCTTGAGAAGGTGGTGGTGAGCTGCCTTCTTGAACCACGGCAGTCCATGTGGGGTAGGTACACCCACAGTACCGATTGGAATGTACCGAGTTCCAGGATTTTGACCCAGCGACAGTGAAGGAACGGCGATATAGTTCCAAGTCAGGATGGTGTGTGGCTTGGAGGGGAACTTGCAGGTGGTGGTGTTCCCAAGCATTTTCTGCCCTTGTCCTTCTAAGTGGTAGAGATCGCGGGTTTAGACACAAGAGCATAGCACTGGATCTATCAATCAATCACTGGAGCTCAGTCAGCCAAGCAGTGCCAATCTCATGTCCTCCAAATATGGCCAGCCTCCCTTGGAAAATGTTTATTAAAAAAAATCTATAAGTGTTGTTTTTCTTTTTTTGGGGGCGCAGCAGGACACGGCTGAAAATAGGAACGTTCTGGAAATTTCATTTGTAATGACTTGGCAAACCAGCAGCAGGAGAGAGAAAAAATAAGATAGTTTGTGTCTTTGGAGAAAGCATTTGTCATATACGATTAACCCTGAGGGCATGCTGTGGTATTTCTGCATTACTTCACTTAATTTCCCAGGGTTAGCATTTTTTTTCTTCAATCTAGCCCTTAAAAATAAGCGTACTTCCATTTACTGAAACATCATGAGCCTCAGACAGCACAAAACAGAGTGCCGTGTGTGTGTGTATATGTGTGTGTGTATATGTGTGTGTGTGTGTGTGTGTGTGTGTGTGTGTGCAGGGTAGGGGCGGCAAGGGAAGTTATAATGCTCTAACGTTTAAACTGGCTCACCAGTATCAGTTTTTGTGTGCAGAGAGCGAGAGGCTAGTTGTATGACAGTACGGAGGGGAATAGTTGTACAATCAATAGTAATTGCCCATTACTTGAAATGCCTTCGGCCTGGAGTAAAACTGTTCAGAGGAGATTCCTTCAAACGAGAAGTTACTGCAAGAAAGTTCGATGACAGGTGCGTACTTCTCCTGAAAGACCATTAAGGGTGGGCAATTAGCCAGAGTTTCCTCAGCTTGGTGCAGTAGGTAGAAATCTATAGCACAGAAAGAGACCATGTGTGTGCCAGCTGAAAAAGTCTTATCCAGCTTAATCCTACTTTCCAGCTTTTGGTCCATAGTTCTGTAGGTTACAGCACTACAAGTATATATTGAAGTATTTTTTAAATGCCATGAGGGTTTCTGCCTCTAGCACCCTTTCAGGCAGTGAGTTCCAGACCCTCACCACCCTCTGGGTGAAAAAACATTCTCCTCAGCTCGCAACCCCCACAATCCTTCTATGCCCCCTGGTTATTGACCTCCCTACTAAGAGAAATAGGTCCTTCCTATCCCTCCAACTAGGCCCTTTATAATAACATTGGTTGGTAGGACCAACAAGTCCAGGGAACCCTTGATGTCAAGGGATATAGAGGATAAGGAAAAGAAAGGAGGCTTATGGCAGATTCAGAGCACTGAAAACAGCGGAGGCCCTACAAGAGTGTAGAAAGTGTAGTGGGTACTTAAAAAAGTAATAAGGAGACTGAAGAGGGGTCATGAAATAACACTGGCGGGGGAGTAAGGCAAGGGAGGAGATAGCGGTGGCTCTGACACAAATTTTCAAATCCTCTGGCCACAGGAGAGGTACCAGAGGACTGGAGGACAGCGAATGTGGTACCATTATTCAAGAAGGGTAGCAGGGATAAATCAGGTAATTACAGGCCAGTGAGTCTAACATCAGTGGTAGGGAAATGATTGGAAAAAATTCTGAGGGACAGGATTAATCTCCACTTGCAGAGGCAGGGATTAATTAAGGATAGTCAACATGGCTTTGTCAGGGGGAGATCCTGTCTAACAAACGATTTAATTTTTTGAGGTGACGACGCAATGTGTGAATGAGGGTAAAGCTGTTGATGCAGTCTACATGGACTTCACTAAGGCTTTTGATAAGGTCCCGCATGGGAGATTGGTTAAGAAGATAAGAGCCATGGGATCCAGGGCAATTTAGCAAATTGGATCCAAAATTGGCTTAGTGGTAGGAGGCAGAGGATAATGATCGAGGGTTGTTTTTGTAATTGGAATCCTGTGACCAGTGGTGTACCACAGGGATTGGTGCTGAGAGCCTTGCTGTTTGTAGTGTACATTAATGATTTAGACGTGAATATAGGAGGTATGATCAGTAGGTTTGCAGATGACACGAAAATTGGTTGGGTCGTAAAGCCTTAGATGACAGGACGATATAGATGGGCTGGTAAGATGGGCGGAGCAGTGGCAAATGGAATTTAATCCTGAGACATGTGAGATGATGCATTTTGGGAGGACTAACAAGACAAGGGAATATACAATGGATGGTCGGACCCTAGGAAGTACAGCGGGTCAGAGGAACCTTGGTGTACTTGCCCATAGATCACTGAAGGCAGCAGCACAGGTAGATAAGGTGGTTAGGAAGGCATATGGGATACTTGCCTTTATTAGCCGAGGCATAGAATATAAGAGCAGGGAGGTTATGATGGAGCTGTTTCCAACGCTAGTTAGGCCACAGCTGGAGTACAGTGTACAGTTCTGGTCACCAAACTACAGGAAGGATGTGATTGCACTAGGGAGGGTGCAGAGGAGATTCAGCAGGATGTTGCCTGGGCTGGAGCATTTCAGCTATGAAGAGAGACTGAAAAGGCTAGGATAAAAGCAAAATACTGCAGATGCTGGAAATCTGAAATAAAAACAAGAAATGCTGGAACCACTCAGCAGGTCTGGCAGCATCTGTGAAAAGAGAAGCAGTGACCCGAAACGTTAACTCTGCTTCTCTTTTCACTGAAAAGGCTAGGGTTGTTTTCCATAGAGCAGAGAAGGCTGAGGGGGGACCTGATTGAGGGATACAAAATTATGAGGGGCATTGATAGGATATATAGGAAGAATCTTTTTCCCTTAGCGGAGGGGTCAATAACCAGGGGGCACAGATTTAAGGTAATGGGCAGGGGGTTTAGAGGGGATCTGAGGAAAAACTTTTTCACCCAGAGGATGGTTGGAATCTGGAACACACTGCCTGAAGGGGTATAGAGGCAGGAACGCTCACAACATTTAAGAAGTATTTAGATGAGCACTTGAAATGCCATAGCATACAAGGCTACGAGCCAAGTTCTAGAAAATGGGATTAGTATAGATAGTTGCTTAATGGCTGGCAGAGACACGATGGGCCAAGGGGTGTGTTTCTGTGCTGTATAACTCTATTACTCTATGACTCTACACCTTAATTAAATCTCGCCTTATCCAAAGAAAACAACCTCATCCTATTGAATCTTTCCTCATTGCCAGAATTCTCCAGTCCTGGCAATATCCATGCAATTTTTGCCTCAGTCAGAAGGCCGTGGCTGAAATCACACCCCACCACTTCATCACATAACCAAATATGGCAGTCTCGTGCAGAAGAAGGGCGGCACAGTGGCGCAGTGGTTAGCATCGCAGCCTCACAGCTCCAGTGACCCGGGTTCAATTCCGGGTACTGCCTGTGTGGAGTTTGCAAGTTCTCCCTGTGTCTGCGTGGGTTTCCTCCGGGTGCTCCGGTTTCCTCCCACATGCCAAAGACTTGCAGGTTGATAGGTAAATTGGCCATTAGCAATTGCCCCTAGTATAGGTAGGTGGTAGGGAAATATAGGGATAGGTGGGGATGTGGTAGGAATAGGGAATTAGTGTAGGATTAGTGTAAATGGGTGGTTGATGGTCGGCACAGACTCGGTGGGCCGAAGGGCCTGTTTCAGTGCTGTATCTCTAAACTAAACTAAAAAAGAAATGCTGATTGGTACTGACCCATACAGCTCCCTCCATACTAATACTGATAGATACTGACCCATACAGCTCCCTCTGTACTATTACTGGGAGATACCGACCCATACAGCTCCCTCCATACTAATACTGATAGATACTGACCCATATAGCTCCCTCTGTACTATTATTGGGAGATACTGACCCATACTGCTCCCTTTGTTAAGTATTATAAAATGAATCTATTTGAAGTTCAGGGACCGCTATGTTGCCATAAAATAAAGCATTTCTCTTCTCTATCTCCAAACAGAAACAAAGTCAATTTGCCAAATACACTTTCAAATCTTTATGTTGCTAGGGATACAGATTGCAAAGAACTCATTGGGGAACTCAAGAAGGCGTGTTGAAGATGTCAATAGTAAAGATGAATGGACCCTGCAGTCGTTACCTGTCCATTACTCAACCACCAATCAAGGCTATCTGGGAACTTGCAAAAAGGAAGCCAGACAGACACCTAATGGTCTGGTTTTCAAAATAAAGGCTTGCCTTTCTCACTTGCTTCAGCCTTTATGATTTAGCAGTATTATGAGTTACTTGATCAGTCCTTCATTAATGTTCATTAGAAGCAAAGATCAAAAAGTGAATCATGATAATCCCTCCATTATGCTCCAGTCCCATCTGCTGTCTGGTTTTGGATGTCAAAAAGTGGCAAATGGATGGGATCAGAACGGAGCAGGAGATGGGGCAAAACGGACATTAGATTCCAACCAGCACTCTCCGATTCAAATATGCCGCTCCACAGAACTCCTTACTCCATCCACCAGTTTTCAAAAGCACTCTGATTATGTCCAATCCCTTCTGAATTTCAAGCAAGATTTGGACCCAGGTGGCCTGTTAACCCATTTGATTTATTTCAGATTAAGAACGCAACCCTCTATGTATTACACCAACACAGCGTAGCTTTCAAAATAAAATTGGATAAATATTGGAAAAGGAAATGTCTGCAGGGCTATGGGGAAAGAGCGTCGAACTAAATGGATAGCTCTTTCAAAGAGCCAGCAGAGACACAAAGGGATGAATGGCCTCCTTCTGTGGTGTTTGATTTGTTTCGATTCTAATCTCAGATACAAGCTGCGGATGGAGATTATATTTCTCATCTCTTCATTCATTGCAGATGATGTATCAGAAACAGTAAGAAAATAAAGACTTGCATTTCTATAGCACCTTTAGCAGGACATCCCAAAGCTCTTTGCAACCAATGAAGCAATTTTGAAGTGTAGTT
Organism: Heterodontus francisci; assembly: GCF_036365525.1. Classification (NCBI taxonomy): domain Eukaryota; kingdom Metazoa; phylum Chordata; class Chondrichthyes; order Heterodontiformes; family Heterodontidae; genus Heterodontus; species Heterodontus francisci. Next base: position 17,886,666 of record NC_090379.1, read on the forward strand.
ACTGTTGTAATGCAGGAACTGCAACAGCCAATTTGCACACAGCAAGCTCCCACAAACAAAGTAGGGCCCTACCAAATTCACAGCTGTGAAAAATGCATCACAGACCGTGAAATCTCGCGTCTGCCATGAAATTGGCCATTTTGCGAACTTCGCGCATTTTATTCATTGACACAAGGCTCTTCTTGCTGATTGCTGGGCATGTTGCAAACATTGCACATTTTAGTGATTGACACAAGGGCTCAACCCGCTGATTGGTAGATGAGGGAGGGCTTCTGGTGCAGTTGTGAGAAAAGCAGTCTCAAGTATTAGCAGACAAGTGACAATGCAAGAATAAGCAAACCAAAAATGGCCACAACCACTACTGCAGCACATCGATTGAAAAAATTTGGAAGCCATTACCGATGGTGGAATACTGCTTAGTACAAGTTGCAATGTTTTGGCGGATCACATACGGCAGTCAACAATTCAGCACCACTTAAGTCCAAAGCCATTGCAACAGAAGGAGAGCATCTGATATCGCACTGCTGGAAAACAAACACACAAAAAAACAAGCTACAATTTCGTCCCTTTTTAAGGCAACGACAGAGAGCTCAGAAAATTGTCAGTTGGCTACAATGGAACTTGTGGGTGCTTTTGCAAGCGCCAACATACCATGTGAAAAACTTGGATCACCCAATGCATTCAATGTAATGTGCAAAATGGCGGTTTCTCGCCAAGTGCAAGTAAACTATGACAGGACTACCTACCAAATGTTTTTGCTATACATGGTGAGGAGATGCAGTCACAGATTAACTCGTGTAAGTCTTTTGCAATTATTTGTGATAAATCCACCAATGAGCAAGACACCCATCTGCGGCATGTTTTGTTCGATTTTATGTCTGGTCAGGCCGAAGATGTACAGTCAGGAAAGCTAATAATAGTGCTCACAGACTGTGTCCACTTGGAAGCTGTTAATTACAACACAGTTTCCATGCGATAATCAAAATTGTTGGAATCTCCACTGAATTTTGAAACAAACTGTCTGCTTTCATTAGTGGCAAAACAACTTAACATGACAAAATCTTTCAAATCTGTGCTCCAAGGTGTAATGCCTAATGCTGTCATCACTAAATGTAATCCACATATAACTTCTCGCCAGTGAGCTATGGAAAAGCGAGTTTGGTAAAGTCGACACACTGGTCAAAAAGATCTTCAAACACTGCTCTAGCCACAAGCTTTGATGCAGGCAACACATTGCAAATGCAGCTGAAATGGCTGAAATTGGGGAACAAAAGATCGCCCCTCCTCCAGAGCCAGTAATTACACAGTGGAATTCTTCATTTCGGGCAGCACAGTATCATGTAGTGCACCTGAAATACTACTCAGACTTCGTCTCAGAAGAGCTCACACTGACACTGAAAACACAGGTTCTAACAGATACTGTAACCCTTCTAAACAATGTTCAGCTTAATAATGAGGTTCAGTTTGTTGCCAAGTATGCTGTACAACTGATGGATTTAATTACTTGGTTTGAATCTCAATCCATCACAATCCACAAAGCTTACAATAAAGTAATGATGTACAGTTCTGGGCTGAAGGACAGTCAACACTGTGATGATGCTGAATTAAATGCCTGTGCTCAGCTAGTATTTTCTTGCATGGAAAAAAGCTCAAACAATATTACACAGTGGGGAACAGTCAAGTGGTGAAGAAAAAGCGGCTCAGAGGTTTCAACAACCTTCTGTGGCGTTCCTGAAAGCTGTGTGTATCTTTGACCCTGCACAAATGCATCTGTTTATGGCGGGTTTAAACTCATTTGATGTGACTCCTGGCTTGAACAAAACTGTAGGCTGGGGATTCTTGCTTATAAAAACATTGCAAAAAAAAGCAGATTGTACTTTGCCTGTGCTGCAGTTTTGCAACTCTGTGGAATGCAGAATCCCCACCTTGCAAGGGTAGCACAGTGCTCTCCGACACTTCCAACAAACTCCATGGACACGGAGAGAACTGTATCTAAACACAGACAGGTGTGCATAGTGCAGAGACAGGGAATATAAATGAGTCAGTTGCAGGATGCTCCATGTTCACATTCAACCACTGACTTCAGTGAATAAAGAATATGGCCTGTTTATAGTCAGCCTTTTACAACAGTTTTTGAATGTTATTGTAAAAAGAAACCTCCCTTGTCTGTTTTTTGTTTTAAATAGATCATTTTTAAGGTTTGTTGCAACACCAGGAAATTTACAATTTAAATACATGAAATTGTGAAATTCATGATTCTTAAAATGCTGTGACTGTGAAATTTGTAAAATTTGACCGTGAATTTGGTCAGGCCCTAGCAATGAGATATTGACCAGATCAAGTGTTTTTTTTTAATGTTGCTTGAGGGATAGATATTGGCCAGGACGCTGGGGATAACTCTCCTGTTCTTTGAAATAGTGCCAGGGATCTTCTATATCCACCTGAGTGCAGACTGGAGCCTTGGTCTAACGTTTCATCCAAAAAAACGACACTTCCAACAGTGTGGCACTCCCTCAGTGTGTGCAGAGAGGTGTGAGTGTTTTACATGGTGTTTAAGTGGGTATCTGAGCGCACTCTGGCGAATCTTCGCACTGGCAAGTTGAAACATTGGATTCAGCCATGACACAAGGGTCTGCAACCTGGACTGCATAAGTTTATGGAGAAGCAGAAATCCGTGGTGACTTGATCCACCAGAATGCACAAAGGTCAGGGTGACAAAGCAAGTTGCAAAGCACAGAGCACCCAAATGCACAGAGGCCAGGAATACACACGAGAGCCCACTGAAAACAGACAAACAGAATTTAACACATTCACAATATTGTGCTTCTATTCTGTGGAGCCTTTTGACGCTACCTCACTTATAATGTTATGAAAGTGCTTCTGTTTTTGTTAAATATATTTTTGAAGAATTCATTATCAAACTGAAGAAATGTTGGACCAGTTTTTTTTCAAGAGGGTCATCAAGAGGACCCTGAAAGGACTTGTTTGACAACAACATTTACTGGTTGTCTCATGACTCAAGTTAAAAATAGAACGGAAACCCTGGTAAATCGGGAAGATGTATGCAGAGAACTGACAGGTCAGAAGGTGGACTTTCTGTTTCCTGCTGTCAGTTTTGCATTTGAATTGTTTTGAGTTAGGAAGAGAACTTCCAAGGAGAGAAGAGAATTCCCAAAGAAGGAGAGAAAACAACAACCCTGCTCAGCTTTCCAGCACCTCTCTAAAAGACCCTAAGAGGTTCACTGTGTCAACTCATCTCGTCTCCTGTCTTTGAAGAAAAGCCTGCTAAATTAATTCTCAACGCCGCCTAAGAAGAACTTTTCTAAGAGATCCCAGTGACCCGTCTGCCAGTTTTGGAATACAACAAAGGGCGGCACAGTGGCGCAGTGGTTAGCACCGCAGCCTCACAGCTCCAGCGACCCGGGTTCAATTCTGGGTACTGTCTGTGTGGAGTTTGCAAGCTCTCTCTGTGTCTGCGTGGGTTTCCTCCGGGTGCTCCGGTTTCCTCCCACAGCCAAAAGACTTGCAGGTTGATAGGTAAACAGGCCATTATAAACTGCCCCTAGTATAGGTAGGTGAACTCTTGAACCACTTCCAGAGCGTGGTCGCCAATATTGATGGATGGAGCATTTCTGACATCCTGGGGCAGGATGTCAGAAATGCTCCATCCATCAATATTGGCGACCACGCTCTGGAAGTGGTTCAAGAGTTCACCTACCTAGGCTCAACTATCACCAGTAACCTGTCTCTAGATGCAGAAATCAACAAGCGCATGGGTAAGGCTTCCACTGCTATGTTCAGACTGGCCAAGAGAGTGTGGGAAAATGGCGCACTGACACGGAACACAAAAGTCCGAGTGTATCAGGCCTGTGTCCTCAGTACCTTGCTCTACGGCAGCGAGGCCTGGACAACGTATGCCAGCCAAGAGCGACGTCTCAATTCATTCCATCTTCGCTGCCTTCGGAGAATACTTGGCATCAGGTGGCAGGACCATATCTCCAACACAGAAGTCCTTGAAGCGGCCAACATCCCCAGCTTATACACACTACTGAGTCAGCGGCGCTTGAGATGGCTTGGCCATGTGAGCCGCATGGAAGATGGCAGGATCCCCAAAGACACATTGTACAGCGAGCTCGCCACTGGTATCAGACCCACCGGCCGTCCATGTCTCCGTTATAAAGACGTCTGCAAACGCGACATGAAATCGTGTGACATTGATCACAAATCGTGGGAGTCAGTTGCCAGCATTCGCCAGAGCTGGCGGGCAGCCATAAAGACAGGGCTAAATTGTGGCGAGTCGAAGAGACTTAGTAGTTGGCAGGAAAAAAGACAGAGGCGCAAGGGGAGAGCCAACTGTGCAACAGCCCCAACAAACAAATTTCTCTGCAGCACCTGTGGAAGAGCCTGTCACTCCAGAATTGGCCTTTATAGCCACTCCAGGCGCTGCTTCACAAACCACTGACCACCTCCAGGCGCGTATCCATTGTCTCTCGAGATAAGGAGGCCCAAAAGAAGAATAGGTAGGTGGTAGGGGAATATAGGGACAGGTGAGGATGTGGTAGGAATATGGGATTAGTGCAGGATTAGTATAAATGCATGGTTAATGGTCGGCACAGACTTGGTGGGCCGAAGGGCCTGTTTCAGTGCTGTATCTCTAAATCTAAATCAAATCAAAACATATCTCATCTGCTGTTTCTTTAAGAATGAGAAAGTATTCAGCCCAAGTTTTTTTATGCCTGTAATAGAGCTCTAAAAACAACAATCCCTTTCATTTTTCCGGTTCACCACTGTGCGTGTGCGTGAGCGTGAGGGGCTAAGGTAAAAAAAGGGAACTTTAATATTTCAATCTATGTGTTTATGCTTCACTTCAATATTGGTTAAGACTTGTTTCATAATAAACTGATAATTTTGCTGTTTATTAAAGAAACCTGGTTGGTGTCTTTTATTCTGGGATAAAAACAGAGTATATGATTGACTGTAACTGTAAGTGGGAAAAAATTTAAATATATTTTGTGACCCGTGGAGAACTGGAACTAGAATAAACAGTGCATTCCTCCCGCCTTGGTCGTAACAATAAGGTGAGGCTGATTCCATGGCAGCTGAAATAAACATGGTTCACCACTCGGTAAAGGAGTGCAGCACCTCACTGTCAGTAGGGGGGGGACACAAACCCCTGCCCAGCAAATGTAAAAAGACAACAGCGAAAGCCCTAGTCCTCTTTTTGCTGTCACTTCTCTCACTGAGCAATGAATGTTGATATAACTGAGCCTGTTCTTTAATTCCAAGATACTGTCAGTAGCAACACAGTTAACTCAACAGACAAGAATACCGACTGGGGACTTTGCCCGATAATGAAAGCCTCTTATCTTCCTTAAAGGCAAGCATTTGGACATTATCGTCTCCTCACTAACAATTCTGTGCAAATACTTCTCCTTTGGCAGTGGGTACTGGAATGTACCAGTTTATAAAATCAAACTGTCTCTATCTACAGCACCAAAACAGTAGAATTCATTGCCACTTGACCTCCTGCAAGATTTTCCGTGACAAGACTTACTGTTGCCACTCCTCAAGGTTAAGGATATAGCTTGAATGTTACTTTTGGGCAGATTTCCATTTTCAGTTAATTTTGGTGCTTAAGACGGGTCAATAAGAAGGGATAATGCTTCTTTCATTCGAGTCAAGGACCAAGCCGCTAAAGGAGGAGTGCCCCCCGTGATGGCTCTTGTTTTGAGATATCCTCCCCATCTCCCACACCCCCATCTGCCTCAACCATCATTGTCATCTGGTTCCAGAAGCTTTATGCAGCAAAATGCTTGTTTTAATAGAGGCAGCGCCAGGGCTTTTGACAGCAGTCGACAACATTCCTTTAATCCCTCAGCTGGATCAAGCTAAGAAGAAGCTTGAACAAAATACCTCGAGGACAGCATTAACCTACATTTTAGGTTTCAGCTCCTACTTCCTTCTCTCCCCATCAGTTACTCTATTTGCCTGCAGATGCGGAGCTACTGCTTTCCACACGAGATTACTCTTCATATAGTGTGTCTTTCTAATATCAACCATTTATATTTATACAGCATCTTTAACATAAAGTCCGAAGGCATTTCATAGAAGCATTATGAAGCAAAATTAGACATCGAGCCACATAAAGTGATATTAGGGCAGATGATCAAAAGCTTGGTCAAAGGGGTAGGTTTAAGGAGTATCTTAAAGGAGAAGAGAGAGTTAGAGAGGTGAAGTGGTTCAGGGAGGGAATTCCAGAGCTTAGGACCCAGGCAGTTGAAGGCATGACCGCCAATGATGGAATGATTAAAATAAAAGCGCAATACAGTGGATGCTGGAAATCTGAAATAAAAACAAAGTGCTGGAAATACTCAGCAGGTCTGGCAGCATCTGTGGAGAGAGAAACAAAGTTAACGTTTCAAGTCTGTGATCTTTCATCAGAACTGATCACAGACTTGAAACGTTAACTCTTCCTTCTCCACAGATGCTGCTAGACCTGCAGAGTATTTCCAACACTTTCTGTTTTTATTATGGAGTGATTATAGTTGGGGATGTCCGAGAGGCCAGAATTAGAGCAGTGCAAATAACTCGGAGGTTTGTGGGACTGGAGAAGATTACAGAGATAGGGAGGGGCAAGGCTATGTAAGAATTTGAAAACAAGAATGAAGATTTTAAAATCAAGGCGTTGCTTGACTGAGAGCCCATGCAGGTCAAGTGAGCACAGGGATGATAGAGGAACGGGACTTGGTGCATGGAAGGACTTGGGCAGCAGAGTTTTGGATGATGTAAACCTACGGAGGGTAGAATGTGGGAGGCCAGCCAGGAGTGTGTTGGAATAGCCACGTCTGGAGGTAACAAAGGCCTGGATGAGGGTTTTAGCAGTAGATGAGCAAAGATGGGGCAGAAATAGGCGGTCTGAGTGACAGCGCAAATATGAACATCAGAAGCTCACCTCGAGGTCAAATATAACATCGAGTTTGCAAACATTCTGGTTTCATCTCAGACTGTTGCCAGGGAGAAGGATAGAGTTGGTAGCGAAGGAACAAAGTAGGGACTGAAGACAATGGCTTAGTCTTCCCAAGATTTAATCCCAAATTGTCTACCCGTGTTATCCCACAAAGTGATGCAGGGACAGAGTTCAATCGGTAAATTTAGCATTCCACGTCCCGACATCTTTTGCAAGGTAAAATACTGAATAGAATGTGGAACTCACTATCAAAAGGAATAGTTGAGGCAAATAGCGGTAGTCCGCTGAACCCAACTCCCGAGTCTTCTGGCTATCCAGCCGAGGAATGCTAACTGCTACTCGCGAGGTCATCAGATTTCAATCTGCTGAGCCCAGAGCAAGCTGCACATCGCAAGAACTGTGTGTCCTGTATTAATCTGTATTTGTTAACTCGTTGCTCTGTATGCTAGAAAGTATCTTTTGCATCAATGGCATTGTTTGTTTTTAGATAGCTCCCATCAACAGCAGTTTGCAGGACTTTACCAATTTCTGCAGGAAGCCCTGAGCAGTAGGTGAATATTTGATTAGCGGGTCTCAAGAATGTGCCAATATTGAGCTTATATTCTCTAGCGTTTAGAAGAATAAGTGGTGATCCCATTGAAGCAAACCAAATTCTCACAGGGCTCGACAGGGTAGATGCAGGAAAGACGTTTCCCCTAGCTGAGACTTCTAGAACCAGGAACTAGAACAGTCTCAGAATAAGGGGCAGGCCATTTAGGACTGAGATGAGGAGGAATTTCTTCACTCAGAGGTGTTGAATCTTTGGAATTCTCTACCCCAGAGGGCTGTGGAGGCTCAATCATTGAGTATGTTCAAGACAGAGATCGACAGATTTCTAGCTATTAAAGATATCAAGGGATATGGGGATAGTGCAGGAAAATGGCATTGAAGTAAATGTTCAGCCATGATCTAGTTGAATGACGGAGCCAGCTTGAGAAGCCAAATGGTCTACTCCTACTTCTTATGTTCCTACTTGACTAGGAGGTCCTTGCATGTGTGTCAGTACATGTGGTGGGCAGTGTGGGCGAGTTCCCTGACAGTATTTTTCTTTTCTTCTTTCATGGGTTGTGGGCTTCGCTGGCAAGGACAGCATTTGTTGCCCAACCCTAATTGCCCTTGAACTATGCAGCTTGCCGAGCCATTTCAGAGGGCAGTTAAGAGTGAACCACATTGCTGTGGGTCTGTAGTCACATGTAGGCCAGACCAGGTAAGGATGGCAGATTTCCTTCCCTAAAGGGCATAAATGAAGCAGTTGGGTTTTTGTTTTGACAACAGTCGATGATAGTTTCATGGCAACATTACTGAGACTAGCATCCAATTCCAGATTTTTTTTTTTAATTAATTGAATTTAAATGCCACCAGCTGCCATGGTGGGATTTAAACATCTCCCCAAGGCATTAGCCCGGCCTCTGGATCACCAGTCCAGTGATATTACCACAATGTCACCATCTCCCCTAATTTTGACTGCCAGTTCCCTAAGACCTGCAAATATTTACAGGGGAAGGGAGGGTAATAGTGTGTGAACCAGGGTTCCCAACCCTGAGAATGATCCTATACCCTCTCTAGACGAGCGTCTGGCAGAAGTTTGGAAATAATACTAAGAATAAGGTGAAAGGTGACTTCAGGAGGCAGTGATGGGCAGGGGAGGGGTTTACTTTGAGCACCTGTCATGATGATTGGGAAATTGGAATCAAGGTGATTGACATGGTAGTCACCAGCCACTAGAAGTAAAGTATATAAAACAAGTGCTCAGGAGCGAAATATTCAGTCTTTCTGAGACGGACGAGAGCTTCTCAAGGTGAATCCATGCTGGCTCCATCCTAACACTTTGGTTAGTTCAAGACAACTGAGGACCCCGAGGACTGAAGAGACCACCAGCACTTCGCCTGCCTCATCCGTCGGTGAGACTGCCAACACCAATCTGCTCCATCATATGATCTGGAATCGGTAATCCATTCAATCTGTTACGGGTCGTATGTCTTTTCTGTCTATTTAACTTATGCATCATCGTATTTAAACTGCTGCTTCTTAATATACATTATGTTTAAACTGTTGCTTCTTAATAAACTACTTTAAACGTCACATTATGAGCTCAACTCCTTTCTTTGGGTATCTGTGATTCATAAAACCTAAATCTTACACCATATCCCTCAATAGACCTGTCTCCAGAAATACATTAAATGATCACTTGACATTCTCCACTTTGGCACTCTTCCTTAGTGATTCATTCTACAACTCTTCTGGCCTTTGGATGAATACATCTCCTTCGACCTCCCTTCTTTCTGCTACCTTGTTAACGAGATATAATTACATAGAACGTACAGCACAGAAACAGGCCATTCAGCCCAACTGGTCCATGCCTTTGTTTATGCTCCACATGAGCCTCCTCCTACTCTATCAGCATACCCTTCTATTCCTTTCTCCCTCAAGTACTTATCTAGCTTCTCCTTAAACATATCTACACTATTCATCTCAACTACTCCATGTATTAGCTTGCTGAACACTGTCAGCACTTGCTGGGTAAAGAAGTTTCGCCCGAGTTCTTTACTGCAATTATTAGAGACCATGTTACATTTATTGCCGCTAGTGTTGGATTCTTTTAATATTTTGAACTTCCAATGTTGAATATGTTTCTTTCAGCATAGTGAGCAATTTACCTACATCCAATCTTGCAAGTTCCCTAGATAAGCCAGCTAAGTCATCTTCAAAGTCTCCTCTTTTCCAAATTCCTTGACTGTTATTCATCAATTGGACCTGTTAGGCTGCTCCAGTGCCATCAGGCCTGCAACGGACAGGTCTCACATGCCAGCGGAAACACAAAAATTAAACTCACCAAATCTGCTAAGGCCAGCGGCAGTGACACCCGTTAACAGGGGTTTTTCCTGGCGCCAGCCCTAACAAAGCTGGCGTGTATACTCTGGGTTTTGCAGCTGGCTGCGTGAGAGCTGTGGGGCAGCAGCTGGTGACATCCTCAAAAGTATTCTGGCACTTGTTGATTTAAGCCAATAGCCTCTGCTTGTAAGCAACACAGGGCTCTGACAAGTACGACAGGCTGATTTGTGTTATACAAATCCCAGGCAAACCACACCAGTTAATAACATTGCAACCTGATTTCCTTATAATGTGCTTAGGAAAAATGTAACATGCAATAGAAATTGTCATTTGCACCACAGCGCTCCTGTTATTAAGTGTTTTGTGCAGCGGCTGAATTAGGTTTTGCAAACAGCTCACTGTTGTGTGATTTAGAGGGCTTCAGAATCCATTTAAAGAGGGCTTTCACCATTCAGTGCGTCACCAGGCACTTATCAGAACTCCACAAGTTAGCCTATAAAGGAGGGTTACACAAAGGCACTTCCACATGTTTGATAAAGTGCAAGGAGCCATTGTATAAAGGAATCAGCTTCTCTACAGAATGGAAAGGTAACACCTCAGCTGTTTCTATAATGCACTGCTGCAAAGAGGCTGGAGATCTCTCATTCCAGCACCCTCATTGCCTACATCCCAAGGAAAAAAGTAGCAAAGCCAGCATGTTTGCACTTCCTGGTTGCCTTTGAGAAAGTGGTGGAGCCTGAACCGCTGCAGTCTGTGTGCTGAAGGTCCTCTCATAGCGTTGTTAGGAAGGGAGCTCCAGGATTTAGACACAGCGACAGCAATATATGGCCAAGTCGTTATGGTGTGTGACTTGGAGGGAAAGCTTGAAGGTGGTGGTGTTCCAATGGATTTGGAAAGAGTCAAGGCTGCAGGCAATCAGCTAAAACTTAAAAATCAATTTTAATAATACAAGGATCAAGCTTAAAATTAAAGCAGAATTCTTCAGAAATATGAGTCATTATATCGTGTAGTAAAAGCATTTCATCATAGAAACAAGACAAATTTAGCCCCATCCAAAAAGGAATCAGTAACATTCCACAGTAAACCCAGCCATGCCTGTGGATGTACTGAAACCCAACTACATTATTCCGCACCAATAAAAGGCTGACCAAATTTCATTTGTTCAATTCCTTAAACATGGAAGCTTGAATGAAGGCAAATAATTGATATTTTGGATCCTATATTCAAGGCACATTGCAGGGAATAGCCTGGGACCTAGCCACGATACAGAAACACAGTGATCAGGATTGAGGACACTGAAGGACAACAGGGGGTTAACTTCATCTTGACATTCTGCTGAAGTTACAAGGTTTCAGTGGAAACAGAGAGTCAGATTAGCCCAGTTAAAAGTCAAGGGCGCAATAAGTATGTATGTCTTGCAACCACAATAGAAGAATGGATTAGCAGCTGATGATCTTAAGAACCAGACAATGGAAGGAGATGGGCTCAAATCTTGTGTAAATCTAAGGATTGAAGAGGTGTGAAAGACTGGCCTTCCTGAAATTGATTATCAGCAGGATATAATGTCTTTCACAGAAGACCTTTTTTTTTAAAAAAAAAGGGTATATCAAGAAAGAGGATATAAATTGGCAATCAGAACTAAAGGCTTGGAGTAAAAAAACAAAAAAATGCTGGAAATACTCGGCAGGTCTGGCAGCATCTTTGAGAGAGAAACAGAGTTAACGTTTCAGGTCAGTGACCTTTCATCAGAACTGGCAATGGTTAAAAATGTAATAGGTTTTAAGCAAATAATGTGGGGGTGGGGCAAAAGATAACAAAAGGGAAGATGTTGATAGGACAGAGGGTCATAGAGAATAACTGACCAGAAGGTTATGGAGCAAAGGCAAAGGGTGTGTTGATGGTATGGTGAAAGACAAAGTCTTGGTGCAGAGAGGGTATTGAATGACAGAATAATGATCAGCCCTGGCCAAAAACACAAACATGTAAAAAAAAAACAGTGGGCAGGCACATGATAAAAGGTTTGGAGAAAAGATGGCCCAGCTTGCAGCAAGAAATGTATAAATGTACACGGAGATCGGGGTATGTTACTGTTCACGCAGACAGTCAAGGAAGATGGTAGAGCTTTGTCAACTCCACCGAGGCACCTACAAACACCATCGGCAGACTAACCAAGGGGTGATTGTAAGTATTAAGTTAGGAAATAAGGTTAGGCATAGGAGGTTTAACTTATGTTTAGCCTCTAGTAGGACAGGGTCTTGGGTGGTGTAATTGTAGTTGCAACTGTAACCCTTCTCTAAGGGTTGTGGATAATTCAATATAGCGATTGCGAGTTATCTGAAGAAACTTGTCTCGTTGGTTATTCTGTTCAAGTCACACATTTGTAATCTGGTGTCACAAAGTTGGGTGTGCGGGGAGGGGTCCTCGAGTGAGAAAACGAATTCCCAACACTCCAGATTTTCACTCCTGCTTTATCGAAATCATGTTTTTGTGCTCAAAGACAAAAGATGTGAGTGTTGGGGAATGGGCATTTCCCCATTCCCAACGCATGTATGAAAGAAAGGTAGGTCCAGAAGCTCTGGCTCTTTAATCTTGTCCCATCCAAACATATACCATGAAGCCACCTCCCTCCCCCAGTCACACAATCTCGAACATATGAACTAGGAGCAGGAGTAGGCCACTCGGCCCTTCAAGCCTGCTCTGCCATTCAATATTTTCATTGCTGAACTGATTACTCCACATTTCCACCTACACCTGATAACCTTTCACCCCCTTGCGTATTAAGAATCTATCTAAAAGCAAAATACTGCGGATGCTGGAAATCTGAAATAAAAACAAGAAATGCTGGAATCACTCAGCAGGTCTGGCAGCATCTGTGGAAAGAGAAGCAGAGTTAACGTTTCGGGTCAGTGACCCTTCTTTGGAACCTATCTACCTCTGCCTTAAAAATATTCAAAGACTCTGCTTCCACTGCCTTTTGAGGAAGAGAATTCCAAAGACTTATGACCCTCAGAGAAAAAATTTCTCCTCATCTCTATCTTAAATGGGCGACCCCCTATTTTTAAGCAGTGGCCCCCAGTTCTGGATTCTCCCACAAGGGGAAACATCCTTTCCACATCCACCCTATCAATTAAAGGCCTGCTCAGGTCGGGAAGAAGAGCCTGACCCGAACCCGACCGATCCACAGCGGACCAGAGCCTGACCCGGCCCGAGTCCCTCCAATTTCGCCCCGAGCCCGACCCGACAATCCCTTTACTTACCTTCCGACTGGTAAGCTCCACGAAGCTGTCATAGTAACATCACTCACTTACTGCGCAGACTCAATTTCGTCCCAGACTCCCAGCTCAGGTAAGTTTTTTATTTTTAATACTTACTGGCAGAGCATTTACCATGTGTCTGGCCTGATCCGGACTGACCCGACCCGAGCCCGAAAGCATGACCTGGAAGAGGGGCCCGACCCATCCAGAGCCCGACACATGTCGTCATGTCCCGTCAGGTTCGGGTCGGGTAGCAGGCCTTTACTGTCAATACCCCGCAGGATCTTATATGTTTCAATCAAGTCGCCTCTTACTCTTCTAAATTCCAACAGATACAAGCCTAGCCTGTCCAATCTTTCCTCATAAGACCACCAGCCCATTCCAGGTATTAGTCCAGTAAACCTTCTCTGTACTTCCTCCAATGCATTTACATCCCTCCTTAAATAAGGAGACCAGTACTACACACAGTACTCCAGATGACATCTCATCAATGCACTGTATAGCTGAAATATAGCCTCCCGACTTTTGTATTCAATTCCCCTCGCGATAAACGATAACATTCTATTAGCTTTCCTAATTTCTTGCTGTACCTGCATACTAACCTTTTGCGATCCATGCACTAGGAAACCTAGATCCCTCTGCATCTCAGAGCTCTGCAATCTCTCACCATTCAGATAATATGCTTCTTTTTTATTCTTCCTGCCAAAGTGGACAATTTCACACTTTCCCACATTATACTCCATTTGCCAGATCTTTGCCCACTCACTTAACCTATCTATATCCCTTTGTAGCCCCTTATTGTCTTCTTCACAAGTTACCTTCCTACCTATCTTTGTGTCTTCAGCAAATTTAGCAACCATACCTTCGGTCCCTTCATCCAAGTCATTTATATAAATTGTAAAAAGTTGAGGCCCCAGCACAGATCCCTGTGGCACACCACTCGTTACATCTTACCAACCAGAACATGACTCACTTATGCCTACTCTCTGTTTCCTCTTAGCTAGCCAATCTTCTATCCATGCCAATATGTTACCCACTACACCATGAGCTTTTATTTACTGCAATAACCTTTGATGTGGCACTTAATCAAATGCCTTCTGGAAATCTACGCACAATATATCCACCGGTTCCTCTTTATCCACAGCACATGCAACTCCCTCAAAGAACGCCAATAAATTGGTTACAAACAAAGAACAAAGAACAGTACAGCACAGGAACAGGCCATTCGGCCCTCCAAGCCTGCGCCGATCTTGATGCCTGCCTAAACTAAAACCTTCTGCACTTCCGGGGTCCGTATCCCTCTATTCCCATCCTATTCATGTATTTGTCAAGATGCCTCTTAAATGTCGCTATCGTACCCGCTTCCACCACCTCCCCTGGCAGCAAGTTCCAGGCACTCACCACCCTCTGTGTAAAGAACTTGCCTCGCACATCCCCTCTAAACGTTGCCCCTCTCACCTTAAACCTATGTCCCCTAGTAACTGACTCTTCCGCCCTGGGTAAAAGCTTCTGACTATCCAGTCTGTCCATGCCGCTCATAACTTTGTAAACCTCTATCATGTCGCCCCTCCACCTCTGTCGTTCCAGTGAAAACAATCCGAGTTTATCCAACCTCTCCTCATAGCTAATGCCCTCCAGACCAGGCAACATCCTGGTAAACCTCTTCTGTACCCTCTCCAAAGCCTCCACGTCCTTCTGGTAGTGTGGTGACCAGAATTGCACGCAATATTCTAAGTGTGGCCTAACTAAGGTTCTGTACAGCTGCAGCATGACTTGCCAATTTTTATACTCTATGCCCCGACCGATGAAGGCAAGCATGCCGTATGCCTTCTTGACTACCTTATCCACCTGCGTTGCCACTTTCAGTGAACTGTGGACCTGTACACCCAGATCTCTCTGCCTGTCCATACTCCTAAGGGTTCTGCCATTTACTGTATACGTCCCACCTGCATTAGACCTTCCAAAATGCATTACCTCACATTTGTCCGGATTAAACTCCATCTGCCATTTCTCCGCCCAAGTCTCCAACCGATCTATATCCTGCTGTATCCTCTGACAATCCTCATCACTATCCGCAACTCCACCAACCTTTGTGCCGTCCGCAAACTTACTAATCAGACCAGCTACATTTTCCTTCAAATCATTTATATATACTACAAACAGCAAAGGTCCCAGCACTGATCCCTGCGGAACACCACTAGTCACATCCCTCCATTCAGAAAAGCACCCTTCCACTGCTACCCTCTGTCTTCTATGACTGAGCCAGTTCTGTATCCATCTTGCCAGCTCACATCTGATCCCATGTGACTTCACCTTTTGTACCAGACTGCCATGAGGGACCTTGTCAAAGGCTTTACTAAAGTCCATATAGACAACATCCACTGCCCTTCCCTCATCAATCATCTTCGTCACTTCCTCAAAAAACTCAATCAAATTAGTGAGACACTTCCTCCCCTTCACAAAACCATGCTGCCTCTCGCTAATAAGTTCGTTTGTTTCCAAATGGGAGTAAATCCTGTCCCAAAGAATCCTCTCTAATAATTTCCCTACCACTGATGCAAGGCTCACCAGCCTATAATTTCCTGGATTATCCTTGCTACCCTTCTTAAACAAAGGAACAACATTGGCTATTCTCCAGTCCTCTGGGACCTCACCTGTAGCCAATGAGGATGCAAAGGCCCCAGCAATTTCTTCCCTTGCCTCCCTCAGTATTCTGGGGTAGATCCCATCAGGCCCTGGGGACTTATCTACCTTAATGCTTTGCAAGACATCCAACACCTCCTCCTTTTCGATAATGAGATGACGGAGACTATCTACACTCCTTTCCCTAGGCTCATCATCCACCAAGTCCTTCTCTTTGGTGAATACTGATGCAAAGTACTCATTTAGTACCTCACCCATTTCCTCTGGCTCCGCACATAGATTCCCTTCTCTGTCCTTGAGTGGGCCAACCCTTTCCCTAGTTACCCTCTTGCTCTTTCAATACGTATAAAAAGCCTTGGGATTTTCCTTAATCCTGTTTGCCAATGACTTTTCATGATCCCTTTTAGCCCTCCTGACTCCTTGCTTAAGTTCCTTCCTACTGTCTTTATATTCCTCAAGGGATTCGTCTGTTCCTAGCCTTCCAGCCCTTACGAATGCTTCCTTTTTCTTTTTGACTAGGCTCACAATATCCTGCGTTATCCAAGGTTCCCGAAACTTGCCAAACTTATCCTTCTTCCTCACAGGAACAGGCCGGTCCTGGATTCTAATCATCTGACATTTGAAAGACTCCCACATGTCAGATGTTGATTTACCCTCAAACAGCCGTCCCCAATCTAAATTCTTCAGTTACACATGACTTCCCTTTCATAAAACCATGTTGACTCTGCCTGATTACCTTCAATTTTTCTAAATGCCCTGCTAGAACGTCTTTAACAATAGCTTCTAACATTTTCCCTAAGACATATGTTACTCTGACTGCCTGTAGTTTCTGTCACTCTCCCTTTTTAAATAAAGGAGTTAACATTCGCTATCTTCCAATGTCACAGAACCTTCCCTGAATCTAGGGAATTTTGGAAAATTAAAAATAATGCATCAACTATCTCACTAGCCATTTCTTTTAACATGCTAGGATGAAGTCCATCAGGACCTGGGGACTTGTCAGCCCGCAGCTCCAACAATTTGCTCACTACCACTCTCCTGGTGATTGTATTTTTCTTGAGTTCCTCCCTCCCCCTTCCATTTCCTGACTTACAGTTAATACTGGAATGTTACTTGTATCCTCTATAGTGAAGTCCGATGCAAAATATTCGTTCAATTCATCTGCCATCTCCTTATTATCCATTATTAATTCCCCAGACTCACTTTCTATATGACCAATGCTCACTTTGCTAACTCTTTTCTTTTTTAAATATCTATGGAAACTCTTACTGTCTGTCTTTATATTTCTAGCTAGCTTTGTCTCATACTCTAATTTTACCTTCCTTATCAATCTTTTAGTCATTCTTTGCTGTTTTTTATATTTTGTCCAATCTTCTGACCTGCCTCCCATCTTTGCACAATTATAGGCTTTTTCTTTAAGTTTGATACCATCTATAACTGTTTTAGTTAACCACGGATGGCGGGTGCCACCCTTAGAATTTTTCTTTCTCATTGAAATGTATCTATTCTGTGTATTCTGAAATATCCCCTTAAATGTCTGCCACTGCATCTCTAATGACATCCCTTAACCTGATTTGCCAGATCACTTTAGATAGCTCTGCTTTCATGCCCTCATAATCGCCCTTATTTAAGTTTAAAATACTAGTCTTGGACCCACTCTTCTCTCCCTCAATCTGAATGTAAAATTCAATCATACTATGATCACTGCTACCTAGGGGCTCCTTAACTATGAGGTCATTCATTAATTCTATCTCATTGCACAATACCGGGTCCAGTATAGCCTGCTCTCTGGTTGGCTCCAAAATGTATTGTTCAAAGAAATTATCCCGGAAACATTCTATGTACTCCTCATCTAGGCTGCCTCTGCCCATCTGATTTTTCCAGTCTATCTGTAGTTTAAAATCCCCTATAATTATCGCCATACCCTTCTGACAAGCTGCCACATTTCTTTCTTTATACCCTGTCCTACAGTGTGGTTAATGTTAGGTAGCCTGTATACCACTCCCACAAGTGACTTCTTGCCTTTATGATTTCTCATCTCTACCCAAACAGCTTGTACATCCTGGTCTCCTGAACTTAAGTCATCCCTCTCTATCGCGCTAATACCATCATTACTTAACAGAGCTACCCCTCCACCTTTTCCTAGCTTCCTGTCCTTTCTAAATGCCATGTACCCTTCAATATTCAGGTCGCAATCTATGTCATCCTGCAGCCATGTCCTCTGTAATAGTTATTAGATCGTACTTATTGATTTCTATTTGCACTCTCAGTTCATCTGTTTTGTTTCGAATCCTACGTGTATTCAGATACAGAGCCTTTAGTTTTGTCCTTTTACTATTTTTGTAACCTTGAGCCGTATATGTTGATTTACTCTTAGATCTGTACGCTCTGTCCCTTCCTGTCACAGTCTGGTTATCATTCCCCATATTAATACCTTTCTCACATGCCTTGTCTCTACTCCTTGATTTACCATATCTTCCCAAATTTAAGGAGTTGACAGTGATACTAGCTTAGCATCAAGTACCATCAGGACAGCTACAGCACAGTGAGACAGAGAGTAAAGCTCTTGCTGTTCTCCCTCTACAGCATGCCTTAACCTCAACCTTAGAAGTGCCCCCCCACTCCACCCCATTAGCCCTAAATGCCAAAAATAGCTGCCAGAATTTTTCAACAATGTACACCCAACCAGATTGGGCCCCCAGTCTTGGCCATCGCCTCAGTAAAAGCTGTCTAATTTCTGTTGGGAGAAGAAGAAAAAAAAAAGTAGTTTGAGCCTCCCAGAACTACCAGCGACAGAAGGTCCCTTCTGGACTTGATAGTTAATCCTGCATGAATCCGCTCGCCTCCTTACAAACAACAGACAACATGCAAGTTGGTCAAACAACTAACAACAATAATGACAACTTGTATTTATATAGCACCTTTAACCTAGTCAAAAATCTCAAGCAGCATTTATCGAACAAATCTGACACCAAGTCACGTAAGGAGATATTAGGGCCAATGAGTAAAAGCTTGGTCAAAAAAGTAGGTTTTAAAGAACGTCTTAAGGGAGGAAAAAGTGGAAGAGGGCTGGTGAGGTTTGGGGAAGGAACTCCAGAGCTTAGGGCCTTGGCTGCTGAAGGTATGGCCACAAATGGTTAAGCAATTAAAATCGGGGATGCTCAAGAGGCCAGAATCGGAGGAGTACGGATATCGCGGAGGGTTGTAGGGATGGACGAGACATGACATTTCAAAGAATCCTCTGGAGCAAACGGATCCCATTAATAGGCAAGGAACCAGGAGCTGCTTATAACTGACCGAGGTATAACGTAAAAAGAGAGAGCCTGAAGTCTGAAGAAGAAAGGTAATGCTGGATATACACAATGGGCCAGTAGGCATCCTAAAGGGGGAGAGACGGTTAACTTTCTGGGCAGGTGTGATTTCCAATGAATCCCAACCAAAACATTAACCGGTCTTGTTACTGACAGATCCTTTGTGCAATACCAGTATTTTCAGTTTTTATTTAGCTAAACTAAAGTGACTGGGGGGCTCATGATCACGCAGCAGCCTCAGAATTAGCTCCTTTGCCACAAAGCATTAGGAAGTGAGGCTGTTTCGTGAACTAAATGCAAAATACTGCAGATGCTGGAAATCTGATATAAAAACCGAGTGCTGGAAATACTCAGCAGGTCTGTTTCGTGAACTGCAACTTTGTGATCAAAGGAGAAAGGCAGCTATTAACCCTCTTAACTGAGGAGAGGATCTTCTGAGAAATTAAAGAAAAATAACGCAGGTTAAAAAAAACTCATTGACCTTTTCACAATAGGTGAGATCACAGCTCAAGACAGGAGATGCAGCAGCACAATAAAACTGAAGGTCTTCCATTTGAAAGGGCTTCAATGATAGCTCTTTACGAGTTTTTTTTTTGAACAAAGGTGCACTCTTTAAGATCATTTCCCTTTGTGTTCTAGTCATTCGATGAGAAAATAGGCTTAGTGTATTGCAAAGGCTCTAACAACCTGCAATACTCAATTCATTTTATTCTTTGCAGCCCAGTCATGTTAAAGGGAGAGAGATTGGGACTCCTTCACTTTTGAATTGTCTGTGGTGATATTGGGCTTGAGTTTTCTGCAATCATTACTGAGGGACTGCTGCACTGTCCGAGGGGCCGGCTTTCAGATCAGACGTTAAACCAAGACCCTGTCAGCCCTCTCGGGTGAACATAAAAAAATCTCACGGCACTATTTTGAAGCAGCACAGGGGAGTTCTCTTCTGTATTCTGGCCAATATTTATTCCTCAAATGACACCACAAAAACAGATTACTTGGTCATTATCACATTGCTGCTTGTGGAAGTTTGCTATGCGTAAATTGGCTGCTGTGTTTCCTTCATTACAGCAGCAACTACACTTTAAAAAGTACTTAATTGGCTTTAAAGCAGTTTAGGACATCCTGAAGTCGTGGAAAACACTACAGAAATGAAAGTCTTTTTTTCACATCCAAGGAGGAACCATACATGGGGCAATGTACTTGGGGTATATTACCCCTGATCATTCTCTGCTACTTCCACCTGCCAAGATCAAGAAGTCAGATCCGCTGAGGACATGAATTTGGCATTCCTTACGGTAACAAGTGTATTTCCCCATCTTGATCACAGTGGCGCAGTGGTTAGCACTGCAGCCTCACAGCTCCAGCGACCTGGGTTCAGTTCCTGTGCGGAGTTTGCAAGTTCTCCCTGTGACCATGTGGGTTTCCGCCGGGTGCTCCGGTTTCCTCCCACAGCCAAAGACTTGCAGGTTGATAGATAAATTGGCCATTGTAAATTGCCCCTGGTGTAGGTAGGTGGTAGGAGAATTGAGGGAAGGTGGGGATGTGGTAGGGAATATGGGATCAATGTAGGATTAGTATAAACGGGTGGTTGTTGGTCGGCACAGACTCGGTGGGCCGAAGGGCCTGTTTCAGTGCTATATCTCTAAAATAAATAAATAAAATTTAAAAACATATCCTTCCAAATGGCAATATTTAGTCAACAGTAAATTGTTCCTTTCCATCAATCATTTCTTCCACACTCACTGCTGGTAGCACCTAGGGTATTGATTCCATGCTGATAATCTGCATCTGCCCAACTGTACTTTATCTTACTGCAATATGGCATGATGCCCATTATATTGCAAAACCTTTTCCCTGTCCTATTAGAACACAATAGTTTGAATCATATATTTCAAGAGTATGAGTATAACTGTCACTGAGCTTTCTGATTTTCATTCAGCATGAACAATTCCTCAATTCTAACTGATGAATATTGGAAGTTCCAGTGACAGATATCCAAGGGCTTCAGGATATCCCAATGTTGCAGCTGCTGGTTCTGCTCTACAGCTCTCTTCCTCTCACTCTCATGTCAACTTTCAGAGGTTGCCCGCCCTCATCCCAGTCATCTGGTCTTGATTTGAATCCAGGTCCCAGAAATAAAAGGAGATTGGCGACATTAGCCCCCAAGTGGGTACATTGGGCAGGAAAGCTGACGGGAAAGAAGGATGGGGCAGTTGGGGTTTCTACTCGTAAGGCAGTGACGAGTGCCTTGATGGAGAGGTTAGCTATGGGCTTATTCAAGGGGCACTCAAGCCTGAAGAGGTGGCAGGAGATTTTAAAGGCAGAAGACTAGTGATGGTTTGAAGTTGGGATCAGGGTGGGAGAAGTAGCCAAGAGGGTAGCATAACTGGGTGACAGGAAGAGCAGGAGACAAGACAGTAGGACCTAATAGGAGTTATTAGTTAAAAAAAAGACATAAAATACAATACAGAAGTTTACAATTACATGCTGTTGTGGCATTTCTCCTATTTAAAGCTCCAAGACCCTCCAAATATTAGTCTGAGCTCAGCAGGAAATTTTAACAAAATGGGACCGAACATTCAAGGAGTGTTATTTGATGATAAAACGTTTGACAAACCTTTACCATTCTTTTGCAAACACACAGCACAATGACATAGATTGCATTAATATCCATCATTGCTAGTAATATATCAGGTAGAAAATACCCAATTCAGCCAGCCTTCCTTCCATAAATGCTCATCTTTTTTGGTGATGTGTTACTAATAAATGATAAACAAGAATATTGATGAAAATAGAGACACTTTGTCAAAGCTTTTCGTCCTACACTCATCAGGACAAATTGAAAGAATACCCATGTAAAGGAAAGCAACAAATTTACACTTTATGAGAAGAGAGTGCTGATTGGTCAGCAAGGACTCTGATTGGTAGAGGCGTTGCCATGAAGAATGCACCAATTTATGGTGTCTGACAGTTAACTGCCAAGCCTTGTTTGAAATTTAAACCAGGCAGTTTGACTCTGATCAGTCAAGGCATTGCCCTGAGGAATGAACCAGCGAATGGCTGTCAATTATTTTATTTAGCTGAAACAGGCGCAATGTGTGCACGTGTTCTTTCTGTCTGCAAAGAACAGGGCCCTGTGTATTAATATATGTAGCTTCCAGTACAAACAATTGCGTATTGGAAGCTACATATATTAATACAAGACCTGCACTCCAACAACCAATGGAACAGGGCTCGAGTACTGGGCTGCTCTACTGCTTGCCTGCAGATTGAAGGCCTTTGCCCATCAGTCTTAGCAAAGGTTGATAACAGATCAAGATGTCTTTCTTGCAGGATTTCTGTCACCCTACGGCAACATGTCCCTTTAGTTGGTCTCGCCCTTTTGAAATTTCACTTACATTCAATTTCCTTCTACCACCTACAACGTGTGCCACTAAACTGGTTGGAACCTGCAACTTGGAAAAGTTTTCATTAGCAGCCAATAGCCTTAGAGATAATTTAGTTGCCCCAAAGAGGAGTCATCCAGGCTGGTAGCATTGGTGAATCAGGGCTACCCTATTGCAGTCCAATTTTTGACCTGTGCTCCTCTCAAGTTGGCTTCTTTGCAGGGACGAGAATTAATCCTCAGAGCTCCAACTACGAGATCCGATCTGATCTACTACCCAATTTCCAACCTGATATAAAGGGCCATTCTGGTGATCACACTCAGAAGAGGCCTGGGGAGCTCTGTCCCCTGTTTGGAAGCCTGGGTTGGAGACCTTGGGGAGGGAGAGATAAATCAATGCAGGAGGAAGCAGTTCACAAAAAAGTTACAGAATAATTTCAATATCCTGGAATCTGCTGCAGCAGGACATCTGGTGGCGTGCTCCGTCAGTTAAGACTTCTTTCTGCTCCCTTCAGCTGGAAGTGCGAGCTGATAACTGCACGCCGAGGACAACAGGGCATCTGGGACCTTGGTGAATGATGGACTAACAGTCTATGTCCTTAACTGTTGAGATTTAAGGATTGAGAAAGAGGAATGTGGAGAAGGAAATAAGGCGAATTAGAGTCAAATTAGAGACAGAAAGAGAAATAGAGCGAAAGAAAGATTGGATTGAGAAAGGGAGAAAGAGAGAAAGGATAAAGAAAACCAAAAATTTATATTTTACATTTTAAAAATCTTTAAGAGCAATTTACTACCTGTAGGAATGAGACTCTACAGTTTCAATTGTTCCTTTCTGGGCCAGAGAGGTTGAGCAGCATTCAGGAACATAAATCTTATCATGAAAAGGATACTTACGCTATTAAGTGCCAGTCCTAACTTTCTGCAGCACGCTTAATTGGCAACTCTCATACAAATGTAAAAACTTCTTGAACCTCACGGGGAGGTTGGGGATGAGCTGTCTTTTTCAAGAGGCTAACGGCAGAGCAGCGCAAAGCGTCCAGCAAATCATGGCGATTCACAAATCACAGGGCATCTCCCTCTCGCCACAAGTTGCTGGCCGATTTACACCTTAATAACAGTGATCACTATTAAACGTGCCAGTTTTTTTGGCAGCTAAACATGAGCCAATATGTACATCCATCTACCCGGCAACAGCTTGACCAGCCACTTCTGCACTTCCTGTTTAGATCGCTCATGACAGCTGGGTCTTGGGCACTGACTACTGAGTGAGATCAGGTGACCAAATGTTCACAGGCCTGTGGTCCTTTAGCAAGGTTAGTAGTCAGCGGTAGAACAGAAGCCATCCTCTATGTTAACACTCCGAGGAAACACAGAAGGGAAAGAATCGTAAGCTTGCTGCATATTGTTTTAAGTCAGTGCTAAGATGCTGCTATATAAATCTCTCTAGGTGTTTGGCAGGTCTGACATCCTTTCTTTTCCAGATTCCAAGGCTGTGTCTCATGGGAAGAGACCTGACAAGTTGCATCAACGGCGGGAACTCCCGGTCAGTGTACAAATCTCTTCAACTTCCCAGAGAGTAGACAGTCTCTGAAATAGTGGTGGATGCTGTCTCTCTATACACCTTCCAGCAGGAGCTAGAGAGGTTCCTGACTGGGGCAGAGCTTGCATCAAAGAGATAGTAAAGTGACTTGAAAGCTAACACTTGGTCCACGTGATCTCCTGGACTGGTTTTGATCGCCTGAGGAGGTTGGAGAGGAATTAAATCCTTAACCGACTGTTTATACGGGTCCCAAATCCAACTCCAATTTCTTTCCTCTTTCTTCAGAATGGAATTAGATGGAACAAGGAAAAGGACCATGGCTCAGTTGGTAGCACTATTGTACCTGAGTCACAAGGCTGGGGTGGGAGGTGGGGTTTGGGGCTGGGAGTACCGAGCATTTTGATACTCTTCTCCTTCTTGGTATTTCTTTGCAGACAAAGATTTTGGGAAGGTTGTAGTCATCGGTTGCAGGCCTGATGGCGACTAGTAGATTCTCCCACAGTGGATACAAGTGAAGGTATAGTCACTGCTGGGGCCAATTGGATCTGGCTTTCTCCTCCTTTTCTCTTTCATGCTGGTTCTTTGTTCAGTCTCAAAGGTGTCTGTAGCCCTCCTGATATAGCATCTCCAGGCATCACAATCTATGGTCTGCGCTTCCCACTGGTGATGGTCGATGTGGCACACCCGAGAGGGACTTCTTCAGGGAGTCCTTGAAACATTTGCACGGGGCCCCTCTGTTCCTTTTATCAGTGGTCAGCTCTCCATACAACACGACCCGTCCAACGCAGTTGGCTTTGCAGAGGATGGCCTCGATGCAGGTGATGTTGGCTGCTTTCAGGACTTCAACATTTGTGATGTGGTCCTGCCACCAGATCTTGAGGAGGCTGCAGAGGCAGCATTGATGGAAGTGCTCTGGAAGGTGTACATGATAGCGGTATAGGAGCCATGACTTGGCGCCATTTGGAAGGGTGGTGAGGACTATGGCTTTGTACACTTGGAGTTTGGTCTGTTCTCTGAGGTTGTGGTTGCTCCACACACGTTAGTACAATCTGCCAAATGTTCTGTTTGCTTTTGAAAGCTGTTGTCCACTTCCTTGTCTATGGTGGCATCAAACGAGATGATGCTCCCCAAATAAGTATATTACTTGACGGCATTCAGCTCGGTTCCCTTGATGACAATGCTTGGTGGTCTATATTCTTCTTGGAGTGCAGGCTGATGTAGTTTTCTTTAAACCGGGAATTGAGACACTCAGGTGCAATGCTACTGCATGGCACATGCTCGCTCGGCCTGGGGTCTTTTTCTGGCCATCATTGTAATATGTTGGAATAATTCACCAAAAAGTCCAATATCCACCTTTAAATGCTGGCTGTCCAACTGAATTGAATCTCTATTGTCCTTTCCTTGCCTTACTATGCCAACTCCACTAATGCCAATTGATTTTCCATATCTCACTGAAGCAGCAGCCATGCACAACTCCGGACTGCAAGTCTCAACAGGTCTTTTGACTATTGAGAGCGTCAGTTATGAACTGGGAGGCCCCTCCAACCGATCGGGAGATCTAAATAGACTCACCGTACAAAACATGTTGAGTATCGGTGGAGACCCTGCCTGTCCCCACCCAACATCCACACACGTGCACTTCCCAGCAAATCACTAGAGAGCAGACCGTTGGAATTAGAAACTCTGGCTGTCTCCATCCCTTTCTTAGACAAAAGGTGTAGCGGCCCATAGCTCTGCCCCACATGACACCACATTTGAGATAGGTACAAGCCGTAGATCAAGCTTGGGAGTTTCATAATACAAATGGCTCATTTTCACACTAGGCAGCGCATTCACTGAATGAGGAGAAAGGAGGAGGGAAGAGGTGGGAGAGGGGGGAGGGAGGGAGGGGAGAGGGGAGAAGGGAGAAGGGGGGGAAGAGAGGGGGGGGAAGAGAGGTAGAGGGAGAGAGCCCTCCAGATGGCAGCTGACTAGAGAATGGAAGAAAGGAGCTGGCAAACATTGAACAGCCTTGGGTCAGCTGACTGACTCCACATATCTTCTACTTCTCAGCAGCTGCCCAAATATTGGCCCAGATTTTGCAGTTGTAATGACAGTGAAACTGTTCACCATTGTTACAACTGTGAAACTGACTGTAATTTCCTGTGTCTGTACATATGGAATTAGACATGGAAATCCAGAAGTTGCTGTCAGTGGTTCCTTGCTCCTCCATAGGGTGCGCTGTTTAAGTCCCCACAGGTGGAAATCTTTGGATATCACTTGAATTGATGCGAAGTTTCACTTTTACACCATTAGCCTTGCTATAAAAACCCTTGAAAAAGTTACACCTTGTTGGAATGAGGTGCAAATGAGTTTTTCATGGAGTACTAAGTCATAACTACTGCCAAGCAACCTCTCTGGCCCTGAAAAACTAATTTTATATTTGTGCAATGCCAAATTTCTCCATGATAAAAAGATTCCAGGGGTTTTTAATGTAATAATTTTACTTTAAAGTTTGATATGTTAGCTTATGCCTTAATTCCACCTGTATGTCCCAATTTTTATTTCACTGTATATAAAATGATTGAAAAGTGAAGAATGATCAGTGCTTTTACTTGCTGGTTTGAGTCTGTGAGAATTCTTCAATGTGACTGGCTGCTTAGTCTGCTTGAAGACATCACTGTTGCTGGATGCCAGAGTTGGCGCCAGAATCAAATGAACACCGGGAAAGGGGAAATCCACACCAGAGATCGCTACAACTTTGTGCACAGCTTTCTTCAAGATCAGCAGCAAATGCAGTCACTTCACCGTTGACTACAAAATCAGGGCCATAAACTACACGGGCAATGCCAGCATAGATAGTCCCTATGGTTCATGATGAATGTTAATACATGATGGGACTCATTTGGCAGATTTGCAATTGGTAGATACGTATTTGAAGGACAGTTTAGTACAAAAGAAGTACGCAGTGGGGGGAATGGGAGAAGCGGTGGTTGCTGTTGGTGGGAGCGGACTGGAGGATTTCACATGTTAGCCTTTCGTGAGAGAGTCAACACTAACCAAACCTCTGCACTATTAAGGCATTCCTGGCAACCTGGTCAGTAATGTATGCAACTGCTCTGATGATGGGTGCCCTGTCTTCAACCTTCTCCTCCACTTTGTTGTCCTTATCCGAAGATGAGCAATGAACCTCTTCATTCTCCTCCACCGACAATCCTCTCTGCCAAGCAATGTTCTGCAAATCATTCTCAACCCTCTCACTGGTAAGTACTGAAGGGCAACTCCAGACCTATCGAGGCACCCGAGGTGCATCTTCAATATTCCAACAGCTTGCTTGATGACACACCTGACCATTTTCCCTGTAGCACTCCTGCGCCTCATTGGTGGGGTTCCTCACAGATGTCATAAGGCAATTTTGATCGGAGTATATTGTCATCTACGAGCCAGCCTTCAACTCTGCTTCCTGGAATGTAAAGGTCTGGAATATTGGACTGCTACAGTATGAAGGCATCATGACAAGTCCTGGAGGAATCCGGCGCACACTTGCATTAACTCTTCTTGTGGTTGCATATCCAGCTGAGCATTGATGGATGAATATCCCTTGAAGTTTATAAAATCTCCTGGTTCTTGTGGTGGTGCATGGATAGCCATGGGTGTGCAATTTATGGCATCCTGTACCTGTGGGAAGCCAGCCAGAGAGCCGAATCCAGGTGCCCACTCATTCTGGCTACTGTCATTTTACATAACTCCCAGTCCCTGGCAAACGAATCAGTCACCTGGCTTATACATTTATTTGCAGCAGCCTGTGAAACCCTCATGAGGTCTCTGACAGCACCCTGGAAGGAAGCAGAGGCAGACAGATTGAGGGCAGTGGTGACTTGTGCAAACACTAGTAATGCTTGTCCACTGACTCCAGCAGGGCGAAGGTCATTTAGGAAGCCGTAGGTGTCTGTCACCACCTGACATGACAACCTCAGCCTGAGGAAGCACTGCTCTTCCGAGAGCTCATGGAAGCTGGGCTCAACAGTATGAAAGCCTCCAGAGTTTAGAAAAAAGCTGTTTCCACACAAGAACTCACTGTGAGAAGGAACTGAGACACCAGCTACAGTGAGCGAGGTTTTATTCAGCTGGGGTAATGGCCAGTTTAAATACCCATCTCACTTACCTCCCTTTCCCTGGTCAGGTTCCCAAGCCCCGGGAAAGCCCTGCTGGAAACGTTAAATTTAAACCTATTTAAAATTCATTTAAAAACATCCTGACTAACGCCTCCAAAGCACATTAATTGAAGAAATAAGTACCCACCTGTACTAATTAAAACACCAATTTCAGCACGTAGGTTACTCGTTGGCATCCAAACGCACCTCCATCAAATCCAAAAGTGCAGCCTGGTTCCAGTCATGATCCAAAAATCAATTATTTTAACTACTCACCCACTGCCAACATACCCATTCTTAGGGATTAATATTCCCTCTCCCCTGCCACGATCACCAAGTTCCCCTCCAAGTCACACACATTGAAAATCAATTTTAAAAATTCACTAGTATATACAGTGACTGTGCATTTTATTACTGGTTATTTGTCTTAATCAGTACACCAACACATACTGCTCAGCTCAAACGTTAGCTTTACAGGGCTCAGGACAGCCAGCAAGTCTCAAAGGACCTCACCAGGTCCCTCCTCTTCTCCCCTCTCCCATGCAGAAAGGTTCCTCCTGATTCGGTTTGCTTCTCATTTCTCGCTGTCCTGTCCTGAGCGAAAGAGACATTCCCAACATTCACACAGCCCCACCAGGCATTCAAATCACTTTGAGGATAAGAACTGCTGACACCACCTGGCTGAGTGGCTGAACAGGGCTGTAGATGAAGATTCCGGCAGACATGAATCCCCAAACACAGCTAATCGCCCAGTCAAGTGTATCAAATAAGTACAAGCACTCTCAAACGTTACAATAGGTATCGCCCTGATTTCTGGCACTTCCTTGCTTTGCACAACAGAATTGTATTGAAGCTGATACACATTAGAAAATTAAGCAGCACAGAAAGAGGCCATTCTCCCCATCATGGCTGTGCCAGCTCTTTGAAGCAGCTATCCGATTAGTCTCTGATCCCAAATCTTTCCCCAGAGGCCTGCAAACTTCCCCTTTTTAAGTATTTATCCAATTCCCTTTTGAATGTTACTATTGAATTTGCTTCCACCATCCTTTCAGGCAGTGCATTCCAGATCACAACGTGCTGTGTTTTAAAAAAAATTCTCCTCATCCTCGGCACATGCACCATTTCCCCCCCGCCTCCGGCAATTTGTTTCATCAATTATGTTAAATCTGTGACGTCTGGTTTCCGAGCCTCCTGCCAGAGGAAACAGTTTCTCCCCATTTACTATATCAAAGCCCCTCATATCTTGAACAGCTCTAATTAATCTCTTTTTCTCTGCTTTAAGGAGAACAATCCCATCTTCTCTTGTCTCTCCACAAAACTGAAACCCCTCAGCCCTGGTACCATTCTAGGAAATCTCTGCATCCTCTCCAAGGTCTTTACAATTACAATCGAATTTTCTTTAAGAAAAAAAATTCAATTTCGGGATGTGGGGTTCACTGGCCAGGCCAGCATTTATTGTCCATCTCTAATTGCCCTCAAGAAGGTGGTGGTGAGCCACCTTCTTGAACCGCTGCAGTTCATGTGGTGAAGGTGCTCCTAACAGTGCTGTTAGGTTGGGAGTTCCTGGATTTTGACCTAATGACGATGAAGGAACAGCGATACATGTCCAAAGTCCAAAAAAAATGATTGTGAATTTGTGTCTAATGGATTAGGTCACCTCTCAGTTTTCATCTTTCTAGAGAAAAGAACCCCAGCCTGTTCAGTCTTCCCTGATTAGTTCTACCAGCTCAGGTCTGGTATCAACTTTCCGAGAAATTGCCCACAACCACTGCAAGTTCTGCTTCTTCTCAAGAGACTTTTCCAGTGCCATCCCAGAGACTTGAACAAAAAACCTAAGCTGACACTTCAGTGCAATGGTGAGGGAGTGCTACACTGCTGTAGGTGCCATATTTTGGATGAGATATTAAATCAAAGCCCCATCTGCCTCCCAAAGTGGATGTGGGAGATCCTCATGGCACTATTTTGACCAGCAGGGCAACTCTCTTGATGTCCTGGGCAAATAATTATCCCTCAACCATCATCCACTAAGAACGGTTCTGGTGAAAGACCATCAATGTGAAATGCTAATTCTGTTTCCCTCTCCACAGATGCTCCCTGACCCAATTAGTATTTCCAGCACTTTCTGGTTTGGATTGCCTGCTCATTCATCTTATTGCTGTTTGTGGGAGCTTGATGTGTGCAATTAGGTGTTGTAATACCTACATCATAACAAAAGTCCTTTGTTGACTATGAGGCACCTCGGGAGGTCCTGAGATTGTGAAAGGCACTACAACAAATTCTTCTATTTTCCTTTTGCAATATCCTCACTGGGTTAAAAGGTTGCAGGCTCTGAAATATGTTTCGAGTTGAAAAGAAATAAAAGAAAGCAAACACTTTGAGGTGATCAGCTACCTTCGAAACAGCTCAAAGGCAATAACCAGGAACCTTGCTCTGCGCACAGCACCAGCTCCTCAGCACCAGGCACAAGACAAAAGGATACTGGGGCCCAATAAAAATCAAACTGGTACAAAGCGACTCTGGTCCTGACAAGTGAGCACAGAGTGTAAAAGCACAGGCGGTAACTAAACTCCATGAATAGGTAAGCAGGCACAGCTGGGCTTTGCAACAGCAACATAAAAGATAGATTAGTCTTTGCACAATGTAGATTATCATCCTTCAAGTGTGCTATAAATCACAGTTAAAATATCAAATAAATCTGAGGACCATACAGTCCTGTTATCTGCCGCAGGTCAGGTTAAAGATTTTTTTTACAAACCAGACCTGCAAGGTGTACGCATCAGGGGCAGAAGGCGAGGCACTGCCATTGGCCCCACTGTGAAGTGCCAACGTTTACCAATGTTTAACTCCGAGTGGCATCGAAGGGCCATTTCCCCAGAAAGTGTCAGCACGTGAACATCCGACCAGGACGTGGTCTGTATCGGTTCCAATTCTTCCCCTGCCTCTCCCACCATGGTTTAAACAGACAGACCATGCTCACAACTGCTTGGATGGCACTCCAAGAGATCACCAAGAGGTCACCCCGGAAACGTACCTCGGCATGAATCAGCGCCTTCAGGGAAAGGAGAGCGAATAAGCCAATGAGACAGTGGCTTACACATAACAGGAATGAACCTGACACCCAGCAAGTGGCTAATACTGCAGTACATCAGGACAAGAGATGCGTTAAGATCCAGTGGTGGGGGAGGAGGGGAGAGATAGCTTCTGTTTGCTATTTGTAATAAAATTATTCATGGGTCCTTTCTAAACTTATTCACACCATATAACGAAAGCAGGAACTCGTTGCCACAGACCTCCACGATGCTTTAAGCAGACCCTCCAAATGCCCCTCCAAGGCCTGTTCAGCACCAACAGCTCTGTTTACATTGCTGTGGTGTTAACTCGAATCCCAGGAGACCGGTGACTACAAGCCAGCTCCCAGTGATGGAGCAGCTAAGTTCGTGCTTTTGTTTGTCCTTACACGTTCTCTTCATGCTTATGTTTCCTGCAGCACTAGGGATTGTCATGCTAACACAGTCCTACTGACGACACTCATTGGCAGATGTCACTGCAAAACTGTCATTAAATAAAATGGTCAGGGGGTGTGGTGGGGGCAGGGTGGGGGAGGACCTCCAATAGCTTTTCTCAGACTAGCTCCAAAGTGGAATCATAGAATGGTTACAGCACAGAAGGAGGCCATTCGGCCTATCATATCTTTGCCAGTTCTCTGCAAGAGAAACTCAGCTAATTCCACTATCCTGCCCTTCAACTGTAGCCCTGCACATGTTTTCTCTTCAGGTGCTTATTCAATTCCCTTTGAAAAGCCACAATTGATTTTGCCTCCACCACGCTCTCAGGCAGTGCATTCCAGATCCTAACCCTCGCTGTGTAAAAAAGATATTCTTCATATCACCTTTGGTACTTTTGCCAGTCACCTTAAATTGGTGTTCTCTGGTTCTCAACCCTTCCACCAATGGTAACAGTTTCTCTCTATCTACTCTGTCAAGACCCCTCATGATTCTGAACACCTCCATCAAATGTCCTCTCAACCTTCTCTTCTGAAAGCAACCTCAGCTTCTCCAATCTATCCACATAACTGAAGTCTCTCATCCCTGGAACAGTTCTCATAAATCTTTTCTGCACCCTCTCAAATGCCTTCACATCCTTCCTAAAGTATGGCACCCAGAATTGGATACAGTACCGAACCCAGGTTTTATAAAGGTTCATCACAACTTCCTTGCTTTTGCACTCTATGGGGGGAATTTTATGGAGATAACAAGGGTCTCGGCCACCAGCTGAAGAACCGGCGAGAGACCGGCGTTACCTCCTTTGGGAAAGGCCCGTCATATGACAAGCCAATCATGCACTTGAAAGGCCACTATCAGGCCTTCCCCAGGATCGGGGGCAGGAAGTCCCACCTACTGAGAGCTGCTGGCCAATCAGAGGCCAACAGCTCTTTTTTTTGGTAGCGCCAAAGGGGGAGGCGGTGGCTGCTGCCGGAATGACATCCACTGGAGGTCCAGGATCGTGGAGTGACCCAGGCCAGAGGTAAGTGATGGCAGGAGGGGTTTCACAGGGGTGTAGATAAGTTGGCAGCAAGGACAGAGGGGTGGCTCTCAGCAGGCCCCCCACTTCCTGATACCGGGTCCGGTCAGGCACTGTGCCTTTGAACGAGGGAACCACCCTGGAGACCACAAGCAACCCTTATGGATTTGCGTGTTGTGCTCCCTGCGTAGTAACAAGCCCGCCCGTCGCTGGGTTAATACCAGCAGGTATTTGGCTGGTCCCTACCTGCCAGCATCCCACCCAATTAAATGCCCTCATTGCCTCTAAACTTGCCATGGAGAGTATAAAGTACTGTACTATGCCTCTATTTATAGCACACAGATCTCATATGCCTTCTTAATCGCTTTCTCAACCTGTCCTGTCACCTTCAACGATTTGTGCACAATTACCCCCAGGTCCCTCTGCTCCTGTACCACTTTAGAATTGTATTCTTTATTTTATATTGTCTCTCCTCGTTCTTCCTACCAAAATGTGTCACCTCATACTTCGCTGCATTAAATTTCATCTAATGCTGTTGTGTAGAGTGAATTAAGAGACAGCGATATTAAAGAGCGATTAGAATGGGACATAATTCCTCTCAGCATATGTTTTATGAAGGGCAGCTCCCATCTTATTTTTATTGCAGTACATCAGTGGCTACCTATTATAACAAATTTGCATTTGTACAGCACCTTCAATATATCTAAATGCTACAAAGTGTTTTACAGGAGCTATCAATCAAAGGAGTTAGCAATCAAAGTTTGACGCTGAACCACACAAGGAGGCATTAGGGTAGGTGACCAAAAGCTTGGTCAAAGAGGTAGATTTTAAGGAGCACCTTAAAGAAGGGAAGTGAGGTAGAGAGGTGAAGAGGTTTAGGGAGGAAATCCCAGAGCTTAGAGGCTTGGCAGCTAAAGGCACGGCCACCAATGGTAGAGCTATTAAAACTGAGGCTGCTCAAGAGGCTAGAATTAGGTGAGCAGAGATATTGGAGGGCTGTGGGGCTGGAGGAGATTACAGAGATTGGGAGGAACAAGGCCTTGGAGGGATTTGAAAACAAGGATGCGAATTTTAAAATCGAGGCATTGTTGGACTAGGAGCAAAGGAATGGAAAATGCAAGTGAAGGTTCAGTCATCTCTTCCCTCCATTTTCTCACCTTTTCTGCAAACACCAACAATTCGTGAGGTACATTTCCACGGTTGCAGCGTTACCCCTCGATATTTCACTCAAGTGACCAACCCCCCCATACACGAGTATAGACAGCCCACTCAGTAAGTTGCGGAAAGCATCACTTCTCACTATAGTTCGATAACTCTGGTTATGAGGAGAGATTTCAGAAGGCTATGAAGAGATTTAATAGAGGTTCATTTTATAATTATGAAGGGTTTTGATGGGATGAAGAGGGAAAGTCTAGTTCCTTTGGTTGGGCAGTCACTGACAAGTCATCAATTTAAAACCATCACTAAGAGAGTGAGAACAGAGGTTGAAAGAGAAATTCCCTTTGCAGTGATATGTCGGAGCATGGAAAGTTTTGGACGCAGACAATATTGTCCAACCAATATTTATCCCACAACCAACAAAAAACCTTAAATAAAACAGATTATCTGGTTGTTATCACATTGCCGTTTGTGGGAGCTTAACGTGCACAAAATGGCTGTCACATTTCCTATATTGCAACAGTGACTACACATAAAAAAAGTACTTCATTGGCTGGAAAACACAGTGGGATGTCCTGACGCTGTGAAAAGCTTGATATATATGCAAGTGCTTTCTTCGCTTTTGAAGTTTTGCCCCAGAAAGCAGTTAAGGCAGAGACCATTGCATAAAGGAAAATTGGACCAATCTTTGAAGTAGAGGAAGACTCGTGTACTATGGAGAGAGAGTAAGGCAGTGGTATCAGTTTTGCATTATTCCAGGAAGGAGCTCCTTCTGTGCTCTAAATATCTATATTCCTTGCAACCTTACTGTACATTGCATTTTTTTAAACTTTTAATCCTAAAACAAGGCTGGAAATCATTGCTACTTTTCTCTGTCCATTGTTTTAAGAGAGGCTTTAATCCATTTAAAATAACTAGCAGTTTTGATTGGTTGTGATAGCTACCAGTCCTGCCCTCCACTTGATCCGATTGGTTGTGATAGCTACCACCCCTGCCTTCCAACTGAGCTGATTGGCTGCTATCACTACCAGATAGCCTCCAACCTCGTGAAGAAGGAAAACGGTAGATTTCTCTTGTGAAATCATCTTCGTAGGCAATCCCTAAGGCTTGAAATGACTTGGTTCCACTCCGATTCGATGGGTTCTGAGATGGCTGTTAAGTCCATTGCGTGATCTGCAGACTCTGCCACATAAGGGGCAAGTGGTGCTTGAAGGGTCAGATAGATGAGTAGTTAGGAGGTTTGTGCCTTCCCTCTGATGTCTCGACTTCACCTCCGCATGTTCTTGACCAAGTCACAGAGTCATAGAGTTACACAGCACAGAAACAGGTCCACCGAGATGTACGATGCCTTCCCGAATTCGCTTTCTCCATCTAGAATGCTCACGAGCCCGGGACTCCCAGGAGTCGACGGGAATGCTTGATCTCTGCAGGGATGCTTTGACGACATCTCTAAAGCATTTCTGCTCTCCTCCTGGGAGTCTCCTGCCACGACCAAGTTCTGAGTAGAACAGCTACTTTGGGAGTCTGGTGTCAGACATGCGAATGGCATGTCCTGCCCAGCGGAGCTTGTTTTGGTTGATCAGCATCCCGATGCTGGGCAGGTTGGCTTGGGAGAGGAGGCTGCTGTTGAACCCTCCTTTTTGCCACCAGATTTAGAGGATCTTGTGGAGGAGATGTCACTTGGCTAGTAAACCAAAGGCCCAGGCTAATGACCTGGGGACATGGGTTCAAATCCCCCCCCACAGCAACTGATGGAATTTAAATTCAATTAATTAATTTTTTTTAATGGAATTGAAAGCTAGTCTTAGTAATGGTGCCATGAAATTATCAATTGTCATAAAAACCCATCAGGTTCACTAATGTCCTTTAGGGAAGGAAATCTGCCATCCTTACCTGGTCTGGCCTACATAGAGTCATAGAGTTATACAGCACAGAAACAGGCCCTTTGGTCCATCGTGTCTGTGCTGGCCATACAGCACCCAACTATTCTAATCCCATATTCCTGCACTTGACCCGTAGCCTTGTATGCTATGGGTTTCATTGTGACTCCAGATCCACAGCAATGTGGTTGAACCTTGCATACTCTCTGAAAAGGCCGAGCAAGCCACTCAGTTGTCCAGGGCAATTAGAGATGGGCATCAAATGCTGGCCTTGCCAGTGTCACCCACATCCCATGAAAGAATTTTAAAAAAAGGCACCTCTGATGGTACTTCTCCAGTGCTTTTGAGGTGCCTGCTGTTGGTTGTCCAAGTCTCCAAAGCATATCGGAGCGCTGGTATCACTGCTGCCCGGTAAACCATGATCTTAGTCTTGTGTTTGAGATCCTGAGCCTCAAATACGCTCTTCCGAAGGCTGAGCTGGCACTTTGGAGGCCATGATGAACCTCATCATCTATGCTTGCCTTTGCCGAGAGGAGGCTCTAAAGGTATAAAAAATGGTCCACATTTTCCAGGATCCCGCCATTGATCTTAATTAACAGGGTGAGCTGTTGTGTTGTGGAAGCTGATTGGAATAGGACCTTCATTTTCCGAGTGTTTAGTAGAAGACCCATTTTCCCACATGCTTTGGAGGAGGAGTTGACAATTATCTGGAGCTCAGTTTCAGAGTGAGCGCACACGCAAACATCATCTGCATACTGAAGCACAATAATTGAGGCTGCAGTGATTTTGGTTTTGCATTGAAGGCATTGGAGGTTGAACAGCTTCCTGTCTGTTCTGTAGATTATCTCCATGCTTGGGAGTATTTCGCTGGAGGTGAGGTGTTGCACTGCAGCAAGGAAAATGGAGAACAGGGTTTGTGCATGACACAGCCTTGCTTGACCCCGGTCTTGATTGAGATAGGGTCTGCGATGGTTCCGTTGGTGAGTATCACGGCTTGCATGTCATCATGGAGTAGACGAAGGAGGGTAATAAACTTCTGAAGGCAGTAAAATTTGAGCAGGATGCTCATACGTCTTCGTGGTTGACAGAGTCAAAGGCTTTTATGAGGTCAAAAAAAGACCATGTACAGCGGTTGGTTTTTCTTCCCTGCATTTTTCTTGGATTTGCTGTGTTGAGCTGAGAATTTCCCCTTCCTGCTGGTTCTTTTGAAATACTAACAAGCTGGCACATTGGATTAAACACCGTCAACTTAAAAAGGTGATGACATATTCGGTGACATGAGGGAATGAAGGAAAATATGCCTACATTTTGAGATTCAGATGTGGTAAAAAAAAAATTAGCGTGTTTAATTTGACAGGCTGCAAATTTCCATACTTCCAATTATAGCCCACATTGGTGCCAGATACACAAAAACACATCCCAAGGCTTTTCACAGGAGCATGATCAGACACACTGAAGGACAAAATATTACGGGGATGACTAAAAGCTTTGTCCATGAGATTTTAAGGGGTGTCTTTAAAGGGAAGCGAGGTGGAGAGGTTTAGGGAGGGAATTACAGAGCTTAGGCAGCTAAAGGCATGGCCGCCGATGATGGAGCAAAGGAAATCATAGATCGGCAAGAGGCCGGAATTGGAGAAGCATAGATTTCTCGGAGGGTTGTAGGAGGTCACATGGTATTGCATAGTATTTACAGCATGGAGACGGCACTTGGCCCAACAGGTCCATGGTTTATGCTCCAAACAAACCTCCTCCCACCCGATTTCCTCTAACCTCACCAACATATCCTTCTATTCCTTTCTCCTTCATGTATTTACCTAGCTTCCCCTTAAATTCGTCGCGACTAGTCACCTCAACTACTACTTTTGGTAGGGAGTTCCACACTCTAACCACTCTGTGGGTAAAAAGATTTCTCCTGAATTATTAGGTTGCACAGAATAGGGAGGAGTGAGGCCATGGAGGAATTTGAAATCATACATGAGAATTTTAAAAATGAAACATTGGTAGACCAGGAGCCAATATAGGTCAGGATGTACAGGGGTGACGGACAAACAGAACTGGGTGCAAGTTAGGATAGAGCTGAAGCTTACGGAGGGTGAAAATGGAAGCTCGACCAGAAGAGCATGGGAATAATCGAGTTTGGGGGTTAACAAAAGCATGAATGAAGGTTTCAGCAGCCGATGGGCTGAGACAGGCAATATTACAGAGGGACGTAGTGGCAGGGACTGAAGACAATGGCTTTGGGCTTCCCAATATTGAATAGGAGAAAATTTCAGCTCAACCAACACTGGATGTCGGACAAGTGGATTGACAAGTCAGAGGCAATGGAAGGCTAACAACGATAGCTGCCTTTCAAAGGTACTTCTTAAATGTCACGAGTGTTCCTGCCTCTACCACCCCTTCAGGCAGTGTGTTCCAGATTCCAACCACCCTCTGGGTGAAAAATTTTTTCCTCAACTCCCCCATAAACCTACTACCCCTTACCTTAAATCTATGCCCGCTAGTTACTGACCTCACTGCTAAGGGAAAAAGTTTCTTCCTATCTATCCCCCTCATAATTTTATATACCTCAATCAGGTCCCCCCTCAGCCTTCTCTGCTCCAAGGAAAACAACCCCAGCCTGTCCAATCTCTCCTCATAATTGAAATGCTCCAGCCCAGGCAACATCCTGGTGAATCCACTGCACCCTCTCCATTGTAATCACATCCTTCCTATAGTCTGGTGACCAGAACTGTACACAGTACTCTAGCTGTGGCCCAACCAGCATTTTATACAGTTCCATCATAACCTCCCTGCTCTTATATTCTATGCCTAGGCTAATAAAGGCAAGTATCCCATATGCCTTCCTAACCACCTTATCTACCTGTGCTGCTACCCTCAGTGATCTATGGACAAGCACCCAAGGTCCCTCTGTACTCCCTAGGGTCCTACCATCCATCGTATATTCCATTGCCTTGTTAGACCTCCCAAAGGGCATCACCTCACACTTCTCAGGATTAAACTCCATTTGCCACAGCTCCGCCCACCTATATCATCCTGTAATCTAAGGCTTTCCTCCTCACTATTTACGGCACCACCAATTTTCGTGTCATCTGTGAACTTACTGATTATACCTCCTATATTCATGCCTAAATCATTAATGTACACTACAAACAGTAAGGATCTCAGCACCAATCCCTGCGGTATTCCACTGCTCACAGGCTTCCATTCGCAAAAACAACCCTCAACCATCACCCTCTGCCCCCTTCCATTAAGCCAATTTTGAATCCAATTTGCCAAATTACCCTGGATCCCATGGGCTCTTAATTTCTTAACCAATCTCCCATGCAGGACCTTATCAAATGCCTTACTGAAGTCCATGTAGACTACATCAACTGCTTTACCCTCATCTACACCTCTAGTCACCTCCTCGAAAAATTCAATCAAATTTGTTGGACACGATCTCCCCTGACAAAGCCATGCTGACTATCCTTGATCAATCCCTGCCTCTCCAAGTGGAGATTAATCATGTCTCAGATTTTTTTCCAATAATTTCCCTACCACTGACGTTAGACTCACAGGCCTGTAATTACCTGGTTTATCCCTGTTACCCTTCTTGAATAATGGTACCACATTCGCTGTCCTCCAGTCCTCTGGCATCGCTCCTGTGGTCAGAGAGAATCAGAAAATTTGTGTCCGAGCCCCCGCTATCTCCTCCCTTGCCTCATATAGCAGCCCGGGATACATCTCATCTGGGCCTGGGGATTTATCCACCTTTAAGCCCACTAATACAGCTAATACGTCTTCCTTTTCAATGCTTATTTGATCAAGTATATCAATCCCCCTCCCTGATCACTATAGCTACATCGTCCCTCTCCATAGCGAACACAGATGAAAAGTAATTGTTCAAAACCTCACCTATGTCCTCTGGCTCCACACACAGATTGCCTCTTAGAGCCGTAATGTGCCCCACTTTTTCCCTGCTTATCCTCTTGCCTCTAACATAATTATAAAACACCTTGGATTTTTCCTTTATCTCGTCTGTCAGTGATTTTTCATGCCCCCTCTTCGCTCTCCTAATTACTTTTTTAAGTACTCCCCTACACTTTCTGTACTCCTCCAGGGCCTCCACTGTTTTCATCACTCAATCTGCCATACGCCTTCTTTTTTTTCCTAATCCAATCCTCTATATCCCTTGACATCCAGGGTTCCCATGACCTGTTGGTCCTACTCTTCACCTTTACGGGAACATGCTGGACCTGAACCCTCACTATTTCCTTTCTAGATGACTCCCACTGGTCTGATGTAGAATTTCCTGTAAGAAGCTGCTCCCAGTTCACTTTGGCCAGATCCTGTTTTATCATATTGAAATCGGCCTTCCCCCAATTCAGTACTCTTATTTCTGGTCCCTCTATGTCCTTTTCCATAACAACCTTAAATCTTAGTTATGGTCACTATCCCCGAAATGCTCCCCCACTGCCACTTCCATCACTTGTCCGGCTTCATTCCTTAGGATTAAGTCAAGTACCGCTCCTCCTCTTGTAGGACTCTCTACGTGCTGGCTCAAAAAGCTCTCCTGAATGCACTTGAAGAATTCTGGCCCCTTTAAACTTTTTGCACTAATACTATCCCCTCTAATATAGGGGAAGTTGAAATCCCCTACTGTTATTACCCTATTATTTTTGCACCTCTCTGAGATTTGCTTACATATCTGCTCCTCTATCACTGCCTGACTGTTTGGAGGCCTGTAGTACACTCCCAGCCAAGTGATAGCCCCTATTTTGTTTTTAAGTTCTACCCATATGGCCTCATTAGAGGAACCTTCTAGGATATCATCCCTCCTTACTGCAGTAATTGTCTCGTTAATCAACAGTGCAATGCCACCTCCTCTTTTACCCCCTCCCCTATCACGTCTGAAGATTCTATACCTTGGGATATTAAGCTGCCAGTCCTGCCCTTCCCTCAATCATGGCTCAGTGATAGCAATATCATATTCCCATGTGCTAATCAATGCCCTCAATTCATCAGCCTTACTAGTAAGGCTCCTTGCATTAAAATAGATACAATCCAGCCTTGCATTATTTGTTTGAGCCTTAACAGGTCTACATTTACTCTGCCCTCCAAACTGACTTAGCTTGTCATTTATATTTGATTGTATAACACCCCCTACTGTACATCCACTCTGTACATCAGATCCCATCCCCCTGCCAAATTAGTTTAAACCCCACCACACCCCCCCAACAGCACTAGCAAACCTCCCAGCAAGGATGCTGGTCCCGTTCTGGTTCAGGTGCAACCCGTCCATCTTATACAGATCCCACCTTCACCAGAAACAGGCCCAGTGATCCAGGAAACTAAAGCCTTCCCTCCTGCACCATCTCCTCAACCATGCATTCATCTGCTCTCACCTCCTATTCATATACTCACTAGCCCGTGGCACCGGACGAAACCCAGAGATTACAACCCTTGAGGTCCTACTTTTTAACCTGCTACCTAGCTCCCTAAATTCATTTTGCAGGACCTCATCCCTCCTTCTATCTATGTCATTGGTACCAACGTGGACCACGACCTCCGGTTGTGCACCCTCACCCTCCAGAATACTTTGTAGCCGCTTGGTGATATCCAAGACCCTTGCACCAGGGAGGCAACATACCATCCTGGAATCACGTCTGCGATCACAGAAATGCCTGTCTGTTCCTCTAACCATAGAATCCCCTACCACTATTGCCCTCTTGTCCCTTTTTCTCCATCCCAGCACAGCTGAGTCACCCATGACATTCCGGTCATGACTCTCGGTGCATTCTCCAGAGGAACCCTCTCTCTCATCGGTACTCAGAACTGAATACCGGTTAGAAAGTGGAATGTCCTCTGGGGACTCCTGCACTACTTGCCCTGACTTCTTTGTCCGTCCGGTAACCACCCAGTCACCCCCCGACTGTGCTCACCTAGGCCATCCGCGATGCGCCGCAGTGACTCCAGCCGCCACTCGAGTTCCGAAACCCGAAGCTCAAGCTTCTGCAACCGGAGACACTTTCTGCAAACATGTTCGCCAAGGTCACAAGGTACATCCACGACTTCCCATATTGCACAGGAGGTACATTCCGCTTGGCCAAGCTTCCCTACCATTACTTACTTTTACAATGAAAAAAAAACTTGCTAACGTAATAACTTACCAGCTATTTACAATCAACTTTTATCCCCTGTACCTTTGAGGCTGAGGAAGAAAAAGAGCAAAGAGCACCTTCCACCGCCCCC
Organism: Heterodontus francisci; assembly: GCF_036365525.1. Taxonomy (NCBI): domain Eukaryota; kingdom Metazoa; phylum Chordata; class Chondrichthyes; order Heterodontiformes; family Heterodontidae; genus Heterodontus; species Heterodontus francisci. The sequence goes on from NC_090379.1 coordinate 17,928,557, forward strand.
AGCCAATGAAAATGCCTACACTTAACTTACAGTCTCTCTCCATGCAAACAGCACTAGTATAGCCAGTAACTATTAAACATTTACAGATAGCTATCCTAGGGCGCGTGCAGAAACAGTCAGAGAGCCTGCCGCTGCCCGGGACGTCAGGTAGGTGAAGCGCCTCGAGCCCCGCTCTTTATTTATAGGTTTTCAGCCCTGTTCCTTTCAGGTCATTCTTATGTGATAATTCTTAGCCAATGCACTGGTCAGGAGTAGAAACAGACCGACACAATATATTTACCTTCTGAAAACATCTCGTCATTTTAAAAGTCACTATTAAATCCCCTAATAGTGTATTCAGCCCTTAAATCAACAGTGTTCTGGGCCTACTGCAAGTAACATTTAAAATGGCAGTACATGTTTGGATAGACAAAGTCTGTTGAAGCTATTCTTTGGTACATTTTATACATACAGTGAAGCTGGAGGCAATGCTGTAAATCTACAAGGCTGATGTAATGGTCTGCGTTAACACTGAATCAACGCTGCATTTAGAGGGGGAGAAGTTGTGTTTTTCATCCATTCCTTTTTTGGTTTATTTTAGATTTATTTTCCTCACTTGCCCTCTCTGCCCAAAGACCTGTGGCTCCAGGATTGGCCTGCTGAGTCACCTGAGGACACACAAATCATGAACTCTGGCAGAGGTCATCCTCGTTTCGAGGGACTGACAATGACGACGATGTAACAACAATGACTGCACTGCCTGATAGGGTTTTGGAAGCCAATTCAATGGTAACTTTCTTAAGGCCATTGGATACAAGCTTGGAAAGGAAAGATGTGCAGGCTGTGGGGAAGGAGGAAGGGGACTGAGACTAATAGCATAGCACTTTCAAAGAGCTGGACTGTAGTGCCATTTTCTGTGCTGTATGATTCTTTGTCAAAATAAAGTTGTTGTGTCTGTTGACTTAACTCTGCTCTACATGCAAAGTTAACATAGGATCAGGAGGAGGCTACTTAGCCCCTCGAGCCTGTTCCACCATTCAATGAGATCATGGCTGATCTGTGACCTAACTCCATATACTCACCTTTGTCCCATATCCCTTAATACCTTTGGATAACAAAAATCTATCAATCTCAGATTTAAGATTTACAATTGATCTAGCATTCCATTTGCCTTTTTGATTATTTTCTATACCTGTTCATGACGTTTTACTGATCTGTGTACCGGGACCTCAGAGTCTCTTTGAACCTCCACTGCTTCTAGTTTGTCACCATTTAGTAAGAACTCTGTTCTATTATTTTAGGTCCAAAGTGGATGACCTCACATTTGCTTACTTTGAATTCCATTTGCCACAGTTCACTTAATCTATCAACATTGCTTTGTAATTTTATGCTTCCATCTACACTGCTTACAAGGCACTTTGTCTCATCAGCAAATTTGGATATGTGGCTTTCTATCCCATCATCTAAGTTGTTAATAAATATGGTGAATAGTTAAGACCCCAATATTAGTCCTTGCGAGGCACCACTAGTCACATCCAAGCCAATTAGAGTACCTGTCCATTATCCCTACTCTGTCTCTTCTGCTCAGCCAATTTTCCAACCAGGTTAATAATTTGCCTTCCATTACATGGGCTACAAGTTTAGTCTCTTATGAGGGCCTTTAGCAAATGCCTTCTGGGAGTCCATATAAATACAATACATCATACTGGACTTACCGTATGGTGTCTTGTTCTCTGTCATCTGTAATCGATTTCCTTGCTCTCATCATACAATTCCGTAGTGTCTTGGGCGTGACAACACACGGCCATGGGAGAGAGTGGGCTCAGGTCTTCCCCCAACCCCCGCAAACCAGCCCCAACATTACACATAGCTTATAAAAGAGAGACAGATAAAGTGGGAGCCCGCCTCATAAGCACAATATAGAATTGCCAACTCTGTTTGGATGTATTCCTGGTAGTTTCATCCCATAATGTCTTGCCTCCAACCGCACTGCCCCCATACTCCCACCCAACATGCCCACCCTTGCGGTACACCACCTTCCCACACCGTCTACAGTGAACAAACTCTTTGTTACTCAATTGGCTAACAGTCACAAATTATCCAAACAACCAACTTTCCCATCTCCAATATTTTTACCACTGATAAGTGAAAGTGCTCAAAGAGAATTAAAATAATGAAAACAATGCTCATTTTTTCTCTAACGCTCCTGTGACTTATCGCATGGGGTTTCTCACAGCAGAGTTCTGGAGATTAATCTTTAATCCTTGGAGACTCTCGGCCAATCTTGGAGAGTTGGCAGCCCTGAGCATGAATGAAAAGTCCAATACATTAAACAGCTTTTTCTTTTGGAAGCTGATGGGTCTGTTGTATATTCCCAGCATTTTCTGGTTTTTATTTTTAGAACAATGAATCTTCAGTTTATTGATGATCTTCATCCAACCCAGGGAGGTCGGGGGGGGGGGGGGGCGGTGAGGCGGGAGGAAGAAATCGGATTTCGAACCATTCTTCAGATTACTTGAGAGGAATTAAGCAGCCTGAGGTACTAGTGTGAGCTAATGAATCCTCAGCCCTTAAGTGTTATTAGCTGTAACAAGGATTCATCTCCCTCTCCATCCCTGTGATTGTTAGGTCAAAGAGTGAACAATTCCCTTTGTGTCTTGGCTTCTGTTTGTAAAGCATTAATTGTACTGTGGATTTGAGATTAAAGAATTCTATTCCATTCTCTCAGACAAATTGTTCATTTCAATAAATGACATTTAACTCCCAGTTATCAATTTTTTCCATTTTTTCCCTAAGACCTTGAATCTTTTTGAAGCCAAGCCGTGGTGTAATTAAACATTTACCATAAATATAAGACAGTTGCTAATAAGCTCCATCGAAGACGCATCAAAATAATTAACCCAAGGAGTAAAGCAAGTGGAAAACAATTGGAAGAGAAACACAAGAACAGTTAGTAACAGAATAAGTGCTGCTTGGCCCATCACAGATCATTGCTCTCACATCCTAGTTCCTCTGTTATTAGCCTCCAGTTACATTTGGATGTCCCAGTATACGCGTCTCTTCCGAGAGCAGTTATTGTCTCTGTTAGACTCAACTGAGATTTAGTGGGCTCAACCAACCATCTTGAAAAATGGGCTCACCAGAGGGAGGAGTGGGTGAGAGTTCCCAAGAGGGACATTCTGATTTTTGAATGGTTCAAAATATCAGTTTGGCTCAGTCAGTAGCACTCTCGTCTTGAAGTCCAACAGTCTAGGGTACAAACCCACTCCAGAGACTTGAGCACATAACCCAGGCTGACACTTCGGCACAGTACTGTGGGAGTGCTGTATCTACACCTCTATAAGGAGGCCCCCGTCTGTCTGTCTAGGCAGGCGTAAAAGATCCTGGGATGCTATTCAAGGAGCAAAGAAGTTCTCCTGTTCATCTGGTCGACATTCATCAATCAACCAGTGTTACCAACTTATCTTGTTGCTCTTTGTAGAACCTTACTTTTCCAGATTTGACTTCCATGTTAACCAACACTAACAAAGCTTCAAAATTAATTAATCAGCGTCAGAGTGCTTTTGGATGTTCTGTGGGTGTGAAAGATAAGTTATCTTGACCTGAGCTGAGGGGGTGGGGATGAGGGTGAGGGCTTCCTGGATGCCACTTTCATCTTGAACACAGAGGCCCATAAAATCCACAGCCAGAAACTTTATATGCAGCATGCTACCCTGGAAACAAAGATTCCAGGATGGTCTGTTGTGAGCAAAGCATCCACCCACCATGAACATGCCCATCAACGTAATGGATAAGATATCCAAAGGTCAGGCTCGCCAAGCTTACACTGGGACCTTGGTGTATCGTTGGCACAGGTATGTTTGGTGAGACCAGGAATGCCTGCCAATCCAGGGGAAAAACATATCTAACACTTGTCCTGGGCAGGGGGTGCGGGTGAGGTCCAGATTGGGATCGTGGCCATGGAGCCCCAAAGATTTGGCACCAGTAGTTTTTTTTTTAATTGGCTCCTTCACAAAGGAGGAATGACACTTTATTTCCTGGAGAGGGGGAACCTTGCTGCAATGGCAACTATACCACTGACACAAGTGGTCACCATTAGTCAGGATATCAAGACATCAACCCTAACCCCATGAACTTTGGCAGGGTCAGCAGTATAGGTCCGGAGTAGGTGCACCTCGGCATTATGCAGGTCTACTGGGATCAAACCAAGAATGGACACAGAGGCACTTTGGTCTATCTCATCTCTCTTCAATGACAGTGCAGTCAGTCCAAATGCAGATTGCACACATGGGGTGCAAGATAACTTCAAGCAACTCACCTTAGGTGCTCTGAGCACCCATTTATACTAACCCTACAGTAATCCCTTATTCCCTACCACCTACCTACACTAGGGGCAATTTACAATGGCCAATTTACCTATCACCTGCAAGTCTTTGGCGGTGGGAGGAAACCGGAGCACCCGGCGAAAACCCACGCGGTCACAGGGAGAACTTTGCAAACTCCGCACAGGCAGTACCCAGAATCGAACCCGGGTCCCTAGAGCTGAGAGGCTGCGGTGCTAACCACTGCGCCACTGTGCCGCCCTGACAATAAGGATCTGCTTTTAGCAGCTATGGTGACCTGCAGTCCAAATCTCCTGAGTACAACCTTTATAAATCACTAGGTTAGGCCCCAGCTGGAACTGTGCCAGTTCAGGGCACCACACTTCAGAACGAACACTGGGACCTTGGAGAGGGCGCTGAGGAGATTTCCTAGAATGGTACCAGAGATGAGGGGTTTCAGTTATCTGGATGAACTGGAGAAGCTGTGATTGCTCTCCTTAGAGCAGTAAAAATTGAACAGAGAAGTCAAAATCATGAAGTACTTTGATCGAGTAAATAAGGGGAAACAGCTTCCACTGGCAGGAGGGTCGAAAGCTCAAGGGCACAGATTTTAAATAATTGATAAATAAGTCAGGAAGACATGGAGAATTTTTTTAAAAACTCAACTAGTTGTTGTGATCTGGAATGCACAGCCTGGCGCGAGTAGATTTGATAGTAACTTTCAAAAGGAAATTGGACAGATACTTAACAGAGGAGAAAATTGCAGAGCTATAGGGAAAGATCAGGCTGAATGGACTAATTGGGTAGCTCCTTTATAGAGCTGGCACAGGAACAATGGGCTGAATGGCCTCCTTCTACGCTGTTTGGTTTTATTATTTCAATCGCAATCAACTTGTGGCTAAGCTCTATAGATTTGATTAATTGGCAATAGTGTATAGACCCTATAATAGACAAAGAGAAGAATGGATGGAACATTAACTTACTTTGGAAACCCATCTCACTCACACACCCCTACCCCGAGCCTCCCTCTCCACCCGCATGAAAGGGCCGTCCAGCATCGTTCTCACTCCCTCAACAGTCTACCATTCCAACAACAACCACCTGCATTTAGATAGCGCCTTTAACATAGTAAAAATGGCGCAAAGCGTTTAACAGGAGTATAATCGGTCAAGTCATGATAGGAGAGGTGCAGGAGAGAGTCCATGTGCCCCATAACCATACCGCAAAGTCCTCCCACTACAAATTTTTGAACAAATCATAGAATGACACAGCACAGAAGGGGGCCATTTGGCCCATCATGCCTGTGCTGGCTCTTTGAAAGGGCTATTCAATTAATTCCACTCCCTCCCCTGCTCTTTCCCATCACCTCCAATATTTTTTGTCAAAGTATTTACTTAATTCCCTTTTGAAACTTATCATTGAATCTGCTTCCAGCACTCATTCAGGCCATGCATCCCAAATCACAACACGACGCTGTGTAAAAAAAAAAAATCTCATCTTTCCTCTGGTTCTTTTGCCGATCAATTAAAAATCAGGATCCTCAGGTTACTGATCCTCCTGCCACTGGAAACAGTCTCTCATTTACGCTATCAAAATCCCTCATCATTTTTTAAGATTCAAAATTTAGCTGAGAACAATTAAGTAGTGCATGAACATTGCTGAAAATAGAGACATGTTGTCAAAGCTTTTCGCCTTGCACTTATCAGGACAATCCGCAAGAATACCAGTGTAAGGAAAAGCAATAACATTATATTGTATGAGAAGCGAGTGCTGATTGGTTGGCAAGTGAACTCTGATTGGTAGAGGCGTTGCCATGGAGAATGCACCAGTTTACAGTGACTGACAGTTAACTGTCAAGCTTTATTTGAAATTTAAACCAGGCAGCTTGACTCTGATTGGTCAAGGCATTGCCCTAAGGAATGAACCAGCGAATGGCTGTCACTTATTTTATTTAACAGGCACAATGTGTGTACATGTTTGTCCTGTCTGCAAAGAACAGAGCCCTGTGTATTAATATATGTAGCTTCCAGTAGGCACAAATGTGCCACACTGCAAGTCCTACTGGCAATCTTAAATTGGTTGTCAGTGCAATTCTTAACATACTGAGGATTATTTAGCAAATGTTGTCCAATCATAGAATCATATCTAATGTTGGACACTGTGTTTTGAGTTTTGCAAGCACGGGCTGGTTGGGTACGGCCTGTACCTTGACCGTTGCGAACAGCAGAAGGGACATCTTGTTTGATATGATCCACCAGTCTACAGCATACAGTATAAAGTTGTTGCTTTCCCTTATATTGGTATTCTTGTGTATTGTCCTGATGAGTGCAAAACGAAAGGCTTCAACAACATGTCTATTTCCAGCAATACTCAAGTTCTGTACTACCAAACGACTATTAGTGCATGAATGTTGGTCAGACTCCAAATGTCCCGATGGCTCAGTTTAAACTCGTCTCCATGCCCTAAATTAGGGCTTTCCTGCTCCCGAGCGCCATCTAGTGACCCTTGCCCGTAAGTGCACACGTGCGGACCTCAGGCTCCGGCAGCATCAGCTGCCTTCCATTGTTAAACAGATTTCTGACATTCACACATGGAGAATGAAAAACTTGCATTTATATATCACCTTGCACAACCTCAGGAAGTTCCAATTAAGTACTTTTGAAGTGTAGCCATTGTTGTAACGAAGGGAAACATGGCAGCCAATTTACAGACAGCAAGCTCCCTCAAACATCAATATGATAATGGCCAGATAGTCTGTGTTTAGTGATGTTGATTGGGGGATAAACAGCAGGGATAACCCCCTTGCTTTTTTTTCTAAATAATGCCATGGGATCGGTTACATCCACCTGAAAGGGCAGACAGGGCCTCGGTTTAACATTTATTGTTTCAAACGTTGTGGGCGTCACTGGCAAGGCCAGCATTTGTTGCCCATCCCTAATTGCCATTGACAACTGAGGGGCTTGTTAGGCCACTTCAGAGGGCAGTTAAAAGTCAACCACATTGCTGTGGGTCTGGAGTCACATGTAAGCAGACCAGGTAAGGATGGCAGATTTCCTTCCCTAAAGGACATTAGTGAACCAGATGGGTTTTTATGACAATTTCATGGCACCATTACTGAGACTAGCTTTCAATTCCAGATTTTTATTAATTAATCAAATTTAAATTCCACCAGCTGCCGTGATGAGATTTGAACACATTAGTCTGGGTCTCTGGATTACTAGTTCAGTGACATTACTACTACACCACCATCTCCCCCAGCTCATCCAAAAAAATGCCACCTCTGACAGTGCAGCACTCCCTCGGTACTGCGCTGGAGTGTTAGCTGAAATTTTTGTGTTCAAGTCCCTGGGGTGGGGCTTGAACCCACAACTTTCTGACTCACAGGCTCTACCGACTGAGTACATGAACAATGTATCGCAGGGAATCCATCACCTGCGGAATCAGTAAATACCAGCATCTTCAGGAGCGGAGAGAAGAAAATGGGTGTGTGGGGGCTGCAAGAGAGATAGGAAAAGCTGCTAATAGCAGGGTCCATTTTAAAACACCCAGATGCTAATGAGCCTCTTGTGTATCTTTGCAGGTGTCCCGGCGATGGACAGCTCGCCATTTATTTATTTATTTACTTAACAGAAAGGTTCAACAGAGCTGGGGAAAGAAGCCTTTGCCTGCATCTACAGGGACTGCCCTTGGCGATGTGTGTGCCATCTGCCATTTGGGTTGCCTGATGCCCTGCTCGTCCAGTGCCCATCTTCCACCTGTGTGCGCCAACTGCTAACAATAACCAGAAACTGAAGAACCTTTTTAAAAAAAAAATTGGCACCAGCCGTGGACATCAGAACATTTCGGGTTCTGAACCCGGTTTCTGCGTTTGTTCTCCCCACAGAAAGATGAAAATAAGGAGAGTGAGCGAGGGGGTGACTTAAAAGGCAGCAGGCACAACAGGGTTGGGGGTGGGGGGTGGGGGGGGGAAAGAGAGTGGGGGAGAGGCGGGAGGCTCTTACTGTGAAATGTTGGTGAAATTAGACAGCTGCTGTGCTGAAATCAGTGAAGTGTGACAGTAGCAGCTCCAACACATCAAATAAATTAAGGCGGATCAGTGAGCGAAAACAATCTAAAAGAGAATTTCTTTCTCCTTTTCCCCTGAAAATATTCTCCCATCAGCAGCCATTTGATACAGAACCCAAAGAATGAATAAAGCAGCTACCCCTCCTCGAAGCCCTGGATTTGAAAAAAAAAGATGCATCAGGAAGACATGATGTAAGAGTATTATTTTCATGTTCTAACCTTGCTGTTCAGAGCCCCGCTATTCCTGCCCTCTGCTCGCACACAGTAAGAAACTGAACAGGAACAAAGGGTGTTTGAATATTCCTCAGATTGTCATGCTGGTTGGCCTGTGGGTCTCTCTCTGACCCTGCTAACTGGGGCTGATTGCTGTTTCCCGCCCTGTGCTCGCATGCCAGGCACAATCGACTTTTCTGCAGCAAGGGCCAAACTGATGTTTTACTCTCAACAGCCATTTTGATGCACAAAATCCATCACCACAATCAGGCCTTGTAAATGAGCCTGTCGGTGGGTGTATCTATATGTATGTATACCTGCACATGCACGGGTATGTGCGTGTCTATGTGTTTGTCTATCTTCTTCTGGGTGTGAGTCCCATTCCCTTTTGTCTGTCTGTCTCTCTCTCTCAATCTGTTTGTCTGTGGTTCTCCCTTTCTTCCTGCTTGCTTCCTTTTTATCCACTTCTCTTCCTCTATCTCTTTCCATCTATCCGTCTCTCTCTTTTCATCTTGCTGCCTCGAAAAACATGGGGACTTTCCCTTTTGTCTGTCTGTCTCTCTCTCTCTCAATCTGTTTGTCTGTGGTTCTCCCTTTCTTCCTGCTTGCTTCCTTTTTATCCACTTCTCTTCCTCTATCTCTTTCCATCTATCCGTCTCTCTCTTTTCATCTTGCTGCCTCGAAAAACATGGGGACTGTTTCCCTGCTGCTTATTCTCAAAGCTTCGAAGGCTAATTATAAGCATTCATCGTGTTAAAGAGACAGCTTCACGGTCATTTCTATGACACCAACACATTATTTGACCCACTCGTGACATTAAAAATAATTATATGATAAATATTCAGAACTGTTTTGATTAAAGGCACCAACATTAACAATATCACTCAAGACCTTAAAACATTATTATGATTAATACCCTAAATGCTTTAATTAAAACACACCACCATTGACTGTGTGTTTGTGTGTTTGTATATGTATGTGTGTGTGGTGTGTGCGCACATGTAAGGGGTGCTGGTTTCACACTTACTCCTCCCCTCAATTAAAAATAATTTTATACAAGACTTAAGATGAAGTCTAAGTTTCTACGTTACCTCTTTGCCAAGATCTTCCTCGATGACTTGTTGGATTTCGTGCAGGCTGCTCTGTGGGGCTTTACTGTGTAGAATCTTCAGTGTGTTGGTGTACTCCTCAGGTAGCAGGTAATCCAAGCCTCCCAGATGTTGGCCCACTTTGATGAACGTGCCCCTGTTGGCACAGCAGAGATCCAGCAGGTGTTCCGCAGAGCGACGATGGACCTTGGGTCATGGCAACAGGGGGTTGGGTGGGGGGGGGGGGGGGGGGGGGGAAATGAAAAGAAAGTCTGAAATCTGAAAGGCAAGGCTACCTCACATGAAACAAGAATCACAAGGCAATGTTGCCGCAATAATGGAAGATCTCAGACACTGGTCACATTTTCAAATCCACCCTTCAAAATACATAGATAGATTCATAGAATGGTTACAGCACAGGAGGCTGCCATTCGGCCCATCGAGCCCATGCCATCCCTCTGCAAGAGCAACTCAGCTAGTCCCACTTCCCCATCCTTGCCTTGTAGCCCTGCAAATTTTCCCCCTCCAGCTGCTTATCCCATTTCCTTTAAAAATCCACTCTTGAACCTGCCTCCACCACACTCTCAGGCAGTGCGTTCCAGATCCTAAACACTCACTGAAGCTGCCTCCACCACACTCTCAGGCAGTGCGTTCCAGATCCTAAACACTCACTGAAGCTGCCTCCACCACACTCTCAGGCAGTGCGTTCCAGATCCTAAACACTCACTGAAGCTGCCTCCACCACACTCTCAGGCAGTGCGTTCCAGATCCTAACTACTCGCTGTGTAAAAGGCTTTTTCCTCATGTCACTTTTGGTTCTTTTGCCAATCACTTTAATATCCGATGCCTCTGGTTCCTAACCCTTTCAACCAATGGGAATAATTCTTCTCTATCCACTCTGACTGGACCCCTCATGATTTTGAACATGAACAAATTCCCTCCTTAGAGAAGAGAAGGTTGAAAGAACAACACAGCTTCTCCAATCTACCCACCTAACTGAAGTTCCTCATCCCTGGAACCGTTCTTGTAAATCTTTACTGCACCCTCTTTAATACCTTCATATTCTTTAGAGTGTGGTGCCCAGAACTGGACACAATATTCCAGTTGAGGATGAACCAGTGTTTTACAAAGGTTCACCATAACTTCCTTGCTTTTATATTTTATTTATATTTATTATGCCTTATTCATCCCTCTCTCAACCAGCCCTGCCACCTTCAACAATTTTTGCACATATACCCCCAGGTTCCTCTGTTCCTGTGAAGACCAAGAAGGTCATTTGCCTATCGCCTCGCTCATCCATCTAGCAGAAGATATAATGTCGCTGGGTGAGAATCCTGGAATGCCCTACCCAATAGCAATGTAGGAGTACCTTCACCATGTGGACCACAGTGCTTCAAGAAAGCTCTTGAGGAGAAAATAAAAATGGGCAATAAATGCTGACCTTACTAGTGATGCCCAAGAATCAAAAAATAAAAAATAAAATCATCAGCACCTTATCATGTCATCGGAACATCTCAAAGCTCTTCATGCACGAGTTTTTTTTTGAAAAGCAACAACTGTTAGTTTGGCAAACAGAGAAGCCATTCTGTATCAGCTACGGCTCGCAAACAGCAAGAGAGCAAGCAGTCATCTGAGTTTATTTCTGTTGGTGTTTGTTGAGGGAGGATTGTTGATCTGGTCTGCGGGAGAATTCTAAAACTAAAGCTAAATACTGCGGATGCTGGAAATTTGGAATAAAAACAAAAAGTGCTGGAAATACTGAGCAGGTCTGGTTGTATCTGTGGAGAGAGAAACAGAGCTAATGTTTCAGGTCGATGACCATTCATCAGAACTGCAAAAAGTTATAGATGTACCAGGGTTTTAAGCAAGTTCAGAGGCAGGGAAAGGGGTGAAGAAGGGTTGAAAGAACAAAAGGGAAGGTCTGTGATAGGGTAGAAGGCAGGGGTGATTAAATGACAAAAGGGATGATGATGCATGGAAAAAGAGAGTGGTAATGGGACAAGTAAAGAAACAAAAGATGGATCTAGAGCAGGAGTAAATGGCAACAACAGAACCATTTCAAACTCCTGCTCTGTGGAAAAGATGGGAGCAGTGGTTATGATCTGAACTGGTTTCCAGGCTCAAGTAGTGCCATGGGATCTTCACCAACCAGCCAAACAGTTAGATGGGGCTCCAGTGTTACAGGTCAGCCTTCCACCCAAAACCTTCTTACTCGTGTTCACAGCGCAGAAACAATCTCTAAGAAGATCCTACGAACTAAAACTTGTCGCCTTATGCGTGATTAGACAGCAAAATACTTCTTATACCACAATTTTCTGGATATTGCATGGGAATGCCCACCACCTACTCCCAGCAATTTCAACAAACCGTAACTAGAACACAGTGGGATCATAACATTCAGGCTAAACTAATAGTTGGATTTATTTACAAATAAAATAATTACACTGAAACAAAACCAAACAGAATTTGACTTAAATACATAAATTGCTTGCAACAATGTTAGACCCTGTAACATCAGCAATTCCTTTCTAGAATTTTTAGAATGTGTTTGATATTTTATTACAGGTAAAGACCCCCACTGAACCCTTCCAGATTTGTTTGTTAAACCACATTTGAGTAGGAAATACAAACCAAGAACTTAAAGAACTAGACCATTGTCTTATAATCCTCAATTTTCTTTCAATTGAAGCAAGCTCATTTCAGGAATAAAAAGATCTTTTTTTCTCAATGTTAAGCAATCAGGATATTAATAACTTAAGTACATAAAGCGTGAACTACAGTCTCTTGGGCTGCCCATCGACTCAATTGCACTTAACACTGCGCCATCGCAGAAGTCGTTATAATTGCCTGGGATGATTCTGAAAACCCAACTACATTAGCATTTCAAAGGGGTAATGATATCTGAAACAATTAACTTTATTTTTGAAACCCAAATATGGCCTGGGTTTTTATCTGTTTTCTCGCCTCTCGGGAGATCACAGGGGTTCAGGTGAGGTGGGATGTATAGTGATACACAAGATATGACAATTGTGTGAGAGACAGGCCAGATGGAGCAGAGAGTCTATTACTGTCTGTCATTGTATGTTTGAATGCAGGAATTTTGCAGGTTAGACCAAATGTAAATATGGATTCCTCAATGTTTTTACAATCAGTACAACTAGTACCAAATCAAAAGGGCTCTGTGGGCTGATAACACAACCCATGACAGCCCAAGTGTATATTTAATTTATGACTGGAGATGAGGAAACTGACAGCATGCGGTACAAATCCAGTAAGCCAGCGTGCTGGGCCAAGGATCTGATCCCTGGGTCTCACTATCATTTAACTAGATAGCGAGTGAGTAAAGTGGTCCCCTTTTTGGAGTTGCAGGTGACACTGAATCCAAGCAGAAGTTCCAGCTTAAAGTCCAAAAATGAAACAGTGACCACATCACAACAGACTCTTCCCAAATGTGCGAGCACTGACAGGGGAGCATGGATGGAGGAGGCACATGGATAGGAGCACAGATAGAGGACCAGCGAAAAGGGGAACGACGGGAAGGGACAGAAAGGAAACGACAAAACGTAAAATCCAGTCTGGATCCCCAGGCCCAGCGGAGGCAGGCTTGCCACCGACTTTTCGGACGGTGGACAGGACCCCCCGCTGACAATATAATTCTGGCCATAGAGTTATTTACAGCATAGAAGGAGGCCATTCGTCCCAGAGTCCATGCAGGCTCTCCACGAGCAATTCAGTCAGTCCCATTCCCCCATTCAATCTCCGTAGCTCTGCAAGTTCATTTCCTTCAATTGCCCATCCAATTTCCTTTTGAAATCATTGATGGTCTCCATTTCCACCAAGCTTGTGAGCTGCAAGTTTCAGCTCATTACCACTCGCTGTGTAAAAAAGTTCTTCCTCACATTTCCCCTGAATCTCTTGCCCAAAACCTTCAATCTGTGTCCCCTAGTCCTTGTAGCATCAGCTAACGGGAACAGTTTTTCCTTGCCTATCTTATTGAAGCTCGTCAATCTTGTAAACTTCTATCAAATCTCCCCTCAATCTCCTTTGCTCCAGGGAGAACAGCCCCAGCTTCTCCAACCTAATCTTGTAACTAAAATCCCCCATCCCTGGAACCATTCTGGTAAATCTCCCCTGCACCTCTCAAGGAACCTCACATCCTTCCTAAAGTGTGATGACCAGAATAGGACACAATGCACTAGTTGGGGCCTAACCAGCGCTTTATAAAGGTTCAGCAAAACTTCCCTGCTTTTGTACTCAACGCCTCTATTTATGGAACCCAAGATCCCATATGCTTTGCTAACCACTCTCTCAATATGTCCTTCCATCTTCAAAGATCGATGCACAAGCACCTCCAGGTCCCTCTGTTCCTGCACACTCTTTAGAACTGTGCCATTAAGTCTATCCCTTCTGCCGAAATGCATCACCTCACATTTTGTCTGTATTAAATTCCATCTGCCACTTATCGGACCAATTCTACTAGTCTATCTCCTGTTGCAGGCGGTTCGTATCATCCTCACCATTTGCCACTCCTCAAAGTTGGGTACCAGAAGTAAATTTTGAAATTCTACTCTGCATTCCAAGATCCAAGTCTTGCAAAAATAGCAGTGGTCCCAGCACTGACCCTTGGGGAACACCACTGTCGACCATCCTCCAATCTTAAAAAAAAAATTTACTACAACTTACTGTCCTTGAGCTAAGTTTTTATCCAATTGGACACTGACCCTGTGGAGCACTTTTTGTATAATAAAACATCCCAAAGCGTTTCACAGGAGCACAGTCCGACAAAAACTGACACCGTGTCAAAGGAGGAAATATTCAGATGGGTGACCAAAAGCTGTGTCAAGGAGATAGGTTTTAAGAAGGGTATGAAAGGGGAGAGAGAGAGAGAGAGAGAGAGGCAGTCGGGCCGACAGTGGATTGGAGACAGCTCGGGGTCAGACAGTCTCTTGGCAGCCTATCGACTCATTTGCACTTAATACTGCACCATTACAGTAGTCGTTATAATTGCCTGAGATGATTCTGCAAACGCAACTACATTAGCATTTCAAATGGGCAATATCGGAAACAGTTAACTTTAATTTTGCAACCCAAATGTGGCCTGGGTTTTTATCTGTTTTCTCGCCTCTTGGGAGATCACATGGCTTCAGGTGGGGTGGGCTGTATAGTGATACACAAGATATGACAATAAACGTGCCCTGGTGGCACAACAAAAGCAAATGGCTGTGATTTTATTTGCGAGAGGGGCTGACTCTATCCTCATCACTGATTTTCTCAAATTTTGCAAGAATTCCTGCTTGGTCATAGTTGGTGATCTCACACATTGCAGGAGTTTCACACTGGTGTGAAATGTTTCTCCAAAAATATATAGGTGGCAGCATGAACAGAAATCCTAAATACCATCAGTACTGCTGTGCATGTGAGAGACAGAGAGTACGAGGGAGCACAATAGCGAAGAAAGAAAGAGGGTGGGACAGAGAGAGCTGGAGGGAGGGAATGAAGGAATCGAGGGAGGGAAGAAAGAGACAGAGCAAGCGCGAGACAGAGACAGAGAGGTAAAGATAACACAGACAGGCAGAGAGAAACAAAGACAGAGAGGCACAGAGAGAGAGAGAGACACACACACACACACCCAGACAGAGATGCACAGAAAGACAGAGACAGGGAGACACAGAGAGCGCAAGTCAGACAGAGAGAGTCAGAAAAAAAAGAAAACCTCTGGACACCTGGCCAGTATTAGATGTCGTCTATTTTTAAATTATTTTCAGCGAACATCAACCAGCTACACCTTCTAACAAGGGTCAGTGGATAACAAGGCTGTATCCAGAGTCAAATGTTTACTGAGGCAAATCTAACTGTCCTGACCACAACAAACACAGCCGCCCAGTTGTATGCATTCTGCTGTCACACTGCCTTTTCCCTAAGTTAGACTCATTGCGTTTGTCAGTTAGCGAGGTGGCTGCTGCTCTTATGACTGTGGGGTTGCTGAACTGCAATCAGCTAACTTTCACTTCCCTCATCAGTGGAGCCTAGGCCAACTGCACACCAACCCCACCAACCCGGTCTACTGTTACTGACCAGCTAACTCAGACCTGGGGCCTTCACAGCACAGTACCACAGCCTACAGCACATGCACTGACTAAGCCACGGAGATAGCACAACACAGTGCAAAAATGGACAAGTATCACAACCTTAAAGAACAAGGTGAACTAACCATACCGCCCACACCTCGTGTAACAGTAAGGCTTAATCTGTATGGAGGGGGAGAGAGTAACATTTCACACGAGTCGTTGGCAAGCAGGAACCTTCACTCATGCTAAACATTTAACCCTGGCGAAAGCAAAGATTGATTTCTCATATGTTCCACAGTGTTTGCCTTAACAGAAAACACTGAATAAAAGGCTTTGTGCAGCTTGCATCTCTGGTGATCCCATTAGGAGTTCTGCTGCTCCACCAGATTCCAGTAAATTGATATCATGTGATTATTCCAGTGCAGTGGGCAGGGCCCTGACCCAATGCCTGTAACAGCCCATTTAGTTTATCACAGGCACACAATGAATTGAAATGAAATATTAGGTTGATCACCTGGGGCTCTTTCTCGCTACAGAGATGGTTTTGATTGGCTGTGGCACTCGTGCCCAGTCACTGAGCAAATGGTTAAAGTGAATTCACACATTGCATTTTTCAACCAGAAATGTTGCTTTTTCTTTAAGGCGCACAGGGCTGTTTCCTAATTGGGTAACATCTCCACAGGGACATCACACACCAGTCATCTCCTAACAGGGACATCACACTCCAGTCATCTCCTAACAGGATACACATGCCTGCAGTTCCATTCTGTGTCTGTTCTCAATGCTCACACTTCAAAGGGGCAATGTGAGTACACCAAGGAGTAAGGAGTCTCTAAGAATATTTGAATATTTCATCGATTCAGTGTTTCAGTATTAAAAGGGGTTTTCCTGGGAGCTTGTCGGGATCGCCCGGAGATCCACAGAAGCGTGTCGGCATCGCCAGGGGCTCCCCGGGAGCGTGTCGGCATCGCCCGGGGATCCACAGAAGCGTGTCGGCATCGCCAGGGGCTCCCCGGGAGGGTGTCGGCATCGCCAGGGGATCCCCGGGAGTGTCTCAGCATCGCCAGGGGATCCCCGGGAGTGTCTCAGCATCGCCAGGGGATCCCCGGGAGTGTGTCGGCATCGCCAGTGGATCCCCGGGAGAGTGTCGGCATCGCCAGGGGATCCCCGGGAGTGTGTCGGCATCGCCAGGGGATCAACAGAAGCATGTCGGCATCGCCAGTGGATCCCCGGGAGAGTGTCGGCATCGCCAGGGGATCCCCGGGAGAGTGTCGGCATCGCCAGGGGATCCCCGGGAGAGTGTCGGCATCGCCAGGGGATCCCCGGGAAAGTGTCGGCATCGCCAGGGGATCCCCGGGAAAGTGTCGGCATCGCCAGGGGATCCCCGGGAAAGTGTCGGCATCGCCAGGGGATCCCCGGGAGCGTGTCGGGATCGCCCGGGGATCCACAGAAGCATGTCAACATCGCCAGGGGATCCCCGGGAGGGTGTCGGGATCGCCAGGGGATCCCCGGGAGGGTGTCGGCATCGCCAGAGGATCCCCAGGGGTGTGTCGGCATTGCTAGGAGACCCCCGGGAGCATGTCGGCATCGCCGGGACCTGACCTAATATTTAGGAGGGAGGCTGTGTCTCTATGTCCACAGATGCTGCCTGTTTTCCAGCATTTTCTCCTTTTTATTTCAAATTTCCAGTGTCTGCAATATTTTGTTTTTGTCATATTTTCTCCATAATAGATCCATTTGCCCCCAGCAGCAACTACACCTTCACTTGCACCCGCTGTGGGAGAATCTGCCGGTCACAATAGGCCTGACTGTCCACCAGCAGGCCTGCAAGCAACGAGTACAGTCTTTCCAAAATCTTCATCCGCAAAGAAATGCTAAGAGAGATTTTCTTCCTGTAACTTTAACCTGCCTCTACACACTGGCTGGGGCAGGTTTAATGCTGCTTGCCTTTTTACTGGATTGCCCTCATGCGCCACAACAGTGCCAGAGACAAACACTTACATGTGCATCTCTTTAGTGAACAGATGTACACATTTACCATAGTGCATGGTTAGTCCAGTGTTCTCAATCCACCTCATGGTCTAATCGCTACAAACTAATGTGCTTTAGGAAAGGAAATCTGCTGTCCTTACCTGGTCTGGCCTACACGTGACTCCAGACCCACAGCAATGTGGTTGACTCTTAAATGCCCTCTGAAACAGCCTATCAAGCCACTCAGTTGTATCAAACCGCTACAAAGTCAATAAGGAATGAAACCAGACAGACTACCAGGCAACGACAACTGCAAACCCAGCCCAGTTGACCCCAAGTCCTCCTGACATCTGGGGGCTTTTGTCAAAGTTGGGAGAGCTGTCCCACAGACTAGTCAAGCAACAGCCTGACACAGTCATACTCACCGAATCACACCTTACAGACATCACCATCACCATCCCCGGGTATGTCTCGTCCCACTGGCAGGACATGCCCAGCAGAGGTGGCGGTGCAGTGGTATACAGTCAGGATGGAATTGCCCTGGGAGTCCTCAACATAGACTCCAGACTCCATGAAGTCTCATGGCATCAAGTCAAACATGGGCAAGGAAACCTCCTGCTGATTACCACCTGCTGCCTGCCCCTCTCCCCCCCACCACCCCCCCCCCC
Organism: Heterodontus francisci; assembly: GCF_036365525.1. Lineage (NCBI taxonomy): Eukaryota > Metazoa > Chordata > Chondrichthyes > Heterodontiformes > Heterodontidae > Heterodontus > Heterodontus francisci. Next base: position 17,946,931 of record NC_090379.1, read on the forward strand.
CCCCCTCAGCTGATGAGTCAGTACTGCCTGCTGCAGGTGCTTCTGTCCATGACAGTATTGGTAGGTGTGACCATCGCACAGTCCTTGTGGAGACAAAGTCCCACCTTCACATTGAGGATACCCACCATCGTGTTGTGTGGCACCACCACCGTGCTAAATGGGATAGATTTCGAACAGATCTAGCAATGCAAAACTGGGCATCCAAGAGGCGCTGTGGGCCGTCAGCAAAAGCAGAATTGTATTCAACCACAATCTGTAACCTCATGGCCAGGCATATCCCCCACTCTACCATTACCATCAAGCCAGGAGACCAACCCTGGTTCAATGAAGAGTGCAGGAGAGCATGCCAGGAGCAGCACCAGGCATACCTCAAAATGATGTGCCAACCTGGTGAAGCTACAACACAGGACTATCTGCATGCCAAACTGCGTAAGCAGCATGCAATAGACAGAGCTAAGCGATCCCATAACCAACAGATCAGATCGAACCTCTGCAGTCCTGCCACATCCAGTCGTGAATGGTGGTGGACAATTAAACAACTAACTGGAGGAGGTGGTTCCACAAATATCCCCATCCTCAATGATGGGGGAGCCCAGCACATAACTGCGAAAGATAAGGCTGAAGCATTTGCAACAACCTTCAGCCAGAAATGCTGAGTTGATGATCCATCTCGGCCTCCTCCTGAGATCACCAGCATCACAGATGCTGGTTTTCAGACAACTCGATTCACTCCGCGTGATATCAAGAAACGATTGAAGGCACTGACAACATTCCAGCAATAGCACTAAAGACCTGTGCTCCAGAACTTGCCATGCCCCTAGCCAAGCTGTTCCAGTACATCTACAACATTGGCATCTACCCGGCAATGTGAAAACTCACCCAGGTATGTCCTGTACACAAAAATCAGGACAAATGCAACGCAGCCAATTACCACCCCATCAGCCTACTCTCGCTCATCAGCAAAGTGATGGAAGGCGTCATCGACAGTGCTATCAGGCGGCTCTTGCTTCGCAATAACTCAGTGACGCTCAGTTTGGGTTCTGCCAGCGCCACTCAGCACCTGACCTCATTACAGCCTTGGTTCAAACAGTGACAAAAGAACTGAACTCAAGAGGTGAGATGAGAGTGACTGCCCTTAATATCAAGGCAGCATTTAACCGAGTATGGCATCAAGGAGCCCTAGCAAAACTGGAGTCAATGGGAATGAGGGGAAAAACTCTCCGTTAGTTGGAGCCATACCTAGCACAAAGGAAGATGGTTGTGGTTGGAGGTCAATCATCTCCATCTTCAGATGCTTCATCAATGACCTTCCTTCAATCATAAGGTCAGAAGTGGGGATGTTCACTAATGATTGCACAATGTTCAGCACCAATCGCAACTCCTCAGGTACTGAAGCAGTCAGTGTAGAAATGTAGCAAGGCCTGGACAATATCCAGGCTTGGGCTGATAGGTGGCAAGTAACATTCGCACCACACACGTGCCAGGCAATGACCATCTAACCATCTCCCCTTGATATTCAATGGCATTACGATCACTGAATCCCCACTATCAACATCCTGGGGGTTACCATTGACCAGAAACTGAACTGGAGTAGCCATATAAATAACACGGCTACAAGAGCTGGTCAGAGGTTAGGAATCCTGCAGCGAGTAACTCACTCCCCAAAGCCTGTCCACCATCTACAAGGCACAAGTCAGGAGTGTGATGGAATACTCTCCACTTGCCTGGATGGGTGCAGCTCCAACAACACTCAAGAAGCTCGACACCATCCAGGACAAAGCAGCCCACTTGATTGTCACCCCATCTACAACCTTCAACATTCACTCCCTCCACCACCGACACACAATGGCAGCACTGTGTACCATCTACAAGATGCACTGCAGCAACGCACCAAGGCTCCTTCGATAGCACTTTCCAAACCCGCCACCTCTACCACCTAGAAGAACAAGGGCAGCAAATGCATGGGAACACCACCACCTGCAAGTTCCCCTCCAAGTCACACACCATCCTGACTTGGAACTACATCGCTGTTCGTTCACTGTCACTGGGTCAAAATTTTGGAACTCCCTTCCTAACAGCACTGTGAGTGTACCTACACCACATGGACTGCAGTGGTTCAAAAAGGCAGCTCACCACCACCTTCTCAAGGGCAATTAGGGACGGGCAATAAGTGCTGGCCTAGCCAGCGATGCTCACATCTCATGAATGAATAAAAGAAAACTAGCAGTCCCACAATCTAACCACTACAAACTGGTATTTACATAGCACCTTTAGTATAGTAAAACATCCCAAACACAGAAGCATAATCAAACATAATTTGACACCAAGCCATATAAGGAGATATTAGGACAGGTGGCCAAAAGCTAGGTCAAAAAGGTAGGTTTTAAGGGATACTTTGACAAAGAGAGGGGAAAAGAGGCAAAGAGATTTCGGGAGGAAATTCTAGAGCTTAGGGCCCAGTAAACTGAAGGCACAGTCACCAATGGTGAAGCGATTAAAATCAGGGATGCTTGAAAAGGCCAGAATTAGAGGCACGCAGGCATCTTAAAGGTTTGTAGCTCTGGAGGAGATTAGAGCTAGAAAGGGGCATAGAGGGATTTGAAAATAAGGGTGAGAATTTTAAAATGGAGGTGTTGCTGGACCGGGTGTCAATGTAGGCGAGCACAGGATGGGTGAACAGGATTGGGTGCAAGTTAGAATACGGCCTGCAGAACTTTGGACGAGCTCAAGTTTCTGGAAGATGGAAGATGAGAAGCAAGCCAGGAGAGCACTGGAATAACACAACAAACTAACAATACTCGCAAGCCCCCACTGATTAACCACAGTAAACTAGTAATACTGGCAGTCACCATAATCTAAATACAGCAAAGAGGCAAAACTGGCAGTCCCCACCATATTTCACAACCACTTTGGTTCCACAATATAATCTTTAGTGTCTAATAATGATGAACATTAAACATGTGGTTAATGATCACCTTCCAATGCTTGCACTCTTGCTGGAAGATTCCAGACACAAGGTGATGGAAGAGCTCGTGACAGAATGTTTACCACAGTTCAATATTGTAGCTTGTATGCCCGTCAACAGCCTCCCACTGCTCTCAGAACTACATAGCAATTTTACTATTGAACCTACGTGACAAGGTAATGGCACAGTGTGGACTTCTGACACACCCCCAATAACTGTGCGATGCACAAACACACAGACATAAATGCACACACACATGCAAATACATGCTTCAGAGTTCATTCTCAGTAAGGGGAGCAAGTCGAGTGCTGAAGTTGGCCTCAGCACCCCTAATCGAGAGGGTGGGGGGAGGGGCCATTGTCAGAAGGTTTAGCGTGTCCGAATGTTGGATGATGGAGCTGTATGCTCCCTACCTGGTCAAACGTGGAATAAAGGAAAGCATTCTCTTTCATTATTAAAGCAATATTGTCTCACAAAGAACTGCACCACAATTAAAAGGTGGCACCATCTTCCACAACACCTCTCTCCTCTGTTGTTCAGCTAACGTATCAGTGGTAGCTCAGTGGGGAGCACACTCACCTCTAAGTGACAAGGTTCTGGGCTCAATTCCCACTCCAGGACTTTAGCACAAAAATCCAGGATAGCACTCCAGTACAGGGGGAGTGCTGCACTGTCGGAAATGCTGACTTTTGGATGAGATGTTAAACTGAGGCCCCATCTGCCCTCTCAGGTAGATGTAAAAGAACCCATGGCACTATTTCGAAGAAGAATAGGGGAATTATCCCCACTGTCCTGGCCAATATTTATCCCTCAATCAACATCACAAGAAAGAATAGATTATCAAGTCATTATCACATTGCTGTTTGTGGGATCTTGCTGTGAACAAATTGGCTGCTGTGTTTCCTATATTACAACAGTGACTACACTTTAAAAAGCACTTCATTGGCTGTAAAGTGCTTGGAGACATCCGATGGTCATGAAAGGCGCTACATAAATACGCCTTTTTTGTTTAAATGGCACTTCCCTCACTCTCTTACCTATCCAAATATAGCCAAAGCATCTCCAAGTAATAGCTTCTCTTACCATCCTTTCACCATAATCTCTGGAGTTCTCCAAGAATTTATCCTTGAATTTATCCTTGAAGCCCTCCTCTTCATACTGTCCCTCGGCACCATCTTCCAAAGACATGGAGTCAGCTTCCATATCTACACTGATGACACCCAGCTCCAATTCTCCAGCCTCTCTCTCTTCCTCTCCACTGCCTTTGTGCAGTTGGACAGCTCATCCGACATCCAGTCCCAAATGAGCCACAATTTCCTCCTAAATCAGAAAGTCCAAAGCCGTCTTAATCAGCCATCGCTATAAACTCCATACCCTCGCCACTGATTCTATCCCCCACACCACCACTGTGGCAGTTTGAACTAGACTGCTCACAACCTCAGCTCCTAAATGTTTGTTATTTTGGGTGGCACAGTGGCGCAGCGGTTAGCACCGCAGCCTCACAGCTCCAGCGACCCGGGTTTGGTTCTGGGTACTGCCTGTGCAGAGTTTGCAAGTTCTCCCTGTGACCGCGTGGGTTTACGCCGGGTGCTCCGGTTTCCTCCCACAGCCAAAGACTTGCAGGTTGATAGGTAAATTGGCCATTGTAAATTGCCCCTAGTGTAGGTAGGTGGTGGGAGAATGGTAGGGAATATGGGGTTAATGTAGGATTAGTATAAATGGGTGGTTGTTGGTCGGCACAGACTCAGTGGGCTGAAGGGCCTGTTTCAGTGCTGTATCTCTAAATAAAAAATAAATCGACCAAAGCAGAGCTACCAAACACCTAGCTGCTTCAACACAAAGTCCAGCTATTTCTACCTCCATAATATCACCCGATTTCACCCCTGCCTCAGCCCAAAGCCTGCTGAAACCTTCATCCGTTCCTTTGTCTCCTCCAGACTCAACTATTCCAATGCTGTCCTCGCCAGCCTCCACCCTCTGCTCTCCACCCTCTATCAACTGCAGCACATCCAGACTCTGGTGTCCATATCTTATCCTGCTCCAAGTGCCCATCACCACTGTACCCTGACTAACGGTTCCTTAATACCTCAATGTTTAAAACTATCATCTTCGTATTGAAATCCCTCCATGGGCTCACTCTTTCCCATCTTTGTAACCTTGCCCAACCCTCCAACTCTTCAGGATCGCTTTGTTCCTCCAACAGTGTCGTCTTGTGCATCCCAAAATCTCTTTGCCCCAAAATTAGCAGCCGTGCCTTCAGATGACTCAGTCTTAAGTTCTGGAATTCTGTTGCTAAGTCTCTCTGCTTCTCCGGTGCCCTCTGCTTCATTGAGATCCTCGTTAAAACCCACCTCTTTGACCAGATTTTTAGTAACCCCTCCTAATATTTGGTCTCGGTGTTGATTTTTGTCTGATTACACTTTTGCAAAGTGCCTTAGGATGTTTTCCTATGGAAGAGGTGGTGTACAACTGCAAGTTATTGTTTTGTTTTTGACTTAGACATGCAGAAATCCACCCCAAAGTCTTGCATTAAAAGCAGAGAACAGCTGTATAACAGTGCAGTGGAAGTCTGATAGGAAATGTTAATTTCACATTCACATCTTCGGCCCCAGGTGTTTATAACCGTGGGGAGAGAAAGACAGAGGGGAGGGAGGGAGAGAGAGAGAGCAAGAGCGAGAGACAGGGAATGGGGGGAGAAGAGAGAAAAAGAGGGTGTGAGAGCGTGACGGTGAGAAAGTGAAAGAAGCAAGAGACGGAGTGCGAAAGAGAGGAGTGAGAGGAGGAAGCAGAGATAGAAAAAGATAGGGACTGGGAAGAGGAGAGAGAGAGGGAGAAAGAGGGGCAAGAGGGGGACAGAGAGAAAGAGAGAGGCAGCAAGAGGAGAGAAAGGGAGAGCAGCAACACAAAATTGCACCAGCAAATACTTTTGAGCAAAGAGTTGGCCAGAACTCCCTGCTCCTTGAAAAATGGGATTTTTAAGTCAAGAAGCAGAATGACTGTTTAACCATTGCTTCAGTGATGATGCAACATTCCACTGGTACCACATCATTACATCGGCTTAGAATGTGCAATAAACCCTGGCGGGAGGCTGGAATCCACAGCCTTCTGACCCAGAGGCCAAAATGCTACCAACTGACTCGGGCAAGTCATGTAAAACCACTTGACTAGGTAGCTGGTGGCTGGAACTGAGAGGATGGAAAATGACAGTAGTTAGGTCCAAGGCAGAGCAGGCACAAGTTGCTGGGACTGGGAAGGAACACAGATGTAATCTAATCTGTCAGGAGAAAAAGTCAAGAGGATACGGAGGCAGAACATGGTCTTAAACAACCTGGAGCATGAACTAATCGTACATACGAGAAGCGAAGGTGCCCTCTGTCCAACAGCACTCACTGTCTCAGATGATTGGTCCAACCAAAGGTAGTGGGGGTGGGGTGGGGGGGGGGGGTGGGGAAAGGGGGGAAGATACGAGCCCAGAGCATAAACTGGATTAAAGATTGACCTACCTCTAACTTGTCATGGTTTATGTGAGACAGACAGTGAAGATAGAATATGATGAGTCAAGGAAAAGTCCCATCAGCAAACCTAACATTAGAATTAAAGGGGCAGACTAATGGTGGGCCTAGACCAAACCCAACTTGTGTTGCACCTAATTTTAGACTAGTTGATAATGTCACTGGAGGCAGCAGTGAATTCCTTCAGGAGTCCAATGTATTAAGGCTCCGTGCTTATGCACTACACTGACTCCCAATCCAACAACTCCCAATCCACAGAGTGAGGGTAGGGCCGATCAGGGATAGTGGAGGGAATTTGTGCCTGGAGTCAGAGGAGGTAGGGGAGGTCCTAAATGAATACTTTGCTTCAGTATTCACCAGTGAGAGGGACCTGGTCGTTTGTGAGGACAGCGTGGAACAGGCTGATATGCTCCAACAGGTTGAGGTTAAGAGGGAGGATGTGCCGGAAATTTTGAATGATATGAGGACAGATAAGTCCCCAGGGCCAGACGGGATATACCCAAGGATATTACGGGAAGCGAGGAAAGAGATTGCTGCGCCTTTGGCGATGATCTTTGCGTCTTCACTGTCCACTGGAGTAGTGCTGGATGATTGGAGGGTGGCAAATGTTGTTCCCTTGTTCAAGAAAGGGAATAGGGATAACCCTGGGAATTATAGACCAGTCAGTCTTACGTCGGTAGTGGGCAAATTATTGGAGAGGATTCTGAGAGACAGGATTTATGATTATTTGGAAAAGCATGGTTTGATTAGAGACAGCCAGCATGGCTTTGTGAGGGGTAGGTCATGCCTCACAAGCCTTATTGAATTCTTTGAAGATGTGACAAAACACATTGATGAAGTAAGAGCAGTGGATGTGGTGTATATGGATTTTAGCAAGGCGTTTGATAAGGTTCCCCATGGTAGGCTCATTCAGAAAGTAAGGAGGCATGGGATACAGGGAAAGTTGGCTGTCTGGATACAAAAGTGGCTGGCCCATAGAAGTCAGAGGGTGGTCGTAGATGGAAAGCATTCAGCATGGAGCTCGGTGATCAGTGGTGTTCCACAAGGATCTGTTCTGGGACCTCTGCTCTTGGTGATTTTTATAAATGACTTGGATGAGGAAGTGGAAGGCTGGGTTAGCAAGTTTGCCGATGACACGAAGGTTGCTGGAGTTGTGGATAGTGTGGAAGGCTGTTGTAGGTTGCAACGGGACATTAACAGGATGCAGAGCTGGGCTGAGAAGTGGCAGATGGAGTTCAACCTGGAAAAGTGTGAAGTGATTCATTTTGGAAGGTCGAATTTGAATGCGGAATACAGGCTTAAAGACAGGATTCTTGGTAGTGTGGAGGAACAGAGGGATCTTGGGGTCCATGTCCATAGATCGCTCAAAGTTGCCACCCAAGTTGATAGGGTTGTTAAGAAGGCGTATGGTGTGTTGGCTTTCATTAACAGGGGGATTGAGTTTAAGAGCCGCAAGGTTATGCTGCAGCTCTATAAGACCCTGGTTCGACCACACTTGGAATATTGTGTTCAGTTCTGGTCGCCTCATTATAGGAAGGATGTGGAAGCTTTAGTGAGGGTGCAGAGGAGATTTACCAGGATGCTGCCTGGACTGGAGGGCATGTCCTACAAAGAAAGATTGAGGGAGCTAGGGCTTTTCTCATTGGAGCGAAGAAGGATGAGAGGTGACTTGATAGAGGGGTACAAGATGATGAGAGTCATAGATAGAGTGGATAGTCAGAGACTTTTTCCCAGGGTGGGAAGGGCTATCACCAGGGGGCATAATTTTAAGGTGATTGGAGGAAGGTTTTGGGGAGATGTCAGAGGTAGGTTCTTTACACAGAGAGTGTTGAGTGCGTGGAATGCGCTGCCAGCGGTGGTAGAAGCAGATACATTAGGGGCATTTAAACGACTCTTGGATAGGTACATGGATGATAGTAGAATGAAGGGTAGGTAGTTAGTTTGATCTTAGAGTAGGTTAAAGGTTTGGCACAACATCGTGGGCCGAAGGGCCTGTACTGTGCTGTACTGTTCTATGTTCTAACTCCTTAATTTTAAAATTCTCATCCTTATTGCCAAATCCCCCAGTGGCCAGAACTTCTGTATCTCTGTAATCTCCTCCAGCCTGACAAGATCTCTGCACTCCTCCAATTCTGACCTCTTATGCATTCCCTGATTTTAATCACTCCACCACTAGCCACCATGCCCTCAGCTGCCTGGGCCCTCAGCTCTGGATTTCCCTTCCGAAACCTTCCACATCGCTATATCTCTCTCCTACTTAAAATCTACCTCTTTGACCAACCTTTTGGTCACCTGTCCTAAGCTCTTTTGTGGTTGTGTGTGAAATGTTTATAAGATAAGAAATAGGAGCAGGAGTAGGTAATTCAGCCCTTTGAGCCCACTCTGCCATGGTTGAAGTTCTACTTCAACACCATTTTCCTGATGTTTTTAATATGTAGAAATCTATTAATCTTAGTCTTGAACATACGCAACAACTGAGCCTCCACAGCCCTCTGGGGCAGAGAATTTCAAAGATGCACCCTCTGAGTGAAGAAATTCCTCCTCATCTCAGTCCTAAATGGCCTATGCCTTATTCTGCGACTGTGTCCCCTGATTCTAGATTCCCAAGCCAGGGGAAATATCCTTCCTGCATCTACCCTGTCAAGCCCTGTAAGAATTTTGTATGTTTGAATGACATCACCTCTAATTCTTCTAACTTGAGAGAATAAAAGGTCCAGTCTATTTATTCTTTCTTCATAGGACAATCCCTCCATCCCAGGAATTAGTTTGCTGAACCTCTGTTGTCATGGAGGGAGTGCAAGTATATCTTTCCTTAGGTAGCGAGACCAAAACTGCACACACTACTCCAGGTGCGGTCTCACCAAGGCTCTATATAATTGCAGTAAGACACCTTTTCTCCTATACTCAAATCCTCTTGTAATGAAGGCCAACATACCAGTTGGCTTCTTAATTGCCTGCTGTACCTGCATGTTAGCTTTAAGTGACTCCTGAACTAGGACACTCAAGTCCCTTTGAAATTCAGCACTTCCCAGCCTCCATTAAGAAATACTCTGTATTTCTCTTTGTTCTACCAAAGTGGATAACCTCACATTTGTCCACATTGTATTCCATCTGCCCACTTGCTTAGCCTCTCCAAATTCCCATGAAGCATCTTTGCATCCTCCTCACAATTCACACTTACACCTAGTTTTGGTTCATCTGGAAATATTACATTTCATCCCCACATCCAAATCATTGGTATAGATTGTGAATAGCTGGGGCCCAAACACTGATCCTTGCAGTTCCCCAGTAGTCACAGCCTGCCAATCTGAAAATGACCCATTCATTCCAACTCTCTATTTTCTGTCCGTTAACCAGTTCTTAATCTATGCCAGTATATTCCCCCAATCCCATGTGCTCTAACTTTCTTTACTAACCTCGTGTGTGGGACCTTATCAAAAACTTTCTGAAAATCTAAATACATCACATCCACTGGTTCCCCCTTAACTATTCTGCTAGTTACATCCTCAAAAACCTCCAACAGGTTTGTTAAACAGGATTTCCCTTTCATAAATCTATGCTGTCTCTGCCCAATCCTACCATTATTTTCTAAGCGTTCTGTTATCACATCCTTTATTATAGATTCTAGCATTTTCCCTATGACTGATGTTAGACTAACAGGTCTGTAGTTCCTTATTTTCTCTCTTCCTCCTTTCTTAAATAGTGGGGTTACAATTGCCACCTTCCAATCTGCAGGAACCATTCCAGAGTCTATAGAATTTTGAAAGAGGACTACCAATGCATTGACGACCTCTACAGCCACCTCTTTTAACATTTTGATGTAGATCATCAGATCCAGGGGATTTATCTACTTTAAGTCCAATTAATTTCTCCAGTACTTTTTAAAATATATTAATATCGTGCAGTTCCTTGTTTACACTAGTCTCTTGATTCTCGATTATTTCTGGGAGGTTTTTAGTATTTTCCTCCATGAAGACAGACACAAAGTATTTGTTTAGTTTCTCTGCCTTTTCCTTATTCCCTGTTGTAAATTCTCCTGACTCTGATTGTAATGGACCCGCATTTGATTTTGCTAATCTTTTCCTTTTTACATATCTATAGAAGCGTTTACTGTCGTTCTTATGTTTCTCACGAGTTTATATTCTATTTTCCCTTTCTTAATCTTTCTCTTATCCTCCTTAGCAGAACTCTGAAATGCCTCCAATCCTTAAGCTTACTACTTTCATTGGCAACTTTATACGCCACTTTCTTTGCTCTAATACAATCCTTGATTTCTTTCATTAGCCATTGTCCCTGTCCAGTGACAGAATCACACAGCCCTATTCTAAGCGGTGTGACTACATTCTGGAACTTTCCCCCTCCCTGATGCATTGCAGCATCTGCAGCTCGATCTCCAGCTCATCTACTCTGAGTCAGAGCTTGTCAAACTACAGACACTTACTACAGACGTGGTTGTCACGGATTGCCATGGCATCCAGGAGCCCCAACATGCTGCAGCCATGACATCACCTATCCTGCCATCTTTGTGTTAATTAAATTCAATTTATTTTTAATTAATTTATAGTCCTCCTCTTCACTGAACTCCCTCACTCATCAAACTCCCCTCTTCACACTCTGTGCATTCAAACAGCACTCAGAGACCTCTGAATTTATACTCTCTGAAAAACAGTGATGAGTCAGCTTTGCTAGAGCTCTGAAACCAGTTTAAGCTAGCTACCTAATTAACTCGCTACATTTAATCTAAGAGCTTGGATATCCCTGTTTACAATTGGAAGAAATTTAACTTGCCTCTTAATTTAAACAGTAATTACAGTTAATTTATAAAAGTAAACAAAAGCGAGACTTGAGAGAGATTAACCCTTAAAATCCCATCACTTACCAAACTCCCTCCTTCACACTGTGCACTCGATGAGCACTCAGTGTAGTTTGTCTGACAATGGCTTCTGTGAAGCACCTTGGTACATTTCATTATGTTACAAGGTGCTATATAAATGCAAGTTGTTATTAAACTGTCCTGCATAAGAGTGTATTGGTGTTACTGTAGTTACATTGTTTTTCATAGGAACAAAACCATTCAGAAAACAACACTTCCAGTCCTGCCCGACTCCCCAGGTGAATGAGGGAGCTGCAGCTGGGTGGAACCTAATCACACTGCTTACCCATGCCCATTTTCATAATGGGCAGAAACATCAGAGTCACCACCATGATAGTTCTGTATCTAACACCATCATGGGAGCACCATCACCATAAGGACTGCAGTGGTTCAAGTAGCTGCCCAACATTACCCCTTTTCTGAACAATTAGGGATGCCCCTTGCACTTTCCGCCCACATCCTACAAACAAACTTTCAAGAAAAACAACAGTCACCTCACTTAATTCAAAGAACAAAGAACAGTACAGCACAGGAACAAGCCAGTCGCACATCCCCTCTAAACTTTTCCCCTCTCACCTTAAACCTCTGTCCCCTAGTAACTGACTCTTCCACCCTGGGAAAAAGCTTCTGACTATCCACTCTGTCCATGCCGCTCATAACTTTGTAAACCTCTATCATGTCGCCCCTCCACCTCCGTCGTTCCAGTGAAAACAATCCGAGTTTGTCCAACCTCTCCTCATAGCTAATGCCCTCCAGACCAGGCAACATCCTGGTAAACTTCTTCTGTACCCTCTCCAAAGCCTCCACATCCTTCTAGTAGCGTGGCGACCAGAATTGCACGCAATATTCTAAGCGTGGCCTAACTAAGGTTCTGTACAGCTGCAGCATGACTTGCCTATTTTTATACTCTATGCCCCGACCGATGAAGGCAAGCATGCCGTATGCCTTCTTGACTACCTTATCCACCTGCGTTGCCACTTTCAGTGACCTGTGGACCTGTACGCCCAGATCTCTCTGCCTGTCAATACTCCTAAGGGTTCTGCCATTTACTGTATACGTCCCACCTGCATTAGACCTTGCAAAATGCATCACCTCACATTTGTCCGGATTAAACTCCATCTGCCATTTCTCCGCCCAAGTCTCCAACCGATCTATATCCTGCTGTATCCTCTGACAATCCTCATCACTATCCGCAACTCCACCAACCTTTGTGTCGTCCGCAAACTTACTAATCAGACCAGCTACATTTTCCTTCAAATCATTTATATATACTGCAAACAGCAAAGGTCCCAGCACTGATCCCTGCGGAACACCACTAGTCACATCCCTCCATTCAGAAAAGCACCCTTCCACTGCTACCCTCTGTCTTCTATGACTGAGCCAGTTCTGTATCCATCTTGCCAGCTCACCTCTGATCCCGTGTGACTTCACCTTTTGTACCAGTCTGCCATGAGGGACCTTGTCAAAGGCTTTACTGAAGTCCATATAGATAACATCTACTGCCCTTCCTTCATCAATCATCTTTGTCACTTCCTCAAAAAACTCAATCAAATTAGTGAGATACAACCTCCCCTTCACAAAACCATGCTGCCTCTCGCTAATAAGTTCGTTTGTTTCCAAATGGGAGTAAATCCTGTCTCGAAGAATCCTCTCTAATAATTTCCCTACCACTTACGTAAGGCTCACCGACCTATAATTTCCTGGATTATCCTTGCTATCCTTCTTAAACAAAGGAACAACATTGGCTATTCTCCAGTCCTCTGGGACCTCACCTGTAGCCAATGAGGATGTAAAGATTTCTGTCAATGCCCCAGCAATTTCTTCCCTTGCCTCCCTCAGTATTCTGGGGTAGATCCCATCAGGCCCTGGGGACTTATCCACCTTAATGCTTTGCAAGACACCCAACACCTCCTCCTTTTTGATAATGAGATGACTGAGACTATCTACACTCCTTTCCCTAGGCTCATCATCCACGAAGTCCTTCTCTTTGGTGAATACTGATGCAAAGTACTTATTTAGTACCTCGCCCATTTCCTCTGGCTCCGCACATAGATTCCCTTCTCTGTCCTTGAGTGGGCCAACCCTTTCCCTGGTTACCCGCTTGCTCTTTATATATATGTATAAAAAGCCTTGGGATTTTCGTTAATCCTGTTTGCCACTGACTTTTCATGACCCCTTTTAGCCCTCCTGACTCCTTGCTTAAGTTCCTTCCGACTATCTTTATATTCCTCAAGGGATTCGTCTGTTCCTAGCCTTCCAGCCCTTACGAATGCTTCCTTTTTCTTTTTGACTAGGCTCACAATATCCCGCGTTATCCAAGGTTCCCAAAACTTTCCAAACTTATCCTTCTTCCTCACAGGAACATGCTGGTTCTGGATTCTAATCAACTGACGTTTGAAAGACTCCCACATGTCAGATGTTGATTTACCCTCAAACAGCCGCCCCCAATCTAAATTCTTCAGTTCCTGCCTAATATTGTTATAATTAGCCTTCCCCCAATTTAGCAGCTTCACCCGAGGACTACTCTTCTCCTTATCCACAAGTACCTTAAAACTTATGGAATTATGGTCACTGTTCCCAAAATGCTCCTGCACTGAAACTTCGACCACCTGGCCGGGCTCATTCCCCAATACCAGGTCCAGTACGGCCCCATCCCTAGTTGGACTATTTACATATTGTTTCAAGAAGCCCTCCTGGATGCTCCTTACAAATTCTGCCCCATCCAAGCCCCTAGCACTAAGTGAGTCCCAGTCAATATAGGGGAAGATAAAATCACCCACCACTACAACCCTGTTACCTTTACATCTTTCCAAAATCTGTCTACATATCTGCTCCTCTACCTCCTGCTGGCTGTTGGGAGGCCTGTAGTAAACCCCCAACATCGTGACTGCACCCTTCCTATTCCTGAGCTCCACCCATATTGCCTCGTTGCATGACCCCTCCGAGATGTCCTCCCGCAATACAGCTGTGATATTCTCCTTAACCAGTAATGCAACTCCCCCACCCCTTTTACATCCCCCTCTATCCCGCCTGAAGCTTCTAAATCCTGGAACATTTAGCTGCCAATCCTGTCCTTCCCTCAACCAAGTCTCTGTAATAGTAACATCATAGTTCCAAGTACTAACCAAGCTCTCAGTTCATCTGCCTTACCTGTTATACTTCTCGCATTGAAACAAATGCACTTCAGACCACCAGTCCCGCTGTGCTCTGCACCATCTCCTTGCCTGCTCTTCCTCTTAGTCTTACTGGCCTTATTCACTAGTTCCCCTTCATTTATTTCACTTGCTGTCCTACTGCTCTGGTTCCCACCCCCCTGCCACACTAGTTTAAACCCTCCCGAGTGACGCTAGCAAACCTCGCAGCCAGGATATTTGTGCCCCTCCAGTTTAGATGCAACCCGTCCATCTGTCCCTGAAGAGATCCCAATGGTCCAGATATCTGAAACCCTCCCTTCTACACCAGCTGTTCAGCCACGTGTTTAGCTGCACTATCTTCCTATTTCTAGCCTCACGTGGCACAGGGAGTAATCCCGAGATTACAACCCTAGAGGTCCTGTCTTTTAACTTTCTACCTAACTCCCTAAACTCCCCCTGCAGGACCTCAGAACTCTTCCTGCCTATGTCGTTGGTACCGATGTGTACCACAAACTCTGGCTGTTCACCCTCCCCCTTCAGAATGCCCCCTGTCCATTCAGAGACATCCTTGACTCTGGCACCAGGGAGGCAACATACCATCCTGGAGTCTCTTTTACGTCCACAGAAGCGCCTATCTGTGCCCCTGACTATAGAGTCCCCTATAACTATTGCTCTTCTGTGCTTTGTCCCTCCCTGCTGAACAACAGTGCCAGCCGTGGTGCCACTGCTCTGACTGCTGCTGTTTTCCCGATCGGCCCCTGATTTCCCTGATTCTTCTCGCTCTTGCATGATGCCCACCCTTTGTCCACCCACACTCCTGAGTGGCACATTTCACTGTTAAAAAGTCAATATAACCTCAAATATTTGTCACAGTAAATAGAAGCATACAGCACAGAATGAGGCCATTTGGCCCATCGCACCTTTTCCAGCTCTTTTCAAAAGAGGTCTACCAATTAGTCCCCCTCCTCCCTGCTCCTTTGCCATAGCAATTTTTTTTTCCTTTTCAAGTGTATAACCATTTCCCTTTTGAAAGTTACTATTGAATCTTCTCCTACTGCCCTTTCCACATCGTAACAACCAATAGCTGCCGGTTCTGATGAAGAATCCCACCCGAACCTGTCTCAGATGCTGACTGTCAAGCTGCTATTTCATTCAAACGTTTTGGCATTGTTATTTAAGACTTCCAGCACTGCCGGCTATAGAGAGTCACAGCAGTGGGAGCGGGGAGAGTTCAAAGGTTCTCTTCTGACACTGATTTTGATGGAGTGGGTTAGCTCACTTCAAACCAAGCCAAGCCACACATCCTCAGCTGTTCATTCATCCTTACACTTCAGCCAATTAGTTCACCATATGGTCTGACCAACGCTTCGTGTGTCTAAAGAACATCTGTCAAATTCAAACTTTAACCAACTGCTCTGATTTGTTTAGTCAACATGACCTAAAATGGATTCAGCAGTAAATGCAGTATTAAAACAATAAAGACTGTATTTCTAGAAGAGGAAAAGATCATTTGACTGTTCCAGTTTTATTCCTGTCTCATAGATCAAAAAGGCTTTAAAGAAAGACTTGCATTTATATAGCACATTTCACTACCTCAGGAAGTCCCAAAGTGCTTTGCAGCCAATTAAGTAATTTTGAAGAAAGGTGCTGTAATGCAGGAAATGAGATATTTAACATGTGCACATTAAGCTCCCACATACAACAATGTAATAATGGCCAGATAACTTGTTTCTGCTGGCATTGGAGAAGGATAAAAAATATTGGCCAGGACACCAGGGATAACTCCCCTGCTCTTCTTCAAATAGTGCTGTGATCTTTACATCCACCTGAGAAGACAGATGGGCCTTGGTTTAACGTCACATCTGAAAGACGGCACCTCTGAGTGCAGTACTCTCTCAGTATTGTACTGAAGTATCAGTCTAGATTTTTGTGGTCAATTCTCTGGAGTGGGGATTCGAACCCACACCTTCGAACTCAGAGGCAAGAATACTACCCGCTGAGCCATAGTTAGTATTATCAATTCCAGCTATCAACTTTTCAATATATCTCTCAATCCCCTCTATCCCCAGAAATACTCTACATTGCCATCTGCGTCCATTCCCACTGTCTGCTTGAATCTCCTTCCCTGGTGTCATATTCTGTCGTTGTTTGCGTAAAAAAAAAATCCTGCTTCCTCTCAATTCCTCAGTTTTAAACTTATGTTCCAAAGGCAGAACTTTCAACCTCGTCAGGGACATAAAATTGGACAGCTGTGGATCGGGTGTCCGTTCTATGCCTTATCCAATTTTTCCTTCGCATTGAAGTCAACTGAAAAGAAAATATCTGGCAGGGTGTCTAATGGCGGGTGATCCACTGATGCCCATTCAACGACCCTGCCAAGGTTAAAAGATCCATCCACCGTTTCTTACAAGAGGGGAGGTGGGAAGAAATGTACATGGGATATGAATTTCCAAAAATGGGGGCTTGGCTAAAAGAAAAAAAATGTTTTGGGAACCTCTGATAAAGCGTATCGTGAGCAATGCCATGGGAAATCAGCCAGAAATAACTTGCCCTTGCGAGGAGCTAGTGCATTGTAGGACAAACGTAAACATGTTTTAACGTGAACAATGCTTGATTGGAAAGTGAATTCTACTGGGTAACTATTTCAAGGGCTGCAATGTGTATTAATTAATTAATTTATTTTATTTAGAGATACAGCACTGAAACAGGCCCTTCAGCCCACCGAGTCTGTGCTGACCATCAACCACCCATTTATACTAATCCTACAGTAATCCCATATTCCTACCACATCCCCACCTGTCCCTATATTCCCCTACCACCTACCTATACTAGGGGCAATTTATAATGGCAAATTTACCTCATCAACCTGCAAGTCTTTTGGTGGCGGGAGGAAACCGGAGTACCGGCGAAAACCCACGCAGACACAGGGAGAACTTGCAAACTCCGCACAGGCAGTACCCAGAATCGAACCCGGGTCCCTGGAGCTGTGAGGCTGCGGTGCTAACCACTGTGCCGCCCACTTCTCTCTCTCTCTCTCTCTCTCTCTCTCCATAGAACACTGGCTTGACTTAAGTCCTGTTGAATGCTCTGCAGTTCAAATCATTGGATGCACTTCAGTTTCGTAGAAAGAAAAAAAAAGTGTCACACACCAACAGGGGCAGCTATCAGCCAACCAGCAAGCTGCTGCTGACTCTCGGGGGTTAGTTTCTGACAATCTAAATCCTGCAAACCCATGGATGTCGAACACATGATGTTGTAAAGTAGTTGAGAATGCCACGACTCCTCACGTCAGTCAGTAATACAATGTAATGATTTAATTAGAGGCAATTGTTAATTGTAGGTAAAAATTTTAGAAATTGCAATCCTGCCCACCCCCAGTACTACTGCGATTAAATATTAATGTGATGATTGGACCAGTGCCCTTGTATGTTTGTAAAGCACATCCATCATACTAAGTAAGGCTATGGAAAACTGGAAGGGAAACTCATTCAGCACTGCACTCTGCATTTGCTTATTTTGTGCATTAACAATGATGAATACTAATTGTCTGTTGCGCCCCATTTATTTGGAACTGAGTGGTGATGTTCACCAGCCACAGGTCAAGAGGTTCTGAAGAGTCACCATGCAGGGTTCCACCCACACTGCTCTGCTCTTTGCTCGCACACTGGAATATTTCCATATCACACCTCACACGCAAAAAGACATCTCCAAGCATTTTGTCAAGAGAAAGAAACAGGGGACACCAAGTGGGTAGGAAAACACACATACTCGTGGTGATTGGCAGGGGGGTGGGGGGGGGGTTGAAGAAGAAGGGTCTAGGAGAATAGCTTTGAGGCTTTTGACCTTTCTTCACCACCTCTGCAAAAATGCTTTGAGCTGCCTCACTGACCTTATAAATGCCTTCAGGGGCTTTAATTTTATCATTGTTCGAAAGGACAGCTTATAGCAAAATGAACTCCAGTAACTTCATGAAATAAGTACCAGCAGCAGCAACTCAAAAACACAATGCAACTAATCTCCGAATGCTAAGGTGAGCAGTGAAGATACCAGAGGAGGCCCGAGGGATGCAACAGAGCAGTAAAGGTTCATGGTTCCAGATTTATTTTAAAGCTCAGACACAATCCCACAACAAAGTAAAATATTAAAATGCATAAAGGTGAAAAATGCTGAAAGTGTGCAGGCCAGTAGCTCTCTGCTGGAAACAAAAGGGTTAGTTTCACGTGAGATCTGTTCTGATGAAGATTTCCAACCAATGCTCCAGTCTAAATTTTACCTTGCAGTTTCTACACACTGTGCATTTTACACATTAACTTCAGATTGCCAGTATTGATTATTGATCAATTCCAGATGTCTTTCTCCCATATATATGAGCTTAAACATTGAGAGAGTAGGAATAGACTGGATGCTGGGCAGTTCTTCTGTACCCAGAGAATAGCGAGCCACTGAAATACATCGCTGGCTGGTGCAGTGGGTGCTGACTCTCAGTATGCCTTCGAAAGAGATCGGGACTGGAAGGCATCATACAGAAGGTAAAAGTTTTACAGATAACACTTGATCCATATGATCTTCTGGTTTGGGGTTGATCACTGGAGGGAATCGGAAAAGAATTTTCCGAGAGTATTTTTTGCCTTGGGCTGGGGTTTTAAAAAACATTTCTGCCCCGCCCAGGGGATTAATGGCCATGGGGGAGGGAAGAAATGCTTAGTTAGGATGCTGCAATCATCATGATGTGGGCAAGCTTGATGGACCAGCTGGTCTCTTTTGTCGTTAACCCGGTTACTCTTGTAGGTGTTACGGCCAGGTGGTAAGGGGTATGGGCATTCCCAGTTTTCAACAACCAACTGATCACAGCAAGTGTTTTTGTTACTAGGGTTTTAAACCCTTGCATTTTGTTTGTCAAATAAACAGACAATGTCAGGTTTTCTTGTCGGTTTAAAATAGAAATTTAACTATTTATTGAGCAATATTCATTCCTGAAATGGGTACAACCACAACTCCCCCTCCCCACACACCCACACACTCTCACACAAGAATAGATAGATAGAGAAGAAAAGGGTAAGTGGTTTGAAGTGTGGTAGGTGTTTGGTGTTCACGGTAAACCTGTTGAATCTTCTCGGAGGACAGTTTCTCTTTTAAAGTTGCAGGCCTGGGTTGTTTGTAGATTTTTCTGGTGGTTGAGACTTCAGTCTGGAGGCAGTGATCACTTTCAGTTCTATGCTGCAACAAGTTGAAGTGTAGAATTCACAGCTGGGCTCCTTCATTGGCTTTTGCTGGGTCTCTCACAGCTCTCTGCTGGACAGGCTTTTGTGATGTTGTTCTGACTCCTCCTCTCTCACTCTCCAGAGAGCTGCTTTTTAAAGTCAAAAATCTCTCACATGTTGCCTCTGTTGGGAGACACAGAACCCCCCTCCCTGTGGTGACCAATAATGGACCAAAATGTGGTTACTTCACATCTTTGTTTCAGAAGAACCTATTTAATTCAGTAATGTCTCTTGATGGGTTCAGGATTGGTGTAATTGACATCTTTTAGCTTGGAATGTATCCTTTTGTCCTTCACAGTAAGACAGGACCAGGTTGCTTGACCGTCGACAGCCATTTTGCAGCACATTGTCCACTTTTTGAAAGGAAAAAGTCAATTTTTTAATAACCCTACAGTTTGGGTTCTGGGTTTTCATCACTGCACTTCCTGTGACTGTGACATGTGCAAGAGAGATGGATACATGGAAGTGATAAAAGACAAGGGAAATCTACTGGATGAAGGCTAGCTAAGGATAGAATGGAGCTTAGCTACGTCACCTCCACAGTCAAAAAGTCCACTGACACTCAGGGTTGCATTTTCATTCCTGGGTCGCGAACCCGACTCGGGGCTAGTTCCGGGTTCTGACATCGTGTGGCGTGTTGAAGACACTTTTTTTTTTTAAAGGTTCAGTCTATTAAAGGCCAGGGAGCAGGCTCGCCATCCAATCAGGGCTCCTGAGACTGGAAAGCCAATGAGAGGCCTTCCCCACTCACAGGTCAGCAGCCCCACCAGCCGAGATTGGAACTGCCGATCTGAAGAGAGAGAGAGAGGGGGAGAAGGCCAGGTAAGGTTTTATATTTAAAATGGCCACAGCTACCTGGGCACAATCCTAGAGGGGAAACCCTCCAGGGTACAGCCAGCAGCTGCAGCTGTGGTCCAGCGGCCATTACAGATGAACAATCATACAATCCCCCCCCACCCCACCACCTCCCGCCCTGAGCCCACCATGTTGCCCTGGACATGATTCAGGCCCATGTGGGCTGCTTGCATTGTCGACTGGAAATCCCAGTCAGTGCAGGAACGGGGCCATAAAAGAACCCTTAATCAAATCAATTTCTAGTTAATTGGCTACCCGCCACTTGCTGGTGGGCAGCCGATCCAACCCCGACCCGGCCTCTTTGAAAATGGCTTGGGCTTGAGATCGTGGTGGGGAACTGGTACAATGGCCGGCAACATCAATTTGCGGGAAGGCCCACCTCCGATCTGGACCCTGACCTTGACTGAAGATCCTGCCCTCAATGTCTGGACTCATGCAAAAAAAAAATGGGCCTGACAGCTTCAATGGTCAGAAAAACAGGGGGGGGGAAATGTGCAGCTATTTTGCCTCTAATTGATGGGTTCAGAGATTTTATAGAACACAAGAGTGAAGCACAAGTTATAAATGACTTATCTGCACCTCATAATTAAATCAAAGCCTTGAAATGCTTTCAAACAAATATAGTACGGACATGGGCACACATGATTCAGTTTCAGGCCTATTTGTGTGGCAGCTATCACACTGGATCATGTATGATACTTATACAAGGGGACTAATGATCCGAACATCATGATTGGGAGTCTAGAAAGAATGAATTGACAGCTGATTACAGAGAAAATCCATAATCAGCATCAATCCCATTGTTGGCTGCGTTTGCTGACAACGCAACCATTAGGTGGCGCAGCACTAGTACATGCGCAAACGCAGCCTCTTCCACTGAAACGTCACTGTCTGCGACACTTCAAGCAGTTTTAAAGATGGCGCTGCTCAATTTTTCACAAAAAACACATGCAACCCAAAAATCCCCTCAAGGGCTGCCATCACCGCCTCCAGCCCATCCCGAACAGTCCCCGCTCCCTCCTGCCATTGCGCTTCTCTTTGCTACTCCCTTCAGCACCCATCTTCTTGCCGCTCACTCCCCGCTGCCTTCTCTTAGCCACTCGCTCCGGCCTCACTGCTCTCCACTTGCCCCACCCTACTCTCCGGCCGCTCACGCCCCCCTTCCCTCACCCCGCTCTCCGGCCACTCGCTCCCCACTTCACCACCCCCCCCACCGCCAAAATCTCTGCTCTCCCGCTGCTCCCACCCCCACCCCACCCTGCTCTCCAGCCACTCGCTCCCCGCTGCCCCCTCCCACTACACCCCACCCCGCTCTCTGGCCACTTGCTCCTCACTTCCCCCACCCCAACCTCCCCAACCTCTCGCTCCCTGCTTCCCCCCCACTCCTCCAGCTGCTAGCTCCAGGACACGCCCCTTCCTTCCTCTCAGCCACTTGCTCCTATGTTCAATTGTTCCACGCCGCCCGAAGACGCAAGGCGGGCTGCGAGGGGTGACAGGGTGACGTAGGTGCGAGTGGCCAAGAGGAGGGGAGCGAGTGGCCGGAGAGCAGGGTGGTGGGGGGGGGGGCGGTGGTGGTGAATGCAAGGAGCAGGGAATGATCAACCAAGGGGAGGCAGGGGGAGTAGTGGTGAGGTCTGGAGTGAGCAGTTGAGGACGTCGGGGGGCGGGGGGGGGGTGGAGTGTGGGGGGAATGCAGCCAATGGGGTGAAGGGGGTGGGGAAGAAAGCGTCGAGGGTGGGAGTGAATGGCTGAGAGCGGGGACGCCTGGAACGAATGGCCAAGGGTGAAGAGCGGCCAGTGGGGTGGGAGCGAGTAGCTGAAACTGGGGGAAGCGGGCGGGGGGAGTGAGTGGCTGAGGGAAGGCAGCAGCGTGGTGGAGATCAAGTGGGGTGAAGCGGCAATTTAAGCAGGGATGATGGGAGTGAGCGGGGTACCCTTCGGGTTAATGGAGATGGCTATTGATGGGTGAGGACATCATTGCATGGTGATGTCATGCACGCGCATTCATACTGGCAAGCTGGCAAATGTTCACACACATTGATGACATCCGCGATCGCTTTGCACATGCTCTGTGTTGTCAGGAGTCACTCTGATATAATTTTAGACAAGCTGCAGTTTAAGATTAAACCAATGGATGTGGGGATGAGTGTAGGGGGAGTGGAAGGACTGCATCAGAGTCCACAGCCAGAGGACCAGGAAGTGCAGGCTGGAAAAGGTTATGAGTTAGGGCGCAGTTTTTGTAGGGAAGGACAAAGACTTGGTTCAAGTTGGTGTATTGGAGAACTGTGGCAAATTGGCAAGGACAGGGGTGATGCATGAGTTGAGCTTGGAGGGCAAAGATGTAAGAGGTGACGATTTGGAACAGGTGGACATCATGTGGGCTGGGGTGTAGCTCAGGAGGCTGGTGAGGAGGGCACTAAAGAAGTCAAATATTGAAATGGATAAGGGTTGCAATGGTAGTGCTGTAAGGTTCTTGGTCTTGATACCAACTTAGTTGCAAATTATCCTCATTGAGTTTGGCTGAGTCTATTCCCACACAATCTGAGCAACAGTCAAACAGAGAAATACCGGGGATGGTAGTGTCATGGTAATGTTACTGGGCTAGTGATCCAAGGGCCTGGACTAATGCACCAGAGGCAAGAGTTTAAATCCCACCATGGCAGCTGGTGGAATTTAAATTTAAAAGTCTGGAATAAAAATCTAGTCTCAGTAATGGTGACCATGAAACGACTGGATTATAGTAAAAACTCATCTGGTCCACTAATGCCCTTTAGGGAAGCAAATCTGCTGTCCTGACTCAGTCTGGCCTACACGTTACTCCAGACCCACAGCAATGTGGGTGACGCTTAACTACCTCTAAAATGGCCGAGCAAGCCACTCAGTTATATTAAACCACCAGAAAAGTCAAAAATAAAACAGACAGACTATCCAGCATCAACCTAGGCACCAGAAACGACAAAGGCACGCCCTGCCCAGTCGACCCTGCAAAGTCCTCCTTACTAACGTGTGTCAAAATCGGGAGAGCTGTCCCACAGATGCTTTAACCTGATATAGTCAAAGTCACTGAATCATATCTTACAGCCAATGTCCCAGATACCACCATCACCATTCCTGAATATGTCTTGGCCCACCAGCAGGACAAACCCACCAGAGGTGGCGGCACAGTGGTATACAGTCAGGAGGGATTGGCTCTGGGAGTCTTCACCATTGACTCTAGAACTCATGAAGTCTCGTGGCATCAGGTCAAACATGGACAAGGAAACCTGTGATGATTACCACCTACCGCCCTCCCTCAGCTGACGAATCAGTACTCCTCCATGTTGAACACCACCTGGAAGAAGCAGAGAGGGTCTCAAGAGCAAAGTGAGGGACTTCAGTGTCCATCACCAAGAGTAGCTCATTAGCACCTCTACGGACTGAATTGACCAAGTCCTGAAGGACATATTTGCCAGACTGGCCTTGTGGGAGGTGCTGAGAGATCCAGCAAGAGGGGAAAATCCTACTTGACCTTGCCTTCACTAAACTACTTGACGCAGATGCATCAGTCCATGATAGTATGGGTAGGAGTGATCACCACACAGACCTTGTGGAGATGAAGTCCTGTCTTCACACTGAGGAGACTGTCAATTGTATTGTGTGGCACTACCACAGAGCCAAATGGGATAGATTCAGGACAGATCTAGCAACTCAAAACCAGGCATCCACGAGGCGCTGTGGGCCATTAGGAGCAGCAAGAATTGTATTCAATCACAATCTGTAGCCTCATGGCCTGGTATATGACGTGCCAACCTGGAGAAGCTACTACACAGAACTACATGCATGCCAAACAACAGAAGCGATGTGCAATAGAAAGAGCTAAGCAATCCCACAACCAACGGATCAGATCAAAGCTCGGCAGTCCTGCCACATCCAATTGTGAATGGTGGACCGTTAAACAACTAATCGAAGCAGGAGGCTCCCCAAATATCCCCATCCTCAATGATGTGGGAGCCCAGCGCATCAGTGCAAAAGACAAGGCTACAGCATTTGCAATCATCTTCAGCCAGAAGTACCAAGTGGATGATCCATCTCAGCCTCCTCCTGAGGTCCCCAGCATCACAGATGCTAGTCTTCGACAATTCAATTCACTCCACATGATATCAAGGAACAGCTGAAGACACTGGATACTACAAAGGCTATGGGCCCTGACAATATTCCAGCAACAGTACTGAAGGCGTGCTCCAGAACTAGCCGTGACCCTAGCCAAGCTGTTCCAGTACAGTTGCAATACTGGCATCTACCCGGCAATGTGGAAAATTCTCAGGTATGTCCTGCACACAAAAAGCAGAATGAATCCAATACGGCCAATTACTGCCCCATCAGTCTACTCTCGATCATCAGCAAAGTGAT
Source organism: Heterodontus francisci (assembly GCF_036365525.1). Classification (NCBI taxonomy): domain Eukaryota; kingdom Metazoa; phylum Chordata; class Chondrichthyes; order Heterodontiformes; family Heterodontidae; genus Heterodontus; species Heterodontus francisci. The sequence goes on from NC_090379.1 coordinate 17,971,920, forward strand.
GGAGTTGGCAGTGTTATCAAATGGCACTTACTCAGCAATAACTTGCTTCCCAATTCTCAGTTTGGGTTCCATCAGGACCATTCAGCTACAGCTTTCCATTACAGCCTGACTGCCCTCGACATCAAAGCATTATTGAACCAAGCGTTGCATCAAGGAGCCCTTGCAAAACTGGAGTCAATAGGAATCAGGGTGAAAACTCTCCGCTGGTTGGAGTCCTACCTAGTGCAAAGGTTGTGGTTGTTGGAGGTCAATCATCTCAGCTCCAGGATATCACTGCAGGAGTTCCTCAGGGCAGTATCCTAGGCCCAACCATCTTCAGTTGCTTCATCAATGACCTTCCCTCTATCATAAGGGAATGTTCGCTGATGGTTATAGTGTTCAGCACCATTCACAACTCTGCAGATACTGAAGCGGTTTGCGCCTGCATGCAGCAAGACCTGGATAATATTCAGGCTTGGATCAATAAGTGGCAAGTAATATTCACGCCACACAACTGCCGGCCAATGACCATCGCAAACAAGAGAATTTGTATCTAACCATCTCACTCGACTTTCAATGGCATTATCATCACTGAATTCTCCCACCATCAACATCCTGCCGGTTACCATTAATCAGAAACTGAACTGGGTCAGCCATACAAATACTGTGGCTACAAGGGGACGTCAGAGGCTGGGAATTCTGCAGTGAGTAACTCACCTCCTGACTCCTCAAAGCCCGTCCACCATCCACAAGGCACAAGTTAGAGGTCAGGAGTGTGCCACTTGCCTATATGAGTGCAGCTCCAACACTCAAGAAGCTCGATGCCATCCAGGACAAAGCAGCCCGCTTGATTGGCACCCCATCCACCACCTTCAACATTCTCTCCCTTCACCACCGACGCACAGTGGCAGCAGTGTATATCATGTACAAGATGCACTGCAGCAACTCCAGGTCTGCTTCAACAGCACCTTCTGAACCCACGACCTCTACCAACTAGAAGGACAAGGGCAGCAGACGCATGGGAACACCACCATCTGCAGGTTCCCCTCCAAGCCACACACCATCCTGACTTAGAACTATATCGCTGTGCCTTTACTGTCGCTGGGCCAAAATCCCAGAACTTCCTTCCTAACAGATTACACCACACGACTGCAGCAGTTCAAGGGATGGCCATGCAGTTTAAGGCGGCAACTCACCACCACCTTCTCAAGAGCAATTAGAGATGAGCACCAAATGATGGCCTTGCCAGCGATGCTCACATCCCATGAAAGAATAAAAGAGAAAAAAACAATATGACCTGTGTTCGCTCTGGATAGAAAATGTAATCTTCATTGATTTTTTCATTCTTGTCTCTTTCTACAATTGTGAAGTAAAGCTTAAGATCTTTACAGACCTCTAGTCGCGCATAACCATCCTTTAAAAGGGATTTCAATTTCCAAACTACTCAGTTGATCATTGCCTTGTTTGTTATACCCTTTTATCTGAGAGACCACTGACCCTTTAATCTGCATTCCTGACTAACAAAAAAAGACTTCTTACTGACGAAGCTTTTTCTTGTTAAAAATCATCCATACTCAAGGAAGGAACAACTTATTTCATTTTTTTCTAGCTGCAGTGCAAGTCTACAAGCTATCTATAAGTGAAAAGAAAGCCAAAATATTAATCATATGAGACAAAAGCAAATCCTAATCCTATGCACATAAGAATAGGATTTCTTACAGTGGAGTGTAAGGCAAGGGTGAAGGCAGGCAATGTTGAAGAGGTGGAAGAAAGAGGTTTTGATAATGGATAAGATATGAGGTTTGAAGCTTAATTTTGGGTTGAACAGGAAATTAAGTTGGCATACTATCTAGTTCATCAATGACAATGTCCTCCTCCTGTGCTTGCCAGTTCATGACTATGGCAGCAGAATGGGATTATGTGGCAAGTACTGGTCTGATGGATTAAATGGTCTCCTTCTGTGCAGTAAAATTTTACAATTCAACAACTAGTATCAGATAGACAGTCTGACAGAAGCAAGATGGTAATGGAATTGAGAATGACTGTGGAGAGCGCAGCTGGATATTTCCAGGTTTTTTTTGTATGTATAGATAAATATATAGATCAGTTCGTATATACTGACCCCATGTCTGTAGATAACCTGCTGAATTTTACTTCTCCACTGCCCCCCCAAAAAGCAGGAAGGTGGTGGGGGGAGATAAAATGGAGCAGCAGGCTCGGGAGGCCCTTCCTGACCTGCCCCCGCCACCACTTTAGGCAGAGCGGCAGCGGCGAAAAATGGCCCGCCTGCCCCAGGTGACTTATGGGCCTCTGTCCACCATCACAGAGATTTTACCATTGACAGGCGGGCATCCCAGGCCAGAGCAAAGCTGTCTGCCAAAAGCAGCGGCTCTCTGACAGCCTGGGGGGTGGGGGGGGTGGGGTGGAGGGACCTCATAATTTGTCACCCTGTGCCCGATGGAGGGCTGCCCCCGCTGCCCCAACCATTCCCCTACACGACCCCCCCCCCCCCCCCCATCCCTCCCAATCGACCACACTTGCCTCGCCAGGGCCGACCGATCACCCCTGGCAAGGTCCCAAAAACTTACCTTTTCCCGGGGCCATCCTTCCTCTTGTTCGCGAAGCCGGGTTGCAGTCCCAGCAATGGCCACCACTCCTGGTGGCACTGCTGGGACTAAAAGCTGCCGGCCCGCTAACAGGACTTCCTGCCTCAAGCGGGTGGAAGTCCCACCTTAGAACAGTTAAAGACCAGGGACCCGCAAAATACAGGTCAGAACCCCAGGCCAGGCGGAAATGGGTTCACCACCAACTTTTGAGTCGGTGGACAGCTCCCGTCCGCCAAGAGTAAAACCCTGGCCAATGTCTCCCACAGGAAGTGCATGAATGAGCAAAGGAGGAGGCCAAATATCAGACCTTGGGATGCTTTGGAGGAAACTGTTTGGGGGGGGGGGGGGTATGAGAAGCCATTTTGGAGATGCATTGGCTACACTGGAACAGTTAAGAGTGGAACCAAGAAAGGGCAGTTCCCAGAAGGTGGGAACACAGAGGAGAAGAGTTTGAAGAAAGTGGATTGGTCGTTTGGGTTAAGCATTGCGGAAAGGCTGAGGATGCTTGAGGAGTGGGTCACAGTCACAGAGGACTTTGTTCTTGACTATGATGGCCTCAGGCTTGTAGGCAGGATGAAAGGCGGATTCATAAAGGGGCGATTTGGAAAAGGTGAGCACGGAGGCAGGGGGTGGGGTTGGAGGAGAGGTGATGATGCATTCAAGAGACTTGGAGCAATCTTCGTTGTCTACAGACCCTGATAGAACTGATATGACAAAATTCCTTCATCTTTGAGGATATAACCCCAGGTTCACCCATTCTCTCATCACATCTGTCTCTCCATCCCACCTATAAAAATTCCCACTGAAACTCTGGGAAAACTGCTCAAATTTTTAAAAAATTGAAAAATCAACTTATTTGAACAAATAATTCATTGTAATTTGTCATTGATGTCTGCATGTATGCCTTCAAAACACAGTCTGCCTTTAGCAAGCATTCCATTCCTGAGGTAAGGTCCCTAATTTTCATTTAGAAAATCAGCACAAAACCTGTGTCCCTTAAAATGAATTCCTTCTATCTCTACATCTAATGTCGCATTTGCATTCCATCTCCCCCATGGAAGAATCTCATGTCAATCTGACATTTCCATACTGCCACAATGCCTGCACTATTTTTGTTAGTGTTGTTGCAGTCTCTTGCCTTTCTGTATCAGAAGTACATACTGTGCCACCTACTAAAGAGAAGGTTATCACCTAAAAGATCGGACCCATTGTACCACTATCACTCTGGAATGAGAAAGAGCTGATCTTAGTGAGCCTGACAGTGCTCACTCTCGCCCTGTGGAGGTCGTATGATACCGCAGTCCATCTCACATGCCAAGCAGTCTGGTACCATGTTCCAAAAGCAGCAGCTTCCTGGCTCCACCTCTGCTCTTCCACTAATTTGTAAAGTGCACCAACCCCTACGCAAGGGGCACATGCTGTTGCACATCTTACCTGCACCCTTTAGCCAAAGTACAGCACAGAAGGAGGCCATTCAGCCCATTGTGCCTGTGCTGGCACTGTCTAACAGCTAACAATTAGACCCTCTCCCTCTGCTCCTTTCCCATAGCTGTGCAAATATTTATTTTTTTGTTAAGTAGGCTGCAGCTGCTGACCATGCAAGCAATAGGTAGCGCAGTACTGGCACATCTGCAAATGTAGCCTCATTGACTGAAACGTCACCGTCTGTAACGTCTCAGTCAGCTGCCAATTGCCAGTGTCAGATGGCACTGCGCAAATTAACACAAAAAAAAATTGAATACAAACCCCCCTGAATGGCTGCGATCGCAGACACCATCCCGCCAACCCCAACAGTACTCACTCGCAGTCGCCACTTGTGTTCCCCGCTCCCTCCGGCGCCCGCCTTCTCGCCGCTCCCTCTCGCTGCTTCACTGCTCGCTGCTCCTTCCCGCCATTCTTGACTGCCCACCGTCTGGAGAAGTGGCAAGATGGGGGGGGGGGGGTGCGGGTAGGGGGAGCGAGCAGGGCGCTAGCGGCGAAGCGGGAAGTGAACGTCAAGATGGAGTGGCAGCCAGTCTGGAGCGGCAAAATGAAGAGCAAGCAGGTGGGAGGGAGCAGAGAAGAGGAACGGCGACTGACGCCACATTCCAAAACTTGCGTGATGACTTATTCAAGCGCATATGCAGATTAATACTGGCAAGCTGGGTTGTACTTTGCACATGCACAAGGATGAATGCGTTCTGCACATGTGCGCAGCACGGACCGCAGTGATGACGTCGACGCTTGGCTGCATTGCCAGGAGACACTCCATTTTAAGTACGCGTCCAATTCCTTTTTGAAAGTTACTATTGAATCTGCTTTCGCCACCATTTCAGGCAATGCATTCCAGAACTCAACTCCTCGCTGAGTTAAAAAAAGGACAATTTCAAGAATTACACTATCTACAAGGCCGAATGGTGCAGAGGTTAAAAAGATTTACAGCACAAATACTGTTGGCCTCTCTTCCAATATGCCTGTCCAACTCTACCACAGTTGGATCATTGTCTTACAGTGCTAGCTGGAATTGAATGCCAATCCCCCAAGACAGGTTTGTTCTTCCAGGTCTCTAGTCATCATCAATGGTTTGCTGGGGTACTACACACCTGCCTGACCCAGGAACTGGATAACCAAGTATTCCACAGAGGGTTAACTTATTTCCAGTCCTCCATCATCGGGCACATCATCTTAGCATCAACATGACACCAAAGAGCCTCTGCACTGCTGTTAACACCTACCTATTTGACAGGTAGAAATATTTCATGTCCTGATTGTCTAGAGATTGGAATGAATGCCTTTTTTCTTTAAACATATCTGCCTGGACTTCAAAAGACAGTCAGGAATATAACTGAGCTGCATCATCATATCAGGTACTTCCGCACTTTGCATTGACTAATCCTGTGAAGTTAACCAAGACAGTTTTGTGGGAGTCTTTACCAGATAACTACCAGCAGAGGCGCAGTTCAAACGTTACTGAAAGGAACCACTTTTGATCCAGGACTTTTTATTGTTTTGAAACAATTTCAATATCGCTTAAGTCAATACTGCTAGTTCTTGCTATGTGTTTCTGCCTCTGCATAATTATCTGATTTGGAACTAAACTTGAATGCTACTTTTAGCCTGAATGCTAATGTCTGGCCAAGTAATATTTACTGTCTTTCGGTGTGAGCAGTTCATGTCGTCTCTAGTCTGTAATACAATGATTTAAGTGCTTAAAGTAATCCTGTGGCAACCCATCCCATTCACTTCATGCATAAGGGTACAAGCTTGTTGATAAAAGACCAAGATCTGCTTATGGAAACTGTTGTTTTGCTGTGAGCAAATCAGGAGCGCGCAAATGTTGTAAATGATTCAAAATGAAGTCAGAGCCACCAGAGGTTACAGTGAAGTCTTGGCTCATTACAGCAATAATCCAGATTTCCTAATGACTAGATCAATGGCGGTAAGAGAATTCTATATTTGTACTGACTCTAACTACATTAAAGAGAATCTTTTGCTATCAAGGCCCCTTTTAAAGAAGGAATTATCAGCTGGATCAGAATTCGTTTCAAGATTGAATCTCACTGTCAGGACATCTTTTAATGAGCAGTCATGCCATTAAGACCCCTGTTTATAAGGGAAATATACAGCCAGACCACTTTTAAGATCAAATCATTGAAAAGAACTTACAATTAATGTGGATTATGGTCACCCATTTAAGACAGAGATGAGGAGAATTTTCTTTCTCTCATAGGGTCATGGGTTTTTGGAATTCTCTTCCTCAAAAGGCAGAGGAAGCAGAGTCTTTGAATATTTTTTAAGACAGAGGTAGATAGATTCTTGATAAGCAAGGGGGTGGAAGGTGATCAGGGGTAGGTGGAAATGTGGAGTAATCAACTCAGCCATGAATTTATTGAATGGCGGAGTAGGCTTGAAGGGCCGAGTGGCCTACTCCTAATTCATATGTTCTTGTTATTCTATTTCTGTTAAGTTTTTAAAAAGAGGAGACCATTTGCATGAAAAAGGTTTGCTCACGAAGTGATGGCATAAATTGCATCAAAGAACACAAAACCAAACTGGCTCAGGGCTCTTGATCACACAAAACAAAAAAAAACAGCTTTTGATAAAAATACTTCAGATTGAATATATTTGCATTTAAAAGGTGAGTGTTGAGGGAGACCATCTTTAAGCAGTTACTTTGACTGAATGAAGATGTAAATTAGCACTCTACTCGTTACTCAATGTACATCAATAAACGTTGCCACTTCAACTGTGCATTCTATTACTCTAGCAGCATTTGGAACGTAGCATTGAATGATCAATAAAAAAACTAGATTGATTACTGTTTTAAACATTGTTACTTCAAGCTGTACATCACCTTTGCTTACAAACTCCATCTTGCAGATGGGCCGAATTCCTCTGGGTTTAAGCAGTTTCTTTATCGGAACATGGCTAGACTGTTCAATGCCATTAAAGCAACAGCTCAAAGTGGTTATACTCAAACCGATAGATCACTACACCTGAGAAAGTCAGGCTTAGTAAATCTACAACAAATTGCATTTATGTAGCACCTTTAACGTAGAAAGAAAACCCCAAGATGGGTCACAGGAATGTTATCAGACAAAATTTAACACAAGCCAGTGGAGATATTGGGTTCAGTGCCCAAAGGCTTGGTCAAGAAGGGTAGCTTTTAAGGAGCATCTTAAAGGAGGAGAAAGAGGCACAGAGGTGGAGAGGTTTAAGGAGAACATTACTGAGTTTAGGTGCAAGGCAGCTGAGGGAACAGATACCAAAGGCGAGTGATGAAAATTAGAGATGCACAAAAGGCCAGAATTGAAGGAGCGCAGAGACCTTAGGAGGGCTATAGGGCTGGAGAAGGGTTACAGAGATAGGAAAGGGCTAGGCCATGGAGAGATTTGAACAGAAGGATAAGAATTTTAAAGTCAAAGTGTTGCCTGATTGAAAGCTAAAGTAAGTCAGTGAGCATAAGGGTGATGGGTGAATGGGAGTTGGTGCGAGCTACAGTATGGGCAGTAGACTCCTCCCAAAATGCAGATTTCAACGCCCCCCCCCCCCCCCAAACACTCATCAGCTTAAACAAAACAAATATTAATAAATCAACATAGAAAGACAAAGAAAAACCTTCTGCGGTGACTTTAATCAAGCCTGTACTGACAATGGTGTGACTGCTCTTTAAAAGATGCCCTGATAGTGAGACTAAAGTCTTGAAATGAGTTCTGATCCAGCTGGTAATTCTTTCTTTAAAAGGGGCCTTAATGGCAAAAGATTCTCTTTAATGCAGTTACAGTCAATACAAATGTAGAATTCTCTTCCTCCATTGATCGACACATCAGGAAAGCCAGATTAAGGGACTGACACATCATTGGAAGTGCCAACCTTTGGATGAGAGCTTACTCCGAGGCCCTCACTGCTGGTTTCTGAGATTTGGACGTAGGTTAAAAGTCCCATGGCCTTATTTTTTTTTTTTAAAAAGCAAGGTGTCTTCCCAGCGTCCTAGGCAACATTCCTCCTAAATAACAGCTCATTCATCAAACTGCTGTGTGCAAAACGGTTGCTCATTTGCCTGGAGTACAGTGCTCACTGCCCTTCAGAGAGTTTCAGACATGTCTATTACAAAGTTATGAAGTATCTATAAGAGAGAAACAGGCCGTGCGTCCCAACTAGTCCAGCTGCTGTTTCTGCTCCACATGAGCCTCCTCCCACCCCTCTTCATCTAACCCTATCAGCATATCCTCCTATTCCTTTCTGCTTCATGTGTTTATCTAGTTCCCCCTGAAATGCATCTATGTTTTTCATCTCCTTGTGGCAGCAGGTTCACATTCTAACCAGTGTCTGGTTAAAGAGGTTTCTCCTGAATTCCCTATTGGATTTATTAGTGACTATCTTATATTTATAGCCCGTAGTTCTCGTCTCCCCTGCAAGTGGAAACATCTTCTCCACGTCTACCCCAACAAACCCTTTCATACTTTTCAGAGGTTTCTGACATCTGATAAGCTGTTTCTGCCTTTCTTTCAATGACGCCCTGAACTTGGGGCCTCAGCCCCTCCACCCAAGGTGTCTAAATGTACAAATGGGGAGAATGCGGCTCAATTCGACGTAGCTAATAAAATAGAAACAAAAATTTGATTTGTAGGCTTAAGCCTAAATTTTCTGATGAAGATCAACCACTGATTTTGAATGGGTTAATACATTAAAAAATATTAATCAGAAACTATAGGCTTTAGAATTTAATTGCGTTTCTGTTTATCAGTGCCACATAAAGAAAAGAAAGAACTTGCATCTCTCCGGTGCCTTCTACCGCCTCAGAATGACCCAAAGTGCTATACAGCCAATGCAGTACTTCTGAAGTGTAGTCGCTGCTTGTAATGTAGGCCACACAGCAGCCACTTGTACACAGCAAGCTCCCACAAACAGCAATGAAATAAATAACCACACTATTTGTCTTAGGTGTTGACTGAGGGATACATATTGTCCAGGACACCGGAAAGAATACCCCCGCCCTTGTTCAAAATAGTGCCGTGGGATCTTTAACATCCACCTGAGCGGCAGACGTGGCCTCAGTTTAATGTCTGATACAAGAGACATTAAAATATATAAAATATGCAGCACATATAAATACAGCCTTCAGAATAAGTAGAACAGGGCACAACTGCAGTTTTCAGCGAGAACAGAGTAGATTAGGTTAACATTTAACTGTAGATGAATTGGAAAAGTCCATGATTGAGCATGCAGAGTGACTATACTGTGTGACTGGTCTATCATTCTATTTCAGGCTGAAAGCAGGCTGTGTCACCAATTACCATTACCCCAAGTGAATAAAGTCGATGATTAGAGTGCCTTTCATTTCGACATCCACACAAAGGTAGCACAATTTAAGCATCTTGTGAAAAGGAAATATTATTCAGACATGTGGCTCCAGAGGGGTAAAGATGAGGCAATGGTTCGATAAAGAGCCCTCGTGTTCCCTTGTCTATAACAACAACTTGTATTTATATAGTGCCTTTAACATGGCAAAACATTCCAAGGCTGCTTCACAGGAGCATCAAACAAAATTTGACACCAAGTCACATAAGGAGATATTTTATTTTTTAAACCATGTGCCTATTTTTCATGTGGACAGAACTGCTCAGTATTCTGCCATGAACACCCTCTCTGTCTTTCACCACAAGCATTAAGATACTCTTTGCCTTTGTCCAAGGACAGCTTTGTTATTTAATCTCTCCTGCACTCTGCCCTATCACACACCTTCCCTTTTGTTCTCTTTCCCCACCCCCACCCCTGCCTTCACTTGCTTAAAACCTAATTATTTTCTAACCTCTGCAAGCTCTGATGAAAGATCACAGATCTGAAATGTTAACTCTGCTTCTTTCTCCACAGATGCTGCCTAACCTGCTGAGTATTTCCAGCAATTTCTCTTTTTATTACATTACTCTCAGTCTCTTCATCCAAGTCATTAATATAGAGTGCGAACAGCTGAGGCCCCAACACTGATCCTTGCGGCACCCCACTATTCACTGCCTGCCAACTTGAAAATGCCCCATTTATGCTCACTCTCTACTTCCTGTCTGTTAACCAATCCTCTATCCATGCTAACATATTACCCCCAACACCATGAGCCCTTATCTTGCCTATTAATCTTTTATATGGCACCTTATCAACTGCCTTTTGGAAATCCAGGTATACTACACCTACTGTGGAGGCGGTGGAGTAGTGGTATTGTCACTGGACTAGTAACCCAGAGACCCAGGCTATTGCTCTCAGGACATGGGTTTGAATACCTCCCCCACCCCCGCTCCACAGCAGAAAGTGGAATTTGAAATCAATTCATCAATCTGGAATTAAAAGCTAGTCTAATGATGACCATGAAATCATTGTCGATTGTTGTAAAAACCCATCTGGTTCACTAATGTCCTTGAGGGAAGGAAATCTGCTGTCCTTACCTGGTCTGGCCGACATGTGACTCCAGACCCACAGCAATGTGCTTGACCCTCAAATGCCCTCTGAAATGACCTAGCAAGCCACTCAGTTGTATCTAACTGCTACGAAGTCAATAAAGAATGAAAACGGATGGGCCACCCAACATCGACCAAGGCACCAGAAACGACAATTGCAAACTCAGCCCCGTCAACCCTGCAAAGTCCTCCTTACTAACATCTTGGGGGTTGTGCTAAAGTTAGGAGAGCTGTCCCACAGACGAGTCAAGCAACAGGCTGACAGTCATACTCACCGAATCATAACTTACAGAAAATGTCCCAGACACTGCCATCACTATCCCCAGGTATGTCCGGTCCCACTGGCAGGACATACCCAACAGAGATGGTGGCACAGTGGTATACAGTAGGGAGGGAGTTTCCTGGGAGTCCTCAACATCGACTCCAGTCCCCATGAAATCTCATGGCATCAGGTCAAACATGGGCAAGGAAACTTCCTGCTGATTACCACATACCGCCCTGCCTCAGCTGAAGAATCAGTACTCCATGTTGAACAGCACTTGGAGGAAGCACTGAGGGTGGCAAGGGTACAGAAAGTACTCTGGATGGGAGATTTCAATGTCCATCACCAAGAATGGCTCGGTAGCACCAATACTGACCAAGCTGGCCGAGTCCTAAACAATATAGCTGCTAGACTGTGTGGTGAAGGAACCGAGGGAAAAATATACTTGACCTCATCTTCACCAAACTGCATGACAGCATTGGTACAAGTGACCACCGCACAGTCCTTGTGGAGAAAAAGTCTCATCTTCACATTGAGGATACGCTGCCACGGTGTGGCACTATCACCGTGCTAAATGGGACAGATTTCGAACAGATCTAGCAATGCAAAACTGCACATCCATGAGGTGCTGTGGACCATCAGCAGCAGCAGAATTGTCCTCAACCACAATCTGTAACCTCATGGCCTGACATATCCCCCACTCTACCATTACCATTAAGCCAGAAGACCAACCCTGGTTCAATGAAGAGTGCAGGAAGGAATGCCAGGAGCAGCACCAGGCAGACCTCAAAATGAGGTGTCAACCTGGTCAATCTACAACCCAGGACTACTTGCATGCCAAACCGCATAAGGAGCATGCAATAGACAGAGGTAAGCGATCCCTTAACCAATGGATCAGAGCTAAGCTCTGGAGTCCTGCCACATCCAGTCGCGAATGGTGATGGACAATTAACTGGATGAGGTGGCTCCACAAATATCCCCATCCTCAATGATGGGGGAGCCCATCACATCAGTGCAAAAGGTAAGGCTGAAGCATTTGCAACAATCTTCAGCCAGAAGTGCCAAGTGGATGATCCAGTCTTCAGCCAATTCCACTCACTCCGTGTGATATCAAAAAACAACTGAAGGCACTAGGTACTGCAAAGGAAATGGGCCCTGACAACATTCCGGCAATAGTACTGAAGACCTGTGCTCCAGAACTTGCCACGCCCCGAGCCAAGCTGTTCCAGTAGAGCAACACTGGCATCTACCTGGCATTGTAGAAAATTGCGCAGGATAAATCCAACCCAGCCAATTACTGCCGCATCAGTCGACTCTCAATCATCAATAAAGTGATGGAAAGTGTCATCAACAGTGTTATCAAGCGGCACTTGCCTAGCAATAACCTGCTCACTGACGCTCAGTTTGGGTTCCGCCAGGGCCACTCAGCTCCAGACCTCATTACAGCCTTGGTTCAAACATGGACAAAAGAACTGAACTCAAGAGGTGAGGTGAGAGTGACTGTCCTTGACATCAAGGCAGCATTCAACCAAGAATGGCATCAAGGAGTCCTAGCAAAACTGGAGTCAATGGGAATCATGGGGAAAACACTCCACAGGTTTGAGTCATACCTAGTGCAAAGGAAGATGGTTGTGGTTGTTGGAGGTCAATCATCTGAGCTCCAGGACATCACTGCAGGGGTTCCTCAGAGTCCTAGTCCCAACCATCTTCAGCTGCTTTATCAGTGATCTTCCTTCAATCATAAGGTCAGAAGTGGGGATGTTTGCTGATGATTGCACAATGTTCAGCACCATTCACGACTCCTCAGATACTGAAGCAGTCCGTGTAGAAATGCAGCAAGAACTGGACAACATCCAGGCTTGAGCTGATAAGTGGCAAGTAACATTCGTGCCACACAAGTACCAGGCAATGACCATCTCCAACAAGAGAGAATCTCACCATCTCCCCTTTACATTCAATGGCATTACGTTCACTGAACCCCCCCCCCACTATCAACATACCATTGACCAGAAACTGAACTGGAGTAGACATATAAATATGGTGGCTACAAGGGCAGGTCAGAGACTAGGAATCCTGCAGCGAGTAACTCACCTCCTGACTCCCAAAAGGCTGTCCACCATCTACAAGGCACAAGGCAGGAGTGTGATGGAATACTCTCCACTTGCCTGGATGGGTGCAGCTCTAACAATGCTCAAGAAGCTCGACACCATCCAGGACAAAGCAGCTGCTTCATTGGCACCCCATCCACAATCATTCACTCCCTCCACCGTCACACAGTGGCAGCAGTGTGTACCATCTACAAGATGCACTGTAGCAATGCACCAAAGCTCCTTAAACAGCAGCTTCAATACCCGCCACCTCTACCACCTAGAAGGACAAGGGCAGCAGATGCATGGGACCACCACCACCTGCAAGTTCCCCTCCAAGCCACACACCAACCTGACTTGCAACTATATCGCCGTTCCTTGACTGTCTCCGGGTCAAAATCCTGGAATTCCCATTTTAACAACACTGTTGGTACATACCCCACATGGACTGCAGGGGTCCAAGAAGGCAGTTCACCACCACCTTCTCAAGGGCAATTAGTGATGGGCAATAAATGCTGGCCTAGCCAGCGACGCCCACATCCCATGAACGAATAAAGAAAAAACTGGTTCCCCTTCATCTACCCTACTATTACTACCTCAAAAAATTCTAATAAATTGGTCAAACAGGATTTCCATTTGGCAAACCGATGCTGACTTGTTCTAATCATACTATGTGGGTCTTGAGTCTGTGGAACTCTCCTCCCCGGAGAGCGGTGGAGGCAGGATCATTGAATATTTTTAAGGCAGAGGTAGACAGATTCTTGACAAACAAGGGAGTCAAAGGGAATGAGGGGGTAGGCAGGAAAGTGGAGTTGAGTCCACAAACAGATCAGCCATGATCGTATAGAATGGCAGAACAGGCTCAAGGGCCGAATGGCCTGCTCATGCTCCTGGATTGTTTGTAAGATTGGGCATTATTTCTCCCATAACACAATCGTGGTATTCAGCCATGGTTCCTGTCCTGAAGCCAAATGGAACTCTGCAAATGTGTGTGAACTTAACACAGCTCAACAAAGCAGGAGCACATGAGATTCAACCAATGTCCAGTGTGTGGATGACAGCTTGGCAAAACTCTCCTAGAGCACCATGTTTACAAAACTCGATGCCAATAGTGGATTTCGGCAGGTAACCCTAGATGAGACTTCAAGGTTATTGACTACATGCATAACACCCTTTGGGCGGTTTTATTTTAATAGGTTACCATTTGGAATAACCTCCACAGCAGAGATTTATCAATAACGTTCAATATCTTAGAAGGGTTCAATGGAGTGATATGCCACATGGAATACATTCTGTTACATGGACGGTCAGAGGAGGAACTCAACCAAAGAGTGAGAGAAGTTCTACAGAGACATCATGAGACGGGACGAACTTTAAATAAGTGTAAAGTTTCCAAGACTTCGATTCGTTTCTTGGGCCGCATTGTGAGCCGTGAAGGGATAATGGCAGATCCATAGAAGACACGGGACATTACTGAATTTCCCACTCCTACTACAGTTCAGTAACTCCAGAGATTTCTCGGAATGGGAAATCAACGAGCAAAGTTTTTATCTCACTCAGCACAAACAGCTGATCCGCTAAGACAACTTCTAAGAAAACAGCGAGCATGGTGTTGGGATGCCCACCGAGGACTAGCGTTCCAGAAAATTAAAGAGATGCTTATTTCTCCAGACGTCTTGGCATGTTACAACCCTACACTAACTAGTACAATAGAAGCAGATGCTGCTTCAGAAGGCTTGGGTGCAGTTCGTTTTCAGGAGCAGCCTGATGGTTTCCATAGACCAACATTCTATACATCGAGCTTTGTCAGAGAGACCCACAATGCAGTGATAGAAAAAGAAGCTCTAGCTGTCAAATCGGCATGTGAAAAATTTTCAAACTATATTATAGGAATTCGTGTCTTCATCGAAACAGACCATAATCCATTGGTTTCCTTGTCAGATGAAAGGGAAATTGCGAAAATGCCTCCACGTGTACAAAGATTTAATCTCAGATTAATGAGGTGTACATATGACACAGTATACGTCCAAGGGAAATGCCAATCATCAGCTGATGTGTCATCGAGGGCAAAGGTAGATCATCCAACACAGAAAGACGTCAAGTGCGTATCTAACATTGAATTGTTTTCGAAACACACAGCACAAAATTGGTCAGCAAGCACAAAGAAGTTACAAGAAATAGGACAAGCACAGAAGAATGACAAAGAGTGCATCCGTTTTATACAATATTGTACACATGGGTGGCCACAAGAAAGTCCAAGAGAGAGAACAATGAGGACGTTCCATGAATATAGGAAATACTTTACCATAATTGACAACTTATTAGCTTACAACGACAGAATTGTTATTCCTACTTCAGTGAGATCCGATATCTTAGACCGGTTACACCATGGCCATTTGGGTAGAACCAAGTGCAGAGCGAGGGCATAACCTTCAGTATGGTGGCCTGGGATATCTAAGGATATTGAGACCATGACCAACAACTGTCAGACATGAGTGATACAGAGGCTACAACAGCACGAACCGCTGTTGAATACCCAACTTCCAACTAGACCTTGGCAAAGACTAGGCATGAATTTATTCATGTTTGGTAGGAAATCATCTTCTTTGGCCTCCTTATCTCAAGAGACAATGGGTAAGCGCCTGGAGGTGGTCAGTGGTGTGTGGAGCAGCGCCTGGAGTGGCTATAAAGGCCAATTCTAGAGTGACAGACTCTTCCACAGGTGCTGCAGATGAAATTGGTTGTCGGGGCTGTTACACAGTTGGCTCTCTCCTTGCGCCTCTGTCTTTTTTCCTGCCAACTGCTAAGTCTCTTCAACTCGCCACACTTTAGCCCCACCTTTATGGCTGCCCGCCAGCTCTGGCAAACGCTGGCAACTGACTCCCACGACTTGTGATCAATGTCACAGGACTTCATGTCGCGTTTGCAGACGTCTTTAAAGCGGAGACATGGTTGGCCGGTGGGTCTGATACCAGTGGCGAGCTCGCTGTACAATGTGTCTTTGGGGATCCTGCCATCTTCCATGCGGCTCACATGGCCAAGTCATCTCAAGCGCCGCTGACTCAATAGTGTGTATAAGCTGGGGATGTTGGCCGCCTCGAGGAATTCTGTGTTGAAGATACGATCCTGCCACCTGATGCCAAGTATTCTCCGGAGGCAGCGAAGATGGAATGAATTGAGACGTCGCTCTTGGCTGACATACGTTGTCCAGGCCTCGCTGCCATAGAGCAAGGTACTGAGGACACAGGCTTGATACACTCGGACTTTTGTGTTCCATGTCAGTGCGCCATTTTCCCACACTCTCTTGGCCAGTCTGGACATAGCAGTAGAAGCCTTTCCCATGCGCTTGTTGATTTCTGCATCTAGAGACAGGTTACTGGTGATAGTTGAGCCGAGGTAGGTGAACTCTTGAACCACTTCCAGAGCGTGGTCGCCAATATTGATGGATGGAGCATTTCTGACGTCCTGCCCCATGACGTTCGTTTTCTTGAGGCTGATGATTAGGCCAAATTCATTACAGGCAGCCGCAAACCTGTCGATGAGACTCTGCAGGCACTCTTCAGTGTGAGATGTTACAGCAGCATCGTCAGCAAAAAGGAGTTCCCTGATGAGGACTTTCCGTACTTTGGACTTCGCTCTTAGACGGGCAAGGTTGAACAACCTGCCCCCTGAACTTGTGTGGAGGAAAATTCCTTCTTCAGAGGACTTGAACGCATGTGAAAGCAGCAGGGAGAAGAAAATCCCAAAAAGTGCGGGTGCGAGAACACAGCCCTGTTTCACGCCACTCAGGATAGGAAAGACGTCTGATGAGGAGCCACCATGTTGAATTGTGCCTTTCATATGGTCATGGAATGAGGTGATGATACTTAGTAGCTTTGGTGGACATCCAATCTTTTCTAGTAGTCTGAAGAGACCACGTCTGCTGACGAGGTCAAAGGCTTTGGTGAGATCAATGAAAGCAATGTTTAATGCATCATTAAAAACGAGCTCAGTAGACTCAATGTAGACATTGCAGCAATTCAGGAAACACGCCTCCCCGTGAGTGGATCTCTAAGAGAGCAAGACTACACTTTCTTCTGGCAGGGCAGGGATCCTGAAGAACCAAGACAGCATGAAGTGGGCTTCACCATTAGAAACTCCTTGCTCAGCATGATAGAGCCTCCCTCAAATGGCTCGGAACGCATACTGTCCATCCGACTGCTCACCACCTCTGGTCCAGTACACCTACTCAGCATCTATGCTCCAACACTCTGCTCCCCACCTGAAGCTAAAGATCAGTTCTACGAGGAACTCCATAATATCATTAGTAACATCCCCAACACCGAACACCTATTCCTGCTGGGGGACTTTAATGCCAGGGTTGGGGCCGACCATGACTCATGGCCCTCCTGCCTTGGGCGCTATGGCGTTGGAAGGATGAATGAGAAGGGGCAGAGACTGCTTGAGTTGTGTACCTATCATAACCTCTGCATCACCAACTCGTTCTTTCACACTAAACCCTGTCACCAGGTTTCATGGAGGCATCCAAGATCGCGTCGTTGGCACCAGCTAGACCTCATTGTCACAAGGCGAGCCGCCTTGAACAGTGTTCAAATCACACACAGCTTCCACAGTGCGGACTGCGACACCGACCACTCCCTGGAGTGCAGCAAGGTTAGACTCAGACCAAAGAAGTTGCATAATTCCAAACAGAAGGGCCACCCGCGCATCAACACAAGCAAAATTTCTCACCCACAGCTGTTACAAAAATTTCTAAATTCTCTTGTAACAGCCCTTCAAAACACTCCTACAGGGGATGCTAAGACCAAGTGGGCCCACATCAGAGACACCATCTATGAGTCAGCTTTGACCACCTACGGCAAAAGTGCGAAGAGAAATGCAGACTGGTTTCAATCTCATAATGAAGAGCTGGAACCTGTCATAGCCACTAAGCGCATTGCACTGTTGAACTACAAGAAAGCCCCCAGCGAGTTAACATCCGTAGCTCTTAAAGCAGCCAGAAGCACTGCACAAAGAACAGCCAGGCGCTGCGCAAACGACTACTGGCAACACCTATGCAGTCATATTCAGCTGGCCTCTGACACCGGAAACATCAGAGGAATGTATGATGGCATTAAGAGAGCCCTTGGGCCAACCATCAAGAAGATAGCCCCCCTCAAATCTAAATCAGGGGACATAATCACTGACCAACGCAAACAAATGGACCGCTGGGTGGAGCACTACCTAGAACTGTACTCCAGGGAGAATGTTGTCACTGAGACTGCCCTCAACGCAGCCCAGCCTCTACCAGTCATGGATGAGCTGGACCTACAGCCAACAAAATCGGAACTCAGTGATGCCATTGATTCTCTAGCCAGCGGAAAAGCCCCTGGGAAGGACAGCATTACCCCTGAAATAATCAAGAGTGCCAAGCCTGCTATACTCTCAGCACTACATGAACTGCTATGCCTGTGCTGGGACGAGGGAGCAGTACCTCAGGACATGCGCGATGCCAATATCATCACCCTCTATAAAAACAAAGGTGACCGCGGTGACTGCAACAACTACCGTGGAATCTCCCTGCTCAGCATAGTGGGGAAAGTCTTTGCTCGATTCGCTCTAAACAGGCTCCAGAAGCTGGCCGAGCGCGTCAACCCTGAGGCGCAGTGTGGCTTTCGTGCAGACAGATCGACCGTCGACATGCTGTTCTCCCTTCGTCAGATACAGGAGAAATGCCGCGAACAACAGATGCCCCTCTACATTGCTTTCATAGAAAATCATATACCATCATTAACAACTACTTTTTCAGGTGGATAGAAGTCCGGCGATTACATTCTATGACCGCCGAGGTAGTTATCAGAATCCTTCAGGACATCTCCACGACACATGGGATCCTGGATGAAATATCAGACAACGGACCACAGTTCACGAACAAATGTTTTACCCATTTTGCCGTGAAGATGGGCTTTCAGCATCTTATGCGCTTACTGAGGTATCTGCAGTCCAAAGGTGAGGCTGAACAAGGGGTGCAAACTTTACTCAAGAGAAATGAAGATCTTCCCATCTCACTCCTAATTTATCATTCAACGCCGGTAATGTGTGGATGATCACCAGCTGAATTACTATTGGGAAGAAAGCTAAGAACACAGCTTCCAGTATTGCCTCGACAGTTAATTCCTGGATTAAAGACTCAGACTACGAGAAAGTTTGTGAAAGAGAAAACCGCTACAGTAGGTAACAAACTCGGAATTATAACAGAAGATTCCGAGCGAGAAGCTCACCCAAATTAAACAATGGTCAAAAAGTTTGGATTTGTGACCTGGAACGGGAAGGTGGACTGAGAACCATCAGCGATCGTATGTTATATGAATAACTGAAGGGAACATACGAAGGAATCGGAGGAATGTCATTCCTATTCCGTAAAAGCAACAACCAGTGGCAAGATCCAGATGACGACGAACAAACCCAAACCGAATGAAATACTACAACCCGTAGAAACGAAAAACTAAGTCATCAACACAGACTTACTACTAAGACGAATGATCATCCCGGACAGATTACAACCAGATCGGGGAGGGTTGTCAAACCTCCGATGAGACTGAATCTGTAAAGTCAGAGACCTGGGGGAGAGAGGATAGTAGAGAAGTCATAGATGTATATTGTTACGACCGAGGTAGGAGGAGTGCACTGTCTTTCTAGTCCCATTCTCCGCAGGTCACAACATATATTTTAAAAATGTTTACCCAGTTACTGATTCGATCAATCATATACCCTCCTCTTTATCCCAGAATAAAATACACCAACCAGGTTTCTTGAATAAACAGCAAAATTATCAGTTTATCATCAAACAAGACTTATCCAGTAACAAAGCAAAGCATTAACACACAGATTGAAATAGGAAAGTTTCCTTTTTAAAATTCTCCCCACCCCCCCCCCCCCCAACCCCACACCAACACACAAACAGAAAAAAATACAGAAATTCTCTCTGCAGAGGTCTGTTACAAAAAAAAAAGACGAGAAAAACTTTTGTCAAATACCTGCTAATTCTTAAAGAAAAAAGAGAAGATAGGAAGGAAGTCAGTTGTCCCTTTTGGTCTGGTGTTCGGAGACGGGTCACTGGGATCTTTTCTAAAGCAGTTCTTTTCAGGTGGCATTGAGAATAAATCTGGCAGGTTTTTCCAGCTTCTCAGGAGAGATGCAGCACCAGGGAGTTTGGCTCTCCCACACTGGATCTTTACAGGGTTTCTTCAAAGAAGTAGAGAAAGTGGTGAGCAGGGTGGTTTCTTTTCCCTTGGCAGGCAAAACATCAACTGTCTTCAAAACAGTTCACACCCCAACTGAACTGGAAACACTATCCAAATCCCAAACAGAAAGTCAACCTCCTGACCGCCATAAACCTTGGCATGTGGCTTCTCTGTAAATATCTTCCCCAGGTCCCCGATATTTCTGTTGTTTATTGAGTTTAAAACACATGTTTTCCCGCACAGGTTGTTTTCAAACAAATCTCAAGTGTCCTTTCATTGAACTTGGTTAAAAAAAACACATCCATGAATCTTTTCAGTTTTATACAAGTCCTCAAAAAAATAAAATATTAAAAAATGGAAACACTTTCGTAACAATATATGCTTGGAGAAACGTGGGATAAAAACTTGGTGGGAGATATAGTATAAGGATGTAAAGGAGTAATACAGACAACAGTGAGAAAGACCCCTCCCACTGTAACAGGGATGATGTAACAGTCACATGAGATAGGCTGGACAAGAAGAAGGAGCAACACAGAGGAGGCTAGTTGAGGTGGCTTGTAGAGTGTGTATATAGTATAATGTAAATAATAAACAGCTCTGAGCTAATCTTTACCTGAGCCTTTCTCCAGAATACCCTGCAAATTTACTAATACAACAACACGCAACAGAAATTAGTGCTAAATTCTGTTGACTTCAGCAAATGAGAGGCAAGTGTGCATCACTGATGTATTCAACAATCTATACCCCAATGAATCATACAATAATTTATCTTTCTGCAACTATATCATGAATAAAATTCTCAAACAGCTTCGACATGGATCCCATTATAGTACATTCAGGTAAAAGAAACAGAGAATGAATTTACATTTATATAGCACCTTACACATCCCCTGTGTGTCCCACAACACGTCACAGGCAATGAATTACTTTTCAAGTGTGGTCCCTGCTGTTACGGAGCCAAACACGGCAGCCAACCTGAATGTTTTAAAGATCCAGGAAGAGTAGAGAGATAACTAGCCAGATAATCTGTTTCTGTGAGGTTAGTTGAGCAGTAAATATAGGCCAAGACACAGGGTTAACTCCCTTCCTGTTCTTTGAGTACTGCTCTGGATGTTTATTATGTCCATCCAAACGGATGAAGACACAGTCCGACATCTCATCCGAACAACGACACCTCCGACAGTGCAGCATTCCCTCGGAGCTGCACTGAACTGTCAGCCTAGATGATGTGCTCAAGACCCTGGAGTCGGACTTGAACCCATGGCCCTCTAACTCATTGAGGCGAAGGTGCTACCACAGAACCAAGCTGGCACAAAGGATACTAGTTTTGTTTGTAAGCAGTTAATGCAGGCCTGTGGCCCAACACAGGTCAAGTTTTTCCACTCAGCTGATGAGAAAGTTGGAAGAGTGCATGTGTAACCTCCGTGCTATCACCTAAATAACAGAGCCAATGCTGAGAAAGCAATTTCCCCTCTTTGTATATGTAATGTTTGGGGGCGAGTGAATAAAGTACAGAGCAATTAAGTAGCTTTGTAATTCAGTTGATTCATGCTGTTACCAAATCATTTTTCTTACTTTTCAAGGATCCCACATTAATTGGACTCAGATCCTCAATAGCACATTGTTGGTCTGTAAGGGCAAACTATGTACCCAGTGGCAGAGCTTGGCCACGAGGGGAACACATGAGCCCACCTCTCTATAGGAGGATTTTGCTACCCCCAACAGCCCTCAACAAACAGCTGTCAAAGAGCAGGATCTCGAGAACACAAAACCTAGGCTGACATTTTACTCTAGAACTGCACTGTCGGAGGTGTCCTCTTTTAGTTGAGACATTGATCTGAGGCCCTGTTAGATGAATGTAAAAGATCCCCTGGCACTAGTCCAAAGAGGAGCCCAATATCCTGGGCCAATAGTTATCCTTCAACCAACATCACTGAAACAGATAATATGGTCAATATCACATTGCTGTTTGAGGGCCCTTGCTGTGCGCAAATTGGCTGCTGCGTTTCCTACATTACACCAGTACTACATTGATTGTAAAGCACTATGGGATATCCAAGGGATTGTGAAAGACATGCATCTTTCTTTCTCCTTCTTACTAAGGACTCAACACCACCACTTCAAGTTGCAATCTCCTGCAACCAAGCATTAGAAACCAAGGATGTTTTAGTCCCCATGTTTCACATACACAATAATGAAGATTAATGAGACACCACTACACCCTCTGAAAATATACCTTAGTTTCCATTGATTCGAAATGTCAATGCTTCAAATTACACCTAAAAGTTGCGTCTCCATAATTTGAAGGCATTTATGGAGACATTCCTAATTTTGGGGACATTAGTTTCATCATCACAATATGCTGAAAGGTTCTGGTCCACATTCAATATTTGTACTTTTCTCAGGGATTGCAAGTGAAGGGCATATTCTCCTTACCTGCTGCATCAAAACCCCTCAAAATTAATTTTGAGGGGTTTTGATAGAATAGATAGGGAGAAACAGTTTCCACCGGCAGAAGGGTCAGTTACCGCAGGACAGGGTTTTAAGATAATTGGGAAAAAAATTCAGGGAAGAGGAGGAGGAGGGATGTTTTTACACAGTGAGCATCTGAAATGCATTGCCTGAAAGGGTAGCAGGAGCAGATTCAAAACTAACTTTTTAAAAAATGGATAAATACTTGAAAAAGAAACATTTTCAAGGCTATGGGGAAAGAGTAGGCGAGTGGGACGAATTGGATAGCTCTTTCAAAAAACCAGCACAGACACAATGGGCTGAATGACCTCCTTCTGAACTATTTGATGTTAACAAGGATATAAAATGACAGCAAATAAAACTGAAGATCAGTACTCTCCAAAATGGCAACAGATGTAAAAAAAAAAAACAGCTTTGCAACAGAATAATGTACAATACTCTAATAGCCCTTAAGAGACCTAGTAGAACAGCCAAGATCTCCAAGCTGGAGAGGGGCAGAGAGATGATGAGGCAAAATGAAAAGTAGTAATTAGTTGAAGCCAGACTAGGTTGTAGGAGGAAGAAAGGCAATGGGGAGTAAGGAGTTTCATAAACATGGAATGTTTATGTCTATGGATTATAGAATACTTTGTGAATTCCATTAAATGGTTTTTTAAAAGAAGCATTTTTTTTAATAAAATGCTGCCCATAAAATTGCTTCAGCCACAGCATTCTGGAAAATTAGCTATGTGTCCCTGGCTGGAGCTAATCAGAAGCCCAGCTCCTGAATACCAACAGATACAGTGCATGAGAAGAACCATGTCCCAAGTGCTAGAGCTACTTAACATGCATGGCTGTGCAATTAATCAACATCACAATCTACTCAAGACAACTTTAGCTTTAACAGCAGCACACACCAAAGAGGGCCTTTCAACTAATTGGAGATCGCAGGTACAAACCCTTTTAATATTAACTCTAGCACAGTGTGTGAGCAGTCCAAATGTGTTTTGTCACCAGGTTGCTTCCTCAGAAGAATAAGGAGAGCAAAGACAAAAATCACTGACTTAGTAAGATCAAAGCCAGTGGCAATGGACACATGTAATGTTTATGTTTCCCATGTTTAAAGAGGAGACAGGATGGAAGTTGGTCCTTTAGTATCTGGAACCACTCCTGGACATTGCACCGAGCGATTCATGAATACCCAGAGTTGGATATTGGTCTCAGTTGGTGCATTGTTGCATATCCCGTTTAACTTACTAATAGCACTCTGGCTCAGAAGGTCATGGGTTCAAGCCCCACTCCAGGGACTTGAGCACGTCATCTAGGCTGACATATCAGTGCAGTACTAAGGGAGTGCTGCACTATCAGATGTGCCATCTTTCAGAAGAGACATTAAACCCATTTGTCCTCTTAGATGGACATAAAAGAATCCGATGCAATATTTGCAAAAAAGTTGGGGGGGGGGGGGGGGGGGGGGAAGTTCCCCTGGTGTCCTGACCAACATTTCTTTGTACAAAATGGCAGTCTCATTTCCCCACATCACAACACTGACTAGATATCAAAGGCATTTTAGGATGTCCTGTAGCCAAGAAAGGCATGGTATAAAAGTACGTTCTTTCTTTCTGCTCACTGGAGCTTGCTCACATTGTGTGTTCAACACCACATATACCATAGGAGTTAGCAAATATGTATAGCTGCAATGAAGCCCACTCAGGAAAGGTTCAGGATGCCTTGGGTGATCATCTACTACTGAACTGAACCCAGATCTCAGAGACTAAGGGAGGACTCAGTGACAAACAACACCATTCTAGCTGTTGTTATGGCCAGGTGAGGAAGGGGTCCCAGGCTCCCCTTTCACCCCTTCTCTGGTTTGATCGCAACAGGGTTTATCCTCTTAACAGAGTGATTTAACTTATCACCTCAGCGAGCACTTGCTCCTGTTCCTCTAATTTAATTGCAAATGAACCAGACAAGTTTTCTTGAGTTTAAACAAGAAAGATGTAAGTTTATTATCCTTATCACTCTAAACTAGTTAAAATTACTAAAATTTGCTACGCATCCACACACAAATAGATTACAGAGGATAAAAGAGAGTTGTGAGGTTGGTGTAGAGTCCGTAATAAATGTAATTTAAATACTGAATCTCAGTTCCAGAGTTCTTAGTTGAAATTGTAGTCCTGAAGTCCTCACTGGGCTACGTGCACGGTTCAGGTTTGCTTCTCAGGTTTTGGAAGGCAGAAGAGGGGCTTTATCAGTGTCTCCTAGTTGCTGGCTGTAGGTTTGAGGCTTAGTAGTTGCAGCCGAGGCTTCTCTGGGATTTTACTGGAGAGGAGGAGAGAGAGAAATGTTCTCTTGCTGGATTTCAGTTACAGTCTGCCTTCTGAATCACCACTCACAAATCTCCAGAGTGGCCCAAGTAATCACATGAAATGACCACTTCTTTGTGTTTGAATGAGAATCTTCTGGAATGTTCTCTGAAATTCAAGGCTGTCCCCTCAGGCTGCCCAGACATACTTGTTGGGGGGAGGGGGTTGGCTCTTTCAAAGTCAATGGGTGGCAATGGCTTTTGACAAACAACATTGACAAGGCAATCTCAGATAAGTGAATCAGAGAGCACCACATTGTTCTGGCTAGGCTGAGTTAATCACATCTTTCTCCAGCCTTTGGTTTTTTTTCATATGCAAATTGTGTGTGGCCATCTTGGCTGCTAGCTGTTCTGTTTTAAAAGTTATTTGTAACAATTTCCAGTAAAAGTCTCAAGATGGCATGTGGGGTTTTTAGCACACTGTGACCAGACAGCCTCACCATTGGTCCTTTAGTCAAATTTCCCATAATAAATCTAGATAATTTTGATGGTCTGATCAATCTCATTATCCATATTATCTTCACCCAACTGTCCTCTTTCTTTTCCCAAACCTTGGTTGTAATCAGCAATGCTGACAGCAGAGATTTGGATATTGGAACAACAATCATTTCTTCCTTCCTATGTCAAGTTCTGCTCTGCACAAAACCCAATGCTGATCCTACACCATAAAATCCACTCAAATGCAATGGGGAAGAGTCGTGGGTTCACTATGTACATTGCATATCACGACGACATCAGAAAGTACTTCACAATGAATAAATTACTTTGAAGTGCATTTATATAGACAAATGCAGCAGCCAAGTTGCACAGAGGAACATCCCATCAACTGAAAATGAGTTAAATGACTATTGATCTGGTTTTTGGTAGTGTTGATTAAGGATTACCAGGAGAACTGGCCCTGAAAAAACACTTTTATATCCATGGAGTACTGTTAAAGACTAACTAGTGGGTTTTATAAACTAAATTTTAAAAAAATTGTTAAAGTTTTTTCAGAATAATTAAGCTTCTCCCTTTAACCCATGTGTATGTCCCAATCTTTAATTTGCTCTATGTCAAAAAATGGTTTAAAAGTAGTTTTATTTTTCTGCTTTTTGTTTCCTTTCCCCAGGAAAGTACTCTTTTTTTCCCCAAAAATATTCTTTATTCATAAAAATCTGTAAAAAAAAAATGCATTACAAAACAGTATCAAGTTGACATTCCAAAAAGTGCAAAGGAAATCAGTTTTCTTCAATACAAGAGTGAGTTGCCTCACAACCCTTCCATTCCATTTTACATGCCATGTACATTTTACAGCAAACCCATATTTGGTGTATACAGCCCAAGGGGTTTCCCATGGGTCCAGCCCCTCAGTTCACTTTGGTGGGAGGACCTTACACAGTGGTCTTTCCCCATTGAGCCTTTGCAGCGGCTGCCCCAAGCTTTGGTGCGTCCCTCAGCACGTAGTCCAGGACCTTGGAATGTGCCAGTCTGCAACACTCGGTCGTGGACCGCTCTTTGCACTGGAAGACCAGCAAGTTTCAGGCAGACCAAAGAGCGTCTTTCACCAAGTTGATAGCCCTCCAGCAGCAGTTGATGTTTATCTCGGTACGCTGCAATCAGTTGTAATACCACTGCACAGCGATAGAGGTGAAATTCTCACCCGAAAGATCACTGAATCTCTGAGCGAGATTCACTTCAAGGTCAGAAGTGAGAGCCACAGGATCTCTTACATCTACTTGAGCAGGAAGGCAGCACCTTGTCTGATTATCTCATCTAAAAGGCGGCATCTCCAACAATGAAGCACTTCCTCAGTACTGCACTGAAGTGTCAGCCTAGATATTATGGGCTGGGTTTTGCAGTCAGTGGCAAAGCAAGAGTGCTCGCTTGAATTAAGTCTCCCTGACAGTTCTCCCGATGTACTTAAGTACATTCTTTGGTCTCTATTTCATCCGTAAGCATTTGCTAAGAAAATTTTACAACACTGCCATAGAATTGGGCAGTATGAGGTACAAGTACACTGGTTATAGAATGGTAAAGCACAGAAGGAGGTCAATTCACCCATCGTGTCTATGCCAGCTCATTGGTACAGCTCTCCAATTGAGACCAGTCCCCTGCTCTTTACCCATTGAACTGTAATTTGTTTTCCCTTCAAATAATTATACAATTCTCTTTTGAAATTTACTATTGAATTTGCTTCCACCACCCTTTCAGGCAGTGCACTCCAGATCACAACAACTCGCTGACTACCATTGTTTCAAGTTACCTCTGGGTCTTTCACTAATCAGCTTAAATCTGTACCCTCCAGTTACTGATCCTTCTGCCACCGAAGCTGTTTCTCCTTATTTACACTATCAAAAGCATTCATGATTTTTTGAACGCCTCTAACAAATCTCTCTTAGCCTTCTCTACTCTAAGGAGAACAACTCCAGCTTCTCCAGTCTCTCCACATATCTGAAGTCCCTCATCCCTGGTACCATTCTAGTAAATCCCTTCTGCATCCTTTCCAAAGCCTTGACATCCTTCCTAAG
The DNA here is from genome assembly GCF_036365525.1 of Heterodontus francisci. Taxonomy (NCBI): domain Eukaryota; kingdom Metazoa; phylum Chordata; class Chondrichthyes; order Heterodontiformes; family Heterodontidae; genus Heterodontus; species Heterodontus francisci. The sequence continues at coordinate 17,999,328 of NC_090379.1, forward strand.
GTGCAGTGCCCAGATTGAACAGAATACTCCAGCTGACACTGTGTTTCATAAAGGTTTAGCATAATTTTTTTTTTGCTTTTGCCCTTATGCCTCTTTTAATAAAGCAAAGGATCCCTTATCAACCCGTCCTGCCACCTTCAAAGATTTGTGTGCATACACCCCCAGGTCTCTCTGTTGCCTTTTAAAATTGTACCATTTAGCTCATATTGCCACAACCGACGGAAGGAAAACCAACAGTGCTCAACACTGGTGTTCCCTCCCGCAACCAGCGTTTGTTAAAAACAAAAACAAATTGTAAACCCACACTACATATCAACATATTTGAAACCTTTGCCATGTCAATGGACCAAAATAATGTTCACAGAGGAATTTGAACCCATATCACCCATTAATAGAACAAGAGCATGTTTGCAGGGCAAACACTTTAAACTCGTGCCACACATCAATAGGGCAAGAGAATCTTCGGAGTGTTATCATTTTAAACCCATGCCACACATCAATAGAAGAGAACATTAAATTATAAGCATTCTAAATCCAAAAGAGAATACAGTAATGAGCACTCGCTCTTCTTTGAACTACCCTGCAATAAAACTATAATGAGATTTAGTACTACATTAAGATCAATTATTTTCACCCTACTTAATTAACTTTACCTAATTTCTTGCCAGACTAAATCCTTCACACGTTGCATAAACAGGAGCTATTATCAACAATATCAGGATATCAGCAATATCACACTTGTGACACCTACTCACTAGTGAATTAAGTCAAGCCCCCATGCAGGATATGCATCACATCACATGAGTTTCAACATGTCCATACTTAATGGATATATTTCTAGTTAGTAAAAAAGTGCGGTAATTGAATTTTGTTGTGATCAAAAGATTTTGTGAGAAGCTTGGGACAGTGCATCAATGGTAGTACCACCTATTTTAGGATCACTTAACTTGCAACAGCATCAAAAGCACCCAGCAAGCTACTGATTTATCCTTTCACACTTCCTTTTCACATTTCCAATCTTTATACAGTGTCCCATAAGGAACACACATTCTAATCAAAGCTGAGGAGGTCAGTTATAGATCACATTAAACAATAACATGTGAATCAGTAAATTATAACTACAGCTGGTCCCATGTACAATCAACTCTGAAGAAGTCAAATCCTGCAGAAAGGGAAGATCGCCATCCAGACCTTTCATAAAATGGGAAATCATGTACAACAGTGCTGCCACATTTGTAACCTTTCTTATAATTCAAGCATGAAATGACTTTATAACAGCAGACCGCTCAGGGGCCTGAATGATGAGACTTCCTCTTCAAAATCTCCCTTCACATTGCCAGTGTTTCATAAACCCCAATTACACTTACTTCTGCTCACAGATATGGTAAAATATTTCTATGTGGAACTGATGTTATGAGGCAGCAAAGGGATCTCTCCCTTCTCTCCCCCAACCCACAACACCACGAAAGGAGATTACCAGCATCCATCACCAAGCCAAAATGCACATTTGGAGAAAATACGTTATCCATGTTTTTTCACCAATTTCCTCCATGCCACACTCCCATCCTCCACCTTCACAAACTCCACCTTGTGCAAAACTCAGCCACATTAAGTCCCATTTGCCCATCTACTCTCTAGCTTACGCTGGCTCCCTCACTCCAAATGCATTGAATGCAGAAGCTCTTAACTTCAAACCAATCCACAGCCTTGAAGAAAAATGCCCTAAGAATTATCTTTAAGTGTGCCACTTCAGCCCTCCTCTCCCGAATTCGGCCCCTAAAGCCCCTCACCTTCTATTTCTCACTCCAACTTCAAAAACGTACTCAAAATCTATCATCTTGACCAAATTTTCAGTCAATTCTCCCACAAGTGAGCATCCATTCCTTTGTCATGGGCACAGTGGAGCAATGATTAAATTACTGGAGCAATAATCCAGAGAACGTGAGTTCAAATCCCAGCATGGCAGTTTGAGAATTTGAATCCAGTTTACAAAATCCGGAAATTTAAAAAAAAGTAAAAGTTTTGGATTGTCCTAAAAACCCAGCTGGCTCATGAAAGTTCTTTAGGGAAGGAAACTTTCCGTCCTTATGTGACACCAGGCCTATACACCTACACCAACATATTTGACTTTTGACTCTAAACTGTTACTAATAAGTCAACCCACAACCACCTTCCTATTACAATTATGGGTGGGCAATAAATGCCAGCCTTGCCAGCGAGGCCTATATTTTAACTTTAAAAGGTGCTTTAAAAATTATGTTTGCCATTCTTGCTATATTAAACCCTGCAGAAAGTATTTTTTTCATTCTAATTAGTGGTTTGTGAAACGGAGCAATTACCCTGGCAACTCGACTGAGGTTACCAAAATGTCCATGTCTGAAGGGGACAGGGAGCTTCAATTTGTTTTGCATCTAACTACAGCTGACCTGGAGTGCTTGATGCTGACATTGAGTGCCCAAAACCAGAAATGTTTCATTGTTCTAGCAGTAACATACTCCCCTTTGAAGATCTCAAAAATTTACACAGCAGAAAAAATGGTTAGGAACAGCAGTTCACCGCACTGCCCAGCTGAGTATTTTAATTTCATCCATATCAGTCAAAAGTCAATAAACCATGATCAAAAGCCAACGTATAGTTAGACATGATTTGCAAATTGCCCAGAGGCTTCTTCATTCTCAATTACAAAGCTGTAAGTTATCTTTGGTTTGTTTATTAAAATAAGCTTTCGACATGGCTCAAAGTTACTGACCAGCAGCTCCTCTGGGCATCAGTCTCCATCTAAATGTATTAATATTTGCCAAGACTGAGAGATCCTTGCTACAATCGACATACTGGCACAATATACTGAGGTGATGCATCTGGAAGGCTCAGTGACAATATTTTTAAAACCCAGAAGGGCAGTACGGTGAAGTGCTATTCAGATCCATTTCTGCTCTTCCCTCAAAAATCTTTGTCAATTTAACAATGCAAGAGTCATTGCAGCTGGGGCAAAACTCAGCCACATTAAAGTCCCATCTGCCCATCAACTCATTGTTGCTAAATTACGCTGGCTCCCTCACTCCAAATGCATTGAATCTGGGAGCCCTTAACTTCAAATCCATCCACAGCCTTGAAGAAAAATGCCCTAAGAATTATCTTAAGTGCGCCACTTCAGTCCTCCTCTCCAGAATTCTGCCCCTAAAGCCCCTTACTTTCTCTAGCCCTACAACACTGAGAACTCTGCACTCCTCCAACTCTGGCATCTTGTGCATCCTCCACTTCCTTTACCCCACCATTGGCAGCCATGCCGTCAGGCATCTAGGCCCTCAGCTTTTCACCAGACATCCCAAAGCGCTTTACAAGCAATGAAGTATTTTTGAAGAGAAGTCACTGTTGTAACGTGGGAAACATGGCAGCCAATTTGCACACAGCAATCTCCCGCAAACTGCAATGTGACAATGGCCAGATAGTATGTTTCTGTGATGTTGATTGAGGAATAAATATTGGCCAGGACACTGGGGAGAACTCCCCTGCTCTTCTTCAAAATATTGTCATGGGATCTTGCACTGCCACCTGAGGGGGCAGATAGGGCCTCAGTTTAACGACTCATCCAAAGGAAAGTTTTATGTAATTAACTTCATTTGGTCTACTTTTTAATTTTTTTTAAACTAATTTCTTTAACCAGTTTGAATTAATTAGGTATTAGTCATAGTTCCTATTTTTCACTGCCAACTTGCACCAGGGGCTAAAACACTGGCAAGATTTTCAATACTTATTTTCTCAAGCTTACACAATCCACAACAAGTGTTAAAGGCAAAAAGAAGCACCTTCCTCCCCCTCTGCACCAAACAGCCACAACTTACCAAATTCTCAACTTCCCACTCTGTTCACCATCCACTCAGTTAAAGTTGCAATCTGTGGTTACAACTCTGTGCCGGAGCTCTCAGTTACACCATCACCACTTATTGTCATTTAATTGCTCCTGCCCTCCATCCTGTAACTGACCTTTCCCTTTTGTTCTTTTCCTGCACCCATCGACACCCAAACCCCTCTGCTTCATTAAGGAGGTCCTCATTGAAACCTGCCGCCTTCTGCAGCCACAACTGCAGCCTCAGAGCAGGGCGAGGACGGCATTCCCAGTGGCTGTGAAGGTGACGATGGCTATGAGCCTTTATGTATCTGGCTCCTTCCAGGCTGGAGTAGGCGATATTCGCAGCATCTCTCAGTTTGCCATCCATTGTTGCATAAGGGAGGTCACTGAGTCTCGGTATGCTGAATACATTTCATTCTTTCTTGCCAGAGAAAGATCAGGTGGAGCGAGCACACAGCTTCCCAAGGATTGCAAGCTTCCCCATAGTGTAGGATGCCATTGGCTGCACACACATCACTTTGCGAGCACCACAACTGGAAGGTATTCCACTCCCTCAACATGCAGTTGATGTTTGACTATACACAGTATTTAATGCAGGTCAATGCCTGGTATCCAAGCAGCAGTCACGATGCCTTCATTCTGTGGCAGTCCAATGTACCATCTGCACTGTAACACACACACACACCCACACACTCCCCACACAGCATGCATAAAGCAAAAGCCAAGTAGCCACAAAATGTGATCGAACATACAATTGGGGTGTTTAAACAACACCTCCACTGCCTGGACTATTCTGGAGGAGCTCTGCAGTAATCAATAGAGCATGTGTCAAGATTTGTTGTGCTCTGCTGCATGCTGCACAACCTGGCCACTCTGAGGGCACAGCCCTTGACACCAGCTATACACTGATCAGCTGAGGAAAGGAGGAGGAAGGGAAGAGGCAACCAACACCTTGCTGGCCAGGCTGTCGGTGATCGATTCGTCTGACTGAGATACCAGTAAACGCAACCCTAATTCTTCATTCACCAACAGTTCCACACCTTACCTTCCCTCTGTTACTAACCACTGCCGTGTCTCCTTGGTCACACTACTAAAGTAAAAGCCCGGTCAAAAATACATTCCAAACCAAATTTATAAATCAAACATTGCCATATTGCATACAAACGTCAATTAATCACCCTTGTCCATTCCTTTAGTGCTCGTCTTCTGTGGGGGCCTTTGCCTGTCCTATTGCTCCTATGCAGTGCTACTCTAGTGTTTCCTGCATGACTGGAGGAAGGGTACTGGCTTTCACAGGAGAAGACTGCAGATGGCCTTGCAGGACGCCTTCGAACACCTCTGGTCATAGAAGGCCCAGTTTCGGACTGCACTACATCAACATGGGGAGCAGCAGTCTGGGCTGGCTGGCTGGCTGACAGGTAACAGCAAGGGCACTGACAGAGTGGCAATGGTAGGACAAATGCTGTCATCCTGAGAGGGAACAGCAGTTTTGTGACCCACAGTGTCACTGTCATTCTCTTAGGGCAGCACCTCAGCAATGTGTTGAAGGACAGATTCTGGACTGCTGTGACACCTGAAAGCCTATCTGAACACCGGTATCCATAGATATGATGGCAGAAGTTTAAATTTGCATGGCAGCAGGCTGAGCTTGCATGACTTCAGTCTGAATTCCACTGAAGCACTCAAATGTTGTGTGGCTTCTGCTTGTGTTGCCATGGAAGCTGAAACATCAGGCATCAGACGCTGCATCACTAACGGGTCCACAACTGTGCTACGCTGGAGAGGAAGGCCTCCAAGCTCTACACAAAGCCCTGTGCCAAGTTGGTACCAGACTCCTCCATGCTCCTTGACATCGCTATGCAGGCTTTCTAGCAGGCTTGCCAATGCACCAAGCATTTCAGCGTGTATACCCATCAACCTTCTTCAGGCTGCTCCACTGAAATCTTCATTTGAGTCCTGTGCAGTCAGATCCCTTGTCCCCTGCCATGACCAGTTGTTCTGGTGTCCCACCACATGCAGATCCTGCCTCTAAACTATCCTCTGAAGTACTTGCAGTGTCAGTATCTGAGCTGATGGCTGTGAATGTGAGAATGAGTAGAAGTGTTTCACCATCATCACTGTCTTCCTGCTTTTTCATCTCTTTCACTTCCACCTCATCAGGTGGCAGCTCTTGAGTATCTGAAAGAAGAAAGGCACAAGGGTAGGAATGCGGTGAGAGGAATGGTGGGGTAAGCAAAATGTGCACGTTAAAGCCGCGTTCAGCTTGCAATGAGGGGGAAGTGGGATTTGAGAAGGTGTCTTAGGCATAAGGATACCATTACCTTCAATGTTTCAACCCTATGCCATTGGCTTTGGCCACTCCAGTGATGACCAGCAATGTTTCCTCCATGGGGATAAGGACGTAGCTGTGCCTGTTCCCCGCCAGTTAGCTGCTGCTGCCTCCAGTTATGCACCACCTAGTCCTGCAGGAGAGAGAGAAGTGTGTCAGTAAATGTCGTGCAATGTATTTAGGTGATATGGCGATCATGGATGAATAGCTGGCAGTGTGAGAGACGTGGGTGTGAGGGTGAGGTGAAGCTATGAATGCTAGTTAGGAGTCCTGATAGATAGAGATTGCTGTTAGCTGAGAGATAGGGGGGATGGCACATTGAGCAGCGTTTGAGGCTAATGGTGCAGTTGGTGGGATATGGCTTTTCAAAATGTATTCACTGACCTTGACCAGTTGTCATAGAGTCATAGAGTTTTACAGCACAGAAACAGGCCCTTCAGCCCAACGCGCCTGCGCCGACCATCAAGCACCCGTCCAAAACTATTCCCACTTGCCCGCAGTTGGCCCGTAGCCTTGTATGTTATGGCGTTTCAAGTGCTCATCTAAATACTTGTTAAATGTCGTGAGGGTTCCTGCCTCTACCACCCCCTCAGGCAGATTCCAACCACCCTCTGGGTGAAAAACTTTTTCCTCAACTCCCCTCTAAACCTCCTGCCCCTTACCTTAAATCTATGCCCCCTAATTTCTTGCGGCCCACTGTGGATAGATGACATCTCTCCTCCTGCCCACCTCCTGCACCAAGGCCTCCAGTGCAGCATCAGAAAATCTTCGAGCCCGTTCCCTGCCATGTTGTGCCATCCTTCTGTCTTTCCCAGGTCAAACTCACTTTTCCAATGACTTCCAGCACCTGCTCCAGCCAAAACACTCCTCCACTTCAAGAGGTGCAGACTTGCTTTTAAGCAGTGCAAGCTAACTTGGATTCATGCTGGCCTCTCACGATTTTGCAGCTCTTGCTCATGCGTGTAGACACGCAACAGCATGCTGAGCACAGGTTGCACGCTCCAATCATTTAAATGAGCAGGCAGCATGCAGTTTGTGTCCAGCCTGCATCAGAAGCAACAGATGTTTGTTAATGGCACTTTGCAATCCCTGCGCCTATTCACGGGTCTTGTTGAATTGCACAATGATTAACTCAGTTTTGCTCTCTCCATAGATGCACCCTGACCTGCTGAGTGTTTCCAGCATTTTCGGATTGGATTTTCAACATCAGCATTCATTTTTGATTCTATTTTACCACTCTAATTAGACGCCTCCTCATGCTATATACTATTCCCCAACTGAAAGAGCAGACAAGCGACTGCTCAACCCTCTACTGCCACTTTACAAAAAGCAGGTGAAGTGCGTGACCATGGGCCTCTAATGAGTCATCCTTCTCCACAAATGAAAATATCTTTCTTCTAACTCAAAGCCTCCACAGATTGGCAACTCAGCAGCTGAGGAAACACTGCGGAGACCCTCGCCTTTTAAACCGAACCAATGGTAGCAGGCCAGCCACATCATGGGGCTACCTGGATTGCTGTCAGTGTCGGTGTTCAGCAAGGCGCACTAACTAAAATTCCCTACCAGTTGGGGCCACGATATGGTACTGGGATGTTGTTCAGTGCAAGAGCTAGCTTTTGCCCCACAGCAGTGTTTTTTCAATAAGGTATTGTTTATACAATTCAGCACGTGTGTTGACACAGTCACTTTGCAACCAAATGAGCAAAGCCAGAGGGCTTCATTTTCCACGCAAATACCTGTAGAAATGTTCACAAACGTTATCGTGAGCCTTTGTGTTTGACTGTTGCACATGGCCGGTCAAACTGCAACCAAGCTGGCTGCTTTTAAAAGGGTGGCTCAGTAAGAATTGAGCACAAAGTCCAGGCTTTCATTCCCAGTGCAGTACTGAGGGAGTGCTACACTGTTGGAGGCGCCATCTGTCAGATGAGGTGTCAAACCAAGGCACAGTCTACCCTCTCAGGAGGACACAAAGGGCGGCACAGTGGCGCAGTGGTTAGCACCGCAACCTCACAGCTCCAGGGACCCGGGTTCGATTCCGGGTACTGTCTGTGTGGAGTTTGCAAGTTCTCCCTGTGTCTGCGTGGGTTTTCTCCGGGTGCTCCGGTTTCCTCCCACAAGCCAAAAGACTTGCAGGTTGATAGGTAAATTGGCCATTATAAATTGTCACTAGTATAGGTAGGTGGTACGGAAATATAGGGACAGGTGGGGATGTTTGGTAGGAATATGGGATTGGTGTAGGATTAGTATAAATGGGTGGTTGATGTTCGGCACAGACTCGGTGGGCCAAAGGGCCTGTTTCAGTGCTGTATCTCTAATCTAATCTAAAGAAGAGCAGGGAAGTTCTCCCCAGTGCCCTGTCAATATTTATCCCTCAACCAACATCACTAAAAAAAGCAGATTATCCAATTGCTGTTTGGGGGGCCTTGCTGCCATCTTTCCCGATATCAGGTCTTCTCAACAGGAAGTTTGCTATAAATATTTGCAGTCTCCCCTCTATATGGCAAGAAGTGGAATAGTCTCAGCAATACAAAGATTGTGCATGCGCAGTCGATTGAAGTCCTTACTGTTGGATACTATTTGTACGTGAGACAAATCCCTTTGCGACTGTCACTGACTTTTACAGCTGTATTTATCTCTAAGTTTTTTTTGATCCAGCCCATTCGCTCCCATGTAAACCACTCACCACTTTCAACTATTGAATAAAATAGCGTAAGTTGTAAATTCTCTTCTGGGGGGGGGTGGGGTTAAAACCTGAGTCAGGGATGACAGGGAAATCAACGAGTTAGTCCAACATTGCATGAGCCGAGTTAGAGCGAGCCTTCCTTTTAACCCTTTTCTTTCCCCTTGCGCGCAGCCACTTTGTGTCAGTTGGAAGCTGCTTGCACGTTTGAAAAGAGACCTTTTTTCTTGATTAAACTGGTGTTTGAGAGGAGGGGTTGTGATCAACAGAGAGAGTGCCTGAGTCACTTGGCCTTAATGGGAGAGGGGGTAAGGAAGGGTAGAAAGAAAGAGATTTTCCAGTCTCTGGGCCTGCAGCAAGACCATAATAATCAGGATCCGGGGTGACGCTCTCTCCTTCAATGTCTTCAGTCAGCATTCACAAAATAGCTGAAGGTCATGATTTTCCTTGTACCTCAGACACTGCATTATGTTCATGGCTTCTCTGACACATGGACAGGCCTGGTCTGGGCACTCGTGTGCTTTGAGATAGAGCCGGCTGTTTGTAAAGGGGTTGGGGAGCTGCTTTTGTCGCCGAACAATTTATAGCAATAAGATCAGGTGGGTTAAGTCACTCAGGGCCCGGTTTATTTCGCCATTTCTCTCATGTGCCATCCGCCTTCGCCATTACTGGTGCTGTTAATTCAAGTCACTGGCTTTCGCCACTGTATTGGGGTTTAGTATCAAAATAGAGGGAAGTTCTGATTCCAAAATGGAGGATACGGATTTGGAATTTAAGTCCAGTCCGACCAAGTGTGCACAAAACAAGCCGGAAGCACGCACTGCGCTTGTTGCTGCTGTTGCATTTCCTGTTCATCAAATAGTTGATGGGTGAACATATAATGTAAATTTAGGACGTAATAAATTCTTCTTTACCCAGGGTGTAATAGAGCTACTTCAGCGACAGCAAGATAAATTACAAAGTACAGGAAAAATACTTATAAACCTACTTGTGCAAAGCTGGATTTTCATCAATGGCATCAATGAACTGAGGGACTGAGCCAGGATGAACATCGACCATGATTTTGCTCACGTGCTTGTCAAAGATTCCTCCGTGCCTTGACAGAATTGTTGCTCAACACCAGTAACATTACGTGAAACCAAAATAATAAATATATATGCCTAATTATAGAACTAATTTTTATATAGAAAAAAATACTGGTGCTGTGTAATAGCGGCCATGAAATGTTTACAACACCGGGGTGGGGGGTTGGGGAACAACAGCGACCATATTTCAGTCGTACTTCATTGGTTTTGGGACGTCCGGAAAGACATTATATAAATTCAATTTCTTTCTTTTATTCACTCTCGGGATGTGGGCAGTGCCGTCAAGGTCAGCATTTATTGCCCATCCCTAAATACCCTTGAGAAGATGGTGGTGAGCTGCTTTCTTGAACTGCTGCAGTCCATGTGGGGTAGATACACCCACAGTGCTGTTAGGCAGGGAGTTCTAGGATTTTGACCCAGTGACAGTCAAGGAACGATGATATAGTCAAAGTCAGGATGGTGTGTGATCATGTATCTTACACAGACGATAACTGCTCGGCAGTATTACCATCAAGTGATGACTGAAAACCGAGGAAGCAATTATCAGAAAGGAAATGCTGATCGGTGATAATGAAAAATAACAACTTGCATTTATATAGCAACTTTATCTGCATATCGAGAAACCCACATGAAAGGAAAATTGCTCAGAGTGCAGGTCACTGCCAAGGACAAAGGAGTGGGACAGAAGATTCAATAGATGAAGGAGCAGTAACTGGTGACACCAACTTAGGATCTTGAAAGCAGGAAAAACAGAGAAATAAGGAGTGCTACAGTTTGCAAATCATTGGAAAGAATGAGAAAAGAGTGCAAGGATGTTGCGAGGAGGTGGTTCATGCATGGCAGCACATTTTGGAGCTTAATTAGTATTAATAAAATAATTATTAATAAATTAATAAAACTCAAGAAAGATTGCACAAGAGAGAGGGCTTGGAGAGACAAGCTGAAACAATAATACTGCTATAGGTGCTCAGTATAATTCCCAGGATTAAAGCTGGATAAACCTGCTCTGATTACATGATACAGTAATCAGTAATCCTTTAGACAATGTTTTCCATTTACAAAAAACTGATCTAAAGGATTCAAACTGCTGGGAAGATGGATAGAGAGCGCTATCTCATACAGATTCATGAGGTTGACGGCTAGGCAGTCATTTTGTCAAGTGATGACTGAAAACCGAGGGAGTGATTATCAGAAACCCATCAATGATACTCCAGTCTATAAATCAGTCTTTGATATCGATTATTCACTGCATAATATTTACAACAATTAGCTAACTGGTAAAACATAGCTGGTTTTGCATAATACATGGCAGGGGCCTCCCATCTCCAGCACAGAGACACTGAAATTTCCCTGGGTCTTATTTTTAATGTGTTGATTAATACACAAGATGAAGTTCCTTTGTTCACTGTTTCAAGTTGTTGAAAAGAAACTGGTTAACAACCTTTAAAATACCAAACATAAGAAATACATCTGAACACATTACCGCACATGTTCTGATCATCCACTGTTAAGGTCCATCATAACACCCAGGATTGCCAACTCTGGTTGTATTTATTCTTGGACGTTTCATCACAAACGCCAGCCTTTATTGCCCCCCATATCGTCACACAGTCTTTTTTTCCTATTTAGTATATTTGTAATCTTCAATTCCAAGAGACTCCAGGGCAGTCCTGGAGGGTTGGCAACCCTAACTTAACATTACCATTTGAGAACCAGACAGCACTGATTTCAAGGCGATTGGTTACAGAATCAACAATGACGTGAGGAAAAACTTTTTTTCCTCAGCGAATGGAATGTACTGCCTGAGAGTGTGGTGGAGGCAGATTTAATTGAGGCATTCAAAAGAGAATTGGATAATTATCTGAACAGAAAATATCTGCAGGGCTACAGAAAAAAGACAGGGGAATGGGTCTAGTTAAATTGCTCTTGCAGAGAGCCAGCACAGACATGATGAGCTGAATGGCCTCCTTCTGTGTTGTGGTAATTCTATGATTCTACCCATACAGAAACTGAGAGAACAAAGAACGATCAACTCCAAGTTTATTAATTGATACAGATAATGTATCAGAACCCTCCCCATTCCAGCAACGCCCCACCCCCCTCTCCAAAACCTACCTTGATGCAGGCTGGGTTGGCCTATGAACCATCTGATATTGGACCGACCTGGAACCAGCAGGCTACCGCAGGGCACCCACTAGAGGCTCTATGGCAATGAAGTTCACTGTCAAAATAGACCAGGCTTCCCACTGGCACCACGGGCAGCTGGTGCACTCCATTGATCATCCCTCCCCCAATAATCAACGTCCACCCCGTGACTTCAGCCTAACCTAAAAGGAATGGCTGCTATTACACGAAGATAAAATCCCTTCATGTCTTACCTTTGTCATAACACTTACAAATGAATTCCGCCCGATAAACATTAACACATTGGCGATAGCTACAAATGGGAGCCTGTCTGATGATATTCGGTAACCAGATACTACCAAAACGCACTGTGAGAGCACAAAATACAAGGAAACCCTGCATAGAGAGTGCAAAATATAAGAGTACAGACAATGCAAAATACAAACCAACATAAGAGAGTGAGTGCTTCACATTGCCACACATCTCGTAGAAAAGTTGGATGCTCATTAAATATTCACCAAGGTCCTTACCTCAGAATCAACAAGATGGTCATAAAGCAACATGGTATTGATAAAGGAGACAGAGTTTCAGCTGCCTGGAGGAAGCTAGCAATTCATACTGACAGCTATCGGAAAATAGGCTCCCCTTTTTATTTAAAATTTAAGAAAGAGAAGACTTTAATGCTCACTTCAGCAGCTTTTGTGTCTACGTTTATGAAGCTGTTTGCAAGGTCATGATTAAAGCTTATAAGCATGGCAACAACTTACGGGTGAGCTCAGCAATGTTTGGCCAGTAATCTATAAATATACTTGAATCCCGCTAAACACATAATTACATTGCCCAAAAAGGACCAGGCTGTTCATTACTAAAATGTCCTGGAGGCTTTTACTGACCAATCATGATCATAGACTCTGAAATTTATCCCCCAACTGTCGGGTCCATTGGATCCTGCTCTTCAATAGACAAGACAATACTCCATGATTAGTGTCTAATTACAGGTCTGGGGAAGTTGCTGAGGTGGAGGTTTTGCTTCTCCAAGGAGGAGGAGAGAGATCAGAGTTCAAGTCCAGCTTCCTGCCCAGTGCAATGTGCTGTAGAGATATGAGATTTCCAGTCATAAGTCACGAGGCTTAGGCCTATAAAGAATCCTTTTTATCCAGGGGATCCTCAGTGCTTTCCTAAATCCAGGCAACCGGAAACACTCGATGCTAGAACTTGCCCACAGAACTCTAGCCCCTACAAGCATGCGAGTCCGAGCCAGAAGGGGTGATGTATCAACTCCACCTGAAACTCATTTGGCTGGGTCATGAAGCGTCGTCGCATTATTTTGATCATGAAAGAGTGGGCTATTGCCAACGTATCAATTACCAAAGTGCACCAATGGCGTACCTCAGTAAGCATCGTATGAAAAACTTCACTGTGATTTCATAAATATTGCAAGGCACTTTAATCTTCAGGAAAAAATAGTAGCAATCTGGACCCATTTCACAGGCTGAAACCCGCCCCCAAATAATGGCTATTCTTCTTCTCCCCTTTATCACCCTTTTGCAAGCTGTCTCATCTCTAATTCTCCCTGCCCTTCTCTCTCTCATTTTTCGTCATCACAGCCCATTTGCCCATATGAAAAATGTTTCCTGCCCCAACTAGGGAGGCACATCTTTCCCAGCATCCTTGGTAAAAGTGAAAGCTGTCCAGCAAGAATCTAGACCCCTATATAGTTTTAATCAGAGAGTTTCGCTCCCACTGTGGATGCTGCAATGGTTTATGCCGTAGAGCATTCTCGTCTTCTCACTATCTAATACATTACAACTCAAACATGTGTCAGCTTGCAAACAAGTAGTACGAGATCATGAGACTCGGATGAGATGGTAGCCTTGAGTTTTTCTCTCACCTCTGAATTTCCAGTAAAAAAAAAGTCAAAACTTTATGCTTGCCTTTGAAAATAGTTGCTTGAAACCTTCCTTATAACTAAAGCATAGACTTTGTTCACTCACACCATGAAAAAATTCACATACACTTACTACCAAAGAGCTGAAACCAAGTTAGCTATGAAAAGAAATTATCATAAACTCACATGAACACCAATGAGATGGACAACCAGTTACTCTGTTTTGGGTGGTGTTGGTTGAGGGAGGAATGATAAAGAAATAAAGACTTACATTTCTATAGCGCTTTTCACACATGACTTTGGACATCTCAAAGCACTTTAGAGCCATTGAAGTAATTTTGAAGCGTAGTCACTGTTGTAATGTAGGAAACACAGCAGCCATTTGTGCACAGCAATGTGATAATGAGCAGATAATCTGTTTTAGTGATGTTGGTCGACGGATAAATATTGGCCAGGACACCGGGGAGAACTTCCTTGATCTTCTTTGTATGTTGGCATAGGTACTGGGTGAACTTGCAGCTCTTCAAATATTGCCGTGGGATCTTTTGCATCCAGTTGAACTAGCAAACAGGCCCTCAAATTAACAGCTTATCCAAAAGACAGCACCTCTTACAATGCAGTGCTCCCTCATTACTGCAGCGGAGTGTCACCTTACATTATAACCCACAAGAAGTGCAGGAAATGAAGACCTGAATAAAACAAGCAGTGAAAGTGCAAAAAAGGGTTTAAATTCTTTCAGCAACCCTTTGTTCCAAAGTAAACTTCTTCCCTACTTAACTTTCGTGTCTGCTGAGTTTTTCTTTTAAAAGACACGATGTTAAAATTGACAAATATGTTACCAGCAGCAATAGAAATCTGCAAAAAACATTATCATTTAATCTTAGAGTTGCCAGGCCCCAGGAGATGAATTAATCACAGTGTCAAATTTAATCTGTTAAACATGTATAGAGTGCCAAATGAAACCCCAGCTGGATATCATATCAAAAATACAAACTAGCCAGTTGAGCCCACTCACCACCCACCAATAAGTTAAGGCTTCAATATTCTTCCTGATGAAGCACTGGGGTTTCCAACTCTGGTTGGACGTATTCCTGGAGGTTTAATCACATGTCCTCAACAGCCCCGCCCTGTCACTGGTTACCTGACGTAACCATCCTCACAGCACAACATCTTCCCAAGCCAATTGGAAAGTGAACAGAGTCTTCATTATATAACTGGGTAATTCTTGACCGTCAGTCAAACAGCACATTTTCCCATCTCCCATAATAATTTTATGAATAATAAGCAGATGTAACTCCAGGGCAATCCTGGAGGGTTGGCAATTCTATGTCGCACTGCCATTCAGATAAAAAGAGCCGGTGCTCATTTAGCTGATCTCAGCCAGGGTCAACACATTACCACAGGACTCAATATCCACTCCCTCCGCTACCAGCACACCATGACACAAATCTACAGAATGCACTGTCGCAACTCACCAAGCTTACTATAGTAGCCCCTGCCAACCTCGCAACTTCCTGCAACCGAGAAGAGAAGCAGGACCGGCACCATCAAGTTCTCCTCAACTTCACACACACCATCTTGACTTGGGTATACATCACCAAGGAAGCAACTTCAAGCACATGACCTGAAGTGCATCAATAAGACAGCCCACTGAAACCTCCTCAGGGAAGCTAGTGATGGATAATAAATGTTGCCTTGCCACTGTGGCCAACATCTCGAGGACTGAAAGGTTGGCCTATAAACCTTTGAGCTCCTGGCAGAGTACTTTCCCCAAAACCTATCCAATGACCCCTGATGCCAAGGCAATTGTGGGCAAGACCAGGAATTCACCTTCCCCTCGCCACTGACAACATCCACAGTTTAGACCATATGTGAAAAGTGTCTAGTCTCAACTATTCCATCGCTCTCCAATCCTCCACCCTCTATAAACTTCAAAACTCTGCTACCTGTACTCTAATGCACCAATTCCCACTCACCCATCACTCCTGTCTTTACCAACCTACATTGACTCCTGGTTTGCCCCTCCACACCACACCACCCGCACCCCACCAACCCAAATGACAATCAGGTCATAGCCTCTCTTCTTCCTATCCCTCCAACCTCCTCTAGCCTGACAACCGTCTGGAAACTCTCCATTCCTCTGACTCTAGCCTCTTTGCATTCCCCCATCCCTTCGCCCCATCACTACTGAAGGTACTTGGCCCCATGCTCTGGAATTGCCTCTCTAAACTCCCTCCACCTCCTTTAAAACACTCTTATAAACCACCTTTGACAAAGCTTTTGGTCACCTTCCTAATACTTCATTTTTGTTTCAATTTTGTCTGATTATGCCTCAGTGAAGTGCTTTGGGTCATTTTATCTACATTAAAGCAAGTTGTTGTTGTGTTCAATGGGGAGGTGGTGGGATAGTGGTAATGTCACTGGAGTAGTAACCCAGAGACCCAGGCTACTGCTCTGGGGACATGTCTAGTAACCCAGAGATCCAGACTACTGCTCTGGGGACATGGGTTCAAATCCCACCATGGCAGATGGTGAAATTCAAATTCAATGAATCTGGGAATTAAAAAGCTGGACTAATGGTGACCATGAAACCATTGTCAATTGTTCTAAAAACCCATCTAGTTCACTAATGTCCTATAGGGAAGAAAATCTGCCATCCTTACCTGGTCTGGCCTACATATGACTGCAGACCCACAGAAATGTGGTTGACTCTTAAATGCCCTCTAAAATGGTCTAGCAAGCCACTCAGTTCAAGGGCAATTAGAGATGGGCAATAAATGTTGGCCCAGCCTGCGACGCCCACATCCCACAAATAAATTTTTTAAAAGTCCATGTGGGTGAGGCACTGCAGGATACCTAGCCCCCATGGCACCCCATCCTAGCACCTTAGAGGATTGAGAGGAGCAGAAAGAGGATTTTTTTTCTTAAATTTGAAAAGTTCCTGAATAACAAAACTATAAAGTGGCATGGGCTAGTTTGATGCTGCCATTTTTAACACTGGTTTGGAGAGATTTTACATTGTAGACCAAAATGGCAGATATAATTTTGAATCTAATTCCTGTGAGTGTCTTCTGCCTCCATCCCTATGGAGCTTTGCTGCAGCAGGCTGGCATCCTTCCATCTAGGAAAGATGATGGACACGCAGCAAACAATCCATTTAGGTGGGGTGTCTTCTCTTGTTGCACCTTTGTTGATGGCTGTGCAGGCCAGTCCTTGAGAGACTGCTTCTGCCGCAAGTGCTGCACATGAAGCTGCCAAGTGACACTGTGAGTTCTTGTTTCTGAGGTTGGTGCCTGTTGCCAAGCTGCTGAGGCAACTGGTTATCATGGTAGTGCAAACCACTCCACAGGAGGTGTCGCCATTTCCCTCTTTCGCCAGCAAGTGACTCTCAAGTGCGATAGTCGACATTTAGGGCCTTCATGTCACACTTGCATGTATCCTTGAAGCAGAGCTTCGGACGCCACACTGGCTGTCTGGCCCCGGCTATCTCACCATAGAGAAGGTCCTTGGGTATGCAACCGTCTTCCATACTGCGGACGTGTCCGATCCACCGAAGCAGCCTGTTTGATTAGTGACAACTCATTTGGGAGCTCTGCCTTTGAGGGGACTGCCACATGTGTCATTTTGTTCTTCCAGGATATACCCATAATGTGCTGCAGACAGCGAAGATGGAAATTATTGAGCTTCTTTTCCTGGCAGCTGTAAATTGCCCATGTTTCACAGACACACAGCCAGTTTCTGAGAACACAGGCCTTATAAACCATCAGCTTGACCCTAAGGGTCAGCACAGTTTTATGGCATGTGCGTTTTGCAAGTCAACCAAGGTGGCTGCTTTCCCTGTGCGTGTATCAAGCTCTGCATCAAGGGACAGATTGTCTTCCACCTTGCAGCTTTGCTGTAAGGGTTACTATTTATGCTTGGTTTCTCTGACAGAAGGTGGCAGAGCGATAGGACTGTGACACCAGAAAATAAGCTGAGGTAGTGTCACATCAGACATGTGAGGGAATCGCAGCGTTACAATTTCTTGGTTTTTCAGACACTGTTCGACAAGGTACACGTGTTACAGATTAGTAGGGGATTAAGGAGATATCCTGGGCTTTGTTGCAATGGCAAATTTTCAGTGCACCAGGCAACAGATAATCGAGAGGTTCAGATAGTCTATATACAGAATAATGGATACCCGGGAGTGAGTTACAGACTGGAATCTAATTGAGAGGTTCAGATGGTTTATATATAGAATAATGGATACCTGGGGGTGAGGTACAGGCTGGAATATAATCACACAGTTTAACTATCATAAAAAGTGACAGTGAATCGAAACTCTCTGGATCAGAGTACTGCAGCACAGTGACTCCAGCCTTTGTAGAGTTTTTTGTATTACACATGCAGTTTATACTATGTATAATTTTCAGCATTTTGGGGTGTAGTTTAATGTTAGCAGAAGGTCTACTGTCCTGTATTACCCCTCCACAGCGATGCTCACACTGAAGCAATTATTATTGGCCAATACAAGTTTTTGAAAAGAGGTCATTTGACACCGATTACCAGGAATTCAATGGCCAATGTATAATAATGCTGCAGAAAAGAAAATGCATTACTCAAGATATGAAAGAATTTTAGTGGGTGGTTTGGTTTTAATCATTAATGCACAATGGGAATCCTTTAACAACTGCTTTTACTACACAGTACAATCCAGGCCTCAGGAGAGGGAACTAACTTTTTTATGAAAGGGCTTGACAGGTAGATGTGGAGAAAATGTTTCCACTTGTGAGGGAGACCAAAACTAGAGACCATAAATATAATAAATCCAATAGGGAATTCAAGAGAACGTTCTTTACCTCGAGAGTGGTTAGAATGCGGAACACATTACCACAAGGAGTATTTGCGACGATTAGCATAGATGCATTTAAGAGGAAACTAGATACGCCCATGAGGTAGAAAGGAGTAGATGGTTACAATGATAGGATGAGATGAAGAGTGGTGGGAGAAGTCTCATGTAGACCATAAATACTGGCATAGACCAGTTGGACTGTTTCTGTGCTGTACACTTGCTGTAACTCAGGTGTAACTTCACCACTCACCCTCCTTTACCATTCTAATCTGCAGACAGTCAGTCATCTTGTCGATCAGCTGCACTGTGTTGGCCCCTCCCCCATTACGCACATGCTCACACAGTCCATGGCTTTTTCTGATCTGTGTGCATAACGTCACTGCAAAGAGAATGCTGGTGTGCGTGCACATTGAGGTCATCTGTAAAGCATACTGCGACTGTCATAGCAGTTTGGTTTATTGGCACCAGTAAGATCAGCAGCCAACATGAAGGTTGCACATGGCTTAAGGGATGGCCCTTCAGGCCTACAGCTGTAGCTCAGTGAGTAACACTCTCGCCTCTGAGTCAGAAGGTTGTGGGTTCAAGTTCCACTCCAGAGACTTGAAACAGAGTCTAGGCTGACACTGCAGTGCAGTACTGAGGGAGTGCTGCACTGTCGAAGGTGCTGTCTTTCATATGAAATGTTAAACTGAGACCCCATCTACCCTCTCAGGTGAGTCTCAAAGATCTTGAAGAAGAGTGAGGGTGTTCTCCCTTGTGCCCTGGCCATTATTTATCCCTCAACCAACATTACTAAACAACAAATGATCTGGCCATTTATCTCATTGCCGTTTGTGAGACCTTGCTGTGCACAGATTGGCTGCTATATTGGCTTAGATACAACTGTGACAACGCTTACAATGCACTTCATTAGCTTTATCGGTCATAAAGCACCTGGAATCTTCTGAGGTCATGAAAGGCATTATATAAATGTCTTAAAAATTTTTTTTTAAAAAGATGTCCAAAAGGTGTAGTACAATTGTACAAGATCAGCAGCTGAACAGAAACATCAAGCACAGTAAGGGTTTGGGTAGGATATCAATGAAATTTACCCTTCCAAAACTCCTATCAATTTCCTGACCACAATTCCAGAATCAATAGCCCATCCCGTCATGTTATGCTTCAGGATTTCCTGAGCATGTTTCCACAGAAAGGATTTGGAAAAGAGTTGCAATTAAGACAAGCATCTTAATTCAGAGTTGCTGCAGCCTCTGAGACCAAGAGGAATTTATTTGTCACCGAGACTGCCGTTACATATGTTTGAGGATTATAGATGGCCGTAGAGGCAACCATGGTCAGAGTTTGGCTGGAATATTTCAGTTGAGCAAGGGTCAGAAAAGAGAGTTCAGTCATCCATGCCATTCAATGCTTTGATAGAGAATGACATTGATACTAAGGAAGTTTATAGGCAAGAGGAGATCAGAACAGCACAGTTCAGGTCTGAACTTACTGGTTTTGCACTGATAGCTGCAGAAGTCATTGACCAAATTGCACGTTCGAATGCTCCGCACATGTGAAGAAACTCAGGAGGCCCTGGTAATTTCAAGCGGGCTTTTTAGGGAAGCTCAGATCACCATGGAAATGAAACAACATAAGCTGAAAAGTAGATCATTTCAGAGGCTTCACTGTCCTGGGAGGGCCTGGATACGACAAGCTGAGGGGGTGGGTGAAAGACCAACCACACCAATGGGGCTCAGGGAATGGCTTCTAGTTAGGCTTGGGAGGGAAGCCTGGTCTGGAAAGGGAAAGCTCATTCATCATGATGGGCCAAAGGGCCTGTTTCTGTGCTGTATAACTCTATGACTCTATCATAAGCCTCTTAGAACCAGGTGGCTGGCCAGCTCAAATTGGGACGCCTCCAGGCATAGTTGTGAGGTCCCTATGACTGGATAATGTGGCGTATTTTTTCTAAATTTTTTTGTGAGGTTGATGGAAATAAATCAATATTTGATTGCAACTGTCATTCTGCATGTTCACTTGCCATCTTAAAAATAAAGCCGCTCAATTGAGTCGTATCTGGCATCACACTAAAGTGTTATCAGTCCGCCTACTGAATGGTTGGAGATGCGCATACAACACGACAGCTGATCGAGCTCACAAAGGGATCTTAATGCTAAAGCCTGGACTACTTTATGGTACAAGTAGATACTGAGTGGTGCAGGAATATTGTTCAGCAGAAGAATTAAGGAGGAGGCTATTGAGCCCCTCTAGATCATAGCTTACAGAAGTTACCAACACCACTGAACCCCAGAGAATTTGTCGGATTTACAACACTTTAAAAACCCTGGTGCCAAGATTTCACAATCACAGATTAAAACAACATTGCTTTGGTTTGGCATGCAACATTTCCACAATACAATTACAGGAATGCAATCTATTAACTGGGCTTTCCCCTTGATGGTTCCACCATCTCACAGGTTCAGTGTAGGGCATGCGAAAAGAAGCAACCACGTTTGTGAATTCAAAGCTCAGAATACTTCATCAGTTACTGCACTGAGCCTTCCAGGGGTGGCTAACTGCAGGAGGAAACTACAGCAGTAGGCAAGCCATAGTCATGTGACTATCAAGTACGTCCAAAAATAATTACACCCACACCCCAGTGAGGGAATACTCCATCACAAGAACTGTTATGAGTCACTTTGGTGATTATGAAGCACATCAGAAATCAGAGCCATAATTAACAGTTATATCCTGTGACTGAAGGAACTAGGATCACAGGATGATTAAAAACAAGATGACGAATCCACCTTACATCGTGTTCAAACACCTACTATTGGGCAGCATGCCCTGGGAGTGGGCCTCTGGCTCTGGTCGAATGTGCACTGCCACAGTCAGAAAAACTCATTGCCCAGCTGTCCTCCCAATCAGTGAATTGTGTGAGACAAAGGATAGGAAGGGTAAAATCATCTCCTTACACACATCTTCCTCCTTCCAAGCCTCAAGACAAATCGTGCTGTGTGACCAGTTCTAAATCATTCCATCCTAGGCCTACCGAATGTGGAATTCAGAACCTCTCTCAGCCTTTGCTCCCTCCTATAATCTACATCTTTTTAAAAGCTAAGCTTAGCATCACCTAGTCATGACCATTTGTACCTTGATTTACCTCCTAGCCTGTTCAGCCTTGGCTGTATCCTGCAATGTGGGCTTTGGCCCTTCACTTGGACTTCTCAATGAAAAATTGAGCAGGCTTGACCAGCTCCTTCCTAATGCACGGGAAAATTTTCAAAAAGGGGACTGCCCCTTTAATTACATTCACCAACATGAACCATTAAGGGGTAGATTCCCCTGTTCACTAGAAAATGTAGAAATGAGTCTACAGTACACAACTTCCATGAAATGAAAAATTTTCAGAGCTTTAGGTAAAGAGTGGGGTGGAAGGAGAACAACTGGAGAGCTCTTTCAAAGAGCCAGCACAGGCATGATGGGCTGAATGGCCTCCTTCTGTGCTCTTTGAAACTCATATATTCTTACACTCCAAACAGCAGGCAGAGAAAATATGCCTAAAATGATTAAGAGGACCTGAGATCTAGACTTTTAGACTCCAGATTTTAAACTTTGAAAAAGAATGGCTACAGACTGAATTGTACAGTGATTCTAGAGCCTTGTATTGCCTTGTCTTTATGTTGAAGAAAATAACTGACAGATTAGTGAGTCAGAGACTCTGAAAGGGGTTTTCATATCTGACAAGAATAATGTGTTATGCATGCACACACTATTTGTTTTACTGCATGTAATCAACTAATAGCAAAGACAAAATTGACTTAAGGAAAATCCTTGAGTTCACTGTGGTATTTTGACAGTGGAATAGGATGAATAGCCAGGAGTTGACACTGCAACAGAACACAAGGTAAAGATATGTTGACAGTCCTCTCAAAGACTCAACACAATAATTGTCACTATGTTAAAAGCAGATCTCCCCTTTAAAGTTTCCCCGCCATCCTGTTCTTATATCTTTTGATACATGGCTGGATGGGTGCAGCTGCAAGAACACTCAAGAGGCTCGGCACCATCCAGGACAAAGCAGCCTGCTTGACTGGCATCCCATCCACCACCTTCAATATTCACTCCTTCCACCACCGCACACAGTGGCGGGCAGTGTGCATCATCTACAAGATACACTGCAGCAACTCGACAAGGTTGCTTCGACAGCACCTTCCAAATCCGAGACCTCTACCACTTAGAAGAAGGGTAGCAGGCATGTGGGAATGCCAGATTTTAGAACATGATCGGCACATAAGATGAAACCATTCCAATACTTTTCCTGGTGTGGCTGTATTCATGTGTAAAAATACAGGGAGAAGAAACAAAGCGGCATTTATAACAACACTACTCGTAGGCAGAATTGAAGAACTTAAAACAAGGAATAACAAATGGGAATAAACTGTGCTGCAAAGAAACAATTTTCCTCCCTCAATTATGCCCTTTTTAAAACAGGCACCAGCTAAATAATGTAGATATAATGTACTTAGAGGGAACAATGAATTTGTGATTCTCCCAGTGGATAGGTATGCAAGTTATTTTGATTTGTGGGCCCCTATGACCTTTAAACCTGTTTCAATTAGTCATTTCAGTGATTTATAATCATAATGTAGTTTAGGTACATGGTAATAACATTCCTGAGCCAAACAGGAGAACATATGTTTGTCGGGTGCAGAGAAGAGGGAGGTCAAAATTATCAGGTGAATAATGTAGGATTCAATCTAATTTATGTTTTATCGTGACACCAGAGAGGAAGGAACCAGCACCAGGTTGATTAAAAAATGAAAAGAGAGGAGGCAAGTTAGGTCAAAAGGCAACAATCTTGGGTATGAAATTCCATGGTTTTGAAGTGCTGGGAAAGAACGAGTTAGAAGAGGAGACAGCACAACCAGTCTTAATTTCAAATAACAGAGAATGCTGGAAATATTCAGCAGGTCAGGCAGCATCTGTGGAGAGGGAAAACATTTCTGGTCGATGCAGAACTGGAAAAGTTAGAGATGTAACAGGTTTTAAGGAAGTACAGAGGCAGGGAGAGGGGGTGGGGAAGAAAAGAGCAAAAGTGAAGGTCTGTGATAGAATGGAAGACAGGAAAGATTCCATGACAAACGAGGTGACGGTGCAAGGCAAAACAAGGACAAGTAAAGAAGGAAAAGATGGGTCTAAAAGGAGAAGTCAATGGGAAAATGCAGAATGATTTCCAACAGCTGCCATTCAAAAACAAAGAAAATGGGGACAGAGGTTATGATCTGAAATTGTTGAACTCTATGTTGAGTCCGGAAGGTTGTGAAGTACCTAATTGGAAGATGAGGTGCTTATATCGAGCTTCATTGGAACAGTGCAGGAGGCAAAAGGACAGAGAGGTCAGAGTGGGTGTGGAGCGGAGAATTAAAATGACAGGCAATTGGAAGCTCGAGGTCATGCTTGTGAACTGAACGGAGATGTTCTGCAAAGTGGCCACCCAATGTGCATTTTGTCTCCCCGATATAGAGGAGACCACATTGTATGCAGCGAATACAGTATACTAAATTGCAAGTACAACAATTAAATTGATGTTTCACCTGCAAGGAGTGTTTGTGGCTAAATTTCAATTCAGTGAGGATGCATAGCATGCAAGGAGGACAATTATGAAGGGGGAAAAAGAGGAAATTCAGAGGACCACCAACCAATGCATTATTGACAACAACAACAACTACATTTACATGGCACCTTGACATAACCAAAGATCCCAAGTGCAAAGATCTCAGAGTGCTGTAGGTTGGGCGAGATTACAGAGATAGGGACAGGTGAGGTCATGGAGAGATTTGAAAATGAGGATGAGAATTTTAAAATTGAGGCGCTGCTGGACCGAGAGTCAATGTAGGTCAGCGAGCACAGGGGTGATGGGAGAACAGAACCTGGTACCATTTAGGATATGGGCAGCAGAGTTTTGGACATGCTTAGATTTATAAAGTAAGGAATGGAAAGGTTGTATCAGCCTGCATTTCCAGAGCTGAACAAAACACTTGACTGTAGTAAAGTGACCACTTTTTGTGGTAAGTTTTTCAGTGTCAGAATATTTTGTGCTCAAAACGATCATGGCTTTTGACAGAGTGAAGAAGTGGAAATAGTTTCCAATGCCAGAAGGGTCAGTAACCAGAGGACACAGATTCAAGATCAGTGGCAAACAAACTGGAGGCAACAGGAGGAAACATTTTTTTTCCCCCACACACTGAATTATGAAGATCTGGAATGCACTGCTTGAAAGGATGGTGAAAGCAGATTCAATAATCATTTCAAAAAGGGAAAAAAATTTGCAGGGTTATAAGGAAAGAGGAGGGGCGAGCTCTTTCAAAGAGCCGGCACAGGCACGATGGGCCGAATGGTCTCCTTCTGTGCTGTCAAACCCTATGAAAAAAAGATGCCAGAAATGCAGAAAGGTTCAGTTGCAGAAGGAGAAAAGGGCAGCTCCCATTTCGAGTGGGATGTTTCATGACAATTCACTTCAACTGAGGTTCGTTCTGACTCATAAGCAAATTGAATGTTATAGAGTCATAGAGTTCTACAGCACAGAAATAGGCCCTTCAGCCCATCGTTACTTTGGTAGTTTAGGACAATACCCCCACTGAATTGAATTACAGCCTTTGAACTGGCCAACAGGCTTTGAGCAGCAACAGTTAGACATTCAACAAGTGAGTATGATCTCAGCACATAATTTCAGTGGATAGGTAAATAATTAGAGAGAGGTTAATTAATGGACCAATCCAGAACTCTCATTGATCATAGAATCATACAGCACAGAGGAGGCTATTCGGCCCATCGTATCTCTTTGAAAGAGCTATCCAATTATTCCCACTTTCCTGCTCTTTCCCCATAGCTCTGCAAATTTCTCCTTTTTAACTACATATCCAATTCCCTAGTGAAATCCATTTCCCCAGAGGATATCCAGAAGCGGTACATAAAGTTTTCCCAAACAAGTAAATTCATCACTTCTGGTAAATTTCAGCCATTCACTTTACTTTGTGAATCTGTGACAAGATGCTCTTGAACCATCTGTTCTGTTCAAAAGGCTGAGTGCGAACACTAGTCTAGACACTATCGACACAATTCGCTTTCTGTGCTCTTTTGAGAACATTTCCACCTCTGGCAAGACTGCCAACATGGCCAAGCTTCACAGCACAATCACAGAACTAGTCTTGCAAGCTATACAATCGAGCACTTTCTTTCCCTCTCTGACAATAACAACATTTTGAGCATAGAGAGTTGGAGCAGCTTTTTCCCCCGCAGTCAGCCTGTGGCAAGTACAACTTATCTAAAGCTCCTTTTTCTTTTTAATTGCCTAGGGTGGGTGACAGGTCAGCAACAGCAAGGTTACAAAGAAATTCTGCCAGCGTCCCTGGGCCTACCCTACATTCAGTTCTTATCGATCACGCTACTAGAAATGGAAAGCTTTCTTCTTCTCAAATTGATCTCAGTCCTGAAAAAAGAACTTTAAGTCTACAACTAAGAACATAACTGGGGGAAAAAATAAGCTTTTACATGTCTTTAAAATTGAATTCAATCACAAACCTGAAGAAGCATCCAACTCTCCACAGAAAGGCTGATAAACAGAATTGTAGAATTGTTACAGTGCAGATGGATGGAGGCCATTTGGCCCATCACGTCTGCACTGGCTCTTCGAATGAGCAATTCACCTAATTCCATTTCTCCGCCTTCTCCAGTCAACTGGCACAACAGAAACAAAGAGGGCTTCTCTGTACCACAAAGCATTGTGAAGTAGTACAATAAATGGCCAGTGGAAAGGGAGTGAGGCGCAAGGAATAATTGAAGAATCTTATAATCAACAATCGAGAAAGGATACCATTGTGGGGTGACCTCACTGAACTGCGTAAAGTATTAAATGCCATTGATTAGGATGATACTGCAAGGTGGTGCAATTGAATAAAGCATACAGTCAAACTAGTTACAAACAATTCTCAAAGGGCAACAAATGCTTGGGATATTCTGCCAATAGTAATGGAACGAGAGAGATCTAGGAAATTCAGGATACTATCACGAAAATACAAAAAACACAACAAAAGCAAAAACAGGTGCCTTTTTTCTCCCAGAATCAACTCAGAATAAGTATTTATTTATTTGTGGGGTGTGGGCAATGTCGTCATTATTGCCCATCCCTAAATGCCCTTGAGGAGATGGTGGTGAGCTACTTTCTTGAGCTGCTGCAGTCTATGTAGTGAAGATACACCCACAGTGCTGTTAGTGAGGGAGTTCTAGGATTTTGACCCAGTAATGGTGAATAAACAGTGATATAGTCCGAAGTCAGGATGGTGTGTGATTTGAAGGGGAACTTGCAGATAGTGGTGTTCCCATGCATCTGCTGCCCTTGTTCTCCTAGGCGGTAGAGGTCACGGGTTTGGAAGGTGCTTTCAAAGGAGCCTTAGCGAGTTGCTGCAGTGCATACTGTAGACCGTGCACACTGCTGCCAGTGGTGGAGGGAGTAAATATTTAAGATGGTGCATAGGGTGTCAATCAAGTGGCTGCTTTGTCCTGGATGGTGTCGAGCTTCTTGAGTGTTGTTGGAGCTGCTCCCATCCAGGCAAATGGAAAGTATTCCATCACACTCCTGACTCATGCCTTGTAGATGGTGGAAAGACTTTGGGGAGTTCCTCGCCACAGAACTCCCAGCCTCTGACTTGCTCCTTTAGCCACAGTATTTATGTGGTTTGTCCTATTAAGTTTCTGGTCAACAGTAACCCCAAGATGTTGATGGTGGGAAATTTGTAAATAGTAATGCAATTGAATGGCCAGGGGAGATGGTTAGACTCCCTCTTGTTGGAGATGGTTATTGCCTGACACTTGTGTGGTCTGAATGTTACTTACCACTTATGAGCCCAAACCTGAATGTTGTTCAGGTATTGCCATATGTGGGCATGGATTGCTTCATTATCTGAAACTAAACACTGTGCAATCATCAGCAAACATCTCCATTTATGACCTAAAGATAGAGGGAGGTCAGTGATGAAGCAGTTGCCGTTGGTTAGGCCTAGGACACTGACCTGAGTAAATCCTACAGCGATATCCTGGGGCTGAGATGATTTGCCTCCAACAACCACAATGATTGCAAATTCTTCAGCCTTCTCTTTTTCACTAACATGCTGGGCTCCCCTTTGTATAAGATATGACTCCAGCCAAGGGAGAGGTTTCCCCCTGATTCTCATTAACTTCAATTTTGCTAGGGCTCCTTGATGTCACACTCAGTCAAATGCTGCCTTGATGTCAAAGGCAGTCACTCTCACCTTACCTCCGGAATTCAGCTCTTTTGTCTATGTTTGGACCAAGGCTGTAATGAAGTCTGAAGCCGAGTGGCCCTGGTGGAACCCAAAGTGAGCATTGGTGAGTATGTGCCACTTGATAGCAATGTCAATGACACCTTCCATCACTTTGCTACTGATAAAGAGTAGACTGATCGGGTAGCGATTGGCCAGATCGGATTTGTTCCTGCTTTTTGTGGACAGGACATACATGAGTAATTTTACACATTGTTGGGTAGATGCCAGTGTTGTAGTTCTACTGGGTCAGCTTTGCTGGAGAGAGGCAGCTAGCTCTGGAGCACAAGTGTACAGTACTACAGCTGGGATGGTGTCAGGGCCCAGAGCCTTTGCTGTATCCAGTGTGTTCAGCCATCTGATAGCAGAGAGAGAGAATTGAATTGGCTGAAGATTGGCATCTGTGATGATGGGGACCTCAGGAGGAGGCCAAGATGGATCATCCACTCGGCACTTCTGGCTGAGGATGATCATAGAATCGTAGAAATTTGCAGCATGGAAGGAGGCCATTCAGCCCATTGTGTTTGCTGCGACTGACAAGTAGTGATCCAGCTTAATCCCTCTGGGCTGCCAAAGATTACTTGTCTGACAGAAGACAACGTGTTTTACACATCTTACTGACCTGCTCTCATCTCTAAAATCGCAAGAGGGCTAATAATTCAAAGCATAAAATAAAATTTAGAAGAATTGTTAGAATAAATAGATTTTACTAACTGAGAAATAAAGCTGAGAGAGAAAAATTAAACGAGAAAAAAAAAGAATGTGGAAAAAGGAAAAAAAAAGACAAACTCAGGGCAAGCAATAAGAAAAGGTCATTTGGTCATCACCATCACAGCTATTCCATCCAGAGTCCATTTCTGATTACTCCAGCACAGATTTTTCCCACAACCAACTGTTCAGCTCCTTACTTTAAAGGACACTTCCTCTAGTTCCCATGGAAAAAATAAAACAGTGCTATTAATATGTCTAGAAACCTCAATCCACTGGTCCACAGCTATCAGTCTAGCTATATTTTCAAGTTGTCAAATGATCCTAAATCAACTATTGTTTCCAGAGTGGAAAGGCTTCATGTCTGGTCTTTGGCACGGACATGCTGGGCTTCCCAATCATTGAGGGCAGAAATGTTTATTGAGCCTCCTTCTCCCCCTAATTGTCCACCAGCATTCTTCACTGGATGTGGCAGGTCTGCAGAGCTTTGATCTGATCCATTGGTTGTGGGATTGTTTCGCTCTGTCTATAGCATGCTGCTTCCACTGTCTAGCATGTTTGATATTCTGTATTGTAGCTTCACCAGGTTGGCACCTGATTTTGAGGTGCAATTGCTACTTCTTCCATACTCTTCTACACTCATTAAACCAGAGTTGGTTCCCTGGCTTAATAGCAATGGTGGAGTGAGGAATACGCCGATCAATGATTGTGCTGAAATACAATTCCGCAGCTGATAATGGCTCATCGCACCTCATGAATGCCCAGTTTTGAGTAGCTAGATCTGTTCTATCCCATTTAGCACAGTGGTAGTGTCACACAATACAATGGAGGGTGTCCTCGGTGCGAAGACGGGACTTTGTCTCCGCAAGGACTCTGCGGTGATCACTCCGACCAATACAGTGATGGATACGTCTGCGACAGGTAGATTGAGGAGGATGAGGTCAAGTAGGTTTTTCTCTCATGTCAATTGTCTCACCACCTGCTGCAAGCCTGGTCATAGAATCACAGAATGGATACAGCACATAAGGAGGCTATTCAGCCCATCATGTCAGTGCCAGCTCTCTGCAAGAGCATCTCCCCTCGTCCCACTCCCCTGCCTTTAACCCATAGCCCTGTAAATTTTTTCTCTTCAGATAATTACCCAGTTCTCTTTTGAAGGCCTCAATTGAATCTGCCTCCACCAGACTCTCAGGCAGTGCATTCCAGATCCTAACCACTCCCTGTGCAAAAAAAGGTTTTCCCTCATGTCACGGCTGCTTCTTTTATCAATCACCATAAATCGGTGTCCTCTGGTTCTGGATCCTTCAGCCAACAGGGAATAGTTTCTCCTTATCTACTTTGAACACCTTCATTAAATCTCCTCTTAATCTTCTCTCCTCCAAGGAGAACAGACGAAGCTTCGCCAACCTATCCACGTAACTGAAGTTCCTCATCCATGGAACCAATTTCATGAATCTTTTCTGCACACTCTCAAATGGCTTAACATCGTTTCAAAAGTGTGGTGCCCAGAACTGGACACAATACTCCAGTTGAGGCTAAACTAGTGTTTTATACAGGTTTATCACAGCTTCCTTGTTTTTGTACTCTATGCCTCTATTTATAAAGCTCAAGATCTCATATGCTTTATTAACCGCTTTCTCAACCTGCCCTGCAACCTTAAATGAATTATGCACATATACCCCAGGCCCCTCTGTTTCTGCACCCTGTTTAGATTTGTGGCCTTTAATTTATATTGCCTCTCCTCGTTCTTGCTACCAAAATGAATCACTTCACACTTTTCTGCATTGAATTTCATCTGCCACTTGTCCACCCATTCCACCAGCCTGTCTATGTCCTCTTGAAGTCCATCACTACCCTCCTTACAGTTCACAGTACTTGCAAGTTTTGTGTCATCCCAAATTTTGAAATTGTGGCTTGTACACCCAAGTCTTAGTCATTAACATATATCAAGAAAAGCAGTGCTCCTAATACTGGCTCCTGGGGAACCCCACTGTATAACTTCCTCCAGCCCGAGAAACAACCGCTCACAACTATTCTCTGCTTCCTGTCACTCAGCCAATTTCGTATCCATGCTACTTTCATTCCATGGGCTCTAACTTTGTTGACAAGACTGTTACGTGGCACTTTATCAAATGCCTTTTGGAAGTCCATGTACACATCAACTGCATTACCCTCATCGACACTCTCTGTTACCTCATCATAAAACTCAAGCAAGTTAGTTAAACATGATTTGCCCTTAAATGCATGCTGGCAGCTAGTCAGGTAGCTACATTCTCAGGACCTGGTCAGTGCTAGCAGACATTAACGTCTGCCATGGGGAGACAGTGGCATAGTGGTAATGTCACTGGACTAGTAATCTA
Source organism: Heterodontus francisci (assembly GCF_036365525.1). NCBI lineage: Eukaryota > Metazoa > Chordata > Chondrichthyes > Heterodontiformes > Heterodontidae > Heterodontus > Heterodontus francisci. Next base: position 18,030,503 of record NC_090379.1, read on the forward strand.
GAGGCACAGGCTAATATTCTGGGGACATGGGTTCAATCCCACGAGGGCAGCTGGCGGAATTTAAATTCAATGAATTTTAAAAATCTGGAATTGAAAGCTAGTCTAATGATAGCCATGAAACCATTGCCGATTGTTGTAAAAACCCATCTGGTTCACTAATATCCTTTAGGGAAGAAAATCTGCCATCCTTACCTGGTCTGGTCTATATGTGTCTCCAGTCCCACAGCAATATGGTTGACTCTCAAATGCCCTCCGAAATGGCCTAGCAAGCCACTTAGATGTCAAGGGCAATTAGGGATGGGCAACACCCACATCTCATGAAAGAATTTTTTAAAAACCCAGAGTACATTACATGCCCTTGATTGCCTATTTCCACCTCCACAACATCGCCCAACTTTGACCCATCTCAGCTCACCTGCTGCTGAAACCCTCATTCACGCCTTTGTTACCTCTAGGCCTGACTACTCTCCTATTATATATGTATATATTGATATACTATCTGTAAAGTGTTAGGAACTAATTAGCTAGGAACCAGTTGTTATGTGCAAGTGTTCCAGTGGGGGGCCTCATTCACAGCTGCACTGGGGAGTCATGTTATATATAACACAAGAACCAGTTGAAACAGGTTCTACAGCACAAAGCATGGTGCTGGAATAAACAAGACTGACTCTAGCCTCTTCCAAGTTTAAAGTGTGATTCTTTCCAACATCTGGGAACCAGAAACAACAAAGACGAAACACACCCAAAACTCGACGTCATCCAAAATTCTGCTGCCCGTGTCGTAACTTGCACCCAGTCCCGTTCATCCATCAACCCTGTCCTTGCTGACCTACATTGGCTCCTGGTCAAGTAACGCCTTGATTTTAAAACTCTCAAATTAAAATTTTCAAATACCTCCATGGCCTTGCCCCCTCCCTGTCTTTGTAACCTCCTCCAGCCCATTTGGGGGGGTGGGGTGGGGGTATAGTGATAATGTCACTGAGCTGGTAATCCAGAGGCCCAGGCTGATGCCCTGGGGACACTGTTCAAATTTCAGCATGGCAGCTGGTGGAATTTAAATTCAATTAATTAATAAAAATCTGGAAATGAAAGCTCGTCTCAGTAATGGTGGCATGAAACTATCGATTGTCGTAAAAAACCATCTGGTTCATGAATGACTTTTAGGGAAGGAAATCTGCATCCTTATCTGGTCTGTCCGACATGTGACTTCAGACCCACAGCAATATGGTTGATCCTTAACAGCCCTCTCAGTTGTCAACTGCCACTCAGTTGTCAAGGGCAATTAGGGATGGGCAACAAATGCTGGCCTTGCCAGTGATGCCCACACCCCCATGAAATAATTTTTTAAAAGCCCCACAACCCTCTGAGATATCTGCATTCCTCTAATTCTGGCCTCTTCCATATTGGTGGTCGCGCCTTCAGTTACCTAGGCCCCAAACTCTAGAATACCCTCCCTACATCTCACTGCCCCGCCTCCCTCCTTAAAATCTACCTCTTTGACCAAGCTTTTGGCTATCTGGCCTTTTGTAGCTCGGTTTCATAATTTGTTTTATAATGCTCCTGTAAAATGCCTTGGGATGTTTAATTACATCAAAGGCGCCATATAAAATGTAAGCTGTTGTTGGGGGAGTACTGACTCATCAGCTGAGGGAGGGCGATAAGTGGTAATCAGCAGGAGGTTTCCTTGCTCATCTTTGACCTGACACCATGAGACTTCATGGGATCCAAAGTCAATGTTGAGGACTCCCAGAGTCACTCCCTCTCAACTAGATACAACAGTGCCGCCACCTCGCATGAATCTGTCCTTCCAGTGGGACAGGACATATCCAGGGATGGAAATGGAGAAGTCTGAGACATTGGTTGTAAACTATGAATCTGAGAGTTTGATAATATCAGACTGTTGCTTTACTAGTCTGTGGAACAGCTCTTCCCATTTTGGCACAAGTCCCCAGATGTTAGTGAGGAAGACTTTACAGGATCAGCCAGGCTGGATGTGTCTTCATGCCCATTGCCTAGGTCAATGCCTGGTGGGACGTCCAGTTTTATTCTTGCTATACCTTTTTGCAGTATGTTTAAACAACTGAGTGGTTTGCTGGGCCATTTCAGAGGGTAGGGTCTACCACATTGCTGTGGGTCTGGAGTTACACATAGGCCACACCAAGTAAGGATGGCATATTTTACTCCCTAAAGGGTATTAGTGAGCCAGTTAAGTTTCTAAGACAATCCAATAGCTTCATAGCCACCATTACTAGCTTTTTATTCCAGATTTATTTAATCAAATTCACGACCTGTCATGGTGGGATTGAACTCACATCTCCAGATAAATAGTCCCGGCCCCAGTTACTAGTTCAGTAACATAACCATTATGTTAGCCATATGTTTTATTATAAGTGGTTTTAGATTATCCAAGAACACTTGCATGCATTAAGATCCAGGCAGTAACAGTTTAAAGGCTAAGGAGCACATGAAGGAAAGTTTCCATGTTTTTGATGATTGTATACAGAGCTGATTCTAACTTAATCTTATAGAGATCTACACACCTGTTTTGATCCCTCAATGACATCTCTTGGCCACTTAAATGCTATCAAATTTTAACAAAGGCAGAATTTCCAACTTCATGTAGTTGATATCGTACCCCAAGAATGCACAGCAGAATTCAACTAGGTCTAACAACTATAAGCATCTCTGGGCCCTGTATCAACCAAACATTGTCAACTTCACTCAACCAAGTTCTCTTTGATCATCAATGAGGAGTCCCTCAATATCGTTGTGACCTTTAAAACATCAACAACGAATAAACAAAAACACAAGGGCTGGGATGTCTGTATAGGAAACATGGGCACTGAAGATGACCAAACAGAAAAGAATAGTAAGGATTCAGAGTTATATAACTGTAATGGAAGAATGAATAATAGAATATAATTTGTAGAGAGATCAATTACCGTTTAAGCTATGCAAACTGTGAAAGGTATGTTGAACACTAGACAGGTCCTTTAAGAGATAAGAAATATTATCTAAGAACCACAGGTGGAATATCTACTAAATTGTTTTTTCACATTAATTTACACAAATAAAGATTTTGGTCATATTCCAGATCCAGTCACTCGACACAAAGTGAATCCAAGTTTTTACCTGAACTACTGCACACTGCTCTCATATCAAACAACATTAACAGAGGACAGATCATGGTCAGACATCATGAGCAATGAATATTAACAAGCACAGGGCTGACCAGATAGCTCCATCGGTGATGAATCTTGTGAATAGTTTATCGTCATCTCATAAGCGAGGATGGTTATTTTAGCACATTGCTTGTCGAGACATTGATACGTTACCATCGGTGTGCATTCTCAACTGAATCAAGTCAATTTCAACGCGCATCTTTATATTTCTTGTAGCCCAAGAACATCAGCTGAAAGTGCCTTTTGAAGTTAATGGTCCCAGTGATACACCAGTAGAAAAGGAATTTTTCATCTTCACTTGTTTTCCCCATCACAAGTACTTACATTGGAGTAACACAGCCTGTATCAAGCAAATCCACACCACAAATAGACCTCAAATACAGCCACAGTCTTGTCACAACGAAGATCAGCAAAGGCTTACACGATTAGATCATCCCATCATTCTTTCGGATGAGACATTAAACAGAGCTCGCACCTGCTCTCTCTGGTGGACACAAAAGATTCCATGGTGCTATTTCGAAGAGCGGGGGATTTAACCCCAGTATCCTGGCAAATAGTTATCCCTCAATCAACATCACTAAAATAGATTGCTCATTATCACATTGTTGCTTGTGAGAGCTTTCTGTGTGCAAATTGGCTGCCACATTTCCTGCGGTACAACAGCTACATTTCAAAAGTACTTCATTAGCTGTGAAGTGCTTTGGGAATTTGCCTCCCTATCTTTCAAATAACACCACCAAAAAACAGACAAACTGGTCAAATAAAAACAGAAAGTGCTGGAAATACTCAGCAGGTCAGGCAGCATCTGTGGAGAGAGAAGCAGAGTTCACATGTCAGGTCTGCGACCTTTCATCAGAACTGGCAAAGGTCACAGACCTGAAACATTAACTCTGCTTCTCTCTCCACAGATACTGCCTGACCTGCTGAGTATTTCCAGCAGTTTCTGTTTTTATTTCAGATTTCCAGTATCTGCAGTATTTTGCTTTTATTATTAGACAAACTGGTCATTTGTCTTGTTGTTTTATGGGACCTCACTGTGTGAAATTGGCTATCATGTTTGCCAATAAAAAGAACAATGACTACACTTCAAAAGTAGCTAGTTGACTGTAAAGGTCTTTGGATCATCCCAAGATGGCGAGAGGCACTACATAAATGCAAGTTCTTTCTCATCCCCTCAACAAATGTACTAGAGGACATGGCAAACTTCTTTGCTAATGAAGATTCTGTGGACGTGATCCATTTAGATTTCAGCAAGGCTTTTCGGTAGCACATCTTATGAATGATTAGGCCACAAGGTCAGGAGGCAAACTTCTGAGATTGATTGAGTATTGACTAAACCAGAGAAAGTAAGGTGTGAAATAAAAACAGAAAGTGCCGTAAAATACTCAGCAGGTCTAGCAGCATCTATGGAGAGAGAAATAGAGTTAACGTTTCAGGTCAATGGCCTTCCAGAACTCAGAAAGTAAAGTGTGATTGTGACTGATTGTTAAGAGATAGATGTTGACCAAAAAAAGAGCAGACTCCCCTGCTCTCCTCCAAATAGTGAGATGGGATCTTTTGCATTCAGCTGGGAGAGCAGAGGCGGCCTCGGCTTAACCTCTCATCGGAAAGACGGCACCTCTGACAATGCAGCACCCCCTCAGCACTGCAGTGAAGTGACAGCCTAGATTAGGTGCTCATTACCTGGAGTGTGCTTGAACCAACAATGTTCTGACTCAGACATTTTTAATTAGCATTGGTGTTATCCTAACTGCTGAATTTCTGACACATTCTTTAACAAAAGGTGGGTAGGGAATTGTATAAACTATGAAGCCTATGGAACTTTGCCAACTACTCAATGAGATACACAGCCTCGCCTACCTCCCTTAGTTCTCAGTGGTTGCCATGGAAACAAGTTGGCCTCCTCCGTAATCTGAATTGTTGAAGTGTTGTTGATGGATTACATTCAGATTAAGGTTTGCTGTGAAGCATTAACAAAAAACCCTAATTCTGGCCCTGTTTTATAAGGATGTCAGCACTGGAACTGGATACTCTCAGAGCCTCTTCCTCTTCCCCTCTCCTCAAAGGAGATAAAGAAACAATCAATGTGCTCCTCCATCATCTCATTCAAGAGAGATAAGAGTTGGTAATGGATGATGGACAGTTAAATTGTGCATGAAATCTCTCAAGCTGTTTGATCATTTTTCCAGCACCAAAGACAAAGACTTGGTCGCTTTATCCTCTTTGAAGAGAAAAACATTATTCTTTCCCATTTGAAATTCTTGCATTGGTGTGCTATAGGGAAGTGTTCCAAGACAAAACACATATTGATTCCAGATAATACCTATCATTTTAAAGAAAGTGTTTTGGTTCCTGGATGTCTCGCTAAATAAGGACTTTAGGATACAGTATTTCAATACCAGTACATGTGAGTTCATGAATACATGGGAGCATGAGAGTATAGGGGAGTATATGAATACACAGCAGTATGAGAGTGCACAGGACTACAGGAATACATGGGGGCATATGAGAGTTTATGAGAATTTGAGGAAATGAATACAAGGTAGTGCCTGAATATACAAGATTAAACATGTGTATTTGGGAGTGTTTGAGAATACCAGAGAGTTTATGGGAATACAAGAAAATTTATGGGAATACATGAGAGGTTTTGACAGTACATGCGAATTTATGGGAGTTTTTTTTTTTTTTTAAAGCTCTTCAACACCAAGGTTTTCCTCAGCTCCTGCCTGGGTCTGTTATAGACTAACTGATAGACTGATTGCAAGAAATAGTCAACAAATCCATCATGGTATTTTGCGACTAACAGGATGGCAGCAGGTGAATTAGATGGGCCTTGGTCTTTTTTCATCTAGCAATCATGCATTCTGGAGGAGTGATAATGGGGAGGGAGGGGGAAGGTGAAACTTTGAGGTTTTGTACATCTGGTTTCAGGCCATCACCTCAGCAGAAGGACTCTCAGCGCCAGTGTTAAGATAACAAACAATGCTATAAATTAAGATATAATCTCCCTAAAGGGGAAGGTAGATAAGTACATGAAGGAGAAAGAAATAAAAGGAGTTGCTGAGAGGGTGAGATGAAGAGGGGTGGCAGGATGCTCATATAGAGCATAAACACTGGCATGAACCACCTGAGCTAATTGGCCTGTTTTTCTGCTGTAAATTCTATATAATCCCTCAAAGAGTTAATCCACCTCCAAACATGTTATGAACTGTACTGTTCATGGTGCAAGGCCAAAGGGAGTGGTAATGCGACAAGAAAAGAAAGATATGTCTAGGAGTGTGAATGAACAGCTGCCAGTCAAAAACAAAAAAAAAGGAAAAAGGAGAAAAACAAGACAGAAAAGCCAAACCCAGCAAATAAAAAAGGAAACAAAATGGAGGCAGAGGTCATAATCTAAAATTGTTGAACTCAATATTGAGTTCCGAAGGATATAAAATGCCCAGTCCAAGGATGTGGTGCTGTTCCGTAAGCTTACATTAAGCTTCACTGGAACACTGCAAGAGACCGAGGACAGAGAGGTCAGCAAGGCAGGAAGGTGAAGAATTAAAATGAAAGACCACTGAAAGCAGTCACCTAATCTGTATTTGGTCTCCCCAATGTAAAGATGACCACATTGTGAGCAGCGAATACAGTATACTAAATTGAAAGCAAAATTAAATTGCTGTTTCAGAGGAGGATTAGGTCTGATGTCCACCCAAGCAGAATAGCTTACCAGCAGCAGAAACAACAGGCATTATATAGAGTATCTTTAACACAGAAACAAGCCTCTTCGCAGAAACATAACCAGACAAATGGGTGTCGAGATATTGAGAGGGGCCACCAAAAGCTTGGTTCAAGAACTGGGTTTTAACGACCACCTTAAAGACCAAGAGGAAGGTGGAGAGGTAAAGGAGGAATGGGAGCTTGGGGCCTAGATAAATGAAGGTATGGCCTAAATGGTGGGTCAAAGGTAAGCTGGAGGCAAAAAATCATCAGAATCAGAGGAAAGGACAGTTTGGGATGGGGGGAGGAGGGAGGAGTGGAGGGAATGTATAGAATCAGAATCATTTACAGCACAGGAGGTCATTTGGCTCATCAATTCCATGCAGGCTCTCCACAGAGCAATGCAGTCAATCCATACCCCAGTTCGATCCCCGTAGTCCTGCAAGTCTACTTCTCTCAGGTGGCCATCCAACTTCCTCTTGAAGTCTGATTGTCTCCGCTTCCACCACCCTTATGGGCAGCAATTTCCAGGTCATTACCAACTGCTGCGTAAAAAAGTGCTTCCTCGTATTCCCCCTGCGTCTTTTGCCCAAAACTTTCAATCTGTGTCCCCTAGTCCTTGTACAATTTGTTCATGGGAACAGTTATTCCTTGTCTAACTTATCTAAGCCTGTCATAATCTTGTAAACTTCAATTAACTCTTTCCTCAATCTTGTTTGTTCCAAGGAGAACAAACCCAGCTTTTCCAACCTAACCTTGTAACTAAAATCCTCCATCCCTGGAACTATTTCTGGTAAATCTCTTCTGTACCCTCTCAAGGACTCTCACATCCCTGCTGAAGTGTGGATCAGAACTGGACGCAATACTCCAGTTGGGGCCTAACCTAAGCTTTGTAAAGGTTCAGCTTAATTTCCCTACTTTTGTACTCAATGCCTCAATTAATGAAGCCAATGATCCCATATGCTTTACTAGCCACTCTCTCAATATATTCTACCACATTCAAAGATCTGTGGGCATGAACCCCAGGTCCCTCTGTTCCTGCACACTCTTTAGAACTGTGTCATTTAGTATATATTACATTTCCCTATTCCTTCTGCCAAAATGTGTTACCTCGTCCTTGTCAGTATTAAATTCCATTGGCCACCTCCCTGCCCATTCTGCTCGCCTATCTATGTCCTGTTGCAGGCAGTTCATATCATGCTCATTGTTTGTCGCACCTCCAAGTTTGGTGTCAACAGCAAATTTTGAGATTCTGCTCTGTATTCCAAGATCCAAATAATTTATATATAGCAAAAAAAAGCAGTGGTCCCAGCACTGAACCTTGGGGAATATCACTGTCTACCATCCGCCAGTCTGAAAAGCAACCATTTGCTACGACTCACTGTTTTCTGTCCTTAAGCCAAATTTTTATCAAATTGGACACTGATCCTCCTATTCCATGAGCCTCAATTTTGTTAACCAGCCCTTTATGTGGTGCCTTATCAAATGCTTTCTTAAAATCCATATAAACAACATCCACTGCATTTCGTTCATCAAACTTGGTTAGCTAACAGGAAACAGACAGTAGGCATAAATGGGTCATTTTCTGGTGTGCAAGATGTAAAGAGTGGTGTGCCACAGGGATCTGTGCTGGGGCCTCAACTTTTTACAGTTTATAAAAAATGATTTAAAGGACCGAAGGTATGGTTGCTAGATTTTCTGATGACACAAAGATAGGTCGGAAAGTAACTTGTGAAGAAGACATAAGGGGCTACAAAGGGATATAGATAGGTTAAGTGAGTGGGCAAAGATCTGGCAAATGGAGTACAATGTGGGAAAGTGGGAAATTGTCCACTTTGGCAGGAAGAATAAAAAAGAAGCATATTATCTAGATGGTGAGAGTTTGCAGAGCTTTGAGATGCAGAGAGATCTGGGTGTCCTAATGCATGAATCGCAAAAGGTTAGTATGCAGGTACAGCACGTAATTAGGAAAGCTAATAGAATGTTATCGTTTATCACGCGGGGAATTGAATACAAAAGTAGGGAGGTTATGCTTTAGCTATACAGGGCATTGGTGAGACCATATCTGGAATACTGTACACAGTTCTGGTCTCCTTATTAAAGGAAGGATGTAAATGCGTTGGAGGCAGTACAGAGAAGGTTTACTAGACTATTACCTGGAATGGGTGGGCTGTCTAATGAGGAAAGGTCCGACAGGCTAGGCTTGCATCCACTGGAATTTAGAAGAATAAGAGGCGACCTCATTGAAACATACAAGATCCTGAGGGGTCTTGACAAGGTGGGTGTGGAAAGGATGTTTCACCTTGTGGGAGAATCTAGAACGAGGGGTCACTGTTTAAAAATAAGGGATCGCCCACAGATGAGGAGAAATCTTTTCTTGAGTCATTGGAATTCTCTTCCTCAAAAGGCGGTGAAAGCAGAGTCTTTGAATATTTTTAAGACTGAAGTAGATAGATTCTTGATAAGCAAGTGGGTGGAAGGTTATTGGGGGTAGGTGGAAATGTGGAGTAATCAGTTCAGCCATGAATGTATTGAATGACGGATCAGGCTCGAAGCACCGAGTGGCCTCCTCCAGCTCCTAATTCGTATATCTGTACAACTTTCTCTGTTACTTCAGCAAAATATTCAATTAGATTCATCAAGCATGATCTGCCTTTCACATCCATGCTGGCTATCCTTAATCAAACCTCTCAAAGTGTCCAATGATATTTTCCCTGATTATTGTTTCTAAAACCTTACCCACTGCTGATGTTAAACTACCAGGCCTGCAGCTGCTAGGACTGTCCTTAAACTTTTTCTTGAATAAGGGTGTCTCATTTACCACTCTCTAATCCGTTGGCATCTTCCCCATATCCAGGGAAGATTGGAAAATTATGGCAAGCCCTTCCACTATGTCCATCCCCACTTCTTTTAGCAACCTGGGAGTCATGACATCCAGACCAGGTGACTTATCTACCTTAAGCATAGCCAGCCTTTTTAGTACCTCCCCCTCTCAATTTTTATCCTAGCCATTGCCTCTACTCTCTCTGCTTTGACTGATATTTTGTTAGCTTCCATTTCCTTAGTGAACACCGATACAAAGTACTCATTAAGTATATTAGCCTTTCCATGTGCCTCTAAGCATAATAGGCCCCTCGCCACCTCTTACTGCTCACTTACTATTTACATGCCGGTAGAAGATCTTTGGTTTCCCTTTTATGCTGACTGCAATTCTATTCTCATATTTTCTCTTTGCAAGTCTTATTTTCTTCTTCACCTCCCCTGGAGAATGTTACAGAGATGTGGCAGGATGAGGTGATGAGGGGACTTAAACACGAAGATGAGAATTGGACGTTTGAAGGCATTACAATTGGGAGCCAATGTAGGTCATCAAGTTGAGGCGTGAAGGGTGAGTGGGATAGGATACGGGCAAAGATTTAAATGAGCTAAAGTTTACAGCATTCATCATTTAAACTTGTACGTTTTTTTAAATTAAAAAAGTCCTTTGGACAAAATACCAAATGGCCACCAGCAGAAACAACAATGCGCCCCAGCGAGCATCACTACCACAAAGGGAAAATGTCCAAAAGAAAAGTATGATAAACACATGGAAAAGGAAACAAAACTAAACTGTCAGAGGACAGAAACATTGGCGTCAACTGTAAACCCTCTGAGAGATGTAACAAGTCCACTGAGTCAGAAGTGAGATGTGGGTGCTTTATCATAACAAGCCACTGCCAGTGAGACTGTGCTAATACTGACAGCGTGCACAGCTACAGTGCTGTCACATCACACAGACAGGCAGCAGGGTGAGGATGCCCACATATCTCTCCCTGAAAGAGCCTGGAGTGTCTCCCGACTGTCGCAGGCAGTGAGCGACAGCAAGTCGTGTCCCGTCGCTCCTAAAGTGCACATCAATTATTTTGCTGACACGTTGTTACTAAATTATCATAAAACGCACCTAATTAATATGGTAGAGACTGGGGTTAATGTCTTTCAAACTTATGCCATTCAGCAGGCTTAATGCATTCAGCTACATATGTTCCTCCTTCAGATTGCCCAGATTCCAACTCATTGCTTCGTGCAAAAATATGCAAGTCAGCACATCAGCACGGCAAAATGAATCATTCGAGTAATGAACTACATAATAAAATTAACTCCTGGCGGGCTCTTCCTGTCTTATTTACAGAAATTTGCATATATTTTAATAAATAGCCAGTAACTGAGGTAATATTTATTGCATGGTGTATGTTCGATACGGTTTGTTCTGAAAGTCACAGTTTTGATTAAAAGACAGGTTAAAAGGCAGCATGAGGTTATCACACCTTCATCAGTTCGTGGTGGGTTCTCTTGGGGATATTGGGGATTGTGGTGTTGAAGTGTTGTTAACATAACCATTGACGACTCCTGAAGGCACCAGCACTGTTCCAGCCTTCTACATCAGCCGTGGCTCAGTTTGTAGCACTTTCGCCTCAGAAGGTTGTGGGTTCACAAGCCACTCCAGAGACTCGAGCACATAATCTAGGCTGACACTCCAGTGCAGTATCGAGGGAATGCTGCACTGCCAGAGGTGCCGTCTTTCAGAGGAAACATTAAACCGAGGCCCCATCTGCCCTCTCAATTGGGCATAAATGATCTTATGGCACAATTTGAAGAGCAGCAGGGGAGTTATCCCCAGTGTCCTGGCCAATATTTATCCCTCAGTTACCAGTAATGTGCAAATTGTGCATTGCATTTCATAAACTTCAAGAGTGACTGCACTTCAAAAGTAGTTCATTGGCTGTAAAGTATTTTGGGACATCCTAAGGTCATGAAAGGTGCTATATAAATGCAAGTTCTTTCTTTCTTTACACAAAAGCTTACAGCCAGTCAGCACTGGGGGCTTTAAAAATCACACGAGGAATGACATTAAAGCCCATTCCTGTCCTCTCCCCATATTCAGTCAGTCAGTCACTTCCCAACAGGGCATCTCCGAATATCGTCGTAGAACAAAGCACAGTGAAAGATACTGACCGAGATGCTCCTTTTTAAGGAATGGGACAAGGATGTTCAGAGACAGATGAACAGACCAGTAAACCGGTGTTGAACATAAATCCACCCCTTCCATCGCAGCAAGAGCCTTTGTGCACTGACCCTACAGAATTATTCGTATGAAGCAGTTCGTCATTCACTTCATTGTAATCACAACTGCCTGAACACCAAGAGATCACTAGATTGGCCTGACCCTCCAACTCACATTTTGATTTATTCCACCACCTTCGAAAATATCAAAGGCTGGCTCCGTGCCCTGCCTTGTTCTCCCCCTCCCCATTAAGTCACTAGAAGTTCCTGATTCACAACATGATTACAAGCGCACTGGTTGTGTCAGCTGTGGCTCAGTAGTTAGCACTCGCACCTCTGAGTCAGAAGGTTATGGGTTCAAATCCCCCTCCAGAGACTTGAGCAGAAAAATCTAGGTGCCGTTTCTCAGACGCGACATTAAACCGAGGCCCCCTCTGCTCTCTCAGGTGGACGTAAAAGATCCCATGACACTATTTCAAAGAAGAGCAGGAGAGTTATCCCCAGTGTCCTGGCCAATATATATCCCTCAAATCAACGTAACAAAAACAGATTATACTGTTGTTAAAGTCCTAAGAAATAGGAAAAGACCATCTGGCCCCTGCTCCACCACTCAATACGATCATGGCTGATCCTCGGCCTCAACTCCATTTTCCTGCCCGCTCCCCATATCCCTTCATTCCCTGTGATTATGTAATCATGTTGCGAATCAGGAACTTCTAGTGACTTTGGGGGGAGAACAAGGGATATGTCTGTTTCGACCTTGAATATACTCAACAATGGAGCATCCATGACCCTCTGGGGTAGAGAATTCCAAAGATTCACAACCCTCTGAGTCCTAAATGATGGAAGCTCGTTATGGCTGCCACATACCTTACATTACAGCAGGGATTACATATGAAAAAGTAATTCATTGTCTGTAAAGTGCTTTGGGACGTCCTGAGGTAGTGAAAGGTACTATATAAAGTCATTCTTTTTGGTCTGATGCATTTGGCCACAAATGATTTTAAATTTCTTGGTTAACTGCAAAAGGTTAGGGGGCGGTGGGGGGGGGGGAAATAAACTGCGGACTGACCTTGACTTTTTGCCATTTAGTTTTCCCTTTCCTCCCTGATGAGCAAACCCACACATCACTCGCCCAATGAAATCTATCCAAACGTGAACTGGGCACAAAGTAATTGATGACACCTCAGTACCGATAGTATCGGATGACATGTGCATTGATGCACTTACTATCTGCAGCAGAGGTAGTATCAGAGGCTGGGAGAAGGCACTGTCCCGAAAACGGGTACATCCAAAATTGACAAAGTTGTGAAGGAATATTATCATACTTCAAAGAACATAAGACAGCATGGAACAAGTCCCTCAAACTCATTCTATCCAAAGATAGGTACAACCAACTTGCATTTTCTGCGATGAAGTTCTGCACCATCTCTGATCCCCAAAGATAATCAAGCAAAGCACTTCCTGTACTCCAAGGTAAGCAAAACTCCTGAATATTTATCTCACCTCACCTATCCACTGTTGTTCACAAGACCCAGTAGTACATGACCCAATGGTGGGGGTGGGGCTTTAAACACCATCCCATGACAGGCAGAGTGGGTTAAAAATCAGGTACAATGTTAAATCAGTTAAAACATAGCCCCGACCCCGCTGCAAACACATCTACTTCTGGCTTAACCGTGACGGGTTTGGGGTTGAATGAGTAACCTGCTCCTGAGAGGTGGATCCACGATTATAATATTTAAATGAGACTCCATTACTCAAATTATGGGAGCCATTTGAATTTAACAGGCTCAGGAGCTTTCCCAGGGCACAGGGTATCCAGTGGCTAAAGGCATGGGGAAAGCTGCCACATCTAGCAGGCAAGTGCTTTTCCAGCACTGCTTGTGGGCCATGAACAGTGACAGTGCTTCCCTCCCGACCCCTCGAGCAAATAATCTGCCACAATCTCACCCTCTCTCCCTCCTAGCTGCTGTGTTCTGCCAATTTGGCCAGCTTCCATGCGGGAAACAAACAGTGAAACAAAATGATTATGAGGTCCTGCTGTTGAATTGGACAGGACCTCCCCATTTTCAGATTTCCCTCATCCCACTTCCCACAAAAATATGCCACTGCTCCCTCCCTTACTCCCCGTAAATAAGTGGAGACCAGGCATTTTTCCATAGGAAGAAAATGTTTTCAATAAATATATGGGACCAATAGCTCTATTTTAACAGGGGCTGTTTCAATTCCTCTATGCAAGGTGGGACAGAACTCCTCCTTCTTCCTTCAGCCTGCTCTAAGATGTAGACGATGCCAGCAAGGCCACATTTACTGTCCATGCCGTGAGGCGACACCGATGGACCTTTCCCTTGAACCACAACTGACCACGAATAGCAACTGTTTATGTAACTGATGGGCTTGTTAGGCACTTAATGCCTTCTGAAATGGCCTATCAAAGAGTGTGGGACTGGAGTAGACCAGACTGGGTAAGGGTGCAGATTTGCCTGGTCTGAAAGTTACTGAGCAAACCAGTGCAGTTATTATTTTACATAAATCCACCAGCTTTCTTGTTTTTTTTCCTAGTGTGAAGCCCCCAAATCACCACTTGCCAGTAAAGCCAGAAAGGAAAGTGAACAGCAGTGATTTACACAGCCCAGAGCCACAGGGGAGGGCCAACGATGGGCTGACTTGAATCAGCCTTCATCGCCCAGTATCTGTTAACATTCAAAGCTAACCAGCATTCACAATCCCACAAATACCCTTTTCTGTTCTGAAATCGGTGATATCTCCAAGTGTTCCCACTGCTCCCCAACAGGAAGCTGCAAAGGGTGTTAGCTGACGAGGGATGTACTGACTGGTGCACAACGCATGGGAGAAATGGAAGTGCAGCTTAAAGGGTCAGGTTAAAGATCAGATTGTTTAAATAAAAAGACATTTTATTTTTCAGCTTTTAGTATCTGTTGCACAGGGTCGCAAGATGCCACACAGCAGAAAAAGTGGCCATTAGTAGTAACCACAACCAGATTACAATATGAAGCCCTGGCTAAGCTCTGCATGCTGGTAGTTGAAGAGCTTGTCCAGCATATTGCAGAACCCTTCCAAACCCTATCCGTTGGTGATAGTTATTGGGAAATTATAACGTATTTCAATGGTGCAAATGAAATTTAAATAGGGCTGGGGAGAGATCCAAGGAGTTCTGAGGGACGAAAGATACCTCTCGTTATCGGACAGCGAGTTTTGAATGGTAAGTTTGCCCCCACCTATCTTTGCTACAATTGTAGAGGTCTTTGGTGAGACCACACCTGGAGTAGTGCATACAGTTTTGGTTTCCATATCTAAGGAAGGATATACTTGCTATACTTGCCTTGGAGGCAGTACAGCGAAGGTTCACGGATTGGTTCCTGGTATGAGAAGTTTGTCCAATGATGAGAGTAAATTGGCCGATACCATTTGGAGTTAAGAATGAGAGGTGGTCTCATTAAAACATACAGGATTCTGAAGGGGCTTGACAGGGTAGACACTGAGGTTGTTTCCCCTGGCTGGGGAATCCAGAACACAGGTGCACAGTCTCAGGATAAGGGGCCGATCATTTAGGACTGAGTTGAGGATAAATTTCTTCATTCAGAGGGTTGTAAATCTTTGGCATTCTCTATCCAAGATGGTTATGAATGCTCCATTGAGTATATTTAAGGCTGAGATAGACAGATTTTTGATCTCTCAGGGAATCAAGGGATATGGTGAGTGGGTGGGAAAGTGGAATTGAGGCAGATCAGCCATGACCGTACTGCATTAAGTCTGCAGGCTCGAGGGGCTGTTTTGTCTACTTGTGCTCCTATTTTTTATGTTCTTGCGTTTTAGAGGGAGGCTCGTCCATGGCATGGCTCGCCATCATTAAAATGACAGTGGCCGGGAACTCATGGGTTGGAACCAGGAGCAAGATGTGTCACATTTAACCTCTCCCACGCTCTGTTCTTGCTGGGTGAAGGGCGAGGGGGTGGTGCGGTTTAAAATCTCATCAAGCCTTGAAGTAGAAAATACAGTTTAAGAGCTCAATTTTGGTTACTATTATGTGTATTACACTTTTGAACTTTCCTCCTTTGTTCCTCCAAATATGCCAGGCTATATACCCTTCGCCCACCCTGCATCCTCATCAATATCTGGTCCCCTTCTCCAACTCATTCCTCTTCAGAAATTCAGAACTATAATTCTTCACCTCTTGTCCTTTTCCCTCTCCCACCTTCCAGATTCATCCCAGCTTACCACAATCGAGAGGCTTTTAAGGCCCAAAAGGGGCTTCACAGAACTCTGACTTCTCCGTTTACTCTCGCCTTCCTCTATTACTCTCTTCAACCTTGTTGGTGTCCTGCACTCTATTGCCCTACCGCATACCTCAACCGTTATCTCATTGTCCATTAACAAGAGGTTTACAACTTTTCCTGATGCCTAATGAGCTGTACATTCTGATGAAGCTTTTAAGCAGCACAAACATATTGATAAAACAACCCTAGGTGCTCAAACAGCTTGTATTTTTAGGTACTCACCAAGTGAGATAACTATTAGAGCTGGAGAATAAAACTCTCTTCTACTTTTGATACCTAAGTCTGCATCAAGCACTCCCAGGCCATTTTTAAGATGTCTTTGATCCATAATAAATCTCCCTCTTCCCAATCTTAATGTGTTTCACCCTCCTACTCAAAAGTTCACCCCTTCCCACAATGCATCAATGAGGCATTTTCATTATCTCACCTTCAGTCTTCTTGTCTGACATTGCCCAGTGAGTGTCAAATTACACAATGTAGTATCATGTGCCCATGCCCACTAAGACTAGCCGGGCATCATTTCATGTGAAACCCTGTCATCAGAAAGAGTCCAATCGAGTCAGAGCTTCCAGTTACTCCTTCCCTCAACTGTAATCGCCAACCTGCACCCCACCACATCCCCTCACCCAATTACAGCCTTTCTGCCTTGTAAGCACATTATACCTCTGAACTATTCTTCGCTTTCTTCTCCAAAACTCCAAACACCCCTACCACACATTCTCCATTCTACTTCCACCATCCTTAGCACGAGTCAGAAGGTTGTGGGTTCAAGCCCCAATCCAGCTACTTGAGCACAGAATCTGCAAGCTGGGAGTGGGAAGGGGACAAAAGGTGAAGAATTACAGTTCTGACTTCCTGGAGAAAATTAAGCTGGAGCAGGAGACCAAAGGATGGGTTTGGATCTCACCATGGCGAAGATGCAGGGAGGAGGAAGGGCACGTGACTAGCATATTTGGAGGAACAAATGAGGAAGTCTTGAAGTGTCAGAGGTGCCATATTTCAGAAAGGCACTAGAGAAATGCAAGTCCATCTTTCTTTTACTTGCATCTTCACTGCCTTGAAATCAAGACAAATCATACAACCTCCAACTTTCCTCTGGACCTCAAACTGTGGAACTCTCCACCTCTCTCAGCCCTCCATTCCTTATAGATTTGAAAACTCAAGCTTGATGCATTATAACCATTTGCATCTTAATTTATCCCATTTTTCTTTCCAATTTTGACAATGTCTAAGGGTGCTAATCTTGAGAGTAGGTTCTAAAAAAAAAGGTTTTTTTATTTCAGTGGAAGTAGAATAACTACTTCTACATCACAATTTGCAGTACAGATCAGTGCCACAATGCACCTATTCACTCAGCAAGGAAAACATTAATTCCCTGCAGGCCACTGACAAAGGATTGCGTTCACTGGTTGCGTAACAAAGTGCTGAACGTGGTGTTTTTGCAGTGAAGGCACAGCAGTGCTAGAATGAGCAACACACATTGTGCTATTGTTGTAGGGAATCAATAAGTCATCAGCTGCCATCCAACAGAAGGGGGCCAGGACCAAGGAGATGATGTGGTGTGGCAGCAAGCAGGGAGTCTAGTCTCAGATATCCATTGAGTGGGAAGGGCCCTTCCAACAACTGCATGTCATTAACCCTTCCTGTGCTACAAGCCCAGTTGTTAATCGTGTTGGAATACACTTTACTTTCGAAAGCAGAAAAAAATTAATAGACTGCAAGCAGTTTGAATGGCTTAAATTAAAATTGTCGTATTTAAATAGTTTACATAAAAGTATTTGGCAAATCTTTTATTGATAAGATGCAATTAATCAAAAACATATATTCGAGTGCAGCATCACCTCAAGAAATATGACACATGGCTCTTATACCCAGTACTCTCCCAAAAGATTTCAAATGCATTATTAACTGGAGTGAGTTATTACTTAGTGTGGGGAGAAATATAGCAGTTTGCAACAATAACTTGCATTTATATAGCACCTTTAACAAAGTAAAGCAGCCACTTCTCAGGAGTTTTATCATACAAAATAGCAAAGTTTAGAATGGAGATCCCAATTAAATTGCCTATTGAGGGCACTCTTCACACGCTGTCTGAAATTTTCCAGACAGCATACGGACCCCCATTTAGGCTGGATGGAAACGGCCTCCCAGCAGCAGGCCAGGGGCCCTTCACAATGATAGCCTGCAGCTGACCATATTTTAAATATTAATATCTTTAAAGGGCACCAACTTCAGCAGCTCTTACCTCTGACAGCGGGGCTGTCGATCTTCCAGTTCTGGATGGATGGACTTCTATTTGCCCTCCTGCCTCGGGAGCGTGCCTATTACCTTTAATTGGATGGAGCTTGTGGAAGAGCCTGCCCCTTGCAAAATTGCTCCCTGGGTCCCACCACTGGCATTTGTGGTTCCCCAATTGCACTGGAGAGGGTACAGAGGAAAGATTGGATAGGATGGGGTTGTTCTCCTTGGAATAGAGAAGCCTGAGGGAGACTGCATTAAAATGTACAAAGTTTTGAGTGGCCTGGATAGAGTGGAGGTGAAGGGCCTATTTACCTTAGCAGAGAGGTCAGTGACTAGGGGACATTGATTTAAAGTGATTGATAGAAAAATTAGAGGGGAGATGAGGAAAAGTTTTTTCACCGAGAGGGTGGTGGGAATCTGGAACTCACTACCTGAAAGGTTAGTTGAGGCAGAAACCCTCGAATGGATGGATCTATTTTCACCCGGCACAGACACCAGGGGCCAAGTGGCCTCTTTCCGTGCCTTAAATCTTCTATGATTCTATGATCCCCCATTTCATCCAGATAGCGAGATTGAGACCTGGGAACAAAAAGGCTCTAAAGTGCCTCATCGAAAATTGAGGGACTGTTCCTCAAGCTTATGTTGGACTTCATTGGAACAGTGTGGGAGGCTGAGGACCAAGAGATCAAGTGGAAGTGGAGCGAAGAATTATAAATGACAGGTGATTGAAAGCTCTGGGTCACGTTTATGGACTGATGGTTAATGTAGATTCACTAAGGTGATTTCAAGGCTCCAGTGTCCTCTGTGGCTTCAGCTGCTGATTATAGACACCATCCGAACCCCTTGGCTAGACTAAGACTCTCTTGAATATCCTTCCCTTCCTTTTCCTGCTTTCATTTTCATTTTGAAAGTTTTGGGTTCCCAGTCATGAACCACTAAGCTCACAATCAGCTTCACTGTCACCCTTTTTCTCCTGCCCCTCCATCGCTCATTAGCCTCCTCTCCTCCAAGAGATCTACCACCTGCTCTTTTCGATTCCTTTATGACTATGCAACTACCGTTCCTTGGCCCACTGCTTGTTTACATCTCCATTGGTCTCTCTCCTCAGCATTGTTCTTCCCTCAAAAACGGCTGGAGAGAGGAACGTGCTGACAGACCAGCACGCAGGCCGGTAGCACGAAATTGCCAGCACGCCTCGTCTCGCTTTCACACCCTCTGCGAAAATTCAGCCTCTAGAATCAACGCTCAGTTCAACAATTTCAGATCATAACCTACGCCTCCATTTTCTTTTTTTTACTTTCCTTTTTTTTGTTTTAAACATTGGCTGTTCATGACTCCACGATTCACACCGCCTCTAGACACAGGTTTTGTTTCTTCACTTCTTCCATTACCAATCTCTTTTGGCTTGCACCATGAACTCTTTTGTCATTTAATCTCTCCTGCCGTCCACCCTATTACCTGTCTGTGTACTTGCTCAAAATATATTACATCTCTAACAGCTCTGACAACAGGTCATTGACCTGAAACATCAACTCTGTTTCTCTCACTCCACAGATGCTGCCAGACCGGCTGAATCTGTCCAGCATTTTCTGCTTTTACTCTAGATTTCTGGCATTCACAGTATTTTGCTTTTCTACATTAACCATGTTACTCATTGGGCCTTCATTACATTCTTGGGCAGAAGTAATGGACTAACAGAGACTGCCACAGTCGACATCAACACTTAAGCACTCCCTGTCACTGAGGCATGACAATGTTCACACTAAAAGATTCAGTGTCGACATAATTTTTGCAAACTCATCGTCTCTTGATCAACACCTGTGTGCCAGAAAAAAAAAATGCAACTTCTGTCTGTTCTTATTATTTATTTCTGCACCTGACTAACAGACCATCAGATGGTGAAATGGAAGCTCAGGCAAAAACATCCCCAGTGTGAAGCCCTGTCTCTACAGAGGTACCACTCTCACTGTTGTTACGACCAGGTGAGAAAGGTGTCTAGGGGTCCCTCTCAGCCTTCACCTGGTCTTACCCTAACAGGGTTTAATTTTTAACACACTGTGTTTTTAGCTCCCCCCTTGGTGAATCCTTGTTCACTAACTTCCAATTATAAGGCAAAGAAACTAGCCAACAGGTTTTCTTAGTTTTAAAGAAAAAAAGGTTGAACTTTATTCAACTTAAACTCTAATTCGGTTAATGCCGACGGATATGCGACACGCCCACATTAACGTGCATACACAATACACACATGCAGATAGAGACAGAAAAGAGAAGAAATCAAGTGGGTAAGTTTGATGCAATATCTGAAGACGGTTTTGGTTACTGTTCTTCAAGCTCACTATAGAGTCCTTGATTGTCAGTAGGTCTTGCTCGTCGTTGGGGCCTGTATTCTTCTTAAACCTTGTTCAATATAGGAGACTTTTCTCTCTTAAAGTTCACATGTCCTCAGTGGGTCCAGAGGCTTGTGGGAAAGAGATGGGAGCAGGCAGGAGAGGTCTTCTCACTCCAGGAGCAAACAGTCTTTTTCAGTTCAAACTCTTCGTACAATTCAGAAAAACCCAGGTTGCCAAGCAGGTTAGTCATGTGACTAGCTGGTCTGACCACGTCTGTTTGAGGATTCTCTTGTCTTAGCCGACCCTGGAATGTCTCTTCTTACACACAATACCTGGTGCTCAAAGTTCATTGTGGGTTAAACTGGAGCAAGGAATAGCCCCTCTGTCCCTGAAAGCACTGTCTGTTAGCATGCAAATGTTTTTTCCAGCCACGGCTGATCTGTTTAACAAGTCACTTCCTCGCTCCAGCAACAGTTTAAAATCAATGTTCATATGACAAAATTAATATGCCTCATTCTTGGCAGGTGCGGGGGGGGGGGGGGGGTCTGCATGACACCGTCATCGAAACTCCATTGTCAAGGGGCCACCTCAAATGTTGTCATTGTGTATAACGGCTCTTGAAGTAGATTCTAAATGAATTGCCATATTGTAATGAATTCAAAACGGTGGACCAAATGAACATTTATAGAATAACTATTTTAATAACTGAAACTCAAGTTTGAGACCAGAGGGGAGCTATGATGTCCCCCTCTCATATGGAATTGTCTTCATAAACATTTGGAAAAAAACATTCTTATTCCTCAGGTGTCAGTTTGGCTCAGTTGGTAACTCTCTCACTTCTAACTCAGAAGGTGGTAGTTTTAAACCCCACTCCCAAGACTTGAACACATAACCTTGGCTGGCACTGCACCGAGGGGGTTGAATTTAGTGTTCCCGTCGCAGGTCCCAGTGGCGGACCAGGAAGCAGATTCCATTGTTGCCTGTGACGCATGTGGCCAGCTGACCACGATTACACAGCGGGTGCCCACTTTACATAACGGAGGCGCGGGGCCAGTCATATTGCATGACGGGGCGGGCTGCAAGGCACTGATTATAGCGCACCTGAGATTTCGCCCAAACTCTTGCACCTAATACAATGCCCACCTGTGTAGAGTGACCCCATATGATTACCACCGGACCCTTGCAACAATTTTTATGCCCAGTAGATCCTCCCGCCCAAGACCAAGCCCACCCATAGAGAGTGCACAGCACTGCATGCCAACAATAGCCTCCACTCCCCACTCTTCCCCTATCCACTAATCCCCAAAGCTGCCTTCCCATTGCCGCCACCTTTCAATGGCCAGGGATCCAAGGGCAAGAGGGCCACACATCGTTCAGTTAATTCCAAGCCCCCCACTGAATCGCTATTAATTACATGCAAATTTATTGTAACTATCTGTTCTACAATTTAAATTGCATTCCCGTTGAGTTTGGGTAGCATCGCTGCTTGGTGCTTTCCTACCACTGACTAAATCCAGAATCGACGTCACAACTTCGAATTTCCGATGATATTCTCCAGCTCCCCATGCCTTCAGTCCCACTCCAAATTGCCTCACTAAACTCAGCCCAGCGGATGTTGCATTACTGGAAGTGATGTTTTTCAGATAACAAATTAAACTAAGGCTCCGTCTGCTTCGGTTGTTGAAGACAGCATATTTGGTATCTTAGCCAGCATTCCCCTCTCAACCAAAACCAGATTAAGCAGATTAACATTTTATTTTATTTTTTAACCATGGGCCTCATCTTAAACTTGTTTTTCAGGTTGTTGCTTTTGGACAGTGCTGTTCATTATTCTGCCATTCACACTCTCTCTGGATTAATGCTTTGTCTTTTCATACAACTATTAGCACTCCCTTTACCTTTGCTCAGTGAGATCTTTGTCATTTAATTTTTCCTGCCCTCTGCAACACTTTCCCATTTGTCCATCCCCCACCAGGATGGTTTGAGGGCTCTCCGCTTCTTCCTTGAACAGAGCCCCAACCAGTCCCCATCCACCACCACCCTCCTCCGCCTGGCTGAACTCGTTCTCACATTGGTGTTGAAGTAGAAGTTGTTCAATCACTTCCTTCATGTAAAAGGTGCTGCTATGGGTACCCACATGGGTCCTAGTTATGCCTTTTTTTTGTGGGATGTGTCAAACCTTCTTTGTTCCAGTCCTATGCAGGCTCCCTCAACCTTTTTTCCATTAATGACTGTATCGGTGCCGTTTCCGGCTCCCGCCCTGAACTGGAAAACTTTATCAACTTTGCTTCCAATTTCCACCCTTCTCTCACCTTTACATGGACAATCTCTGACACTTCCCTTCCTCGACTTCTCTGTCTCCATCTCTGGGGATAGGCTGTCTACTAATATTCATTATAAGCCCACCAACTCCCACAGCTACCTCGACTACACTTGTTCACACCCTGCCTCCTGTAAGGACTCCATGCCATTCTCCCAGTTTCTCCGTCTCCGACGCATCTGCTCTGCTGATGCAACCTTCCGCAACAGCACTTCTGAAATGTCTTTTTTCCTCAACCGAGGATTCCTCCCCTCTGTGGTTGACAGGGCCCTGAACCATGTCCGGCCCATTTCCCGCACTTCTGCCCTCACCCCTTCCCCTCCCTCCCAGAACCATGGCAGGGTTAGACTTGCACTCATTTTCTACCCCGCCAGTCTTCACATCCAGAGGATCATCCTCCACCATTTCCGCCACCTCCAGCGTGATGCCACCATCAAATGCATCTTCCCCTCCCGTCAGCATTCATAAGGGATTGTTCCCTCCATGACACCCTGGTCCACTCCTCCATCACCCCCGACACCTCGACCCCTACCCACAGCTCCTTCCCATACCATCGCAGGAGGTGTAATACCTGCCCTTTTACCTCCTCTCTCCTCACTATTAAGAACATAAGAAGTAGGAGCAGGAGTAGGCAATTCAGCCCCTCGAGCCTGCTCCGTCATTCAACACGATCATGGCTGATCTCATCCCGGCCTCAACTCCACTTTCCTGCCCGTTCTCCATAACCTTTCAAACCATTACTAATTAAAAATCTGTCTATTTCTTCCTTAAATTTACTCAATGTCCCGGCATCCACCGCACTCTGGGGTAGTGAATTCCACAGACACACAACCGTTTGAGAGAAGTAATTTCTCCTCATCTCTGTTTTAAATCTGCTACTTCTTATCCTAAACTTATGACCTCTCGTTCTAGATTGCCCCACAAGAGGAAACATCCTCTCTACGTCTACTTTGTCAATCCCCTTAATCATCTTATATACCCGAGTTAGATTTTCTCTCATTCTTCTAAACTTTAGAGAGTAAAGGCCTAAACTGCTCAATCTCTCTTCATAAGACAAGCCCCTCATCTCTGAAATCAATCTAGTGAACCACCTCTGAACTGCCTCCAATGCAACTACATCCCTCCTCAAGTAAGAGGACCAAAACTGTACGCAATACTCCAGGTGCGGTCTCATTAATGCCTTGTACAGTTGCAGCAACACTTCCCTACTTTTATACTCTATTCCTTTAGCAATAAATGCCAAAATCCCATTTGCCTTTTACCTGCTGCACCTGCATACTAGTTTTCTGTGAGTCATGCACTAGGACACCCAAATCCCTCTGCACCGAAGCACTCTGAAGTTTCCCTCCATTTAAATAATAATTTGCCTTTCTATTTTTTCGACCAAAATGGATAACCTCACACTTATCCATGTTAAACTCCATCTGCCAAATGTTGGCCCATTCACCTAAGCTATCCATATCCATTTGTAGACTTATTTCTTTATTGCAACTTACTATCCCACCTATTTTAGTGTCATCTGCAAATTTGGCTATAGTATCTTCTATCCCTGCAGCCAAGTCATTTATATAGATTGTAAATAGTTGGGGCCCAAGGACCTCACTCTGTGGCACCCCACTAGTTACATCTTGCCAACCAGAAATGGATCCAAATGAGAGAAAATCTAACTGAGGTAACCCCATGTGATCTTACCTTGTGTATTAACCTTTTGTGCAGCACCTTATCAAATGCCTTCTGGAAGTCCAGATATACTACATCTACAGGATCCCCATTATCCACTTTACTTGTTATAGCTTCGAAGAACTCCAGCAAATTAGTCAAACATGATTTACCCTTCATAAAACCATGCTGACTCTGATGGATTGCATATTGACTTTCTAAATGTCCTGTTATTACTTCCTTAATAATGAATTCTAACAATTTCCCAATGACAGATGTTCAGCTAACTGGTCTATAGTTTCCTACTTTCTGCCTTCCTCCTTTTTTGAATAAGGGAGTTATATTAGCATTTTTCCAATCCACAGGAATCTTTCCCGCATCCAGGGAATTTTGGAATATTATAACCAATGGATCCACTATCTCCGCTGCCACTTCCTTTAAGACCCCAGGATGTAAGCCATCAGGCCCTGGGGACTTGTCTGCCTTCAATCCCAATAGTTTGCTCAGTACTTTTTCCCTAATGATCATTATTGTTCTAAGTTCCTCCCTTTCTATAACCACTGCATTACTTATTACTATTAGGATGGTACTAATATCCTCCACTGTGAAAACTGAGGCAAAATACAGATTTAGTGTCTCTGCCATTTCTGCATTCCCCACAATTAACTCCCCAGTCTCATCCTCCAATGGACCAACATTCACTTTAGCTACTCTCTTCCCTTTTATATACTTATAGAAGCTTTTATTATCCGTTTTTATATTTTGCGCTAGTTTTCTTTCATAATTTACCTTTGCTCTTTTTATTACTTTTTTTAGTAATCCTTTGTTGATCTTTAAAAGTTTCCAATCTTCCAGCCTGCCACTGGCCTTTGCAATATTGTATGCCTTAGTTTTTGTCTTTATGTTATCCTTAACTTCCTTGCTTAGCCACGGATGTTTTTTCCCCCTCTTACAATCTTTCTTCCTCTCTG
The DNA here is from genome assembly GCF_036365525.1 of Heterodontus francisci. Lineage (NCBI taxonomy): Eukaryota > Metazoa > Chordata > Chondrichthyes > Heterodontiformes > Heterodontidae > Heterodontus > Heterodontus francisci. The sequence continues at coordinate 18,056,249 of NC_090379.1, forward strand.
GAATACATTTTAGTTGGGAGGAATTGAATAGCTCCTTAAACATCTGCCACTGCTCATCAACTGTCCTACCTTTTAGTCTTCCTGTCCAGTCCACTAGGGCCAAATCTGTCCTCAAGCCTATGTAATTACCTTTGTTTAACTCCAGAACGCTCATGTGGGACTCGTTTCTCGCCCTCAAACTAAACTTCAAATTCTAGCATGCTATGATCACTCTTCCCTAGAGGATCCTTAACTATGAGATTAATTAATTAATCCCACCTCATTACACAATACCAAATCTAGAATAGCCTGCTACCTGGCTGGTTCCACAACATATTGCTCCAAAAAACAATCTCCAATACATTCAATGAACTCTCCCTCGAGGCTACCCTTGCCAATATGATTAATTCAATCTACAAGCATATTAAAATCACCCATGATTATTGTCATACCTTTCTTACAAGCCCCCAGTATTTCCTGGTGTATACTGTGCCCCACTGCGGAACTACTGTTTGGGGACCTATAGATTACTCCCACCAGGATCTTCTTTCCCTTGCTGTTTTTTATTTCCACCCAGACTGATTCTACGTCTTGATCTCCAGTGCCTACATCATTTCTCACTATAGCACTGATCACTTCCTTTACTAACAAAGCTACACCACCTCCTTTTCCTTCCTGCCTATCCTTCCAAAATACTGAGTACCCTTGGATATTCAATTCCCAAACCTGGTTTCCCTGCAACCACGTCTCAGTAATCGCCACTAAATCATACCCATTCGTCTCTATTTGTGCTGTTAGCTCATTAAGTTTATTCTGAATGCTTCGTGCATTCAGATACAAAGCCTTTAGGTTTGTTCTGTTATCAAATTTCCCTACTCTTGTACGATTCCTTGGTGCAATATGACGTTCACACGTTCTGTCCCTATTTTTTATTTTCTGGTAACAATCAGCCTCATCACAAACCTGCACTCCTACCTTCTCCTTTAACTTTGACTTCCTAATTTTCCATGCAACTGAACCCTTCCCCCCACTATTTAGTTTAAAGCCCTATCTACAGCCCAAGTTATGCGATTCACCAGGACTCTGGTCCCAGCATGATTCAGGTGGAGCCTGTCCCATTGGAACAGCTCCCTCCTTCACCAGTACTGGTGCCAATGTCCCATGAATGCGAACCCATTCCTCCCACACCAATCTTTGAGCCATGCATTTACATCTTTAACCTTATTGACCCTTTGCCAATTAGCTCGTGGCTCAGGTAGTAATCCAGAGATTATTACCTTTTTGGTTCTGCTTTTTAAATTTGGCCCCAAGCTGCTCATATTCCCTCAGCAGAACCTCTATCCTCATTCTACCTATATCGTTGGTACCTACGTGGACCACGACAACTGGATCTTTCACCTCCCACTCCAAGTTCCTCTGCAGCCCAGATGAGATATCCCGAACCCTGGCACCAGGTAGGCAACACAGCCTTCGGACTCTTGATCTTGGCCACAGAAAACAGTGTCTATGCCCCTAACTATACTATCCCCGATTATGACTACATTTCTCTTTTCTCCCCCCACTCGAATGGCTCCCTGTACCACGGTGCTATGATCAGTTTGCTCATCCTCCCTACTGTCCCTGCTCTCGTCCACACAGGGAGCAAGAATCTCGAACTTGTTGGACAAGGACAAGGGCTAAAGCTCCTGCAACACTACCTCCTGGATCCCTCTACCTGCCTTACCCGTAGTCACACCCTCCTGTCCCTGACCACTGGCCGAATTCAAGGTAGTTAATTTAAGGGGCGTGACTGTCTCCTGAAACACAGCGTCCAGGTAACTCTCCCCCTCCCTGATGTTTCGCAGTGTCCGAATCTCAGACTCCAGCTCATCAACTCTGAGCCGGAGTTCCTTGAGCAGCCAACACTTGCTACAGGCGTGGTCACTAGGAACCACAATGGAGTCCACCAGCTCCCACATCATGCAGGTACAACACATCGCCCGGCCCTGCATCTCTATTTTATTTAATTAGATTTTCTTTTTTTTTAAACTTCAGACTGGTCTTTAGTTTTTAAATCTGTAAAATATTTCTCCTATTCACCTTTAATCTGAAATCAACATAGAATAGGCAATTCAAATTAGTAGTTACTTACCAACAAATGAACTTACAGTTTTCCTGTGATGACACTGTTTTTTCACTGTTTTCACTCCCTTAAATTACCCAAAAATTAGATTTACACTAGGATCCTTGATTCCCTAAAAAAAAAAACACTACCTACTATATTAAAAAACTGTAGACCTTTCTCTTTACTTTAGTTATTTACCGAGCTATTTAGAGTTACACCTTGCAGCGTTCCTGTGATGTCACTGTTGACTTTTTTTCAAAACACCGGCGCACTGGGACTGCTCCTGGAAGGTAAGTCTCGCTCGCTGAGTGAACTCTCTCTCTCCCTGTCTCTTTATGCACCGGCTCCGCTCTCGCTGTTTCCCGCTCTGAGTGAACTCTCTCTCTCTCTCTCTCTCTCTCTCTCTCTCTCTCTCTCCCCCGGTCTCTTTATGCTCCGGCTCCAAATTCTCCTTTCAGGTGAAGCAGCGATTTACTTGTACTTCTTTCAATTTAGTATGCTGTATTCACTGCTCACAATGCCATCTCCTCTACACTGGGAAGACCAAATGCAGACTGGGTGACTGCTTTGCGCAACACCTCCACTCAGTCCAAAAGCATGACCCCGAGCTTCTGGATGCTTGCCATTCAACACACCACCCTGCTCTCATGCCAACATTTCTGTCTCGGGCCTGCTGCAGTGTTCCAGTGAACATCAACGCAAGCTCGAGGAGCAGCACCTGATCTTTCGATTAGTCATTCTGCAGCCTTGCAGACTGAACATTTGAGTTCAATAACTTCAGAGCATGACTGGCTTTTATTTTAATATTTTATTTTTTTAACCATGTGCCTGCGATTTACGTAGACAGAGCTGCTCATTATTCTGCTATTAACACTCTCTCTGGACTAATGCTTCGTCTTTCACCGCAAGCATTAACACACTCGTTACCTTTGTCCCCAGACAGCTTTGTTATTTAATCTCTCCTGCTCTATCAAACAGCTTCCCCTTTGTTCGCTCCCCTGCCCCCTCCCCTTCACTTGCTTGAAACCTAATTCTTTTCGAACCTTTGCCAGTTCTGACGAAAGGTCAGATGCTGCCAGACCTGAGTATTTCCAACACTTTTTGTTTTTATTTCAGATTTCCAGCATCTGCAGTATTTTGATTTTATATTACCTTCCCATTTGTTGTTCTTCCCCTTCCTCAGTTGCTCAAAGCCTATTACATTGCTAGCCTTTGCCAGTTCTGAAATGTTAACTCTTGTTTCTCTCCATAGATGCTGCCAACATTTGTGTCTTTGGCCTGTTCCAGTGAACATCAATGCAAACTCGAGAAGCAGCACCTGATCTTTCCAGCACTTTCAGTTTTTATTTCAGATTTCCAGCATCTGCAGTATTTTGCTTTTATTTAAGCAGATTAACTGTTTATTTACAAATATTGTTACAACCGAGGGGAGGGGAGTGCACTGTTAATTCAGCCCCACTTCCCCACGGGTCACAACATATCAATAAATTTTCCCACCTACCGAAAAACAGCCAATTACATACTCTATTTGTCCCCCAGAATAAAGCACACCAACCAGGTTTCCTTAATAAATAACATTAACTAATTATAAAAACAAGTCTTCATAATTAGAAGAACTCTATAGACAAAAAGTTCCTTATTTCCCTAGCCCTTATGCGCACACACATATATTCAAAAAAATGGTTAACTGGAGAAAAGGGATTTTCTGGTTTACAGCGGTTTCATAGGAATGAAAGGAACAATAAAATAACTTAGATGGGTCTTTCATCAGGAGTGTAGCAACAAGTCTTCTACTGCTATACTATTGCTGTAAAACCTAAGAAGTTTTCTTCAGATTTCAGGATTTCTTAAAACACAGGAAGCAACAGGAACACTTGATGGAAGGATTATTCAGAGACAGGAGGCAATAGGAATCTGCCACCTTTAAAATACATAGAGTCTAGAGTTATACAGCACAAAAACAGGCCCTTTGGCCCATCGTGTCCATGCCGGCCATCAAGCACCTATCTATTCTAATCTGATCCCATTTTCCAGCACTTGGCCCGTAGCCTTGTATGCTACAGCATTTCAAGTGCTCATCTAACTACTTCTTAAATACTTCTACAGGGTTTCTTCTCAGGAAATGCAGGATTCCTTTACAGAGAGAGGTAACACTTTTTCTGGTCGCCTTCTCTGATCTCTAGGCAGGTCAAAAATCAAATTTCTAATGCCTGCTGTTCGTCCAACTCACTAGCTTTTTAAAAGGGTCCAAAGGGAAAGCAAAACCTTCCTAAACAGGTCACATATCCAGACATTGTGGCTCCCTTGTCATTCAAAGAGTAGCTCTGAGGTCGTCAAACCACTTGCTGGTTTTCTTGAAATTGCCTGCTTTCCTGTTCTTGTATACAAAGTCAGCTTCCTTTCGAAACATCCAAAGACTTCAGCTATTTGCAGGTGTCAATGTCCAATGAAAAATCCTTTTTCAGTTTTTTTTGAAACACAAAGAATTCTAAGCTTTTAATTCCAAACTAAAAACCTTGTAACAACATACAATGACGACCAAGAAAAGCCCCACTAGTGCATCCAGCCTGTTCTAGAGGTTCACTATTCTTTGGGAAAAGGATACCTAACCTGGTTCTGGCCTTGTGTACTTTGAGATTGTGACTCTGATCCTCTCTGACCAGTTTAGTTGAAACAAACGGTCTCATTTGCCTTGTTGCTGTTTGTAGGATGTCACTGTGTGCAAATTGCCTGCCTAAATACAGTGACAATATTTAAAGAGATAAACCATGGAGATGTGAAGTACTTTGGGTGATCCTGGAGGCTATGTAGGTTTCTTGATTTTCAACGCAACTTGCAATTATAGAATATAGCAGCTTTAATGTTAAAAGAAAGTTACAATGTGTTTCTGCAATGGAAGGAAAAGGGGTGGGGCCAAGAAACTAACCCCCAAAGAGGGAGGAAAATGAAACAAAACCGTAGCTTGATTATTTTTTGAAGGTAACAATTATCTGACAAGTCACCTTTATTTCAGAGAAAAATACTACTCAATTTCTGCCCAACTAGCAGTGCCATCATCCGGCTACTAGAGAAATGCAGCTCCTACAGATGTAAATTCTGCTCATTCAACTGTAAAGTTCACATTAACTTTCTGTTATTTAGTGCTGCATTCAGCTTTATGCTCATTGCAGTACAGTTAATTCTTTCTTCTTTCTTTTGGGCCTCCTTATCTCGAGAGACAATGGATACGCGCCTGGAGGTGGTCAGTGGTTTGTGCTGTCTCTAGATGCAGAAATCAACAAGCGCATGGGTAAGGCTTCCACTGCTATGTCCAGACTGGCCAAGAGAGTGTGGGAAAATGGCGCACTGACAGTTAATTAGTCAACTTAAAAGTCCACAGTATTAACAGGATGTCTAATTTCCTGATAATTAAATGCACACTATCGTTCAACACACCTGGAATGACATCACAGACAGTTTAACAAACTTGTCGAAGTGTTATGGTGCATTGAGGGCAAGGAGACTACAAATAAATCCTAAAAATTAATTTATGAAGCAGATAAAATAATATTTGTCATAAAATGTACTAGACCCTTCGGGATAAGTTAAAGGCTGGAATCTAATTGAAAGGTTCAGATGCTTTATATGTAGAATAATGCATACTGAGTGAGTTCTAGACCGGAATCTAATTGAGGGGATCAGATGGTTTATACAGCATAGATTGAAACAGCACAGGAGACGACATTTGGCCCATCTTGCTTGTACTGACTCTTTGTTATCTAATTAATCCCACTTGCCTGCTCTTCCACCACAGCCCCATAATTCTCTTTTGAAAGTTACTATTGAATCTATTTCCACTATCCCTTCAGACAGTGCATTCCAGTTAACAACAATGTTTTATCACGTTGCCTCTTTTGCCAATCATAAATCTCTGTCCTCTGGTTACCGACCCTTCTGCCACTGGAAACAGTTTCTCTTCATTTAGTCTATCAAAAACCCTTCATGATTTTGAACACCTCCATCAAATCTCCTCTTAACATTCTCTGCTCAGAGGAGAACAACGCCAGCTTCTCCAGTCTTTCCACATAGCTTGACATCCTCCCTAAAGTATAGGGGCCCAGACTTAAACGATACTCCAGCTGAGGCTGGATTATTTTGATCCAAATTATTGTCTCTAAAAAAAAAAGTCCCCACCACTGACTTTAGGCTGACTAGTTTGTAGTTGCTGGGTTCGTCCCTTTCCCCTCTTTTTAAACAGGGTGTAACATTTGCAACCCTCAAGTTCTCTGGTACCACCCTCATATAAATATATAATTTATACAGTATATAAAAAGGAAAGTAGTGATTAATGGATGCTTTTCAGACTGGAGGATGGTTTGTAGTGGAGTTTCCCGGGGGTAGTGTTGGGACCCTTGCTCTTTCTGATATATATTAATGGCTTAGACCTTGGTGTACAGGGCACAATTTCAAAGTTTGAGGATGATACGAAACTTGGAAACAATATGAACTGTGAGGATGATGGCATTAAAATTCCAAAGGACATAGCTAGGTTGGTGGAATGTGGCTGATGATGTTCAAGTGTGAAGTGATTCATTTTGGTAGGACGAACATGGAGAGAAAATATAAAATAAAGAGTACAACTCTAAAGGGGGTGCAGGAGCAGAGGGACCTGGGTGTATATGTGCATAAGTCATTGAAGGTGGCAGGACAGGTTAAGAGAGCGGTTAATAAAGCATACAGTATCCTAGGCTTTATTAATAGAGGCATAGAGTACAAGAGCAAGGAGGTTATGTTAAACTTGTATAAATCAAGGCATTCAAAAGGGAATCAGATAATTATTTGAAAAGAAGGAATATACAGGGTTATGGAGAGAAGGCAGGGGAATGGCACGAAGTGAATTGCTCATTTGGAGAGCCGGTGCAGACACGATGGGCGGAATGCTGTAACAATTCTGTGATTCTGTGAATTAGAAGATTATAGTCAGAGCTTCTGCAATTTCCTCCCTTACTTCCCTCAGTAATCTAGTACTTTGCTGGAAATCTCCGTTCAGTCTGCAAGGGTGACCGAGATTCTCTGTCATTTTAATTCTCCATCTCACTCTGACCCCTCTGCCTCCTACACTATTCCACATAAAGCTCAAGGAACAGCTCCTCATCTTTCAATTAGGCACTTTTCAACCTTCCATACTCAACAGCATGTTCAACAATTTCAGATCGTAACCACTGCTCCCTTTTTTTTTTGGACAGCAGGCACTGTTGATGATTCTGCTGTTTATTAAATCCCTCCTGCCTCCACTCTATCACAGACCTAGCCGTTTTATTCTTTCCTCCACAACCCCTTTCCACGCACCCGTACTCGTTCAGAACCTGTTACATCTGTAATGTTGTCCACTTCTGACAAAATGTCAAAGTTAACTCCTTTTCTCTCTCCACAGAGGCGCTTGAGCTGCTGAGCATGTCCAGCATTTTCTATTTATATTTTAAGATTTCCAGCATCCACAGAATTTTGCCTTTTGAATTAATACTTATTCATTATCTGTGATTGCAGTTGTACTGCCACTATGCACTGATGCAAAGTGTGCATTAACACAAAAGAGGCAGCAGAACTCAGTGCAAGACTGATCCAATGCCAGAGTATACTGAAGCCAGATGATATGAAAATCCCACAAGACGACTGTCCCTGGCACAGAATATCTCCAACCTTGTGCAAAGTCAGGTTTTAACAGTGCCTGAGGTATGTTTTAAAACTTTGTACGGAATCTTTTAATTTTAGGATACCCCCACTCTAACAATGTGTATGCATCCAAGCAGGTGACTTTAGAGCAATCTGGAGAGCACACAGCTGGCAGTATAACCGCAGTCCTCCCACCGCACGACACATTACACATATATCTGTCCAAGACCAGTACCTAATGTGCAACTGCAGCTTTTGACCTGCTCAGCTGCAGGTGGGTATCAGCAATACAGCAAATAAGTATTAACAGTCAAGTAATCAAAGCCGGTCGTCAAAAACAAAGATTATTCATATTTTGCATCTTCTTTTCGACCCTTCTACCTCTTCCAGAGAGTTAATTACCTTTGTCCTTATATAGTTATGTTTAGTTTAGAGATACAGCACTGAAACAGGCCCTTCGGCCCACCGAGTCTGTGCCGACCATCAACCAACCAGTTATACTAATCCTACACTAATTCCATATTCCTACCACATCCCCACCTGTCCCTATATTTCCCTACCACCTACCTATACTAGGGGCAATTTATAATGGCCAATTTACCTATCAACCTGCAAGTCTTTGGCATGTGGGAGGAAACCAGAGCACCCGGAGGAAACCCACGCGGTCACAGGGTGACCAGAATTGAACCCGGGTCGCTGGAGCTGTGAGGCTGCAGTGCTAACCACTGCGCCGCCCTGTGTGGATGCTCTGCATATTAACATGAAGTGTAGGCCTGAAGCCTGGGGCTAGATTTTTAAAAAGCTCCCACAGTTCTGGTGCTGACAGGTCGGTTGAAATATAATGTGAGGGTTTTACACGCTGTGTAATACATGGTGACATAGCAGAAGCAATGATTGCTGATGAGCGCCGACTGTGCTGGGAATTGGCAGCCTGAGATTACGGAGATGGAAAAATCATGTTTTTTGCAGTTTTTCTATTTTCAGAAATTAATAAAGGAACTGTGTAATGGGATGGTTGTGTTTAATTCTCCCTTCCAATGTACATAGTTCATAAAAAAATTTTTAAAACAGCCAAAATTAGCAGTTGAGAGTTTTAAATAATAAATCATCTTAATTAGCATTATTAGTAAACATTTAGGTTACAACAAGGGAGAGGTTATTCCAAATAATGACCAAGGGAGAATTTCACAACCTGTCAGTTCTTATACTGCCAGAATAAATTTAATAACCTGCTCTTATTTACTCCAACAATGAATGAATTACAGGGGCACTTAATTTGTGCATTTGACAAATGTTTTCCTCTTCATCTGTCCCAAAGGTGAAGATGAGATACTGTACTTCATCACAATAACGCTTCTTCAATAAACATGGGCTTCCTTCACCAAGGGTTGGGTAATCGCAGTGCTCTCCCAGGAGGAAGGCAATCTTCATTAGCTGCAATAGTGTGAAATTTATAATTTATAGATCCAGTTTTTTTTTTCATCGGTTTGCCTTGGCACAGGTTGTCAGGGAAACACCTTGCAAGGCCATGCAAGTCTCATCACTAGGACTGCCAACACTAGTGGAGACATATTCCTGGAGGTGTCATCACATGATCTCCTACCGCCCACCGCTCCAGTCTTACCATTGGTCCACTCTCGCCATGCCCGGCCTTACTATGCCAAATTGGAGAGCAAAGAGCATTGTCCGATTGAATGATTCATTAAAACAGCAGTTCCCCCCTCCCCCGCCTCCCCCCCCCCCCACCCCCGCCCCATGGGTGGACATGAAAGATTGCCTGGCCCTATTTTGAAAAGCAGTGGAGTTCTCCCTGGTTTCCTGGTCAATATTTATCCCTCAATCAACATCACTAAAACAGATTTTCTGGCCATTACCACATTGCTGCTTGTGGGAGCTTGCTTTACTTAAACTGGCCACCACGCTTCCTACATTAAAACAGTGACAACACTTCAAAAGTACTTCGTTGACTGTAAAATACATTGGGGTGTCCTGAGATCTTGACGGACACTATATAAAGGCAAGTCTTTCTTTTTTTTCCCCATTGCTTTCAGTCAAATTAATGAATCAGCCTCAACAGCGAGTGTCAGTAGCCTACTGGTGTACCATTATCATGCTGGGGTCTGCCCTCAACCATCACCGTGTATCTAGCAGGAGTACGAACACTTCCCCACCCCACCCCACCATCCAACTATTACCGGCCGAGATCAACTGGCGTCAGCCATGGCTCAGTGGGTAGCACTGTCGCTTCTAAGTCGTCAGTTCAAATCCCAGTGGAGAGCCTTGAACACAAAAATCTAAGCTGACACTCCAATGCAGCACTGAGGGAGTGCTGCACTCTGAGGAGGTGGCGTCTTTCAGAACAGACATTAAACTGAGGCCCCATCTGCTCTCTCAGGTGGACGTGAAAGAGCCCATGGCACTATCTTGAAGAACAGCAGGGGCGTTCTCCCCAGCGATTTGGCTAATAGTTATCCCTCAATCAGCATCACAAAAGAGAGATTATCTGGTCATGATCACATTGCTGTTTGTGGGAGCTTGCGGTGTGAAAATTGGCTGCTGCATTTCCAATATCACAACAGCGACGACAATTCAAAACATACTTCATTGGCTGTAAGGTGCTTTGGGACATCTGAAGGTCATGAAAGGCCCTATATAAATGAAATAAAAACAGAAAATGTTGGAAATACTCAGAAGGTCTGGCATCTGTGAAGAGAAAAACAGGGTTAACTTTTCAGGTCAGTGACCTTTCATCGAACTTCCGCTTTGATGAAAGCTCACTGACCAGAAACATTAACTCTATTTCTCTCTCCACAGATGCTGCCAGACCTTTCCAACATTTTCTGCTTTTATTTCAGGTTTCCAGCATCTGCAGAATTTTGCTTTTCTAGATAAATTTGAGACAAATTTCTTTCTTAACACAGAGCAGAGATTAACCTTGGGACCTCCAGTATCACTCCAGGCAGTGCATTTGCCCAAGTCCACTGATGTGAGCTCAGAAAATAAGTGTTTCAATAGGAGAAGCAAAATAAGCCACTCGACACCAGAAGGTTTCAGCAATGGTGTGATTTCCTTTGCTTACAGCAGTTTATCACATCACATCTTAGCAACAGTGCTGCCAGTGGAGCTTTGCACCTTCTCCTTATGGTAAACATTCAATGAAATATAATTTGGATTTGCAGTTGGAAGTCATTCAACTGAACAGGACTTAAATACAAATTAGAAAACCGATATTGGCCTTCTCCCAATGCCTGTGTATAATTAGTACACTCTGCAGCGTCACAGGGTCACAATCCTGAAATTCCCTACCTAACAGCACTGCGGGATCACCTTCACCATATAAACTGCAACGGATCAAGTGGTTCACCATCACTTACTCAAGGGCAACTGTATGGGCATTAAATGCCAACCATGCCAGCAACGCCTATATCGAGAATGAATTTTGTAAAAATGCATCCCCACCATATGCAGGGCTACGGATATTGAGCAGGGAGTGGGATTGACAGCATAGCTCGGTACACAGTCAGCATGGTCTCAATGGGCTGAATGGCCTCCTTCGGTGCCATAAATGACTCTATATTATTGATACCTCAGAATCCATAACCCAATACTCTACACTGTACTAGACTCAACCTAAAAGTGCTCTTCTGACAGAAATAAGTAAGACTGCAATCTGGAGAAGGGATTTCACCTTCACCAAATTTCAACTGTTTAACAAGATGTAAAATCAGAGCTGGTTACTCCATTGGCCTCAGCAGCCAGCAAGATCCCATGTTTGATCTAGGATTGCCAACTCTGGTTGGATGCATTCCTAGAGGTTTCATCACGTGACCCCTTGCCTCCAATCAGCCTTTTTTTCCCCTCCCATCACCAATAATTTTTTATAACCGAGAAGCAAAACGTTCAAAGAAAATGAACACAATCTTTTTCAAAATGTCAGTGATTTTTCTCCCAGGAATTTTTTTTTTTTTGTTCGCACCCCAGTGTCCCAGAGAAGATCTTTGAATTCCTGGAGGCTTCAGGGTAATCCTCGAGGGTTGGCAACCCTGATTTGATCTCCAGTTTGTGCTGAATTAGCCAGTCTCACTCTGGGCAGGGACAGGATGGTGAACAGACAGTGTTAATGCTATCCAGATCACAAGCCAGAAACTCCTGCATATGGATACATGACTGAGCTTGACTGTGAGGCCGCCTCCAGTTGATTAGACTCCTGATGCTCAACATCAAAGCTGAAAGAAATATTCACTCTGTCCATACCGGCACACTGTGGCTGCAGCAGGTACTATTTACAAGAGGCACCGCCAATTCTCCTTCAACAGCACCTCTCAAACCTCCAATCTCTAGGAACTTGAAGGATAAGGGCAGCAGATGATTCAGAACACCAGCACCTCTAAGTTCCCCTCCAAGCCACACATCATCCTGACTTGGAACTATATCACCATTCCTTCACTGTCACTGGGTCAAAATCTTGGACCTCCCTTCCTAACAGTACTGTAGGTACACAAACACCACACGGCCTGCAACGATTCGAGGCACTCACCACCACCTTCTCAAGGGCAATTAGATTTGGACAATAAATACTGGCTTTGCCAGTGACACTCACATCCCATCAATGAATAAAAAAAAAAAGACCACTTGAATGAGATACAGAAGGGTAACTGAAGCCAATTAAATAGCAAGAAGGTTGAAAACCAGAGTGAGGGAAAGAGGGTAGGTCGGACTTTTGAGTGGATGAAATGGATGGGCAAATTATTTTGTAGAATTTAAGAAAATTTAAGGACAGGTCCACCTCTTCAGAGCTCATTCAGGGATTGTGTTAAAAGTCAGCTAAAGGCAGGCAACTGGAGCCACCATGCACTCGATCCACGGCCAAGATCAGGATGGATCCTGTCAAAAGGCATAGCACAAGTAATCCACATCAAACAAAGCCAACAATGCCACACCCCCCACTCCCCAGTAAAATAAAACTACTTTATAAAACATGCTTTAAACATATATGCCATGGTAGAAACACAAACCATGGATGTGACTCATAGAACAGAATCAAAAATTGTGCAATACAGGTCATTTGACCCATCGCGCTTGTGCCAGCTCCCTCAAAGAACGACCCGCACAGCTTATTCCCCCGCCCTTTCCTTACACATGTGCAACTGGTTTCTTATTCAAATATCTATCTACTTCCATTTTAAACAATATTAGACTCTCGCAATTCTTACTTCTCACTATTTAGCTCCCTCACCTGTTAATCATTCTAATATTGGGGATACCATCGAGGTACAACCTCTGTTGGCATTAGCCACTGTTTTGTGAAAGGACTGCTACGTTTAATATTGTCACAGTTAATACTTGACTGTGAAGTCTGGAATGAACTTTCTGTATTGTAGGTAAGCATTCCTCCTTCAGAAGCTGCCATTGCTTCACTTTCAAATAGGGTGATGCCACAAACAATAAAATAGAAATGGCGCACTCTGTCATTTGCGTTCTGAGTTTGAGTCATACACAAGTGATTGGAGCTTGCACCATGGTAGCAAGTGCAAATGGCATCAGAACCTTTGGTTAAATCATTGGACTTGTGACACATGGCTGGACCAATAATCACACCACCACAATTCGATAATTTGATTTCAGTTTTTAAAAACAATAAACTAGCGATAAAAGACAGGCTTCAGTAAAAACTGACGAAGAAGCTGCCAGATTGTCCTAAAGACCCAACTAGTTCACCAGTGGCCTTCAGCGAAGGAAATCTGCCATCTTTACCCAGGCTGGCCCACATGTGATTCTTGTCATACAGTAACATGATTAACTGTCTTCTGAAGTGAGCAAGCTACTTTCTATGAGAAATTAGGGATGAGCAAGGGAAACCACATTCAAGGTCATTTTTGTTAAGGAAGGAATTTGTTCAGATTTGGACAGTGTTTAGAGGTCTGTTCAATTCTCATGGTAGAGGCAGGAAGCCTCACAACATTTAAGAAGAATTTAGATGAACATTCGAAACGCCATAGCATACAAGGTTACAGGCCAAATGCTGAAAAATGGGATTAGAATAGTTAGATGCTTGATGGCCGGCACAGACACGATGGGCCGAAGGGCCTGTTTCTGTGCTGCATGACTCTATAACAGGAGGTGCACCAAAGCAGCCCCGTGAGAACTTTCCCATTGATTTCCTCTTTTTCCCCCCCACTCCCATCTTGCCTTGTCCATAGATATTTCCTGGCATTGCCACAACAGGAGGGCTGAAATCAGCTGATGAACAAAGAGTAGGCCCATAGGTAAACATACAACCAGCTGCACAGCCTGACGCCACACTTCCTCACCATCATCAGACCAAAACACCTTTAACTGCACTACAGGAAGTCACAGATCAATGAAAGATCCTTCAGCACAGCCATGAGGATTTGGACTTACCTGTGATTTGACAGTCTCGTATTCTTCTGTCCCAAACTCTACCCTCTTGAGTGAGGTCATGTAGTCATAACTGATGACTGCAGTCTGAAATTAACATCACAAAAAAGGTTCCTCAACAGACTTATTACCTTTTTAAATACTCCACTGTTCACTGTTAGCAGGCAGGGTCACTGAGGGTCCTACTCCTAATCCGAGGCCCCTTACCATTCCACTCTATTCCAGCTGCTGGTAATTCACAGCAGCAGCTAGGGACTGACCAGACAACCCCTCCCTCCCTCCCTCTTTAATACTACCATACCCCTGCTTCCTGATTGCATTGCGTCCATGCAATTCAGCTCTAGAACAGAGTGGGGGTGTTTAGCTACTACAACAAAACTGTCCACTAAAGGGAGATGGCCTGTATAAAGAGATCTTGAGGATAATGAAAGGGAAGTTTCTCAAGGCTGGCAACTGCTTATTGACCTGGTTAGGTAGTAGAAGACAGAGAGTAAGGTAATGGGAAGGCAGCGGCGTAGTTGTAATGACACTCGACTAGTAACCCAGAGCCCCAGACTAATGCTCTGGGGACATGGGTTCGAACCCTACCACAGCAGATGGTGAAATTTGAATTCAATTAATAAATCTGGAATTAAAAAGCTAGACTAATGGCGATCATGAAACCATTGTCGATTGTTGTAAAAACCAATCTGGTTCACTAATGTCCTTACCTGGTCTGGCCAACATGCAACTCCAGACCCACAGCAATGTGGTTGACTCTTAACTGCCCTAGCAAGCCACTCAGTTGTACCAAACTGCTGACAAAGCCTAAGAAAAGAAAAGAAATGAAACCAGCGGACCACACGGCATCGACCTAGGCACTGGAAATGACAACAGCAAAACCAGCTCTGTCGACCCTGCAAAGTCCTCCTTACTAACATCTGGGGGCTTTTGCCAAAATTGGGTGCTGGCCCACAGACTAGTCAAGCAACAGCCTGACATAGTCATACTCATGGAATCAGACCTTGCAGACAATGTCCCAGACAACACCATCACCATCCCTAGCCATGTCCTGTCCTACTGGCAGGATAGACCCATCAGAGGTGGAGGCAGAGTGGTATACAGTTGGGAGGGAGTTGCCCTGTGAGTCCTCAACATTGACTCCAGACCCCATGAAATCTCATGGCATCAGGTCAAACATGGGCAAGGAAACCTCCTGCTAATCACCACCTACCACCTCCACCTCAGCTGACGAATCAGTACACTTCCATGTTGAACACCAATTGGAAGAAGCACCAAGGGTAGCAAGGGCACACAGCAGAAACAGGATGCAATAGACAGAGCGAAGCAATCCCATAACCAATGGATCAGATCGAAGCTCTGCAGTCCAGCCACATTGAGTCCTGAATGGTGGTGGATAATTAAACAACTAACTGAAGGAGGAGGCTCCACAAACATCCCCATTCTCAATGATGGGATAGCCCAACACAAGGGTACTCTGTGTCGGGGACTTCAATGTCTATCACAAAGAGTGGCTCGGTAGCACCACTGTTTGCCAAGGCCTAAAAGACATAGCTGCTAGACTGGGTCTGCGACAGGTGGTGAGGGAACCAACAAGGAGGAAAAAACCTATTTGACCTTGTCCTCACCAATCTACCTGTCACAGATGCATCTGTCCATGACAGCATTAGTAGGAGTGACCACCGCGCAGTCCTTGTGAAGACAAAGTCCCATCTTCAACATCATGCTAAATGGGATAGATTTCAAACAGATCGAGCAACTCAAAACTGGGCATCCATGAGGCGCTATGGGCGATCAGCAGCAGCAGAATTGTATTCAATCACAATCTGTAACCTCATGCCCGGCATATCCCCCACTCAACCATTACCATCAAGCCGGGAGACCAACCCTGGTTCAATGAAGAGTGCAGGAGGGCATGCCAGGAGCAGACCAGGCATACCTCAAAATGAGATGTCAGCCGGGTGGAGCTACATCAGGACTACTTGCATGCCAAACGGCAGAAGCAGGATGCAATAGACAGAGCCCATACCCAACTGATCAGATCTAAGCTCTGCAGTCCGGCAACTTCCAGTCCTGAATAGTGGTGGAAAATAAAACAACTAACGGAAGGAGGAGGCTCCAATGATGGGTGAGCCCAGCACATCAGTGCTAAAGATAAGGCTGAAGAATTTACATCCATCTTCATGTAGATGTGCCGAGTGGATAATCCATCTCAGCCTCCTCCTGAAGTCCCCAGCATCAGAGATGCCAGTCTTCAGCCAATCCGATTCACTCCATGTGATATCAAGAAATGACTGAAGGCACTGGATACTGCAAAGGTTATGAGCCCTGACAATATTCCGGCAATAGTACTGAAGACCTGTGCTCCAGAACATGCCGCGCCCCTAGCCAAGCTGTTCCAGTATAGCTACAACACTAGCATCTACCCTGCTATGTGGAAAATTGCCCAGGTAGGTCCTGTGCACAAAAAGCAGGACAAATCCGACCCGGCCAATTACCGCCCTCCCAGCCTACTCCAGATCATCAGCAAAGTGATGGAAGGACTTATCGATAGTGCTATCAAGTGACACTTGCTCAGCAATAACCTGCTCGCTGATGCTCAGTTTGGGTTCTACCAGGGCCACTCAGCTCCTGACATTACAGCCTTTGTCCAAACATGGACAAAAGAGTGGAACTCCAGAGGTGAGGTGAGGTGAGAGTAACTGGCCTGACCAAGTATGGCATCAAGGAGCCCGAGCAAAACTGGTCAATAGGAATCAGGGGGAAAATTCTCCGCTGGTTGGAGTCAGACATGGCACAAAAGAAGATGGTTGTGGTTGTTGGAAATCAATCATCTCAGTCCCAGGACATCACTGCAGGAGTTCCTCAGGATAGTGTCCTAGGCCCAACCATCTTCAGCTGCTTCATCAATGACCTTCCCTCCATCATAAGATCAGAAGTGGGGATGTTCGCTGATGATTATACAATGTTCAGCACCATTCACGGGCTGCTTCAGTATCTGAGGAGTCATGTCCATATGCAGCAAGACCTGAACAACATCCAGGCTTGGGCTGATAGGTGGCAAGTAACATTGGTGCCAGACAAGTACCAGGCAATGACCATCTCAATCAAGAGAGAATCTAACCATCTTCCCTTGACATTCAATGGCATTACCATTGCTGAATCCCCCACCATCAACATCCTGGGGGTCACCATTGACCAGAAACTGAACTGAACCAGCCACCTAAATGCTGTGGCTACAAGAGCAGGTCAGAGGCTGGGAATTCTGCAGCAAGTAACTCACCTCCTGACTCCCCAATGCCTGTCCACCATCCACAAAGGCACAAGTCAGAAGTGTGATGGAATACTCCCCACTTGCCTGGATGGGTGCAGCTCCAACAACACTCAAGAAGCTCAACACCATCCAGGACAACGCAGCCCACTTGATCAGCACCCCATGCACCACCTTCAACATTCATTCCCTCCACCATCAACGCACAGTGGCAGCAGCGTGCATCATCTACAAGATGCACTGCAGCAGCTCACCAAGGCTCCTTAGACAGCACCTTCCAAACCTACAACTTCTACCACATAGAAGGACAAGGACAACAGATGGGACCACCATCCCTGCAAGTTCCTATCCAAGCTACACACCAACCTGACTTGGAACTATATCACCATTCCTTCACTTCGCTGGGTCAAAATCCTGGAACTCCTTTCCTAACAGCACTGGTGGTGTAGTTACACCCAAAGGACTGCAGCGGTTCAAGAAAGCCTTGGTTAGACATCTGTAGTACTGTGTACAGTTCTGGGCACCATACCTTAGAAAGGAGATCTTGGTCATGGAAGGAGTGCAGCACAGATTCACCAGAATGGTACCAAGGGTTTGATTATGAGGAGAGATTATGTAAATTAGTCTTGCATTCCCTGGAATATGGAAGGTCAAGGGGTGATTTGATTGAGGTTTTAGAATTTTGAAACTTTTTCCGCTGGTGGGGCGGGGGGGCCGGGGAGTCTAGGACAAAAGGACATAACTTTAAAACCAGAGTCAGGCTATTCACGAGAGAAGTTATTTATTTATTTTTATTTAGAGATACAGCACTGAAACAGGCCCTTCGGCCCACCAAGTCTGTGCCGACCAAGAACCACCCATTTATACTAACCCTACAATAATACCATATTCCCTACCACCTACCTACACTAGGGGCAATTTACAATGGCCAATTTACCTATCAACCTGCAAGTCTTTGGCTGTGTGAGGAAACCGGAGCACCCGACGAAAACCCACGCGGTCACAGGGAGAACTTGCAAACTCCGCACAGGCAGTACCCAGAACCGAACCCAGGTCCCTGGAGTTGTGAGGCTGCGGTGCTGACCACTGCGCCACTGTAGGAAACACTTCTTCAAGCAAAGGGTGACAGAAGAGTGGAATTCTTCCACAAAAAGCCATAGATGTTGACTCAATTCATAATTTTAAATCTGAGATTGATAGATTTTTGCTAAACCAAGGTATACAAAGATATGGAGCTCAGGCAGGTAAAGAGAGTTGGGATATAGAACAGCCATGATCTCATTGAAAGGTGGAACAGGCTCAAAGAGCTGAAAAGCCTCATCCTGTCCTATGGACTAATGCTTGTAAACCTTTGGCACTTGCCTTTGGAGAGAGTTCAGTCTATCAAGTTCAGGAAAACCAGCAGAAAATGACTAGTTTTCTTTCAATATATGTTTTACACTTTCAAGCATGACATTTGAAATATAGTGGACAAAAATGGGTGCTGAGCCAAAGATATTAGGAAGCGTGACTAAAAGCCTGGTCAGAGGTGGGCTTTACGGAGGGTCTTAAAAAAGGAGAGAGGTAGAGGTATTTTGGGAGAGAATTCCAGAGCTTAGGAGGGCCTAAGCAGCTGACGCAAAGTCACCAATGATGGAATAGTGGTAATGGGGAGGAATAAGAGGACAGAATTGGAGGAATGGAGAGTTTGGGAGTGTGTGAGAGGGGGGCCGAAAGAGGTATTGCAATAAGAACGGGCAACTTCATGAAGGGACTTAAACAGGAGGATAAAGAATTTTTAACTTGAGGCTCAGGGTATAGGTCAGTAAGGACAGGGGTGATAGATGAACAGAATTTGGTGCAGGATATAATACACGCAACAGAGTTTGGGATGAGCTGGAGTTTATTTAAGGTAGAGAATGGGAAGCTGGACAGGACAGCATCAGAATAGTTGAGTTATAAGAGGGAACTAACATGTTCTTGAAGTGCAGAGCATGTTGACAAACTGGGTAAACATGGAGGGTGGTTAACAGTGTTATAGTAAGGACCCTGACAATACAGGCATGTAAATGGAAAATGAATTTCAATAGATAAGTGTGAGGTGGCGCAGCTTGGTAGGAGAAATACAGAACCCACCAATGTCTGGAAAAGTAACAGTCGAAATGGGGTAGAGTTGCAAAGGATCGAGGATACAGATACACAGATCATTAAAAGTGCAATACAAGTTAGCAAAGCCATGAAAAAATGCAAACAAAGCACAGAGGTTCATTTCCAGAGGAATAGAATTCAAAAGCAGAGAACTTATGTAGAACTTACGTAGAACTTGGGTTCGCCCACACTTGGGAGTACTGTGAGCAGTTCTGATCTCAATATTACGAAAAAAGATATGGAAGCATTGGAGAAAGTGAAAAATAAAAATACAAGGTTGACACAACTATCAGGAAAGACTGAACAGACTGGGGCTCTCTTCTCTAGAAAACAGAAGGTTGAAAAGGTCCTTAACATTGTGAAAGAGTTTGCTGAGGCAGACGTAGACACGATCTTTCCACTTGTGGGCAGTACAAAACTAGGCCCCATAAATATAAGACAGTCACGAAAAAAGTTCTACAGGGAATTCAGGAGGACCTTCTTTACCCAGAGAGTGGGGAGAATGTGAAACTCACGACCACAAGGAATATCTGAAGCACATATGTGGATGCATTTATGGGGAAGCTAGATAAGTACATAAGGGAGAAAGGAGAAGTATATGTCAATAGGGCAAGAGGAAGTAGAGTGGGCAGAATATTCTAACAATACAACTTACAGTGGCCATCGCTCGTACAACTCGAACAAATCCAACGTCATCAGGGTCCACATGGGTCACAACATATAAATCAGACACCGCTAACCCTGCCGTAACTACTGCTCCAAGCCTCAGGAGCCACTTCGCCATCCCAGGACCTAGGACCCCTACAATAAAAAAAAATGTCAATGAATCGCCATGAACTAGATAGACAATATCAGAATTCAGATCATAATCACAGCACCAACAACCCCCCCCCACCCCCAATACCCCCACCCCACCTCTTGTTGCAACTCTTTCAATAGAAAGTGAAACAGGAAATGGCCTAGATGCTCCTATGCCCCACTGGAGAAATTATGTAAATTAGCCTTGCATTCGCTGGAATATGGAAAGTCAAGGGGTGATTTGATTGAGGTTTTAGCCACCTTAATTCCCACCCATTTCCTGTGCAACAAGCACCATCTAGGGTTGCCAACGCTCTAGGATTGTCCTGGAGACTCCAGGAATTAAAGACACTGCTGATAGCAATCAAAGTGGCATTGTGCGGGTGTGTGGCTTGCCATCATCATTTGGCACTTTTATTTTTTTTTAAATATTGAAGATGTGTCTGGGGGGTGGGGGGGGTAAAGGCTGTTTGACTGGGACAGGTTGGAGGCAGAATGTCATGTGATGAAACCTTTAGGAATATGTCCAACCAGTTGGCAACTCTAAGCATCAGCTCACCACTCAGGGCCTTCCATTATGGTCAATAAGAGCACCAAGGCTCCTTCGACAGCACCTTCCAAACTTGTGGCATCTACCACCCAGAAGGACAAGGGCAGAAGATGCAAGGGAATACCACCACCTGCAAGTTCCCCTCCAAGTCACACCATCCTGACTTGGAACTATATCGCCGTTCCTTCAATGTCGCTGGGTCGAAAACCTGGAACTCCCTTCCTAACAGCACTGTGGGTGTACCTACCCCAAATGGGCTGCAGAGGTTCAAGAAGGCAGCTCACCACCACCTTCTCAAGGGTAATTAGGGATGGGCAATAAATGCTGGCCTTGTCAGCGACACCCATATCCCATGAACAAATTTAAAAAAAGAAAGCTACTATCAGGGCAGCTATGGACAGTGGCTGCCTCCTCCACCAACTCCCACATCCGCTACTGGATTCAAACCCTTCTCTGGTCAAGGTTTTTGAACACTTTGGATATGAAAGAATCTGCATTTATATCCTCAGGACGTCCCAATCAGCTTCACAGCCAATGAAGTGCTTTTGAAGTGTAATCACTGCTGCTTTATGGCCAAAGTCCCATGAACAGCAATGAAATGAACAACCAGGTTTAGAATCATCGAGAGATACAGCACTGAAACAGGCCCTTCGGCCCACCGAGTCTGTGCCGACCATCAATCACCCATTTATACTAATACTACATTAATCCCATATTCCCACCTTCTCTCAATTCTCCTACCACCTACCTACACTAGGGGCAATTTACAATGGCCAATTTACCTATCAACCTGCAAGTCTTTGGCTTTTCATTGGTGTTGAGTGAGAGATAAAAGTTAGGAACCAAACAGAAAGAACTCCCCTATTACTCTTCTTCCAATAGTATGAAAGGGACGTATTAAATCTACCCAAGACAGCAGATAGGGCCTCGGTTTAATGTCAGAGGTGCCGTCTTTCGGACGAGACAACTCCAACTTACAGAGCACAAGGCAGTGTGCTTGCTGTGCCAACTGTAGCAGCATCAAGGCCCAACGGGGAAATAAAAGCAAAATATTGCAGATGCTGGTAATCTGAAATAAAAACAGGAAATGCTGGAAATACTCAGGTCAGGCAGCATCTGTGGAGAGAGAAGCAGAGTTAACGTTTCAGGTGTGTAACCTTTCATCAGAGCGGATGAAAGTTATGATGAAAGGTCACAGACCGTAAACGTTAACTCTTTCTCTCTGCACAGATGCTGCCAAACCTGCTGAGTATTTCCAGCACTTTCTGTTTTTATTCCTGATTAGACATAATCATGGAACACGTTCCCCAAAGTGAAGAAAATTGATAAAACCTGCAATTACAGCACTGGTGCTATTTCTGTCCATCGCTATAGAAACATCATCTCAACTGGCTCTTAGAACAGAAATGTGAGAAAGCTACATCGGAGAATAGCAGAAGCTGCATTCTGGAAGCAGAGGAACTTCTGTCTATTTCACGAGTTGCCTCCTCTCCCTCTCCAACTCTTCCCGTACCCTGAGCTGTACTCCAAGCAGGAGAGCTTCTCAGGTCACTCTCAACTCCCAGAGATTGGCCCCCCTCTACCTTCCAGGGTCACACCGAATTCTCAGTAGGCATCACTCCCTTTAAAAGGTGCCATCAAACCACTACATCCTGCTGCTATAAGCTGTGGCATTTAGGAGCACTAATGCACTGCGCCAACGCATGGCTCTAAACTTTCCCCTCACACCAAACCTTTGTGAACTGAGAAGCCCAAGTCAAGGGCCAAGGACAATTGTGCAGGAACCTACAAGGTTCAAAAGAGACTATTTAGCTGCAGCAAGGACTAACTGGCAAATTTAAGTTTTAAAAGGCTGCAGAGTATAGGCGAACGGGAATGGTGAGAGTGGTAGTGAGTTGCACAGTTTTGAATTGCTGGAAAATGATGAGTTGGAGCCGGAAATGGGGCAATAAGCCTCAAAGGTAAAAGTTCGGAATGCCTGCCATCAGCAGGGAGTCTCAGCTGCCAGCTGCACACATGGGAAAGTCGCAGAGGGGGGTGGGGGTCCAGAGCCAGGGGCAGAAGCATAAAACGAGAGCTAGGACATTCAGGGGTGATGTCAGGAAGCGCTTCTTCACACAGAAAGGTAGTGGAAATCTGGAAACTGCTTCCTCAAAAAAGTGCTCAGGCTGGGAATCAATTGAAAATTTCAAAACAGAGACTGAGATGTTTTGTTTGGCAAGGGTATTTGCAGAACCAAGGCAGGTAGATGGAATTAAGATACAGATTAGCCACCATCGAACTGAACAGCCGAACAGGCTCAAAGGGCTGGATGGTCTTTCCCTGTTCCTATGTTTCTAACTTCTCACCCAAAATGCTACAATGTCCCCAATTGTACCGCTCACTTGTAAAATCAACCCTTTGATTCCAGAGCAGCGGGAAAGGAGGGACAAGCAATAGCTGGAGCTTAGAAGGAGTAAGAAAGTTCAGAGGATCAGTGAACATAACACAGGAGTAATAATGAAAAGGAGAAATTTATTTTACCACCTGGGATCGATGCCACACCCAGCCCCTGCCAATCACAGGATTTTATGCACATGATCTGAGGGTACAGAAACTGCACACTTACTCATTAATAATCTTGTTACGGACAGAATTGAGAGAGAACTGAAACCCCAGTTCTTTTCCCTTTACTGTCCATCATCAGGGTGTTTTGACAAGGAAGATGTGGGTGCATCTTAACCCCCGAGTGAATGGTCAATTTGAATAACCAGCAGCATGCTTTTTGTGGGTTTAAGTAAAGAGGATTACTTTTCTTCACACGTTCACCCCTAAAGGTCTAATGCTACATCACTTGCTCACCACTCACCCACTCTAGAAAGAAAACCGTTAAAGATGATAGTACACTTTTACAGTTGCAAACAAAGGAATAGTTTGTAAATCACATGATTTGGCTCGGCTTGGGGAAAAGGCATACTGTTGCGGGCCCAGTGAAGAAGGTGCTTTCACTCCTGAAGTGTAGTTAGGTGGATTCAATAGCCAGAGTCGTATATCAAGGACACAAGAAGTCGTTGCAGAATTCTCTCAAAGAGGTGGATTTTCAGCAGGTCATGAAGTTACTTGCTTATAGTCTCATTACCAGGTTTGTTTTCTGTACTGGAGGGGAACTTGAAAAGGAACAGGCTTGGAGACCTTAAGATGTTACAGCCTCCAGTTCTTTTAAGGCATGATGCAACGGCCTTGTCTGCTTGCTGCTTTTTTGTGCAGTCTATATTTTAAAGATTTTTAAAAGGAGACCAACATGGCTACCCCACAATGTGACTTCTCTCAGTTCCTTTTCCAAATTTTTTTTTTTATTCATTCATGGGATGTGGGCGACACTGGCTATGCCAGCATTTATTGCCCATCCTAATTGCCCTTCAGAAGGTGGTGGTGAGCTGCCTTCTTGAACCGCTGCAATCCATGTGGGGTAGGTGCACCCACAGTGCTGTTAGGAAGGGAGTTGCAGGATTTTGACCCAGCGACAGTGAAGGAATGGCAATATAGTTCCAAGTCAGGATGGTGTGTGACTTGGAGGGGAACTTGCAGGTGGTGGTGTTCCCATGTATTTGCTGCCCTTGTCCTTCTAGTTGGTAGAGGTCGCGGGTTTAGAAGGTGCTGTCTAAGGAGCCTTGGTGCATTGCTGCAGTGAAGCTTGTAGATGGTACACACTGCTGCTACTGTGCGTCGGTGGTGGAGGGAGTGAATGTTTGTAGATGGGGTGCCAATCAAGCGGGCTGCTTTGTCCTGAATGGTATCGAGCTTCTTGAGTGTTGTTGGAGCTGCACCCATCCAGGCAAGTGGAGAGTATTCCATCACACTCCTGACTTGGGCCTTGTAGATGGTGGACAGGCTTTGGGGAGTCAGGTGGTGAGTTACTCGCCTCAGGATTCCTAGCCTCTGACCTGCTCTTGTAGCCACGGTATTTATATGGCTACTCCAGTTCAGTTTCTGGTCAATGTTAGCCCCTAGGATGTTGATAGTGGGGGATTCAGTGATGGTAATGCCGTTGAATGTCAAGGGGAGATGGTTGGATTCTCTCTTGTTGGAGACGGTCATTGCCTGGCACCTGTGTGGCGAGAATGTTACTTGCCACTTATCAGCCCAAGCCTGGATATTGTCCAGGTCTTGCTGCATTTCTACACGGACTGCTTCAGTACCTGAGGAGTCACGAATGGTGCTGAACATTGTGCAATCATGAGTGAACATCCCCACTTCTGACCTTATGACTGAAGGAAGGTCATTGATGAAGAAGCTGAAGATGGTTGGGCCTAGGACACTACCTTGAAGAACTCCTGCAGTGATGTCCTGGAGCTCAGATGATTGATCTCCAACAATCACAGCCATTTTCCTTTGCGCTAGGTATGACTCCAGCCAGCAGAGGGTTTTCCCCAATTCCCATTGACCTCAGTTTTGCTCGGGCTCCTTGATGCCATACTCAGTCAAATGCCGTCTTGATGTCAAGGGCAGTCACTCTCACCTCACCTCTTGAGTTCAGCTCTTTTGTCCATGTTTGAACCAAGGCTGTGATGAGGTCAGGAGCTGAGTAGCCCTGGTGGAACCCAAACTGAGCAGGTTATTGCTAAGCAAGTGCCGCTTGGTGGCACTGTTGATGACACCTTCCATCACTTTACTGATGATTGAGAGTAGGCTGATGGGGCGGTAATTGGCCGGGTTAGACTTTTCCTGCTTTTTGTGTACAGGACATACCTGGGCAATTTTCCACATTGCAGGGTAGAAGCCAGTGTTGTAGCTATACTGGAACAGCTTGGCAAGGGGCCAAGGGGTCTAGGTCGATCAGCCCATCCTGGTTGACTGTTGCAAGACATTCATCCTGAGAAGGGTAAAGACATCACCTTCTTTATTTCAAGAGAAACCCATTCAATTCAGGAATGTCTCCTGATGGTTTCAGGGTAGGCACCTCTTAGTCTGGAAGGTATCCTTTTGTCATTTTGAGACAGTGATTCAGTCTTGGAATATACAGGCCAAAGATCAGCTGACCTTCGGTGGCCATCTTTGCAGCCCATGTCCACTTTCAATGTCCATTGTGGTTCATTTAAAACAAAAGGAAAATTAGTTCCAGAAGATGCTACGTTGAATATAGAGCATGTTTAAAGTTACGAATAGGACATGCCTTACTGGGCATGACAATCTGTACAAGAAGAATCTTTAGATAGCTTTGGAATGGGCTGCCTGTCAAACACCTTCTCTACAGACACCTCAAAGCAATTAATTGTATTCCAACTCCAATATTGTGCTGCATTTAATAATATTAATTCAGTATAGAACAGTGAAATAATGGCACACACATACACACAGAGTATGTGAGTAAAACCAGTCAATTTGGATAAGTGGTGTTTTGATAAATGGCTTCTAACTCAATTGATATTCAGTGGGTGTTTAACATGAGGCAGAATATCCTTTATCTGACCTGCAAGGCCCAAGTTGCAGCACTTGACATGGTCCGACCCTGTTCACTGCTTTAATGTGTGTGGTGGCAACACTGCACCCTTCCTATCAGAGGCATCAGACTTGTATGGTACCAGGTTCAATGTTCAGGAGTGCAGCTACTGGGAGCAGCAGCATCAACACAGCACGTGGAGCTCGGATACAGGAGTCAGACCTCAAACAGCTAAATATTAATAACATTACAGAACTGCTTTCTAGGGGTCCTGGACACTGAGAACATTCCGGGACCCTCCACAACCCTTGTACAACAGCCCCCTCCACCCCCACTCATTATGTGTGTGCAAACAGACATGGGGCACATGACCAGGACTGGTCAAGTTGGCCAACTGGACTCCAAGGGTTAAATTACGAGGACAGATTACACAAGCCAGTACTTCTTTCAATTTAGCATACTGTATTTGCTGCTCACAATGCAGTCTCCTCTACATTGGGGAAACCAAACGCAGATTGGGTGACTGCTTCGCGCAACACCTCCGCTCAGTCCGAAAGCATGACCCCGAGCTTCCGGTTGCTTGCCATTTCAACACTCCCCCTTGCTCTTATGCCAACATTTCTGTCTTTGGCCTGCTGCAGTGTTCCAGTGAACATCAACGCAAGCTCGAGGAGCAGCACCTGATCTTTCAATTAAGCACTCTACAGCCTTGCGGACTGAACATTGAGTTTGGTAACTTCAGAGCATGACTGGCCTTTTTTTAAAAAATATTTTATTTTTTAACCATGTGCCTGTTTTTCATGTAGTCAGAGCTGCTCATTATTCTGCTATTAACACTCTCTCTGGATTAATGCTTTGTCTTTCACCACAAGCATTAACACCCTCTTTGCCTTTGTCCCAGGACAGATTTGTTGTTTAATCTCTCCTGCCCTCTGCCCTATCAAACACCCTCCCTTTCACTTGCTTAAAACCTAATGCTTTTCTAACCTTTGCCAGTTCTGATGAAAGGTCACAGACGTGTAACGTTAACTTTGCTTCTCTCTCCACAGATGCCACCAGACCTGCTGAGCATTTCCAGCACTTTTTGTTTTTATTACACATGCTAGTGTTGTATTCCCTTGAATTTAGAAGGTTAAGCGCTGATTTTATCGAACTTTTCAAAATATTAAGGGGAATAGATAGGATAGATAGAGAAACTATTTCTGCTGCTTGGAACGGGGGGGTGGGGGACTAGGAGGCATAGTCTAAACATTTGAGCAGGCCTTTCAGGAGTGAAATTAGGAAACGCTTCTGCATGTAAAGGCTGGTAGAAGTTTGGATCTCTCTTCCACAAATGGCAATTGATTGTCAGATTTAAAATTTACAATGATCAATTTTGTTAGCCAAAAGATATTAAGGGATATGGAGTTAGGTGTCAGTTCAGCCATCATTTCATTGAATGATGCAAAGCAGCTCGAGGGGCTAAATGGCCTCTTCCTGTTCCTATATCCCTCGCAGTAAAATGCACAAAGTAGTAGGATATTTACACATAGCATTAATAATAAAGCAAAACTCATCACTCTTTTTTAAAACTTTAAACCACTTCATTCAAGTGTATCAAATGCACAAAGATATAAAATGACTATTTGCTTTAAGAAGAATGATTATCAAATAAGCAGTGATCACAAACTCAACAGGTCAGATGTAAATGAATCTGATAGAAATTGTGTTTTTAAGAACATCAAGCATGCAGCTAAAATGAAAATACATAAACACAGATAACATGAAAATGAACGTCTGTGAAGTGAAATCAAGGGCAAGTCTCAGCGTTAATATTGTAACCAATCTGCCAACTCTGCATCGCCCCCTTCTGACACTATTTATAAATGCTAGAATACTTTGATCCAGCTGTCGCTGGAAATCTTTGTGTTCCGGTGAGTTGTGCACAGAGACCCATGTCCTGAGGCTCATATTTGGCTGGGTCCGTGGGCAGGTATGTTTATTCTGCCCCCTCACCTGGGGGGAGGTGGTGGTGGAAAGGAGGTCTCTGCTATGTCCCTCGGGTCATGCTCGCGGTCAACTCCCAAGAACGGTCATCTTCCACGGTGCACAGTTCTGCTCTCCATTATTATAAAATTATTATTATTGGTTTGGGGATGATACCAGAACTAAGAGGTTATAAGTATCAGGAAGGACTGAACAGGCTGGGGCTCTTTTCTCTAGAAAAAAAAAAGAGAAGGCTGAGAGGTG
Organism: Heterodontus francisci; assembly: GCF_036365525.1. Taxonomy (NCBI): domain Eukaryota; kingdom Metazoa; phylum Chordata; class Chondrichthyes; order Heterodontiformes; family Heterodontidae; genus Heterodontus; species Heterodontus francisci. Next base: position 18,084,777 of record NC_090379.1, read on the forward strand.
ACCAATAGAGTTTTAAGATAACGAAAAGCGTTCAATAGGATAGGCATAGAGAAAATATTTCCACTTGTAGGGGAGACCAAAACAAGAGGCCATCAATATAAGTCGCTAATAATTCCAATACGGAATTCAAGAGAAACCTTTCTACCCAGAGAGTGGTGAGAATGTGGAACTCGCTACCACATGGAGTAGTTGAGGCCAATAGATGCATTTAAGGGGAAGCTAGATAAGCACATGAAGAAGAAAGGAATTGAAGGATATGGTGATAAAGGTGAGATAAAGGGGTGTGTGAAGAGGCTTGCATGGGGCATAAACACCAGCATGGTGCAGCTAGACTGAATGGCCTGTTACTGTGCTGTGTTGTGACACTGTAGCTTGTTTGTATACATTATTTACAGTATGACATTACAGAAGATAGCTCTGCTGAAGAAAGGATGAGATCAAATTGGCTGAAAATCTATAAGATCAGACCTACCATCTAATGAACTGTGAGGAGATTCCTCCGTTAGCCAGCTGTTGGTCAACCTCTGGTTAAACAAGCCTCTGTCCGACATGTACCCTTCATAAAGCTAAATCCTCTTGCCCATTGTTTGAGTATCAAATATTGTTCCTGATTTACATTCTTCTCGTAAGGGAGAGAAACACAAAATGGCTGAACCAAACGAACAATCCAGCTTAGCAATGCCTGAACTAGGAAATCGAGCATTAAAATCTGTGCTCCCTGTCAAATACTCATGGCTTGTTGTAGTTGGCTTTTTCTCGATGTGAAATGATTGTTGCTGTGCAGTTAGCTAAATCTCCCACAGACATCAAAAGGAGAAAGGTAACATTAGAGAAAACAGACACCCTTAGTCCTGGAGCTCTTTACAGGCGTCGCTCTCTGGCTACTAAGAAAGTTTAGTTTAGTTTAGAGATACAGCACTGAAACAGGCCCTTTGGCCCACCGAGTCTGTGCCGACCATCAACCACCCATTTATACTAATCCTACACTAATTCCATATTCCTACCACATCCTCACCTGTCCCTATATTTCCCTACCACCTACCTATACTAGGGGCAATTTATAACAGCCAATTAACCTCTCAACCTGCAAGTCTTTGGCATGTGGGAAGAAACCGGAGCGCCCAGAGGAAACCCACGCAGACACAGGGAGAACTTGCAAACTCCGCACAGGCAGTACCCAGAATTGAACCCGGGTCGCTGGAGCTGTGAGGCTGCGGTGCTAACCACTGCGCCACTGTGCCACCCTAAGTTACCTAAGAAATTGGAATTAGGGGGCATAGTGGTAATGTCACTGGACTAGTAATCCACAGCCCAGGTTAATGCTCTGGGGACATGTGTTCAAACCATAGCAGATGGTGAAATTTGAATTTAATTAATAAATCTGGAATTAAAAGCTAGTCTAATGATGACCATGAAACCATTGTCAATTGTTATAAAAACCCATCAGGTTAGCTAATGTCATCCTTACCTGGTCTAGCCTACTTGCGACTGCAGACCCACAGCAATGTGGCTGACTCTTAAAAAAGTCCTCTAAAATGGCCTAGCAAGCAGCTTAGTTCACGGGTAATTAGTGATGGGCAATAAATGCTGGTTGAGTCAGCAACGTCCACATACCACAAACAAATTTTAAAAAGTCTTCCTTAGTTACTAGACAAAAGGGAACACTCACACAACGCCAGTCTCTGATCACCTCAGCAGTCAGAGGGGAATTTTTTTCCCAAATTGACCTTGGGTTTTTCGGTCCAGGAGATTACATGCTTACCGAGGGGTAGAGGATGTCTAATTACGAGGCTTCATGCCTCACGACCACGTCAGGCAGCTTTGATGGACTTTTTGTGTGCAGCATTTTCATATTTTCATAAACAAAGAAAAATTCCAGAAGGGAACAAGGAACTCTCTGCTAGAGATTCAGATCGCAATATATTATTTTTAGAAACTTTACAGGAACTGTGAAGGCGATGGACACAAAACCATGATCAAATACAACGCCTGCCTGGTCTCAAACCAATTGCAGTCTTTCAGATGAGTTGTTAAACCGAGGCCCTGTCTGCCCTCTCAGGTGGATGTAAAAGATCCCAAGGCACTTTTTGAAGAAGAGCAGAGGAGTTCTCTTGATGTCCTGGTCAATATTATCCCTCAACCAACACCACTGAAAACAGATTGGCTGCGCATTCATTTCATTGCTGTTTGTGGGAGTTTGCTGCATGCAAATTGGCTGCCACCAATGTTACCTCTAATCTGGGCAGCCAATTGAAAGTTCCTATACGGGCCACACAAAAGTTGGTCCCTTTAAGTTAACGCGTGTGCGTGGCTGCGCCAAAGTATTTAAAGGCTCCATGCTCTTAAACAAAATCGGCTGCGCAATACAAAAACAAATTAGAGGATATGGTGGCTGCCGCGTTTCCTACATCACAACAGTAAGTGACTGAAGCATTTCAGGACAAACTGAGGTCTTGAAAGACACTGCAATGAGTGCACACCCCTGGTCAACAGACCTCTCAACCAAAACATCCAATAACAGATTGTTTGGCTATTTATTCCATTGCTGTTTGCGAGAGCTTGCGGTGCACAAATTAACAGTTGCGTTTCCTACATTAAAACAGTACTTCAAAAGTATTTTATTGCTGTAAAGTGCTTTGGGGTGTCTGGAGGTCATGAACGGCACTAGAGAAATGCAAGTTCTTTCTTTCAGTCTGGCTCATGCACCAGTGGCTAAAGTTATAGCTCTGCCTACAGACCCCAAACTGACACTGAGCACTTTCGGCATCCTCATTCAAAGAAGTGTTCCTCACACTTCAGCCTAGGTAGTCAGCAGGCTATTAAATAGCGGTGGGTATCACAGCCTAAAAACAAATCCTCCATTCATCTGACATTCATATACACATGGTCCAGCAAGTATGGGGAGAGGGGCTGTCCGCCGAGTATCGATCAGGAATTGGAACCTTGATTTGTAGCCCAAGATGCAGAACCCCACTGAAGTACTACTTCTTACTGCGACCCCAGCTCGACATTACCCTGTTAGTACAGATTAGGATGAAATCCAAAGACCTTACTAATCTCTATGTCTCAACATCACACCAAGCACCACTCAAATGAGAGGGAGAGAAGTCTGGTGAGGCAATAGTGAAGATTTGCTCGATTGAGAAATGGCATTTAAGGTTATAGGAATTCAGGCAGAGGCAATCAAACTCCACCCAGAAGGACAAGGGAAGCAGCTGCATCTTAACACCACCGTTGGACAGCTTTCTTGTTCTAATTCATTCCATTACTTTAAAAGTCAGAGTACTAACACACACACATGTAGTTCTAACAATGCAGGATCAGGTATTTGGGGCAGCACAGTGGCGCAGTGGTTAGCACTGCAGCCTCACAGCTGCAGGGACCCGGGTTCGATTCTGGGTACTGCCTGTGTGGAGTTTGCAAGTTCTCCCTGTGTCTGCGTGGGTTTTCTCCGGGTGCTCCGGTTTCCTCCCACACGCCAAAGACTTGCAGGTTGGTAGGTAAATTGGCCATTATAAATTGTCACTAGTATAGGTAGGTGGTGGGGAAATAGAGGGACAGGTGGGGATGTTTGGTAGGAATATGGGATTAGTGCAGGATTAGTATAAATGGGTGGTTGATGGTCGGCACTGACTCGGTGGGCCGAAGGGCCTGTTTCAGTGCTGTATCTCTAATCTAATCTAATCTAATCTATTTATTTAGCCACCATACTTCACAATCCAGTATGAGTACACAGGTATGTTATACTTCACGATTCCAGTATGAGTGCATGATACAGAGTGGCATTCACACTTCTTATACTAATTCTACCTTTGATCTCCACATTCCATTCATACCACCATTAAATCATGGATGAAACAAAGATGCATACAATTAACAGCAGCATAACATGGAGCCAGCAAAATGCATTTAACCCTTCTCAATCCCTTCTACTCACCCTGTTAGCATGGTTATAATGCCCTCACAAACTCTTCCCATTCCCCATAAGCAAAAGTGGCCCAACATATTCTAGCTAATATATTCCAACCATTATAAACATGGCTGAATAAAATTCACACACTCCATTACCCTCCCTATCTTGAGTTGATATCCTTGCTTTACACAATGTATCCTACACTCAGCAGCAGAAAGCTGTTTTCATCCATCGCATGCTGGTCCCAGAGACAGCCCAGGATATCAAGCTACTAGGGTAATATGAACTCTCATTCCCACAGCCACCATCTTCAAGTTCCCCTTCAAGTCTCACACCATCCTGACTTGGAAATATATCACCTGAAGCTCCCTCCCTAACAGCACTGTATGCGTACCTACACCACATAGACCGCAGCAGTTCCAGAAGGCGGCTCACCACCACCTTCTCAAGGGGCAACTAGGGATGGGCAATAAATGCAAATATCAACAAAAATTGGGGGTGCACACGAGGCTGGAATTGCAGGAGCAACACCTGACATCCTGGAGAATAATTTTATTTTTAAACCTCTGTGGAACAGGGCAGTTCCTGCGCTGCAGGACCATGGATGTGCCAGCAATGGAAAGTTACTGGTCAGAGTGGGTCAACGGTGGTGCCAAAGTTTCAGAAGAAATTAAGCATGAACTCGTATTCCTATAGCCCCTTTTCACAAGCACAGGACATCACAAAATACCTTACAGCCAAAGATTTACTTTAGCAAGGGACGGAACACAGCACCCAACTTGCACACAAGAATAACGAGCATATAATCCATTTTTGTGATGTTGCTGGAGGGATAAATATTGCCCAGGACAGCAGGGAGAACTCCCCTGCTCTTCTTCCAAAACGTGCCAGGGGATCTTTTACTTCCACCTGAGAAGGCAGATGGAGCCTCTGTTTAACATCTCATCCAAAAGACGGCACCTCCGACAGTGTAGCACTCCCTCAGGACTGCTCTGGAAGTGTCAGCCTAGATTTTTGCACTCATGTCTCTGGAGTGGAACTCGAACCCATAATCTGCTGATTCAGAGGCGAGAGTGCTATCCACTGAGCAAAGGCTGGCATCGGGATATGAATATTGTGGAGATTTGTTCAAGAATCTTTGGGAGCTCGGATGAAATGTTCCCAATGTCAATATAATAAGGGGGATAGAAACCATGCTCCGCCCTATCTGTGAATGGATCAGCTTGGTAGGACAAGCAGTCTTTTCTCATCTTGTGCTGTCTTAGGGTACAAGGGGGTCACTGGATAAGTTGCATGAATCAGTGCAAAAGCTTTTCATCTACACACTCACACAATTCCCAAAAGAACTTAAAACTAAAACTAGTTTATTTATTTAGTGCCTTTAAAGTAATTAAAAATGCCCCAAAGTGCTTCACTGGAGCTTTATCAAACAAAAGTTGATACCAAGCCACGTACAGAGATATTAGGACGGGTGACCAAAAGCTCAGTCAAAGAGGTAGATTTTAAGGAATGACTTAAAAGGAGGAGAGCGAGGTACAGAAGTGGAGATGTCTAGGGAGATCATTCTAGAGCTTAGGGCCCAGGCAGCTGAAGACACGGTCACCAATGGTGGAACACAGAGATCTCAGGGTGGCAGGGTTGTTGGACTGGAGGAGATCAGAGATGGGAAGTGGCAAGGCCATGGAGGGATTTGAACACAAGGATAAGCACCTTAACAAATATTATTTCATAGCAAAATACTGTGGATGACGGAAATGTGAAATTAAAAAGAGAAAATGCTGGATACACACAGCAAGTCAGGCAGCATCTGTGGAGAGAGAGAGAGAGAGAGAGCGAGCGAGAAAAACAGAGTTAGCCTTTGAAGTCAATGACCTTTCCTCAGTGTTAGTGTCTAATAAGTTCTGTTGTTAGATGTTAAATACCTAGTAGTTAATGGTTAAACGGTGAACAGGTGTTGGGTATTGATTATATATACATCGGAGTACAATTAACTAAAGAGCCAGCCAGCCAGCACTGGCTGGGTGTGGTTAGGAGTGTAGAAGTAAGCTCTGTGGCAAGCAATAAACAATCTCCACCAAAGCATCCTAGTCTCAGTGTCTTCTTCACAAACAGGCTTGAAAGTTTCTCTAACAATCAGACATGATAAGGAAACTGTTCTGAAGGATCATCCACCTGAAATGTTTCTCTCTCCACAAACGCTGCAAAATCTGCTGAGTATTTCCAGCATTTCCTATCTTTTTTTTATTCCCACACTGTTCAGAGGATGTCGCAGCAAATCAAAAAAGAATCCTGACAAAGTTGGTTCTGAATGACAGAGGTAAGCAGCCAGTGCCTGAAGAAAAGTGACAGCTCCAATTCTCCAGTGAGAGGGCAAAGCTGCAAGATTCATTTTTTTGCAAATGAGGAGGGTGACAAAATGTAATTTGACGAGCAGAGAGAGGGCAAGCGCACAGTACAGGAGAGCTAAATATTAAAAACAATCAGTGAAGGGCCTCCTGTTATATTAAGTATCAAATTGAGCTGAGCTTATAGCAAGTGCGAAATATCCAAAATCTGAACAGCAAAACACCAATGCAAAAAAAGGCCTTTAGCATTGCAATTACCCTCAACAGCTTCTGGCCATGGGGACTCTGCTCCAATGCCACATTACCATTAAATTAACCCCTTTGAGGACTGCGTGTATGTGGACAGACAAGGTTCATTTGAACAATGTGCGTTTCTGCTCCCAGATATAGTTTTGACATGTATTGAATGATTTTCATGTAGATTATGCTCAACAGAGGCTGTAGGACTGAATGCTCTGCTGCTTTTTATGTCTCGTGTCAGTGCTGCTCGTACAAGTTAAAACTCCTCTGTCTTGTCCCAGCTCAATCAAGGGACTTTACCGTCAAATCTATCCCTTCGCTAACCCCAAGACGACTGCACGATTGCCATATTTCAGAAGCTGAGAGTGTCACTCACTGCCAGCCCGCTCACGTCCTGACTGCATCATCAGTCCTCAAGGACAGCAGTGCACAGACAATCTCATCAGAAGGCAAATGGTTTAGTCTGGTGTTAGCGAGGATCAGCACTTCAATTTGAGACAAAGCATATTTATTTTTTTGTTGGTGAAGTGTTAGATAGGGAGGTTTCCTGCTGCAATATAAAGGCATTGGTTCTCAGTGTGCTGCTCACATCTCACCCCTCTCAATCATTACATCCCTGTACTGCCCGTCAAGGGATCCGAAGCAGCATCCAGAATCGAGTACAGGTCACACAATCCTGATTTCAATTGGTGCCCTCTGCAGTTGGGAATACAGTGACTGGCCAACAAGACCTTCGATGGGGTGCACTGATTTTATAGTAAGACTGACAATCATCAAGTCATAGAATCATACAGCACAGAAGGAGGCCATTCAGCCCATTGTGCCTGTGCCAGCTCTTTGGTAAGACTATCCAACTGATCCCAGTCTCCAGCTCATTCCACATAGCCCTGCAAAAAAAAAGTTCCCCTTCTTCAACTATTTATCCAATTCTCTTTTTAATATTACTATTGAATTCTGGTGATGTCCAGATATCCAACTTCATCATGTATACTGTGCGAATTTACAGCACAGAAACAGATCATTCAGCCGGACTGGTTTATGCTGGTGCCTCCTCCCATCCCTCATCATCTAATCTTTGTAATTCTCTACCCCAGAGGGCTGTGGAAGCTCAGTCATTGAGTATGTTTAAAGCAGAGATTGACAGATTTCTAAATACCAATGACATAAAGGGATATGGGGATAGTGTGGGAAAAAGGCATTGAAGTGGATGATCAGCCATGATCGTATTGAATGGCGGAGCAGGCTCGATGTGCTGAATAGTCTACTCCTGCTCCTATGTTCCAAACCCTATCAGTATATCTTTCAAGTCCTTTCTCCCATGTGTTGAGCTAGCTTCTCTTTAAATGTATCTATGCTATTCCCCTCAACCACTCCCTGTGGACCTTAACAACTACTTGTAGTAGCAAGTTCCACATTCTCAACACTCTCTAGGTAAAGATGGGTAGCCTGAATTCCATTTTGGATTTATTAGCAACTATCTGATATTCATAGGAAATAGGAGCAGGAGTAAGCCATTTGGCCCATCTAGCCTGCTCCACCATTAAAACAGATCATGGCTGATCATCTACCTCAACGCCATATTTCCCCACTATCCCCACATCCCTTGATGTCATTAGCACCCAGAAATCTATCGATTTCTGTCTTGAACATGCTCAACTATTGAGCTTCCACAGCCCTCTGGGGTAGAAAATGCCACAGATTAACCACCCTTTGAGTAAATTCCTCCTCATCTCAGTCTTAAATGGCCTACCTCTTATTCTGAGACAGTGTCCCCTTGCTCTAGACTCACCAGCCAGAGGAAACATCCTATCCATATCTACCCTGTCACGACGTAAGAATTTTGTAAGTTTCAATAAGACCATCTCTCATTCTTGAAAACCATTAGTTTTGGATCCCCCAATACCTCATAACCGCAGCCAACAAGTGAATTTCTCCCATTAATTGTTTTAGCATCCAATATAAAAAAGACTTGCATTTATATAGCCCCTTTCACAACCTCAGAACATGTCAAAGCACTTTACAGATGATGAAATGCATTTGATGTGTTGCAACGTTGGAAACATAGCAGCCAATGTGTGCACAGCAAGCTCCCACAAATGAAATAAAAATGTTAATCTGTTTTTAAGCGAGGTTGGTTGAAGGATAAATATTAGCCAGGACACCAGGAGAGAACTCCCCTGTTCCTCTTGGTATAGTGTCGAGAGGTCTTTTACCTCCACACAAGGGGGGCTTTGGTTTTAACGTCTCATTCGCAAGACGACACCTCGGAAAGTGCAGCAGTCCCTCCGAACTGTAGTGAGGGTCGGCCTAGATTTTTAACTACAATCTTCCGACTTGGGCAAGAATGCTACCTGCTAAGCCATGGTTAACACCAAAGGAGCATCTGTATTCAGATCTTTTCCTTATTTGCACTGTTCCTTTCTGGGTCTACAGTGCAAATGCTTTGGTTGACCTCGGCACCTTGCAGGAAAGTCAGGCAGGTTTCCCACTCTCAAGTGTTACTCAGTGACACTGCGCCCCTCCCCATCGCCCCACAGTAGACCCAGTTAGTCGAACACCAGTTGAAGACAAATTCTTAGAATCCACTATTCAAGATAAAGTCAGTCAGCATTTAGAAATGCAACAGTTAATCAAAGACTGTTGGCACGGACTCATTAAAAACAAAAATAAAAACAGAAAATGCTGGAAATACTCAGCAAGTAAAGCTGCATCTGTGGAGAGAAGAAACAGAGATAACATTTCCGGTCAATGACCTTTTATCAGAACTGGAAAAAGTTAGAGATGTAACAGGTTTTTAAGCAAGTACAGAGGCAGGGAAAGTGGGGAGATGTGGGGAAGAACAAAAGAGAAGGTTTGTGATAGGGTAGAAGGCAGGAGAGATTAAATGATAAAAAAAGAGATGACGGTGCGAGGCAAAGGGAGATGGTAATGGGACAAGTAAAGACACAAAAGATGGGTCTAGGAGAGATGCAAATGAGAAAACCAGAATCATTACCAACAGTTGCCATCCAGAAAAAAAATTGGAGGCAGAAGTTATGATGTGCAATTGTTGAACTCAGGGTTGAGCCCAGAGGCCGTAAAGTGTCTAATCGCAAGATGAGTTGCTGTTTCTTGAGCTGATGTTGAGCTTTATTGGAACAGTGTAGGAAGCCGAGGACAAAGAGGCCAGAGTGGGAGTGGGCTGTCATTAAAAATGACAGGCGACTGGAAGCTTGGGGCCAAACTTGTGGACTGAATGGAGGTGTTCTGCAAAGCAGTCACCCAATCTGTGTCAGATCTTGTAGATGGTGCACTCTGCAGACACTGTGCAGCAGTGTGGAAGGAGTGAATGTTTCAGGTGGTGGATGGTGTGTCAATCAAGCAGGCTGCTTTGTCCTGGATGGTGTCGAGCTTCTTGAGTGTTGTTGGAGTTGCACCCATCCAGGCAAGTGGAAAGTATTCCATCACACTCCTGACTTGTGCCTTGTAGATGGTGGACAGGCTTTGGGGAGTCAGGTGTGAGTTATTCACCACAGAATTCCCAGCCTCAGATCTGCTTAATCAGAGTGTAAATGGTGAAGATCCCTTTAATACCGATCACCGTGGAACTGCCAGCTGTCCACTGGAGATGAAGCACAAAATCCTAGCAAGTTCAAAATAAAAACCTCAGCTTCCAACATAGCTGAGAAGGATAAAGGTTGATTTCTAAACCTGGACAAGGAGTGGGTAGTGTAGCAGCAATCTATGGGTAAGTTGCATGGTTCGATCTGGTTAAACTCTAGCAGTTCCCCTGCCCTTACTCAGAAAACTCTAAAGCTTGGCTCTAATGAACCAGACTCTACACTCAGGCTAATGGAAGATGTCTCCAAAAGCAAAGCGTGCACCCTGCCAAATACCAACACAAACTTTTTAAGGGGGTAAGATTTCTCAGTAGGTTGGTTCAGAGATTCTGATGTCTGGTGATAGGTCCCTGTATGTGTCAAACACCCAGCTAATCAAACAAAAAGAACTTTAGTTAAGGGACGATGGCAACAACAATAACTTGTATTAATATAGCAACGTAGCAAAGACATCCCAAGGTGCTTCACAGGAGCATTATCAAACAAATTTGACACCGAACCACAGAAAACGTTAGGAAGTAGGTTTTACAGAATAATGTAAAGGAGGACAGAGAGATAAAGAGCTGGAGAGGTTTGGGGAGGGAATTCCAGAGATTTGGGGCTTGGGCAGCTAACGATATAGCTGCCAACAATGGGACGATGAAAATCAGGGATGTGCAAGAGGCCAGAATTGGAGGAGCGCAGAGTTCTCGGAGGGTTGTAGGCTGGAGGAGATTACAGAGATAAGGAGGAGTGAGACCATGGAGGGATTTGAACCCAAAGAGAACAAAGAACAAAGAAAATTACAGCACAGGAACAGGCCCTTCGGCCCTCCAAGCCTGCGCCGATCCAGATTATCTAAACATGTCACCTATTTTCTAAGGGTCTGTATCTCTTTGCTTCCTGCCCATTCATGTATCTGTCTAGATACATCTTAAAAGACGCTATCGTGCCCGCGTCTACCACCTCCGCTGGCAATGCGTTCCAGGCACCCACCACCCTCTGCGTAAAGAACTTTCCACGCATATCCCCCCTAAACTTTTCCCCTCTCACTTTGAACTCGTGTCCCCTAGTAATTGAATCCCCCACTCTGGGAAAAAGCTTCTTGCTATCCACCCTGTCTATACCTCTCATGATTTTGTACACCTCAATCAGGTTCCCCCCTCAACCTCCGTCTTTCTAATGAAAATAATCCTAATCTACTCAACCTCTCTTCATAGCTAGCGCCCTCCATACCAGGCAACATCCTGGTGAACCTCCTCTGCACCCTCTCCAAAGCATCCACATCCTTTTGGTAATGTGGCGACCAGAACTGCATGCAGTATTCCAAATGTGGCCGAACCAAAGTCTTATACAACTGTAACATGACCTGCCAACTCTTGTACTCAATACCCCATCCGATGAAGGAAAGCATGCCGTATGCCTTCTTGACCACTCTATTGACCTGCGTTGCCTCCTTCAGGGAACAATGGACCTGAACACCCAAATCTCTCTGTACATCAATTTTCCCCAGGACTTTTCCATTTACTGTATAGTTCACTCTTGAATTGGATCTTCCAAAATGCATCACCTCGCATTTGCCCTGATTGAACTCCATCTGCCATTTCTCTGCCCAACTCTCCAGTCTATCTATATTCTGCTGTATTCTCTGACAGTCCCCTTCAGTATCTGCTACTCCACCAATCTTAGTGTCGTCTGCAAACTTGCTAATCAGACCACCTATACATTCCTCCAAGGATGAGAATTTTAAATTTGAGGTGCTGCTAAATTGGGAGCCAGTATAGATCAGTGAGTACTACTACAACGAGCCTTGATTTTACATTTGTTTTCACATACATAAAACTGTCGTTGGCTACTAGTCAGATAGTAGGAAGAAATGACCACATAACCACTAGATACATCTGATTTAACATACAGGAGTGCATGATTCTCAGGCTGGAATCTAATCTTGCTCTTGCTGACACTGTCTGAATCACCCTCTTGATTAGATTATAGTTGAGCAATCACTCCCTGCACCCTTTTACAGTCTGCAGAGGTATTAAGATCGGATTTTGCTGATCTCCTTCATTATACTTATCTTTCTGAGGCACACACACAACATGCCACAAAGCCACACCTGCAAACTGATCGCAAAAAATTAAACCATGCCTCTCCCTTATTCATCCCCTCACTCATCCATTACTTTAGAGTCACAGAGTTATACACACAGAAACAGGCCCTTCAGCCCATCGTGTCCGTGTTGGCCATCAAGCACCTATCTATTCTAATCCCATTTTCCAGCATTTGGCCTGTAGCCTTGTATGCTATTTATACGTGAGGGACTTTATTTTTTCCAATCTGCCAAAAAAGGAATCTGCCACCATGGCTGAGTGAGATCAGTGCACAGGTGAAGAGGTCAGACTGGAAAGGTATGGTGTTTCTTGCCTGCAGTTCCTGACATAGCAAGTTCTTAATCAAAGCCACATCAGTTGGGGAGAAAAGAACCAGCATAGGAGGTATAATAAGTAAGTTCGCAGATGACACGAAAATTGGTAGTGTCGTAAATATTGGGGAGGAAAGACTTAGATTACAGGATGATACAGATGGGCTGGTAAGATGGGCAGAGCAGTGGCAAATGGAATGTAATCCTGAGAAGTGTGAGGTAATGCATTTTGGGAGGACTAACAAGGCAAAGGAATATACAATGGATGGTAGGACCCTAGAAGGTACAGAGGGACCTTGGTGTACTTGTCCATAGATCACTGAAGGCAGCAACACAGGTAGATAAGGTGGTTTGGAAGGCATATGGGATACTTGCCTTTATCAGCCAAGGTATAGAATATAAGAGCAGGGAGGTTATGATGGAGCTGGAGTACTGTGTACAGTTCTTGGCACCATGCTATAGGAAGCATGTGATTGCACTGGACAGGGTGCAGAGGAGATTCACCAGGATGTTGCCTAGGCTGGAGCATTTCAGCTATGAAGAGAGACTGAAAAGGCTAGGGTTGTTTTCCTTAGAGCAGAGAAGGCTGAGGGGGAACCTGATTGAGGTATACAAAATTATGAGGGGCATTGATAGGTTAGATAGGAAGAAGCTTTTTCCCTTAGCAGAGGGGTCAATAACCAGAGGGCATAGATTTAAGGTAAGGGGCAAGAGGTTTAGAGGGAATTTGAGGAAAGAATTTTTCACCCAGAGGGTGGTTGGAATCTGGAACGCACTGCCTGAAGAGGTGGTAGAGGCAGGAACCCTCAACATTTAAGAAGTATTTAGATGAGCACTTGAAAAGCCATAGTATACAAGGCTACAGGCCAACTGCTGGAAAATGGGATTAGAATAGTTAGGTGCTTGATGGCTGGCATGGACACGATGGGCCGAAGGGCCTGTTTCTGTATAACTCCTGTATAACTCCATGACTCATAGGTTGAGCCCTCCACAACAGAAAGTGGAAGAACATCGCAAAGAGAGCCTCCACTTCAGAACATGCTCAAAAGCCCTGAGTGACCTGTTGTTGCTCCTGCCTGAACAGGACGCCCAATTGCAATCTAATTCAGCCTGTCAGGGAGGTCAGGGAAGAGGGAAATGAAATCTGTGACAAGGGAGCGGAACTTGTGGCAGAGGCTGAAGATGATATCTTTGATTTCCCCAAAACTGAACTGAAGGAAGTTAAGACTTCATCCAAGATTGGATGTCAACCAAGGGAGTCCACCAGTAGGGAGACAATCAATGGATCAAATGGGTGGTGGAAAGGCACAGCTGGCTGTCACTGGCATGTGTGGAAGTTGACCACTGTGTCTGCAGATGATTTTGCAGTGAAACAGCCTGTAAATGAGATCATGCTCAGAACAAGGGGGCATAACCTTAAAATGAGAGTTCTGCTGTTCAATGGGGGGGGGGGGGGGGTGGGGAGTGGGGGGGGGCGGTGATGTCATTAAGCAGGGTTTCACACAAAGGGTCGTGGAAATCTGGAACTCGCTCCCTCAAAAAGCTGTTGTGACTGGGGGCATGGTGGTCCACTGAAAATTTCAAAACTGAGATTGTTAGATTTATGTCAGGCAAGGGTAATAAAGGTTATGAGACAAATAGATTTAAGAAACAGATCTGTCACGATCTAATTGAATGGTGGAACAGGCTTGAAGGAGTAAATGGCCTACTCCTGCTCCTAGCATGGATAGATCTTGGGGACTCTGGAAGTGCCATGTGAGGGAGGAAGAAAAGCTAGTGCTGGAGATGCACTGACTATGATGGGGTCGGTAGTTGTGGATCGCGTCTGTGTAGGCCCCACACAGCTGGATAATAGGGGTGTTGGAAGAGGATGGCATAGTCAACTATACTGAACGCTGTAGAGGGGACAGAGAGGACAGTAGAAGGTAAGGACATGACTGAATTTTAAATTAATGCTTTGTTTTTGTTCACCACAATGGAGGAAGATGCAATACCAGAGATACACAGAAGACTGCAGTTTGGTGAAGGGAATATAGATTACAAAGGGGAAAGATTTAAAGGGATTAATATAAACAGAAAAATCTAATGGATAAAAGTGCGATTGAAGCCAGGAAAATCTCCACACCCAGTTCCCATCCAAAGATATTAAATATGGAACAAGTGAGGATGCTTCAGTGATAATCCGTCAGAACTCATTCAATGTGCCAATTGGTAGAAAACATTACATCTTATTCAAAAAGAAAGAAAGCGGCAAACCAAGAAACCAGAAGCCAATCTGGGAAAACCATCCACGTGAAAATTTGCTATAATCTATCACTGGTCACAGAGTCGGTGAGCACTTAGAAATGTATAAGCTGATTAGGGAGGGTCAGCATTGTTTAGTGAAAGGTAGATCATGTCTCACTGAGGTAACAGACTCTGACAGTCACTGAGGTGGTGGAGAGAGGATCAGCGGATGTTGTGTACATGGATTTTTCAGAAGGCATGAGATTCCAGACAACAGGTTGCTGTTTGCAACTGGTAGGTGTTACAGGCGCCTGAAAGTTCAGGAGCGACAGTCACTACTGTAAATGGATCTCATGCCCTTTACATGCCAGGATTGATTCACACTGTCCAAAATCTACTTGTACGGCATTGTTACCTCAGGTGGCTGCAACAATGACAGATAAACTGGATATCATGTCTCTAGGCATGAGCCCTCATGTGCAATTCTCCAATCTTTCGCTAGGTGGAACTGATGAACAATCTGGCAAGGTGAGGTCAATGACAAATAAAGAAGCTGGTTTATTTTTCAGAACATGTGTGACTGAACTGAAGCAGCAATTCCAGACCCTTCAACATCCCCTTCATCAACACAAAATACCAGCCCAAAGAGAAGATGGAATATTCACTCCTGGTCTTAGTTCCTTTCAGGTCTGCTTCTAGCTGGGAAAACTGACCTGCCATATTTTAATTCACAACTCAGGCTCAAACCTGGCTTCTCCCACCCTTTGTTAAAGTAGACTGCCATTCTGTCTCATCTCTCCCTGTCTGCAATCAAAAAGAAAAGCCTGCCAGGCATGCCCCTCTGAGCATCCAGGACCAGAGACTAACCTACAGAACGGGTGTGAGCTGTTTTATCAAATACTAAGACAAGCTAATGAATTGCTTGTGTACAGTCTATAGGGAGAAAAAACTCCTATTAACCACCTTTTGCTTTTTCTATACTGGCGTGAATAGATTTTGCTTTGAACCCCCAAAATTAAAAGTAACTCTTTTTCCAAATTCTTTCTATGGAAAAAAGATCTAAATAAAAAAATCCAAAACATGGCAAGATACATTGAATTGGAGATGGACTGGTGCCCATCTGGCTGGAAGGCATAAAAGACATTCTTGGATTAAGGGCAGGATTAATTCTTGGCCTCAGCTTATCCAATAACTCGGATTTGGCAATAGTGAAGAGTATGTCCGAGTTAGCCAATTAAACTGATCTAGGAGTTATCCTGAATTGTAAGAGAACAGATAGATTAAGCAGATGGGCAAAATGATGGCAGACACAGTTTTACATCAAGTGTGAGGTTCTTTATTTTAGAATAGGAAGAATACAAACTCAAGTACAGTCAAGCCTCATTCTCCTCTGCCAAAACCACACCCGCAGGATCAACCAGGAGACCAAAGATAACCCCCAGTTTATTTTCTCCACTACCATCTACTTAAACCCCTCTCCCCTGCTCCTCCAATAACAAGTGTAAAGAGGTTGTGGTGTGCTCAGAGATTGAGACCATCAGTTCAGCTGCCTTTACTGCTTTCCTCTTCCCTACCCTGCCAAACCTTCCCCAGACTCTACCCCTGCCCCAGCCATTTGTCCTGGAAGCCCATCTATTGCTGCCTTGACCCCATTCTCCCTAAACTGCTGACTGCCCAATCTGCCTTCCTGGTTCCATGCTAGCTGACATTGGAAATGGTTCCCTTTCCTCTCATACTGTCCCACTCACTTTTAAAACCCTGCAAATGACTTCCCCAACTCCAACCTCCAGTTCCTCTCCAAAATTCTCAAAAGGTTTGCCATCTCCCAGATCTGTGCTGATCTTTTGACTCCATGTAACTCCATGTTTGATTCTCTCCAATCACATTTCAGAAGCACTGAAAGGGTTCTAATCAAAATCACAAACTACATCCTCAGTGACTGTGATGTATTATCTCTTTCATCCTCGTCGACCTCTGACAACTACAACTTTTGACAAGGTCAAACATATTGTCCAACTCAGGTGGGATTGCACTTTTTTTTTAAAAAATTCATTCATGGGATGTGGGCATCGCAGGCCAGGCCAGCATTTATAGCCCATCCCTAATTGCCCTTGAACTGAGTGGCTTGCTAGGCCATTTCGAGAGCACGTAAGAGTCAACCACATTGCTGTGGATTTGGAGTCACATGTAGGCCAGACCAGGTAAGAACAGCAGATTTCCTTCCCTAAAGGACATTAGTGAACCAGATGGGTTTTTACAACAATCGACAATGGTTTCATGGCCATCATTAGACTAGCTTTTTAATTCCAGATTTATTAATTGAATTCAAATTCCACCTTCTGCTGTGGTGGGATTCGAACCCATGTCCCCAGAGCAATACCTGGGTCTCTGGGTTACTAGTCCAGTGACAATACCAGTATGCAACCGCCTCCCCTTCCATCTCTTACCTATCAAATTGTAGCCAAAGCAACTCGAGCAATAGCTTCTCTTCCTACTCCTCCACCGTTACCTCTGGAGTCCCAAACAGATTTGTCCTTGGCCCCTTCCTCAGGTTACCACTTGGCCATATCAGCCACATACATGGGGTCAGCTTTCACGTGCCCACCAAAGCCACACAACTGGTACCTGTCCACCATCTTTCATGACTCCTCCACCATCTCTCTGCTCCAGACTGCTTGTGTAATAAAGTCTTGGATGAGCCACGATTTCTTCCAATTAAGCACTGGGGAAAACCATACCACAACCCCATCCACATCTAAGGTCTTAGGCTGAACCAGATTGTTTGAATCTTAATATTCGATTCAACCCCAAGCTAAGTATTCAATCACTCACACTATCCATCACAATATGGCCTACTTCCACCTCTAAATTATCTGTCCTCTCATCCATGCCCTTGTCACCTAAAGACTTGACTATTCCAAAGCTCTCCTGGCTGTTTTCCCGTTCACCAGCCTCTGTAAGCATCAGCTCATCACCTATCATGCGCCAAGTCCTCTGACTGGAGAATTGAGGAGTCCTATTGCATCCAAACAGATTGGCCACCGGCATTAAACTTCAGGTGTCAGAAGCAAAACCTTGTGTATTTGAAAACTCAATATTTGGAAGAAAATGAAAAAAGTTTCCCTCTCCTTGCTATTTTTAGTTTCCCCGTCTATTTTAGTAAGCAGTGTGATGACATTATCTGCTGACAAGCAGCTTCTCTTGAAAACAAAAACTTGCATTCAGCTAGCACCTTATCGAGACTCTCAAACACCAAAAAGCACTTCACAGAAAATGAAGTGCTTTGAAGAGTGGTAACTGTTATGTCAGCCATTCTTCACAGCAAGATCCGACAAACAGCAATGAGATGAGTAGCAAATCGAGGTCGCCAGAGAGAGCGTTATTGGCCAGGGTGACAGGAGAACCCCTGCTCTTCTTTCAATTACACAAGGGATCTTTACATCTGCCTGAACTACTGACCATACAGAGATTGGGGCGGGCAATGGTGGGTGAAGAATGGTGGAGCGAGGGCCTCAGTTTAAATACCTTATCTGAAAGCTGGCACACCCAGCAATGCAACACTCCCTCTGTACTGCACTGGAGTGCTAGAACACAGCATGTGCTCAGACTGATGTGGGAGTGGAACCAACAGCCAGAGGCAAAAGCATGATTGTGCCAAGCGGACACAAAAGTAGCTTTCAATTTGAAACCTGGTTTTCCTTGGTAGATAAAAGACAGCTTTGGGGGACGTATAAATATCAGTAAAACCACCTGTTGAAGAATTGAATCAGTGGTTGTTTCTTGCCAATTTTCCCCCACTCCTTCTCCTGAAAGCTTGGACTCTGCACTGGAGTATGTTGACATGGAGCTTACTCAGAGCCTCTCATGTTCTCCAGAAGTGCTTCATAGACACTTAATTCTCTTGAAGTGATATTTTGTACATGAAGGTGCAATCCAGTTTGTGCAAAGAGGCCAGTAGCCCTCTAGTGCTGTGTCAAAATGAACACTCTACACAAGAGAGCCTAGAGCGTGTGCGCAGCCAAACACAGTGGCGCAGTGGTTAGCACCGCAGCCTCACAGCTCCAGCGACCCGGGTTCAATTCTGGGTACTGCCTGTGTGGAGTTTGCAAGTTCTCCCTGTGTCTGCGTGGGTTTCCTCCAGGTGCTCCGGTTTCCTCCCACATGCCAAAGACTTGCTGGTTGATAGGTTAATTGGCCATTATAAATTGCCCCTAGTATAGGTAGGTGGTAGGGAAATATAGAGAAGGTGGGGATGTGGTAGGAATATGGAATTAGTGCCGGATTAGTATAAATGGGTGGTTGATGGTCGGCACAGACTCGGTGGGCTGAAGGGCCTGTTTCAGTGCTGTATCTCTAAACTAAACTAAAAACTAGTCAGTACTGGAGGACATCACAGCCAAGCTTAATCCTGTCCTCACACAACATCCACTGGACAATCGGGAGCCAGGATAATGGGGGATGGGAGAATGGGGATTGCCTGGACAGTTGGTGGGGGGAGTGAAAGAGAAGTACAGTCAGGGCAGGCAGGATGAAGTGGCCATTCTGACAAAGGGAATATTTCTAATTAAAGGGAGCACAGCATGGGTTACAAAGGCTCACCAGCACTTGAATGTTTGAGGCTGCAGCAACCACAGGAATGGAGAGGAGACCTGGGAAGGCTGAACACCAGCATCCCTCTCTCACCTGGATGTCCTTCTGTGGGATCGGAGGGGCTGCAGTAAGGTGCGTTTTCCTGAGGATGGGAGGAAGAGGACAACCTCTCCAAGCAAGCAAATGTAGATGGAAGTGGCGGAGGAAGTCAGCAGAAATTTGCTATATCCAAGTTACAGACAGTGCACCATGAAGATTCAGGAAGGCATGACAGGTGAGTGGCCTCTCATTTACAACTGCCAAGCCCCACACTCTGGCTTGCCCTGCATTCTCCTGGACAGCTCTCCTCAGGTCAACACGCCTTGCAGCTCCACTCATTCCCCTCTCTGCAGACACTTCCCAACCCCATCTGAACAAGCAACGGTCACACTTGCCCTTAGCCCTACTAGCCTCTCACACCCATGTCTCACAGTCACCCTCCTCAAATGGTGTCCTTCCCTACTCTCCACTCAAGCTATTATGAACAATCACACTTTTCTGCTTTCTCTCCTTGTAGAAGAGAGCACACAACTTGAAGAGAGGCACAAACCCAGGAGATGGAGGCCTTCCATTAACACGCACCTTGTCAGCCATTGGCAATGCATGCCCACCTGCTCCACTGGGAAAGAGGTCTTATTCCAGGCAGATGTCAGCAGCGACCTGTCGCGAAGGTATGAACATCCTGAGCCACTGGTGCTCAGACATGTCAAGAGAGCTGATCGTCTGCCTGTAGACCCTTCTGTTGGACATCTTCCCTCCTTCCAGCTGGATTGTGGTCCATCCTCACTGCCCTATGGAGGGGCATCCAGCTGAAGAGGTGGCAACTCCTCCTGCTGCTGGAGATAGTGTGGAAGTATAAGCAGCTCCCAGACCATGCTGAAGGCTGGTAGCAGGAAAGTACAGCTGAAGGTGAGCGAAGTACTTGACATCTTCCAAATATCAGTCAAGTAATGAAAGCACTCTCAGAAGAACTAATTTGAACAGCACCCTCTCATCTGGTGATGGCAGGAGCTCTTCAGTGTGACTTCAATCTGCACATAACTGGGTAAACCTAATGAACACTAATGCTGTGGAGGACGAGTTTCTGGAGTGTGTTAGGGATGGTTTTCTAGAGCAGCATGTTGAGGAACCGACTAGAGAACAGGCTATTTTAGATCTAATGTTACATAATGAGAAAAGGCTAATTAATAACCTTGTTGTAAAAGAACCTTTAGGGATGAGTGACCATAATATGATAGAATTTTACATTATGTTTGAAAGTGAAGGAGTTCAATCTGAAGCCAGGTTGTTAAATTTAAACAAAGGAAATTATGAAGGTATGAGGGGCAAATTGGCTGAGGTGGATTGGGAAAATACATTAAAAGGTATGACAGTACATAGGCAATGGATAGTCTTTAAAGAAATATTACATAGTTAACAGCAACTATACATTCCTTCAAGGCACAAAAACCCCAAAAGTAAAGGCAATCAACCATGGATAACAAAGGAAGTTAAGAATTGTAAAAGGTTAAAACAAAAGGCCTATAAAGTTGCCAGAAATATTAGTAAACCTGAGGATTGGGAGGATTTTAGAATACAGTAAAGGAGGATGAAGAAACTGATAAAGAAAGGGAGAATAGAATATGAATGTAAGCTAGCAAAAAACAGAAAAATGGACTGTAAAAGCTTCTATAGGTATGTAAAAAGGAAATATTTGGCGAAGACAAATGTGGGTCCATTACAGGCAGTCAGGAGAATTTATAATGGGGAATAGAGAAATGGCAGAGAAGGCAAATGATTACTTTGTGTCTGTCTTCACTGAAGAAGATACAAGAAATGTCCCAGAATTAGAGATCCAAGGGATTAGGGAGAATGAGGAATTGAAAGAAATTGGTATTAGTAAGAAGATTGTATTGGAGAAATTAATGGGGCTGAAGATTGATAAGTCCCCAGGACCTGATATGCTACATCCCAGTGTTGAAAGAAGTAACTATGGAGATAATGGATGCATTGGTGATCATCTTCCAAAGTTCTACAGATTTTGGAACGGTTCCTGCAGATTGGAAGATAGCAAATGTAACCCCACTATTTAAGAAGGGTGGGAGAGAGAAAACGGGGAATTACATCAGTCATTGGGAAAATGCGATCATCTATTCTAAAGGATGTGATAAATGGACACTTGGATAATAATGATCTGATTGGGCCTAGTCAACATGGATTTATGAATGGGAAATCATGTTTAACGAACCTGTGGAGTTTTTTGAGGATATTACAAACAGAATTGAAAAAGGGGGGTCAGTGGACGTGGTATACTTGGATTTTCAGAAGGCTTTTGATAAAGTCCCCCTAAAGAGGTTGGTTAGCAAAATGAAAGCACATGGGATAGGAGGTAATATACTGGCATGGATTAAGGATTGGTAAACAGGCAGAAAGCAAACAGGAGGAATAAACGGGTCATTCTCACGTTGGCAGGCTGTGACGAGGGAACAATGCTTGGGCCCCAGCTGTTCACAATATTTTTTTTTATTCATTCATGGGATGTGGGCGTCGCTGGCCAGGCCAGCATTTATTCCCCATCCCTAATTGCCCTCGAGAAGGTGCTGGTGGGCTGCCTTCTTGAACCGCTGCAGTCCATGTGGGGTAGGTACACCCACAGTGCTGTTAGGAAGGGAGTTCCAGGATTTTGACCCAGCGACAGTGAAGGAATGGCAATATAGTTCCAAGTCAGGATGATGTGTGACTTGGACGAGAACTTGCAGGTGATGGTGTTCCCATGCATTTGCTGCCCTTGTCCTTCTAGTTGGTAGAGGTCGCGGGTTTGGAAGATGCTGTCTAATGAGCCTTGGTGCATTTCTGCAATGCATCTTGTAGATGGTACACACTGCTGCCACTGTGCGTCGGTGGTGGAGGGAGTGAATGTTTGTAGATGGGGTGCCAATCAAGCGGGCTGCTTTGTCCTGGATGGTGTCGAGTTCCTTGAGTGTTGTAGGAGCTGCACCCATCCCAGGCAAGTGGAGAGTATTCCATCACACTTCTGACTTGTGCCTTGTAGATGGTGGACAGGCTTTGGGGAGTCAGGAGGTGAGTTACTCGCCGCAGGATTCCTAGCCTCTGACCTGCTCTTGTAGCCACGGTATTTATATAGCAACTCCAGTTCAGTTTCTGGTCAATGGTAGCCCCTAGGATGTTGATAGTGGGGGATTAAGCAATGATAATGCCATTGACTGTCAAGGGGAGATGGTTAGATTCTCTCTTGTTGGAGACGGTCATTGCTTGGCACTTGTGTGGCGCGAATGTTACTTGCCACTTATCAGCCCAAGCCTGGATATTGTCCAGGTCTTGCTGCATTTCTACACGGACTGCTTCAGTATCTGAGGAGTCACGAATGGCGCTGAACATTGTGCAATCATGAGTGAACATCCCCACTTCTGACCTTATGACTGAAGGAAGGTCATTGATGAAGAAGCTGAAGATGGTTGGGCCGAGGACACTACCCTGAGGAACTCCTGCAGTCATGTCCTGGAGCTCAGATGATTGACCTCCAACAACCACAACCATCTTCCTTTGCGCTCGGTATGACTCCAGCCAGCAAAGGGTTTTCCCCCCGATTCCCAATAACCTGAGTTTTGCTAGGGCTCCTTGCCATACTCGGTCAAACGCTGCCTTGATGTCAAGAGCAGTCACTCTCACCTCACCTCTTGAGTTCAGCTCTTTTGTCCATGTTTGAACCAAAGCTGTAATGATGTCAGGAGCTGAGCGGCTCTGGCGGAACCCAAACTGAGCATCACTGAGCAGGTTATTGCTAAGCAAGTGCCGCTTGGTGGCACTGTTGATGACACCTTCCATCACTTTACTGATGATTGTGAGTAGGCTGATGGGGCGGTAATTGGCCGGGTTGGACTTGTCCTGCTTTTTGTGTACAGGATATACCTGGGCAATTTTCCACATTGCAGGGTAGATGCCAGTGTTGTAGCTGTACTGGAACAGCTTGGCTAGGGGCGCGGCAAGTTCTGGAGCACAGGTCTTCAGTACTATTGCCGGAATATTGTCAGGGCCCATAGCTTTTGCAGTATCCAGTGCCTTCAATCGTTTCTTGATATCACGCGGAGTGAATAGAAATGGCTAAAGTCTGGCATCTGTGATGCTGGGGACTTCAGAAGGAGTCCGAGATGGATCATCAACTCGGCACTTCTGGTTGAAGATTGTCGCAAATGCTTCAGCCTTATCTTTTGCACTGATGTGCTGGGCTCCCCCATCATTGAGCATAGGGATATTTGTGGAGCCACCTCCTCCAGCTGGTTGTTTAATTGTCCACCACCATTTATGACTGGATCTGGCAGGACTGCAGAGCTTCGATCTGATCCGTTGGTTATGGGATTGCTTCGCTCTGTCTATCGCATGCTGCTTACGCAGTTTGGCACGCAGATAGTCCTGGGTTGTAGCTTCACCAGGTTGACACCCCATTTTGAGGTATGCCTGGTGCTGCTCCTGGCATGCTCTCCTGCACTCTTCATTGAACCAGGGTTAGTCTCCTGGCTTGATGGTAATGGTAGAGTGGGGAATATGCCAGGCCATGAGGTTACAGATTGTGGTTGAGTACAATTCTGCTGCTGCTGATGGCCCACAGCGCCTCATGGATTCCCAGTTTTGCATTGCTAGATCTATTCAAAATCTATCCCATTTAGCACGGTGGTAGTGTCACACAACACGATGGACGGTATCCTCAATGTGAAGGCAGGACTTCGTCTCCACAAGGATTGTGCGGTGGTCACTCCTATCAATACGGCCATGGACAGATTCATCTGCGGCAGGCAGACTGGGGAGGACGAGGTCAAGTATGTTTTCCCCTCTTGTTGGTTCCCTCACCACCTGCCGCAGACCCAGTCTAGCAGATATGTCTTTTAGGCTTCGGCCAGCTCGGTCAGTCATGGTGCTACCGAGCCACTCTTCGTGATGGTCATTGAAGTCCCCCACCCAGAGTATGTTCTGTGCCCTCGCCACCCTCAGTGCTTCCTCCAAGTGCTGTTTAACATGGAGGAGTGCTGACTCATCAGCTGAGGGAGGGCGGTAGGTGGTAATCAGCAGGAGGTTTCCTTGTCCATGTTTGATCTGATGCCATGAGACTTCATGGGGTCCGGAGTCGTGTTGAGGACTCCCAGGGCAACGTCCTCCCTACTGTATACCACTGTGTTGCCACCTCTGCTGGGTCTGTCCTGCCGGTGGGACAGGACATACACGGGGATGGTGATGGCAGTGTCTGGGACATTGTCTGTCAGATATGATTCCGTGAGTATGACTATGTCAGGCTGTTGCTGGACTAGTCTGTGGGACAGCTCTCCCAACTTTGGCACAAGCCCCCAGATGTTAGTAAGGAAGACATTGCAAGGTCGACAGGGCTGGGTTTGCCGTGGTCGTTTCCGGCGCCTAGGTCGATGCCGGGTGGGCCGTCCAGTTTCATTCCTTTTTATTGACTTTGTAGCGGTTAGATACAACTGAGTGGCTTGCTAGGCCATTTCAGAGGGCATGTAAGAGTCAACCACATTGCTGTGGATCTGGAGTCACATGTAGGCCAGACCAGGTAAGGACAGCAGCTTTCCTTCCCTAAAGGACATTAGTGAACCAGATGGGTTTTTACAACAATCGACAATGGTTTCATGGCCATCATTAGACTTGCTTTTTAATTCCAGATTTATTTATTTATTTAGAGATACAGGCCCTTCGACCCACCACGTCTGTGCCGACCAACAACCAACCATTTATACTATTCCTACACTAATCCCATATTCATTACCACATCCCCAGCATTCTCCTACCACCTACCTACACTAGGGGCAATTTACAATGGCCAATTTACCTATCAACCTGCAAGTCTTTGGCTGTGGGAGGAAACCCACGCGGTCACAGGGAGAACTTGCAATCTCCGCACAGGCAGTACCCAGAACTGAACCTGAGTCGCTGAAGGTGTGAGGCTGCGGTGCTAACTACTGCGCCACTGTGCCGTCCAATTTATTAATTGAATTCAAATTCCACCTTCTGCTGTGGTGGGATTTGAACCCATGTCCCCAGAGCAATACCCTGGTTTTCCGGGTTACTCGTCCAGTGACAATACCACTACGCACTGTGCAACGTATTTCTTAAATGGTAAGAGATAAGAAAGTGTAGATGTACAAAGGGACCTCGAGTCCTTATCGATAAGTCACTGAAAACTAACATCCAGGTGCAGCAAGTAATTAAGACGGCAAATGGTACGCTGGCCTTCATTGCAAGAGGATTTGAATCCAGTAGTGAAGTCTTGCTTCAATTGTATAGAACCTTGGTTCGACTGCACCTGGATTACTCTGTGCAATTTTGGTCCCCTTATAGAGAGTCATCGGCCCACCGAGTCTGTGCCAACCATCAACCACTCATTTATACTAATCCTACATTAATCCCACGTCCCCACCTTCCCTCAATTCTCCGACCAGCTACCTACACTCGGGGCAATTTACAATGGCCAATTTACCTATCAACCTGCAAGTCTTTGGCTGTGGGAGGAAACCGGAGCACCCGGCGGAAACCCACGCAGACACAGGGAGAACTTGCAAACTCCGCACAGGCAATATCCAGAACCGAATCCGGGTCGCTGGAGCTGTGAGACTGCGGTGCTAACCGCTGCGCCACTGTGCCGCCCTAGGAAGATATTATTGCCATAGAGGGAGTACAACGAAGGTTCAGAAGACTTGTTCAGGGAAGGCGGGACTATCCTATGAGGAGAGATTGGGGATACTAGGTCTGTATTCTCTGGAGTTTGAATAAGAGGTGATCACATTGAAACCTACAAAATACTTAAAAGGATAGAAAGACAGGGTAGATGCATCCAAGATGTTTCCTCTGGTTGGGGAGGCTAGAACTAGGGGACACAATTTCAAAATAACGGTACGGGGAAGCCACTTAGGACAGAGATGAGGAGAAATTTCTTTACTCAGAGGGTTGTGAATCTTTGGAATTCTGCAGCCCAGTGGGCTGTGGAAGCTCAGTCATTGAGTATGTTTAAATCAGAGATTGACAGATTTCTAAATACCAATGACATAAAGGGATGAGGATAGTGAGAAAAAGGCATTGAAGTAGATGATCAGCCATGATCGTATTGAATGGCGGGGCAAGCACAATGGTCTGAATGACCTACTCCTGCTCCTATGTAACTGATCAAAGCCTTCACAGCTTGTCAGTTTCACTGGAGAATCTCCTCCCATTATGCACTTGCCTTGGTGACCCTGGAAAAGTGCAGACACAGCGTGGACCAGTGCACTGTTGGGAAGGAAAGAATCCGGGGTTAAAAAGGCTCTTCATTGCCTTTTTCATTGGCTGGACGCAGAACCCGCCCTGGGCAAAGCCAAAAGAGGGCAGGGTGTTGTCCGGATCCCAACCAGACATCAATTTCCTGGACTTTACCACTCTGTGCTCGCTGGAGCTTGCCTCCACTGGACTCAGAAAATTCTGCCCATCGTTTCCCCGAGCTGGAGTTTCTAGAATTAGGGGTCATGGCCTCAGGATAAGGGGTCGGTCATTCAGAACTGTGATGAGGAGAAATTTCTTCACTCAGAAGGTTGTGAATCTTTGGAATTCTCTTCCCCAGAGGGCTGTGGATGCTTGGTTGATAATTATATTCAAGACTGAGTGTGATAGATTTTTGGGCACGAAGGAAATCAAGGGATATGGAGTTAGGGACGGGAAAGTGGAGTTGATGTAGAAGCTCAGCCATGATCTTACTGAATAGCAGAGCAGGTTCAAGTGGGTCATATGGGCTACTCCGGCTCCTATTTCTTATGCACCATAGGAAGTCAAAAAGCTAATAGCAGAGGGACTGGCCACATTTTAAACATTGTTAGATTGGCAAAATTTTTCCAACGGACAGCAGGGTTTTCAACAACGGTGTAAGATTATAAACCAGATAACAACAGACCCACTTAGTCTATCAGTTGGCAACAAATTCTTAGAATCCATCATTCGAGATAGAGACAGTCAGCATTTTGAAATACAAGGGTTAATCAGGGACTGTTAGCATGGACTAATGAAAGCCAAGTTGTGTATAACAGATTTACCTGAGTTTTTTTTTTAAGAATTGACTGATAGGACAGTTTAAAGAGAATAGAGAACATGTAGTGTATATGGATTTTCACAAGATGTTCAATAAGATGTCTCACAAGAGGCTTGTTATAAAACATCAGGTGCATGTTACAAGAGAAAACATGAGAACATAGATAGAATGATAATTGATGGACAGGGAACTACAGATTACATTAACAGATGTTGTTCAGAGTACAGCAAGGTTGCAAGTGATGTATCCCAGGATCAGGGCAAGGTCCAATTTTGTCTGGGTCAATATTTACATCAACAAGCACGAAAGCACAAGTAAACCGGTCATTTTTTTTCACGGGATGTGGGCGTCACTGGCAAGGCCAGCATTTGTTGCCCATCCCCAATTGCCCTTGACAACAGAGTGGCTTGCTCGGCCATTTCAGATGAGATTTAAGAGTCAACCACATTGCTACGGGTCTGGAATTACATGTAGGCCTGACCAGGTAAGGACGTTGGATTTCCTTCCCTAAAGGGCATTAGTGAACCAGTTGGGTTTTTACAACAAATGACGATAGTAATGGTGCCGTGAAACTGAGATTGGCTTTCAATTCCATATTTTTTATTAATCAATGCTCGAGCTTCCCATGCACAAATTGGCTACCACATTTCCTACAACACAACAATAAACTTCAAAAGGATTTAATTGGTCATGAAAGGCACTATGGTAAATGCAAATCTTTCATTTGAACACCAAGTTTGCAGATTACAAGGACGGTTTACTCCACCAGCATCATGGAAACAGATTAATTTTACAAGAAATAAACAAACAGAATTTATACAAATTTTGAAGTAACTAGACATTAGTGCAATCAACACCCTAGCCTGAGACTTGGTTATACACTAAAATAAAAGCAAAATACTGCAAATGCTGGAAATCTGAGGAAAAAATCAATAAATGCTGGAAATGCTCAGCAGGTCCGGCAGCATCTGTGGAGAGAGAAGCAGAGCAGTTCTGCTGACGGGTCACTGACCTGAAACTTTAACTCTGCTTCTCTCTCCACAGATGCTACCAGACCTGCTTGGTTAGAGAACTTGGAATGAACCCACTCCACTTTTGCCACATGCTGCACAGCCTTTTCCAAGCAGGTAAAACCATATGGCTAATGAAATATGAAGTGGCCTTCTTAAATTGCTATGCTCTATCCTTTGCATAACTGACCTTTCACTCATTCATACAACTGAAACTGGTCATTTTGTCCCCACGCCTTCTACTTACAGGAGTGCCTAATGAAACAGATATATTGTCAGTATCAAATTCAAAAGCTACGAGTATGATTCCTTTATAAACAGGCCCTCCACATTGCCTGAAAATCGCATTAACAGTACCCCTGCCCCCACTTACCGGTTACTGTCAACAGTCACCTTCGCCCTCTGATGCTCGAGTCTCCCCCCCGTCCCGTGATAACAATAGTCCCTTCCAAAAGAGAAAAGTTCTTTGGGATTTGTAGTCAAATCCAGCAGCTCCTACCGTTTATTTAAACGGGTATTAATCAGAAGAAAAACTACAAAATTTCTAACCATTAAAAACAAAAAAATCCCAGCACTGTTTTTACATTAAATTTACTACCCTGAATTAAGACTACTCACAATAGATAACCCTTTCAAAGAGGTTTATTGCGAAAAACCTTAATGCAAAAAAAAAAGGAATTACGGCTCCCGTAAGCCTTTGCGGGTGACAAGAAGCTTGGACGCAGGATCAGCGGGGCCGAACAACGGACGTCTTACGTCAGACGCAGAAGCAGCAGAGAGGCCGCCGAGCATCACGCTGCACGGCGTGATGTCAGACGCAAAACGCATCAAAGGGGACGCTGCGTGTTGCGTCGTGATGTCAAACGCACGGCGGTGGCAGCAGCGGCAACTTTTTTTTTAGAGAAAATGGCGTTGACGAGGTTGGTGTTTGTCTGGGCTTTTTTTCCTGATTATTCGGCTGCTAGTTCTGTGCCGGATCCCAGAAAAAAATATATATTTTTCTTGTCGTTGTAATGAAGGAGGGTGGACGCATCTATGTGTCTGGAATCTTCCTTGTGGCTCGGGGCAGATTCCCACTAGGCCTGCCCAAGCCTCGCCTTTGCCTGACTTCTAGCCCCGGACTAAGGAACTGAGAAACGTCCGGAAGTGTGTGGAGGGCCGCATGCGCCTTGTGTTGTTGTGCTGGTGGAAAAACTCATACTTGGGAGTCACTTTTATTTATTGTTTTAGGACAGGAAAGTTTCAAAATTTAAAGGGAATGTGAAATGTTATAAGCCCCAGTTACTAGATTGAGTAGGGGGGTGGGATTACCTGTTGTGTGGATGTTTTTTGTTCCTTAAAATATTGTCAAGTTTTGGCTAAAGGTTTTTATCTTTTTAATCCCTTTGGTTCTTTGTGTATAAATCTTATGAATATACCATTTAATTGCTCTTATGCAGATGTTTTGCTGTTTAAACCCTTGTGGTTTGTTTAATTAACCAACTATGATGAGGTATGTAATGCCTATGGTGTTAACACATAGTCGCTGCCATGGTAACCCCACCCCCACCCCAAAGCCATAAAAGTGCACACACTGGAGATCATTAAAAATGCATTTTTTGGGGGGGAAAAAATAAAGTAATATGAGTAGGTAGGGAGAGAGCGAATAGGTGACTTCCAGACAGTCAAGAAGAAATAGGCAGGTAGTGCAGGAGACCCCTGAGTGCATCTCACTCTCTAGCAGGTATTCAGTACTGAATCCTAAGGACGTTAATGGATCATCTGGGGAGTGCAGCCAGAGGCAAGACCATGGCACTATGGGTGGCTCAGCTGCACGAGAGGGCACAAGGAAGACTGGAATAGCGATAGGAGATTCAATAGTTAGGAGAACAGGCAGGTGTTTCTGCGGCCGCACATGTGAATCTAGGATGCTGTGTTGTCTCCCTGGTGCCAGGTCAAGGATGTCACTGAGCAGCTGCAGAGTATCTTGGGCCCCTGCTGTTCACAACATATATCGATGATTTGGATGTGGGGACCAAACGTAATATTTCCAAGTTCCCGGATGACACAAAACTAGGTGAGAATGTGTTGTGAGGAAGATGCAAAGTGCCTTCAAGGGGATTTGGACAGACTTAGTGAATGGGCAAAAACGTGGCAGATGGAATATAATGTGGAAAAATGTGAGGTTGTCCATTTTGGTAGGAGGAACAGATGTGCAGAGTATTTCTTAAATGGTAAGAGATTAGAAAGTGTAGATGTACAAAGGGACCTGGGTGTCCTCATCCAGGTGCAGCAAGCAGTGAAGAAGGCTATTTGTAAGTTAGCCTTTATCGCAAGAGGATTTGAGTAGTGAAGTCTTGCTTCAATTGTATAGAACCTTGGTTAGACCATACCTGGAGTACTGTGTGCAGTTTTGGTCCCCTACCCGAGGAAGGATATTACTGCCGTAGAGGGAATGCAACAAAGGTTCACCAGACTTGTTCCGGGATGGTGGGACTGTCCTATGAAGAGAGATTGGGCAAACTGGGCCTGTGTTCTCTCGTTTCAAAGAATGAGAGGTGATCTCATTGAAACCTACAAAATACTTAAAGGGATAGACAGGATAGTTGCTTCCCCATGGTTGGGCAGTCTAAAACCAGGGGGCTCCATTTCAAAATAAGGGGAAGCCATTTGGGACTGAGATGAGAAATTTCTTTACTCAGAGGGTTATGAATCTTTGGAATTCTCTACCCCAGAGGGCTGTGGAAGCTTAGTCATTGAGTATGTTTAGAGATTGACAGATTTCTAAATACCAGTGTCATAAAGGGATATGGAGATAGTGTGGGAAAAAGGCATTGAAGTGGATGATCAACAATGATCGTATTGAATGGCAGAGCAGGCTTGATGGGCTGAATGGCCTACTCTTGCTCTGATGTTCCTGTGTTTAATTGTCCACCACCATTCATGACTGGATGTGGCCGGACTGCAGAGTTTGGATCTGATCCGTTTGTTGTGGGAGTGCTTATCCTTGTCTATTGGAAACTGCTTTCGCTGTTTGGCATGCATGTAGTCCTGTGTTATAGCTTCACCAGGCTGACACCTCATTTTTAGGTATGCCTATGCTAGGCCATTAAGTTACAGATTGTGGTTGAATACAATTCTGCTGCTGCTGATGGCCCACAGTTCACGGATACCCAATTTGGGTTGCAGGATCTGTTCGAAATCTTTCCCATTTAGCACGGTGGTAATGCCACACAACACAATGGTGGGGTACCCTCAACATGAAGACAGGACTTCGCCTCCACAAGGACTGTGAAGTGGTCACTCCTACCAATAGTGTCAGGGACAGATGTTTCTGCAATAGCTAGATTGGTGAGGACGAGGTCAAGTAGGTTTTTCCCTCTTGTTGGTTCCCTCATCGCCTGCTGCAGACCCAGTCTAGCAGCTATGTTTGTGCTCAAGTTCTCAATCATTAGCTATGCCTGAACGGCAATTGGCTGCCTTGGGACCTGTGCCTTCATTGGAAAAGGCCTGGATGTACAGGTGAGGGTTATGGTGATGTGTGTGCATGCAAGGAGTTAATGAGTTTAATTGCCAAAGAAGAGAAATGTAGTCAGAAAGTCAATGTGCTGTGACTATACCATCAACTGGGCTGTTTCTTGTGCCTATTTTCATGATGAAATACGTTTCGTTTACAAAGCCAACTAAACATTCACCAAAGACATAGCCAATCTCTATTTTCTGTTATGGTGAGAAGCAATCTTACTGGATTTATCAAGGGATTTGCAATTTAAAAGATAAATTAATGTTGAACATTTGATAAATCAATGCTCTGAGTAATTTGTACTGGTTGTTCTCAGATACAGGAGTTCACAAGGCTGAACTTGTCCCAGGAATGACCTGCTGAAATCTTTTAGTTCACCTGTCAGTCCACCAAGTAGTGACTTTCTTGTAAGCTCGGTGCCAGGTTTGTCTCCCAGACCTGGCTGTCGCACAGCTGCACCTGATATCTGGTGCAGCACATAACTGAAAGGAATGTCTTCTTTGGGAAAATAGCCCAAATCTGTCAGATCTTGCATACCTCCACCCTTTTTTAATTTGTTCATGGGATGTGAGTGTCACCAACAAGGCCAGCATTTATTGCCTTCCGCATAGTGTAGGTACACCTACAGTTCTGTTAGGGACGGAGTTCCAGGATTTTAACCCAGCAACGATGTAGGACTGGTGATATCGTTTGAAGCCAGGATGGTGCATGACTTGGAGGGGAACCTGCTGCCCTTCTCCTTCTAGATGGTTGCTGGTTTGAAATGTGCTTTTGAAGAAGCATCTTGCAGATAGTGTGTGTCAGTGTTGAAGGGAGTGAATGTTTAAGGTGGTGGATGGGGTGCCAATACGAACTAGGAGCAGGAGTAGACGATTCGGCCCCTTGAGCCTGCTCCACCATTCTATAAGATCGTGGCTGATCTTTTGGTCAACTCAACTCCACTTTCCTGCCTACCCCTGCTACCCTTTGATTCCCTCAAGAATCAGTCTGCCTCTGCCTTAAAAACATTCAATGACCCTGCTTCCACCGCTCTCCGGGGAAGAGAGTTCCACAGATTCATGACCCTCTTGAGAGAACAAAGTTTTCCTCATCTCTGTCTGAAATGGGAGACACCTTATTTTTAAACTGTGCCCCTGGTTTTAATCTCTCCCACAAAGGGAAAGATCCTTTCAAGTCAAGTCCCATCAGGATCTTGTATGTTTCAATAAGATCTCCTCTCATCCTTCTAAACTACAATGAATATAGACCCAACCTCTCCACCTTTCCTCATAAGATAACCCTCTTATCCCAGGAATTAGTCGATTGAACCTTCTCTGAACTGCTTCCAATGCAGTTCCATCCTTTCTTAAGTAAGGAGACCAAAACTGTACACAGTACTCTAGATGCATGGCAGATGGCATAATGTGGATAAATGTGAGGTTATCCACTTTGGTAGCAAAAACAGGAAGGCAGATTATTATCTGAACGGCTATAAACTGAGAGGGGAAAATATGCAATGAGACCTGGGTGTTCTCGTACACCAGTCGCTGAAGGAAAGCATGCAGATGCAACAGGCATGGTATGTTGGCCTTCATAGCAAGAGGATTCGAGTACAGGAGCAGGGATGTCTTGCTGCAATTATACAGGGCCTTGGTGAGGCCACACTTGCAATATTGTGTGCAGTTTTGGTCTCCTTATCTGAGGAAGGATGTTCTTGCTATTGAGGGAGTGTAGCGAAGGTTTACCAGGCTGATTCCTGGGATGGCGGGACTGACATATGAGGAGAGAATGAGTCGGTTAGGATTATATTCGCTGGAGTTCAAAAGAATGAGGGGGGATCTCATAGAAACCTATAAAATTCTAACCAGACTTGACAGGGTAGATGCAGGAAGGATTTTCCCGATTGTGGGGGAGTCCAGAACCAGGGGTCATAGTCTAAGGATATGGGGTAAACCTTTCAGGACTGAGATGTGGAGAAATTTCTTCACCCAGAGAGTGGTGAGCCTGTGACATTTGCTACCACAGAAAGCAGTTGAGGCCAAAACATTGTATGTTTTCAAGAAGTAGTTAGATATAGCTCTTGGGGCAAAAGGGATCAAAGGATATGGGGGGAAGCAGGAACAGGTTACTGAGTTAGATGATCAGCCATGATCATAATGAATGGCGGGGCAGGCTCGAAGGGCTGAATGGCCTACTCCTATTTTCTATGTAGATGTGGTATCACCAATGCCTTGTACACCTGTAGCAATACATCCCTACTTTTATATTCCATTGCCCTTGCAATAAACAACAGCATTGCATTTGCATTCTGAATCACTTGCTGTACCTGCATACTAACTATTTGTGTTTTGTGTACTGGGACACCCAGATCCCTCTTCACTGAGTTCTGCAATCTCTCTTCATTTAAATAATATGTTGCTTTTCTATTTTTGTGGACAAGTTAACACTTTCCCACATTATACTTCATCTGTCAAATTTTTGCCTAATCAAGTGTGCTGCTTTGTCCTGGATGATGAGTTCCTTGATCGTTGTTGGAACTGCACTCATCCAGGCAGGTGGAGAGAGTTCCATCACACACCTGACCTGTACCTTGTATATGGTGGACAGGCTTTGGGGGAGTCAGGAGGTGAGTTACTTGCCACAGAATTCCAAGCCTCTATCATGCTCTTGTAACCACAGTATTTATATGGCTAGTCCAGTTCAGTTTCTGGTCATTGGTAACACCCAGGATTTCGATGCTTGGGGATTCACGATGGTAATGCCATTGAACATCAAGGGTACATGGTTCGATTCTCTTGCTGGAATTGGTTATTGCCTGGCAATTGTGTGGCACGAATGTTACTTGCCACTTATCAGCCTAGCCTGAATGTTGTCCAGGTCTTGCTGCATGTAGGCACAGACTGCTTCAGTATCTGAGGACTTGCGAATGGTATTGAACAGTGTGTAATCATCAGATAACATCTCCATTTCTGACCTCATGTTGGAGATAAGGCGATGATGATGATGGAGATGAAGAGCTGAAGATGGTTGGGCCTAGGGCATTACCCTGAGGAACTCCTGCAGCGTTGTCTTGGGGCTGGGATGATTGGCCTCCAACAATCACGACTATCTTCCTTTGTGCTAGATATGACTCCAACCAGTGGAGGCCTTCCCCCCCCGATTCCCATTGACTTCAGTTTTGTTCAGGCTCCTTGATGCCACACTTGGGTCGAATGCTGCCATGATGTCATCTCACCTCTGGAATTCAGCTCTTTTGTCCATGTTTGGACCAAGGCTTTAATGAGGTCTGGAGCTGAGTGGCCTTGGCGGAACCCAAAATGAGCATTGGTGAGATGATTATTGCTGCATAAGTGCCGCTTCCATAGCTTTACTGCTGATTGAGGGTAAACCTCTGGGGTGGTAATTGGCCAGATTGGATTTGTCTTGCTTTTGGTGAACAGGACGTGCCTGAACAGCTTTCCACATTATCAGATAGATGCCTGTATTGTAGTTGTACTGGAACAGCTTGGCTAGGGATGTGGCTAGTTCTGGAACACAAGTCTCCATTCCTAAGGACTTGATGTTGTCAGGGCCCATAGCCTTTGCAGTACCCAGTGCATTTAGCTGTTTCTTGATATCGGGTGGAGTGTATCGAATTGGCTGAAGTGGCACCTGTGATGCTGGGAACCTCAGGAGGCGGCTGAGATGGATCATCCAATTGGCACTTCTGGCTGAAGATGATTGCAAATGCTTCAGCCTTGTCTTTTGCACTGATGTGCTGGGCTCCGCCATCATTGAGGATGGGGATATTTGTGGAGGTTCCACCTCCAGTTAGTTGCTTACTTGTCTGCCACCATTCACAACTAGATGTGTCAGGATTGCAGAGCTTTGATCAGATCAGTTGGTTGTGGGATTGCTGAATTCTGTCTGCAGCATGCTGCTTCTGCTGTTTAGTATGCATGTAGTCCTGTGTTGTCACTTCATCAGGTTGGCACCTCCATTTTTAAGCATGCCTGGTGCTGCTCCTGGCATGCTCTCCTACACTCATTGAACCAGGATTCGTCCCCTGACTTGATAATGGTAGAGAGAGGTATATGCTGGGCCATGAGGTTACAGATTGTGGTTGAATACAATTCTGCTGCTGCTGATGGCCCACTGCACCTCATGGATGCCCAGTTTTGAGCTGCGTCTGAATTTATCCCATTTAGCACAAAACAAGATGCAGGGTGTCCTCCGTGTGAAGATGGGACTTTGTCTCCACAAGGCCTGTGTGGTGATCACTCCTACTAATATTGTTATAGACATGTATCTACGATGGGTAGATTTGTGAGGATGTGGTCAAGTAGGTCAAAAAGCCTATAATTGCGCAAAAATGGGAGGTAGGTCAGAAGATTGGACAGAATATAAAAAACAGCAAAGAATGACTAAAAGATTGATAAGGTAAAGTTAGAGTACAAGAGAAAGATGAAGACAGATAGTAAGAGTTTCTGTAGATATTTTAAAAAGTTAACAAAGTGAGTGTTGGTCCTATAAAAAGTGAGTCTGGGGAATTGATGGATAATAAGGAAATGGCAGATGAATTGAACAGATACTTTGCATTGGTCTTCACTGTTGGGGATACAAATAACATTATTAGCTGTAAGTCAGGAAATGGAAGGGAGGGAGGAACTCAAGAAAGTAATAATCACCAGGAAAGTGGTACTGAACCAATTGTTTGAGCTGCAGGCTGACAAATCCCCGGGTCCTGATGGACTTCATCCTAAGGTGTTTAAAAAAAGTGGCTCGTGAGATAGTTAGTTTTAGTTGCCCAAAATTCCCTAGATTCGGGGAAGGTTCCGTTAGATTAGAAAATAGAGAATGTAACTCCTTTATTCAAAAAGGGAGTGAGACAGAAAGCAGCAAACTACGGGCCAGTTAGCTTAACATCTGTCTTAGGGAAAATGTTAGAAGCTATTATTAAAGACATTATAGCAGGGCATTTAGAAAAATTGAAGGTAATCAGGCAGAGTCAATATGGTTTTGTGAAAGGGAAATCATGTTTAACCAATTTATTGGAGTTCTTTGAGGGAGTTACATGTGCTGTGGATAAAGGGGAACCGGTGGATGTATTGTACTTAGATTTCCAGAAGGCATTTGATAAGGTACCACATCAAAGGTTATTGCAGAAAATAAAAGCTCATGGTGTAGGAGGTAACATATTGGCATGGAAAGAAGATTGGCTAGCTAACAGGAAACAGAGTAGGCATAAATGGGTCACTTTCTGGTTGGCAAGATGTAACGAGTGGTATGTCACAAGGATGTGTGCTGGGGCCTCAGCCTTTTACAATTTATATAATTGACTTCGATGAAGGGACTGAAGGTATGGTTGCTAAATTTGCTGATGACACAAAGATAGGAAAGTAACTTGTGAAGAGGACATAAGGGGGCTCCAAAGACATATAGATAGGTTAAGTGAGTGGGCAAAGACCTGGCAAATGGAGAATAATGTGGGATGCTATACAGGGCATTGGTGAGACCACATCTGGAGTATTGTGTACAGTACTGGTCCTCTTATTTAAGGAGGGATGGAAATGTGCTGGAGGCAGTAAGGGAAGGTTTACTAGACTAATACCTGGAATGGTTGGGCTGTATTACGAGAAAAGATTGGACACGCTAGGCTCTGCTGAAATTTAAAAGAGTAAGAGGAAACTTGATTGAAATATCTAAGATCCTGAGGGGTCTTGACAGAGTGGATGTGGAAAGGATGTTTCCCCTTGTGGGAGAATCTAGAACTAGGGGTCACTATTTAAAATAAGGGGTCACCCATTTAAGACAGATGGGGAGAAATGTTTTCTCTGAGGGTCCTGAGTTTTTGGAATTCTCTTCCTCAAAAGCTGGTGGCAGCAGAGTCTTTGAATATTTTTAAGGCAGAGATAGATTGATTCTTGATAAATACGGGGGTGAAATGTGGAGTAACAGTTCAACCGTGAACTTATTGAATAGTGGAGCAGGCTCGAAGGACTGAGTGACCTACTCCTGCTCCTAATTCGTATGTTCTTATGTATGTTTTCCCCTCTTATTGGTTCTCTCACCACCTGCCCCAGGCCCAGTCTGGCAGATATATCCTTCAGGACTTGGCCAGCTCGGTGAGTAGTGGTGCTACTGGGCCACTCTTGATGGACATTTAAGTCTTCCACCCAGAGCGCTTTCTGTTACCTTGCTACCATCAGTGCTTCTTCCAGGTGGTGTTCAACATGGCAAACTGATTCCTCAGTTGAAGGAGGGCAGTAGGTGGTCATCAGCAGGAGGTTTCCTTGCCCATGTTTGACACTTCATGGGGTCTGAGGGCCACTCCCGACCGAATGCCACTGTGCCAAGATCTCTGTCCCACCGATAGGACAGACCCAGCGATGGTGATAGCGGAGTCTGGGGTATTGGATGTAAAATATGATTTCATGAGTATGATTATGTCAGGCTGTTGCTTGACTAGTCTGTGGGACAGCTCTCCTAATTTTGGCGCAAGACTGCAGATGTTGGTGAGGTTGGCAGGGTCGACTGGGCTGGGTGTGCCTTTGTCGTTTCTGATGTCTAGGTTGTGCTGGGTGGTTCGTCCGGTTTTATTAACTTTACTGTATGGTTTTATATAACTGAGTGGCATGCCAGAGAGCAGTTAAAAGTCAATCCTATATATGTGGGTCTGGAGTCACATGTAGGCCAGACCAGGTAAGGATGGCAGATTTCTTTCCCTAAAGGAAATTAGTGAATCAGATGGGTTTTTTTGACAATCCAGTAGTTTCATGATCAGCATTTTTGAGAGTACTTTTTTTATTCCAGATTTATTAATTGAATTTCAACTCCCCCAGTTGCCGTGGTGGCATTTGAATTCATGTCTCCAGCGCATTAGTTTAGGCCTCTGGATTACTAGTCCAGTAACATTGCCACTGTGCTACCATTCCCCAAATCATGGCTAACTATGCCTGTCGTGGTTTCACTTTGGAGATTGTGGAGATGCCTTGCTCGTGTCAAATGGAA
The DNA here is from genome assembly GCF_036365525.1 of Heterodontus francisci. Classification (NCBI taxonomy): domain Eukaryota; kingdom Metazoa; phylum Chordata; class Chondrichthyes; order Heterodontiformes; family Heterodontidae; genus Heterodontus; species Heterodontus francisci. The sequence goes on from NC_090379.1 coordinate 18,123,667, forward strand.
TGGTTAAAATAGTTTTTCTTTTACTTTCAAGTTTTCTGCCTGCACCAACACAGCTGTCCCAGGACCAGCTGGAAGCTGAGGAAAAGGCTCGCTCCCAACGAGTTAGACAGACGGCCTTAGTGGCATCGCGGAGAGAACCGCCACCATATGGGCACAGAAAGGGATGGGTTCCTCGTTCCTTGGAGGTAACATCTACAGTGTCTTGACATGGGCAAATGTCTTATCATTTATTCTGTATCATGTAATAGATGCATCACGTGCTTAAACTAAATACTAAATGTTTAGCCACAGCACTTGGTATTGGCTCTCAATGGGTTGCAGGTGTTCCATTTTTGTCAAAGAACTGCCGCAGCTTATAGCTGGGTCGGCGGGGGGGGGGGGGGGGGGGTGCGGCACGATAGCAGCAGATTGGATCCCAAATAGCACGTTTACTTTTATATCAAATGCTTAATTGGTTTAGTGAACATATATGCCATTCACATTTTGAGGTTAGCTGCTAATGTACACTAGATAATCATGTGATAGCAAATAACAAGGTAAAGTACTGGAAATGCACAGCAAGTTTATCAGCGTTTGAAGAGGAAAGGCTTTGACATTTCTGGTGTAGACTCTTATCAGAATAGATACTGACTGATTGTTTGGGTTTCCTGTATTTTATTGACTTCTAACATTTGCAGTTTGTTAAACTTTGCCTGGAGATGGGTCTTGTTTATAGGGAGATTGTATAAAAATACAAAAGTAGAATTCATAATTTAACATGGAAGTCCTTTGTTTGGGATCAACACTGACGATCAGCCCCTTGCAGTCTTGGACTTGTCGTAAGGTTCTAGTGAAATGCTGTCCATTCACTATTGACAAAAATCCTTAACTAGCAAGAACATCTTTGATAGTGCTCCACCTTGGTTGACATTTACCAATGTATACTATGACTGGAGGGTTACATGCAGCCCACTGCCCCCTCATCTGTGGACTTCAGCAGCCTTGTTGCTCCACAAATCTGAGTGAACTTGGAGCCCCTAGCGTCTGTATGTGTGATGGTGGGAAAATTATCGTGGCAGGTCTTGTGGGAGCGACCGTGCCACTGCTTGGCATTGTTCCTGTTTATAGGTGAAGGCCCCTGTGCTTTTGACAGCACTGCCAAATACCTAGTGGTTTGCATTGTTCTGAATGCAGCAGAGACCCCGGATCTCCTGATCTGCAGCATCACTTGTAGCTCAACCTCTGAAACTCACTATGCTTATCATAAAGCCCCATCAGAAGAGGCTGGCTCAGCTCCTCAGCCTTCAATCAGATGAACTATTTTAGTATTTTTTTAAACATGCAAAAAGAAGTATACCATTGCCTCTTTAGACCCATTCAAGTTCTTGTGCAGAGAAATGTGTCCCCATTTTCCAAATGAGCCTCCCAACAAAACTGAGGTTGGTGGCAGCAGTCAGTATGTAAACGTAAGGGAGCAATGTGCAGCAGCTGCATTGGATTCACTGTGAAAAAGCTGTAGTAAAAGTGCCTTAAAATCTTTTAACAGTTTGTCTTGAAGAATGGGCCAAATGTATAATTGTAAGAATCTGTCACAATTAATACCTGTGCGGCTAGCACCAGTTCACTTCCTAGACAAAAATGTCTGTGCTTTTACTGTGGTACTTTACAAAGATTCGTGGGTTTTTTTCTTAACTGAAGACAATTAGCAAAGCGACTATATTATATAAAATTTAAATAACCAATATGACTTGTCCCTGCAGAGAGATTCTAAATGTGACTTCGGATTTGGTAAAGATTTGGTCTTTGTTTTTATTTCTCCAGGATTTTGGGGATGGAGGTGCATTCCCAGAGGTCCACATGGCACAATTTCCATTGGAAATGGGCCGCAAGAAAAAGGTGTCCAATGCACTGGCAATTCAAGTGGATGCAGAAGGAAAGATCAAATTTGACGCTATTGCTAGACAAGGACAGTCAAAAGACAAGGTATTGCAACATGTATCCTAATGCCAGTTGATTCTTCTCCTCTGACCTGTTAAATTACCCTGTCTTTCATCTCCAGCAGTGGCATTGCAGGCTTGGAGCACCATCCAAGCACTTAGTGGTAATGTGAATTAATGCTTCAACATTCTGATTCTTGTGCTGTCCCAAATAATGTTTCTTTTAAATTGCAGCATGGTTATGAAGTGGTGGGAAGTAGAATTCTTCCTTTCATTAGAATGTTTGGTGTGCAGTTCTGAGGCAAACTCAAATAGTGTGTTGCATGTTGTTTCTAAATGATAATTGAACATCAATTTTTTTCCCCTGTTTAGGTGATATACAGCAAGTTTACAGATCTGATTCCTAAAGAGGTCATAAATGAAGATGATCCAGAGCTGCAGAGACCTGATGAAGAAAGTATAAAGGAGGTATGTTATATATAACTGTGTTGGTATATATGTATTGCCATGTGGTGCATTATAGGTTTGAGGGATATCGTCGGGATTAAATATGAAATAGTGAGAACCTGATGGGAGATTTGGAAAGGTGAGTTAGGTCGTCTAATCGTTTTCTGTCCAAACCATCACTTTGAACATGACTCCTTTACAATGTACATCGAACTGTTGAAAAGCATTGGAATTTGCACAGAGCCTTCTGTACTCCTATTTCTAAGGACATTGGTAAATTAACTGTGACATTCCCCACAGTCAATTACTGAATATATAGGATTTTTTAAAAATCTATTATATCCTGCTGATGGATTTATGAGAGACTTAAAGTTGCTCCTCAGGCCTTTAAATAGATCATGGTAGTTGACATAATAAATTTGAATGAGAGAAATCTATCCATGAATTCATGATATTTTCCAGGATGCCTCTGGGTCAGAAATCTGTGGGTTTATACCATACTTAAATGAATAATCTAGGCTTAACAGTATTGAGAGAGTGCTACCTTGTTACAGACTTTTTTTTTGGTGAGATCTTAAAGCCAGGCCAAGTCTTTCTGTTCCAATAGTTGGGTAGAACTGAAGATCCCATTGCACATTTTGTAGAGCGAGCCCTTCCTTGGCCAGCTCTACCAAACACATTAACTGGTCATTTTTTCTCAATTTCTGTAGGTAAAACTGGCGAATTGGCTGTCTTGTTTCCCTGTATATCAATAACATTTTGCATTTGTACTGCACCTCCAAGATGAAAAGAAATTCTGTGGAGTTTTACAGATAGTCACGTGGAAAATCGATGCTGTGTCAGGAAGGGATAGATTAGGATTGGAGAGTTGAACTGAGGAGATTTTAACGGAGTAAAGGCAGGTGGAGAGGCACAAGGGTTTAGGGAGGGAAGTCCTGAGAGTGAAACCTCTCCCGCCAATGGGGCAAAATGAAGGGACTACATTTCAGAAAGTCACTTACTGACTATGGACTACTTTGGAATGCCCTAGGATAAGAAAATTACTATATAAAGCCAAGTCACTTTCTTAGTCAGCATAATTGTTATTTGTGTGGTGAACTTTGTTCCTCCCGTCCAGCAACTTGGGGCATTTTGTTACATGAAAAGTTTAGAGATACAGCACTGAAACAGGCCCTTCGGCCCACCGAGTCTGTGCCGACCATCAACCACCCATTTACACTAATCCTACACTAATTCCATATTCCTACCACATCCCCACCTGTCCCTATATTTCCCTACCACCTACCTATACTAGGGGCAATTTATAACGGCCAATTTACCTATCAACCTGCAAGTCTTTGGCATGTGGGCGGAAACCGGAGCACCCGGAGGAAACCCACGCAGACACAGGGAGAACTTGCAAACTCCACACAGGCAGTACCCAGAATTGAACCCGGATCACTGGAGCTGTGAGGCTGCGGTGCTAACCACTGCGCCACTGTGCCAAAGTGTTATATGATTATAAGCTGTACACAGAATGGCTGTTCTTTTCATCTCTATTAAATCACTGCACTCCAAAATGTTGCATGCTTTGAGATATTTCAACATTATAAGTCTAATCTTTTTATGTTAACATAAAATGGGTGTCTATGTACTGTAATTAAGTTGGATGTAATTGAGCATGTTCTGAGTCCAGGCTAATTGATCCAGGGAGAAACACCGAAAGAATATATGCCAGTTAAAGTTCAGAGTTAGCACTTTCATTCATGAGCATTCTGATTTCTCAGTTGGTAAATATATTGCACACTGTGCTACTGAGTCATACAGTCCATCCAAGTCCCAGGTTCAGTCCCTGATCAGTGCTGAGTTGGTTAAGCTTACTTGGCGTAGCAATATGCTTACTATAATTAGCTACAGCATCACTCATAAAGAAAGGAAAAATCTCCTGATCGCTATCCAATGGCCCCTGTTGTAAAGTGTATGTCTCTAGATGATGGGTTTGTGATGCTCCTTTCAGTTAAATAGCCTACTGATATTCACAGTCAAGTTTCACACATGAATGGCCACAGACGTGAGATCTTGGATGCCTACCGATAACTCTGATAAAATTGGAGGAAAAAAGGCTTTTAATATCAGCATGAATACTTTTCAACGTTACTGCTAATCTTGTGCGGCAGTAGATAGTGTATTTTCTATCTGTTGAAAGCAAAACTGGAATGTTTACTACCGTTGAAAGAAAACCTCCTTAATTGTGGTTAGAATTACTCTCTAACCATTAGGAATAGGCAGTTTCATATGTTCTGCGTCCTAATGTTTGACACCTCAGTTTTAAGACTAATACAGTTTGACAGCTGACTTTGCCTTGGTTAACACAATCCATTAGTCCTTGAAAATGAAGATTGGAGGTAAAATTGCCCACGTTGTTTGGAGTATTAACCATATAACGCTTGGAGGTACGGCAATGCTTATTAACCTGCTAAATTCTCCACTTTCATTGCAGTTGACTGAAAAGACACGTTCGGCTCTTGAAAAACAAGTTTCACAGAAGGTTGCAGCAGCTATGCCTGTTCGGGCAGCCGAGAAACTAGCCCCTGCACAGTACATCAGGTTAGAAGGGTCACTCGAGCAGTATTCATGTTTTCAATGTCTGAAATAGCTTTTGAATGAGCACAATGTCGAAGTAATCGGTGCATCTAATATGTAATGCTTTGCAGTGCTTGAATGCAGTATCTGATTGCACTGTTGCTCCATGTGGTGAGCTTAGGTCAACCATCAGAAGGTGATAGTGAAAGCTTGAGAGTTTTTCCCTTTAAAGGAGAAAGGGGTAAATCCAGTAGATGGATTCCTCCTGCAATGTTTTCGGACTGATGATTGCATCCACTGTTGCTCCAAATGCTCGACTGTTTATAGTTCACCATGACTGTGTTGGCTGTAAAACACTAACATAAGCCAGACATCAGATCAGCTGCCCACACCCTCAGATGGGGGATGAATGTTGCAAAAAGATCTAAAGATGAGATGTAATTTCTCTCTCAATCTGGTGCCATTGGCTAGTACAGAAAAAGACACACTTCTTGCCTGCATAAAATTTTGATCAGTCTGGTATAATGATTTTACACATGTTACAGCTTAGGTGTTGGGAGGGGGAGGGGGAGTGGGAAGGGGGGAGGAATATTTGAGTCCCACTTCACTAATGACTGAATTTAAGAACGGGAGTAGTCCCATCCAGCGCCTTGAGCCAATTTCTCCATCGAATTGGATCACAGCTGATCTATACCTCTACTCCGTCTTTGTTCCCTGTGCCTCAATACTTTTACCTAACAAAAATCTAATGATCTCTGTGTTGAAAATTTCAAGTGACCCTGTATCTACAGCTCTTTGGGGAAACAAGTTCCAGATTTTCATTACCCTAGTCCTGATTTTATTTCATTTCTAAATGGCCTAGCTTTAATTTCGAGATTACGCCCCCCCACCAGATTAAATAATTTCTCTGTCTGCCTTATCGATTTGCTTTATCATTTTAAAATCCTCTATTAGATCAGTCTTCTAAACTCAACAACTTGTATTTATACAGCGCCTTTAATGAGGTAAAATGTTCCAAGGCGCTTGACAGGAGCATTATCAAACAAAATTTGACAGTGAGCCACATAAGGAGATATTGGGACAGGTGACCAAAAGCTTGGTCAAAAAGGCAGGCTTTATGGAGTGTCTTAAAGGAGGACAGAGGGGTTGGGGGATAGAATTCCAGAGTTTCTGGCCTAAGTAGGTGAAAGTATGGCTGCCTGTGATAGAGCAATTAAAATCGTGGATGCTCAAGAGGCCAGAATTGAAGTGGGGTACAGAGATAGGGACAGGCTAAGTTTAGGGTGGATTAGATGCCGGCCAGGAGAGGGTGGGAATAGTCAATTCTAGAGGTAACAAAGGCATTGGTGAGGGTTTCAGCAACAGACGAGCTGAGGCAGGGGTGGATTTGGGCAATGTTGCCAGGTGGAAATAGGTGATCTTGGTGATGGAGTGGATATGTGGGCAGAAGTTCAGCTCAGATGCCAAAATTGCAAATGGTCTGGTTCACCCTCAGACAGTTACCAGGAAGTCACTGGCTTGGGAATGCAGTATTTGGGAGCGACCAAAGAGAATAGCTTTAGTTTTCCCAATATTTATCTGGAGGAAAGCTTTGCTCATCCAGTACTGGATGTTGGATGAGCAGTATGACAGATCAGTGACAGTGAGGGGTGGAGAGAGGTGATGGTGAGGTAGAGCTGGGTATTGTCAGCGTACACATGGAACCTGATGTTGTGCTTATGAATGCTGTTGCCGAGGGACAGCGTGCAGATGAAAAACAGGAGGGGGCCAAGGATTGATCCTTGAGAGGTACTAGGAGAAAAAGTGTGATAGGAGAGAAGGCATTGCTAGTGATTCTCTTGTTATGACTCACAGTTTATCTCGTATCTCTTTGGATTGCAGTACATGCCTTGTTTTATTAGGAGCAGTGTAACTTTTAAAAACTGTGTACAGGTGTGTAAAAATTGACCATACCAGCAGATTAAACATTTTTTATTCTTCACTGTGCTCAGATACACTCCTTCTCAACAAGGTGTTGCTTTCAACTCGGGAGCTAAACAGAGAGTTATTAGGATGGTGGAAATGCAAAAGGATCCAATGGAACCACCTCGATTCAAGTAAGTGGATAGCAGTATAGAATGCAGACTTTTCAATGGTGCAGTTTTAGTTTTTGGGAATGATTCACAATGGTATTGCTGTTTTGTAACAGAGTCTAAAACTCAAAGTGGTGTCATGAAATCTGAATGTGCAAGGATCCCAACTTGACACATGGTAGGCTGATGCATTTTGATGTGATCAGAAATGACAGTGGGCAATTTCTTAGCCACAAATTGATTGGCAGTTCTGCTTCCGGTAATTATAGTGCATACTTTCCAATATTGAAGCTGGCGTCCGGATCAGAAACCTATGCGTGTTACTTCTCAACGGGTTATTTGTGACCAGTTCTGTGCTGTTATCTTTGTGTTTAGGATTAATAAGAAGATTCCTCGAGGTCCTCCATCGCCTCCTGCACCCGTCATGCACTCTCCAAGTAGAAAGGTAGGAGAACAGTCAGCTCATGCAAGATAGCAGTGGTCATCCATATTTCACTGAGGATTTTACTGGAGGTTTTTTCCTCTTTAAACTGTTATTAATAACACAGCAGCAGAAGTCCTAAGTCTAACAATACTGTAAGGGGTAAGGAGGGGAGGAATTTCTGAAATGTGTTCAGGAGAACTTCCTTGACCAGTATGTTCTTGGTCAAACTAAGAAGGAGGCATTGCTGGAAAATGGGTGAAGTGCACCAAGTGTCTTTGGGGGAGCACTTGGTTAAGAGTGATCTTTGTATCATAAGGTTTAGATTAGTAATGGAGAAGAACAAGGAATCAACTAAAGTAGAACTTCTAAATTGGAAGAGTGCTAACTTCAATGGGATGAGAGGGCATCTAGTCAGGATAAAATGGAACTAAAGATTGACAGGAAAATAGTAACAGTAACAATGGCTGATCTTTAAAGGGCAGAAGTTTCAAATACAGGCTAGGTACATTCCAATAAGAGGGAAAGGCAGGGGAACCAAAACCAGGACTCCTTAGATGATGAGGGAGATAGAGAATATGATGAAACAAAAAAAAGAGGGTATACAGTGCTTGTCAGGTGAATTCTTCAGTGAGAACCAGGCCAAATAGAGTAAATTGAGAAGGGAAGAGGAAAATAAGACTGTCAAAATGAGAATAGAATAGAGTAGCAGTTAGCATAAAAGGGAACCCAAAAATCATCATCTGGCATGTAAATAGTAAGAGGCAGGATGGGTCCTATTAAAGACAGAGTGTAATATATGCTTAGAGGCACAGGACAAGGCTAGAATATTTAATGAGTACTTTGTATTGGTGTTTACTTAGGAAGAGGCTGACAAAGTATCAGTAGAAACGGAGATGGTAGAGGTAATGGATGGGATGAAAATTAAAAGGCAGGAGGTACTAGAAAAGCTGGCTAATGCTGAAGAGTGGATAAGTTGCCTGGTCCGGATGGCTTGCATCCCAGGTTGCTAAAGGAAATGGGCGTGGCGTTGGCAGAAGGGCATGTTATAATCTTCCCTAGATATGGGGAAGATGCCAGAGGATTGGAGACTGGCAAATGTGACGCCCTTATTCAAGAAAGGGTGGAAGGACAGTCCTGGAAACCACAGGCCAGTTAGTTTAACAGTTCAGTGGTTGGTAAGGTTTTAGAAACCGTAATCAGGGAAGAAATCAACAAGCACTCGGAAAGGTTTGAGTTAATTAGGGAGAGCTGGCATGGATTTGTAAAAGGCAGATTGTACTTGACTAATCAAATTGAATTTGAAGTAACAGAAGGTTGATGGAGGGAAAGCAATGGATGTTATCTATATTGATTTTAAGAAGTACTACGTAAAAACCTGGTTAACAAAATTGAGGCTCGTGGATTGAGAGGGTCAGTGGCACCTTGAATAAAAAAAATTGGCTTAAGGACAGAAAACTGCGAGTCGTGGTAATTGGTTGTTTTTCAGACTTTGAGGATGGTAGACAGTAGTGTTCCCCAAGGATTAGTGCTGGGACCACTGCTATTTTTTTTTGAGGTATAAGAGAAGACTTGGATAATGGAGTACAGAGCAAAATTTGCCAATGATACCTGACTTGAAGGTGTAGCAGTGAGGATGATACCAATTGACTGCAACAGGATATAGACTAGCAGAATGGGAAGACAAGTAGCAAATAGAATTTAATACAGAGAAGTGTGAGGTGATGCATTTTGGCATAGGGATTGGACGAGGCAAGATAGAGTTAATGGTGCAGTTCTATAGTGTGTGTGCAGGGACAGAGGTACCTGGGGGTTCATGTGCATAGATCTTTGAAGGTGGTAGAACACATTGAGAGAGTAATTAGCAAAGCATATGGGATCTTGGGCTTCGTAAATAGAGGCAGAGTACAAAAGCAGGGAAGTTATGCTGAACCTTTATAAAGATCTGGTTAGGCCCCAACTGGAGTTCTGGTCACCACACTTATTAGGAAGGATGTAAGGGTCCTTGAGAGGGTACAGGGGAGATTTACCAGAATGGTTCCAGAGATGGGGGATTTTAGTTACAAGGTTAGGTTGGAGAAGCTGGGGTTGTTCAACTTGGGGTAAAGGAGATTGAGGGGAGATTTGATAGAGATGTACAAGATTGTGACAGGTTTAGATCAGGTAGACAAATAAAAGTTCTTCCTATTAGCTAATGATACAAGGACTAGGGGACACAGATTTAAGGTTTTGGGCAAGAGATGCAGGGGGAATGTGAGGAAGAACTTCTTTACACAGTGAGTGATGATGACCTGGAACTCGCTGCCTATGAGGGTGGTGGAAGCAGACACGATGAATGATTTCAAAAGGAAATTGGATGGACACTTGAGGGAAATAAACTTTTAGGGCTATGGGGATCGAGCGGGAGAGTGGGACTGACTGGATTGCTTTACAGAGAGCTGGCATGGACTCGATGGGCTGAATTGCTTCCTTCTGTGCTGCAATGAGACCAAATTTTCATTGATCGAGAAGTAACTTTGGGTGACTCCATAGCTCTAGCAATAATGAATTAAATCTCCTTGCCAGAATTACGGCTTTGGTGCCATTCAAATTTGATTACTGCAGATAGATTAAAACTTGCTTGTTATCTTTAGGCAGCAAGGTGACGTTTGCTGGAAAAACTGAGTAGGGGACTGATAAATCAGAGCAACAAGTATTGCTTACAGCTATGCAACTTTCAGTAGAGAAATAGAAAACAGTATAATCACTCTGCAGCAAAGGAAAACACAGCCCTGCTGTTAAAAATACTTGATTTTATTGGGCAATCTGCTGTGCATTAAAGACATCCTTGGGAGAATCAAATGCACCTAAAAATAACCTCAAACAAATGTTGGCATGTATTCCAAGGCATCATGGGTTCACATGTTGACTAATGGTTAATGATAACATCTGAACCCTGGATGTTTGCCTGCCTGTGCGTAATCCTTTTTTTAAACTTACTTTTCCTACCAGTCTTTTCCTCTCTTTGTATCATGTAAACAGTAAACCTTGGTGAGGTATAATTCCATGAGTGCCCTCACAGTACCTTGGCCAACTGTCCATTTGTCACCTTGAGAGTATCGACAGGCTATTTTGATCATCACAGCTGCCTCCCGTTCACAAGTACGCTTACAGCAAGGGTTGCTGCATAACAGTCGGTGAGTCACTAACTAACATGCATTATTCTAAGATCATCAAAAGACCAAAGAGTTTTTTTTTTTAACACATTAAAACATGGAATTTCTCTGAAAACTGGTGGATGCAGAATCCATCATAGCTTTTAATAGGCAAGTTGATCAAGTTTGAAAAAGGAAAAGCTTAAAGGGTATGGGAAGAGAGGACTAAATGGATAGCTCTTTCAAAGAGGCAAAATGTGTCAAATGGCCATCTTCAGTGCTGTAAAATTCAAAGATCAGGTGCATGAACTCGGGCCTATTTTTGTTGTCCCCCTAATCCCAAAATACTGAGCCTGCTTTAGAAGCACATACTCTCAGCGGACACTCCAGTGCAATGATTTCTGGGATAAAACCAAGGTGATGCCACCTGTCTGCATAGAGCAAAGCATTTCATGGTACTGTACAAACAGATGGACTTTTCCTGGTGTTTAAACTCCTTCATCCTGACCAAAGCAAACATTTAACTGGTGATTTATGTATTGTTGCCTACATAATAATTTTCACGTGACTGTACTTCAAAAGCATTTCATGTGAAGCACTTTGGGACGTCCTCAAATGCATGTTAGTTTGTTCCTACTTGAATTCTGAAACCTTATAAGACAGCTGTCACAATAGTGTGTTTATTTTTTCAAGTTGCCTGTGCTGTGAAGAAGCTGAGAGCTTTCCTTTCCCTGACTCCTTGTTTGAGTTTCTTGGATTCCGTTAAATCAGCATTTTGATATCTTTGTTTCAGATGACTGTGAAAGAACAGCAAGAGTGGAAAATACCTCCATGTATATCAAACTGGAAGAATGCAAAGGTAATGAGACTCTGACCTTTTTTGCAATCCCTTTAAAAACTAGCCAGTTTACAGTAAAATGTTCACTTTACCAGCCCCAATAACCCAGTGAATGGCTTAAAATAATTCAGGCTGCATTTTTGATTTAGTTGAAAAAGAAATCTCCTAGTTCAGTTCAGTGCAAAACAAAGGTGGCAGTAATAAGATTATTGATCAAGCAGCAGACAGTTAACTTAAAAGATTCATTTTAAAATGTATCTTTAACGGTGTGTTCTGATACTCATTATCGCACACTATACATTGATAATGAAACTTGGAGCATGCATTTGGAGAGGCTTTTCTGCAACTGGCTTCAAAGTTTGGATAAAGTTTTCTTGGTTGGCATCATACAAACTGAACTGGTGATAAATGTCTGACTTGCATATGCTTGGAAAAAGTCAAAAAAACCGACTATTTTTTAGTGGGTGGGAAAGTAGGGCTACTGTTTGAAAGGTGATAGCAGTAACTTCCTGAAGGAGAAAAGAGGAGTGTGAAACTTAGCAGAGGTCACGACCACCTCGCTCGCTTTCCCCGGTCTCACTTCTGAACTGTTTTTGTCCCTGACCATAATATTCACTGTCTTTAGTTTAGGCTGACTTCAGCAAAACCTTCCAAATGTTGCTCACAAGGTGCGCAATCATTGCATACTTGGATGGCATGTCTCGAATAGCTGGATGTGGAACGCCAGCTCTGGCAGTGGAAATCTGAACCTTGGCATATCTGCTTACATGAGGAAATTTGTCGGAAGGGGCTGCAATCTGTTAGGAACTCTGTGTAAATCTGATGTATTTCTCAACTGAATATGCCCCCAGGGAAATTGTCATTATGTTCAAATAGTATTGTATGAATGTTCCTGAATCTGCTGAAATGTGATCTCCAAACACATACGAAGGACGTTGAGCATTGCAGTTAATTAAAATTTTGACCCAGGGCTTCGATAAATGATCTATAATTATCAGAAAAATGGATTTATTCACATACTTTAATATTTTGACAAGTTTTATCATTCAGTGAACAGAAGCTATTTCCTGCAAACTATATGTGCATCACATGTATTCCAGTATTTTACTATTTTTCTCAGCTGTGCTCCACTGCATAATATTTTCTGGTACATTTGTACTGGGGGACGTGGGCAACTCTCTGGTAGTTTTTTCTTTTTATCAGTGGCAGTCTGAACTGGTAATCAACTGGCATGCAGACTTGCAAGTAAAACTGTACAGATCCTTATCAAAAGCCTCCATTCTTGGAGGATCTTATTAAAATATCGTGAAGTTGAAAATCTACATTCCTGGGCTGCTGAGTCAGCAGATCAGACTGTCAGTAGTTGCATTCCCATGTCTTTTTTTTAATCTTTTGTGTTGCCCTTGTTTTTTCTGATTAGGATATTGGATGCACATTTGTACAGCTCTTCTTTATGTGCTTCTATTGTGTGTTCCAGGGCTATACCATTCCATTAGACAAGCGCCTGGCTGCTGATGGCCGAGGACTTCAAACCGTTCACATCAATGAGAACTTTGCTAAGCTTGCAGAGGCTCTCTACATTGCAGACAGAAAGGTATTCTATTTTTCTTGAACTTCTGAAATGTTGCAAAGTGAAACCTCGTGATCTGTTTGCTTTTGTTCATGTTTAACCTTAAGATCATTAGAAGCAGTTCTGCTCCCTAACTGTCCTATGTTTGCACATAGGCTCGTGAAGCTGTAGAGATGCGAGCACAAGTTGAAAGGAAAATGGCTCAGAAGGAGAAAGAAAAGAAGGAGGAGAAGCTCCGAGAATTGGCTCAGATTGCCAGGGAGAGGAGAGCTGGTATCAAGACTCACATAGAGAAAGGTATGAGACATTTGTAAAGAAAGACCCTGTCTAACAAAATTGTTGGTACCACATATTCAATATCAATGGACTTGGTTACTTTCAAGGTTTAAACCCTTAAATTAACCTGATTTTGAAAAAGAGAATGCAACTGTAAAAATAAAATTGACTGTTTTGCAATAGTTCTCAGTGCAGAACATTTTACTTTTTTTCTAGTGCCATCCTTGGGGAAGAGAGCACTTCACCTCTGTTGCACAAAACTAGGATGTGAGGAACAATGGATTGAGATTATTACTGTCTTTTTTTTGCCCACTGACCCCAAAAGGTTCTGACCTCAGTTTGCCCCCAATAGCACTGCAATTTAGATCAAGTTGTGTGATGATGACCAACCTGAATCCACATCCCACGCCTGTAGTGACATTGCAGTATATTGGGATAGCAGTTGGCTGCACCACCAAACTCTGAGTTAGTTGAAACAAGACAAGCTATACAGACGCTTGAGGACATGACGAACAGAAAATGACTGCGTGGTGCAACAAACATGCACCATTTTAATTGGCCTGTTTTATTTCTAATTTGCACCTCTATGAAAGGGAGAGTACATCCAAAATATTTACATTTCCATTCAAAAGTCTGATCGTCAGTAGTCACATGCAGAATGGGTACCCTTTTGTTCAAAAAAAAACTCCTTGTATAGTTTATTTATTAAAAGTCGTGTAATAAGTGATTTTTTTTTAAAAGAGGAAAATGAAACTAGAGAGCGGGATGAAATTCGACATGAAAGACGAAAAGAACGACAGCATGACCGCAATCTTGCCCGGGCAGCCCCAGATAAGAGGTATGTCTCAACTTGATGAATCTTTGAGAAATTTCATTTATTTGTGGATCAGTGCATGCTGGATAAAGTAACAAAGTAAATGTTCTCACCTCAATATCTCTGGCCTCCAGCTTGTCGCATATTTTCTAAAAAACAAACTTGCAATTACGTAGCATCCATTCACATCCTCAGGACGTCCCAAAGCACGTTACAGTCAAGGAATTACTTCTGAAGTGTAGTCACTGCTGTTTTGTAGGTTTGTAGGGAAATGCAGCAAACAATTTGTGGGCTTCGCCATCAGAAACTCCTTGCTCAGCATGATAGAGCCTCCCTCAAATGGCTCGGAACGCATACTGTCCATCCGACTGCTCACCACCTCTGGCCCAGTACACCTACTCAGCATCTATGCTCCAACACTCTGCTCCCCACCTGAAGCTAAAGATCAGTTCTACAAGGAACTCCATAACACCATTAGCAGCATCCCCAACACCGAACACCTATTCCTGCTGGGGGACTTTAATGCCAGGGTTGGTGCCGACCATGACTCATGGCCCTCCTGCCTTGGGTGCTGTGACGTTGGAAGGATGAATGAGAACGGGCAGAGACTGCTTGAGTTGTGTACCTATCATAACCTCTGCATCACCAACTCGTTCTTTCACACTAAACCCTGTCACCAGGTTTCATGGAGGCACCCAAGATCGCGTCGTTGGCACCAGCTCGACCTCATTGTCACAAGGCGAGCCGCCTTAAACAGTGTTCAAATCACACGCAGCTTCCACAGTGCGGACTGCAAGACCGACCACTCCCTGGTGTGCAGCAAGGTTAGACTCAGACCAAAGAAGTTGCATCATTCCAAGCAGAAAGGCCACCCACGCATCAACACGAGCAGAATTTCTCACCCACAGCAGTTACAAAAATTTCTAAATTCACTTGTGTCAGCCCTTCAAAACACTCCCACAGGGGATGCTGAGACCAAGTGGGCCCACATCAGAGACGCCATCTATGAGTCAGCTTTGACCACCTACGGCAAAAGTGCGAGGAGAAATGCAGACTGGTTTCAATCTCATAATGAAGAGCTGGAACCTGTCATAGCCGCTAAGCGCATTGCACTCTTGAACTACAAGAAAGCCCCCAGCGAGTTAACATCCGTAGCACTGGGGAGGTGGTGGCATAGTGGTATTATCACTGGAATAGTACCCAGTAACACAGGGTATTTCTCTGGGGACATGGGTTCGAATCCCACCACTGCAGAAGGTGGAATTTGATTTAGGGCGGCACAGTGGCACAGTGGTTAGCACCGCAGCCTCACAGCTCCAGGGACCCGGGTTCGATTCCGGGTACTGCCTGTGTGGAGTTTGCAGGTTCTCCCTGTGTCTGCGTGGGTTTTCTCCGGGTGCTCCGGTTTCCTCCCACAAGCCAAAAGACTTGCAGGTTGATAGGTAAATTGGCCATTATAAATTGTCACTAGTATAGGTAGGTGGTAGGGAAATATAGGGACAGGTGGGGATGTTTGGTAGGAATATGGGATTAGTATAAATGGGCACAGACTCGGTGGGCCGAAGGGCCTGTTTCAGTGCTGTATCTCTAATCTAAAACAGCCAGGCGCTGCGCAAACGACTACTGGCAACACCTATGCAGTCATATTCAGCTGGCCTCAGACACCGGAAACATCGGAGGAATGTATGATGGCATTAAGAGAGCTTTTGGGCCAACCATCAAGAAGATCGCCCCCCCCTCAAATCTAAATCGGGGGACATAATCACTGACCAACGCAAACAAATGGACCGCTGGGTTGAGCACTACCTAGAACTGTACTCCAGGGAGAATGTTGTCACTGAGACTGCCCTCAAGGCAGCCCAGCCTCTACCAGTCATGGATGAGCTGGACCTACAGCCAACAAAATCGGAACTCAGTGATGCCATCGATTCTCTAGCCAGCGGAAAAGCCCCTGGGAAGGACAGCATTACCCCTGAAATAATCAAGAGTGCCAAGCCTGCTATACTCTCAGCACTACATGAACTGCTATGCCTGTGCTGGGACGAGGGAGCAGTACCTCAGGACATGCGCGATGCTAATATCATCACCCTCTATAAAAACAAAGGTGACGGCGAGGTGACTGCAACAACTACCGTGGAATCTCCCTGCTCAGCATAGTGGGGAAAGTCTTTGCTCGAATCGCTCTAAACAGGCTCCAGAAGCTGGCCGAGAGCGTCTACCCTGAGGCACAGTGTGGCTTTCGTGCAGAGAGATCCACCAATGACATGCTGTTCTCCCTTCGTCAGATACAGGAGAAATGCCGCGAACAACAGATGCCCCTCTACATTGCTTTCGTTGATCTCACCAAAGCCTTTGACCTCGTCAGCAGACGTGGTCTCTTCAGACTACTAGAAAAGATTGGATGCCCACCAAAGCTACTAAGTATCATCACCTCATTCCATGACAATATGAAAGGCAAAATTCAACATGGTGGCTCCTCATCAGAGCCCTTTCCTATCCTGAGTGGCGTGAAACAGGGCTGTGTTCTCGCACCCACACTTTTTGGGATTTTCTTCTCCCTGCTGCTTTCACATGTGTTCAAGTCCTCGGAAGAAGGAATTTTCCTCCACACAAGATCAAGGGGCAGGTTGTTCAACCTTGCCCGTCTAAGAGCGAAGTCCAAAGTACGGAAAGTCCTCATCAGGGAACTCCTCTTTGCTGACGATGCTGCTTTAACATCTCACACGGAAGAGTGCCTGCAGAGTCTCAGCGACAGGTTTGCGGCTGCCTGCAATGAATTTGGCCTAACCATCAGCCTCAAGAAAACGAACATCATGGGACAGGACGTCAGAAATGCTCCATCCATCAATATTGACGACCACGCTCTGGAAGTGGTTCAAGAGTTCACCTACCTAGGCTCAAATATCACCAGTAACCTGTCTCTAGATGCAGAAATCAACAAGTGCATGGGAAAGGCTTCCACTGCTATGTCCAGACAGGCCAAGAGAGTGTGGGAAAATGGCACACTGACACGGAACACAAAAGTCACAGTGTATCAAGCCTGTGTCCTCAGTACCTTGCTCTATGGCAGCGAGGCTTGGACAATGTATGTCAGCCAAGAGCGACGTCTCACTTCATTCCATCTTCGCTGCCTCTGGAGAATACTTGGCATCAGGCGGCAGGACCGTATCTCCAACACCGAAGTCCTCGAGGCGGCCAACATCCCCAGCTTATACACAGTACTGAGTCAGCGGCGCTTGAGATGGCTTGGCCATGTGAGCCGCATGGAAGATGGCAGGATCCCCAAAGACACATTGTACAACGAGCTCGCCACTGGTATCAGACCCATCGGCCGTCCATGTCTCCGCTTTAAAGACGTCTGCAAACGCGACATGAAATCCTGTGACATTGATCACAAGTCGTGGGAGTCAGTTGCCAGTGTTCGCCAGAGCTGGCGGACAGCCATAAAGGCGGGACTAAAGTGTGGCGAGTCGAAGAGACTTAGCAGTTGGCAGGAAAAAAGACAGAGGCGCAAGGGAAGAGCCAACTGTGTAACAGCCCCGACAATCAAATTTTTCTGTAGCACCTGTGGAAGAGCCTGTCACTCTAGAATTGACCTTTATAGCCACTCCAGGCGCTGCTCCACACACCACTGACAACCTCCAGGCGCTTACCCATTGTCTCTCGAGATAAGGAGGCCAAAGAGATTAGCAAACAATTTGTACACAGCAAGGATCCACGAACAGCATTGAGAAAAATGAACAATTAAATGTCTTTGATGCGGATGGTTGTCGGATGCATTTTGGCCAGTAAACCAGGAGAGAACCCCTGCTCTTCGAAATACTGATGTGGGACATATTACACTGTTTAATGCCTCACCTGAAAGATGGCACTTGTAATAAAGTAATATTCCCTCAGTACTGCGCTGAAATGTCAGCATGGTATTTGTGTTCAAGTCTCTGGAATGGACTTTGAACCCACAACACTCCGAGGGGACACGAAGCCAAGGATGACATTAATAAAAATGTTTCTGGAGGCAGTGCAAGTTGATTTTTCAAGCCAATTAGTATAACCCTCTGGATAGGTTTGTTTAAATTTTATATTTTAATTGCATGAAGTTCAGCATATTTCAGAAATTCTTTATGGGTGAGCATGGAGTGTTCTAACATGCTCTAATCTGCACTGAGTTTCTGTACAAGTTTCACGGTGGCAACTGAGTTCACTGTCTAAGTAATTCCACTTGTTTAAATATCAGGACCAAGCTGCAGAGGGATCAGGACCGAGACATCAGTGAGCTGATTGCCTTGGGTGTACCAAATCAACGTACATCGACTGAAATACAGTACGACCAAAGACTCTTCAACCAGAACAAGGTAAAATAAAATGACCATTACAAAGGAATGTCCCCTAACAAGAGCTTTATGCAGTTGTCTGCCACTTCTTCGACATGTGACTGTCCAGAAAATTATCTGTTGCTTATATTTGCTTTCCCAAGTTGTCCAGGTTTCTCTTCAGCCATCAGATGGATCATAGTTTCCAAGTTATACATTCCATCTAGCAAATATGGAACATAGTCCAATGAATCTGCTGAAAAGACACTTCCTCCTGATTGACACTGCCACAAACTCTGCTCTTTTCCCCCTCCCCCCCACCATTTCCATCACTCTCCCTGACAACTATCTGAGACTGAACCAGACTGTTGGCAACCTTGGTGTCAAATTTGACCCGAAAATTAACTTGCAGCCCCATAGTCAAGCCA
Organism: Heterodontus francisci; assembly: GCF_036365525.1. Lineage (NCBI taxonomy): Eukaryota > Metazoa > Chordata > Chondrichthyes > Heterodontiformes > Heterodontidae > Heterodontus > Heterodontus francisci. The sequence goes on from NC_090379.1 coordinate 18,142,455, forward strand.
TCACTAAGACTGCCTATTTCCACCTCTGTAACATCACCAAACCCCACCCCTGCCTCAGCTCTTCTGCTGCTGAAACCCTCAACCACGCCTTTGTTACCTTCAGACTTGGTCTAACACGCTCCTGGCTGCCTCCCACATTCTGTCCTCCCTAAACTTGTCATCCATAACTCTGCTGCCCATGTTCGAACTCGCATCAAATCCCATTCACCCATCACCCCTCTCCTTGCCACACTCCCGGTTAAACAATGCCTCAGTTATAAAAAATTCTCATCCTTGTTTTCAAATCCCTCCATGGCATGGCCCCTCTCTATCTCTAATCTCCTCCAACCCCGCCACCCTCTGAGATATCTGCACTCCTCTAATTCCAGCCGATTGAGGATTCCAATTTTTAATCACTCCGCCTTTGGTGGTCGTGCCTTCAGCTGTCGAGGACCTAAGCTCTGGAATTCCCTCCCTACACCTCTCTGCCTCACTCTCCTTAAAGGCACTCTGACCCAGTTATTGGTCATCTGCTCTAATATCTCCCATGTGCCTCGGTGACATATTTTGTTTATAATGCCTCTATGGGACGTTTTATTACATTAAAGTCGCTATATGAATACAAGTTATTATTGGACTGATTTAGTAGTGGAAAAAGTAACCAGTGTTGTCACTTGACCCGTACACTATATAGGAACATAGCAGTAGGCCATTCAGCCTGTTGAGCCTGCTCTGCCATTCAATTAGATCATGGTTGATCATCTACCTCATGACCACTTTCCTGCACTATCCCCATATCCGTTGATGTCATGAGTATCCAAATATCTATCAATTTCTGTCTTGAACATGCTCAATGATTCAGTTTCCACAGCCCTCTGAGATAGAGAATTCCAAAAGTTCACCATCCTCTGAGTGAAGAAATTCCTCCTCATCTCAGTCTTAAATGACCTATCTCTTATTGAGACTATATCTCCTGGCTTGACTCAAGAGCCAGGAGAAACATCCTATCTACATCTACCTTGTTATGCCCTGTAAGAAGTTTGTAAGTTTCAATGGGATCACCCCTCATTCTTTGAAATTCTGGAGAATACAGGCCCAGTTTCCTCAATCTCTCTTCATAGAACAGTCCTGCCATTCCAGGGATTAGTCTGGTCAACTTCCATTGCACATTCTCTATGGCAAGTATATACTTCCTTAGATGAGGAGACCAAAACTGTACACAATACTCCAGGTGAGGTCTCACCAAGGTGCTGTACAATTGCAGCAAGACTTCTTTACTGCTGTACTCAAATCCCCTTGCAATGAAGACCAACATACCATTTGCCTTCCTAATTGCTTTCTGCACCTGCATGCTAGTTTTTAGTTCCTCATGAAGGACACCCAGGTCCCTTTGGACATCAACACATTTTAAAAAAAATTATGTCTTTCTGTTTTTTCTACCAAAGTGAATAACTTCACACTTGTTAACATTATATTCCATCTTTCATTTTCTTGCCCATTCATTTAGCCTGACCAAGTCTCCTTGCGTGCTTCTCGCAACTCCCATTCCAACCTAGTTTTGTGTTATAAGCAAATTTGGAAATATTACATTTGGTTCCCACATCCAAATCATTTATATAGATTGTGAACAGCTCTGGCCCCAGCACTGATCCTTGTGGTTACCCCTCGAGTCACAGCCTTCCTACTATTTTCTGTCTGTTAACCAATTCTCAATCCATACCAGTATATTATCCCCAATCCCATGTGTTCTAATTTTGCCTTCTGAAAATCCAAATACACCCCATCCACTGGTTCTCCTTTATGCTTTAAGTAACATCCTCAAAAAACTCCCAATAAGTTTATCAAACATAATCTCCCTTTCATAAATCCATGTTGACTGTCCAATAATATTTTCTGTGTCTATTACATCCATTATAAAAGATTTTATACTACTTAAAGGGGAGGGAAGAATCCCATTTAAGTCAATACACTGCACTGTGCTAATGCACTTAGTGATGCTCTTAACTTGCCAGCTCAGATTGCTCCCAACTCTACCACAATCATTAGTGCTTTGTCCCAGTGTTATACAGGGAAAAATGTTCTACGACCTCCACCCACATTTCAAATGCATAACATTTCACATATCCGCCACTATCACCATTAGTCTTGCCCCTTTTCTGTTACAAAAAGGTGAGTTGTGAAGTAGGTGAGCTTTAAAATGCCCCCTTTTAATATACTGTTTTGTGTCCCATTGTCATACTGTTATGCTTTAGTTTGTCGTGTTATTTTACATGGCTTAAAAAGCTCCTTCCTTTTATTGTAACTCAGTTCCTTGATGCTCAGTATAATGTCTCTCCTACAGGGCTTGACTGTCTCCTTGTGTAAAAATATGATCTAAACAATTCAATCGTGATGACTTGATTCTACTGTTTCGGCTATATTTTTTTTTAGAACATTACAGCGCAGTACAGGCCCTTCGGCCCTCGATGTTGCGCCGACCTGTGAAACCATCTGACCTACACTATTCCATTTTCATCCATATGTCTATCCAATGACCACTTAAATGCCCTTAAAGTTGGCGAGTCTACTACTGTTGCAGGCAGGGCGTTCCATGCCCCTACTACTCTCTGAGTAAAGAAACTACCTCTAACATCTGTCCTATATCTATCACCCCTCAACTTAAAGCTATGTCCCCTCGTGTTTGCCATCACCATCCGAGGAAAAAGACTCTCACTATCCACCCGATCTAACCCTCTGATTATCCTATATGTCTCTATTAAGTCACCTCTCCAACGAAAACAACCTCAAGTCCCTCAGCCTTTCCTCGTAAGACCTTCCCTCCATACCAGGCAACATCCTAGTAAATCTCCTCTGCACCCTTTCCATAGCTTCCACATCCTTCCTATAATGCGGTGACCAGAACTGCACGCAATACTCCAGGTGCGGCCTCACCAGAGTTTTGTACAGCTGCAGCATGACCTCGTGGCTCCGAAACTCAACCCCTCTACTAATAAAAGCTAACACACCATCTGCCTTCTTAACAGCCCTATTAACCTGGGTACAACTTTCAGGGATTTATGTACCTGGACACCAAGATCTCTCTGCTCATCTACACTACCAAGAATCTTCCCATTAGCCCAGTACTCTGCATTCCTGTTACTCCTTCCAAAGTGAATCACCTCACACTTTTCCGCATTAAACTCCATTTGCCATCTCTCAGCCCAGCTCTGCAGCTTATCTATGTCCCTTTGTACCCTACAACATCCTTCGGCACTATCCACAACTCCACCGACCTTAGTGTCATCTGCAAATTTACTAACCCACCCTTCTACACCCTCATCCAGGTCATTTATAAAAATGACAAACAGCAGTGGCCCCAAAACAGATCCTTGCGGTACACCACTAGTAACTAAACTCCAGGATGAACATTTGCAATCAACCACCACCCTCTGTCTTCTTTCAGCTAGCCAATTTCTGATCTAAAGCTCTAAATCACCTTCAACCCCATACTTCCGTATTTTCTGCAATAGCCTACCGTGGGGAACCTTATCAAACGCCTTACTGAAATCCATATACACCACATCCACTGCTTTACCCTCATCCACCTGTTTGGTCACCTTCTCGAAAAACTCAATAAGGTTTGTGAGGCACGACCTACCCTTCACAAAACCGTGCTGACTATCGCTAATGAACTTATTCTTTTCAAGATGATTATAAATCCTGTCTCTTATAACCTTTTCCAACATTTTACCCACAACCGAAGTAAGGCTCACAGGTCTATAATTACCAGGGCTGTCTCTACTCCCCTTCTTGAACAAGGGGACAACATTTGCTATCCTCCAGTCTTCCGGCACTATTCCTGTCGACAATGACGACAAAGATCAAGGACAAAGGCTCTGCAATCTCCTCCCTAGCTTCCCAGAGAATCCTAGGATAAATCCCATCTGGCCCAGGGGACTTATCTATTTTCACACTTTCCAAAATTGCTAACACCTCCTCCTTGTGAACCTCAATCCCATCTAGCCTAGTAGCCTGAATCTCAGTATTCTCCTCGACAACATTTTCTTTCTCTACTGTAAATACTGACGCAAAATATTCATTTACCACTTCCCCTACCTTCTCTGATTCCACACACAACTTCCCACTACTATCCTTGATTGGCCCTAATCTAACTCTATTCATTCTTTTATTCCTGATATACCAATAGAAAGCCTTAGGGTTTTCCCTGATCCTATCCGCCAATGACTTCTCGTGTCCTCTCCTTGCTCTTCTTAGCTCTCCCTTTAGATCCTTCCTGGCTAGCTTGTAACTCTCAAGCGCCCTAACTGAGCCTTCACGTCTCATCCTAACATAAGCCGCCTTCTTCCTCTTGACAAGCGCTTCAACTTCTTTAGTAAACCACGGCTCCCTCGCTCGACAACTTCCTCCCTGCCTGACAGGTACATACTTATCAAGGACACGCAGTAGCTGCTCCTTGAATAAGCTCCACATTTCGATTGTGCCCATCCCCTGCAGTTTCCTTCCCCATCCTACGCATCCTAAATCTTGCCTAATCGCATCATCATTTCCTTTCCCCCAGCTATAATTCTTGCCCTGCGGTATATACCTGTCCCTGCCCATCGCTAAGGTAAACCTAACCGAATTGTGCTCACCTACATCTAAATCTAACACCTGGCCGGGTTCATTAGCCAGTACCAAATCCACTTTGTTTTTTGCTTTATTGATTTCTGCTGTATAGTAATTAGACATGTTGACTACCTCGTCTACAAAAAATTCTTAATCTCATTTCATCCTTTAGCTATCTTGTCATCATTTATAGACTATTATTGTACAGAGCCTTGACTAGACCACACTTGAGTACTGTGTACAGTTCAGGTTCGATGCAAAAAAAAAATTCCAAGGATGATACCAGAACTGAGGTTGTAGCTATCAGGAAAGACTGAACAGAGAAGGCTGAAGCGTGACCTAATAGAGGTATTCAAAATTATGAAAGGGTTTAATAGGGTAGACGTAGAAAAAATATTTCCTATTAATGGAGTACAAAACTAAGGGCCATAACTATAAGATGGTCACTAATAAATCCAATCGGGAATTCAGGAGAAACTTATTTCCGCAGAGTGGTTACAATGTGGACCTTGCTACCACAAAGTAATTGAGGCAAAGGGGTAGATAAATACATGATGGAGAAAGGTTACGCCGATAGGATTAAATGCAGTACTGTGGGAGGAGCCCCTTGTGGAACTCATAGTGGCAGACTAGTTGGTGCAAATGGCCTGTTTCTGTGCTGCAAATTCTATGTAATAAGGAGTTATGCAAGAGGCCAACATACATTTGTAATTCCATCTAAATTAACAGTTTTTTGCTTAAACTTTAAAGGGCAGTGGAAAGCTTTGTAGAACCTTCCCGTAGATTAATTCTGATAGAGCCCTTAAATGGGACAAAATTCATGTATTCTGGGAATGGGATGAATGGTCCTTTTTATAAACCTGGCAATTTGGGTTTCCTGAGCTGCAGGTCAGGTAATTGTGTTTGGGTTTAGTTCAGTCTTCCAACACAATTCTGTAAAGTATGGCCTGTTTCAATCAATTTTTAATTTTCAGGTTCAAACTGAATCTAGCAGATTGATGAAATAAAAACTGGATTCTTTAAATATATATGAAACAAGCAAAAACTTTTAATACATAATTGAGTTAAGCATTTGGTGAGTACTACTGAGATATCATTTGCATGAAGTTTTGTTTTGTGTTGCCAGGGGATGGACAGTGGCTTTGCAGGAGGAGAGGATGAGCTTTACACTGTTTATGACCAGCCCTGGAGAAGTGGCAAGGATATGGCCCAAAACGTATACAGGCCAAACAAGAATGCTGATAAAGATACTTACGGCGATGATTTGGACACACTTATGAAAAATAACCGGTGAGTTTTTTAAAAAAAATTCTACTGGGTTTGTATCACCTTTCATTGGTATTACAGAATGATTGGAGTCTGGTTTCAGAGCAGCACGGATGGGCTTAAGCTACGCAGAGAAGCTTAAGATGGTGTGTCAAAATAAAGTCTGTTTTTCCCCTTTGGCTATCAGTTTCTATCTCACTTAAATGCCTTGTAGCAGAAATTATTTTTAAACCCTTCAGTTTTTTAGGAATGTCTCAAATGTTACTTCAATCCCAAAATCTAGCATTTTGTTGAGTTGGGGGTTGTTCTTCATCCCGTATAGTTGGGGCTGTTATATGAAAATGAGGTTTCTTTCCTCAAGACCGTTAAGGGGTTTTTACAGTGGGATATTTTCTGCAACCGTGCCACCTAAATCTCCCACTTCACTATATATTTGGGGTACAGGTGAACTCCTCAGAAACCATAGTGTTGCATTTGGCTGGACTCAGGTGATGGTTATGTTGTGGAGGATTCTTATAAGGTTCTGTTATTAATAGGTGTAAGAATGTTATGACTCAATCTATTTAAGCATTTACTTACTTCCATCCTGGCACAGTAGTTGAGCTGGTTAGGTACCCGTGACTTCACAAATAGGAGTGATGTATAAATTTAAATGTAAACAATTGTTTTTACTTAGGTTTGTCCCTGACCGAGAGTTCTCTGGCACAGACCGCAGGCAGCGTCGTGAAGGCCCTGTTCAGTTTGAGAGGGATGAAGAAGATCCCTTTGGGCTGGACAAGTTCTTGGAGGAAGCCAAGCAACACGGTGGTTCAAAGAGGCCCGAAAGTGGTCGCTCAAAAGAATATGAACATGAGGGAAAGAAGCGAAGAAAGGAATAGCTGGACTGTATATGTAGTACAGCCTTGTGTTACAGTAACATCTAATTCACACCAGTGTCCTAGGTATTTGTTTCTGCATGGACATACTGAATATCATGAGAACACACATCTGGGAAACTGTTAGAGTCCCCTTATGGGAGTTCCATTTACAGAGATGTTTCTGTAAAGTAAACATCAGTTTGGCCACTTTTTTCTAATTAAAAAGCTAGAGCAAGTACCCTAGGTCTGCAAAGCAAGACTTTTTTTTAAAAAAGTAGTCACAAGTGTTTAAATCACCATCTTTAATTAGGAGAAACACCTTAAACTGCACTCTCCACAGTCAGTGTCAACTTGCTGATTCAGTGACTTTATTTGGTCTGCGTCCTTGAAACAATTTTCTGTTTCTCTGAACTTGAAGCTGTGAAGAGAATAAATTTTTAATGAGTTATCCAATTTCGACTTCTGCATTAATGTAATACCAACATTATCCCCATGGAATCTGTTGCTGTAAATTGGACCATTAAAACTCAACTAAATGTGGCAGAGTCAGTTGACAAAGTTTAAATTGCCTCCTCTACACAGTCCATTAAATGAAAACCAGGTGGTTGAGTAACGGACAGCACTCAGCTGTTAGATGAAATTGGCCTTTGTATCATAGATTTTCTGACTGGTGCCACTGTTCGACAATGCACTTCTGTTCACTTTTAAAATAAAACAAAACTTTCTTGTGCCTGAGGTTTTTTTTACATCCACGTGGAGGATGCAAGTTTACTAGATATTAAAGATATCAAGGCATAGTGCAGGAAAATGGCATTGAGGTAGATTAGCTATACTGTAAGCTATCACTCAACAGAAGAGTGTGCAGCCAGTGAGACTGAAGGTGGCACGAGTCTGTTTTGCAGTAGCTTAGGCTTTTTAGTCTCTGGACAGAGTTTCTTGATGTATAGTAAAGTTAGTAGTTGGTAAACCCAAAAGCACTCTTTGAAACTACCTTTGCTCCTTCTATGAGGTGTGGTTCCTTCTGCAGTGCATTCTGAAGCCCTTCTTCTGTGTGGAAGCCAACCCAACAGAATCCTCTGTGGAAGCCAGTCTCTTTGTCCTGCAATAAAAAGTGGCATAGTGCTGAACATTACAACTTTCAATTTACTGGCATTTCCTGAACATTTCAGTCCAGTAATTGGAGCAGCATACATTTAGCCATTAATGTTCAAAGAAGGATTACTAATTATGCCATTTGAGGTTTTCCCCTCACGATTAGGAACTGTGCCTCCAGCGCCCCAGTCTCATTACAGTTCACTTCTTCCTTGAACAAACTTTGTCCTTTCAAACAGCACAGCAGGTGGATCACTGTTTATTTTCTTCACACCACTAAAGCAACTTGGAACATTCATTAAAAGCACTTTTTAAATCTGATGGAAGATAATTTGCAACTGATCGCAATATTAAACTGTGAACAAGTTTGATCAGATTTATTACTGTTCAGTTCACAGGAGGTGCCTCATCTGCAGATTCCAATGTTGGAAGTTAGTTTTGCCAACATTGTATTACGATAGCCTCAACACCTAATTAAAATGAGTTCTTCATTGAACCTAAATGCTGAATTAATCAAAGGTTTTAAAGTGATTACTCTTATCAGGTATGATGGCAACTGTGAACCCATCGTAGTTTGTGGAGTAATTTTGAGGTTGCGGGTCTCTTGACAAGACTGTCATACTGGTTTGAAATCATTGACCCAGCTATTCACAGGTGCATTGGAGTAACGTATTAAAGTGTTTGACTCAATCCAAAGACCTTATTAAAAAGGAATTATTTTGACAGCAATAATAGCTTTTGACAAGATTTGACTAATGGAACAACCGTTTTTCATCTAATCAACAATCCTGCTTCAGCATCAATAATGTGCACTCAAATCCAATAAATTCTGATTGACAACCCCATCATGTAGATATCAGCATCATTGCTCGCAATATTCATCTGTCAATTACATCAGGAGTGCTCAATCACACCATAGCAGTAATTCTGTAATAGTATCCCAAATTTTAAATAAAAATGTTATTTTAAAAGGATCTTTAACAACTGGAAGTCAAAAAACTACCTACATACTAATTTCCTTGCCCAGTGGTAAAAAAAAAATCATTTCCTGCATCTCTACAGACTACAAGTTTATTAAAGGGTTAGATACTGGCCTGAATGGCAGCTCCCATGCATTAAATAATGGATTTCTACCCTGCTGCATTTTTGGTCCTAGTCATCCATAATACGACAGATTGAGTTAATGCAGTACTCCCCAAGCCCCAAATCAACTTGAGCCATTCAATCAGTAGATTGGAGCATTGCAGTACACATGGCAAGGTGTCTTTTTTTGCAAAATACAAATATACATGGGGAATAAAATACTTGTTTTTAAGACAATAGTATATTCTTAACTGTCCTGTAATCCTTCCCATTAAACATCCCCAAAGTCCATGTTAGTGTAATTTATGATTTAAAGCTAGGGTGTCTAAAGTCCAGTTCACAGATTATGTGCTGCTCACAAGGCCTGGCAACTCTAATTTCCCTTATAGTTACTTGCTGGTTTGCCCAGTTTAAAATGTTATGGGTCTGGAGCAGAAACAGATTTCAAATTCTTGTAGGCATATGTGTTAATCAACAGTCTCAACAAAAGGAACATATCCCCTTCACAACAGTGGTTACAGATCAATTTGCCTAGTGCCCAATTTGTTAGTCTCAAAAGATGCCTGGATGTGCACCTGAAGTGCAGTAACCTGCAGAGCTACAGACCAAATGCTGGAAAGTGGGATTAGGCTGGGTGGCTTTTTTTTGTCTCAGCCAGTGCAGACATGATGGGCCAAGGGGCCTCTTTCTGCGCTATAAAATTTCTACAACTCAGTGAAATCCATACAGGTGGGGCTGTCTATTTGTTTGTCATTACAGACTGTATTTAAAGGTTGTCAGTCATCCAATCAGCAAGAGATCATTTATAACGTTCCTCACATCAGCTGGAGTTTTTTTGTAAATTCATTCATGGGATGTCGATGCCACTGGCAAAGCCATTTCAGAGGACAGTTAAGAGTCAACCACATTGCGGTGGGGTGGTCAGGTGTCACATAGACCAGACAAGGGCAGTAGATTTCCTTCCCAAAAATACATTAGCGAACAAGATGGATTTTTATGACAGTCCAGCAGTTTCATGGTTACCATTACTGATATTAGCTTTTTATGTTCCAGATTTATTTTGAATTTAAATTCCCCAGCTGCCATGGAGGAATTTGACTTTGTCTCCCCGAATCATTAGTCCAGGTCTCTGAAATACTAGTCCAGTAACATAACCACTCTGCTACCATTCCCTCTTAGGGACATAGGAAATAGGAGAAGACTATTCAGCCTGTCGAGCTTGCTCCGTCATTCAAACATCATGGTTGATCATCTACCTCAATGCCATTTTTCCCCACTATCCCCATTTCCCTTGATGTCATTAGTATCCAGAAATCTATCGATTTCTGTCTTGAACATGCTCAAAGATTGAGCTTCCACAGCACCCTGAGGTAAAATTCCAAAGATTCGCCACCCTCTGAGTAAAGGAATTCCTCCTCGTCTGTCTTAAATAGCCTGCCCCTTATTCTAAGACTGTGTCCTCTGGTTCCAGACTCATCAGGCAGAGGAAACATCCTATCCACATCTACCCTGTTAGAATTCTAAGTTTCAATGAGATCACCTTTCATTCTTGGAAACTCTAGAGAAGACAGGCCCAGTTTCTGAAATCTCTCCTGATGAGACAAACCCGCCATCCCAAGGAATAGTCTGGTGGACCTCTGCTGCACTGCCTCTATGGCAAGTATACGCTTCGTTAGATAAGGAGACCAAAACTGTACACACTACTCCAGGTGCAGTCTCACCAAGGCTCTATACAACTGCAGCAAGACATCTTTACTGCTGTACTCAAATCCCCTTGCAATGAAGGCCAACATGCCACTTGTCTTCCTCTATGCATACTAGCTCTTAGTGACCCATGAACAAGGACACCCATGTCCCCTTAGATATCAACACTTCCCAACCTCTCACCATTTAAGAATACTCTGCCTTTGTTTTTTCTACCAAAGTGGATCACTTCATTTCTTTTGGGCCTCCTTATCTCGAGAGACAATGGATAGTGGATCACTTCATACATTCACATTATATTCCATCTGCCATGTTCTTGCCCATTCATTTGGCCTGTCCAAGTCCACTTGAAGCCACCTTGTATCCTCCTCACAACTTACATTCTCACCTAGTTTTGTGTCATCAGCAAATTTGGAATTATTACATTTGGTCCCCACATCCAAATCATTTATATAGATTGTGAACAGCTGTGGCCCAAGCACTAATCCTTGCGGTACCCCACAAGTAACAGCCTACCATTTGAGAATGACCCGTTTATTCCTACTTTCTGTCTGCTGAGCAATTCTCAATCCATAGCAGTATATTACCCCCAATCCCATGTGTTCTAATTTTGTTCACTAACCTCCTGTGTGGGACCTTATCAAAAGCCTTGTCTAGAATCATGGGATAAGAGCATAGGTACACGTTCAGCACATCTAATCTGCACCAGTGTTTTACTGCACAAACCATCTAGTCTCATCACACTCGCCATATATCTATTACTATTCCCCCTTTCCATCGAATTATATAATTCCTTTTTAAAATCATATATTTCAACAATACTTTATGGAGAATTTTACATTCTAGAAATGTGTAATTTTTTTCAAATCTTTTTAATCATTATCCTGAACCAGTGGTCTCTTAAGGAATTAGGGATTTAAGGAATGGACAGGAAAGTGGAGTTGAGACAGAAGGTCAGCCATGATCAGACTGAATGGAGAAGGCCATATGATCTACTCCTGCTACAATTTCTTATGTTCTTAAGAAACAATGTCACTATAACCCTGCATAGCTTTTGAAAACCTCAATCAAGTCACTACTTAACATACTCGCCTTTAATTTAAAAAAACTTCAAGTTTCTCTTCATAATTAATTATAAGTTCTCACCCCTAGTAACATTCCAGTGACTTTATCCATTGCCTTTATGCCTTCTGAGATCATAGAATCACAGAATGGTTACAGCACCGAAGACAGCCATTCAGCCCTTCGTGTCCATGCCAGCTCTAAGATCAGTCCCACTCCCCAGCCCTTTCCCGGTAGCCCTGCAAATTTTCTTTCTTCAGGTGCTAATCCAGTTTGCTTTTGAAAGCCACGAGTGAATCTGCATCCACCACACAATCAGGCAGTGCATTCCAGTTTTTTTGTTAATCGTTCATGGGATACAGGCGTCACTCGCTAGGCAAGCATTTATTGCCCATCCCTAATTACCCTTGAGAAGGTGATGGCGAGCTGCCTTCTTGAACCACTGCAGTCCTTGGCACGTGGGTACACCAACTGATGTTAGGAAGGGAGTTCCAGGATTTTGATCCAGCGACAGTGAAGTAACGGCGATATAGTTCCAAGTCAGGATGGTGCGTGACTTGGAGCGAAGGCCTGCTCAGGTCAGGAAAAAGAACCAACCGAACCACAGCGGACCCGAGCCCGACCCGAGTCCCTCCAATTTTGCCCCGAGCCCAACCCGACCCAAGCCTTTACTTACCTTCCTGACACCGAACCTGCAGGAAGCTGCAGCGCATGCGTGATGACGTCATAGTGACGTCACTCGCTCACTGCGCAGACTTAGTTTCGTCCCGAACCACAGCGGACCCGAGCCTGACCTGGCCCGAGTCCCTCCGATTTTGTCCCGAGCCCAACCCGACCCGACCATCCCTTTACTTATCTTCCTGACACTGAACCTCCAGGAACTGCAGTGCATGCGTGCTGACGTCATAGTGACGTCACTCGCTCACTGCACAGACTCAGTTTCGTCCCGGACTCCCAGCTCAGATAAGTTTTTTTTAAATTTCAATACTTACCAGCAGAGCACTTACCGTGTGTGTCAGGCCCGACCCAGGCACGGCCCGACCCGACCAGAGCCTGAAAGCCGGGCCCGGATGTGGGGCCCGACCCGACCCGAATGTGACACATGTTGTCAGGTCCCGTCAGGTTCGGATTGGGTAGCAGGCCTTTAGCTTGGAGGGGAGCTTGCAGGTGGTGATGTTCCCATGCATCTGCTGCCCTTGTCCTTCTAGGTGGTGGAGATCATGGGTTTGGAAGGTGCTAAGAAGTGTTGGTGAGTTGCTGCAGTGCATCTTCTAGATAGTACACTGCTGCCACTATGCTTCGGTGACGGAGGGAGTGAATGCTTGTGGATGGGGCGCCGATCAAGCGGACTTCTTTGTCCTGGATGGTGTTGACCTTCTTGAGTGTTGTTGAAGTTGCATCAATCCAGGCAAGTGGAGAGTATTCCACCACAGTTCTTACTTGTGCCTTGTAGATGGTGAACAGGCTTTGGGGAGGCAGGAGGCGAGTTACTTGCTGTAGGATTCCTAGCCTCTGACCCACTCTTGTAGCCACAGTATTTATGTGACTAATCCAGTTCAGTTTCTGGTCAATGGTAACTCCCAAGATGTTGATAGTGGGGGAATTCAGTGAAGGTAATGCTATTGAATGTCATGGGGAGATGGTTAGATTCTCCTTTAAGATAGTTATTGCCTGGCACTTGTGTGGCGCGAATGTTACTTGCCACTTATCAGCCCGGGCCTAGATATTATCCAGGTCTTGCTGCATTTCTACACTGACTGCTTCTGTATCTGAGGAGCCGCGAATGGTGCTGAACATTGTGCAATCATCAGCGAACATCCCCACTTCTGACCTTATGATTGAAGGAAGGTCATTGATGAAGAAGCTGAAGATGGTTGGGCCTAGGACACTACCCTGAGGAACTCCTGCAGTGATGTCCTGGAGCTCAGATGATTGACCTCCAACAACCACAACCATCTTCCTTTGCACTAGCTACAACTCCAACCAGCGGAGAGTTTTCCCCCTGATTCTCATTGACTCCAGTTTTGCTAGGGCTCCTTGATGCCATACTCGTCAAATGCTGCCTTGATGTCAAGGGCAGTCACTCTCACCTCACCTCTTGGGTTCAGCTCTTTTGTGTATGTGTGAACCAAGGCTGTAATGAGGTCAGGAGCTGAGCGGCCTTGGTGGAACGTAAACTGAGCGTCACGGAGCAGGTTATTGCTAAGCAAGTGCCGCTTGACAGCACTACGATACCTTCCATCACTTTACTGATGATCGAGAGTAGACTTGTGGGACGATAATCGGCCGGGTTGGATTTGTCCTGCTTTTTGTGTATAGGACACGCCTGGGTAATTTTCCACGTTGCTGGGTAGATGCCAGTGTTGGAGCTGTACTGGAACAGCTTGTCTCGGCGCGCGGCAAGTTCTGTACCACAGGTTTCAATACTATTGCTGGAATGTTGTCAGGGCCTGTAGCCTTTGCAGTATCCAATGTCTTCAGTCGTTTCTTGATATCACATGAGTGAATCAAATTGGCTGAAGATTGGCATCTGTGATGCTGGGGAATTCAGGAGGAGGCCTAGCCAATCATGCCACCTTTGGTTCGTTTGCCATTCACCACAAATCTGATTTGTTCTCTGATTCTCTACCCTTCCACCAACCAATAGAAACAGTTTCTCCCTATCTACTATTTAGATCACTTATGATTTTGAACACCTTTTATCAAAGCTCCTCGCAACCTTCCCTTCTCCAAAGAGCTTCCCAGCTTCCTAAATCTATCCATGTAACTGAAGTCCCTCATCCCTGGAACCATTCTCGTAAATCTCTTCTGTACCCTCTCTAAAGCCTTCACGTCCTTCCTAAAGTGTGGTGCCCAGAATTGCACATAATACTCTAGTTGAGGCTGAAGCAGTGTTTTGTAAAGACTCATCGTAACTTGCTTACTTTTGTACTCTATGCCTCTATTTATAAAAATCAGGATCCCGCATGCCTTTTTAACCGCTTTCTCAACCTGATTTGTGCACATATACCCCCAGGTCTCTCTGTTCCTTCACCCCCTTTGGAATTGTACCCTTTAGTTTATATTGCCTCTTCTCGTTCTTCCTACGAAAATGCATCACTTCACACTTCTCAGCATTAAATTTCATCTGCCACGTGTCCGCCCATTCAACCAGCTTGTCTATGTCGTCTTGAAGCTTATCACTATGATACCAGGCTCTCAAAGCAGGTCGTCTTCTCCCAGCTCAGTCAGGGCAGACACAACAGACGAGGACAAAAGCACTTCAAGGATGTGCTGAAAGCCAGCAAGAAGAAATGCAGCACTGACATCAACTCCTGAGAGACCACTGACCATTGCCCTGGACCGAACCAGATGGAGGCAGAGTCTGTGGGAAGGATCCCAGCATTTTGAGACCCAATGACAACAAAATGAAGAGAAAAGGCGAGAGCAGCGGAAGGAACAAGCCAAGAACCGAATTAATAATACAAGACCAGAAATCT
Organism: Heterodontus francisci; assembly: GCF_036365525.1. Classification (NCBI taxonomy): domain Eukaryota; kingdom Metazoa; phylum Chordata; class Chondrichthyes; order Heterodontiformes; family Heterodontidae; genus Heterodontus; species Heterodontus francisci. The sequence continues at coordinate 18,157,582 of NC_090379.1, forward strand.
CACATGACAACAAATGCCTTACGTGCCATAAAGTCTGTAGATCCCGAATCGGCCTCATCAGCCATCTTCGGACTCACAGAAGACAATCATCCTCGCCTTTGAGGGATAGCAAATAATAATCCTCCTCACAGTTCACAATACTTCCAAGTTTTGCATCAACTGCAAATTTTGAAATTGTGTCCTGTTTACCCAATTTTAGGTAATTAATATACATCAGGAAGAACAGTGATTCTAGTACCGATCCCTGGGGAACCTCACTGTATATATTCCTCCAGTCCGGAAAACAAACTGTTCACCACTACTGTGTTTCCTGTCACTCAGCCAACTTTGTATTCATGCTGCCACTGTCCTTTTCATTCCATGTCCAAAACGGTACAAAGCAGACAGTCAATATGATTTTGTGAAAGGGAAATCATGTTTAACTAATTTATTAGAATTCTTCAAGGAAGTAACAAGCAAGGTGGATAAAGGGGAACCTGTAGATATGGTGTACTTGAATTTCCAAAAGGCATTTGATAAAATGCCACATCAAAGGTTACTACACAAGATAAGAGCACATGGTGTAGGGGGTAACATATTAGCATGGATAAAAGGAGTGGTTAGCTAACAGGAAGCAAAGAGTAGGGATAAATGGGTTTTTTCCGGGTTGGTAAGCTGTAACTAATGGAGTGTGTTACGACTGAGGTGGAAGGAGTGCACTGTCTTTCTAGTCCTGTTCTCCGCAATTCACAACACATATTTTTAAAATGTTTACCCAGTTCCCAATTCAGTCAATCATATACTCTACTCCTTATCCCAGAATAAAATACACCAACCAGGTTTCTTTAATAAACAACAAAATTATCAGTTCATTATCAAACAAGACTTACCCAGTAACAAAGCAAAGCATTAACAGATTTAAATATGAAAGTTCCCTTTATAAATTCCCCACCACCACAAACACACACACACACAGAGAAAAAAACAGAAATTCTCTCTGCAGAGGTCTGTTACTAAAAAAGAATACTTTGGCCAAAAACTTGCTAATTCTTGAAAAAAAACGAGAAGATACAGAAGGAAGTCAGTTGTCCCTTATGGTCTGGGTATGGATGTCGAGAAATCGTCAGGTAGGCTTTCTAGGAGACATGTGGCATCAGGAGTTTCAGCCAACCCACACTTGAATCACAGGGTTTTTCCAAAGACAGGAAGAAAGAGGAGCTGACACACTGGCCTTCTCAGGGTCTCAGAGAGGTGCAGGCAAAATGAGCGGGGGTTTCTTTTTTTCTTGGCAGGCAAAACACTAACTGTCTTCAAAACAGTTCACACCCCAACTGAATCAAAACAATATCTCAGAAGCAAAACCGCAAACGGAAAGTCAACCTCCTGACCTCCATAAACCTTGACATGTGGCTTTTCTGTAAACATTTTCCTCAGATCACCAAGGTTTCTGTTGTTTGAGCTTAAAGCACATGATTTCCAACAAAAGGTTGTTTTCAAACAACATCTCAGTGTCCTTTCAGTGAACTATCAATAACAAAACAAAGTCCAGCATTTATAAAATCTTCAGCTTTCCAGTGAATCCATCTCCACAATTTAAATAAGAGTCCTCAAAAAAAAACTTTAAAAATATAGAAGCATCTTCATATCAAATGCCACAGGGATCAGTGCTAGGGCCTCAATTACATACAATTTATGTCAACGATTTGGATGAAGGGACCAAATGTATGGTAGCTAAATTTGCCGATGACACCAAGATAGGAAGGAAAGTAAGTTGTCAAGGGGAGGTTAAGAGTCTACAAAAGGATATAGATAGGTTAAGTGAGTGGGTAAAAAATTGGCAGATGGAATATAATGTGGGAAAATGTGAACTTGTCCACTTTGGCAGAAAGGATAGAAAAGCAGTATACTATTTAAATGGAGAGAGATTGCAGAACTCGGTAGTACAGAAGGATCTGGGTGTCCTGGTACATGAATCACAAAAGGTTAGTATGCAGGTACAGCAAGTGATCAGGAAGACAAATGGAATGTTAGCATTTATTGCAAGGGGAATCGAGAATAAAAATAGGGAAGTTTTACTGCAGCCGTACAGGACCTTGGTGAGACAACATCTGGAGTACTTTGTACAGTTTTGGTCAACTTATTTGAAAAAGGATATAATTGCATTAGAAACAGTTCAGAGACGGTTCACTCGACTATTTCTAGGGATGAAGGGTTTATTTTATGAAGAAAGGTTGAACAGGTTGGGCCGATATCCGCTGGGGTTTAAAAGAATGAGAGGGGATCTTATTGAAACATATAAGATCCTGAGGCGGCATGATAGAGTGGATACTGGGAGGATGTTTCCTCTTGTGGGGGAGACTAGAACTAGCGGACACAGTTTAAAAATAAGAGGTCTCCCTTTTAAGACGGAGGTGAGGGTCATTATTCTGTGGAATTCTCTTCCCCAGAAAGAAGTGGAGGCTGGGTCATTGAATTTATTCAAGGCCGAGTTAGATTTTTGATAGACAAGGGAGTCAAGGGTTATGGGGGCAGACAGGAAAGTGGAATTGAGACCACAACAAGATCAGCCATGATCTTACTGAATGGCGGAGCAGGCTCGAAGGGCTGAATGGCCTACTCCTGCTCCACGTCCTATGTTCCGAGTATTCCAACTGCAGCCTAACAGCTAGTACAAGATCAACATTACAGCTTTGCCTTTGTATTCTATGCCTCCAGATACAAAACCAGGGGTGCCATTTGCTTTTTCTTAATGGCCTTATCTACTTGTACTTCCACTATTAATAACCCATGTAGATCCACTCCAAGATCCCTCTACTCCTCTGTTCCATCTGTGCTGTAATCATTCTGTGACTTAAAATCTCATAATTGAAGGTGCTCTGCTTTCTACACTATTACTTCAAAAGTTTATTCTTCACATTTTCCACATTAAACAGCATCTGCCACCCATCTGCCCATCCTGTCAGTCCTCTAGAGTTCTTCAAGATCTATTACAATTTGCCATATCTCCAAATTAGCTCAGACCTGTAATGTAAAAAAATTCCATGGAATTTCCATTTGTGTAAATAAGATACCGAAAATAAAGAGCAGACCTCTGTGGAACACCACTTACCAGATCTTTATACTGCATCAAGAAAATGAGGACTCCATACAATTCACTTTAGAAATGGAAAAATCTAGTACACTGAACACAACAAAGCAACTCCAGCGTACATTTATTAAACCAGACCAAAAATGTTAATGCAGCTAATACTCACAAATGGAAGAAGACATTTCTTGACTGTTCCAAACTGTCCGAAATATTCTTTGATTTCTTCTGCAAAAATAAATAGGCACACTTAATCCTATAATCTCCCAAACTCTCAATCAATATATTAATTAAATTCTGTAAATCATACTTATCCAAGAATATAGGAAATAGGAGGAGTAGGCCATATGGCCCCTTGAGCCTGTTCCACCATTCAATACGATCATGGCTGATCTTCTGCCTCAACTCCACTTTCCTAACCTCTCCCCATATCCCTTGATTGCCTGAGATATCAAAAATCTATCTATCCCTGCCTTAAATATACTCAGCAATGAAGCATCCACAACCCTGTGTGAGAAATGTCTCCTCATCTCAGTCTTAAATGATCAACCCCTTATCCTGAAGCTCTGCCCCCATTTACTAGATTCCCCAGTCAGGGGAAACAACCTCTCTGTGATTATGGTGTCAAGCCCCTTCAGGAGTTCGTACATTTCAATGAGATTTTCTCTCATATTCTAAACCCCCGAGAGCATAATCCCAATTTACTCAGCCGAGCACAAAGGAAGATGGTTGTGGTTGTTGGAGGTCAATCGTCTCAGTCTCAGGACATCACTGCAGGAGTTCCTCAGGATAGTGTCCTAGGCCCAATCATCTTAAGCTGCTTCATCAATGACCTTCCCTCCATCATAAGGTCAGAAGTGGGGATGTTCGCTGACGATTGCACAATGTTCAGCACCATTCACGACTCCTCAGCCTGAAGCAAACAGTGTCCAGATGCAGCAGGCCTGGACAACATCCAGGCTTAAGCTGATAAGTGGGAAGTAACATTTGCGCCACATAAGTGGCAGGCAATGACCATCTCCAACAAGAGAGAATCTAACCATCTCCCCATTAAGTTCAATGGCATTACCATCATTGAATCCCCCCTATCAACATTCTGGGGTTACCATTGATCATAGACTGAACTGGACCAGCCACATAAATGCTGTGGATACAAGAGCAGGTCAGAGGCTGGGAATTCTGCAGCAAATACCTCACCTCCTGTCTCCCCAATGCCTGTCCACCATCTACAAGGCACAACTCAGGAGTGTGATGGAATACTCTCCACTCGCCTGGATGGGTACAGCTCGAACAATGCTCAAGAAGCTCAACACCACCCAGGACAAAGCAGCCCGCTTGATTGGCACCCCATCCACCACCTTAAACATTCATTTCCTTCAACACTGATGCACAGTGGCAGCAGTGTGTATCATCTGCAAGATGTACTTGCAGCAACTCACCAAGGTTCCTTCAACAGCATGTGCCAAACCAGCGGCTTCTACCATCTAGGTCAAGGGCACCAGATGCAAGGGAACACCACCACCTGCAAGTTCCCCTCCAAGCCACACACCATCCTGACTTGGAACTATATCGCCGTTCCTTCACTGTCGCTGGGTCAATATCCAGAACTTCCTAACAGTATTGTTGGTGTACCTACACCAAGGACTGCAGCGGTTCAAGAAGGCAGCTCACCATCACCACCACCTTCTCAAGGGCAATTCAGGATGGGCAAGAAATGCTGGCCTAGCCAGCAACACCCACATCCCATCAGCAATAAAAAAAAGCCCCTCATAGGACCATCCCAGGGACAAATCTAGTGAACCTTTGTTGTACCACCTCCAAGGCAAGTACATCCTTCCTTAGATGTGGATAGCAAGATTTCCTTATTCTTGTACAAGTCTAATGCAATAAAGGCCAACATGCCATTTGCCTTCCTAATTGATTGCTGTATCTGTATGCTAACTTTGTGTTCCTTGTACAAGTGCACCCAAGTATCTTTGAACATCAATAATTAAAAGTTTCATGCTTTTTAAAAAATATTCTGTTTTTCTATTCTTACTACCAAAGTGAAGAACCGCACACTTCCCCACATTATACTCAAATTGCCACCTTGTTGCTCACTTGCCTACCTCACCCCTTAGGTTAGGCAGATCTGAGTTGGTCAATGGTCAGGGAGAGGAGAGTGTGACTGCGCATCAGGCAGGTATGGGGAATCAGCACATAGTGATGGAGCAGCCTTAGGCCCCGACTTTGTCCAGTACATACGAGGTGCTTGCTGCCTGTGTGGATGAGAAGGACTGTAAGGTGGATGAGCAGACTGACCAAGGCACCATGGTGAAGGATGCCATTCAAGTGGGGGGAGCCAAGAGGTATGTGGTTGTGGTAAAGACAGTATAGTCAGGGGGATAGATACCATTTTCTGCAACCGCGACCGGGAGCTCCGAAGATTGTGTTGCCTGCCCGATGCCAGGGGGAGGATCCAGTTGTCATGGTCCACGTGGGAACCAAAGGCATAGATAGAACCAGGAATGATGTCTGCTAAGAGAATTTGAGGAGTTAGGGTCCAAATTAAAATGCAGATCAACAAAGGTAATCATCTTTGGATTCTTACCTGAGCCGTGCGCCAATTGGCACGTGGTCAAGCAGATTAGAGAATTAAACGCATGGCTCAAAGAGTTGTATGGGAGGAAGGGGTTTTGATTCATGTGGTACTGGCATCAGTACTCAGGGAAGAGTGAGCTATTCCATTGGGATGAGCTTCACTTAAACCGGGCTGGGACCAGCTTCCTGGCTAATCATATAACTAAGGCTGTGGACAGGGCTTTAAACTAATGGAAGGAGCAGGGGTGGGGGTGGAGGGTTCGGGTGGAGAGAGATTTCGAAAACCAAAAGAGAAAGGTCGAGGCATCGGAACAATATAGCACTGTAGGTAAAGAGAAGAATGGGACAGGAAGGGACAGAGTGTTTAACAAAAATTGTACATCAGCGAATAGGGTCATTGCAGGGAATTGAAGTAAAAAAAAATTAAAGGTTCTTTATCTGAATACAGGAAGCATCTGCAACAAGATAGATGCACTAGTGGCACAAATAGAGGTAAATTAAGGTAACCCAGGGGGCATAGATTTAAGTTAAGGGGCAGGAGGTTTAGAGGGGATTTGAGGAAAAATATTTTCACCCAGAGGGTGGTTGGAATCTGGAACGCACTGCCTGAGCAGGTGGTAGGGGCAGGAACCCTCACAACATTTAAAGAAGTATTTAGATGAGCAATTGAAATGCCATAGCATACAAGGCTAAGGGCCAAGTGCTGGAAATAGGGATTAGAATAGATAGGCGCTTAATGGACGGCACAGACACAATGGGCCAAAGGGCTGTATAACTCTATGACTCTATGAGATTAATTGCCATTACAGAGACATGGTTACAAGGTGCTCAAGGTTGGGATATAAATATTCCAGGGTACACAATATTTCTGAAAGACAGACAGAATGGCAAAGGAGGAGCAGCCCTGATAGTAAAGGATGACATAAGGACATTAGTGAGAAAGGATCTGGCCTCAGAAGACCATGAAGTAGAATCAGTATGGGGGGAAATTAGGAATAGCAAGAATCAGAAAATACAGGTCGGAGTAGTTTATAGACCCCCTAACAGTAGTTATACAGTCGGACAGAGCATTAAACAAGAAATTATTGGAGCTTGTAACAAAGGCAATGGAATAATTGTGAAGGACTTTAATCTTTATATAGCCTGGAACAATTAAATTGGAAAGAGTGGTCTAGAAGATGAGTTTGTAGAATGTTTTCATGACAGTTTCTTGGAGCAATATGTTGTAGAAGCATCTAGGGATAAAGCTAACTTAGTTCTAGTTTTGTGTAATGAAGCAGAGTTAATTAGTAATGATACAGTAAAAAAAATCCAATAGGAAATAGTGATCATAACACCACTGAATTCCATATTAAGTCTGAAAGTGAGATGTTCCAATCAATAAACAAGAATCTTAAACTTAAACAAAACCAATTACATAGGTAAGAAGGGAGAACTGTCTAAGGTAAATTGGGTAACTAGACTAAAAGGTATGGCAGTAAATGAACGGTGGGAAACATCTAAAAGGAACTATTCAAAATGTTAATCAAAAATACATTCCGCTGAAAACAAAAACTCAGCAAGAAAGACCCATCCATGGCTCAGGCAGGAAATTAAGGATAGTATTAGATTAAAAGGCTTACAATGTTGCAAAAAACAGTTGCAAATCTAAGGATTGAGAGTGTTTTAGAAACCCAAAGACCACCAAAAAGTTGATAAAAAGGAAAAAAGAGTAAACTAGCCAGAAATATAAAAACAGATTGTAAGAGCTTTTATAAGTATAATCAAAGGAAGAGACTAGCTAAAGAAACCTTGGTCCCTCAGATGCAGAAACAGGAGAAATTATCATGGGGAAATGGCAAAGGCATTGAACAAATATTTTATGTCTGTCTTCATTGTAGGAGACAGAAGTTTCATATCAGAAATAGACAGTAACCTAGGGGCTAAAAAGAGTGAGGAAATTGAGATCAGTACAGAAAAAATATTGGAGAAACGTAAGGGACTAAAATCTGACAAATTCCTAGGGCCTAATGGCCTACACCCTAGGGTTCTAAAAGAGATAGCTGCAGAGATAGTGGATGCGCTAGCTATGATTTTCCAAAATTCCTTAAATTCAGGACCGGCCGCATCAGATTGGAAGTTGGCAAATGTTTCCCTCCTTTCTTGAAAAGCGGTGTGAGAGAAAACAATGAACGACAAGCTATTTAGCCTAACATCAGTCGTTGGGAAAGTACTGAAAACTATTAAGGAAATCTTAACAATACACTGAGAAAAGCACAGTATGATTAGAACCAGTCAACATAGTTTTACTAAAGGAAAACCCTGTTCGACAAATTTATTAGTTTTTTGAGGATATAAACTAGTAGGGTAGATAAAGGGGAAATCAGTAGATGTAGTATACCTGGATTTCCAAAAGGCATTCAATAAGATGCCACACAAAATGTTAATAGGCAAGATAAGGGCTCATGGAACTGAGGGTAATATATTAGCAGGGATAGAGGATTGATTAACAGACGGAAAGCAAAGAGTGGGCATAAACACGACATTTTCAAGCTGGCAGGCTGTGAATAATGAAGTGCTGCAAGGATCTGTGCTGGGGTCTCAGCTAGTTACAATCTATATTAATGACTAAGACGAAGAGACAAAGTAATGTATCTAAGCTTGCTGATGATACAAAGCTAGATGGAAAGATAAGCTGTGAGGAGGACAGAGAGAGGCTGCAACGAGATATAGACAGGTTAAGTGAGTGGGTGACAAGATGGCAGATGGAGTATATTGTAGGGAAGTGTGAAGTTATTCACTTTGGTCCTAAGAATAGAAAAGCAGAATAATATTTTTTGAAAAGGTGTGAAACTTGTAAGAGACTTGGGTGTGTTCATACAAGGAATGCAGAAAGTCAGCATGCAGGTTTCCCCTGGTTGGGGAGTCTAGGATCAGGGGACACAATTTCTAATTAAGGGGGAAGCCATTTAGGACAGAGGTGAAGAGAAATTTCTTTACTCACGGGGTTGTGAATCTTTGGAATTCTCTACCCCAGAGAGCTGTGGAAGCTCAGTCATTGCGTATGTTTAAAGTAGAGATTGACAGATTTCTAAATATCAATGACATAAAGGGAATGGGGATAGTGTGGGAAAAAGGAACTGAAGTGGATGATCAGCCATGATCATACTGAATGGCAGAGCAGGCTCGATGGGCTGAATGGCCTATTCTTGCTCCTATGTTGCTAAGCTAAATCTAATCTAAAAAGAATAATGCTTTAAATTATGAGGACAAGGAGAGATAAACTCAATCTAGTAAAAGATAAATTTAGAACTCAGAAGTTCATCTTCACACAAACAGTGGATCCAGAGTAAATAATATTTCGGGACTTCCCCTCCATCCTGGAACCATGACAGGGTTCCCCTTGCCCTCACTTTCCTTCCCACCAGCCTCCACATCCAAAGGATCATCCTCTGCCATTTCCAGTACCTTCAGCGTGATGCCAACACCAAACACATCTCCCCCTCCTCTGCCAGCATTCCGAAGGGACCGTTCCCTCCACGACACCCTGGTCCACTCTTCCATCATCCCCGACATTTCATCCCCTGCCACAGCACCTTCCCATGCAATCGCAGGAAGAGTAATACCTGCCCTTTTCCCCTCTCTCTTCTCACCATCCAAGGCTTCAAAGACTCCTTCCAGGTGAAGCAGCAACTTACTTGTACTTCTTTCCGTTTAGTATACTGTATTCACTGCTCACAATGCGGTTTCCCCTACATTGCAGAGACCAAACGCAGATTGGGTGACCGATTTACGGAACACCTCCGCTCAGTCCAAATGCATGACACCATAATTCCAGTTGCTTGCCATTTTAAGTCACCATCATGCTCTCACACCCAAATTTCTGTGCTCGGCCTGCTGTAGTGTTCCAGTGCAACTCAACCCAAACTCGAGAAATAGTACCTAAATCTTCCAATTAGGCACTCTACAGTCGTCTGGACTCAACATTGAGTTCAACAACTTCAGACCATTTTCAATGTTTTTTTTTTATCATGTAGAAGTCTTAAACATTGTTTTTCATGTTTTTGCTTTTGGACAGAGCTGTTCATTATTCAGAAATGAACGTCGTCTCTGGACAAATGCTGTCTTTTACTATGACGATTACCACTCCCTTTGCCTTTTATTCCATGACATCTTTGTCACTTAATCTCTCCTGTCCTCTGCCCTATCACACACTTTCCCTTTTGCTGTTCTTCCCCTTCCCCCACTTTCACTTGCAAAAAGTCTATTACATTTCTAACCTTGCCAGTTCTGATTGTTCCAAGTGCTTCCATTTTTTTTGTTAAATTATGAGGATGTGTGTGGTAAAACTGAAAAAAACTTCCATAGATGCTGGAACATTGTGTCTTAAAAAAAAAGGTCATCAGAAGGTCTTTTGGACTGAGCTTGTAAACAAGAGTTACTGGAAGAATCAAGGAAAGCTAAAAACAAGCCCTTACTGGAAGTCACCCGTCTTCAGATATTACCCAGCAGGGTTATTTTTCGACTTTTTTTTTATTCATTCATGGGATGTGGGCATCGCTAGCCAGGCCAGCATTTATTGCCCATCCCTAATTGCCTTTGAGAAGGTGGTGGTGAGCTGTCTACTTGAACCGCTGCAGTCCATTTGGGGTAGGTATACCCACAGTGCTGTTAGGAAGGGAGTTCCAGGATTTTGACCCAGTGATAGTGAAGGAAAGGCGATATAGTTCCAAGTCAGGATGGTGTGCGACTTGAAGGGGAACTTGCAGGTGGTGGTGTTCCCATGCATTTGCTGCTCTTGTCCTTCTATTTGGTAGAGGTCGCAGGTTTGGAAGGTGCTGTCTAAGGAGCCTTGGTGCATTGCTGCAGTGCATCTTGTAGATGGTACACACTGCTGCCACAGTGCGTCGGTGGTGGAGGAAGTGAATGATTGTAGATGGGGTGCCAATCAAGCGGGCTGCTTTATCCTGGATGGTGTCGAGCTTCTTGAGTGTTTTTGGAGCTGCACGCAGCCAGGCAAGTGGACAGTATTCCATCACACTCCTGACTTGTGCCTTGTAGATGGTGGACAGGCTTTGGGGAGTCAGGAGGTGAGTTACTCGCCACAGGATTCCTAGCCTCCGACCTCCTCATAGCCACGGTATTTATATGGCTACTCCAGTTCAGTTTCTGGTCAATGGTAGCCCCTCGGATGTTGATAGTGGGGGATTCAGCAATGGTAATGCTGTTGAATGTCAAGGGGAGATGGTAAGATTCTCTCTTGTTGGAAATGGTCATTGCCTGGCACTTGTGTGGCGCTAATGTTACTTGCCAATTATCAGCCCAAGCCTGGATATTGTCCAGGCCTTGCTGCATTTCTACATGGACTGCTTAAATATCTGAGGAGTCGCAAATAGTGCTGAAGATTGTGCAATCATCAGCGAACATCCCCACTTCCGACCTTATGATAGAAGGAAGGTCATTGATCAAGCAGCTGAAGATGGTTGGGCCTAGGACACTACCCTGAGGAACTACTGCGGTGATGTCCTGGAGCTCAGATGATTGACCGGCAACAACCACAACCATCTTCCTTTGCGCTTGGTATGACTCCAGCCAGCGGAGGGTTTTCCCCAATTCCCATTGACCTCAGTTTTGTGAGGGCTCCTTGATGCCATACTCGGTCAAATGCTGCCTTGATGTCATGGGCAGTCACTCTCACCTCACCTCTTGAGTTCAGCTCTTTTGTCCATGTTTGAACCAAGGCTGTAGTGAGGTCAGGAGCTGAGCGGCCCTGGTGGAACCCAAACTGAGCGTCACTAAGCAGGTTATTGCTAAGCAAGTGCCGCTTGATGGCACTGTTGATGACACCTTCCATCACTTTACTGATGATTGTGAGTAGGCTGAAGGGGCGGTAATTGGCCGGGTTGGACTTGTCCTGCTTTTTGTGTACAGGATATACCTGGGCAATTTTCCACATTGCAGGTTAGATGCCAGTGTTGTAGCTGTACTGGAACAGCTTGGCTAGGGGCGTGGCAAGTTCTGGAGCACAGGTCTTCAGTACTATTGCCGGAATATTGTCAGGGCCCATAGCTTTTGCAGTATCAAGTGCCTTCAGTCGTTTCTTGATATCACGCGGAGTGAATCGAATTGGCTGAAGTCTGGCATCTATGATGCTGGGGACTTCAGGAGGAGGCCAAGATGCATCATCAACTCGGCACTTCTGGCTGAAGATTGTTGCAAATGCTTCGGCCTTATCTTTCGCACTGATGTGCTGGGCTCCCCCATCATTGAGGATGGGGATATTTGTGGAGCCACCTCCTCCAGCTGGTTGTTTAATTGTCCACCTCCATGCGGGGCTGGATGAGGCAGGACTGCAGAGCTTAGATCTGATCCGTTGGTTATGGGATTGCTTCGCTCTGTCTGTCGCATGCTGCTTATGCAGTCTGGCACGCAGATAGTCCTGTGTTGCAGCTTCACCAGGTTGACACCTCATTTTGAGGTATGCCTGGTGCTGCTCCTGGCATGCTCTCCTGCACTCTTCATTGAACCAGGGTTGGTCTCCTGGCTTGATGGTAATGGCAGAGTGGGGGATATGCCGGTCCATGAGATTACAGATTGTGGTTAAGTACAATTCTGCTGCTGCCAATGGCCCACAGCACCTCATGGATGCCCAGTTTTGCATTGCTAGATCTGTTCGAAATCTATTCCATTTAGCACGGTGGCAGTGCCACACAATACGATGGAGGGTATCCTCAATGTGAAGGCGGGACTTCGTCTCCACAAGGACTGTGCGGTGGTCACTCCTACCAATACTGTCATGGACAGATGCATCTGCGGCAGGCAGATTGGTGAGGACGAGGTCAAGTATGTTTTCCCCTCTTGTTGGTTCCCTCACCACCTGCCGCATACCCAGACTAGCAAGTATGTCCTTTAGGACTCGGCCAGCTCGGTCAGTAGTGGTGCTACCGAGCCACTCTTGGTGATGGACATTGAAGTCCCCCACTCAGAGTACATTTTGTGCCCTCGCCATCCTCAGTGCTTCCTCCAAGTGGTGTTCAACATGGAGGAGTACTGACTCATCAGCTGAGGGAGGGCGGTAGGTGGTAATCAGCAGGAGGCTTCCTTAGCCATGTTTGATCTGATGCCATGAGACTTCATGGGGTCCAGAGTCGACGTTGAGGACTCCCAGGGCAACTCCCTCCCTACTGTATACCACTGTGCCACCACCTCTGCTGGGTCTGTCCTGCCGGTGGGACAGGACATACCCGGGGATGGTGATGGCAGTGTCTGGGACATTGTCTGTCAGGTATGATTCCTTGAGTATGACTATGTCAGGCTGTTGCTTGACTAGTCTGTGAGACAGCTCTCCCAACTTTGGCACAAGCCCCCCAGACGTTAGTAAGGAGGACTTTGCAGGGTCGACAGGGCTGGGTTTGCCGTTGTCGTTTCCGGTGCCTAGGTCGATGCCGGGTGGTCCTTCCGGTTTCATTCCTTTTTATTGACTTCGTAGCGGTTAGATACAACCGAGTGGCTTGCTAGGCCATTTCAGAGGGCATGTAAGAGTCAACCACATTGCTGTGGGTCTGGAGTCATGTAGGCCAGACCAGGTAAGGTCAGCAGATTTCCTTCCCTAAAGGACATTAGTGAACCAGATGGGTTTTTACAACAATCGACAGTGATTTCATGGCCATCATGAGACTAGCTTTTAATTCCAAATTTTTATTAATTGAGTTCAAATTCCACTTTCTGCTGTGGTGGGATTTGAACCCATGTCCCCAGAGCAATACCCTGGGTCTCTGGGTTACTAGTCCAGTGACTTGGGGAAAGATGTTTACAAGGAAGTGACAGGTCAAGATTTATAAGGGTCAGGAGGCTTGACTCTTGTGACATTGCTTTTGGTCTTGCTTTGGACAGTGAGTTGGTGATATGGACAGTGTTAAAAAAGACAATTGGAGAAAATTTGCCAAGGGAGCAAACCCCAACTCATAAATTGACATCCAATCTCTCTACACCTCCATCCCCCACCAGGACGGTTTGAGAGCTCCCCGCTTCTTCCTTGACCAGACGCCCAACCAGTTCCCATCCACCACCACCCTCCTCCGCCTGGGTGAACTTGTTCTCACATTGAACAACATCTGCTTCATCTCCACTCACTCCCTTCAAATAAAAGGTGTTGCTATGGGTACACTCATGGGTCCTAGTTATGTCTTTTTGTGGGGTATGTCGAACATTCCTTGTTCCAGTCCTACTCAGGCACCATCCTCCAATTCTGTTTCCAGTATACTGATGACTGTATCGGTGCCGTTTCCTGCTCTCATCCTGAACTGGAAAACGTCATCAATTTTGCTTCCAATTTCGACCCTTCTCTCGCTGTTACATGGTCCATCTCTGACATTTCCCTTCCCTTCCTCGATCTCTTTTCTCCGTCTCTGGGGATAGACAGTCCACTAATATTCATTATAAGCCCACCGATTCCCACCTCGAGTACAATTCCTCACATCCTGCTGCCTTTAAGGACTCATTTCATTCTCCCAATTTCTTCTTCGAAGCATCTGTTCTGATGAGGCAACCGTCCATAACAGAGCTTCCCTTATTTCTTCCTTTTTCCTCAACTGCGGATTCCCCCGCATTGTGGTTGACAGGGCCCTCAACCATGTCTGACCCATTTCCCACATTTCTGCCCTCACCCCTTCCTCTCAGAACCACGAAAGGGTTCCCCTTGTCCTCACTTTCCACTCCACCAGTGTCCATACCCAAAGGATCATCCTCTGCCATTTCCACCACCTTCAGCATGATACCACCACCAAACACATCTTCCCCTCCTCTGTCAGCATTCCAAAGGAATTGTTCCCTCCGCGACACCCTGGTTCACTCCTCCATTACCCCCGACACCTCGTCACCTTCCCATGCAATCGCAAGAGGTATAATACCTGCCCTTTTACCTCCTCTCTCTTCTCCATCCAAGGCCCCAAACACTCCTTTCAGGTGAAGCAGCGATTTACTTGTACTTCTTTCAATTTAGTATACTGTATTTGCTGCTCACAATGCAGTCTCCTCTACACTGGGGAGAGCAAATGCAGATTGGGCGACCGCTTTGCGGACCACTTCTGCTCAGTCCGAAAGCGTGACCCCGAGCTTCCAGTGGCTAGCCACTTCAACACACCCCTTTGTTCTCATGCCCACATTTCTGTCCTTGGCTTTCTGCAATGCTCCAGTGAACATCAACGCAAGCTCGAGGAACAGAGTGGAACTAGTAAACAGTACACTCCTCCCGTCTCGGTTGTAACATGATGGAAGGTCACAGACCTGAAACGTTAAGTTTCTCTCTCCACAGATGCTGTTAGACCTGCTATATATTTCTAGCACTTTCTGTTTTTATGTTGCAACAGCCTTCTGGACTGAACATTGAGTTCAATAATTTTAACAAGGGGACTCCTGGCGTGAACAGTACAGGCGAAAAGACCGAAAACAATAAGATGCTATACCAGAGGGGGTATAGAGAGAGAGAGGCACTTTTTTCTAGATACATGAAAGATGATGGGCCGCAGAACCTCCCCTCATCGTTAATTGTAATGTACCCTTAGCACCGAATCGCAGGTAAAGACCCAGTGGCTCTGGGGAAGGGAAAGCCAACCAGAACCATTCAGTCCGGAGGTCTAATAATGACATGAAAGTACCCCACTTGGAGTACTGTGAGCAGTTCTGGGCACCACACCTTAGGAAGGATATATTGGCCTAGGACCTGTCATAGCCGCTAAGCGCATTGCACTTTTGAACTACAAGAAAGCCCCCAGCGATTTAACATCCGCAGCACTTAAAGCAGCCAGAAGTACTGCACAAAGAACAGCTAGGCGTTGCGCAAACGACTACTGGCAACACCTATGCAGTCATATTCAGCTGGCCTCAGACACTGGAAACATCAGAGGAATGTATGATGGCATGAAGAGAGCTCTTGGGCCAACCATCAAGAAGATCACCCCCCTCAAATCTAAATCGGGGGACATAATCACTGACCAATGCAAACAGATGGACCGCTGGGTTGAGCACTACCTAGAACTGTACTCCAGGGAGAATGCTGTCACTGAGACTGCCCTCAATGCAGCCCAGCCTCTACCAGTCATGGATGAGCTGGACATACAGCCAACCAAATCGGAACTCAGTGATGCCATTGATTCCCTAGCCAGCGGAAAAGCCCCTGGGAAGGACAGCATTACCCCTGAAATAATCAAGAGTGCCAAGCCTGCTATACTCTCAGCACTACATGAACTGCTATGCCTGTGCTGGGACGAGGGAGCAGTACCCCAGGACATGCGCGATGCCAACATCATCACCCTCTATAAAAACAAAGGTGACCGCGGTGACTGCAACAACTACCGTGGAATCTCCCTGCTCAGCATAGTGGGGAAAGTCTTTGCTCGAGTCGCTCTGAACAGGCTCCAGAAGCTGGCCGAGCGCGTCTACCCTGAGGCACAGTGTGGCTTTCGTGCAGAGAGATCGACTATTGACATGCTGGTCTCCCTTCGTCAGATACAGGAGAAATGCCGTGAACAACAGATGCCCCTCTACATTGCTTTCATTGATCTCACCAAAGCCTTTGACCTCGTCAGCAGACGTGGTCTCTTCAGACTACTAGAAAAGATCGGATGTCCACCAAAGCTACTAAGTATCATCACCTCATTCCATGACAATATGAAAGGCACAATTCAACATGGTGGCTCCTCATCAGAGCCCTTTCCTATCCTGAGTGGTGTGAAACAGGGCTGTGTTCTCGCACCCACACTTTTTGGGATTTTCTTCTCCCTGCTGCTTTCACATGCGTTCAAATCCTCTGAAGAAGGAATTTTCCTCCACACAAGATCAGGGGGCAGGTTGTTCAACCTTGCCCGTCTAAGAGCGAAGTCCAAAGTACGGAAAGTCCTCATCAGAGAACTCCTCTTTGCTGACGATGCTGCTTTAACATCTCACACTGAAGAATGCCTGCAGAGTCTCATCGACAGGTTTGCGTCTGCCTGCAATGAATTTGGCCTAACCATCAGCCTCAAGAAAACGAACATCATGGGGCAGGATGTCAGAAATGCTCCATCCATCAATATTGGCGACCACGCTCTGGAAGTGGTTCAAGAGTTCACCTACCTAGGCTCAACTATCACCAGTAACCTGTCTCTAGATGCAGAAATCAACAAGCGCATGTGTAAGGCTTCCACTGCTATGTCCAGACTGGACAATAGAGTGTGGGAAAATGGCGCACTGACACGGAACACAAAAGTCCGAGTGTATCAGGCCTGTGTCCTCAGTACCTTGCTCTACGGCAGCGAGGCCTGGACAACGTATGCCAGCCAAGAGCGACGTCTCAATTCATTCCATCTTCGCTGCCTTCGGAGAATACTTGGCATCAGGTGGCAGGACTATATCTCCAACACAGAAGTCCTTGAAGCGGCCAACACCCCCAGCTTATACACACTACTGAGTCAGCGGCGCTTGAGATGGCTTGGCCATGTGAGCCGCATGGAAGATGGCAGGATCCCCAAAGACACATTGTACAGCGAGCTCGCCACTGGTATCAGACCCACCGGCCGTCCATGTCTCCGTTATAAAGACGTCTGCAAACGTGACATGAAATCGTGTGACATTGATCACAAGTCGTGGGAGTCAGTTGCCAGCATTCGCCAGAGCTGGCGGGCAGCCATAAAGACAGGGCTAAATTGTGGCGAGTCGAAGAGACTTAGTAGTTGGCAGGAAAAAAGACAGAGGCGCAAGGGGAGAGCCAACTGTGCAACAGCCCCAACAAACAAATTTCTCTGCAGCACCTGTGGAAGAGCCTGTCACTCCAGAATTGGCCTTTATAGCCACTCCAGGCGCTGCTTCACAAACCACTGACCACCTCCAGGCGCGTATCCATTGTCTCTCGAGATAAGGAGGCCCAAAAGAAAGAAGAATTGGCCTAGGAGGGAGTGCAACGTAGGTTTACAAGAATAATACCTGGACTACAAGGGTTAAGTTACAAGGAGAGATTATATAAATTAGGCCTGTTTTTGCTAGAATTTAGAAGGTTAAGGCGTGATCTGATTGAAGTCTTCAAAATATTAACAGGAAAAGACAGGCTAGATAAAGATAAACTATTTCCACTGGTTGGAGATTCTAAAACTAGGGGGTAGTGTCTAAAAATTAGGAGCAGACCGTTCAGGAGAGATGTTAAGAAGCATTTCTTCACACAAAGGGTGGTAGAGGTTTGGAACTCTCTCCCACAAACAGCAGTTGAAGCTAGAACAGTTGTTAATTTTAAATCTGAGATAGACAGATTTTTGTGAAGCAAAGATATTAAGGGATATGTGCCAAAGGCAGGTATATGGAGTTAGGCCCCGGATCAGCCATGATCTCATTGAATGGCTGGACAGGCTCGAGGGGCTGAATGGCCTACTCCTGTTCCTATCTTCCTATGCTCCTATACATAAACAGCGAAAGGGCCTGGGGGAGGAGAGGCTGGCAGGCGGTGCCCAGCCTGTGAACCACTATAACCGGCTTCCTCCATTCCTTCACAAACGCAAACAATAAATAAACACAGGGTGGAAGCGGTGCCACTCACTATTCGCCAAGATCCAGGGGATCCGCGACACGAAAATCTCGAAGCTCTTTCTGGAAGGAGCCGCCGCCATGTTGTAACTGCCGCCTAGCACTGACCTCTGAACTCTGACCCGCCGCCGCTCTGGCATCAAAATTAAAGGATTAAGGCTTTTAAAATCGGCTGAATGTTGTCGTATAACTCACTGTAAAACACGCGGTGTCGGTTAAAACCGAGTAGCGGTTAAATGTGATCTGGCAGTTGTTGTTGTTGTTGCCGAGCGGCGGGAGATGGCGGCCGGCCGCCTGGAGCAGGGCGAAGATGCTTTTAGGAGGCTCTTCAAATATTACAAGAGGCGCAAACCCCCGCCCGACCTCTCGACAATCGTCGACTTTTCCAGAGCCCAGCAGAACTGTAAAGTAGGTGTTTGAACGTGGCTTATGAAATGTTTCGTGAGGAAAAGAACTTGCATTTATTAGAAACACCTTTTCATCCCCCTCCCTCAAAGCCTGTGAAGTACTTTTTGAAGTGTAGTCACTTGTTGCAGGTGTCGATCGTGAGGTGAAAGATTGCTTCAGTCGTCCAATTACTAAATACTACTGAATGGAATGCACCTTGCTAATTTTGGCACTACATTATAAGTCATTTGGGTTCAAACTTTTCATGCCCCACTGCCTTTCACCACCTCAGCATATCCCAAAGCGCTTTACAGCCAATTAAGTACTTTTTGAAGTGTATTCATTGTTGTAATGTAGGTAAGAAATGGGAGCAATAGTAGACCGCACATGCCATCAAACCTACTCCGCCATTCAGGACGATCGTGGCTGATCTTCGCCTTCAACTCCACTTTCCCACCTGCTCCCCCTATCCCTTGATTCCCTGAGAGATCAAAAATCTGTCTATCTCAGCCTTAAATATATTTAACGACTGAGCATCCACAATGCTCTGGCATAGAGAATTCAAAAGATCCACAATCCTTTTGAGTGAATAAATTTCTCCTCAACTCAGCCTAAATGATCAGCCCCTTATCCTGAGACTGTGCCCCAGTCAGGGGAAATAATCTCTTGTCAAGCCCCTTCCGAAGAAGGGTCACTGACCTGAAACGTTAACTCTGCTTCTCTTTCCACAGATGCTGCCAGACCTGCTGAGTGATTCCAGCATTTCTTGTTTTTGTTTCAGATTTCCAGCATCCGCAGTATTTTGCTTTTATCCCTTCAGAATCTTGTATGTTTGTATGAGAGCACCTCTCATTCTTCTAAACTCTCATCATTGGACAGCCCTCTCATCCCAGAGACCAATCTAGTAAACCTTCCCTGTACCACCTCCAATGCAAGTTTATACTTCCTTAGATATGTAAACCAAAACTGTGCCAAGTACTCCAAGTGTGGTCTCACTAAAGCCCTATACAATTGTAACAAGACTTCCTTATTCTTGTACTCCAATCCGCTTGCAATAAAGGCCAACATACATTTGCCTTAAATTTAAAAAAAAGTGCTGGAAATACTCAGCAGGTCTGGCAGCATCGTGGGTCATGGCAGGCTGCTCCCGCAAGTATTTTCCAGGCCTCCCCACCACCATCCATAGCATCAAGGGCCTGGTAAAATCCAGCCCTCTGTCTCTGTTTCTCATGACTTGTAATCACTGCACTTTAGGAAAGATGCGATTGCACTAGAGAGGGTACAGAGGAGATTTACGACTGGATTGGAGAATTTTAGTTATGAGGAAAGTTTGGATAGGATAGGGTTGTTTTCTTTGGAACAGAGGAGGCTGAGGGAGACGTTACTGAAGTGTATAAAATTATGAGGGGTCTAAATAGAGTGGATAGGAAGGCCCTATTCCCCTTGTTTATAGCCATGGAGAATAAATTTAAGGGAAGAGGTAGGAGATTTAGAGAGGGGATTCGAGGGGAAGTTTTTTCACCTAGAAGGTGGTGGGGATCTGGAGGGCGGCGCAGTGGTTAGCACCGCAGCCTCGCAGCTCCAGGGACCCGGGTTCAATTCTGGGTACTGCCTGTGCGGAGTTTGTAAGTTCTCCCTGTGACCGCGTGGGTTTTTGCCATGTGCTCCGGTTTCCTCCCACAGCCAGACTTGTAGGTGATAGGTAAATTGGCCATTGTAAATTGCCCCTAGTGTAGGTAGGGAATATGGGATTACTGTAGGGTTAGTATAAATGGGTGGTTGTTGGTCGGCACAGATTCGGTGGGCCGAAGGGCCTGTTTCAGTGCTGTATCAATAAATAAATAAGAAGAAGCAGAAGCATTTCATGTCAGTGACCTTTCATCAGGAACTGGCAAAGTTAGAAATGTAATAGGTTTTAAGCAAATAAAGTGGGGGTGGGGTAAAAGGGAAGGTGTTGATAGGACAGAGGGTCAGAGAGAATAACTGACAAGGAGGTCATGGGGCAAAGGCAAAGAATGTGTTAATGGTGTAGTGAATGACAAAGCATTAGTGCAGAGAGGGTTTTAAATGACTAATGAAAGCCCTAACCAAAAGTACAAACATGAAAAAAAACTGGGCAGGCACATGGTTAAAATAATTGAATGATGAAACTAAAATAAAATAAAATAAAACTAGAAATAAAAAAGGGAGGCCAGTCATGCTCTGAAATTATTGAACTCAGTGTTCAGTCCAGTAGTCTGTAGCATGCCTAATAGGTAAATGAAGTGCTGTTCCTTGAGCTTGTGTTGATGTTCACTGGAACACTGCAGCAAGCCAAGGACAGAGATGTGGGCATGAGAGCATGGAGGTGTATTGAAATGGCAAGCGACGGGAAGCTCGGGGTCGTGTTTTCGGACTGAGTGGAGGTGTTCCGCAAAGCGGTCACCCAGTCTGCGTTTGGTCTCCCCAATGTAGAGGAGACATTGAACAACTTCTCCTTCAACTCCACACACTTCCTTCAAGTAAAAGGTGTTGCTATGGGTACCCACATTTGTCCTAGTTATGCCTGTCTTTTGGTGGGATATGTCGAACATTCCTTGTTCCAGTCCTACTCAGGCCCTCTCCCCAACTCTTTTTCTGGTACATTGATGACTGTATCGGTGCCGTTTCCTGCTCCCGCCCCGAACTGGAAAACTTTATCAGCTTTGCTTCTAATTTCCACCCTTCTCTAATCTTTACATGGTCCATCTCCGACACTTCCCTTCCTCGATTTCTCTATCTCCATCTTTGGGGATAGGCTGTCTACTAATATCCATTATAAGCCCATCGACTCCCACAGCTACCTCGACTACACTTCTTCACACCCTACCTCCTGTAAGGACTCCATTCCATTCTCCCAGTTTCTCTGTCTCCGACACATCTGCTGTGATGATGCTACCTTCCACGACAGCACTTCTGATATGTCTTCCTTTTTCCTCAACCGTGGATTCCCCCCCACTGTGGTTGACATGGCCCTCAACCGTCTCTGGCTCATTTCCCGCACCTCTACCCTCACCCCTTCCCCTCCCTCCCAGAACCGCGACAGGGTTCCCCTTGTCCTCACTTTCCACCCCATCAGCCTCCACATCCAAAGGATCATCCTCCGCCATTTCTGCCAGCTCCAGCGTGATGCTCCCTTCCCCTGTCAGCATTCCAAAGGGATCGTTCCCTCTGTAAAAGAGACAAATGAAATTCCTGTCAAAGAACAAAGAAAATTACAGCACAGGAACAGGCCCTTCGGCCCTCCAAGCCTGTGCCGATCCAGATCCTCTATCTAAACATGTCGCCTATTTTCTAAGGGTCTGTATCTCTTTGCTTCCTGCCCATTCATGTATCTGTCTAGATACATCTTAAAAGACGCTATCGTGCCCGCGTCTACCACCTCCGCTGGCAACGCGTTCCAGGCACCCACCACCCTCTGTGTAAAGAACTTTCCACGCATATCCCCCCCTAAACTTTTCCCCTCTCACTTTGAACTCGTGACCCCTAGTAATTGAATCCCCCACTCTGGGAAAAAGCTTCTTGCTATCCACCCTGTCTATACCTCTCATGATTTTGTACACCTCAATCAGGTCCCCCCTCAACCTCCGTCTTTCTAATGAAAATAATCCTAATCTACTCCATACCAGGCAAATCCTGGTGAACCTCCTCTGCACCCTCCAAAGCATCTACATTCTTTTGGTAATGTGGCGACCAGAACTGCATGCAGTATTCCAAATGTGGCCGAACCAAAGTCTTATACAACTGTAACATGACCTGCCAACCCTTGTACTCAATACCCCGTCCGATGAAGGAAAGCATGCCGTATGCCTTCTTGACCACTCTATTGACCTGCGTTGCCACCTTCAGGGAACAATGGACCTGAACACCCAAATCTCTCTGTACATCAATTTTCCCCAGGACTTTTCCATTTACTGTATAGTTCACTCTTGAATTGGATTTTCCAAAATGCATCACCTCGCATTTGCCCTAATTGAACTCCATCTGCCATTTCTCTGCCCAACTCTCCAATCTATCTATATTCTGCTGTATTCTCTGAAAGTCCCCTTCACTATCTGCTACTCCACCAATCTTAGTGTCGTCTGCAAACTTGCTAATCAGACCATCTATACTTTCCTCCAAATCATTTATGTATATCACAAACAACAGTGGTCCCAGCACGGATCCCTGTGGAACACCACTGGTCACACGTCTCCATTTTGAGAAACTCCCTTCCACTGCTACTCTCTGTCTCCTGTTGCCCAGCCAGTTCTTTATCCATCTAGCTAGTACACCCTGGACCCCATGCGACTTCACTTTCTCCATCAGCCTACCATGGGGAACCTTATCAAACGCCTTACTGAAGTCCATGTATATGACATCTACAGCCCTTCCCTCATCAATCAACTTTGTCACTTCCTCAAAGAATTCTATTAAGTTGGTAAGACATGACCTTCCCTGCACAAAACCATGTTGCCTATCACTGATAAGCCCATTTTCTTCCAAATGGGAATAGATCCTATCCCTCAGTATCTTGTCCAGCAGCTTCCCTACCACTGACGTCAGGCTCACCGGTCTATAATTACCTGGATTTTTCCTGCTACCCTTCTTAAACAAGGGGACAACATTAGCAATTCTCCAGTCCTCCAGGACCTCACCCGTGTTTAAGGATGCTGCAAAGATATCTGTTAAGGCCCCAGCTATTTCCTCTCTCGCTTCCCTCAGTAACCTGGGATAGATCCCATCCGGACCTGGGGACTTGTCCACCTTAATGCCTTTTAGAATACCCAACACTTCCTCTCTCCTTATGCCGACTTGACCTAGAGTAATCAAACATCTGTCCCTAACCTGAACATCCGTCATGTCCCTCTCCTCGGTGAATACCGATGCAAAGTACTCGTTTAGAATCTCACCCATTTTCTCTGACTCCACGCATAACTTTCCTCCTGTCGGATAGAAGAGCAGAATTTCTTCCATTTGCCTTCCTAATTGCTTGCTGTACCCGCATGCCAACTTTCTCTGTTCCGTTTACAAGTACACCCAAGTCCCTCTGAACATCAACGTTTAGAAGTTTCACACCTTTTAAAAAATATTCTGCTTTTCTGTTCTTACTACAGAAACAAATAACCTTACACTTCCCCACATTATCCTGCATCTACAACCTTGTCTTCCACTCACTTAACCTGTATATATCTCTTTGCAGCCTCTTTATGTCCTCCTTACAGCTTACATTCCCACCGAGCTTTGTATCATCAGCAAGCTTAGATAGAGACAGAGAGTAATGTATCTGAGTCATTAATATAAATTGTCAACAGCTGAGGCCCCAGCATTGATTCTTGCAGCACGCCACTAGTTACAGCCTGCCAACTTGAAAATGCCCCGTTTATCCCTACCCTTTGCTTCATATCTGTTAACCAATCCTAATATATTACCCCAACTCCATGCATCTTGCATATTAACCTTTTGTGTGGCCCTTATTGAATGCCTTTTTGGAAATCCAGGTATACTACATCTACTGGTTCTCCATTATCTACCCTACCAGTTACATCCTCAAAAAACTCTTATAAATTTGCCAAACACTATTTCCCTTTTGTAAAACCATGTTGGCTTTGTCTGATCATACTATGATTTTCTAAGTTAAGACTTCCTTAATGATAGATTCCAGCACTTCCCATAGGGTATTTGCACACAGCATGCTCCAACAAACAGCAATGTGATAATGAGCAGATAATCTGTTTTTGTAATGTTGATTAAGGGATAACAATTGGCCAGGACATTGGGGAATAACTTCCCTGAAATAATACCCTGGGATCTTTTATGTCTGCCTGTGAGAACATCTCATCTGAAAGGCAGCACCTCCAACAGTGCAGCAGCCCCTCAGTACTGCATTGACATGTCAGCCTTGATTTTTGTGTTTAGGTCCTAGAGTGGGTCTTGAACCCACCAGCTGCTGGTTCATAGGTGAGACTACTACCAGCTGAGCCACACAGCTAAACTTAATGCAGGAAGCATTTACAGACAGCCCAATCCAAAATTGGAGGATTGCTATCCCTAGTCTGTCACCATTACTTGGTTGTAGGAAATTTCTGTTTCTTCTCTTGACATTTGGATATATTTGCATGCTCTCTCTCCATGACATTCACTGGAGCATTCATTTTTGGAGTGCCTGTGTAACTAACTTATTTAACTGTACAATGTTGGACTATTTCTATGGTCAAAGCACTGAAATAAGGTTGTGTTTGTTTCTCTCCCCAAAAGGCAATGAATACTGGGTCAGTTTAAATTTACAAGACTGATTTTTATGAGGGATAGGGATCAGAGGTGAGTGGATGGGATTGGGGTACAGATCAGGCATGATCTAATTGACTGGCAGAACTGGCTTGAGGGGCTGAATGGCAGATTCCTATTCTGCTGTGGAGGTATTAGTTGTTAATTTTTTAACAGTAGCACTACAAACATCCAGAACTGAAGCCATGAATGCTTCCCCAGTTATGTTCCTAATCTATCCACATTTCTGGGTTTGGACCCAGATTGTGAACCTGCTGAAATGAATCATGTTGGTGTTGCCAACTCTAATTGAATGCATTCCTGGACATTTCTTCGCATGATCTCCTCGGTCCAACCATCCATTTCCTCCCCTCCCCACCTCCCCGCATGCCGCCCCCTGCCACCCCCCCCAACCCCCCAGCTCCTGCCTTTGGTCACCTAACACTTCCATTCTCGCGGCACTAGCTTTTAATGGCCAATTGGAAAGTGACTAGACTAGACGTTGCCCAAAATTGGATAATTCTTGACTGCCAATGGTTTTTTTCTTCCCATCTCAAACATATTTATAAAATATAAAATGGATAATGGAAAAAAACACAATTGATGATTTTTCTCTTTGGTTGAATGAGCAATGTCCAGGAGCTTATTCTTCAATTGCTGGAGATTCCAGACCAGTCCTAAAGGGTTTGTCAAATTTAGTTGCTTTACTTGTGTGGGAGTCAGAAGCTGGGAATTCTGTGGCGACTTACTCATCTCTTGACTCCCCAAAGCCTGCCCACCATCTACAAGAAGTGTGATGGAATACTCTCCACTTGCCTGGATGAATTCAGCTCTAACAATGCTCAAGAAGCTCAACACCATACAGGACAAAGCAGCTTGCTTGATCAGCATCCCATCTACCACTTTAAACATTCACTTCTTCCCCATCAACGCACAATGGCAGAAGTAGGTAGCATCGACAGGATACACTGCAGCAACTAGCCGAGGCTCCTTCGACAGCAACTTCCAAGCCTGCGACCTCTACCACTCAGAAGAACTATTGCAGCAGGCGCATGGGAACATCATCACCTGCAAGTTCCCCTTGAAGTCACTCAACATCCTGACTTGGAAATGTATCGCTGTTCCTGGGCTGAAATCCTGGAACTCTCTCCCTAACAGCACTGTGAGTGTACCTACACCACATGGCCTGCAGCTCACCACCACTTTCTCAAGGACAGTTAGGCCACACTCACATCCCAAGAACAAATAATTTTTTAAAAAATGCTGGCTGTTACTTGGCTGAAGTGTGACTAGAATCCCAAGCAGATGCTGATGTTATTTCAGGTTCTATTAGAGTGGCATTTAGCTCAATTTGAAGTCATAGCCCCTACTGTGAGATATATGGGGCAATTTTTCGTTTGATGTCCCAAACACAGCTCAGTAGGACAGTAAGAAAAGCAGAACAAAATTTAGAGTCTTTTATATTCTTCTAGAAATTGAGGTACTTTGAATGCATACTTACAGATTTTCTTTCAACCATAGCCAACATGAGGTAAAACCAAATTCAGTAGTAGCTTTCCAAAGGGCATTGCATAAGTACTTGAAGGAGAAAAAATTATAGGGATATGGGGAAAGAATCAGGGAGTGAAACTAACTGTTTTGCTGTTCAAACAAGCCAATGCAAATTCAGTGAGCCAAATGGTCTCCTTCTGTGTTGTACTATTTGTTTATTTTTTTTGTTCTGCTCTTTTGCAGGACTTCTTTTCGGTGTGAGTTTTTGTATCCATCCGTCATATTGCTGCAAAGTGCATAACTTGACAATTCCACACTCTAACACTCAGACTCACTGCAACCTGCAAAATAAACTTCATCACTTGGAAGAGAATAAATTGTTGAAATTATTGAACCACCATCAATGTTCACTGCATGAGCACTAGGAGCAATTAATGGTCCTCATAAATAAATGATGCACCCTATGTAACTAAAGGCATAACAGAAAATTGACAACATTACATTTATCTGTTTTAATTGTCATATCACATTGGGGCCAATGTGGTATCCTCTAACAACATCACAGGAACTACGACATAGAAATAGGCCATTCGGCCCAATCATTCTGTGTTGGTGTTTAACCTCCATGTGACCAAACATTTACCTACCCTGTTCCCCTATCCCTTCACCTTTTCCTTCATTCATCTATCTAATCTAATCCTGAATGTTCATAAAGTTTCTGCCGCAAACACTAGAAGTGAATTTCACAGCCTCAAATCACTGTGTCAAGAAGTTTCTCTTGCTCTAAACATTTTACATTTAAACTTGTATCTATGGCCCCTCCTTCTAGAACCCTCAACTGCTGGAAACAGTCTGCTTTCATCTATAATGTCCCATCCTTTCATAATTTTAAACACTTCTATAATATCTGCTTGTAATCTGTCTATCAAAAACAGCCACAGAATTTCAGGTCTCTCTTTGTATTTGTTTTTCCTGAGACTAGGTTAAATCCTCGTGAATTCGCACTGTATGCTCTCTTTCAATTGTGTGTATCTCAATACTGCATACAGTACTGAGGTCTTGACGTTTTAACCTGGCTCATCATCAGGCCTGTGTTGACTGAATATTTACATCTACAGGTCTATAATTAAATCCAATATCTTGTACACAAGTCCTGTTCCTCTGCTTTTCTCACAATTATCCATCATAAAATTAATCTTTCTGTTCACCTAAGTTTGTGCTGGTCCCTTCACAGAGCATCAATCAGCAGCTGGACTTTATATAGTGCCTTCAACAAGAACGTTACACAGCTGTATAAAATGTACTGTGTACAGTTCTGTCACCACACTATAGGAAGGATGTGATTGCACTGGAGAGGGTGCAGAGGAGATTCACCAGGATGTTGCCTGAGCTGGAGCATTTCAGCTGTGAAGGGAGACTGAAAAGGCGAGGGTTGTTTTTCTTAGAGCAGAGAAGGCTGAGTAGAGATATGATTGAGGTATACAAAATTATGAGGGGCATTGATAGCTAAGATAGGAAGAAACTTTTTCCCTTAGCGGAGGGTCAGTAACCAGGGAGCATAGATTTAAGGTAAGGAGCAGGAGGTTTAGAAGGGATTTGAGGAAAACGTTTTTCACCCAGAGGGTGGTTGGAATCTGGAACGCACTGCCTCAAGAGGTGGCAGAGGCAGGAACCCTCACAACATTTAAGAAGTATTTAGATGAGCACTTGAAATGCCATAGCATACAAGGCTACGGGCCAAGTGCTGGAAAATGGGATTAGAATAGTTAGGTGCTTGATGGCCACCACAGACACGATGGGCCAAAGGGCCTGTTTCTGTGCTGTATAACTCTATGACTCTAGGAGAGATGGCTGCCAAGCCATGGTGGAAGAATGACTGAAAACATGATCAGAAAGGCAGTTTTGAGGGAGGTTTTGGTAAACAGTGATAGGAGCAGCAAGATGGACAGATACCCAGAGGATAGAGTTGAGAAGGCTTAATGCCATGGCACTATTAGTAGAGAGGATACAAAGGAGGCTAAAGTCCGAGCTGAAGAACATGTGCTGAAATATACGGCTGGAAGGAGTTGCAGAGACTGGATGGGGCAATGCTGTGAAACTATTTGTAAATGAGGATTTGAGTTTGATGCATTATGGTATAAGTAGTTAATGGAAGGTGGGCATGATGGGCAAGCTGGATAGGATGGGAGCACCTGAGTTTTGAATAAGTTGAGGTTTGAGCAGGATGGACCTCAGGAGGTTGGTACTGCTTATGGAGAAGTTGAGTATTAAGGAGGTAACAAATGTGTGGATAAAGGTTTCTGAGAGGTGCAGGGTGGATCAAAATTTAGGTGGCCTATAGATGTACAGTGGATAAACGTTTGGTGATACTGAGGTGCAGTGTGGATAAATGTGTTGAAGATGGTGAGGTGCAGTGTGGTTAAAGGTGTCAGTGATGGTGAGGTGCAGTGTGGATAAAGGTGTCAGTGATGGTGAGGTGCAGTGTGGATAAAGGTGTCAGTGATGGTGAGGTGCAGTGTGGTTAAAGGTGTCAGTGATGTTGAGGTGCAGTGTGGATAAAGGTGTCAGTGATGTTGAGGTGCAGTGTGGTTAAAGGTGTCAGTGATGGTGAGGTGCAGTGTGGTTAAAGGTGTCAGTGATGTTGAGGTGCAGTGTGGATAAAGGTGTCAGTGATGTTGAGGTGCAGTGTGGTTAAAGGTGTCAGTGATGGTGAGGTGCAGTGTGGATAAAGGTGTCAGTGATGGTGAGGTGCAGTGTGGATAAAGGTGTCAGTGATGGTGAGGTGCAGTGTGGTTAAAGGTGTCAGTGATGGTGAGGTGCAGTGTGGATAAAGGTGTCAGTGATGGTGAGGTTCTTTTTTTTCTTTCTTTCTTTTGGGCCTCCTTATCTCGAGAGACAATGGATACGCGCCTGGAGGTGGTCAGTGGTTTGTGAAGCAGCGCCTGGAGTGGCTATAAAGGCCAATTCTGGAGTAACAGGCTCTTCCACAGGTGCTGCAGAGAAATTTGTTTGTTGGGGCTGTTGCACAGTTGGCTCTCCCCTTGCGCCTCTGTCTTTTTTCCTGCCAACTACTAAGTCTCTTCGACTCGCCACAATTTAGCCCTGTCTTTATGGCTGCCCGCCAGCTCTGGCGAATGCTGGCAACTGACTCCCACGACTTGTGATCAATGTCACACGATTTCATGTCGCGTTTGCAGACGTCTTTATAACGGAGACATGGACGGCCGGTGGGTCTGATACCAGTGGCGAGCTCGCTGTACAATGTGTCTTTGGGGATCCTGCCATCTTCCATGCGGCTCACATGGCCAAGCCATCTCAAGCGCCGCTGACTCAGTAGTGTGTATAAGCTGGGGATGTTGGCCGCTTCAAGGACTTCTGTGTTGGAGATATAGTCCTGCCACCTGATGCCAAGTATTCTCCGAAGGCAGCGAAGATGGAATGAATGGTGAGGTGCAATGTGGATAAAGGTGTCAGTGGTGGTGAGGTGCAGTGTGGTTAAAGGTGTCAGTGATGGTGAGGTGCAGTGTGGATAAAGGTGTCCATGATGGTGAGGTGCAGTGTGGATAAAGGTGTCAGTGATGGTGAGGTGCAGTGTGGTTAAAGGTGTCCGTGATGGTGAGGTGCAGTGTGGATAAAGGTGTCCATGATGGTGAGGTGCAGTGTGGATAAAGGTGTCAGTGATGGTGAGGTGCAGTGTGGATAAAGGTGTCAGTGATGGTGAGGTGCAGTGTGGTTAAAGGTGTCCGTGATGGTGAGGTGCAGTGTGGTTAAAGGTGTTGCTAGTTGATGATTTGAAGTCAGATGCAGGCTGCATTGAAGAAGTGGAAAGAAGTGAGCTTGGTGGTGAGATGCGCTGTTTGAAGCTTCCCTTGGAATCGAGCAAGAAGTTTGTGCACTCTGGTTTAGCCTAGGAAAGCAGCCCAGGGAGAATATAAAGTTTTTGACAGGGACCAATGTTCAATGGAAGGTAGTTTGGCTCGTCATGACTCTCTGACACAGTGGTTGTGAGATAGAACTGGAAGTTATCAGCATACATTTGGAAAAGACCACGTCGACAGATAATGTCATCATGATGCGATGTTTGTTTCTTTCTTCTTAAGATGTGGACATTGATAACTCAGCTGAGTTTATTGGTCATTGGTAGTCGCTTTGTGCAGGTGGTCTTGGGCCGATTCTTTAATCCACTGCAGTCCTTGTGATAAAGGTGCTCTCATGATGGTGTTGATTGGAAATCTCAGAGACAGTGAAGGAACAGCAGCATATGTCCAAGGCAGTATGATGTGTTACTTGGAGGGGTTGATGATGCTCCTCTTGTCCTTCTCAGTGGCAAAGGTTGCAGTGGAACGAGGTGAGGTCGAAGTAACCTTAGTGAGTTGCTCGGACTAACAAATCAAATAAGCTGCTCAGTGCAGGATAGTGTTGAGCTTCAAGTGTTTTTGTGGCCACATCCTGGGTCAAAATTCTGGAACTGTCTCCCCAACAGCACTGTGGGTATACCTACACCAGATGGACAACACCTTCTCAAGGGCAATTAGGGATGGGCAACAAATGCTGGCCTTGCCAGCGATACTCACATCCAGTGAACGAATAATTAAATTCCGTCCAGGATAGTGATGAGTAAATGCATCACACTTCAGACTTGAACCTTGTAGTTTGTGAAGAAGCTTTCAGAGATCAGGAAGTGAGTATTTATAATCCTGACTATATATGTCACTAAACACTTCTGATCTTATCAACTTTCACTGAATGTTTCAAAACATGAAATAGTTTGCGAAAGCATAGTGTCAGGGCTAAATTGTGGCGAGTCGAAGAGACTTAGTAATTGGCAGGAAAAAAGACAGAGGCGCAAGGGGAGAGCCAACTGTGCAACAGCCCCAACAAACAAATTTCTCTGCAGCACCTGTGGAAGAGCCTGTCACTCCAGAATTGGCCTTTATAGCCACTCCAGGCGCTGCTTCACAAACCACTGACCACCTCCAGGCGCGTATCCATTGTCTCTCGAGATAAGGAGGCCCAAAAGAAAGAAAAGTGTTCTTAATAGAAATGTGTCTGCTGGGATCAGTGTTCTGAAGCAGTAACCTCTCTTAGTTTGCTCCAGCAGTTGACCTAAATTCTGTAAGCAATTTTTCAATAGGAACCTAATACATCACTTATCACTTTCTATATCAATCTGTGTAGTTGGACAGGTGGCCAAAGGTTATTGAGAACATGGATTGTGTCTTCTGTTTGGTTTGCCTATTCCCTGTTTTTTGCAGTGAGTTTAAAACAATGTAGCTTCTCCATGTAAGGTTCCAATATATAGCTACGACAACCTCTGATAAATATAGTTACTAGGGGTTTCTTTTCAAATGGAAAAACATTCCACTTCATCTCTCTAAATGCTCTTCAGTTGTATCTTCCTTTTGATGCACCTCTCAAAGGCTCTGTTCTTAAGTCTGGCTACTAGCTGCTGTTAGGTGAGTTAGAATCTTCTACTTCCTGACAGAATGGCATTCTTCCACTTTATCTAAATGTTAAGGACCAAGTATGCAATCATGCTTCATTAATTTCCTACTTATTAGCAATTATATACCATTGTATGTGAACAAAGAAAAAGGTGCTAAATGGATGGTGTTAACTAGGATCAGAAAATGTCACTCACTGGGGGCTGGATTCCAGATCTGAACAACAATCTAGGGAGGCAGCAACAGCTCAACAACTTGCAATTAATGATTATCATTTCAATCCCAATTTTTCATTTACCCTCTGCTGCATCTGCTCCTTTGTGTCCTGCTGTTTTCCCTCCAACTTGTACCAGGGGTTTTCATGAGACAAAACAATCAGTGAAGTAAGTTACTTGAGCCAAGTAAAAGTGAATTTAAGCAACTGTCAAACAGGTCTTTTTCAAGCATTCTTTGGCCCACGGAGCAGCCTCCCTGCAGCAATGACGCTTCCTGCCCTCACCAGCCCCCCATCCCCCGCCACCATTGCTGGGGTCTGCCTGATTGGCCCCGGCTCCCCCATTCCCCACTTAACTGGTTGCAAGGGTGCCATGCATCGCTGCAATCCTCTTCCTCCAGGTGCAGCCCCAGCAGTGGCCACCACAACCAGTGGCACTGCCGAGCTGCTGGTCCTCTGATTGCCCGGCAGCTCTTGGGGGCGGGCGGTCATCTGACAAGATGCGGCCACCACCAGGACTAAGTTCGTCCCAGGTAACCAGAAACCTCACAGACAAAAGATATTCATGCCATTTGTCTTTTTAAGCCTCCCTGGGGGTTGAAAGGATGATCTTAATGCATTATGCCTGCCAGTCTTTTTGTAATTAAACTAATTTTAAAAAGCTTCATCTAGAATCTCTCTTGAGTAATCTCTATTAAAATAAAATGATCTGCTTTAGGAGAGTTTTCGGTTTTAAGAGTGGAATTTGCTTTCATTATCTCTTTTCTCTTTTGGATAAAGTTACTGTGAAGACTTAATTCTTTGTTGATTTGATTAGTTTAAATAGTGAGCACTGATCTAAATTGGAGGTTCAGCAGAGGAGATATGGCAGGTTGAGCTAAACATGCAATATCATGGGTTAATGATCATATCTATATTTGTGCCAACGTACCCTCTAATTTTTTTGGAGTGCACAAGCAATTTGTTTAAGTAAACGTCCCCTTCAAATTTTTCTGTGCAGCTGTGGACTTCAAGCTGCTGCACGGCCACACGGCTTAGAAGGAACATTGATTAGTGTAACTCGTTTATTATCCTAGCATCTCCATTGCACCAGTTCTGCTGATTTAATCCCAGCAGTCCTCAAATAAACAATAAGCGTTTAAAGTTAATTGTTTGTAATTGTTTACATTTTTAAGAGGAGTTCCAGTTGTGACTATTCTCTTTCAAATATACTTAAGCCACTGTAAAATATAATTTTTTATATACTCTACCATAATTACACCCAGGCTGAAGTTGAACACTGTTGGAACCTAATCTAATTTTAAAATGTGCTTCTGCAAAGTTATGATTGCCTTGCCTAATGTGCACTTGCATTTTACTAAGGCTGTAATATTGTTTCAATGCTTTCTTCTATTGGTGCAATGCTAAATTCCCTGTAGGGATGTTCAGTTTAATTGGTTTCTTTGCCAGTCGACTGCCTAAGCTTTAAAAAGGCAAAAAAAATTAAAAGATTATTTCTCTGAGAAGCTTTATTTTCTAGTATACTGGTAGTTAACTTTGCAGCACTATCAGCCTTGCTTTTTATCACTTGAAAAGATCGCTTCCAGTATAAGGAATTTGCACATAAAGTAATAGATACACAGCATTTATTTTCTGTGAACAATATTAATGTATATTGTCACACAATTTCTAAGTATCTTTTCACCCATCTCAGTCATTATCCACATGCACACAGTCATCCCTCCTAATTATCTTCTTTGTAAATTCATTTATTTGGCGTGCACCTATCAGCGTATTATTTCCTTCTTGAAAACATAGGGAGGCGCACTGCTCCTAGCTCTCTTCCACTGGCATTCCTTAATTCACAACTGGCAACTGGAAGACTGGCTTGGGTTCATGGGCAATAAATGCTGGCCTAGCCAGCGATGCCCACATCCCCCGAACGAGTAAAAAAAAATCTTAATCCTGCACCTGTTCGCTCTGTCCGCCCCTCACTTGCTCCACCTCCCCTGAACAGATCTGGGCTTTATAGAGAGTTAAGAATTGTTCAAATAAAAAGTGATTGGAAGCCAGACCTCTCGGAAGTAGCTTCAGCAATAAAAGAAATGCAGGAGTTTCTTTTTTTTTATTCTGTCCTGGGATGTGAGTGTCGCTGGCGAGGCCAACATTTGTTGCTCATCCCTAGTTGCCATCGAGAAGGTGGTGGTGAGCTGCCTTCTTGAACCACTGCAATCCATATGGTGTAGGTACACCCACAGTGCTGTGGGGGAGGGAGTTCCAGGATTTTGACCCAGCGACAGTGATGGGACGGTGTCATGCTAGGCCCCCACCTGCCAAGAATGAGGCTCATCAATTTTGTCATGAACATTGATTTTTAACTGTTGTTGGAGCGAGGAAATGACTTGTTAAACAGATCAGCCAAGGCTAGAAAAAAACATTTACATACTAACAGACATTGAAGGTGAGGAAGCGCATTCCAGGGCTTCCTAAGGAGGATACAGTCCACAAGGGCCAGGACTGGTTAGACCAGCTGGTCACATGACTACCTGGATTTTCCAGGGTTTTCTTTTGAACTGGCCACAGAGCGTTTGACCTGGACTGAGAAGATCTCTCCTGTCTGCTCCCATCTCTTTCTTACAAGCCTCTGAATCCACTAAAGACACATGAACCCCGAGAGAGAAAAGTCTCCTACAGTGAACAAGGTTTAAGAAGAATACTGGGCCCCAAAAAAAAACAAGATCTACTTACAGTCAAGGACTCTACAGTGAGCTCAAAGAACCATAACATAAACTCTTCAGATATTGCCTCAAACCTTTCACTTTATTTTTCTTCTGCTCTTTTCTGTCTCTATTTGCATGTGTGTATTGCGTATGCATGCTAGCGTGGGCGCATTGTATATCCGTAGGCCTCAACCAAATTAGAGTTTAAGTTCAAGTTTAATCAATTTCAACTTTTCTTCTTTAAACCTAAGAAAACCTGTTTGTGCTGGTTTCTTTGCCTTATAATTGGAAAGCGGTAAACAAGGATTCACCAAGGGGGAGCTAAAGAAACGCGGTGTTAAACCCTGTTACGGTAAGACCAGGTGAAGGCTGAAAGGGAACCCCTAGACCTCTTTCTCACCTGGTCGTAACAGACAGCGATATAGTTCCAGGTCAGGATGGCAGGTGGCTTGGAGGAAAGCTTGCAAGTAGTGGTGCTCCCATGCATCTGCTGCCCTTGTCCTTCTTGGTGGTAGTGGTCGTGGTTTGGAAGAGACAGTGTTTGCGGCTCAAGGTGCTTCAGCTCAGAGTCATTGAGCTGGAGGCTAAGCTGCAGACACTGTGACACATCAGGGAGGGCAAAAGTTACCTGGACACGTTGTACCAGGAGGTGGTCACACCCCTTAGAATAGGGTCTTCTGATTTGCTCAGTGATCAGGGACAGCAGAGTGTGGCTGCAGCTGAAATAGATAAGGGGACGCAGAGGATAGGAGCCTCAGCCTTTGCGATTGTCCAACAGGTTTGAGGATCTTTCGCTTGTTTGGATGAGAGTGGGGGCTGCAGGGTGGATGAGCTAACTGACCACGGCACTATGGTCCTGGAAGCCATTCAAAATTAGAGTACGAGAGAAAACTAGCTAGAAATATAAAAACAGATAGTAAGAGTCTTTGTCGATATTTTAAAAAGAAAAGAGTGAATAAAGTGAGTGTTGGTCCTGTATAAAGTGAGTCTGGGAATTAATAAGGGAAAATAAGGAGATGGCAGATGAATTGAACAAGTATTTTGCATCAGTCTTCACTGTAGAGGATACAAATAACATCCCAGAAGTAGCTGTAGATCATGAAATGGAAGGGAGGGAGGAACTCAAGAAAATTACAATCACCGGGGAAGTGGTACTGAACAAATTGTTGGAGCTGCGAGCTGACAAGACCCCAGGTCCTGATGGACTTTATCCTAGGGTTGTAAAAGAAGTAACTAGTGAGATCATTGATGCGTTGGTTTTACTTTTCCAAAACTCCCTAGAATCGGGAAAGATTCCATTAGATTGTAAAATAGCGAATGTAACTCCTTTATTCAAAAAGGGAGGGAGACAGAAAGCAGCAAACGACAGGCCAGTTAGCTTAAAATCTGTCTTAGGGAAAATGTTAGAAGCTATTATTAAAGACATTATAGCAGGGCACTTAGAAAAATTCAAGGTAATCAGGCAGAGTCAACATGGTTTTGTAAAAGGGAAATCATGTTTAACGAAATTATTGGACTTCTTTGAAGAAGTAACGTGCTGTAAAAGGGAAATCATGTTTAATGAAATTATTGGTGAGGCCGCACCTGGAGTACTGTGTGCAGTTTTGGTCTCCTTACTTGAGAAAGGATATACTGGCACTGGAGAGGGTGCAGAGGAGGTTCACTAGGTTGATTCCAGAGTTGAGGGGGTTGGCTTATGAGGAGAGACTGAGTAGATTGGGATTATATTCATTGGAGTTCATAAGAATGAGGGGGGATCTTATAGAAACATATAAAATCATGAAGGGAATAGATAAGATACAAGTAGAGAGGATGTTTCCACTGGCAGGTGAAGCTAGGACAAGAGGGCATAGCCTCAAGATTAGAGGGAGCAGGTTTAGGACTGAATTAAGAAGGAACTTCTTCACCCAGAGGGTTGTTAATCTATGGAATTCCTTGCCCAGTGAAGTAGTTGACGCTTCTTCAGTAAACGTCTTTAAAGCTAAGGTAGATATCTTTTTGAACAATAAAGGAATTAAGGGATACGGTGGGAGCACGGGTAAGTGGATCTGAGTCCACGAAAAGATCAGCCATAATCTTATTGAATGGCGGAGCAGGCTCAAGGGGCCAGACGACCTACTCCTGCTCCTAGTTCTTATGATCTTATGATCTATTGGACTTCTTTGAAGCAGTAACATGTGCTGAGGATAAAGGGGAACCGGCGGATGTGCTGTACTTAGATTTCCAGAAGGCATTTGATAAAGTACCACATCAAAGGTTATTGCGGAAAATAAAAGTTCGTGGTGTAGGAGGCAACATATTTGGCATGGATAGAAGATTGTCCAGCTAACAGAAAACAGTAGGCATAAATGGGTCATTTTCTGGTTGGCAAGATGTAACGAGTGGTGTGCCACAGGTCTCAGTGCTGGGGCCTCAACTTTTTATAATTTATATAAATGACTTGGATGAAGGGACCAAAGGTATGGTTGCTAAATTTTCTGATGACACAAATATAGGTTGGAAAATAAGTTGTGAAGAGGACATAAGGAGGCTACAAAGGGACATAGATAGGTTAAGTGTGTGGGAAAAGATCTGGCAAATGTAGTATAATGTGGGAATCGTGAAATTGTCCATTTTGACAAGGAGACTAAAAAAGAAGCATATTATCTAAATGGTGAGAGATTGCAGATCTCTGAGATGCAGAGGGACCTGGGTGTCCTAGTGCATGAATTGCAAAAGGTTAATATGTGGGTACAGCAAGAAATTAGGAAAGCTATTGAATGTTATCGTTTATTGCGAGGGGAATGGAATACAAAAGTAGGGAGATTATGTTTCAATTATACAGGATATTGGTGAGACCACATCTGGAGTACTGTGTACATTACTGGTCTCCTTATTTAAGGAAGGATGTAAATGCGTTGGAAGCAGTTCAGAGAAAGTTAACTAAACTAATACCTGAAATGAGCGGGTTGTCTTATGAGGAAAGGTTGGACAGGCTCGGCTTGTATCCGCTAGTTTAGAAGAGTAAGAGGCAACTTGATTGAAACATATAAGATCCTGAGGGGTATTGACAGGGTGGTTGTGGAAAGGATATTTCCCCTTGTTGGAGAATCTAGAACTAGGGGTCACTGTTTAAAAATAAGGGGTCGCCCATTTAAAACAGAGATGAGAAGAAACTTTCTCTCTGAGTTGTGAGTCTTTGGAACGCTCTTCCTCAAAAGGCAGTGGAGGCAGAGTCTTTAAATATTTTTAAGGCAGAGTTATTTAGATTCTTTATGAGCAAGGGGGTGAAAGGTTATCAGAGTGGCAGGAATGTGGAGTCAAGGTTACAATCAGATCAGCTATAATCTTATTGAATAGCGGAGCAGGCTTGACGGGCCGAGTGGCCTACTCCTGTTCCTAAATCATACGTTCGTAAGTTGCTGTAGAAGGATCTTAGTGCGTTGCTGCAGTGCATATTGTGGCCAGTACACACAGCTGCCACTATGAATCGGTGTTGGATGGAGTGAATGTTTACGGTGGTGGTTGGGGTGCTTTGTCTTGGATTGTGTCGAGCCTCCTGAGTATTGTTGGAGTTACACTCATCTGAGCAAGTAGAGAGTATTCCATCATACTACAAAGAAAATGACAGCACAGGAACAGGCCCTTAGGCCCTCCAAGCCTGCGCTGATCCAGATCCTGACTTGTCCCTTGTAGATGGCTTTTGGAGCCAGGAGGTGAGTTACTCGCCGCAGAATTCCCAGCCTCTGACATGCTCTTGTAGCCACAGTATTTATATGGCTGGACCAGTTAAGTTTCTGGTTAATGGTAACCCCCAAGGTGTTGATGGTGGGGGATGGATGGTAATGCCATTGAATGTCAAGGGGAGATGGTTAGATTCTCTCTAGTTGGAGATGGTTATTACCTAGCATTAGTGTGGCACGAATGTTACTTACCACTTATCAGCCCAAGCCTGAATATTGTCCAGGTCTTGCTGCATGTGGACACGGACTGCTTCAGTATCTGAGGGGTCTTGAATGGTACTGAACACTGTGCAATCTTCTGCAAACATCCCCACTTCTGACTTTTCAGGTCAAAGGAAGTAGTGAGGCCAAAAAATACAGTAGATGAAGAGAGCCTAAAGGCGAAGTTATCAAATAAGACATGGTAGCTGTTAATGGGAACAGCAAATATATGAAGGTAGTTTTGAATAATTGAAAGGAATGTTACACTCACTAGAATGAAAGTCATGGAGGAGATCAAGGTGCAGTGATTCACCCAATGCAGTACAAGAGAAATTGGTGTGAGCAATCCAAAGGAAGCTTCTGAAGGTAGATTGATGTCCTCAGCATAAGAAGAGATGGGATTGGTTGATAAGTACTGTGGAGGTTATTTTAATATGAAGGGGGAGCAGAGTGGGAGGGCAGAGCCCTGAAGAATCCTTGGGTAATGGAAAATATTATGGTTAAAACATCACGTAGCACAGAGAGCAATTTGAGGGTAAATGAGAAGAACATAGATTTGGTGGGAGGCATTATGATGGTGACTTGCTTAGAAATGTGTGATGCCAGACCCTGTTTAAAGCTTTAGAGATATCTAAGACAGTAACAGGTGATTAACCAACTTATTATGTAGAAAACAGCATAAAACAGTTACAAAATAGGAGTGTACTCATATAGACTGAAAGCACAGTGTGAACCATTTAGAAAAGTCATCTGCTACACCCTGGGCTCTTGTATTTGATTAATTTAACCCAGCACTGGTGTGAAAATGCCATCTGAGTTCTAACAGACTGGTTCGGACTACCTTGAGACACCTCGGCTGAAGACAGTCTATTTCTGTTCTTCAATCATTTGGTTGCTCAATACTGTTGCATCAAAGCAGGATGGTGCATGAAAATCCTCTTCAGTTTCCTACACAGCTTATGTCTTTTAAAAAGTCGAACATTACTACTTAGAACGTTATTCTTATGTTCCACTAAATCCCACTAGCTTCGAGACTCTCTACAGTTGTTTGCCAAGTATGTGATTAGATTGATGCTGACACATGATTTGCCATTTCCTGTATTTAATTCCCTGCCCACACACTCATTCGTTTACCACCAGCTTGGCCTTTGAGATTGAATTGCCCACTGCAGATAATGTGGCCAACATCTGCGGTAAACTTGAGTGGCCTAAAAACAAAGGAATTCTGTGTATCTTTGTGTTTGACACTTGGATGAAGAATAATCGTTTCTATGTTTTGGTTATCCTAGAGGTGAGGGAGCTGCATTTTGTACAAAAATTAATATTTTTATGATTGCAGCGTATTAGTGAGGCACTTCCTTTCCTCCCCTTACTCGCCCATTTAAAATCTCTGGTGTATATCTTGCACCCATGACATGCAAAGCCTCAAATAACCATTCATTTCTTGATTAACAGTTTTAAAAAAGCAATTAGGTGCTGGTGTGAATGCAATACCATTTCTCTTACATCAAACAGATATGTACATTTATAGCAATGTAGAGGTTTTTCTTTAATCTGGGGACATTGGAGTCAATGATTTCAACATTTATAGTGTTTGGGAATAGGGGAGAAAGATGATTCCCAATTCCTGCTTCAGTAATGTTGGATGTTACTGAATATTGACTCTTCTTCCTTGATGCTGTGTTGTTCTTCCAGCTGCCAAATTGGATCTGACAGCAGAAGGGCCACAGTGTAGGATCTGTTACTGATCTGCCTTCAAAATTGCACTGCTTGGTGGCTCAGGTAGCCTGCAGTCATTGATTGAGACATCACCTCAGGGTACAGAGTGAAACCTTCCACCGTTTATCAACACTCTGATTTTTATACCACAAGTTAGATTCTGCGCTCCTGCTGTCAACATGTAGAATTTCTGAAAATAGCATGGAAAAAAAGAATCAATATTAACAGGAAATGTTATTTGACCTTTTCAGTATTGGATGGTAAAATAGCAAAGGGACTGTAAAGAGTTTTTCATTTATTTTTTCCACTGCCAAATTCAAAAATACACTAATTCATGAAATGTGCAGTTTTTAATATGCAGTTCTACCCAGTCAATATTACCTCTCCCTCTTCTGCATCACTAATTCCTCCTTTTAATAAAAAAATTTAAATTTTTAGTCAATGACAAGAGTTCACACTACAGCAGAAGTCTTATCATGTTGCTGTGTGAACTTGTCAGCATTGAAATGATTCAGATGAATGTTCTTAGCTGTCTATTGCAGTTACATGGCCTGTACATAAACATCAATGAAAGATGGAAACGGACCCTTTAAACCAGGGTTGTCCAATCTTTTCGTGTGGGGGGCCACATTACAATTTTTGTCTTTCAGAAGGGGCCAATGCGACAATTTGGGAAAGATAAAGGCATTAAAATTTATCTTCCTATTATTCAGAACAACAACAACAACAAATGTGCCTTTTTGTGAAGAAGCTTTAAATGAGAAGATTAATTTACTGACTTACTTTCTCATCACTATGTTGGACACTGATTTAGTGAGATACCTGGCATTTTTTTGGTTGCACAAGTAGTCATTGTTCACAATTGTAGAAATCTTGATCACTCTCTCTCCCTCTCTCTCACTCCCCCTCCCTTTCTCTCTCTCTCTATCTGCCCCCTCTCTCTATCTGCCTCCTCTCTCTATCTGCCCCCTCTCTCTATCTGCCCCCTCTCTCTATCTGCCCCCTCTCTCTATCTGCCCCCTCTCTCTATCTGCCCCCTCTCTCTCTTTGCCCCCTCTCTCTCTTTGCCCCCTCTCTCTCTTTGCCCTCTCTCTCTCTTTGCCCTCTCTCTCTCTTTGCCCTCTCTCTCTCTTTGCCTTCTCTCTCTCTTTGCCTTCTCTCTCTCTTTGCCCCCTCTCTCTCTTTGCCCCCCTTTCTTTGCCCCCTCTCTCTTTGCCCCCTCTCTCTTTGCCCCCTCTCTCTTTGCCCCCTCTCTCCCTGCCCCCTCTCTCTCTGCCCCCTCTCTCTCTGCCCCCTCTCTCTCTGCCCCCTCTCTCTCTGCCCCCTCTCTCTCTGCCCCCTCTCTCTCTGCCCCCTCTCTCTCTCTGCCCCCTCTCTCTCTCTCTGCCCCCTCTCTCTCTCTCTGCCCCCTCTCTCTCTCTCTGCCCCCTCTCTCTCTCTCTGCCCCCCCTCTCTCTCTGCCCCCCCTCTCTCTCTGCCCCCTCTCTCTCTCTCTGCCCCCTCTCTCTCTCTCTGCCCCCTCTCTCTCTCTCTGCCCCCTCTCTCTCTCTCTGCCCCCTTTCTCTCCAACCATCTCTCTCTGCCCCTCTCTCTCTGCCTCTCTCCCCCTCTCTCTCCCCCTCTCTGTATCCCCCCTCTCTATCCTCTTGCTCGGTCTGTTCCCCCTCCTCTCTTTCCCCGCCCTCTCTCTCTGTCCCCCCCCCCCCCCTCTCTCTGTCCCCCTCTCTGTCCTTCCTTCTTTTACCCCCCTCTCTCTCCTCTCTTTGTCCCCCTCTCGCTCTCTCTCTCTGTCCCCCTCTCTCTCCATACCCTCTTTCTCTCTCTGTCCCCCCTCTCTCTCTTTGTCCATTTCTCTCTCTCTCTCTGTCCCCCCACCTCTGTCTCTCTCTCTCTCTCTCTCTCTCTCTTCCCTCCCCTCCCCCCCTTGCTCTCTTGCTTTCTCTCTCTCTCTGACAGTTGCAGGGAGCAGGAGCACTCAGCACAGCAGCTTTGTGGTTGGTCAGTTTTTTTCATAAAAATCGCGCTGGCAGTTTCACAGCTGACAGATGCTGATATTGGGAACAGCGGTTTTCCACCTTCGGACAAATTCAGAGTTTTCTGGCAGCCTTTCAAAAAAACAAAGACGAAACCCTCCGAAAATCCCAAATCCCTCCAAAGTTCAGAAACTGCTGTTCCCGATGTGAGCACCTGCCAGCTGTGAAACTGACAGCGCGATGTTTTAAAAAGCCTATCTGAAAGAAGAAGCCAATGGGAAATTTCTCATCTTTGAAATACATCTGCGGACCAATGGAAACCTTTGGCAGGCTGGATCCTGGCCTTTGGGCCGTATGTTGGACAACCCTGCTTTAAGTACTGGGGCCAGTTCATTCCAAGTCAGATGAACAGTAGAGGTACTTGCAGTTGACAAATCAGCATGCTGTACAGTAGCACAATAAAATGTGTTTAGAAAACTCTTGAAATACAATCGCATATAATTGGCAAATGCATTTCAACATAGGTAA
Source organism: Heterodontus francisci (assembly GCF_036365525.1). Classification (NCBI taxonomy): domain Eukaryota; kingdom Metazoa; phylum Chordata; class Chondrichthyes; order Heterodontiformes; family Heterodontidae; genus Heterodontus; species Heterodontus francisci. The sequence goes on from NC_090379.1 coordinate 18,200,396, forward strand.
ATATGAGGTATTGCATTTGGAAAGCACAATAAGGGGATTGCATATTACTTAGGAAGTAAGAATCTAAATGGGGTAGAGGAACAAAGGGATCTGGAAGTACAAATATACAAATCACTAAAAGTAGTGACACAGATTATCTAAGACATAAAAAAAACAAAGCACTAGGGTTTATTTCTAGAGGGCTAGAATTGAAAGTAAAGAAGTTATGTTAAACATGTATCGCACCTTGGTTAGACCACACCTGGAGTACTGTGTAGAATTCTGGTTGCCATATTATAAAAAGATGTAGAGGTACTGGAGAGGGTGCACAGAAGATTTACAAAGATGATACCAGAAATACGGGGGTATGCCTATCAGGAGAGGATGAACAGGCGGGGTCTCTTTACTCTTGAAAAGAGAAGACTGAGGGGGTGACCTCATGGAGGTCTTTAAAATTATGAAAGGTTTTGATAGCTGAATTTTAATAGCTCGCCGCCAAGATCGGTGGTGAGCTTCAAAGATGGCAGCTTGCATGCGTGGGCTTTACTCTGCAGAGCCGCCGCAATATTATAAGAGGTGGCTCATTTACATGGCCGGGGCAGACTGCACTCACCACCCCCCCCCCCCCACCCCCAAACACATGGAGGGGGTGAGCAATCCGTCCCCAGCAACTTTTAATTTACCCCTTCCCATCACTCCCCCCCGACCTATCACCTAAATTTGACCCTGCTCCCCCGCACTGATATAGTTACCTCCTCCCCCCTCCCTACCAGTGTTCCGCCATACTTCACTGATCAGAGATTGGACGGCCTCACCGCTGCTGGCAATATGGGGCCGGGCCTCTCCCGGCGACATTTTCCGGGCCCCTCCTCCCCGGCCACGACCCCCACTGTCGGAGGGGTCAGTAAAATTCAGCCCAACTTGTGGGAAAGAACAAAACTAGAAACCATCAATATAAGATAGTCACCAAGAAATCAAGTAGGGAATTCAGGAGAAACTTCTTTACCCAGAGAGTGGTGAGAGTATGGAACTTGCTACCAAATGGAGTGGTTGAAGTGATTAGTATAGATACATTTAAGGGGAGGCTAGACAGGCATATGAGGAAGAAGGAAATAGAGGGTTACACTGGTAGAGTTCGATAAGGAAAGACAGGAGGAGGCCCGAGTGGAGCATAAATGCCAGCATTGACTGGTTGGGCCAAATGACTTGTTTCTGTGCTGTATATCATATGTAATCCTATGCTTTAGGAAGATAGAAACAGGAATAGGCCATTCAGCCGCTTAAGGCAGTTCTGCCATTCAATTAGATCATGGCTGATCACCATCTTAACTCCATTTTCCCACCTTGATTCAACTTCCCTTAATATCCTTATCTAGAAAAATCTATCAAACAGTGTTGAAATTTTCAATTGGTTTAGCCTCAACGGGGTTTCAGATTTCCACTACCCTTTGTGTGAAGAAGTGCTTCCTGATTGCACCCCTTACAGCCTAGCTCTAATTTTAAGTTTATGCTCCCTTGTTCTGGACTCCCTCACGAGGAAATAGTTTCTTTCTATCCTATCAACTTCTTTAATCAACTGAAACACCTTAATTTGATCACCTCTTAATCTTCTATACTCAAGGGAACACAATATTCAATAATCACTTTAATAATTCAAGTGATCTGCCAAATCATTGTGTAGCCTTTTCTTTCCCTAGCAGGTATTGATCGCACCACTTAATGTGACCTCCATCAGTGACCAGGATGCCTGTAAAGCTGGACTGCAGCCAGTTTGCAAATGGAAAGCTTATAGTTTAGATGGCTATCCAGGTACTGTATATCATCCAACCTGAGCACATTATAGCACTTTATCATTGCTAATGAAAAATGAATGGAATTACCATACATGTGGTTTCGAATGGTGAGCCTGACCAATCCCATATCCTGTAGCTGCTGAATCTGGCAATTCAAAATAAACAGTCACAGAACCATACAGCATAGAAGGCCATTTGGCCCACTGTGCCTGTGCCGGCTCTTTGAAAGCTGGGAAATGCATTGTACAAGACTGCCCTGAGTTTTTGAATGAAGTTTGCTAGAGTCAGACAGCATTGCTATCAGAACAGCGAGCGCTGTCCAGGTGACTTGGCTGTCTGCAAGTAGGAAAGATCATAATCGGTTAAATTGATCTGGCAGTAGATTAAGTGCAGATACTCTTTTTCTGCATCAGCTGTAGGGAATGGTATTCTGCTGTCTTTGTTTAATCCTTTCTTAGGCTCTCATTTTATCCCAGGATAATGCTCCATCAGACCCTTTGTTTTTTTCCAGATGGCTGAGCTTGTCTTGCCATTAATAGATGTCCCTATAGAATCTAGGACATTCACAGTCTCTCTCTCTCTCTCTTTACTTCCTCTATTTTTCTGGATTCTAGATTAAATAGTATTACTACTGCTTTTTCTTTCAGCCAGATAGATCTGATCTCAAAATTTGTACTTGGCATTAAAAGGACTAATAATGATAGCTCTGTGCTGTAATACCCAAGAAGGAAAGTATATGGCTAAAAATGTTTAATTTTGGTCACTTATAAAGATTTGACAGTTGTATTTCTGGTTTCAAAACTCTGCTTATACTTTAAGTATATTTTTCCTTACATAAATTCTGCATTACAAATACTAAATCAAAGACCTCTTATTTCTAGTCGGGACTGAAAATGCACCAGCTGCCTGGAAGCAAAAAGTAGTTTCTTATCCTTTAGCACCCTGAAAGGTTCCAATGAACACTCTCACAAATCTGAAGAATTTCTAATGTAAGAGTACAAGTTGATGAGAGTCCTAATTTAGAATGCCAGGAGAGGAGTGTGAATGTCAACCTATCCAGAAGGGCATGGGTAGATAAAGCCATTAAAAAGAGTCAATTGTGTTTTGGATTTTATAAATATGGGCACAGGGTACAACAGTAGCTGAAAATACATGATGGTTGCACTGGGTAACAAAAACAGAAATAAAGTGCCTTTTCTCCCCAAGACTGATTGCTCTTGCCTTGTAAACATTGACAAGGATTCTAGTTTTAGTCAGGCAGAGGGTGCTCAGCACCAGACCTTCTCAGGCACATTTCTGCAATAACATTAACCACACTGTCCATCCCTGGTAGGTTACAATTTCAAAGTGTGTTTTAAACTGGGCAATTTTAAAAGAGTCGTCTTTGAAGGAAAAGCTGTTCTTCACCAAGGACTGTTTCATGAAGACCATGAGTATTTAACAGTCCAATGACTGAACTTTGATGGCATGTAAAGAGGTGCCTTCACATCCCCTTACAAACTAGGTCATATCTTTATATCTCTGTGTCTCTTTATCATGGTGTACTATATCTACCCAGAAGACCTTCTGTGCACCCACTATTTTGAATATATTAATTAATGACCAGACCAAATGAGCTAAGAATTCATGTTGGTGCTAGTTGCCTGGTTTTTGGTTAGCTCCAGCAGAAAACCTTTCTATCCAAGATCCCAGATATATTCTTTTGTTTTATCATGAGTAAGAAAAGCCATGATTTCTGCAGAGGTGAGACGGAGAGACAAATAGGCTTGGCAATGTGTCATTTGAAAATGTTTTGGTGTAAATTACTTGACTGATCATTCTATCTATCCAGTTCTGTCTTTCTGTTAGGGTTCATGTTCATCTCGGATCCCTTTCTTCCTGGATGGCAGTATTACTGGACAAAGCAGTGTTTGAAAATCTACCCTCAGAAACCAAATGTCTGTAACCTGGACCTTCACATGTCGCCAGAGGAAACCACAGACTTGTGGGAGCAGAGTAGAGAACAGCTGAGGTAACTGCTGCAAACTGGGAGGTACCCTGGCGATGGATAAAACCGGGTTTTCCTTATTTACAGGCTTTATTGACAGCACATGTTTTCTTGCATGCTCCAATTTAAGAGTCATAGGACCTGGTTACAACTCAAAGATTCAGCCTATGGCAAGCTCCCCAAATTTCTGATGTGCTATGCAGAATAGTGAGTGATGTGGTCGCTATGCTCCCTGAAGTCAGCTTGATTTATCAGCCTTGAAAAAGCAGTAAAATGGTTGTAATAATTTTCCAGGTATGCTTTAATCTGCATGGGGGATAGTTGCATTTTTGGAGAAGTATTGCGTTCGTCTATTCCTCCTCTTTCCCATCCCCAGCCACATACCATTCTTAACTTCAAATAGTGTGCAAACTTCCTGGCTTCTGGACTTCGGCAATACACGTCTTGTTTAAGATGGTGGTTGGAGCGCCAATCAAGCAGGCTACTTTGCCTTGGATGGTGTTGAGCTTCTTAAGTGTTGTTGGAGCTACACTCATCCAGGCAAGTAGAGTATTCCATCACACTCCTGACTTGTGGCCTGTAGATGATAGAAAGGCCTCGGGGAGTCAGGAGGTTAGTTACTAGCTGCAGAATACCCAGCCTCTGGCATGCTTTTGTAGCCACAGTATTTATGTGGCTTGTCAATTTAAATTTCTGGTCAATGGTGAGGTATTCAACGATGATAATGCTGCTGAATGTCAAGGGGAGGCGATTAGACTCAGTCCTGTTGGAGAACGTCATTGCCTGGCACTTGTATGGCATGAATGTTATTTGTCAGGCATGAATGTTGTCCAGGTCTTGCTGCATGTGGGCACAGACTGCTTCAGTATCTGAGGAGTTGTGACTGGTACTGAACATTGCAATCATTGGTGGACATCCCTTCTTCTGACCTTAAGTTGGAGGGAAGGTCTTGGATGAAGCAGCTAAGATCGTCAAAGGAGAATGCATATTCTGTTCTTTTATGACGAAAGGTGACGAGGAGGCTGTATCTCCTGTTACCTCTATCACATTTCCTGTTCCATCAGCTAAAAGCCCTGAACGCACATCAGATTTGAAACTTGTGAATTTTACACTTGGAAGCTGTGCAGTGCAGTTTATGTACTGACATTATGCTACATGCAGTGTACACATTCCAGATTCTCATTACCAGCAGCATCATCACATTCCTAATTGTACTACAAACTGTATAGTACAAGGGCGGTAAATCTAGTAAATTCTGCTGTCTAATCTCCTGCTGGAAGAAAGCATAGTATTGAGATCTTTTTGTAACACTATGTATAAACAGACTGGTTTTGAGAGCAAGGCTGCCCACCTGCCTGTACCACACACCATAATTGGTCAAAAGGGCTGACAGGTGATCTGCTCTCAGCACTCCATCAGTCTTGTGCTCCACAAGATACTGACAAAAGATTTTTTTCTGTTGGTCATGTCTCTCTGTGTTGCTGCCATCAAATGATATATAATTTGGGCTACTGTGTTTGTATCAATTGGGTCTATTTTTCTACATAACAATCACTAGGTTTGTTTTCAATACCTCCCTTTATAGTCGTTTGGTAGTACAGAACTTGAGTATTGCTGAAAATAGAGACATGTTGTCGAAGCTTTGTTTGTTGTTTTCCCTTACATTGGTTATTTTTGCGTATTGTCCTGATGAGTGCAAGACGAAAAGCTTCGACAACACGTCTCTATTTTCAGCAATACCTTCCTTTATCATATCTGGAGTATTTATAAAATTGGCATGATCTAATAGACAGAATGAACTTTGTTCTAAAAATTACAAGTTAAGGAATGCATCTGGGTTGAAACTATTTGATGCCAGTTTAACTTTCATTGGCTTTTAATTATAGCAGCATTGGACTGACTCTTTTGTTGAAGAGATGTATAAAGGATCCAGTCCTAATTTTAAAATGTGTCCCAGGTACACAGTTGTAGCCGATTACCACAGTGGTAATGATTCCACAGTGATCTGACAGTAATGTAAGAAATGTATGTTCTTTTATGAATGGGCTGCCCGTTTATAAATGCTTATTTCAAAACTTTTTAAGTATATCCATAATGTAATGTTGAGTGTAATTTAACAGTGTTACCAAAATATCAGATCTCGGCCAGCTCAGTGGCTCAAATATGTAACTTGGCCATAAAGTCAAGAATCTAATGAGTGCCAATACTGAATTTTACTGAAATTGGTTTGGATGAAGAGATTTGATGAGCTTCATCCATTTTCCACTTGATTGCCAGATGTAACCTCACACAGGAACTGAGTTGAGAAATGGAGTTGCCTGTCTTCCTGTACAATAAAGTTAAATTCATACTGAATGTGTGGAGAAGTACATTAGCCAGAAACTCCATGGAGGTGGACTTCAAGGAAAGAAAATCTAATGGAACAACAATGTCCCTTGTGTGCTTATTGGGACAGAATGTTGTCAAACATTTTGGCTCTGACCTTCCTTTTTTGTCTTCCTTCAGTAAATCAGAAATGACAGAGGAAGTATGCCAGGATTGTATGTCAGCAGGGGAGTTATTGTACTTTGAGTATAGTTGGTTTAATTTGAAAACCACCAAATCTTTCATTGCTGAATCAAAAATCTTTTTATTTCTCCCTGTCTCTTTGAATCTCCCCATTTTTCTTCTTCCTCTTCCTCTTGTTTTTGCTTTCTTCATTTCTGTGTGTGTCTCTTTTTTCCTTTTTTAAGAAAATCAATAAATTGCTAATCTTTGTTTTAAAACTGCATTAGCAAATTTTATAGCGATAAACAGTATTTCTTTGTTTTGTTTCTTTGAACAAAATGCAATATTTGTAGACTTTGGAATTATTAAAATCTTCCTGTAGCCTTTCCCAACATCAGAGAAATAGCAGTAGCAGCATGTATGATTCCTGAAAACAAAAACGTGCAGTTTCTAAGTGCCCAATTGCCAGGAGCACACAGCCTGTAATTTCACCGGTGTGTGCTTTGAGTCCCTGAGCTGCCAATCACTACCCACTTGTTTTATTTGGTTGGGTGAGTTTTTAGTCCATCCTTGTCCAAGCCGCTGGAGGTTGTACTATATGAATATGAGCCACAATATCTCATGGGCGAGGAAGGGGTTGAAGACTGGTATGGACTGACAGGATGTACTTCAGTGATATGCAGTCCCAAGCTTGGTATCATTGCGCCAGTGACCCAATTAGGTAAAGGTGCCTAGGAATTCCCTCTAGGAATGGGGGTGAACAGTGAACTGCATTTTTTAATGGAACTTGCTATCTTTTCCAGGCTAAAAGCCTCTGGTAAACGTGAGGCTAAAAGCTTGCTGGAGAAGCTGCGATGGGTTACCCTAGGATATCATTACAACTGGGAGACTAAGGTAACTTTGCTGTGACTAAGAAAGCATTTTAAGGATAAATGCATACTTCCTCCTTTTTATGAGGTTCCATTTTGTCATTTCACCCTTTGCCTTTGCATTGTACACCTGTCAGGAGGGGCAGTGGGTGACCTGCTCCTAGTCTTCTGCCAACTTTGCACTAGCTTGTCAGAAGTTCAAAAACTTGTCTAATCCACACAGCTATCAGCACTTACACAACGCTGCATGATCGCAAGGAAGCTTAAAATCTAACCCTATATTTCATCTAGCTTTTCAGAGGTGTACAACAGAAGCAGACTAATGCTTTTTTGAAACTATCTCTTTCTGTGGGAAATACTTGCACAAATGGATTAATTTTCTCTTTCTCTTTTTCTTTGTCCAAGTTTTCACCCTACCTCAGCAGGCACTGATGCTTGGTTTCCTCCTGTAACTCAACCACGTGACCATTTTTCCTGTATGAGTCTAGACCATGTGTGCCATTGAGGTATTCCATTACAGTGGATTTACAGCTGATCCTGAATCTGATCCAGCTTGCACTCAGTAGGAGTCAGTTGGATAGTGATTCCTTGGTCACTTTTTTCTTCCTCCTCTTCTTAGCCCTCCATTAACTCAAGGATGCTGAAGCCAGTGCAGCAGACATACTGCTACAAGCAACTGTGTACCCCAGGTGAGGCCAACAAGCTCATTTCTGACCAGTCAAACCTGGAACCTCCTTGATCGATGTGGCTCAGCTGCTCACTGCCTTAACCATGAGCCAACAGGAAAGCCCAAATGTAGATCATGGTCCAGATTTTGCGGTAATAATAACGGTGAGGCTGTCAGCTTTGCTACACTGGTACCTCACTGAAAGATTCTGCATGGAAGCACAAGGAGGGCATGAAGTTGCAGTACTTGCCCACTGGTGACCGATCAAACATGCCAGAAATAGTTAGGGCTTGTTCATTCAAGTGTAAGTGAATATTTAAGGGAGTGATAAGTCTTAATTACTGCCAAACAACCTCTCTGGCACTGAAAATTTATTTTTACCATTGTGGAGTCTCACAGTGTGTGTTTCATGATCTACCCTTCCCCCAGCCATGAGATCAGGAGTGGAGTTATTTGCTAACTATTTCAAAGTGTTCAACTCCATTCAAAATTCCTCCAATAATGTAACTGCCCAATCTGGCTAAGCAGGCTTGGGCTGGCAAATGGAAAGTAATATTCGTATCATGTATGCTATTCGATGACTACCTTCATCAAAAGATAATCCCAGCCAGCTCCCCCAGTTTACAACAGCAGCACCATCACCAATTCCCCTGTCATCAATGTCTTGGTGGTCACGATTAGCCAGAAGCATAACTGAAGCAATCATTATCGATACTGTGGCTACTGTTTGTTTTCTTGTGCTTTTTGCAGAAATCTTCACCAGATCACTATACAGCATTTCCCACAGACCTCGCTAATATCCCATGGTTCCCGACCTTGTACCATTGTGGGAGTACCACGACACAACAGTTCAATAATAATTTTCAAAAAGGAATTGGACATATAATTGAAAAATAAAAGTTCACAGGACCTTGCAGAAAGAGCGAGGGAATCAGACTTAATTGGATAGCACTTTCAAATAGTTGGCACAGGCACAATGGGCCAAATTGTCACCTATTCTGTAATTTTCAACGCTTCTAACGACTGGTTCATGGAGATGACCCATTAATACCTTCTCGACAATTAAAAATGCCTTTCAAACATTACCCAAATCTAAACTAAGAAATAATAAAACTTGTAATGTATATGTGAGAGTTTATATATTAGTTGAATATGAAAACTTTAATGATTCTCTCTATTCGAGCAGCCAGTGCTCATGCTCTCTTGTTAAGATGGCCTTTGCTATGTGTGTAATTGATATACTGTTTGTTTTTGTTTGCTTTTTGTTTGCAGAAATATTCACCAGATCATTATACAACATTTCCCACTGACCTCGCTTACCTTTCTGAACAAGTGGCAGCAGCATGTGGCTTCCAGCAGTTTAAGGCAGAAGCTGGGATATTGAATTATTACCATTTTGACTCCTCACTGGGTATTCATGTGGATGAATCCGAGATGGATTACTCCAAACCACTTCTTTCATTCAGGTAAAGAAAAGTGAACAAAATGGCACATTTTGGGGAAATAAAAATTAGTTCCTTTAAATGAATATCTTTACTGATCATTGCAGTCAGTGTCGGGCGGTGTTCACTAGTGTTTCCAAAGGCAAAAGGGTCAGTAACTAGAGGACACTGATTTAAGGAAATTTGTAAAAGAACCAGACGAAATTTGAAGACTTTTTTTTACATAGTTATCTGGCATGCATTGCCTGAAAGGGTGATGGAAGCAGATTCAGTAATGACTTTCTGATGGGAGTTGGATAAATACTTGAAGGGTGAAAATTTACAAGGCTATGAGGAAAGGGCAGGGGAATGGAACTAATTGGGTAGATCTTTCAAAGAGTCGGCACAAGCCCAATGGGCTGTATCATTCTATGATTCTAGTGGTTCTGATTTATTAATGGTTTAAGCAGAAAGGCGCCCTCGTTTACTGGAAGAGTTTTTAAAAACTTACATTTATCTCATGCTTTTCATAATCTCAGGACGTCCCAAAGCACTTTACAGGCAATGAAGTACTTTTGCAGTGGAGTAATGTAAGAAACCCGGCAGCCAATTTGCACACAGCAAGATCCCACAAACAGCATTGTGATAATATACCAGATAATCTGTTTTCAGTGTTGCTTATTGAAGGATAAATATTGGCTAGGATACCGGGGATAACTCCCCTGCTGTTCTTTGAATGGTGCCATGGGATCTTATACGTCCACCTGAGAGAACAGGTGGGGCCTCTGTTTAATGTCTCATCCAAAAAGGTGGCAATTTTGACACTGCAGCACTCCCTCAGTGCTGCACTGCAGCATCAGGCAGGATTTTGTTCTCAAGTCTCTGGAGTGTGGCTTGAACCCACAACCCTTTGACTCAGAGTCAAGAGAGCTACCAGCTGAACCACTGCTGACATTTTGTGCTGGTACTTTAATCCTACAGTTTAGAGTACCATAAATTTCAATTGTTCAGCATGCTCTCCATCTGAAGTGGACTAGGACTTGGGGTGGGGAAAGGAACTCTTGTTCAAGCTCTGAGATCCTTTGCACCACATCTCAACCAAAACACACTTGGCATCTGGAGGGAGAGAGAGTTTGCACTGACTGTAACTTCAGATGTACTGACAGTTTTATCTTTTTCTCAGCAATGTCTGTGACACCTGGAAGTGTATGGCCTTGATTGACCAATTTACAGGCTAAAGGGAGGTGCTTGATAGAGGGAGGGAGTAAATATTGAGAAGATCAATGAAAGTAATTGAATTCCAGCAATTTGCAAAATACTGACCTTTTATTTCTGAACCTTATAACTTGCATTTTTCTCCCAGTGTTGCACAATTCTCATTTGAGGGGGCATAACTGACCTAATCCTTCTGGCGATAACCACTCTGAGATTACCTCACAAAGCAGGGAGAGCAGTGCAGGTTAGCATGGTGTGTTTTTGGGAAGACATTTTCCTATGGCTATGTCCTGAGAGGTGTTTTGGGCAGGGGAAAATCATGGGTGCAAGTTTAAATTCCACCATGGTTTTGCACCATTGGCCTCTAGGATTCTAGTGTTGAGCAGTACTTATGAAATAGATGTCACCAAAGATTGACACAGACATCTCAGTTCATCAAAGAGAAGCCAAACTGCTTAATGCAGTCAAAAACATTACTATCCTGAATGCAAAATGAGAGCCCAAATCTTGGGCCAGTTTTCAGTGTAACATTAATAAATGTGGAAAAGTTATGGTATATAAACATTTTTACTTCAAGATCGCGATAATTAGGTTTCTGATATTTCTTGGTGAGTGGGAATCAATAAGCTAAACTATTTGGATGAAATTGAAGAAGTTCCACTTTAAATGCTTTGTACATTCATGGTCAGTCGCTGGCCCCATTCCCTCGCCCTCCCAAGCATTGTCTCCAGCTGGATCAGAGTGTTCACAATCTCAATTCAGGGCCAAAACAACACTGAGTTTCAGATCTTGTATCCCCTCCATCATGATGACCACTTACTTCTATCTCTGCAACATAGCTCACTTCTGCCACTACCTCATCCTGTTGACTGCTGGAACCCTCATCCATGTCTCTGTCGCCTCCAGGCTCATTTACTCTAATGCCCTCTTGGCTGCCCTCCCATCATCCACCCTCCATAAAATTCAACTCATGCAGAACTATGTATCCCTTTTATTTCCCACATCAGGTCCTTGGTCTGCGCTGAGTTAGTTGGTCCCAGTGTCAGATGAAACTAGTTACTGGGTCAGCTATGATTTCCCCTCCTTTCCCTCCACACCACACACCAATGATAGCCTATAGACAATGTCAAGCATTATATTTGAAGAATCGCTTTGTGGATGAGGTACCAAAGGATGATCGGTACCTGTGAAATCAAAGCACGATTGAGTCACTGCTTCAGGAAGTTGGGAAGAAAAGTATCAGGGTGAAAATAATTGAAATTGCTAATCTCAGGTTTTCTTTTTCTCTCTCTTTCCTCCAGTTTTGGCCAGTCAGCTGTGTTTTTGCTTGGAGGCCAGAAGAGGCAGGACCCTCCACTTCCCATGTTCATTCACAGTGGCGACATCATAATCATGTCAGGCAGGAGTCGCCTTCTGTATCACGCAGTTCCCCGGATTGTCCCTAATCTGGAAGGAAGGGCAATTCCCAGCTGTTTAGAGCATGTGACGACCAGAGACAGCTGCTCTGCTGACACAAGTTATCGACAAAGTGACGAAGGTGACTGGGAAATCTGTGCGAAATACCTGCAGAACTCCAGGGTGAACATGACAGTGAGGCAGGTGGTAGCAGTCGGACAGAGTTTCCCAGTCCAGTCAGACAGTGAAAAGATAGCAGACTCCAAGCAGTACTCTTATCACCAAGATCCCAAAGATGAGAATGAACATAAATGACAAAAAACAGTCAGTGAAGAAGCGGCAGAGTCTCCATAATTTTACTAACGTTTGCTGGGGGATCAGTATGGTGCTGGTTTTATGCTGGAAGGTCAACAGAGGCAGAGATGAATCAGCTCAGTATGTCTGCAGATTTCTGCTCACTCTATATGCACTTGAAAACTTGAGGAAATAGTAAAGGGTCTCCCCATCAGTGCCCATTTTCAGGGATCTCCGCATCAGCATCGGTTTTCATGGGTTTCGCCATCAGTACCCATTGAGGTGAAGGAAGTTGGTGCAGGAGAATGGAACACTTTCTATGTTGGATACTCAGTATCTTGTCAAGCTGACAAGTGTAGCATGGGTTAGATATAATGTAAAGCCACCATACACTTTACCCAGCTGTATACCCAGCCATGGAGTAGCACCCTAATTGTAACACTGGCATTTCTATTCTTATATCACCTACTTTTGTGGCCTTTAACATTTTCTGCCTAACTTACAGTAGCCATTTTCTGCCTACTAGGGTAAAAGCAAAATACTGCGGATGCTGGAAATCGGAAACAAAAACAAGACCCGAAACGTTAACTCTGCTTCTCTTTCCACAGATGCTGCCAGACCTGCTGAGTGATTCCAGCATTTCTTGTTTTTGTTTCTGCCTACTAGGGACTGTGTTCAGACTTCCCAAACTGAGGCTTCCTAAAATTAAAAGCTTGCCTCTTGTATGTGTGCACTGAATTTAAACAACATCAGAGAGGGAAAGCATTGTGTGTTGACCACACAGTTCCTTTACCTAATTTAGTGCTCATTGTGATTAATTGTGCCATCAAAAGCTGGCTTTTCAGCAGTTATTGTAACAGAGCTGAATGAATAGAGAGCCCTCTAACAATGTAAGTGGGTAAAACCCATGAAAAGACATTCAAGCCATCTAGCGCAACCCTTCACTTATGGCAGCCTTGATCAGTGAAGCTGGGAAGTAACATAGAAAAAGCTGGTGCCTTTCATTTGCAAGGAAAAATATGCTGTAACAGGTGGAGACTTTGACAAAGTGATATGTAAATACTGAGCAGCTGTTACAAGATGATCAAATCTAGTGGGAGTTCCAGTTTGATATACCATATGAATAATAAAAAGTATTTATACATGAATATTGGTTTCTGTATTGCCTGAAATACGTTAAGTGCTGAGCAACGTGTCAGAATTGATAAATTGATGTATAAATTACCTCCGTTATAGTCCAGAATGCCTTAGAAGCACATAAAATATATACTAAATATAGAAGACAGGACCATAGAGGGGAACACAAGGGAGACCAAAAAGACTAGTATTTTTGCCCCATCCCTTCAGAAACCTTAGAGACAATAACTTTACCACAAGCTGAAAGATTCTAATTAATTGTTTTGTTTCACTCTACATAAAGCAGCTCATTTAGCTTTTGGGTCTCCCGAGGATTGAACAAGACACAGTCGAATGTATAACCAATAACCACTTTACTACACTAATTCTAAGGTGAATATGCCAACAGTGTTCAGCTTTGAGGAACGCACAGCCAGCCTTGCAAAAGTAAATGCTACTACAGCTGGTCTGCTGCATATTCCTTTTTGTGTTCAGACAGTCCCATAAGTGGTCTGCACTGCCCTATATCTACTGGTACTGGAGACAATGATGATAGTGAACCGGATATGTGTGTCTTTTTCAGGAGTGCTCTTGTACGACAACCTCTACCCGTCAATAGGACTGGTGCTGGTCATTTCATAGCAAATGAGCACTGAGAGTAAGCAAAAAAAAAGCATTAAAATTTGTTTCTCCCTCGCCATCAAAACGCTTAGCTAGTAAAAACCAATGAATCCCAGATTGGAAATTATTAATTGAGCTTTGTGGGGGAGAATCCAACACTTCTACCACCTTTTGTGTGAAGAAGTGTTTCCTAACCCCTCTCCTGAATGGCCTGGCTCCAATTTTTCTTTCACCCAAAGAACCTTGTGTTTGATGAGGAGAAATGAGCTGTGTTTCTATCCCTTGTTGAAAGCAAAGGAAACCCTTTTTATGATTTTTTTTTTTAAAGTCCCTTTTTCAAGTCGAGCTTTCTTCAGTGGTATCAAGCATTGCGACTAGAAGAAGGCTCCGTTGGAATATTTCTCTAATAACAAGACGTAGATTTGAATGTATTTAAACAGTTGGTGGTGCTCGTTTGAGCTGACAAAGCTTTGATGAATGTTATTACTCTCATCATCTGCCATGTTATGCACCATCAATTCATTCTCGGTTATGGAGCGGCATGAAATATAGTTTTAGTATAGCATTGCTGGGTTTTAAGTGTGGAACGTAGAGAGTGGCATAATTCAATTTTTACTGCTCTTTACAATTTGTAGTTTATGGCCTGTGCCTCTACTATAGTTAGGTAATGTTTATTGGACTTGCAACTGAGCTGGAGGTATTTCCACTGGTGCTCCTTAAGCACAGTAGACTTTATATTCATGTTTTATTGCAGGGAGTGATGAGAAGAGGAGGCTAACAGACCCCTTTTCCATATGATCTCTACTACATCTCTCTTTTATTTCATCTGTCATGTTGAGATCCCTCTGGTGCAAATCATATTCAGGTAGACAGGGTACAACCTGTACCTATCTATTTCTCTCTCTCTAAGAATGCAACTAGTTTGTGTATAACTCCTTCCATCCACTCCTGAGTCCTTTCAAAATATTTATTTAAATTCATTTTTAATCTTGTATTCTCAAATGACTGCAGAAACAGGATTTTACTTCTTGCTACAGTTTTAACACTTTAGAACCTACATAGAAAGACAGCAGCTCTGGAATTCAACAACAACTTAAATTTATATAGCAACTTTAATGTAATAAAATGTCCCACGGCGCTTCACAGGAGCATTTAAAATAATATGGGCTGAACTTTGTGGTGACGGCAGGGCTCCCGGTGCCAAGCCAAAAAGGCAGGCGATCCCCGTTTCAGACATTTGGAGCTCCGAACCCCCCCCCCACCCCCGCAGCACGATTGTACAGCGCTCGGGCAATTAACAGCCCAGTGCCGGGATCCCCATCCCTTTAAGACCCAGGCCCAACACTGGAGACCAGATCCAAGGTGAGTGAGACGGGGTCGCCAGGGCTGGGGGAGGGGGTTAACGTAGGTGGAGTTTTTCCAGGTGGGGGCCCTCCGTGGGCCAGAGATTGCCCACAGAGGAGGGCCGCCATTCCCCCTCCTGCCCCGCCTAAGCCAGCAGGGAAGTTACCTCGTTTACTGGGCGACCACCCGCGTGACGGAGGCCCCCCGCCACTGGTTAAATCCCAAAGGTGGGGAGAAGAGGTAATAGGCCACTTAAGGACCTCAATTGTCCTCTGGGCGGGAAGGCCATTGTTGGCCTATTCCGCCCCAAACTAAATTCCAGTGCGACAAGAAGGTGATGGGTCCTCTGTCACCCGCCTCCCGTCGCAATTGTATGGGCCGCCCCGCCTCCGAACCCATCTCCAGGGGGCCCATAAAACTCAGCCCTATGGCACCAAGCCACATAAGGATATATTAGGTCAGATGCCCAAAGATTAGTCCAAGAAATAGGTTCTAAGGAGGAAAGTGAGGTGGAGAGGCAGAAAGGAGTAAGGAGAGTATTCCAGAGCTTGGGGCTGAGGCAACTCAAGGTGTGGCCATCAATAGTGCAGCAATTAAAATCAGGGATGCTCAAGAGGCCAGAATTAGAGGAACGCAGACATCTTGAAGGGTTGTGGGGCTGGAGGAGATTAGAGATAAGGAGAGGCAAGGCCATGGAGAGATTTGAAAGCAAGGCTAAGAATTTTGAAATCAAGATGTTGCTTGAACGGAACCCACTGTAGGTCAGTGAGCACAGGGGTGATTGGTAAACAGGACTTGGTGCGAGTTAAGACATGGGCAGCAGAGTTTTGGATGACCTCAAGTTTACAGAGGAAGACCAGCCAGGAGTGTGTTGGAATAGTCTAGTCTGGAGGTGACAAAGGCATGAATGAGAGTCTCAGCAGATGAGCTAAGACAGGGGTGAAGACGGGCAATGTTACAGAGGTGGAAATAGGCAGTCTTAGTGATGGCAAAAATGTGAGGTCAGAAGCTCATCTCAGGGTTAAATGTGTCACAAAGGTTGCAAGCAGACTGGTTTAATCTCAGATTGTTGCCAGGGAGAGGGATGGAATCGGTATCTCGGGAACAAAGTTTGGAGCAGAGACTGAAAACAATGGCTTCAGTCTTCCCAATATTTAATTGGAGGAAATTTCTGCTCATCCAGTGCTGGATGTCAGATAGGCAGTCTGATAATTTGGCAACAGTGGAGGAATCGAGAGAGGTGGTGGTGAGGTAGAGCTGGGTGTGATCAGCGTACATGTGCAAACTAAAGCTGTGCTTTCGGATGGCAGTGTGTCAATGAGAAATAGGAGGGGGCCAAGGATAGATCCTTGGAGGATACCAGAGGTAATGGTGCGGGAGCTGGAAGAGAAGCCACTGCAAGTGATACTCTGGCTAGGATTAGATAGTTAAGATTGGAACCAGCTGAGAGCTGGATGCAGGCTTTTGAGGAGGATGGTGAGGTCAACTGTGTTAAAGGCTGCAGACAGGTGAGAAGGATGAGGAGGGAAAGTTTACCTTTGTCACAGTCACATATGATGTCATTTGTGACTTTGCTAAGAGCTGTTGGGGTAAATGTGGCGGGGCGGAACCTGATTGGAGGGGCTCAAACATGGAGTTCCTAGAAAGGTGGGGATGGATTTAAGAGGCAACATGTCCAAGGACTTCAGAGAGGAAAGGAAGGTTTGAGATGAGACAGTAGTTTGCAAGGACAGGGTCAAGGGTTGGTCGTTTGACGAAAGGCGTGATGATGGCAAATTTAAAGGAGAGAGGGACAATACCTGAAGAGAGAAGATCATTAACAATATTGGCTAGCATGAAGACCAGGAGGGGAAGTTGGCAGGTCAGCAGTTTAATGGGAATAGGATCGAAGGAGCAGGAGGTGGGTCTCATGGACAAGATGAGCTCAGAGAGGGCATGAGGGGAGATAGGAGAGAAATTAGAGAAAGATGCGAATTCAGGGCTAGGGAAGTGGGCTAGCGTTAGAGGAGGTTTGGCCCGGCGGGCTAGGGGAAGGGAGGGACACGGCAGAGGCAACTGATCGGATGATTGCAATCTTACCGACAAAGATGTCCATGAGCTGCTCACACTTATTAAGGGAGGTGAGGGTGGAAGGGTTTAAGAAGATGGTTTGCAGTAAAGAAAAGAAGCCAGGTGTTACCTTTGCATTCCAGGATGCTCCTGAGATAGTGAGCAGTTCTGGCAGACGAGAGCAGGACCCGATTGTGTTTTATGTAGTCTAGCCTGATCTGGCAGTTGATGGCTAAACCATATCCTTTCAAGTCTGCATCCCTTGGACTTAAGTGAGTCGAGCTGAGGGCTGTACCGGGGGAATGGCCATGGTGAGAGAGAGTAATGGTTTTATTGGGGATTAGGGCATCAAAGGTGGAGGGGAGGGGACGGTGCAGTTAAGCAAATCAGTGGCAGCAGAAATGTTGTGGCGAACGGAGGACCAAAAGCTAGAGAGTTGGGATTTTGGAAGGACAGTTGTAAGTGAATTGCGGAATTTTTTCCAGGGATGGATACAGGATGAGGTCGGGTTGGGGCATGTAAGGGAGATGTGGGTGGTGAGTGATACGAGGAAGTGATCAGAGATGGCCTTATCTGTAATTGATGTGATAACACTAGCAAGACCACGTGAGATGGCAAAGTCAAGGGGGTGACCATGAATAGGGGTTGGGGAGTTTACATGGAGAGAGAGATTTAGAGAGGATAAGAGAGCAGTGAACTCAGAGGAGAGAGAACATGATGAGTTGAGATGAACCTCTCCATGTCTCTTCTTTAAGACACACCTTTTAGCCTACTGCTTTAACCAACCTTTTAGTCACCTGTCTCTTCATGTGGCTCGGTGTCAAATTTTGTTTGATAATCCTGCTGTGAAGCATATTGGTAAACCCTCATTGGCCTTGAGAAGGTGATGGTAAGCTGCCTTCTTGAACCGCTGCAGTCCATGTGGTGTAGATATTCAACTTTTCTGTAGCAGTTTGATACATCTGAGCAGCTTGTTAGGCCATTTCAGAGGGCAGTTAAGCATCAACCACATTGCTCTGGGTCTGGAATCACATAAAGGCCATACTGGATAAGGACAGCAGATTTCCTTCCCAGAAGGGCAATTGTGAGCCTTGAGTATCTTGGTGTGCTGCTGGGTGAGAGATGGGGGTTGAGGTGCATTGAGCAGAGTGAGAGATGGGTGGTGTGGTGAGTGAGAGATGTGATGTGCAGAAGCACTCACTCACCCTGACCGCCTAAATGAGATCATTAAACTTTTCCCGGCACTGCTGCCAGGTTCTGGGAGTCACACCCTGGGCATTGACCACCCTTGCCACGTGCTCCCAATCCCTTTGGAGGCTCAGTCTTTAGATCTTTTAGTTCCCTACTGGAAATGTGGCCTCCTTCCTGGCCTTCAACTCTCTCCATAGTGTGTCCAGGACAATGTCACTAAAGTGAGGGGCCTCCTTGTTCCCCTGCTGTGCCATCCTTCTTCTCCCTCAGTACCGAAATGCAATTTTCCAGCAGCTTGCAGTGCATTACTCCGTCTTCCCTTTTATAGGGACTGTGCCTTTTAAAAGGGAAGGCTGCCTGCAGCATATGGCTTCATCACAATGCCATCTGGTCCCTGGGGTGCACAGAGGAAGCCAGCAGCAACATGGAGTCCAGAGGTGTAGGAGTTGCTCGTGGCCATGCTATGTGAGAAATGTGGTTGGTAGATGAATTTTGTACCATGCTGACCTCATTTCCAACAGACGCCGGAATGCCGCGAATCGTGCCCCCATCACCTCATGCCCAAAAATCAGGGCACATGAATTTCACGCCCATTATCTCTGAACGTTACATTGAATACACAGCACAAAAACAGGCCATTCAGCCCACCCAATTCATGCTGTTAGTACTTTAATTCTGAGCAACATGGTGCCACCCCAGAACAAATGCATTTATTTTTTTAAACTGGAGTGCATCAAAGCTCAGGCTGGAGGAAGATGGTTAATTTGTTTACTAGGAATGTCCTGTGTAATGGATGGGTTTTTAACAACAATCTAGTAGTTTCATGATCATCATTACTGTGACTAGCTTTTCATTTTATTATTTAATTGAATTTAAATTCCCCAGCTGCCATGGTGGGATTTGAACTCATGTCTCTGGAGCATTAGTCCGGGCCCCTGCATTACTAGCCTCAGTAACATTACCGCTATGCTACTGTTCTTGCATTTTACTTCATTAAAGGTGCTATATAAATGCATGTTGTTTTTATCAGCAGTAACATTAACTTTCCATTACACAGGACATTCCTAGTAAACAAATTAACCATCCTCTTACAGCCTGAGCTTTGATGCACTCCAGTTTAAAAAAATAAATGCATTTGTTCTGGGGTGGCACCATGTTGCTCAGGATTAAAGTACTAACAGCATGAATTGGGTGGGCTGAATGGCCTGTTTTTGTGCTGTGTATTCAATGTAACGTTCAGAGATAATGGGCGTGAAATTCATATGCCCTGATATTTGGGCATGAGGTGATGGGGGCACGATTCGCGGCATTCCGGCGTCTGTTGGAAATGAGGTCAGCATGGTACAAAATTCATCTACCAACCACATTTCCCTCATAGCATGGCCACGAGCAACTCCTACACCTCTGGACTCCATGTTGCTGCTGGCTTCCTCTGTGCACCCCAGGGACCAGATGGCATTGTGATGAAGCCATATGCTCCAGGCAGCCTTCCCTTTTAAAAGGCACAGTCCCTATAAAAGGGAAGACGGAGTAATGCACTGCAAGCTGCTGGAAAATTGCATTTCGGTACTGAGGGAGAAGAAGGATGGCACAGCAGGGGAACAAGGAGGCCCCTCACTTTAGTGACGTTGTCCTGGACACACTATGGAGAGAGTTGAAGGCCAGGAAGGAGGCCATGTTTCCAGTAGGGAGCTAAAAGATCTAAAGACTGAGCCTCCAAAGGGATTGGGAGCACGTGGCAAGGGTGGTCAATGCCCAGAGTGTGAGTCCCAGAACCTGGCAGCAGGGCCGGGAAAAGTTTAATGATCTCATTTAGGCGGTCAGGGTGAATGAGTGCTTCTGCACATCACATCTCTCACTCACCACACCACCCATCTCTCACTCTGCTCAATGCACCTCACCCCCATCTCTCACCCAGCAGCACACCAAGATACTCACCCCTAACAACACGTCACCCTCACACACCTTCCAATCATACCAGCAGTGGGAACAGGAGACCGTTGGCTTGTTCCATGGTGTTGTGGGTGGCTACGTGACTTTCATTGAAGGCCCCCTGACATTGCATGGTTGGATGGCGGAAGGACCATGTGTGGAGGGGCTAACCTTTGTTAACAAGCAGCCATCCTGAGTCTAGGAGGCCCAAAGACAATGGGAATTGCTAACTGTTGCAGGATAAAAAATCCTCGTGGGTGCTGCCAGGTTAGCGGGCATTAACCAAGATGAATTAAAAACAAGAAATGCTGGAAATATCAGCAGGTGTGGCAGCATCTGTGGAGAGAGAAGCAGAGTTAACGTTTCAGGTCAGTGACCCTTCATCAGAAAAGACAAATATTAGAAACGTAAAAGGTTTTAAGCAAGTAAAGTGGGGGTGGGGCAAGAGATAACAAAAGAGAAGGTGTTGATAGGATAAGGTCACAGAGAATAACTGACCAGAAGGTCATGGAACAAAGGCAAACGGTATGTTAATGGTGTGGTGAGAGTTAGTACAGAGAGGGTGTTAATTGACTGTAGAATGAACAGCCCTGGCTCCAAGCAAAAACATTTAAAAGTGAGTAGGCACAGTAGAAACAAACTAAAATAAACAAATAAAAAATAAAAAAATTAACTAAAAATAAAATGAGGGGACCGTCATGCTCTGAAATTATTGAACTCAATGTTCAGTCCGGCAGGCTGTAGTGTGCCTAATTGGTAAATGAGGTGCTGTTCCTCGAGCTTGCATTGATGTTCACTGGAACACTGCAGCAATCCGAGGACAGAGATGTGAGCATGAGAGCAGGGGGATGGTGGTGTTGAAATAGCGAGCAACCGGAAGCTCGGGATAATACAAAGCAGTCACCCGATCTGCGTTTGGCGTTCTCAATGTAGAGGAGACCACATTGTGAGCAGCAAATACAGTATACTAAATTGAAAGAAGTACAAGTAAATCGCTGCTTCACCTGAAAGGTGTGTTTGGGGCCTTGGATAGTGAGGAGAGAGGAGGTAAATGGGCAGGTATTACACCTGCGATTATAGGGGAAGGTGCCATGGGAAGGGAACGAGGTGGTGGGGGTAATGGAGGAGTGGACGAGGGTGTCACGGAGGGAATGATCCCTTCGGAATGCTGACGGGGAAGGGAGGGGAAGATGCGTTTGATAGTGGCATCACGCTGGGTGTGGTGGAAATGGCGGAGGATGATCCTTTGGATATGGAGGCTGGTGAGGTGGAAAGTGAGGACAAGGGAAACCCTGTCACAGTTCTGGGAGGGAGGGGAAGGGGTGAGGGTAGAGGTACAGGAAATGGGCCAGACAAGGTTGAGGGCCCTGTCAACCACAGTGGGGGTGGAATCCCCGGTTGAGGAAAAAGGAAGACATATCAGAGGCGCTGTCATGGAAGGTAGCATCATCAGAGCAGATGGGTCGGAGACAGAGAAACTGGGAGAATTCACAGACCTGAAACATTAACTCTGCTTCTCTCTCCACAGATGCTGCCAGACCTGCTGCGTATTTCCAGCGTTTCTTGTTTTTATTTCAGATTTCCAGCATCTGCAGTATTTTGCTTTTACCAAGATGAATTTCTTGGTGAGTTCGCACACCAACTGCATGTTCAAAGAATGGTAGTCTTTGCGATTGTTGTATCGCTGCTCGTTGATGTCCAGGCCCACAGGGCCATGTGCATGCAATTGATGGCCCCCTGCACCATCGGCAAGCCTGCTATCCTGGTGAAGCCATGTGCTCTTTCATCCTGGCTTTCCCTGCTCAGCGGTTGCAGGATGACCAGGACTGGAAACTCAATGTTCAAGGATATTCGATGTTCCGGAAGAATAGGCAGAAAGAAAAAGGAGGTGGGGTAGCTTTCTTATAAAAGCAAGGGCTCAGTGCAGTTGTGAGTAATGATATAGGTGTAATAGATCATGATGTAGAATCAGTTTGGGTGGAAATAAGGAATAGCAGGGAAAGATATCATGGGTGGGAGTGGTCTATAGACTCCGAAGGAGTTGCCTCTCTGTAGGACAAAGTATTAATCAGGAAATAATGGAGGTGTGTAAGAAGGGCACTGCAATTATCATGGGTGAATTTAATCTGCATATAGACTGGACAAATCAAATTGGCAAGAGTGTATCAGGTATTGTTTCTTAGAGCAACATGTCGCAGAACCTACCCGGGAACAGGCTATGTTAGATTTGGTCATGTGTAATGAGGTAGGATTAATAAGAGATCTCGGAGTTAAGGATCATCTAGGGGGTAGCGACCATAACATGTAGAATTTCAAATTCAGTTTGAGGGTGAGCAACTTGGGTCTCAAACCAGTATCTTCAACTTAAACAAGGGCAATTACAGAGGTGTGAAGAAAGAGTTGTCTACAGCGGGCTGGGGAAATAGACTAAAGGGAAAGTCAGTAGATGAGCAGTGGCAGACTTTTAAACAGATATTTCATAACACTCAGCAAACACTTATTCCGGTCAGAAGGAAGGACCAGATGAGAAGGATAAACCGCCCGTGGATAAACAAAGGAAGTTAAGGAGAGTATCAAATCAAAAACAAAGGCATACAAAGTGGCAAAAGCTAGTGGTAGGCCAGAGGATTGGGAATTTTTTCGAAACCAGCAGCGGGTGACTAAAAAACTAATAGAGTGAAAATTGATTGAGAGTAAATTGGCAAGAAATATAAAAGTAAACAGTAAGAGCTCCTAGGGATATATAAAAAGAAAGAGAGTAGCTACAGTAAGTGTGGAACCCTTAGAGGATGAGAATGGGGAATTAGGAACAGGGAACAGGGAAATGGCAGATAATTTAAACTAATATTTTGCACCAGTCTTCATAGTGGAGGATACTATAAACGGCCCAACAATAATAGATGAACAAGGTGTAAATGGGAGGGAGGAACTTGTAACAATCTCTATCACGAGGGAAAAGGTACTTGACAAGCTGATGGGACTAAAGGCAGACAAGTCGCCAGGACCTGATGGCCTGCACCCAAGGGTTTTTTTTAGAATTAGAATTAGAACATTACAGCGCAGTACAGGCCCTTCGGCCCTCGATGTTGCGCCGATCATCTGACCTACACTATTCCATTTTCATCCATATGTCTATCCAATGACCACTTAAATGCCCTTAAAGTTGGCGAGTCTACTACTGTTGCAGGCAGGGCGTTCCACGCCCCTACTACTTTCTGCGTAAAGAAACTACCTCTGACATCTGTCCTATATCTTTCACCCCTCAACTTAAAGCTATGTCCCCTCGTGTTTGCCATCATCATCCGAGGAAAAAGACTCTCACTATCCACCCTATCTAACCCTCTGATTATCTTGTATGTCTCTATTAAGTCACCTCTCCTCCTCCTTCTCTCTAACGAAAACAACCCCAAGTCCCTCAGCCTTTCCTCGTAAGACCTTCCTTCCATACCAGGCAACATCCTAGTAAATCTCCTCTGCACCCTTTCCAAAGCTTCCACATCCTTCCTATAATGCGGTGACCAGAACTGCACGCAATACTCAAGGTGCGGCCTCACCAGAGTTTTGTACAGCTGCATCATGACCTCGTGGCTCCGAAACTCGATCCCCTTACTAATAAAAGCTAACACACCATATGCCTTCTTAACAGCCCTATTAACCTGGGTAGCAACTTTCAGGGATTTATGTACCTGGACACCAAGATCTCTCTGCTCATCTACACTACCAAGAATCTTCCCATTAGCCCAGTACTCTGCATTGCTGTTACTCCTTCCAAAGTGAATCACCTCACACTTCTCCGCATTAAACTCCATTTGCCATCTCTCAGCCCAGCTCTGCAGCCTATCTATGTCCCTCTGTACCCTACAACACCCTTCGACACTATCCACAACTCCACCGACCTTCGTGTCATCCGCAAATTTACTAACCCACCCTTCTACACCCTCATCCAGGTCATTTATAAAAATGACAAACAGCAGTGGCCCCAAAACAGAACCTTGCGGTACACCACTAGTAACTAAACTCCAGGATGAACATTTGCCATCAACCACCACCCTCTGTCTTCTTTCAGCTAGCCAATTTCTGATCCAAAGCTCTAAATCACCTTCAACCCCATACTTCCGTATTTTCTGCAATAGCCTACCGTGGGGAACCTTATCAAACGCCTTACTGAAATCCATATACACCACATCCACGGCTTTACCCTCATCCACCTGTTTGGTCACCTTCTCGAAAAACTCAATAAGGTTTGTGAGGCACGACCTACCTTTCTTTTAAAAGAAGTGGCTGCAGAGATTGTGGAGGCATTGGTCATAATATACCAAAACTCACTGGATTCCGGTAGGGTACCAGCGGATTGGAAAACTGCTAATGTAACACCCTAATTCAAGGAAGGAGGGAGACAGAAACCAGGAAACTATAGACCAGTTAGCTTAACATCTGTCATTGGGAAAAATCCTCAAATCCATTATTAAGGAAGAGATGGCAGGACATTTAGAAAAACATAATGCAATCAAACAGAGTCAACATGGTTTTATGAAAGGGAAATCATGTTTGACAAATTTGTTAGAGTTCTTTGAAGATATAACAAGCAGAGTCGGGATTATTGGGTCTTTTTCAGGTTGGAAAGCCGTAACTAGTGGGGTGCCACAAGGATCAGTCCCAGGGCCTCAACTATTTACTATCTATATTAATGACTTGGAGGAAGGGACAGAGTGTAGTGCATCCAAATTTGCTGACGATACAAAAATTGGTGGGAAGGCATGTTGTGATGAGGACACAAAGAATCTGCAAAGGGATATAGATAGGTTAAGTGAGTGGGCAAAAACTTGGCAGATGGAGTTCTATGTGGGAATGTGTGAAATCATCCACTTTGGTAGGAAGAATAAAAAGGCAGATTATTATTTAGATGGAGAAAGACTACAAAATACTGCAGTACAGAGAGATCTGGGTGTTCTTGTACATGAAACACAAAAAGTTAGCATGCAGGTACAAGTAATTAGGAAGGCAAATGGAATTTTGGCCTTTATTGCTAAGGGGTTAGAGTTTAAAAATAGGGAAGTCTTGTTACAACTGTACAGGGTGTGGCTGAGGCCACACCTGGAGTACTGCGTACAGTTTTGGTCCCCGTATTTAAGGAAGGATATGCTAGCATTGGAGGCAGTTCAGAAAAGGTTCACTCGGCTGATTCCTGGGATGAAGGGGTTGTCTTATCAAGAATGGCTAAACAGGTTAGGCCTTTATTCATTGGCGTTTAGAAGAATGAGGGGTGATCTTATTGAAACATACAAGATTCTAAGGGGGCTTAACAGGTTAGATCTTGAGAATATGTTTCCACTGGTGGGGGAATCTAGAACTAGGGGACATAGGCCGGAATTTCATGGTAGATAGATGGGACCCGGACTCCGACGTGAAAGTCGGTGGTGAACCTGCTTCCGCCTAGCCCGGGGATCCGTCCCATATTTTACAGGTCCCCGGGCTTTAATTGTCCTGAGGCAGGACTTCCACCCACTTGAGGGAGGAGGTCCTGCCTCAGTGAGCTGCTGGCCAATCAGCGGGCTGGCAACTCAGTCCCAGCAGCGCCACCGGGAGCGGAGGCCACTGCTGGGACTGCAGCCCAGCTGATGCCATGGATCGAGGAGGGAAGGTAAGTAGGGGCATGCCTCACCAGGGGGATCGGTCCTTCCCTGGTGAGGCTGGAGTGGTTGTTTGGGGGGAGAGGGGTGTCTTGGGAACCGGGGGTGGTTTGGGAGGCGGGGACGGCCCTCAATCGGGCACCCTGTGCCCGACTGCCATGCCCCCCCACCAGGGCGCGGAAAGGCCAGCAGCTATCACTGGGCGGCCTTTCACGTCCCCAGCACACCCGCTTGCCATGGGTAAAATACCCGTGGAGGCGGGCGAGGGCCCTTAAGTGGCCGTTAAGTGGCCACATAAGGGCCATGATTGGCCTTGGGCGGGTGGGCTGTTTCCCACCCCCTGCCCCCCTCCCGCTGACCACCGTAAACTTGTCCGGAGGCGGAACCGGGGCGGGTAGGCCTCCCGGAGCCTGCCGCTCAATTTTACGCCGCCCCCACGCCACCATCCGACCCGCTGGGGTGGCATAGAATTCCGGCCATAGTTACAGAATAAGGGGGCACACAGTTAAAACTGAGATGCGACGGAATTTCTCCTCTCAGAGGGTGGTGAATCTCTGGAATTCTCTACCTCAGAGAATTGTGGAGGCTAGGTCACTAAATGTCTTTAAGGAGGCGGTAGATAGAGTTTTGAAATCTCGGGGAGTCGAGGGATATGTGGAGCAGGCCCGAAAGAGGATTTGAGGCCTGGGACAGATCAGCCAAGATCTTATTGAATGGCGGGGCAGGCTTGAGGGGCTGAATGACCTCCTCCTGCTCCTATTTCTTATGTTCTTATGTTCCCCTGCAGTCGTAGGAGGTGTCATACCTGTTCTTTTACCTCCTCTCTCCTCACTATCCAAGGCCCCATATACTCCTTCCCGGTGAAGCAGCGATTTACTTGTACTTCTTTCAATTTAGTATACTGTATTCGCTGCTCGCAATGCGGTTGCTTCCACATTGGAGAGATCAAACATAAATTGGGTGACTGCTTGCGGAACACCTCCACTCAGTCCGACAGCGTGACCCTGAGCTTCAGGTTGCTTGCCATTTCAACACACCACCCTACTCTCATGCCCACATTTCTCTCCTTGGCCTGCTGCAGTGTTCCAGTGAACATCAACGCAAGCTCAAGGAGCAGCACCTCATCTTTCAATTAGGCACTCTACAGCCTTGCGGACTCAACCTTGAGTTCAACAATTTCAGAGTATGACTGGCCCCTTTTTTATTTTTTATGTATATATTTTAATTATTTTATTTTATTTTTTTAACCATGTGCCTGTTTTACATGTTGTGCTTTTGGACAGAGCTGCTCATTATTCTGCCATTAATACTCTCTCTGGACTAATGCTTTGTCTTTCACCACAAGCATTAACAATCTCTTTGCCTTTGTCCCATGACATCTTGGTTATTTAATCTCTCCTGCCTTGCCCTATCTCTGCCCTATCACACACCTTCCCTTTTGCTCTCTTCCTCACCATCCCCTCCCCTTTACATGCTTAAAATCTAATACTTTTCTAACCTTTGCCTGTTCTGATGAAAGGTCACAGACCTGAAACGTTAACTCTGCTTCTCTCTCCACAGATGCCGCCAGACCTGCTGAGTATTTCCAGCACTTTCTGTTTTTATTACAGGGATATAGCGCCTTGGTGTTTCCTGTGTGTCCGCTTTTGCTCAGTGGGTGACCCTCTCACCTCTAAGTCAGAAGGTTGTTGGTTCAGTTCCTATTTTGGACAATTGAGCACAAAACTCTAGGCTGACACTCCAGTTTTTTGAATGAGACATTAAAGCGAGGCCCTGTCTGCCCTCTTGGATCCCATGACACTGTTTGAAAACGAGCAGGGCAGTTCTCCCTGGTGCTGGCTGATATTTATCCTTCAACCAACGTAACAAAAAAAATAGATTGGTCACTTTCACCTTGCTGTCTGCAAACTGGCTGCTGTCTTTCCTCCTTACAGATAATTACATTTCAAAAAGTACTTCATTGGCTTTTAAGTGCTTTTGGATGTTGTGAAAGGTGTTATATAAATGCGAGTCTGCCTTTCTTTCATGTAACTCAGTATTGCAGAATCCAGTGCATCTATGTTCTCAGCTGTTATGTATTGATACTGAATGGCATCTTTTAAAATAATTTGCACAAATGGTTTTGTATGTTACAACTTGTCGAATGGCTTGAAGTGATGTTCACTCTAGTAACTTCTGATATGCAAAAAAGAAACATCATTCACCAGCTTTTGGTCACTTGCCATAATGTCTCCTTTCTGTCAATTTCAGTCTGATAACGTACCTTGGGACGTTTTACCACCTGAAAGATGCTGTATAAATGCAAGTTGTTGTTGTAAATTTACATAGCTTTGAAAAGTTGGTAGGGGTTTTGGGAAGCTCTAAAGATGTTTCAGAAACTCAATAGACAATCTCTCAAAGCAGGGAGTCAAATACGTGTACGGTATTCACTACAAGTTGAGAAAGGAGATAATTGGATGAAAAACCAGTAAAGGACTTTATCGATGTCAAAAGAATTGCTGAAGGCACACACTCCAAAGCAACCAAGCACTGCAGAGGGAGAGCGAAGAGCATTAGTACCACAGTTAATATTTTTTGCGAGGAATGTGGTTTATATTTTTATGCTAACGTCATCTAAGTGCAATATTTAACACTGGAATTATCCAGTGTAGGATCATAAACCCCTCCTCCTCAATTATTTTCAGGTCAGCCAATGTGGCTTAGGAAGACCACCTCCATTTCTCTCCCAGGAACTTTGTCTGTCGCCTCCAGGTTTGGGCCTGCAGGTCTGCACTCCCCAGCCTGACCTTCAGACTGGGTAAGTTGGAATTCCCCATTTCCCAGCCTCTTCCTGCTGAATTGGCCAAACTTGGCTCTGCCACTATCATCTACCAATGTCATCTGCCAGCATGGATTGTGAACCTAAACTTATCCAGCATCTACTGTAATCCTGGACATCAGACATTATTTTATTGCACTGTTAAGCTCAGCCAATAATTACAATTATTGCTATTCTCGCACTGATGTAGATTTTGTCAATTTATATTAAGTGGCCTTTACGATGGTACTAATTGTGATATGGTAATTGAAGTTAAATGAAGTTGTTGGTGATACATCTCTGTATCTTTTCAGTCCTTGATACCTTTGTTAAGTTGACATTTCAGTCGGTTTTGTACAGTTGCACACCAAACACTTATTAATTAACATTAACCAAATTGGTTGATGGAGGACAATTTAGAGCATTAAGTTAATGGTTAGACAAGAACATAAATGCTGATCTATTTTTCCTTATTATTTGTTAAAGCAGGGGTGGGGCTTATCTTCATCTACCTAAAAGAAAGAAAAACATGTATTTACACCGCACCTTCCACAAACTCAGTGTCTCATGGTGCTTCACAACCAAGGAAGTACTTTTGAAGTGTAGTCACTGTTGTAACATAGGAAACACAGCAGCCAATTTGCCCACAGCAAGCTCCCAAAGAGATGAAACAAATGACCACATCATCTGTTTTAGGTGTTGATTGAGGGATAAATATTGGCGCATATAGTTACAAGGTTAAGTTGGAGAAGCTGGGGTTGTTCTACTTGGGGTAAAGGAGATTTGATAGAGATGTACAAGATTATAACAGGTTTAGATAAGGTAGACAAAAAAAGCTGTTGCAATTAGCTGATGGTACAAGGACTAGGGGACACAGATTTAAGGTTTTGGGCAAGGGATGCAGGGGGGATGTGAGGTATGTTGGCCTTCATAGCGAGAGGATTCGAGTACAGGAGCAGGGATGTCTTGCTGCCATTATACAGGGCCTTGGTGAGGCCACAGCTGGAATATTGTGTGCAGTTTTGGTCTCCTTATCTGAGGAAGGATGTTCTTGCTGAAGAGGGAGTGCAGCGAAGGTTTACCAAACTGATTCCTGGGATGGCGGGACTGACGTATGAGGAGAGATTGAGTCGGTTAGGATTATATTCGTCGGAGTTCAGAAAAGTGAGGGGGGCTCTCATAGAAACCTATAAAATTCTAACAGGACTTGACAGGGTAGATGCAGGAAGGATGTTCCCGTTGGTGGGGGAGTCCAGAACCAGGGGTCATAGTCTAAGGATACGGGGTAAACCTTTCAGGACTGAGATGAGGAGACATTTCTTCACCCAGAGAGTGGTGAACCTGTGGAATTTGCTACCACAGAATGCAGTTGAGGCCAAAAAATTGTATGTTTTCAAGAAGGAGTTAGATATAGCTCTAGGGTTTAAAGGGATCAAAGGGGCGAAAGCGGGAACAGGTTACTGAGTTGGATGTTCAGCCGTGATCACAATGAATGGTGGAGCAGGCCCGAAGGGCCGAATGGCCTACTCCTGCTCCTATTTTCTATGTAAGTACTTCTTTACGCAGCGAATGGTAATGACCAGAACTCGTTGCCTACGAGGGTGGTGGAAGCGGAGACGATGAATGATTTCAAAAGGAAATTGGATGGGCACCTGAGGGAAATAAACTTGCAGGGCTCGGGGGATCGAGTGGGAGAGTGGGACTGATTGGTTTGCTCTACAGAGAGCCAGCATGAACACGTTGTGGCAGACATTGCGTTCCCTATACCTCAACACCACAACAACTATAGGTCACAGTCATCAGCACAACCACTTGAACTTGGAGCCAGTGAAACCTCAGGAGTTGGGTGTGGGCAATCAGGTCATGGTCCGAAAGTAAGCTGAAGTGGGAGTGCCTGAACCACTCTACAAGGGCCCCTACTCTATACTGGACAAAGCCAGCTCTACACTATATTGGACAAAGCCAGCCCTATGGTGAAGCCTAACGGTTCTGGCAGAGTTGCCTCTCAGAAACCCTGCAAACCAATCATGTGGGATTTTGACGAAGCCCCCATCCCACATCAGGGGGGTATCATAGATGACACTCCCATAGGTGGTGATACTCCCATAGGTGACATCAGAGATGGTGACACCTGGACATGAGAACACACTTTCCAGAGGGCAGCTGGAGATACTAAAATTGAGGCATCTGGGGGAACACCATCCCCACGACAGAGACAACGCAGCCCCTGAGAAGGAGTAACAGGGATAGGGGAACCAGATGGGACCCTAACTTCATGTACCATTAAAAAATGATTGTATATAATTATAATAGGCCTATGACCAAATTTGCTCACAGAACAAGATTTTGGTTTGTTTTTCTTTTATCTTACAGAATCATGAAGATGATGCCAAGGGTGAGGATCCTGGGATTCGTGACTGACAAGACATTAGTGCTTCAAAATAATAAGGATAATAATGATAATGCAGAGCGATAATGATAATGCAGTCATTCAGTGCGTCCATCCCACTGAAAACCCTAGGGTTGAGGCGGAGGTATAAATCGGGAATCCAAGGGTGAAGTGGGGCAACTTGGTGGGGCATCAGAAGGAAGATTACACTGGGATGCTCGTGGGAAATTGCAAAATAAAGTGCACCTTCAACGGCACGAAAACTGTTTGGGAAGTCCGAGAAGGGAAAGGGTGTGCAACATTTGTGATCCATCCAAAAAGACAATGAGAGAAAACAATGCAGTCTGGTTTCCGAGGAGAAAAGAAACGGATGGGTGCAGATAGGGGACCCCTGGTATCCACACCCTTCTCCTACTCAGTCAGAATTCCGAATGGAGGTCAGGTTGCGTTGGCCTCGATGGTGGAGGGAACGTGATGAGGGAGACTCTATGTGTGTAGGAACAAAGAACAAAGAACAAAGATAATTACAGCACAGGAACAGGCCCTTCGGCCCTCCAAGCCTGCGCCGATCCAGATCCTCTCTCTAAACATGTCGCCTATTTTCTAAGGTTCTGTATCTCTTTTCTTCCTGCCCATTCATGTATCTGTCTAGATACATCTTAAAAGACGCCATCGTGCCCGCATCTACCACCTCCGCTGGCAATGCGTTCCAGGTGCCCACCACCCTCTGCGTAAAGAACTTTCCACGCATATCCCCCCTAAACTTTTCCCCTTTCACTTTGAACTCGTGTCCTCTCGTAATTGAAACCCCCACTCTGGGAAAAAGCCTCTTGCTATCCACCCTGTCTATACCTCTCATGATTTTGTACACCTCAATCAGGTCCCCCCTCAACCTCCGTCTTTCTAATGAAAATAATCCTAATCTACTCAACCTCTCTTCATAGCTAGCGCCCTCCATACCAGGCAACATCCTGGTGAACCTCCTCTGCACCCTCTCCAAAGCATCCACATCCTTTTGATAATGTGGCGACCAGAACTGTACGCAGTATTCCAAATGTGGCCGAACCAAAGTCCTATACAACTGTAACATGACCTGCCAACTCTTGTACTCAATGCCCCGTCCGATGAAGGAAAGCATGCCGTATGCCTTCTTGACCACTCTATTTACCTGCGTTGCCACCTTCAGGGAACAGTGGACCTGAACACCCAAATCTCTCTGTACATCAATTTTCCCCAGGACTTTTCCATTTACTGTGAGGAGGTGAGGCCTGGGCTGGGCTGAGCTCCAGTCAGGATGGAATGGTCATAATAGCTGCAAGAGGAGTGTCTTCATCACTGTTGGGATGAGAGAAGTGTACCCACTGGGCATTGCATGGTACCGCCTTGGCAAGGGACCCCTCAGGTCTGTGCACCAGGAAAAAGGGGGGAATATCCCCTTGTAACATTAAAGGCCACAAGGAAGCTCATTGTCTTTGCTAATACAGCCAACAGTAATTGAAAGGCTATAGAATGCCCTCACCATACACCAGAGCCAAGGAACAGACAGGTTGTTATTCCCACAATAATGGTACTATATCTCAATGTGCACCACAAGGTAGTGCCGATGATGATTAATTTAGCGGATGGTGTAACTTACCCCGTGGTGTAAGCATAATACACAAGCATTGCAGAATCAAATGCTGCATGAAGTTCTGAGGGAATGCTGGGAATGAACCAGCACTGCTATCGATAAGGATGAATGCGCTAATCTATAAAGTGGGGAATCAAACGAAACCTCATAGGCAGGTCCGACATAGCTCGCTTACTGAAGGGGCAATTATATTTAACGCCAGGACATCACCCGTAAATAGTTCCGATTTAGCTACTTTAGAGGAATCGGTAAAAACTGTGAGGGACAGGTTAAGGAAAATATTAAATGGGATGAATGATGTGGAACAGAATGAATTCGAGGATGATCAAATTATGACCGTACATTTGCAAGATGTGGTGGGGAATTGGAAAGGCACGCTCACCGCATGAATGAAATTATATGAGAGGATAAAAATGCCTCTGTGGAAGCTGCTGAAAATGATGCTTGCATAACGTATGGTTCTTGATAGGTGGAACAGACCCGTGAAAGCCTCCAGAGGACGGTGGAAGGGAGATTGCCCTCCTGGGTTACTGATAGGCATCTTAGAGATATGTCCACTTACCACCGATATCTGTAAAATCAGAGCACTCGTGCAGGTATACCCAGTAAAACATGAGTCCCATCTAGGGAGCGGTCGCATGGGCAGGCTAGGTTTGGTTTTGTACCATCCAATCCTAAAGGAAAGGGAGAAGCCTAACTCTCTCTTTAGAGTTGAAAACAGCGGGGTAGAAAATCAAGGTTATGTGTCACGTTATGACCAACACCCGAGGTACATGGCACAAGTGGACGGGATTACTTGGGTGGCCCTGGATTTGTCTGGATGCACTCAGAAAGGGGATAGCTTTGTTTACCCATACGATGTAACTGAAAGTGCAGCACCAACCTGCGTGTTCACTTGGGATCAGGAAGGACCCAATTGCACGATCATGGTGACCCAGGGAGAATAGTTCCCAACACAGCATAGAAAGGTTATGTCATAACCGTACACCGGGAATACCAGTACCAGGATCCGATTTGTCCTCTTCCAGATGCAATGTTTACCTCAGCTCAACCTGTTAGACTGTGTGCATGGGTATTATTGAATGTTTATGCTTCCTGGACAGGTGAATATCACTGTAAGGGATGATTTGAAGGAACTGCGACATGGGAATGTGGCCTGTTTTGGGTATTTCATACCCCCGGCTGCCTAGACATCTTGTAGAGCTGTTACAGAGGATGAACACTTCCAGAAAACATTTTTATACCCTTCAACAAAGGAATGAAGATATTTTAAAAATTTGTTTGTGGGTTGTGGGCGTCGCTGGCTGGGCCAGCATTTATTTCCCATCCCTGATTGCCCTTGAACTGAGTGGCTTGCTAGGCCATTTCAGAGGGCAGTTAAGAGTCAGCCACATTGCTGTGGGTCTGGAGTCACATGTAGGTCAGACCAGGTAAGGACAGTCAATAATGGCTTCATGGTCACCATTAGACTAGCTTTTAATTCCAGATTTATTAATTGAATTCAAATTTCGCCATCTGCTGTGGTGGGATTCGAATCCATGTCCCCAGAGCATTAGCCTGGGGCTCTGGATTACTAGTCCAGTGACAATACCACTACGCCTCCACCTCCCCTAAATTAAGGGAGAAATGCCAGACATTTGCGACGATAGCCACTGGTGGGACATTGGTCTTATACTCAAAATACATCCTTGGGTATGAATTATATCTCATTTTCTTGTTATAGTCATTTATTGTTGTATTTCTGTCGTATGACTTATGTTGTCAATGCAAACATACGAGAGCAGAGTAGCGGGTGAAAATGTTGCTGGAGGACAGTATAAGGTGAATGGAATAGATTCGAAAGTGTAGTCATGTTCGTAGGTGAAATTATACACTTAAGGGTGAATGCTGTAAGGCATTTTTAATATCTCTTGCATTTCTGTTTATAAGTAAAATGTAACCCATTGTGGTGTAGACCAGTGTGTGGAGTTCAACGGGTGGTAGGAACATGGAGTGCGGAGGACATCGGGATAGGAACAGTCGTAGGCCATTCAGCCCATCGAGGCTGCTCCGCCATTCAATACTATAATGGCTGATCATCCACTTCAATGTCTTTTTCCCACACTATCCTCATATCCCCTTATGTTATTTGTATTTAGAAATCTGTCAATCTCTGCTTTAAACATACTCAATGACTGAGCTTCCACAGCCCTCTGGGGTAGA
Source organism: Heterodontus francisci (assembly GCF_036365525.1). NCBI lineage: Eukaryota > Metazoa > Chordata > Chondrichthyes > Heterodontiformes > Heterodontidae > Heterodontus > Heterodontus francisci. Next base: position 18,235,404 of record NC_090379.1, read on the forward strand.
GAATTCCAAAGATTCACAACCCTCTGAGTAAAGAACTTTCTCCTCATCTCTGTCCTAAGTGGCTTCCCCCTTATTTTCAAATTGTGTACCCTGGTTCTAGATTCCCCAACCAGGGGAAACATCTTAGCTGCATCTACGCTGTCTATTCCTTTAAGTATTTTGTAGGTTCAATGAGATCACCTCTCATTCTTCGAAACTCCAGAGAATGCAGGGCCAGTTTTCCCCATCGCTCTTCATAGGACAGTCCTGCCATTCCGGGAACAAGTCTGGTGAACCTTCGTTGCACTCCCTCTATGGCAATAATATCCTTCCTAAGGTAAGGGGACCAAAACTGTACACAGTACTCCAAACTCAGTCTAACCTAGGTTCTATACAATTGAAGCAAGACTTCATACTCCTGTATTCAAATCCTCTTGCAATAAAGGCTAACATACCATTAGCCTTCCGAATTGCTTGCTGCAACTGCATGTTAACTTTCAATTACTTATTGACAAGAACTTCTAATCTCTTACCATTTAAGAAATACTCTGCACATTTATTCCTCCTACCAAAGTGGATAGCCTCACATTTTTCCACATTATATTCCATCTGCCACGTTCTTGCCCACTCACTAAGTCAGTCCAAATCCCCTTGAAGCTGCTTTGCATCTTCCTCACAACACACATTCCTACCTAGTTTTATGTCATCCACGAACTTGGAAATACTACATTTGGTCCCTGCATCTAAATCATTGATATATATTGTGAACAGCTGGGGCCCAAGTACTGATCCTTGCATTACCCCACTAGTCAAAGCCTGCCAATGTGAGAATGACCCGTTTATTCCTACTCTCTTTTTTTCTGCCTGTTAACCAATCCTTAATCCACGCCAGTATATCACCTCCTATCCCTTGTGCTTTAATTTTGCTAACCAACCTCCTGTGGGAGATGAAGGGAGAAGAATTCTGACTGAAGACATCATTGCTGGGGCTCATATTGGACTTCTAAAAAATAAAGACAGTTTACCTGAACAGGGACACACACACACACACACACACATGCGTGTCAGGACATGCCATTAAAATGGTGGCCCAGACTATTATAACATCAGACACTCTGTCTACAATAACTTTCATAGACAATGGCCTCTCGAAATATGTGTGAATGGTTTTCTTCCACTTTATCAAGCTACAAATATCACCTCCATTGCTGATATGCACCTAAGATCACCCCAAACCCCGCAGAGAACAGGAAATAACCACATGTAGGTGGTCTTGCGATAGCCATGGTGGGGTTGATAAGACTCTGAAACCCAATTGGATGACCAAATTTGAGACATAACCTTATACGTCAAGGGACCAAGGTCAGAAAGTGGTATAAATCCACAGCCCACAAGGACATTGTTACTGCATCCAGAGAAGTGTGACTTGATCAGTCACAGGAAGTCATGCGGAAGATTTGGTTCAGCGGACCAACCACGCAGGAATAAGCTCCTGCATGCGGTCTAACTAAGCAACTGGTGTTGTAAATATAGACTATTGCTTAGTGTGTTAATAAAGGTTTTCCATATAAAGTGGAAATTGTATCCTGAGTTTGTTTCATGTCATTGATACCAAGAATGGGATCGGGACCTCAGAGGGAAGTGAGACCCCCTGTTTAAGAGTCTTACAGTTCCAATTTTCTGACAGAGTGATAGTGAACGAATGGTGATATATTTCCAAGTCAGGATGGTCTGTGGCTTGGAGGGGAACCTGCAGGTGGTGGTGTTCCTTTGCGTCCACTTCCCTTGTCTTTCTAGGTGGTAGAGCTTGTGGGTTTGGAAGGTGCGGTCGTGGAGGCTTGGCAAGTTGCAGCAGTGCATTTTGTAGATGGTACACACTGCTGCCACTGAGCCAGTGGTGGAGTGAGTGAATTTCTAATGTGGTGCATGGGGTGTTGCTCAAGCAGGCTGCTTTGTCCTGGATGGTTTTTGTCCTGAGTCTTGTTGGAGCTGCACTCATCCAGGCAAGTGGTGAGTATTCCATCACCCTCCTGACTTGTGCCTTGTAGACGTTGGGCAGGCTTGGGAAGTCAGGAGGTGAGTTACTCGCTGCAGAGCTCCCAGCCTCTGACCTGCTCTTGTAGCCACAGTATTTATGTAGCAGGTTCAGATACATTTATAGTCAATGGTAACTTCCAGGATGTTGATGGTGAGGGATTCAGCAATGATAACGCCATTGAACGATATGGGGAGATGGTTAGATTCTCTGTTGTCATTGTCTGGTACTTGTGTGGCATGAATGTTACTTGCCACTTATCATCCCAAGCCTGAATGTTGTCCAGATCTTGCCACATGTGGACATGGACTGCTTCATTATCGGAGGAGTTACAGATGGTGCTGAACATTGTGCTATCATCAGTGAACATCCCCATTTCTGACCTCATGTTGGAGAAAAGGTCATTGACAGAGCAGCTGAAGATGGTTGGGCCTAGGACTCTACCCTGAGGAGCTCCTGCAGTGATGTCCTGGAGCTGAGATGATTGGCCTCCAACAACTACAACCATCTTCCTTTGTGCTGGGTATGACTCTAACCAGCGGAGAGATTTCTTCCTGCTTCCCATTGACTTCAAGATTGCAAGAGCTCTTTGATGCCACACTCAGTCAAATGCTGCCTTGACATCAAGGCAGTCCCTCTCACCTCAACGATCCTCATTTTCACCTGACGTCTGCCACACCTGTATATTTTCAATCGGGGATGGCTGGGGAGCAATCAGGAATGGGAATTTTGACCGATTGTTCTGCGGCCACCCTCCCCTTCCACACAGAAGCCATATGCAGTGCTTCAAATATTGCCTCAGCAGAAATCAGATAACTGCATAGGCACAGGAATCTAGTCACAGTGTCATGCAGAGCAGGAGTGGGGGTTTAGTAACTGAACCACACAACGCGATTTGTTCTTTTATTTTTCTAAAAATGCTAGACTTTGAGTGATAACTATACAGATGTCCTTCTGTTCCTGAGGGATTTACAGTTTGTCTTTACTGTGCCAAAGATCTTATAGGGCCTGACTCGGCAAAGAGATTTCTTTAGTCTGAAATACATTGATGCACTGACAGCCTGAAATACAGATCAATAGCAATATACTCTTCAGGTTTTGTTGGATTCCAGCCATAACAGCACATCGCCGCTGGTGTATTTATACAGTTCATCCTAACTCTTTGGGAACTGAATGGATTTTTTATATTTTCAAAATTCGCACCCGCTTGATTTTTCTACGGATGTATTTCCTCCCCGTTTTCTCATATTTAACCCCTTCTGACTATTCCTGGAGGATCGTGTCATAGATGCTTGCTGTTCCCTGGTATCTTGCATGAATGGCTACTCTTCCTCTGGGCAGTGAGTTTCAGCAGGCTGTTCACCGAGGAGCAGCATCGCAGCTCTGTCAACTCTTGGCATAGCTTTTCCAGCTTGCCCTGCCCTTGCACCTTCCATAAACGTCAGCTCATCCAAAACTCTGCTACTTGTATTCTATGTCATGGAATCATTGCATGGTTACAGCACAGAAGGAGGCCATTTGGCCCATCCTGTCTGTGCCAGCTCCCTGCAAGAGCAATTCACCTAATCCCACTCCCCTGCTTTTTCCCATAGCCCTACACATTTATTCTCTTCAGATAATTATCCAGTTCTCTTTTGAAAGCCTCAATTAAATCTGCCTCCACCAGACTCTCAGGCAGTGCATTCCAGATCCTAACCATTCGCTGCATAAAAAGGTTTTTCCTCTTGTCGCCGTTGCTTCTTTTGTCAATCACCTTAAATCAGTATCCTCTGGTTCTGGATCGTTCGGCCAATGGGAACAGTTTCTCAATATCTACTCTGTCCAGATCCCTCATAATTTTGAACACCTCTACCAAATCTCCTCTTAATCTTCTCTTCTCCAAGGAGAACAGACCCAGCTTCATGTAACTGAAGTTCCTTATCCCTGGAACCATTCTTATGGAACTTTTCTGCACCCTGTCTAATGCCTTAACATCCTTCCAAAAGTGTGGAGTCCAGAACTGGACACAATACTCCAGTTGAGGCCGAACCAGTGTTTTATACAGGTTTATCATAACTTCCTTGTTTTATACTCTGCACCGAGTCCCGTTCATGCATCATCCCTGTGCTTGCTGATCAACATTGGCTCTTTGTCTAACAATGCCTTTAAAATTCTCATTCAAATCCCTCGATGGCCTTGTGCCCTCCCTATCTCTGTAGCTTCCTCTGGCCCTACAACCTTCCGAAATATCTGTGCTCCTCCAACTCCCGACCTCTTGCACATCACCAATTTCCTTCACTCACCTTCCCCCCGCTCCACCACCCCACTCCTACCCCTCCCCCCCAGTTGACAATTGTGCCTTCAGCTGCAAAGACCCTACGCTCTGAAATATCCTCCCTAAACCTCTCCTCCTGGATACCTCTTTCTGCTCCTTTAAGCTGCTCCTTAAAAACTATCTCTTTGACCACGCTTTTAGCCACCTGCTCTAATATCTCCTTATGTGGCTTGATGTCAAATTTTGTCTGATAATGCTCCTGTGAAACACCTTGAGATGTTTTATTAGGTTAAAGATACTATATAAATACAAGTTGCATTTATATTGTCATGCTAGGCCCCCACCTTCCCAGAATGAGACACATTAATTTTGTCATGAATATTGATTTTAAACAGTTACTGGAGTGAGGGGAGGAGTTGTTAAACAGATCAGCTGTGGCTGGAAAAGGCATTTGCATATTAACAGACAGTGTTTGGAAGGACAAAGCGGCCATTCCCTGACACGTTCAACCCGCAATGGACTTTTGATCACCAGACGTTGAAGGTGGGGGAGCTCGCGTTCCAGGTTGACTGCTAAGATGGCCAAATACACAAATGGACATGGTCAAACCAGCTAATCACATGACTATCCTGCTGGGCAACCTGAGGTTTTTGAATTTGTACAAACCGTTTGGGCAAAAAGTTTGTTTGCTCCTGGACTGAGAAGATCCCTCCTGTTTGCTCCCATCTCTTTCTCACAAGGCTCTGAATCTACTAAAGACACATGAACCCCAAGAGAGAAAAGTCTCCTACAGCGAACAAGGTTTAAGAATAATACTGGGCCCCAACAAAAAGCAAGATAATCAAGGACTACAATCAAGGACTCTACAGTGAGCTCTAAGAACCGCAACATAAACTCTTCAGATCTTGCCTCAAACCTTTCCACTTTATTTTTCTTCTGCTCTTTTCTGTCTCTATTTGCATATGTGTATTGCATATGCATGCTAGCGTGGGGCGTGGCGTGTATCCGTAGGCGTTAATTGAATTAGAGTTTAAGTTTAATACATTTCAACTTTTCTTCTTCAAACATGTTTGTGCTGGTTTCTTTGCCTTATAATTGAAAAGAGGTGAACAAGGATTCACTAAGGGGGAGCTAAAAACATGATGTGTTTAAAATTAAACCCTGTTACAGTAAGACCAGGTGAAGGCTGAAAGGGAATCCTATACCTCTCACCTGGTTGTAACAATACATAAAAACTTGCATTTATATAGCGCTTTCAGAACCTTAGGACATCCCAAAGTGCTTTACAGCTGACAAGGTACTTGTTGAAGTATAGTCACTGTTGTAATGTAGGAAATGAGGCAGAAAATTTGCAGACAGCAAGGTCCCATGTACAGCCATGTGAGAATGACCAGTTTTTGTGATATTGATTGTGGAAGAAATGTTGGTCAGGGCACTGGGAGAGAACTCCCTGGTCTTCTTCAAAATAGTGCCATGGGATCTTTTATATCCACCTGAGAGGGCAGACGGACTTTGGTTTCAAGAAATATGGCACCTCCAACAGTGCAGGACTCCCTCAGTACTGCACTGAAGTATTTATGTATATATACACAATAAGAAGGAAGGTTGCCTTAAAATATTCAATGCCACGGCACTGAAGGTAAACTAAATAGTTGGGAAAGAAAGAAGGTTGGGACAATGTAACAATTATAAAAGGGCGACACTGTCTGGTGCAACAGGATGGGTCACCTGCCTTTGACCTTTCACCTTTACGAACTAGTTTCAGATACAGTCCAAATTGATGACCTAACTGACTCTTTGGTAATGCTCTGCTCCACACTATCCTGAGTAAGGTATAGTCCAGGCCGGAAGTGCAGTACATCACCAGGTCTGCTGTCCCATCAAGCACTCACAGTCCCATGTTGTCTGTAGGCAGTGTTAAAACTCAGATTCAATATTGACTTCAGAATAATGGGGCACCTTGGACTTTCCTTCCTTTAAGCTTTCGAAGCCTGAGTTGGCATCATCTAACTATTCGATTATTCTTCTCTATTCTTTCCTACTCTTTTCAACTTTAATGATCTCCTGCACCATGAGGTATCTTTTTTTTAATTATTAGGAAATGGAGCTGAATTTCAAGATGATGTAAAAGTTAAAGATTCCAGTTTGTCGCAGTTATTGGTTTAACTGGTTGTGTTCCTTTAGATCTTAAACCTCATAACTGAATAATCTTCACTTAGTCGCACCTTAAAGACTTTAAAAACCCTGCTTGTAGATTAGTTGTTCCTGGTCCTCCCTGCCTGGCTCAATCAGCATTTCCACCTACGGTTGGAAGTTCACACAAAGTGACCTGTCTGACACTTGCCTTCTCCTTTTACCGATCCTTTGAATCTGTCTTACTAGCTTGTAGCTCCCTATGTCCCACTGTCAAAATGCAAAAACCCATTGGTAGCAGAGTCTGAGTTAAAACTTCACAGTGTGGGCCGGGACTCAACTGCTGCATACGTTGACTATCATTGAGCAGTGACGTACCTGTACCCAGAGACATGTGGGCCCAGATTTTTGAGGTCAGCAGTGAACAAACAGTGTATGCCATTCAATACACCTACAGCTGACCAAAGACTTTTCGTGGGCATTTGAGTGACAAATTATAGGTATCAGCAGTCCAAAGCAAAGCAGCATTCTCTACATAGCATTGGGGACCTGTGTGACGGGGCAAGCAACAGCCTATCTCTTAAACCAATCAGAATCCTCATTGAGGCACACAGAGTGTAAACCAGGAAGTGTAAGTTACAATATTTAATAAAATATAAAGTCATGCACCGAAACAGAAATAGAGAGAGAAAGAAAGATGGGATTAAAAGAGAGCAAGAGAGAGATAAAAGAGACAGAAAGAAAAAGTAAAAATGAAATTTTAATTAGATTTTTAATTCTTTCTTAAGTTTCCAACAATAATTAAAATCTGAAGGAATGAGACCGCACACTTGTAAAACTTAATTTTCAGTGCCAGAGAGGTTATATGGCAGTAATTTAGGACTTAGCACAGCATTAAAAATTCACCTACACTTGAATGCACCAGCCCTAACATTTTCTGCCTATTTAGTGGGTAACTAGTGGCTAATTGACACAACTTCCCATTCTTCATGTGTTTGAAAGCCAAGTCTCTCAGCAAAATACCGATGAAGCAAAGGAGCAGAGCAGAGACAGCAACTTTCTCACTGTTATTCCTATCACAAAACCCATTTCATGGAGTATCTGAATGTCTGCAGTATTATGGATATCTAAGAGGTATTAATTCAGGCAAGCCAAGAGGCTGGGGAATTCTCTGGTCAAATGTATTCCAGAATACACCAACTCATAGTTTAACTACAGTGCTTCCAACAGAATGTGTAGGAATGTAAAGGCAGGCTGTTTTAGTTAGTGCTTTTGCGCTTCTCTTAGGGGTAATGGCAGGTGTAATGTTAAATCCTGTCCTGTGTTTAATAAAAAGAATTTCCATGTATATAGTGCTTTCCACAACCTCAAAATGTCCATGGCACTTTATCACCAATGCAGTACTTTTGCAGTGTAGTCACTGTTGTAACAAAGGAAAATCCTGTTCTCTTGTGTGGTCACATTGCAAGAGCATGAATGTAAAATCAGCTACAGTTCTTATAAATCAGAAGTTAGTTTAAATCAGGAAATCTGAACACAGCTTTTGTGCTGATCCAATGGGTAAAGGCATCACCTTGCATGGTACTAGGCTATGCAGACTTGTCTTAGCCAGAGGGAAATGGAATGTTATAATTGACCTCAGTGTCCTAAACTGGGAAGGGAAAAATCCAGTGGCATCCACAGGGCTCAGTCCCTTGCTGTTTGTGGTATATATTAATGATTTGGACTTAGATGTGGGAGGCATGACTGGGGAATTTGCAGATGACACAAAAATTGGCTGTTTGGTGGATCGTGAGGAGGATAGCTGTAGACTTTGGAATGATAACAATGGTTTGGTTGAGTGGGTGGAAAAGTGGCAAATGAAATTCAATCAGAGAAGTGTGAGGTAATGCATGGGAATACATAATAAATGGGAGGATATTGAGAGGGGTAGAAGAAGTGAGAAACCTTGGAGTGCATGTCCACAGGTCCCTGAAGGTGGCAGGACAGGTGGATAGAGTGGTGAAGAAGGCATATGGAATGCTTTCCTTTATTGACCAAGGTATAGTCTGTAAAAGCAGGGATGTAATGCTGTAACTGTATAAAATGCTGGTTAGGCCACAGCTGGCGTATTGGTCAGCACATTACAGGAAGGCTGTAATTGCTCTGGAGAGAGTACAGAGGAGATTTACAAGAATATTGCCAGGGCTTGAAAGTTGCAGCTATGAGGAAAGATTGGATAGGCTAGGGTTGTTTTCCTTAGAACAGAGGAGGCTGAGGGACGGCACAGTGGCGCAGTGGTTAGCACCGCAGCCTCACAGCTCCAGGGACCCAGGTTCGATTCCGGGTGCTGCCTGTGTGGAGTTTGCAAGTTCTCCCTGTGTCTGCGTGGGTTTCCTTCGGGTGCTCCGGTTTCCTCCCACATGCCAAAGACTTGCAGGTTGATAGGTTAATTGGCCATTATAAATTGCCCCTAGTATAGGTAGGTGGTAGGGAAATATAGGGACAGGTGGGGATGTAGTAGGGATATGGGATTAGTGTAGGATTAGTATAAATGGGTGGTTGATGGTTGGCACAGACTCGGTGGGCCGAAGGGCCTGTTTCAGTGCTGTATCTCTAAACTAAACTTAATTGAACATACGAACATCCGAATTAGGAGCAGAGTAGGCCACTCAGAACTTTGACCCTGCTCCACCATTCAATAAGTTCATGGCTGAACTGATTACTCCACATTCCCACCTACCCCCGATAACCTTCCACCCCCTTGTTTCTCAAGAATCTATCTACCTCTGCCTTAAAAATATTCAAAGACTCTGCTTCCACTGTCTTTTGACGAAGAGAATTCCAAAGACTCACAACCCTCAGAGAGAAACATTTTCACCTCATCTCTGTCTTAAATGAGCGACACATTATTTTTAAACAGTGACTCCTAGTTCTAGATTCTCCCACAAAGGGAAACATCCTTTCCACATCTACCCTGTCAAGACCTCGCAGGATCTTATATGTTTCAATCAAGTCGCCTCTTACTCTTCTAAATTCCAGCATATACAAGCCTAACCTGCCCAATCTTTCCTCGTAAGAAAGCCCGCCCATTCCAGGTATTAGTCTAGTAAACCTTCTCTGAACTGCCTCCAACGCATTTACATCCTTCCTTAAATAAGGAGACCAGTATTGTACACAGTATTCCAGATATGGTCTCACCAATGCCCTGTATAGCTGAAGCATAACCTCCCTACTTTTGTATTCAATTCCCCTCGCAATAAACGATAACATTCTATTAGCTTTCCTAATTACGTGCTGTACCTGCATACTAATCTTTTGCGATTCATGCACTAGATCCCTCTGCATCTCAGAGCTCTGCAATCTCTCACCATTTAGATAATATATTTCTTTTTTATTCTTCCTGCCAAAATGGACAATTTTCACATTTTACAACATTATACTCCATTTGCCAGGTCTTTGCCCACTCACTTAACCTATCTATATCCCTTTGTAGCCTCCTTATGTCCTCTTCACAAGTTACTTTCCTACCTATCTTTGTATCATCAGCAAATTTAACAACCATATCTTCGGTCCCTTCATCTAAGTCATTTATATAAATTGTAAAAAGTTGAGTCCCCAGCACAGATCTCTGTGGCACACCACTCGTTACATCTTGCCAACCGGAAAATGACCCATTTATGCCTACTCTCTGTTTCCTCTTAGCTAACCAATCTTCCATCCATGCCAATATGTTACCCGTTACAACATGAGCTTTTATTTTCTGCAATAACCTTTGATGTGGCATCTTATCAATAATTGAGGTGTACCAAATTATGAGGGGCCTAGATAGAGTAGACAGGAAGGATCTGTTTCCCCTAGCGGAGAGGTCAATTACCAGGGGGCACAGATTTAAGGTGATTGGTAGAAGGATTAGAGGGGACATGAGGAAAAACTTTTTCACCCAGAGGGTGGTGGGTATCTGGAATTCACTGCCCAGATTGGTGATGGAGGCAGAAACCCTCAACTCTTTTAAAAGGTACCTGGACATGCACCTGAAGTGCTGTAACCTGCAAGGCTATGGACCAGGTGCTGGAAAGTGGGATTAGATTGGGCGGCTAGTTTTCTCAGCTGGCACGGACACGATGGGATTTCTATGGTTCTATGGTACATGTTTGTCCACAATCAGAATTCATAGACACATTGACTTAACAAACAATGCAAATAATGTAAAGTATGATTAAGTTCGGAACAGCTTTCCGACCTCTGCTCTCCAAACGGCTTCCAGACTCTCCCTCCTGAGGGACTCAACTATTGTATTTTCCAACAACAACTTGTATTTATATAGCATCTTTAACATAACGCTTCACAGGAGCATTATAAAACAAAATATGACTCTGAGCCACAAGAGGAGATATTAGGGCAGATGACCAAAAGCTTGGTCAAAGAGGTCAATTTTAAGGTGTGTCTTAAAAGAGCAAAACGAGCTGGAGAGGCGGAGAGGTTTAGAGAGGCAATTCCAGAGCTTAGAGCCTAGAGAGCTGAAAGCACGGCCACCAATTGTGGAGTGATTAAAATTGGGGTAACTGAAGAGGCCAGAATTAAAGTAGCACGGATATCTCAGAGGTTTGTGGCTCTGGAGGTGATTACAGCGGTTGTGGGGGTGGGGGGGGGGGTGCGAACGAGGATGAGAATTTTAAGATCGAGGCATTGCTTAACCAGGAACCAATGTAGGTCAGTGAGCACAGGGGTGATAGGTGAACAGGACTTGGTGCGAGTTAGGGCACAGGCAGCAGAGTTTTGGATAGGGTCAGATTTAGGGAGGGGATAACATTTTCGAAACTCAAGCTGGAAGCAAAAGTGTGTTATTAGTCTACAGCTGAGGGTCAAATGTTTAGAAACTAGATCACAGAATCACAGAATTGTTACAGTGCAGAAGGTGGCCATTCAGCCCATTGTGTCTACACCAGCTCTCGGAAAGAGCAATTCACCTAGTGCCATTCCTCAGCCTTCTCCCCATAACCCTGCACATTCTTCCTTTTCATATAACAGTCTAATTCCCTTTTGAATACTTCAATTGAACCTGCCTCCACCTCTCAGGCTCTCAGGCAGCACATTCCAGACCATAATCATTCACTGCGTGAAAAAGTTTTTCCTCATGTCACTTTTGCTTTAAATCTGTGCCCTCTCATTCTCGATCCTTTCATCAGTAGGAACAGTTCCTCTCTATCTACTCTATCCAGACTCCTCATGATTTTGAATACCTCTATCAAATCTCCTCTCAGCCTTCTCTTCTCCAAGGAAAACAGTCCTAACTTCTCCAATCTATCTTCATAACTGAAGTTCCTCATCCCTGGAACCAGTCTCGTGAATCTTTTCTGTACTCTCTCCAATGCCTTCACATCTTTCCCAAGGTACAGCTGAGGCCGAACTAATGTCTTATGTAAGTTCAACATAATTTCCTTGCTCTTGTACTCTATGCCCCTATCAATAAAGCCCAGGGTAGTGTATGCTTTATTAATTGCTCTCTCAACCTGTCTTGCCACCTTCAAAGACGTATGCACATATAAACCCAGGTCTCTCTACTCCTGCACCCCCTTGAGGATTGTACCCTTTATTTTATATTGTTTCTCCATGTTCTTCATACCAAAATGAACCACTTCACATTTCTCTGCATTGAACTTCATCTGCCACCTGTCTGCCTATTCCACCAACTTGTCTATATCCTTTTGAAGTTCTACACTATCTTCCTCACAGTTCACAATGCTTCCAAGTTTCGCATCATCTGCAAACTTTGAAATTGTGCCCTGTACAACAAGGTCTAGGTCATAAATATATATCAGGAAGAGCAAAGGTCCCAACACTGATCCCTGGGGAACTCCACTACAAACCTTCCTCCAGCCCGAAAAACATCCATTAACCACTACTCTTTGGTTCCTGTCACTCAGCCAATTCCGTATCCATGTTGCTACCGTCCCTTTTATTCCATGAGCTATAACTTTGCTCACAACTCTGTCGTGTGGCACTATATCAAACTCCATTTGAAAGTCCATGTACACCACATCAATGTCATTGTCCTCAACAACCCTCTCTGTTACCTCCTCAAAAAACTCCAGCAAGTTATTTAAACCTGATTTTCCCTTATCTTTCATTAATTAACCTGCATTTGTCCATGTGACTATTAATTTTGTCCCGAATTATTCTTTCTAGAAGTTTTCCCACCATCGAAGATAAACTGACTGGCCTGTAGTTGCTGGGCTTATCTTTCCATCCTTTTTTGAACAAGGGTGTAACGTTCGCAAATCTCCAGTCCTCTGGCACCACCCCTGAGTCTAAGGAAGACTGAAAAATTATGGCCAATGTCTCCACGATTTCCATCCTCACTTCCTTAGTATAGTTGGATGCATCTCATTTGGTCCTGGTGCTTTATCCACTTTAAGTACAGACAACCTATCTAATACTTCCTCTTTATCAATTTTAAACCCTTATAGTGTCTGACATACCTCCTCTTTCAACATTGCCTGGATTGCATCTTCTTCCTTGGTAAAGACAAAGTATTAATTTAATACTTCAGCGATGCCGTCTGCCTCCATGTGTAAATCCCCTTTATGTCCCTGATCGGCCCCACTCCTCCTTTTACCACCCTTTAACTATTTATATGTCTATAGAAAACTTTGAGATTCCCTTTAATGTTAGCTGCTTTTTATGCTCTCTCTTTGTTTCTCTTACTTGCTTTTTCATTTCCCCCCTGGCAGTTCTATATTTAGCCTGCTTCTACCTGGCATCTGTTATTAGCACCATTTTTCTTCTTTATCTTAATCTCTACCTCTTTTGTCATCCAGGGAACTCTTGATTTGTTTATCCCACCTTTCGCCTTCAAGGGAACATACCGTGACTGTGCCCGAACTATCTCCTCTTTGAAGGTAGCCCCATTGTTCAGCTACCATTTTGCCTGCCAACCTTTGACTCCAATTTATTGCTCTAGCTCTGTTCTCCCCCCATGAAAGTGGGTTTTCCCCCACTCTTACTCTGGATTGTTCCTTGCAATTATTCTTACTCTGGATTGTACACTGGATCAGGATCGTGACTCCAGCTAATCGGATGCTGCGCTGAGCTGGGCCAATCCAGATTTATTTGGGATTATATGAACTGTCGCTCGGTTTAGGTTCAGGTCAGCTTGATCTCTTTAAGACAATCGTATCATTCTTAAGCACTGGAACAGTTTGCTATTCTCATCTGGCCTGTACCTAGCTTCTATTTACAAAGTATTCAAAAGTACAAAGTGTTTACAACATAGAAACAGGCCATTTGGCTCTACAGGTCTGTGCTGGTGTTTCTGCTCCACATGCGCCTCCTCCCACCCCTCTTCATCTAACCCTATCACCACATCCCACGATTCTTCTCTCCCTCACATATTTATCTAACTTTCCCTTAAACTTCCCCATCTATACTATTCACCTTAACTACTCCTTGTGGCAGTAAGTTCCACATTCAAACCACTCTCTGGGTCAAGAAGTTTCCCTTGTATTCTCTACTGGATTTATGAGTGACTATCTCAAATTTATGGCCTCTAGTTCTAGTCTCGCCCGCAAGCAGAAACGCCTTCTCTGAGTCTATCAAACCCTTTCCTAATCTTTAAGACCACTATCCAGCCACACATCAGTCTTCTCTTTTCTAGAGAAAAGAGTTCTAGTCTGTTTAGGCTTTCCTGATAGATATAACCTGTTAGTTCTGGTATCATTCTGTGAAATCATTGCCTGCACTTTCTCCAGTGCCTCTATATCCTTTTTATAATATGGAGACCAGAACTGTTCACAGTACTCCGTGTGGCCTAACCAAAGTTCTATGGTTTAATGTAATGTCTGTACTTTTCTATTCTACCTCGCTAGAAATTAGCCCCAGCGCTTTGTCTTCTCTTTAATGGCCTTATTAACCTGTGTTGCTACTCTTAGTGATTTGTGTATCTGTACCCCAACTTCCTCTGTTTCTCTACTCCATTTAGACACTTATTTTCCAAGGAGTATGTGGCCTCTTTATTCTTCCTACCAAAATGTATAACCTCACACTTAATCTATATTGAAGCCCATTGTGCAAATTAATTAACGTCTTCCTGTATTTTGTCACAGTTCTCCTCTGAATTAACTACACCCCCCAATTTGGTGTCATTCACAAATTTAGAAATAGTATTTCCGATTCCCGAGTCCAACTCGTTTCTGTAAATGGTGAATAACAGTGGTCCCAGCACCGATCCTTGTGGATTACGTGAAGATGATTGGGAGGTGGCCTTGTTTCCCTGGCAGTTGTGTGCCAATACACTTGTCAAACCTCCTTGGCAGACTAGTGGCGGTAAGGCAAGAAATGGGCAATTGTGAATTGGCAGCCTGTCTCACAATCCACCACGCTCTCTTTCCAATAAATGGTTAAACTGTTCATGGTTCAGTCCATCAGTCGCAACAACTTGCATTTTCATAGCACCTTTAACATAGTAACACATCCTACTGTGCTGCACAGGAGCATTATCAGTCAAAAATTATCGAACTCACTCACTCCCATGCAAACAAACTCTTACTCTGAGCAGCCTTATGCTTGTGATTTAAGATTCAGTACTGAGGAGGGCGAACACTTGCTATGAATCACAGAGAGAAGTTCATGCCTTACAGGTATTAATATATAGAAGAACTGAAAGCAATTTAGATTGAGGAAAACTGATAATGGAAAAGTGTTGCTTTTTTCCTGTCCCTCTCTTCCTGTCTAAATGTACCGTAGCAGATTTTCCTTGGCTGCTGTCTTTTGTTATGGGAAGCAATGTACATTTGGCTTGGCCAGTAAGCAAATTTTGTCTTAACTTTAGCACAATGATTATGTCCTTTCACGATGGATCTGACAGTAACCAGGGAGACAGTAGCACCAATCACTGGACAGCACAGTACCTGTTGTCCTTATTTAATAAAAACTCTTTGATTTATATTAAGGATGCTCTGGAGGCTTCAGGCCAATGTCAGCTCGCCTTTAGAGACATCAAGCAATTTCAATGCTTTAAAACCTGATCTACAAAATGCTCGTGTTGTTTATGTAAATGAAGCTGTTACTGTAGTCACTGTGGACCTGCAAAGTGATTTTCGATAGCACCCACACTAAAAAAAAATGAATGGATGGAAGCATATGAAATTGATGAGCAAGAAAAGCTGGATCTTCAAGCCTGCTCCGCAATTATGGTGGCTGGATCAACATGACGAGACGTTCCCTCCCCACCTCTGCTCCGCAGCTTTGTAATCTCCTGGGAAAGGCAAGGGAAAAACCCAAGTGAAAAAAATACAGTGGAAAATTCCTTTCTGATCCCCCCAGGCGATCAAAACAAGGCCAGGAGATCACACGGAGCATGTATTACCCGCAAAAGCACTTTGTTTCTAGATAATTCGGTCTGGAAGATGGGGAGAAAGCAGAATCCATCGCCAGGCTTCTAACCCAAAGCTAGCTTTGGGAATCAGGTGGTGAAATAAACAGAACTGTCACAAAATGGCACCTTTTTCCTGTGTTCCCCTCCAGACACAGCACCTCCAGCGGCAAATATAAGCAGCTGCTGCCTCTGGGAGGTAATGAGGCATTTTATTCCAGCCTCTCCCATCTTCCTGCCCCACCTCGCCCCATATTTGGACAGTCAGGTGCTTTCTGCATTTCAGGACATTTTACTGACTTTTTCCCCCACGTGAAAGGATTTTGAACACTATTTTATTGTTAGGCTTTTAAAGTATTTCCAGCTTTTCTTTTTAATTAAAAAGGCATCTAGATGAAAGTATGCTAATGGAACTCGCTTCCCTGAAGACTGTTACCAATAAGCAATTCGTTAGTTTGTCTTATGAAGTAATAAGCCTCCTTCACACCCATTGGGTTGGAAGGCCTTTGATCCCTTTCCAGTTGTGAACAGAGTAGATAAAATGCAGAAACCACACAGAAACAGGCAGTCAGGTATTTAAAGAGAACGTGGTGAGGGCTTTTGCCAAGGCTAAAAGGTTGGAAATGCTGGAGAAAGTGAAATGTCATCTCATCTAAGTCAAGTAAGGCTGATGTGGGGAAGTGTGGCATGCTTTATTTTGTATTATTAAGCAGTGCTAAGTTGTAAGTTAAATTAAGTGAATGTGATTGTAACTGCTCCACCATATGTTCACCTTGCTTTGAAATAAAATGCTTGTTGAATCTTGTCACGCCTCATCTCACCAAAAGTTTGCTCCATTCATTTCCCGTAGATTGCAGCATGTGAAAGACACAGATAGCTAATTCAGATGACAAGGAGATACCATTGTTACACAGCGCTTACAAGAGTGGCCCACACCCATTGAACCCAAGACGGTATCAGCAGCAGACCTGTACCAGTCTCCCTGTATAGAAACCTTCCCTCTCCTCCCCCAGCATCAGGCAAGAGCCATCACCAGAAACTGAAACTCAAGACCACAAGCCACAGAGTCAGTGATATCACCAGTGTTCCTAATCTCACCCAGCAATGGAAACAGGACTAATTGGCAGCAACGGAAGTTCCATCAGGTCATTCAGTCTGAGCTTCGATGATTAAGGAAAGAAGGACTTGCATTTATATAGCACCTCTCATGACTTCAGGAAGCCCCAAAGCGATTACAACCAACGACATTAAAATATATGAAAGTAGACAAGCAATGGCTAACATTTAAAGAATTAATACATGATAGGCAACAAATATACATTCTCTTAAGGCAAAAAACAACCTACAGGAAAAGTGGTGCAACCTTGGCTAACAAGAGGAATTAAAGATAGTATTAGATTAATGGATGAAGTTTATAATGTTGCCAAAAAGAGTAGGAAGGCTGCAGATTGGGAGGGTTTTAGAATTCACCAAGGAAGGACCAAGAAATTGATAAGGAAAGAGAAAAGAGAAGGGCTGTGAATCTTTGGAATTCTCTATGCCAGAGAGATGTGGATGCTTAGTTATTGAGTATATTCAAGACACAGGTCGATAGATTTTTGGGTACTAAAGGAATCAAAAGATATGATGATAGTGCGGAAAGGTGGAGTTGAGTTTAAGGTCAGCCATGATCTTACTGAATGGTGGAGCAAGTTCGAAGGGCCACCTCCTATTTCTTATGTTCTTAAGTTCTTTTGAAGTGTAGTCATTGTTGTAATGTAGGAAACATGCAGTCAATTTTCATATGGCAAACTCCTACAAACAGCCACGTAATAATAACTAGTTGAGGGAATAATGTTGGCCAGGACGCCAGGGATAACTCCCCTGTTTTTCTTCAAAATAGTGCCTTGAGCATCTTTTTACGTCCACCCGCGAGAGCAGATGGGGGTCTCGGTTTAATATCTCATCCAAAAGATGACACCTTCGACAGTGCAGCACTCCCTCAGTATTGCACTGAAGTGTGAGCCTGGATTTTGTGCTCAAGTCTCTGAAGTGGGACTTGAACCCACAATGATTTAGAAGGAAGAATACTGCTCACTGCAACACAACTGATGGTTTTTTATTCCACCTCTCCAATTGTCATCCCTCTTTTCCTGTAGGTACTGATTGATGCTGAAGATCAGGTCCATTGATCCTGCACATCCTCCAATACCATGACCAAGTGGTTCTCCCAAGTTATTGTTGTTTACTTGTAAACTGAGACAGTGGGCACTAGCAGGCTATTTGATTATGGAAGGGTGGTCATCATAAGCAAAGCCAATCCTGACTTTCACGCAAAATCCATACAGAGGAACTCAGCAGGAGTGGGAACTATGGAAAAATTGAACATGGGTTTCAAGAGGCGAAAGATCATCTTCTAACTCACTGCACCAGCCAGTGTTATTGATTAGGATGTATGATTAAAGTGTACAATTCAATAACTCTGGACTGTAGCCATTGAGTGACAATAAGATTTCAGCTTGGCTACGATGCCTTCCATCGTGGAAGAGTCTCCTAGCACTCATTGTCTGGGCTCAAATATGCCAAGTGGCCACTTAGGTACAGTACCAAAGGGCTGTTAGCATCTGGGAACATTGAGAAGATAGGAAAGAACTCTTAAACCAAAGAATACATGGGAACACCACCATCTGCACGTTCCCCTCCAAGTCACACACCATCCTGACTTGGAACTATATCGCCGTTCCCTCACTGTCGCTGGGTCAAAATCCTGGAACTCCCTTCCTAACTGTGGGTATACCTACCCCAAATGGACTGCAGCGGTTCAAGAAGGCAGCGCACCACCACCTTCTCAAGGGCAATTAGGGATGGGCAATAAATGCTGGCCTTGTCAGCAACACCCACATCCCATGAATGAATAAAAAAAAACTGCTCAGTGAGCTGTTCTTTCTCGCAAGACTGTAAAGGACAAGACACCCTACAAATTGGTCATCATTTATCGAATCTAAATAGTCCACGCTTTATCTGACCTCATTGAGAAAGGCCTTAGCACTCCGTGCTGTGCGAGCAAACGAACACATCATCTTATTCTCGGTTTGACACTGTAAGGATTCATTAACACATTCCGTTTTGTGAACTAGACTGGGATTTCCTCTGGGTAGAGCAGCAGTAGCTGTGCTACAGGCGGTGATCAACTGTCAGTAGGTCAGCCTTGGTTTGGTGGGTAGTGGGTTCAAGCCCCCCACTCCAGGGCATGAGCATGAAACCTAGGCTGACACTCCCAGTGCAGTACCGAGGGAATGCTGTACTGTCAGAGGTTCTGCCTTTTCAATGAGACATTAAACTAAGGCCCTGTCTGCACTCTTAGGCAGATGTAAAAGATCTCATGGCACTTTCTTCAGAGTCCTGGCCAACATTTTTCCCTTCTTTGTGGGAGCTTGCTGTGCACAAATTGGCTGCTGCATTCCCTTCCTATGACATTGGCTCGATTTCAAAAGCGCTTTATTGCCTGTAAAGCACTTTGGGACATTCTGAGGTCATGAAAGGTATTTTCAAAATGCAAGTCTTTGTTCTTTTCTGTGAGTCACCTCAGAAAGGTCAACACAGACCAAAAGTCCACCCCAGACTATCTGCTGAGTGTTTCCAAACTTTCCTGGTGTGCTTTCAGATTTCAATTATTTGCAGAATTTTTTATTTCATGTCAAATCATCCTGCTCTTTTCTGCAGCTTGGCACGACCCAGAAATAGGGGAAATGATTGTGTGACAACATTCCTCACCTAACAATAGGAATTGCATAATATTATTCATTCCATCAGAAGGAGTTTGGGATCTTCCTGAGAGATGTGATAAGGCATGAATTAAATGCTTGCTCGTTCTTTCTGCCCTTTCCCTCCCTCTCCTCTCCTCTCCCTCTCTCCTCCCCTGCTCTCCCCTACCTTCTGCTCACCCTCTTCTCTGCTCTGTTCTCCTTTCCCTTCCTCTCGCCCTCTCCTCTTGTCTGTCTGCCTCTCTTTCCTTTTTCTCCCTCTTTTCTGCTCTCCTCTCTGCTTTCCCCTCCACTCTCCCTCTTCTCTCCCTCTTCTCTCCTTCTTGCTCCCGCCTCTCCTAATGCCACTCCTTCTCTCTCACCTCAAACTGCTAGCATTGGTGGCGTAGTAGTATTGTCACTAGACTACTAATCCACAGCCTAGGTTAATATTCTAGGAACATGGGTTCAAATCCCACTGCAGCAGAGAGTAAAATTTGAATTCAATTGATAAAATCTGGAATTTTAACCAAAAAAAATCTAGTCTAATCTGATTCCAGACCCACAGCAATGTGGCTGGCTCTTAACTGCCATAGGGTCATACAGCACAGAAACAGGCCCTTTGGCCCACTCTGAAATGGACTAGCAAGCCACTCTGTTCAAGGGCAATTAGAGATGCTGGAGACGCATGACCAGTGGTGTTCCACAGGGATCCGTGCTGGGACCACTGTTGTTTGTGATATACATAAATGATTTGGAGGAAAGTATAGGTGGTCTGATTAGCAAGTTTGCAGACGACACTAAGATTGGTGGAGTAGCAGATAGTGAAGGGGACTGTCAGAGAATACAGCAGAATATAGATAGATTGGAGAGTTGGGCAGAGAAATGGCAGATGGAGTTCAATCAGGGCAAATGCGAGGTGATGCATTTTGGAAGATCCAATTCAAGAGTGAACTATACAGTAAATGGAAAAGTCCTGGGGAAAATTGATGTACAGAGAGATTTGGGTGTTCAGGTCCATTGTTCCCTGAAGGTGGCAACACGGGTCAATAGAGTGGTCAAGAAGGCATATGGCATGCTTTCCTTCATCGGACGGGGTATTGAGTACAAGAGTTGGCAGGTCATGTTACAGTTGTATAGGACTTTGGTTCGGCCACATTTGGAATACTGCGTGCAGTTCTGGTCGCCACATTACCAAAAAGATGTGGATGCTTTGGAGAGGGTGCAGAGGAGGTTCACCAGGATGTTGCCTGGTATGGAGGGCGCTAGCTATGAAGAGAGGTTGAGTAGATTAGGATTATTTTCATTAGAAAGACGGAGGTTGAGGGGGGACCTGATTGAGGTGTACAAAATCATGACAGGTATAGACAGGGTGGATAGCAAGAAGCTTTTTCCCAGAGTGGGGGATTCAATTACAAGGGGACACGAGTTCAAAGTGAAAGGGGAAAAGTTTAGGGGGGATATGCATGGAAAGTTCTTTACGCAGAGGGTGGTGGGTGCCTGGAACGCATTGCCAGCGGAGGTGGTAGACGCGGGCACGATAGCGTCTTTTAAGATGTATCTAGACAGATACATGAATGGGCAGGAAGTAAAGAGATACAGACCCTTAGAAAATAGGCGACAGGTTTAGATAGAGGATTTGGATCGGCGTAGGCTTGGAGGGCCGAAGGGCCTGTTCCTGTGCTGTAATTTTCTTTGTTCTTTCTTTGTTCTAGCCAGCAATGCCCACATCCCACAAATAAAGAAAAGAGATATCCTCTATTCATTGTACATGGATGCTGTTCCCAACCAAAGTCCTACCAGCTTGTGACAAGATTTTGGTATTCGGAGATGGCGAATAGGGAACTGGATAGATCTCAGTTAAAGCTCATTCCCTGTTTAAAAAATAGGGAGAAATCTGGGAAGAAAGAAACCCATAGGAAAGTGAGAAATTATGCAACGAAAGAGCAAATTTCCCATCTGGATTGTTACAAGTGCCCCTTCCAACTATATGTTATCCTACATGGTTTTCATTACAATATTCCTCCCAGTTACTGAAAGCTCTGCCCCAAGAATGTGAAAAAAACAGAGGTAAAATTTAAAAACCTCTTCAAGTTTCCCTCTTACTGCTGAGGTAATCATTCCAGATTTCAGAATTATACCAGGGCTAAAAGGGTTAAATTATGAGGACAGGTTGCATCATCGAACCTCATAATCCTTTGAGTATTGAAGTTTGACAGGTGATTTAATTGAGATGTTCAAAATAATTAAAGGGTTTGATAGGGTAGATAGAAAGAAACTATTACCTCTGGTGCAAGGAGGCTAGAACAAGAAAGCATAATGTTAAAATTAGAGCTAGTCCGTTCAGGGGTGATGTCAGGAAGCACTTCTTCACACAAAGGATAGCGGAAATGTAGAACTCTCTCCCCTAAAACGCTGTTGAGGCTAAGGGGCAATTGTAAGCTTCAACACTGAGAGATTGAAAGATTTTTGTTAAGCAAAGGTATTAAGAGTGACAGAACCAAGACGAGTAGATGGAGTTAAGATAACAGGTCAGCTGGGATCTAACCAGCTTGAAGGGCTGAATGGCCTGTCCCGTACCTATGTTCCAATGTTATCAATTCAACAAAATAATCAGCGCCATTCAACCTTGGCTGGTTGAATTTGCGTATAAATCTCCATGATCCTAACAAACTTTTCCTACATGACAGCAATTGCAGCCCATCGAAGGGTGATGTATCTAAATTCAAGTATTGTATAATGAAACACAATACTGTCCCGCACCCCCCCTCCAACCTGCATCCCACGCCCTCTCCCCAAAACAGACCAATTAATTGATCTATGAGAGCCATGGAGTTAAATCTAGTGCTTACACCCTGCCGAGACTGCAGCGACTGTACAAACTCTTCTATAAATAGAGACAGTCACTGAAAGGAGTCTGAGCTGTGAATCCTCCGTTTCATGAATCACACCTCAGCCCATGGGGTTATTTCCCAATTGACTACTTGTTCCATTTAAATCAGTGACCAGGCAAATGCTCAGTTCAAACCCCATTTTGAAGAGATTGTCAGTCCTGCACCGTTCTCCACTGCCACTGACAAATGGCCACTTCCACCTTTATTACTCAGCTGTGATGGACTTACAGTTGTGATAACAGTTAAGATGACTGGCACAATGCATTCTGCTTGATGGAGTCATCCAACTCTCATTTTATTGTTGCTATTGATCATTCACCTTTGTTTTGAATGAGTTCAACAAAAAAAACACTTTGATATAAACTGGTCTCCCTTGCTCAGAGGGAAACTAAACCACTGTTAAAATAACAAGGTATGTATTGAAAAAGTTGGACAAACAATGTCTTCAATTAGCACTCTAGCAAACTATAATGTCATAAAACAGGACAGTGCCCTTCAGCCACATCATTAACAGGTCCAGCCACTCCACTCAAACATTTTCTCATACCTATTCCAATCGAGGCAGTATAGCAAAAAGCCACAGATTGACTTGGAGATTTTTATGTACCAACCAACCCATACCAACTGGATACATAACCAGGGCCAGAAAGTCATTCCACCTACAAGTTTCTCATGTGCTATATTTCTCTGTGTGTGTGTCAACTTAAACACATGTCCCATTTGTGTGTTTATGTATGTTCTGTGTGTGGCATCTAGGTACAGCATACAAACATATGAACATACGATTTCGAAGCAGGAGAAGGCCCCTCAGTCTCTCGAGCCTGCTCAGCCATTCAATAAGATCATGGCTGATCTGATTGTAACCTCAACTCCACATTCCCGCCTACCCCCAATAACTTTTCACCCCCTTGCTTATCAAGAATCTATCTACCTCTGCCTTAAAAATATTGAAAGACTCTACTTCCACAAGCTAGATGATTTAAAGGCACAAATAGAGCTCAATGGGTATGGCTACAGGGTGACCAAGACTGAGAACTGAATATTCAAGGATATTTGACATTTAGGAAGGACAAGCAAAAAGGAAAAGGAGGTGGTGTTGCACTGATAATAAGGGATGGGATCAGTACATTAGTAAGGGAGGATCTGATATGTGTTTGTGAATCAGTGCACTGGGATTGTGTTAATATTTGAGGTCGGGGGTGGGGGGCTGTGGGGTGGTGTCAATATTTACCTGGACTCCCTGGGACTGGGCCAGTATTTGAATGGGAGTCCACGGGAAAGTGTTAATACACAGAAGGTGGGGACTGGGAGCATTAATTTTTGCAGGCAGTTTTTTTGCATACAAAAACTTGAAATTACCTCCCTCTGTGATTTCAACCTGTTTATAACCGAGTGTAAATTTCTTCTCCTTCTGCAAAACAATTTCCTGAAGAATCACGCTGCTTTGTTAAGCCACTGGGCTAATTCTGTGAAAGTCATTTGAGGCTCTGCAGAGGTGATGCTCCGAAGGCTTCCCGCTTTCTGTACAGGCCCTGCATGTGACAAAAGAGAGAGATCATGACATCACTGACATCAACAGGCTGATGCAATGCACAAATATTTAAACTGGCCAATGAATGTGCAGGGAACGCCTCCTTTATTCACTCCTGAAAGAGCAAGCATTAAGGGGCAGAATGAGCTCTGTTCTGGGCTATTTAAAGGGCTACTCAACAAGTTGAAGTTGAGGTGCTTTGGATTTACTCGTGCTCAGGCAAAGTTGATGGAAGCACTGCGTTGAGTTGCTGGAGGAGTTTAAAGGTTTCTGCTAACCACAGAAAAGCAGAGAGAATAACATTACCTTGCATAAGTATGGGGGCAGTACTTGCAGTGCCACTTGGTCTGCAACATGAGCAGGACTTGCAGAGGAGGAGGCAGAGAGGGGAAGTTCTGTGAGGAGGGAGGAGATAGAGGGCTCTCCTTAGAAGGCCCTACCATGAGAGGGTCTTCTGGGAGCTCCAGTCATAGAGTTATACAGCACAGAAACAAGCCCTTCGCCCCATCGTGTCTGTGCCGGCTATTAAACACCTAATCCCATTTTCCAGCTCTTGGCCTGAGGCCTTGTATGCTCATCTAAATACTTCTTAAATGTTGTGAGGGTTCCTGCCTCTACCACCCCTTCAGACAATGTGTTCCAGATTCCAACCACCCGCTGGGTAAAAATTTTTTTCCTCAAATCCCCTCTAAACCTCCTGCCCCTTACCTTAAATCTATGCCCCCTGGTTATTGACCTCTCTGCTAAGGGAAAAAGTTTCTTCCTATCTATCCTATATATATCCCTCATAATTTTATATCCCTCAATCAGGTTCCCCCTCAGCCTTCTCTGCTCTAAGGAAAACAACCCTAGCCTTTTCAGTGTCTCTTCATAGCTGAAATGCTCCAGCTCAGGCAACATCCTGGTGAATCTCCTCTGCGCCTTCCCTAGTGCATTCACATCCTTCCTATAGTATGGCGACATAGTACTCCAGCTGTGGCCTAACTAGCGTTTTATACAGCTCCATCATAACCTCCCTGCTCTTATATTCTATGCCTTGGCTAATATAGGCAAGTATCCCATATGCCTTCCTAACCACTTTACCTACCTGTGCTACTGCCTTCAGTGATCTATGGACAAGTACACCAAGGTCCCTCTGACCCTCCGTACTTCCAATGTCCTACAATGGGAGGAGCCAGGAGCAGTGCCTCAGGAGCCTTCGGAGTCACCTCCTTCACGAGGAGCATCAAACCAGGGCAAGGACAGCCCTCCCAGAGGCTGCAAAGATCACCATTGCCCTTCCGTTCTTCCCAAACCCTTCCTTCCAGGCAAGAGCTCACAAACGTAGTATTGAAACTGCAATTGCATTGTGCATTGTGTACTCTCGAGGCTGCTCTAGAGCACACATGCTAAGAAAGAGAAAGTGAAAGTCAGACGGAATAAAAGCAGAAGCCTTTGTGTTCAGCTACTAGAGTCTTTGTCTCTGTCTCTACTACATAGCCTATACCAAACTTGGCTAGATCTCACTCAAGTCCCGAGGAGATTACAATGGCAACATGGTAAACAGAAAAAGGATGAAAAAAATGGAAACATTGCTTTCAGGTATGAAAATGTGAGAAAGCTTTTGTCTACTTTCACAGACAGCATTTTAACTTGGATACTGTTAGAATGACACACAGGAAGCTTGTACAGTGTATGCTCACACACTTAACTCTGATTAATGTGATCCCTGATCAGTATGGCATTGTCTATGCCCAATCTACCACCTTTTGATGGGAATTCAGAACCATCATCTGTATCCCCACTTTGGCAAAAGTGACTGTGATGTTTTGAAGGCGCGATGGCAGGTTTCACAATCACAGATGACACAAGGAAGAGGCCTTACTATGGAGGTGAAGAATTAGAAGATATCTTTGAGACACTTACACATGAGCAAAATTATTATGAATCAGCATAAAATGCATCGACAACCTACATCACGCCTACGAAAAACATCGTATACAAAATCATCATCTTCTGATGCAAGAAGCAAATGAGACAATTGATCAATATTGCACATGTTTGAAGCAACTAGCAACCAAATGTGACTTCATTGATGCTGAACATGTCGAACAAGAAATTAAAACACAAATAAGTGAAGGCTGTGTCCCCAGTCAACTACACTGAAAAGCACATGAGAAAGATAGAAAGCTGTCACAGCTCCGAGAGTTCTCAGGATCATTATTGCTCTCTGACTCCAGAGCTACTGAAGGTGAGGCTGCTAACAGTAACTACCACACTCCAATTTCAACTCCTGTGAAACTATTCATCGTTCACGTGCCAGGAAACCACCTGCAAAGCAACAACAGCCATCTCACAAACAGAGCTGCGACTTATCCAAAGAATGTTTCCACTGTGGCAATGCTTACCCACAGCAGACAGATTGTTGCAAATGGAACGATACATTAGAGCAGCAAAGGGTGACAAAGCAGATTATAAGAACTATGAAAAGGGAGTCTGAAAAGAAACTTGCAGGGATATCAAAAGCAACACAAAAAACTTTTACAATTACATTAGGAAAAAGAGGGTGATCAGAAACAATGTGAACCCCTTGAAAACTGATAACTGTAATGTTGTCGATGAAAATAAGGAAATGACAGACATGCTAAATAATTACTTTGCATCAATATTTACAGTAGAAGAAGAGGTCAACATGCCAGAAATCCAAAGGGAACTATTATTGAATCAGAGACAGGGACTCAACAAAATTAACGTAAGCAAGATAACAGTAATGGAGAAAATAATGGCATGTAAGAATGACAAATTTCCAGGACCAGATGATTTCCATTCCAGGGTTTTGAAGGAAGTAGGTGAGAACAATGTTCTATAATCTTCCAAAGTTCTCTCGATTTGGGGACTATTCCCTTAGATTGGATAATTGTGCACCTCACTCCGCTATTTAAGAAAGGTGAGAAAGAAACTAGGGAATTATAACTGCCACCTCCAGCGTGATGCCACCAGCAAACACATCTTTCCCTCCCCTCCTCTGTCCACATTCCAAAGGGATCATTCCCTCCGCACCACCCTGGTCCACTCCTCCATCACCCCCACCACCTCGTCCCCTTCCCACGGCGCCTTTCCAATGTAATCGCAGGAGGTGTAATACCTGCCCTTTTACCTCCTCTCTCCTCACTATCCAAGGCCCCAAACAATCCTTCCGGGTGAAGCAGCGATTTACTTGTATTTCTTTCAATTTAGTATACTGTATTCACTGCTCACAATGTGGTCGCCTCTACATTGGGAAGACCAAATGCAGATTGGATGACCGCTTTGTGGAACACCTCAGCTCAGTGCGCAAGCATGACCCTGAACTTCCAGTCATTTTAATTCACCACCCTGCTCTCCCACCCACATTTCCATCTTTGGCCTGTTGCAGTGTTCCAGTGAAGCTCAATGTAAGCTTGAGGAGCAGTGCCTCATCTTCCAATTAGGCACTTTACAGCCTTCTGGACTCAACACTGAGTTCAACAATCTCAGAGCATAACCTGGTCTCACACTTGTTTTTTCTTGTTTTTGCTTTCAGACAGAGCTGTTCATTATTCTGCCATTAACGCTCTCTCTGCAAAAATGCTTTGTCTTTTCCTACAACTATTACCACTCTCTTTGCCTTTTATTCCCTGACATCTTTATCATTTAATCTCTCCTGCACCACACCCCCCCCTCGCCCTATCACAACCTTCCCTTTTGTTCTTTTTCCCCTCCTCCCCCCCTTTCACTTGCTCAAAACCTATTACATTTCTAATATTTCCAGTTCTGATGAAAGGTCATGGGCCTGAAACATTAACTCTATTTCTCTCTTCACAGATGCTGTCAGACCTGCTGAGCATTTCCAACACTTTCTGTTTTATTTCAGATTTCCAGATCTGCAGTATTTTGCTTTTAATTCTAGACCAAATAACCTTACATCTATTGTCAGGAATATACTAGACTCTATAATTAAGGATAGGCTGATGGAACACCTTGAAAATTTTCAGCTGATCAGGGAGAGCCAGCATGGATTTATAAAGGCCTGATGAATCTGATAGAATTGTTTGAAGAGGTGGCTAAAGTAGTGGATAGGAGAATGTCTATGGATGTTATTTATATGGACTTTTTTTTTATTCATTCATGAGATGTGGGCGTCGCTAGCTAGGCCAGCATTTATTGCCCATCCCTAATTGCCCTACAGAAGGTGGTGGTGGGCTGCCTTCTTGAACCGCTGCAGTCCATGTGGGGTAGGTACACCCACAGTTGTGTTAGGAAGGGAGTTCCAGGATTTTGACCCAGCGACAGTGAAGGAACGGCGATATAGTTCCAAGTTAGGATGGTGTGTGACTTGGAGAGTAACTTGCAAGTGGTGGTGTTCCAAACCATTTGCTGCCCTTGTCCTTCTAGTTGGTAGAGGTTGTGGGTTTGGAAGGTGCTGTCTAAGAAGCCTTGGTGCGTTGCTGCAATGCATCTTATAAATGGTACACACTGCTGCCACTGTGTGTCGGTGGTGGAGGAAGTGAATGTTTGTGGATGGGGTGCCAATCAAGCCGGCTGCTTTGTCCTAGAAGGTTCCGAGCTTCTTGAGTGTTGTTGGAGCTGCACCCATCCAGGCAAGTGTAGAGTATTCCATCACACTCCTGATGCACACCTTGTAGATGGTGGGCAGGCTTTGGGGAGTCAGGAGGTGAGTTACTCGCTTCAGGATTCCTAGCCTCTGACCTGCTCTTGTAGCCACGGTATTTATATGGCTACTCCAGTTCAGTTTCTGGTAAATGGTAACCCCCAGGATGTTGATAGTGGGGGATTCAGCGATGGTAATGCCATTGAATGCCAAGGGGAGATGGTTAGATTCTCTCTTGTTGGAGATGGTCATTGCCTGGCACTTGCCTGGCGTGGATCTTATTTGCCACTTATCAGCCCAAGCCTGGATATTGTCCAGGTCTTGCTGCATTTCTACACGGACTGCTTCAGTATTTGAGGAGTCACGAATGGTGCTGAATATTGTGCAATCATCAGAGAACATCCCCACTTCCAGAAGGAATTTGATAAAGCTTATTGTCATGCAGACCCCATGTGCCAAGAATGAGGCATAGTAATTTCATCATATAAACTGTTGCTGGAGTGAAGAAATGACTTGTTAAAGAAATCACCAGACATTTGGGCTGGAAGGACATTTGCATACTAAGAGACACTGCTTGTGGAGACAAAGGACTATTCCCTGATCCAATTAACCCAAATGGATTTTGATCACCAGACACTGAAGGTGTAAGGAAGCGCCTTCCAGGGCCTGCTAAAATAATATAATCCACAAACCTCATAGGAGAAACTGTTCCAAATAAGGAGCCAGTCACATGACTAACCTGCTGGACAGCCTGGGGTTTTTTGAGTTGTGCCAGACAGAAAGGAGCAGAAGGCAGTTTTGCAACTGAAGCTGGAACAAGCAAGCCTCTCTCCTGGCTGTCCCTCTCTCACGCTTTCCCTCAAGCCACCGGACCCATGGAAGACACGTAAACCTCAAGACAGAAAAGACTCCCACATTGAAACAAGTTAAAGCGTGAACTGAGCCCCAACGGACAGCAGGATTTACCGGCAATCAAAGACGCCACATTGAACTCGAAGGACAGTAAATAACTAACAGATATTGCCTCAAACTGTTCCCCTTTATTCTTTCTACTTTTTCTGTCTCTATCTGTATGTGTGTTTATTGCGTATGCATGCTAGCGTGGTCATGTCGCGTATTTGTTGTCATTAACCAGCTTAGAGTTTAAGATTAAAAACTTCTACCTTTCTTGTTTAAATCTAAGGAAACCTGTCTGATTTCTTTGTCTTACAATTGGAGCAGCGAAGAAGGATTCACTGAGGGGGAACTAAAAACACGGTGTTTTCAAATTAAACACTGTTATGGTTAAACCAGGCAAAGGCTGAGTAGGAATCCCTAGACCCCTTCTCACCTAGTCATAACACTCTCATAAGAGACTGTTAGTTGAATCCTATTGAATTGGAGGCAAGTTATTAATGTGGTTAGGAAATTGGCTGAGGGGCAGGAGACAGAGAGTAGGGATAATTGGCAGGTACTCTAATTGGCAGGATGGAACCAAAGGTGGACTGCAAGGATCTCTTTTGGGGCCTCAACTATTTACTGTATTCATTAACGACTTAGATGATGGGATAGAAAGCTACATATTCAGATTGTCTAATGACATAAAGATAGGTGGCATTGTAAACAGTGTAGATGGAAGTGTAAAAGTAGAGAGATATTGATAGATAAAGTGAATGGGCAAAACTGTGACAAATAAATTTCAATATAGGCAAATCAATATAGGAGATGCAGGAAGGATGTTCCCGATGGTGGGGGAGTCCAGAACTAGGGGTCATAGTCTAATGATATGGGGTAAACCTTTCAGGACTGAGATGAGGAGACATTTCTTCACCCAGAGAGTGGTGAGCCTGTGGAATTCACTACCACAGAAAGCAGTTGAGGCCAAAACATTGTATGTTTTCAAAAAGGAGTTAGATATAGCTCTTGGGTTTAAAGGGATCAAAGGATATGGGGCGAAAGCCAGAACAGGCTACTGAATTGGATGATCAGCCATGATCATAATGAATGGCGGAACAGGCTCGAAGGGCCGAATGGCCTAATCCTGCTCCTATTTTCTATGTTTCAATGACCTAAAAAGGACGGAACAAGGTACTTTCTAAATGGTGAAAAACTTGAAACAGTGGAGGTCCAAAGAGATTTGGGGGGTCCAAGTACACAGATTATTAAACTGTCATGAACAGATACAGAAAATAATCAAAAAGGCTAATGGAACGCTGGCTTTTATATCTAGAGGATGAGAATACAAGGGGGTAGAGTAGGACTAGAGTACAAGGGGGTAGAGTTCATGCTACAGAGGGTGGCACAGTGGCGCAGTGGCTAGCTTCACAGCTCCAGCGACCTGGGTTCAATTCTGGGTACTGCCTGTGCAGAGTTTGCAAGTTCTCCCTGTGACCGTGTGGGTTTTCGCTGGGTGCTCTGGTTTCCTCCCACAGCCAAAGACTTGCAGGTTGATAGGTCAATTGGCCATTATAAATTGCCCCTAGTATAGGTAGGGGAGATGTGGTAGGAATATGGGATTAATGTAGGATTAGTATAAATGGGTGGTTGATGGTTGGCACAGACTCGGTGGGCCAAAGGGCCTGTTTCAATGCTGTATCTCTAAATAAAAAGATATACAAAGCCCTGATTGGACCATATCTGGAGTACTGTGAGCAGTTCTTGACATACCTTAGGAAGGATATATTGGCCTTGGAGGGAATGTAGATTTATTTGGTCTCCAAGGGTTAAGCTATGAGGAGAGATAGAACAAACTCGGGTTGCATTCCCTGGAATTTAGAAGCTTAAAGGCTGAGTTTTCAAGATATTAAGGGGAACAGATAGGGATGTTGGGGAGTCTAGGACTAGGGGGCACAGTCTAAAAGTTAGAGCCAGACCTTCCAGCAGTGAAATTAGGAAACACGTCTACACACAAAGTGTGTTAGAAGTTTGGAACTCCTTTACACAAATGGCAATTAATGCTAAACAAATTGTTAGCTTTAACAATAGGTTAACTATTACATCTCTATCTTTTCTCAGTCTGATGAAAGGTCATTGACCTGAAAACCTGAAATATTAACTCTGTTTCTCTCGCCAGAGATGCTGCCTGACCTGCTGAGTATTTCCAGCATTTTCGGAGATTGATAGATTTTTGTTAGGGCAAAGGTGACCATATGCAGTTAGGTCACAGATCAGTCATGATCTCAGCTCGAGGGGCTGAATGGGCTCCTCCTGTTCCTATGTTCCTAATTCACTATCCACAGAAGCAGCCAGGGGGTGACATGGGGAAGATCAGGATGAAAGGGTATGTGGGTCCGCCAGGATAGCGGGCATCTCGATAGTGTGGGGTGAGGGGGGGCATCGAGTGCACGCATGTGACTCTGTGGAACTCCCACGTTAAGGAGGAGCGATATGTATGTGTGGTATGTCACCACACCAAGAAATTCATCCAGGTGAATGCCCGCTATCCTGGCAGCACCCAGGCTGCTTTTATCCTGTGACAGTCAGTGATTCCCACCGCTATTGGGCCTTCAAGACACACCACAGGATAGCTGCTCGGCAACACGGGCTTCCCCCTCCACACATGGTTGATGACCCCCATCTGCCATCCCGGGTTGCGTGGTCAGAGGGCCTTCAATGAAAGCCATGAAGGCACCCACGACACCATGGGGCAAGCCTTCGGTCTCCTGAAGCAAAGTCTTGCTGCTTAGATCACTCGGTGGGATCTCTGCAGTACAGGCCCAAGAGAGTCTCCATGTTTGTGGTGGTGGGCTGCACCCTCCACAACCTTGCAGTTATGAGGGCCCAGTCACTACCTTCTGGGATCTGGAGGCCACCTGAGGAAGAGGAGGAGGAGGAAGAAGGAGGCCACGTTTGTCTTGCATCTGGACGGAGCGAGAAGTGCTGCATCGTGAGTCTTTGCTGCAATTTAAAGAGACTTTCCCACCCCCGTCATGGACCCACCATTCCCGAACAGTAAATCCATTTCAGACTCCCCATCACAAAGTCTCCTTGGCCAACATCACTCAATAAAGGTCAACAGCAAAAACTTTCACTCAACAACTTTATCCAGCCATGTATCAATAATACAAACAAAAAGAACTAATCACCCTTGTGCATTCCCTTTGTGCCTGTCTTCTAGGTTTTTCCTTTCCTACTGCTCCTATGCAGTACCAGCCCAGTGGCTGCAGCATGACTGGTGGAAGGCTGCTGACTTTCATCAGGGGAGACGGCAGATGACCTTGCAGGATGCCCTCTAGCAGCCCTGGGCCTTGAGGGCCCAGTTTCGGACTGCACCACCTCAACATGGGAGGCAGCAGCGTTTGCTGGTTGGCTGAGAGGCAATAGATGGAGTGGTAGTGGTGGGAGCACAGAAGCTGTCATCCTGAGAGAGGACAGCGGGTTGGTGCTCCACGGAGGCACCTCAGCGATCCTCGTAATCCGCTGGAGCACAAGTTGCTGCACGGCTACGAGACCCTGCAAGCCCTGTCGAGCACTGAGATCTGGGCCCACCATGGCAGCAGTCTGAGACTGGACGCCAGCAGCCAGGGATCTTATGACCTCTATCTGAGCTTCCACTGTCATGCTGATACATCGGGAGGCCTCTGCCTGTCCCGCAGTGAAAGTTGAAACATGGGCCAGCAGATACTCCATCATGGATCAGTGTGGCAGTGTTATCATGGAGGTGCCCACCACTTACACTTTGGTAAAGATGGCTCCAAGCTGTGCATGATGCCCTGTGCCACGGTGGAAACAGACTCCCGCCATTTCCAGGCCTCCAAGACACACGCATCTCGGTGTGAATGTTCATTAGCGTTCTCCTATAATCAACCCCAATGAGGTTCCCTCATCTGAGTTGCCTGCAGCAGAACTTGTCTGTAACCTCACACTCTGAGGAGTTCACACACAAGCTGACCTATCCCCCTGGCCTGGCTGCAGCCCACTCGTGCCTGCTGAATCACCACGTGCAGATCCTGACTCTAAACTAGCCGCTAAGGTATCTGAGGTGGTGGCTGCGAGTATATAGTCAGGTGATGGAGATGCTTCCTCAGAGGTCTGTGCTTCCTCTCACCTTTCTGGCTGAACAAGTGGCAGTTCTGGATTATCTGAAAGCACAAAGGCATAAGGGGAGTGTAGGGGTGAGGGACATGGGGGTGGGAGGGAAAGCAGAAAGTCCAAGGTAACTACATCGGCAGTTTCCATGTCATGGCACCTTTCAGGATGAGGGTGAGGAGGGAGTGGAGAAGGTGCTTAAGCATCATCCAGGATGGCCTCGGCAGCGCCAGGTGCCATGGGCTCTGTGGTATTGGTGCCTATTATCCCGTGGACCAGCTCCTCAAGGGAGGTGAGGGAGTGGATCCACGATGATCCACCACCAGTCGTTTGGGTCTCCCTCCTGTTGTGGAGAACCTTCTCCTGCAAGCAAAGGTGCAGAATGACATTGACTGTGGCTGGAAATTTACCACTCGCGGGGGTGGGGTGTGGGGGGGGGCGGGGAAGAGGGTGGCGTAGGCCTTCCCGTTCTGACCTCTGCTCCCGTTGTGATCATGCATCAGCCAGCCAATTAGTGGCCAACAGGCAGGGTCGCCAACGAATGAACAATCAGTTCCCGGAGGTAAGGTGGCGGCCATATTGTCCCGTGATCTAGAAGAAGGTGCTGGTGGCATGTTTAAAGGGCCGTCAGCACCTGATGTCTGAAGAAGCCTGGAGTCCTATAGACGCCCTCACCTGCATGAAACCCTCATCATTCACAGAAGAGCACTCCTCCCTCCCTCCCTGTCAGGTTCTCCTCCTCACTGCAGGAACCTCCTCTGGAATGCACGGTCCCCATGCCACCTGGGCAATGCCACTTTAAGGGGCTGACCTCTCCTGTTGTTGCAGAAAGGCCACCCAGTCCTTCCCCACTATTCGGCCCCTCTCCAAGAGCCCCCTTCCAGGAGGACTAGCTACTCAAGGGCCCTTCTCCTTCTATGCAATAAATCAAAAGGCCTCAGTGAACGTCTGCCGAATGCAACAGGCCCCGACAGCTGCTGCTGCCCCTTTGCCACCCTTTAAATCGCTGCTGAGGTTCCGACTACACCCACCCTCCCACCGTGTGGTCTGTGCGCGGCTCATAAAGTTTGAGGGGCACATAAAGCCAGTGTTAATTGCGTCCTCAACTATCTTAATTGTCCTTTAATTGCTCATTTGCAGATGGCAAACGGAGTCCCCACTCGGCTCGTCACCTGCCCTTGGTAAAATAACATTCTGGGGTCATGATGTTAATTTTTTGTCTTCCCCCCCACCCCCACACCTCTCCCAACCCTGCCTCCATTGCTATCACTTTCGAACAGGTCCAATTCTGGCCTGTGTGTCAGTGAGGTTGTGTGATGTGCCTGCCATAGCTGAACAGCTGGAGGTTTGCGTAGGTGTGTAGAGGTGTGTGCACGGCTGGAATGGTTGGACAGTGTGTGATGGTGAGGGGTAGTCTAAGGATGGTAGGGGTGATTCCTGAGGAGCTGAGTGTGCTGCTGGGTGAGTGATGGGGGATGTGGTGCATTGGGCAGTGTGAGAGGTGGGTGGCGTGGTGAGTGAGAGATGTACAGAAGCATTCACTGGCATATGTGGTTTCTTCACGATGCCACTCGGCCCCCTGCGGTACGCACAGGATGCTGGCAGCGCCATGGAGACTAGGGTGGCACAGGAGCCGCCTGTGACTATGCTAGGAACATGGAAATGAGATATGTAGACAAAGTCTTACCCACCTTGAATCCAAAGGTCACGACACATTACAAATCATTGCCCCCAGTCCCAAATATCGGCGCAAATGAATTTCACGACTCATCTCTCCCATCCAACATTTCAGGGTTGTTCCCTTTTTCTCTCTTTCCTTGTCTTCTCTGAGTATTGTTAAATAGAATTTCTCCCCATAGCTACCTCTATGTCAGTACTCCTTATTCTTATACTTCATTTCATTTCATCTGCATTCTCATTTCCACAGGACATGCAACCATTTTGTTTTGATTTCTAAAATTCAGGATATAATTGTTTTTCCTTTAGAAGGATGGAGCTTGCTACAGTAGTTGTATGACAGCATAGTGCTGCAAGTGCCCGGAATTAGACTGGAACAAACAGCTTTTCTCCTCCAGACCCCGGAACTGGTGAAATTCCAGCAATCTGTTGGACACAGGATGCCCCTTGGTGGTCATATTCTGTACTGCATGAGCAAAGTTCCCAACAGAGGATCTTACGGCACAGAAGGAGGCCATTCAGCCCTTCATGCCTGTGCCAGCTCTTTGAAAGTGCTATCCAATTAGTCCCGCTCCCCTGCTCTTTCCCCTGAAAGTGTTTCTTTTTTGGTGTTTATCTAATTCCCTCTTGGAAGTTACTATTGAATCTGCATCCGCTGCCCTTTCAGGCAGTGCATTCCAGATCATATCAACTCTCTGTGTAAAACAAATTCTCCTCGTCCTCCCCCAGGGCTCTTTTACCAATCATCTTAAAATGATTGCACTGAGCTTTGATGCACACACCTCTTCCAGTGAATAACCTCTCAAGACTCCTTGTCTATGGTTTTTGCATGAGAGACTACTTGCCAATGGAGGCATGCCCAGTATAAGTCGCACCCTTTCATTAGAGGAAGGCAGAAGACTTAGGTAAAATATAATCAGCCTCAGTGTCCCAAATTAAAAGTACAAATGAAGCGCAGTTAACTGGCTGTCCTCCTTCAACCAATACAGCAAAAACCCATAGACCGACTGGTTGTTTCTCCCATTTGCTGGTCATGGGATCTTGCTGTGCACAACAGGCTGCCATGTTTGGCTACACGACAACAACAACAGTGACTACTGGAAAGGAGAATACTGGGATTGGCTGTGAAGCACTTTGGGCTCCACTAAGGATTTGGCAAGGAGCAAAAGCCCTCTGCTTCATCTTACCACTTGGATTGTGTCCAGGGTCAGGCTTTTAGATGTTGTCAGATCTCTCATGACTCCGGTACCAGCTCAAGTAAGCAGGGCCAGACCGCCGGCGCTGGGAGGGCAAAGGGGTGACAGCCTACTAGCTTTTGATAAGGTAACAAGGAAGTCAATGAGGTAGCATGTTTGATGTAGTCTACGTGGATTTTATGCAAGGCTTTTGACAAGGTCCCACATGGCAGCTCATGGGATCCATGGCAAAGTGACAAGTTGGATCCACAATTGGCTCAGAGACAGGAAGCAAAGGGTTATGATCGATGAATGTTTTTTGACAGCAAGGCTGTTTCCAGTGTGGTTCAGCAGAGCTCTGTAGTGGGTCCCTTGCTTTTCATGGTGTATATCAATGACTTAGATGTAAGACGGAAGAGGCATAATTAAGAAGTTTGCAAATGGTACAAAAATTGGCTTTGTGGTTGATAGTGAGGAAGAAAGCTGTAGACGGAGGAAGATATCAATGGACTGGTCAGATCAGCAGAAAAGTAGTAAATGGAATTCAATCTGGAAAAGGGTGAGGGAGGGCAAACAAGGCAAGGGAATATACAATAAATAATAGGATACTGAGAAGTGCAAAGGAACAGAGGGACCTTGGAGTTCACATCCACAGATATACAGTACACTAGTTAGACCACAACTGTATTGTGTACAGTCCTGGTCACTGCATTACAGGAAAGATGTGATCATTCCAATGAGGGTACAGAGGAGATATACAAGGATGTTGCCAGAACTGGAAAATTTTAACTATGAGAAAAGATTTAATAGGCTGGGGTTGTTTTCTTTGGAACAGAGGAGGCTGAGGGGAGATTTAATTGAGGTGCATAAAATTATAGGGGACCTAGATAGAGTGGATAGGAAGGTCCTATTTCCCTTAGCAGAGAGATCAATAACCAGGGGCATAGATTTAAAGCTATTGGCAGAAAGATTAGAGGGCAGTTCAGGATAAATCCTCTCACCCAAAGTGGTGGTGGGGATCTGGAACTCACTGCCTGAAAGAGTGGTAGAGGTAGAAACCCTCCTTGCATTTAAAAAGTACTTGTGTACGCACATGAAGTGTCATAACCTACAAAGCTATGGACCAAGAGCTGGAAAGTGGGATTAGGCTGAACAGCTCTTTTTGGACCAGCACAGACACGATGGGATGAATGGCCTCCTTCTCTGTCATAAATTTCTACGATCTTTATTATTAATCCTTTGTGGATTGTTTGTTAACATATTATTTAGGTTCTGCATTGTTTAATGTCTTGCTGTTTCTTTATGCTTTTATATATTGATTCACCTGTAAATAAATTGACAAAATAGTTTAGTCTGTATGCAGTCATCAGGTGCTGTTTTATCTTTCATTTCTTGAAGTAATGGAGGAAGAGGGCTGACATTTCTCCACTAAGTGACTTACTGTGATTCAGGGACAACTGTGAAACTGGAGCTATATTAACTCATTCACAACAGAGAATAACAACAAGAGTTTTGGTTCTTAAGGGGCTCAGTCTGCCCCTGTGAGTTGATGGATTATAGTGTGAATAGCAAATAGACGATCACTCATGAATAGTCAATCACAACTGAGATGAAATTACAGGCGGGTTGGTTTGCAATCAATAACTTACTGAGGAAACTGGTCGGTTCTATCAAACCACCACTGGAACAAAGGGCGATGGGAAATTGACCAAAATCAGAAGGCACCCTGGGAACCTTGGTCAAGTTCAAAAGATATCATGGATACTTTTGTTGTGTCAGACTGTTCTGAGAAAGATTTATTGACTTTCAAAGGACTTTAGTTAAAATCAAAAAGAGAAACAGAGCATAACAAAGGCAGCTGTCTGTTTAAACCATGAGAAGAAGTAGCAAGGGAGACAACTGGCAACCTGTGCGGTGGTAACAAAAGGTTATAAAACAGACATTTTGCAGTATCTTTTAAAGGAGACATTTTTAAAAGAAAAGTTTATTTATTCGTTCACAGCATGTGGGGGTCTTATTGCCCATCCCTAGCTGTCCATGAAAAGTCAATGGTGAGCCATCTTCTTGAACTGCTGTAGCCCATGAGGTGAAGGTACACCCACAGTGCTATTAGGAAGGGGCTTGACGCAGAATTAAATCCTCACTGTCCTGCAGCAGCCAACTTGATCATTCTGAATTTCTCCAGAATGAGGTTGTGGTGCATGTTTGCCTATGTCTTCATGTCAATAAATCATTTAGAGTGTTGAAACCCAATCGAAAGTATTTGAATCTCAGTTGACACTTAACTTTTTATCCTAAAGATGTTAAAACCCCAACAGAGGGATGAGAATCACAGTAAGTCACTTAGGAATTTCAGTCTATATACTGAGCAGGGGTAGTCTTCACAGGGGTGATTTACAGGCATTTACAGAGTGTTATGCATAGTGACCAGAAGGATCCTCTGGTCACTATGCATAACACCCCGTAAATGCCTGTAAATAACCCCTGTGAAGACTACCCCTGTTCAGTATCTAGATTGAAATTCCTAATAGGTAGAGCATACATGAACGTTGTTACACTTAGGGATCAGAAGAATTCCTACTATTACAGACAGGTGGGAAATGATGTGGGTGGCTTCCACTTTCAACTGACTGCAGATAGTGTTTTAGTTCCTGAGTGTTTAAGGGTCAAATAAACAGACAAAAGGCAGGTTTTCTCGTAGGTTTAAGAGAAGAAAGTTAACTATTATTAAACAATACCCGAAAATGTTCTCAACCTCACCCCCTCATGCATTCACACACATGCACACATACGAGAAAAGCTAGGGAGTAGAAGGTAGCATGCTATTAGAGTCCGATTGTTGTAAAGAGAGATCAGCTTGAAACCTTCTTGATTTTCCAGGAGGAATTTCTAACAGCGTT
The DNA here is from genome assembly GCF_036365525.1 of Heterodontus francisci. Lineage (NCBI taxonomy): Eukaryota > Metazoa > Chordata > Chondrichthyes > Heterodontiformes > Heterodontidae > Heterodontus > Heterodontus francisci. Next base: position 18,274,672 of record NC_090379.1, read on the forward strand.
GCAGGCCTGAATGTTCCTTGTCTTGGAATTGATGAAGTGTCACAGACTCCTTTGGTTAAAACTAATTCCGAAGTTGGTGGTGGAAGTCCTGGTTCAATTTCTCAGATGGGGTGTTTTCAAGGTCACCTTGCAATCTCTCTGCCTAAGTAGTTTACAGATGGTACTGGTAGGGCTCCTTGCTTAGCTGGATCGATCTCGCAGCTTCTCTGGCTGGAATGGCTTTCTGTCTCACTCCCTCTCTCAGGTAGAAGCTTATCAGGTTTTAGTTTCAGTCAGGTGACTCAAGACGCTCCCCCTGGGACCCATTATTACATAAAGGCATCTGAATGCGGTCCATTTTGATAAATTATCCTTTATCAATCCTCGGCTTAGGATTCAGTCTGTCTGCAAAAGCCTTTGCTCACCCAATTATTGATGACAGGAGTCATTATCATGTAATGAGCTGTTTTACATGTCAAGTTCACATGGGGTTAGGGGCAATTTATCGGCTTGGATAGAGGATTGGCTCACCAACAGAAAACAGAGAGTTGGGATAAATGGGTCTTATTCTGGTTGGCAAGATGTAACTAGTGGGGTGCCACAGGGTTCGGTGCTCGGGCCCCAACTATTTACAATCTATATAAATGACTTGGATGCAGGGATAGAAGGTACTATAGCCAAATTTGCAGATGACACTAAAATAGGTGGGACAGTAAGTAGCAATAAAGAAATAAGAAATCTACAAATGGATAGGGATAGATTAGATAAATAGGCCAAAATTTGGCAGATGGATTTGAACGTGGATAAGTGTGAGGTTATCCATTTTGGTCAGAAGAATAGAAAGGCAAATTATTATCTAAATGGAGAGAAACTTCAGAGTGCTTCGGTGCAGAGGGATCTGGGTGTCCTCGTGCATGAATCGCAGAAAACTAGTTTGCAGGTACAGCAGGTGATAAGGAAGACAAATGGAATTTTGGCATTTATTGCTAAAGGAATAGTGTATAAAAGTAGGGAAGTGTTGCTGCAACTGTACAAGGCATTGGTGAGACCGCACCTAGAGTATTGCGTACAGTTTTGGTCCCCTTACTTGAGAAAGGATGTAGTTGCATTGGAGGCAGTTCAGAGGAGGTTCACTAGATTGATTCCAGAGATGGGGGGCTTGTCTTATGAAGAGAGATTGAGCAGTTTAGGCCTTTACTCTCTGGAGTTTATAAGAATGAGAGGAGATCTAATTGAGGTATATAAGATGATTAAGGGGATTGACAAAGTAGACATTGAGAGGATGTTTCCTCTTGTGGGGCAATCTGGAACAAGAGGTCATAGTTTTAGGATAAGGAGTAACAGATTTAAAACAGAGATGAGGCGAAATTACTTCTCTCAAAGGGTCGTGAGTCTGTGGAATTCACTACCCCAGAGTGCGGTGGATGCCGGGACATTGAGTAAATTTAAGGAGGAGATAGACAGATTTTTAATTAGTAATGGGTTGAAGGGTTATGGAGAACGGGCAGGAAAGTGGAGTTGAGGCCGAGATGAGATCAGCCATGATCGTATTGAATGACAGAGCAGGCTCATGGGGCTGAATTGCCTACTCCTGCTCCTAGTTCTTATGTTCTTACGTTCTATGTACCTCCTCAAGGCAATTCCAAATGTTAATAATGGTACCGTTTTCAACAGACAAACATGTTGATTGGCAGTACAAAAGGGGATCACCTGACTTCTCCCTCCATGTTGCCAGGCAGCAAAGTGTCCATTTTCTTGTAGCTTAGTTTAATACTTTACTTTTATTTCATAATTCCTGCAGTTCACTTCATATTTCATCACTGTTCCCTCCATTAGTGTGACACCACTCATAGCTTGATTCTGATTCCAAGATCTCATTGCACTGTTTTTGGGAAGTGGGCTGAAAGAGATTGCAAATGCCCAGCTCCCATTGTTGATGGTCTGTTTGCCTACAGGCAGTAAGTGAGCTGTCCGCTCTGTTACACTGCGTTCTGGTAGGTGATGGACTGCAGGATTCTGCATGCCACCCTTGTGCAATCTCTGCCTAATGTTTAGTCTGCTGTGCCAGCTTGGATATAGCTCATTTCCAGCCAGCCTGGTACTTCCTGATTAGACAGTTATTGTCCCAGCAAGGGCCAAAACTGAAATAGTGAACATAGAGATGTTAGAACATAGGATTGACTGGGGAGAAAATCTCACCCTCTTTTGTAAGCAATTTTCTGTAGCTGTCCACCTTATTACGTATTCAGGAATTTCTGTGTATAAACATAGGGACAGGAGTAGGACATTCAGCCCATCGAACCTATTCCGTTATTCAATTAGATCATGGCTGGCTAGGGTGGCCAACCGTCCAGTATTACCCTGGTGTTTCCAGGAGTTAGAGATTAATCTCGAGCCCACTGCTGCAAGTAAACCCAGGAGAAACATTTTAGCGGCTTTAAAGAAAATTGTGTTTCCTTCATTTTCTTCGAACACTTTTCTTTCTTAGTTTTAAAAACATTGGCAATGGGGAGAAAAGGCTTTGACTGCGTGAGGCCTCCAGGAATACGTCAAATCAGTGACTGATCTTCACCTCAACTCCATTTATGTGCCCATACGCCATATTACTTGACCCAAGGTTTAAATGGGGCAGAGGAACAGATTTCTGACCCCCTTCCCCTGGAATCCTCGGACAAGGGGTAAGATGGATCCATGAAATATATTCAGCCGCAAATTTTAGAACCGGAATTCATTTCAAATTATTTTCCTTGTCAAAGCTGTTTTGTACAAATAGAATACAAGAGACCACACGCGTAACAGCTAGATCAGCTGTGAATTGTAGTTAGAAGGCATGGGATGATTCAGCTAGTCTCAGAGACTGACTGCTTGTCTCTCTCTTTTGCAAGGAAGTTCTGGTGAACTTTTATAAAACTCTGGCCTCAAGTGGAGCATTGTGTTCAATTCTGGGCACCACATTTTAGGAAGGATGTGAAGGCTTTAGAGAGAGTGCAGAACAGATTTATGGGAATGGTTGTAGGGATGAAAGATTTCAGTTACGTAGATAGATTGGAGAAGCTGGGACTGGTCTCCTCAGAGAAGAGAAGGTTGAGAGGAGATTTGATAGATGTGTTCAAAATCATGAGGGGTTTAGACAGAGTAGATAGGGAGAAACTGTTCCCCATTGCCAGAAGACACCGACTTAATGTGAATGGCAAAAGAACCAGAGGCAACATGAGGAAAAACATTTTTACGCAGTGATTGGTTAGGATCTGGAATGCACTTCCTGACAGGGTGGTGGAGGCAGATACAATCGTTGCTTTCAAAAGGAAATTGGATAAGCACTGAAGAGAAAACATTTGCAGGACCGTGGGGAAAGATGGGGAATAGGAGTAATTGAGTTGCTCTTGCAGTGAGCTGGCATGGACACGATGGACTGCATGGCCTCCTTCTGTGCTATAACCATTCTATGATTCTTGTGTGCACTGAAGTGATCCTAAAAAAAAAAATCCTATGCTGTCCACGTTGCTTGAGAAGTGCTAGATACAGGCTGCTATGTTGATGTTGGTAACTGGATTGCAATCTAACTATACATGTATTTGTAGTTTAAAGAGACTGTTTGTATTTGTATTTGTGGTTGTATTTGTACCCCTCCCTCTTTGCCTTTGAATTGCATTGGAATTTCAACACTGGAATTCTGATAAATAGATATTGAAAAAAGAAAGACTTGTAGTAATGTAGTGCAGTGGTGACTTCACCTTTAAGAAACTGTACCTTTAAGAGTTCAGGCCACTGATACTACTGATGACATCATCAGACATATATAAGGAGCAGACAGCATTTTTGAGAAGCTCACTCAACACATGGCTTTACATAGAACTGATATACAGCAACAAATAAATAAGACAATAAATAGTGTTTGTGTTGAATCCAAATATAAAGCCAGTGTCTATCTTTAATGAAGACTTAAGAATACAGCGCAACACTATACTTGCATTTTCGTAGCGCCTTTCACAACCTCAGGAAGTCCCAAACTGCTTTCCAGCCAATGAAGTACTTTTGAAGTGCTGTCAGTGTTGTAACACAGGAAGTGTAGCAGCAATTTGCACACAGCAAGCTCCCACAAACATCAACGAGTTAATTGATCAGTTAATCTGCTTTTTCAGTAACTTAGAGATCGATATTTTCGTGTGATTGCCTTTAAGAGTAATGTACCTTTAAGATCTTAGTATGCTAATGACTAAGTGCCAGGATGTGGTCATGTGACTACATGCCGGTCACTGTAACTGTAACAGCCAGAGGTAAGTTCTGTAATAGTCAGCTCTGTGCTGTATATATTAGTTAGCTGTTTAATAAACCTGTTTTGAGATCTTCAAACAACCTGAAATCCACGCATCTCATTTATGTTGCATCAGACAACATAAAAAAGCTTCTCATTGCAGATATTGGCCAGGACCCTGGGGAGAACTCCCGTGCTCTTCTTCAAAATAGTACCATGGGATCTTTTACACCCACCTGACATGTCAGAAGGGGCCTATGATTCTGTCGTGCAATTAAGAGTTTTCCATTTGCAAAAAACTTTCCATTGCAGCCTGTTTAAAGGCAGTCATCAAGTTTGGAAGAACTGTATACTAGGAAAGTGCGGGGTGTGGGCGGGGAAAGCTGCACCTTTAAATGAGGAAGCAGTGCCCCTTTAAATGAAATGACAGCAACTCGAACTGGCAGCAGAGACTTAGTGATAGATTTGTTAGCACTGGATGTAAGCAGTCAGGTCAATATGGAAGCTTTCTCAAAGTCTATAGTCCTTTTTGTGAAGGGAACAGTGAGTGAATATAAAATGCAAACGCACAATAATTATACAACAAGGAAAGAGGATGCTGTCAGGCAGTTATTGATTTCTTGCAGCAGAGCATGAATACTCAAACATCTATGCCTGGCAGACACACTTCAGCCCCTTGTCTTTTGTGACAAAAGAGATACGTCTGGGTCAGCTCACCCTCAATGGCCTGTCGTCTCATGAATGCCAAGTGAGACGGTGCAACCTTTCCTCAGTTAAAGACAAATCAATTTGCGCCACACCACATCTGTCTACGCAGCTCAGGCTGCTTCCTGAGACCACATGGCAAATCTGCACCCCCCCCCCCGGCTCATTTCCTTGTCCTCAGAGGCAAACTGAGGACCTGCTCCAAAATCCAAGAACAGTCATATTACTCTGCAAGATTCCATCACTGAGGGAGTGCTGCACTGTTGGAAGTGCCATCTTTGGATGAGACTTTAAGTCGAGGATCTGTCTTCCCTCCCGCATGGATTCAGAAGATCTCGCGGCATTACTTTATATATAAGAGTGGAGCAGTTCTGCCTGATGTCCTGGCATTTATCCATCAACCAACAGCTAAAACAGTTTACATGGCCATTATAACATTGCTGCTTATGCGACCTTGTTATCTACAAATTAGCTGTTACATTTCAAACAGTGACTACACTTCAAAAAGTATTTGGGTTGGCTGTGAAGTGTTTTGGAACGTCCTGAGAAAGGCGCTATATAAATGCAAGTCTTTCTTTCACTGGTCGATCTCCTGTGGTATGGCACACTGCGAGGCAGGAACCAAGTGCAGTCTCCCACTTAAGCAGGTTTAGAGAACAGGGGAAAACTGGACCAGGACATGCAGCTATAATTCAATTCCGTTTTAAAGTTATAGGTCCCTAATTTTATACAATACTTGACATCATTTCATGTCATTATTTATAGTGAAACTGCAAAACCTATGGTAAATTGAGAAGTATAGTAATAGAGTTGGTAGGAGTTTCTTCATAGCACAGACTGCAATACAAAGCCATAGCACCACCATTGGTAGCGGTGCATAATTACAGTGTGACAAGTTTACATAGGCAGGTTCCATTATAAACGTGGACATACGAATTTATAATGGAATAAAGTTGACCAACAAAGTGTGACAAAAACATTAGGAAGAGGAACTAAGGTTTGAGGACAGGAACATTTAATATATTATAGATTACAGCAGACAAGGTAAAATTGGCACCTTCTTACAATTGATTTATGAGATAGAACATAGAACACTACAGCACCGTACAGGTCCTTCGGCCCACGATGTTGTCCCGAATCTTTAACCTACTCTAGGATCAAACTACCTACATACCCTTCATACTACTATCATCCATGTACCTATCCAAGAGTCGCTTAAATGTCCCTAATGTATCTGCTTCTACTGCCACCGCTGGCAGTGCATTCCACACACCCACCACTCTCTGTGTAAAGAACCTACCTCTGACATCTCCCTGAAACCTTCCTCCAATCACCTTAAAATTATGCCCCCCGGTGATAGCCCTTTCCACCCTGGGAAAAAGTCTCTGGCTATCCACTCTATCTATGCCTCTCATCATCTTGTACCCCTCTATCAAGTCACCTCTCATCCTTCTTCGCTCCAATGAGAAAAGCCCTAGCTCCCTCAACCTTTCTTCGTAGGACATGCCCTCCAGTCCAGGCAGCATCCTGGTAAATCTCCTCTGCACCCTCTCTAAAACTTCCACATCCTTCCTATAATGAGGCGACCAGAACTGAACACAATATTCCAAGTATGGTCTAACCAGAGCTTTATAGAGCTGCAGCACAACCTCGCGGCTCTTAAACTGAATTCCCCTGTTAATGAAAGCCAACACACCATACGCTTTCTTAACAACCCTATCAACTTGGGTGGCAACTTTGAGCGATCTATGGACATGGAGCCCAAGATCCCTCTGTTCCTCCACACTACCAAGAATCCTGTCTTTAAGCCTGTATTCTACATTCAAATTCGACCTTCCAAAATGAATCACTTCACACTTTTCCAGGTTGAACTCCATCTGCCACTTCTCAGCCCAGCTCTGCATCCTGTCAATGTCCCATTGCAACCTACAACAGCCTTCTACACTATCCACAACTCCAGCAACCTTCGTGTCATCGGCAAACTTGCTAACCCAGCCTTCCACTTCCTCATCCAAGTCATTTATAAAAATCACAAAGAGCAGAGATCCCAGAACAGATCCCTGCGGAACACCACTGGTCACCGAGCTCTAGGCTGAATACTTTCCATCGACTACCACCCTCTGTCTTCTATGGGCCAGCCAATTCTGTATCCAGACAGCCAACTTTCCCTGTATCCCATGCTTCCTTACTTTCTGAATGAGCCTACCATGGAGAACCTTATCAAACGCCTTGCTAAAATCCAAATACACCACATCCACTGCTCTTCCTTCATCAATGTGTTTTATCACATCTTCAAAGAATTCAATAAGGCTTGTGAGGCATGACCTGCCCCTCACAAAGCCATGCTGACTGTCTCTAATCAAACTATGCTTTTCCAAATAATCATAAATCCTGTCTCTCAGAATCCTCTCCAATAATTTGCCCATTACCGACGTAAGACTGACTGGTCTATAATTCCCAGGGTTATCCCTATTCCCTTTCTTGAACAAGGGAATAACATTTGCCACCCTCCAATCATCTGGTAATACTCCAGTGGACAGTGAGGACGCAAAGATCATCGCCAAAGGCACAGCAATCTCTTCCCTCGCTTCCCGTAATATCCTTGGGTATATCCCGTCTGGCCCCGGGGACTTATCTGTCCTCATGTCTTTCAAAATTTCCAGCACATCCTCCCCCTTAACATCAACCTGTAACTGCATAAATGGATCCTCTTAAGGTTAATTAAGGGCAGTGAACTATAGTACATCCTCACAATCATATCAGGCACTTATACAATAGCTGGTTTTAGTTTCCCAGTGGATTATTTGCTGGGGGGAAGGCTGGGAGTGGGGAAGGGTGTTGGCAGTGGGGTGAGGGGAAATGTCTGCTCGCAAACGTCTTGAGAATATCTGTCTTTGAGGAACTGACTGAGTGTCTGAAAATATCGAAGGCTGTGGGATCAATTCAATGGAGCTCGTTTCCCTTTGAGGAAGTTAATGGGAATTGCAAATTTCCAACTCAAAGTAGCTTGCACCAAAGATGGATGAAGGCAATGAATATCGACCTTTTCGCTTGGTGGCACTGTCGAATATTGGTACAGGTTTGATGTTGAGCTTCTGTAAAAGTCGGCCCCTCCCACCCACCTCCTCCACAGTGAGCCACTGTTCTGATAAATCTCAAAGGAACTGCATCTCCTCCTGCAACATGGGAGTGTTTAAGAACACAAAATGACTATAAGAGTTCACTCTGCCTTTCATACGTGGACCTGGTAATGGTGAAGACTGCAGTGGTCGGGCAGTGCTTGCACAATGTTGCCCATGGAGGCAAGACCCCAGGGCCCGGGTTCTATCCATGTTTCGTGAAGATTAACTTCTGTCTCTGGATTGCTTTTAATTGCCTGCCCTGCTGTCTTATTCAAGGTTCTGGATCCTCACACTGTGCCCTGATCTTCTGCTGCATTTAGAGTGGTACCAGGGGTGAGGGACCTCAGTTATATTGGCCGACTGGCGAAGCTGCGGTTGTTCTCCTTTGTGCAGAGAAGGTTTAGGGAGATTTGATAGAGGTGTTCAAAATCATGAAGGGTTTTAATTGTCAGTAGGAGAAACTGTTTCCAGCATCAGAAGGGTTGGTAACCAGAGGACAGAGATTGAAGATGATTGGCAACATGAGGGAAAGGAAAATTTATACAGCGAGTTATGACGATGCATGGCCCGAACGGGTGATGGAAGTAGGTTCAATAGTAACTTTCAAAATGTAATTGGATAAATACTTGAAGGTAAACATTTTGCAGGGCTATGGGAAAAGATCAGGGGCCTGGGACTAATTGGAGAGTTGGACTGAAGAAGAAGCACAGGTTAAATGGCCTCCATTTGTACTGTATTATTCTCGGATTCATATAAAGCCTTTCACAGCCTCAAGACGTCCCAAAGCCTTTACAGCCAATGAAGCACTTTGGTAGTATGGCCACTATTGTAATATGGGGAGCATGGTAACCAATTTGCACACAGCAAGATCCCACAAATAGCGATGAGTTAAATGGCCAGATGATCTGTTTTTTAGTGATGATAGCTGTTCTCCATGATGCCAGGGACAACTCCTCTGTTCTTCTTCGAACTCCACCTGAGAGGGAAGGCGGGTCCTCGGTTTAAAATCGCATTCGGAAGACAGCACCCTCTGACAGTGCAGCACTCCCTCAGTACTGCACTGGAGTGTCAGCCGAGATTTTGTACTCAAGTCTCTGGAGTGAGAACTGAACCCACAATCCTTCTGAGTCACAGGCAAAAGTGGCACTCACTGAGCCATAGCTGACACCTCAGCCTCGACACAGAGATAGACTGACAAAGGGTGCGAGTTGCAAATTCCAGCTTTGCGTTGTGCCTGTTGTTCTCATGAACTAGGTTCTTGGGGTCAACTCCACCCATTGTTGGAAAATTGGGGCTCATTAGTCTAGAGATGTGCAAAGGCCTTCAAAATTCTTATCAATAGTTACATCATGTCATCTTAATCATTATAGGAAGCTCTTTGATATGTTTTGATGCGATAATGCATTCTATAATTGCAAGTTATTTTTATGTTCAGTAAGTGATCTTAGCTGTGGGAAGGATTGTTTGATCAACCACAAGTTTACTTCAAGTAGCTAACAGTGAAAGAGTTATTCTATGAATGGGACTCTGATGTGCTGCCACAGCCTTGGTATCCATTGGCTACTCCTTAGTGTTCATTTCATATTGCAAGTCCCATTGGCGAAGGGTTCAGGCCCAACCATTTTTGGAAGAAGGTGTTCCTGAGACTCCTTCTTGGGCACACCTTATTTTTTAAAATCACACTCACCAAGAGCGAGTGTTAGCCCGGGGAAACAGAAGGCCTGCCTAATTCAGGTGCCCAGGAAAAGACAGGCTAGATAACGATAAACTATTTCCATTGGTTGGAGATTCTAAAACTAGGGGGCATAGTCTAAAAATTAGGGCCAGACCGTTCAGGAGAGATGTTAGGAAGCCCTTCTTCACGCAAAGGGTGGTAGAGGTTTGGAACTCTCTCCCACAAACAGCAGTTGAAGCGAGAACAGTTGTGAATTTTAAATCTGAGATAGATAGATTTTTGTTAAGCAAAGATATTAAGGGATATGGGCCAAAGACAGGTATATGGAGTTAGGCCGCAGATCAACCATGATCTCATTGAATGGCGGGACAGGCTCGAGGGGCTGAATGGCCTACTCCTGTTCCTATCTTCCTATGTTCCTATGTTCCCAGTGCCTCTCCCAGGCCAGGTATAGCACACTACTTGCAGGTTTATAAATCTTTCTACTCTGAACACAACTGAACTTTTCATCATAACCGAGAAGGTTAAGGGTGGAGGGTAGTGAGATCCAATAGAGGTTTTGAAAATTCTAAGAGGATAAATAGGGATTGTGTCCACGGGTTGACAAATCAGTAACAAGGGGTCATAGGCAGATAGATGAAGGAAGGGGTTAAGTTAGAAGAATCTTTTTCCATGGAAAATTGTTGGTACATGGAATATTTGACTACGCTATAACATAATTCAAAAAGGGATATGGAAATGACGGGGAACTGGGATTAGGGAGGAAGAATCATCCCTCAGCACAGGCTCAATGACCTGAATGGTCTCCTTTATGTCCTGTGGTTTCTATAAATCTCATTCCCAATCTCAGAAAAGCACCCCAACTGCATTAGGATGTCATTTTACCATTGGCCATCCTGTGGACTCCCTCAGGTAGACTGACAAAAGGCAGTTCTGTGCTGTGGCTCCATGCCCATTGGGAACTGGACTCCAACTGGCCAAACTTCATTCATATACGACCCTTAAAACAAGCAAAGTGTCTCCTATATGACTGAGAGTTGACAATAGTGTCATTTGTTAGGGACCTGTAGTTATCATGATAAATATTCGTGCATCAACGACCCTTGCAAATTTGCTATTTAACTGTGATTTTCTACATGTTGTGTTCAAAAAGTCACTTGAAAATGTGTCTGGCTTACTTCATTGGCCCACATTCTGAAATGACATAGACACGATGGGCCAAAGGCCACCTTCTGTTTGCTCTTGATCAAAGTTGGCACCCCATGGAATGCTTATGTGTAAAGACAAAAATAATAGGATTAATGTTCACACTAAAATGGCAAACAGGAGTTGTCCTATAATTGTGCTCCTGAATTGAGTGGTTACTGATTGGAAAGCCACTGTGGGCATTGGGCACAGATATGTCTTCAGTACTCCCTTGGATGGAGAAAGAGGAAAGCTGGCTCTTGCATTGGACTTTACTTCCAGCGAAAACTGTTGCGAGTCCTGGGAGAAACACACAATGGATGTCAAGTGAGTTAGTACTTAGCTGGGAAACCTCTATTCCAGTGTTCCTGCCCATACAGATGGAGGGTGAGGTGCAGGGTGGGGGAGGGGTGTGATGGAGAAGAACAACGCACTTGCCCCAATCTTGCATGAGTGGTCTTTGCTGCATCTTTTTTTTTATTCATTCATGGGATGTGGGCATCACTGGACAGGCCAGCATTTATTGCCCATCCCCAATTGCCCTTGAGAAGGTGGTGGTGAGCTGCCTTCTTGAACCGCTGCAGTTTATTTGGGGTAGGTATACCGTGCTGTTAGGAAGGGAGTTCCAGGATTTTGACCCAGTGACAGTGAAGGAACGGCGATATAGTTCCAAGTCAGGATGGTGTGTGACTTGGAGGGGAACTTGCAGGTGGTGGTGTTTCCATGTATTTGCTGCCCTTGTCCTTCTAGTTGGTAGAGGTCGCGGGTTTAGAAGGTGCTGTCTAAGGAGCCTAGGTGCATTGCTGCAGTTTGTAGATGGTGCACACTGCTGCCACTGTGCATCGGTGGTGGAGAAGTGAATGTTTGTAGATGGGGTGCCAATCAAGCAGGCTGCTTTGTCCTGGATGGGGTCGAGCTTCTTGAGTGTTGTTGGAGCTGCACCCATCCAGGCAAGTGGAAGTATTCCATCACGCTCCTGACTTGTGCCTAGTAGATGGTGGACAGGCTTTGGGGAGTCAGGAGGTGAGTTACTAGTTCCAGTCTAGCAGCTATGTCCTTTAGGACTCGGCCAGCTTGGTCAGTAGTGATGCTACCGAGCCACTCTTGGTGATGGAAATTGAAGTCCCCCACCCAGAGTACATTTTGTGTCCTTGCCACCCTCAGTGCTTCCTCCAAGTGGTGTTCAACATGGAGGAGTACTGATTCATCAACTGAGGGAGGGCGGTAGGTGGTAATCAGTAGGAGGTTACCTTGCACATGTTTGACCTGATGCCATGGGGTCCGGAGTTGATGTCGAGGACTCCCAGGGCAACTCCCTCCCTACTGTATACCACTGTGCTACCACCTCTGGTGGGTCTGTCCTGCCGGTGGGATAGGACATACCCGGGGATGGTGATGGCAGTGTCTGGGACATTATCTGTAAGGTATGATTCCGTGAGTATGATTATGTCAGGCTGTTGCTTGACTTGTCTGTGGGACAGCTCTCCCAACTTTGGCACAAGCTCCCAGATGTTAGTGAGGAGGACTTTGCAGGGTCGACAGGGCTGGGTTTGCAGTTGTCGTTTCCGGTGCCTAGGTCGATGCCGGGTGGTCCATCCGGTTTCATTCCTTTTTATTGACTTCGTAGTGGTTAGGTACAACTGAGTGGCTTGCTAGGCCATTTCAGAGGGCATGTAAGAGTTAACCACATTGCTGTGGGTCTGGAGTCACATGTAGGCCAGACCAGGTAAGGACAGCAGCTTTCCTTCCCTAAAGGACATTAGTGACCCAGATGGGTTTTTACAACAATCGACAATGGTTTCATGGCCATCATTAGACTTGCTTTTTAATTCCAGATTTATTAATTAAATTCAAATTCCACCTTCTGCTGTGGTGGGATTCGAACCCATGTCCCCAGAGAAATACCCTGGGTCTCTGGGCTACTAGTCCAGTGATAATACCACTACGCCACCGCCTACCCTACTCTATGATACTTCCATCCTGTCCTCCACCATCCTTCCAGACAGGTACAAGAGGAGAGGTGGATTAACACTTAGTTGAAAAACAACATCCATTAAGATTTCGAGTGGAAGGGGAAAAATGCATTTTACTTCAGACTTATTATACTTTTTCATAAAGAAAGCTCTATTTCCTCCCCTGTCATCTCTGTTTGGACTGGATTGAGCCCAGAGATGAAAGGACTATGATCTCACTCTGTCCCCGAGCACTGAGCTAGCTAGTAATGTTACAGATAATGAATTGAGCATCACAGTATCTTCACTGCTGGAGCACGAAGGATCTGCCCTCAAGATCTCAGCCCACACTGCAGTGACATTGAATCTCAGCCCCTGCAGAAAGTCCACATTTTCTGCATGGGTCTCGAAGAGCGAGCTTGAAACATAAAATTCAATTTGCTGAAATGACATTTCCTAATGTTGTAGCACAGAGCAACGGATCGTGACCACTGATTTAAATTCCTCTCTCATGAAGAGAAAGAAGTCACATTAAGGGCTGCATCCACGTGACGTTTGAACAAACCTGCTCATTTTTTAAATCAATATAAGAGATTGATTGTGGGTTCTGGAAGCAAGAAAGTGCTCGTCGAGACAGAGGATAACGAATGCAGAATACACAATCAGACAAACCAATTAGACTAAAAGGATCAGTTAAAATGATACGGAATACAAACAAAGCACAATAGATGCCCAGACAAATTTAATACAACGTTCTCAAATGATTCGTGTGACATTCAGCTTGTAACTGAAAGGTGGGGGTTCTTGCATTGAATAAACAGGCTCCTCTTTGCTTTGTATGTTTGAAAGAAGAAGGACTGGCATTTGTATAGAGCCTTACACGACATCCCAAAGTGGTTTACAACCAATGAAATACTTTTGAAGTGTAGTCACCATAGTAGTGTAAGTTGCACACCGCAAGCTCCCACAAACAGCAATGAGTTAAGTAACCAGATAATGCGTTTTTTAGCGATGTTGATTGAGGGATAAATATTGGCCAGGACTCTGGGGAGAACTCCTTGGTCTCCTTCAAGTAGGGCCATGGGATCTTCTATATCCACCTGAGAGGGCAGATGGGGCCTCAGTCTAACATTACATTTGAAAGACAGCTCCTCCAACAGGACAGCAATCCCCCAGTACTGCACGGGAGTGTCAGCCTAGATTTTTGTGCTTCAGCACCTGGTATGGGACTCGAACCCACATCCTTCTAACTCAGAGGTGAGAGTGCTACCCACTGAGCCACAGCAAACACACAAAGAAATGGTTCGTAGCCAATGGAGAACTTACGGTAAATTCATCTTTATAACTTCCAATTGTTAACATATCCAGCAAGGACACTTACTGGGAGAAGGCTGGGTGGTCTGGACGAGCTGATTACTAGCAGCCTCATGTAATTGGGTGGTCTGGACTGTCATGATGTAGGGTCTCAGGGAAGGTTAGTGAAGTAAAAGAGGGGCTATTGCCTCTTGTATTAATATTGAAATACAGATTCGCGTAAGAATTTTCTTCGTTGGTGTGACCACACCTGGAGTATTGTGGGCAGTTTTGGTCTCCTTGCTAAGGACGGATATATTTGCCATGGAGGGAGTGCAGCGAGGGTTCACCAGGCTGTATCCTGGGATGGAGGGATTATCCTGTGAGGAAAGATTAAATAGGATGGGCCTTTCTTCTCTGCAGTTTGGAAGGATAAGACATGATCTCATTCAAACATACAAAATTCTTACAGGGCTCGACAGGGTTGATGCAGGAAGGATGTTTCACCTGGCTGGGGAGTCTAGAACCAGGGAACACAGTCTCAGAATGGGGGAGGGGGAGGGTGCAGGCCATTTAGGACTGAGATGAGGAGGAATTTCTTCATTCAGTGGGTGGTGAATCTTTGGAATTCTCTGCCACAGAGGGCTGTGGAGGCTCAGTTGTTGAGTGTGTTCAAGACTGAGATTGATAGATTTCTACACATTCAAAACATCAAGGGTTACAGAGATAGTGCAGGAAAATGGTGTTGAAGTGGAAGATCAGCCATGATCTCGTTGAGTGGTGGAGTGGGCTTGAAGGGCTGAATGGCCTGCTCCTGCTCCTATTTCTTATGTTCTTATGGCTCCCACTGGCATTTCAGCAGCATCCAGCCTCCACCCAGCACCTCACTAGCTTGGCTGTTCGTAATGTACGGGTCTAGAGAGTTGGTGCCGAGGGCCATTTCACTCTGCTTTCCACAAAGGAGACATAGATGCCAAGCACTAATAGGAGAATGAGGTCAAAAACATGGTCAAAAAGATGAACTTTGAGGAAACTTTTAAAGACAAGGAGAGATGTAGCAAGGCTGGTGGGTGTTAGGGATGAAGTTCTGGAGATCAGGGCTGAAGATGGCCGAGGGCTTTACCAGTGATGGTGGGGCAGAGCGAGGGGTCTACACAGGAGGCTAGAGTCAGAGGGCCAAAGAGTTGGAATGTAGGCCTAGAAGAAATTGTCGAGATAAAGTGGGTCTGAGAGAAAGGATGTTGTATTCTGTCAACAGTTCTGGTCTCCATATTATAGAAAGGAGATAGAAGCACTGGAGCAGGTGAAAAAAAGATTTACAATATGAAACTAGAACTTGGAGGTTATATCAATCAAGAAAGATTGAACAGGCTGCAGCTCCTTTCCCAAGAAAAGAGAAGGCTGAGGGGAAACCTGTTAGAGGTCTTGAAAATTATAAAGGGTTTGATGGATAGGCGTAACGAAAATTTTTCCACTTGCGGGCAAGACAAGACTTAGCATCATAAATAAGAGATAGTCACTAATAAATCCAATAGGGAATTCAGGAGAATTGTCTTTACCTAGACAGTGGTGAGAATGTGGAACTCAATACCACAAGGAGTAGTGGAGGCGAATAGCATTTAAGGGGAAGCTAGATTAGCACATGAGGAAGAAAGGAATAGCAGGACATGTTGATGGGGTGAGATGAAGAGGGGTGGGAGGAGACTTATGTGGAGACACCAGGATAGATCTGTTGGGTTGAATGACCTGTTTCTATGCTGGTGTGTACTATTTAATACCATGTATTCAATACAAAGTGAGCGATGGGTTGCTAATGGAGGATAGTTAGTTAGTTGGTATCATCCTGCCTTATATCCAGTACCATGTGGTTTTCTGCAGTAGAAAGTTTATATTTGCAAGTCCATAATGGAAAGGAAAATGGGCAGTGTGTGAAACAGGTGGCAGTTTCACTATTACACGTCCTGTGCCATTGCTTGTTGCCACATTGTTATGAGGAAATGGGAAAAGAGTCTTTGTAGCAGAGCTGTCCCAATTGAAATAGGACAGCAGGAATTGGAATGCACAAAGTTTCAGGAATGCATTCAGCTACTGAGAAATGGAATGGGGTTGAACTTTGCAAATTTAAAAACAAAATAACCTTGAGTTCACATTAAAGATGTTTGTAAAAAGCAAAAACCTTTTGCGCATCACAAGAAACGTGCTAGAAAACAGTTTGAGATAGACTTCCTTCTCCGTGCTCCTCTGGATGGTACACGGGCACTGACAGAAGTGGCGAGAGGTTAAGGTGGAGTATGCTTCAATGTGAGGATTCCGCAAATGAAGGTTGCTATGTACCGCCAGTGGAAACGTGGGAATTGAGGTCAAAGGTCAGCTGTGCTGTTATCTTCTGAGTCGTTCACCACAGACTCCAGCTAGGAGACACTGTGTGTGAAGAGACACATCTCTCTGTGTGCATTCAGTCAAAACATTACCACAAACCTGATTTATATTCCTGACAAGTGGGCCCTGTATGATGGCCTGTTAATTGCATTGCCTGAACAACTGTTACTGCAGTGAGTGATGGTTTTTGCATTTCTCACACAGACTCGGCAGCATTAACCCTTTAAGTGCTTGTCTCTGCTTTCAATTAGATGCATTTTTTTTCTAAGGTGCCTTTCCCACCAAGAAGCTGGAGAAGGCCGTAAAAAAGTATGGGACAAGGTCCTGGGAAGAGGCACCGTATCTTTTTATGAGGCTCGGCGTCAAATTGTATTTGATAATGCTCCTGTGAAGCACCTTGGGACATTTTACTTCATTAACAGGTGCTATATAAATGCAAGTTGTTGTTATCATGGTAGTGGACCAACAACCCAGAGGTTGTGAGTTCAAGTCCTACCACGACAAGTTACGGAATTAAATTCCATAAATCTGGTACTTTTTGAGCTGACTTGAAGAAAATATTGATCAGGAAAACTACCTCTAAATTGTCATTAAAACCCACCCGATTCATTATGATTACTTAGTTGTGGAGGATCAGGGAGAAAGTTTGCAGAACTTTCCTTTAAGAGTTTAATGGGCAGGAGCTTTGAGGCCATGATCGGATATTTTGCACATGGTTTGTAGTGGCAATGGGGGCGGGGGGTTGTTGGAATAAAACCTTACCTTCTCTCCGTCTATGCTAACAGTTCTGGTGGTCTTCCCAGTACTATACCCTTCATGCTGTCTGGGCACCAGTGAAGTTTAGAGATACAGCACTGAAACAGGTCCTTCGGCCCACCGAGTTTGTGCCGACCATCAACCACCCAGTTATACTAATCCTACACTAATCCCATATTCCTACCACATCCCCACCTGTCCCTATATTTCCCTACCACCTACCTATACTAGGGGCAATTTATAATGGCCAATTTACCTACCAACCTGCAAGTCTTTTGGCTTGTGGGAGGAAACCGGAGCACCCGGAGAAAACCCACGCAGACACAGGGAGAACTTGCAAACTCCACACAGGCAGTACCCAGAATTGAACCCGGGTCGCTGGAGCTGTGAGACTGCAGTGCTAACCACTGCACCACTGTGCACCGCTGAATGATCACCCACACTAAGGAGTTACTTGGGAGACAGAACTCCCCCATTGCATTTCATCACAATCAAAAAAACACACAAGACCACATTCAAAAAAACACCAGACTGGCCAAACCCAATGACATCTCAGAGAAGATCTGATAACTCGAGAAGTCATGGTTAGATGATGCCAGTCAAGGAAGATTGTGAGAGGCAAGATAGGAACAGAATTTAGTTTATTTGTATCACTCCATCAGTTAGATCCATGTAAATGATCTATTTAGACCTTTTTCATCCTTTCAGTGTGGTGCCCTGTCCCTCATCTCTCTGCTCAACCAATCCATCCATTTCCACATTGAATGCTTCCATCGACACTGTGTTCAGAGTGTTAAAATGAAAGTCTATTGAATAAGCTCAGTGAAGCAGAGCTCCACACTGAGGAACTACCTATAGACCTATAACCAGTAATAGTGCCTTGTGATTGTAGTTCCCTGCACACAACAGATGCTGTCAGTACCTAGTTATGAAGAGTGATCATATCATTAAACTCTGGCAGTCTACATTTTGGTTAATAAGGGTTTGTGTCAGGGCCATTTATACCCCTTAATCAAAATTGTCCCTGAGCTGGATGAGAAAAAGGATACTTAATTTCCAAGCATTGGAGGCTCCAAAAAAATCTTTATTTTGATCTAAGCTGCAGCCTCTAACACAGGCAATATTTCTCGGAAACTAGTAAACTGTCTCTCTCCTCGGAAGCAGCAATAAGAACTTTCTATTGGCCTATAGGTGATAAGCCATTAGCCCCCTTCAGTGAAATTGAATAATTTCCCCAATCTTGGAATCCATCTCCAATTTGGCTTAAAATGATTC
Organism: Heterodontus francisci; assembly: GCF_036365525.1. NCBI lineage: Eukaryota > Metazoa > Chordata > Chondrichthyes > Heterodontiformes > Heterodontidae > Heterodontus > Heterodontus francisci. Next base: position 18,293,248 of record NC_090379.1, read on the forward strand.
TCTCAATAAAGTCACTGGTTTTCGAACCTGCCCAGCTCAATGAATATAATTAAATGGAAATGGTGTAAATGGAATTCTTACGTATGAAGAAAGGGAATGAAGATATTATCCACAGTTCCGGAATGATATGGGAATGTGTCTGTTATCTGTGAAGCATCTTGACTCCATACCCAAGCCACAATTTTAATTCAGGGAGGGAGTCAGGTGCTAAAGGAGGAGACAATCTGATCCCAGCCCCCTCCCCCATCCCCTTCCCAAACTATGAGGCCCAAAACAATTCGAATCCCTTATCTTTCCCTCCCCTCACCTTCCCCTCCACTCCACCCACCCTTCACCCACCTTCTTCTCCCCTCACCCATCACTCACTCACCCTCCCCTCAACCACCCTCCGTCCCCCATGACTCACCCACATTCTCCTGACTCCCCTTCCCCTCCACCCACCTTCCCCTTTCCTCTACCCACACTCCCCTCTCCCACCACTCGTCCCCCCCCTCCCCTCCACTCCCCTTGATTTTGAACGTTTCTTCTGTATAACTCTCTCATGCCCTTTCACCAGCTCACTTTCACCCCATTTCTTCTTTTTGTGCCTTTTCATTGCCTCACTCATCCTCCATTTTCCGCTTCAATCAGCTTTGAAAAGCCTGTACTTGATGACTATTCCTCTCCGACTCAACCTTTACCTGTCCCCCTCCTGCTACACACGCCCCTCCCCAGTTTCATTTTATTCAGTCCCATGAATATCCCTTATCTTCCTGTAGGGACCTATATCTTCTCAGATGCTGACAGAGCAGCTAAGTATTTCCAGAATTTTCTGTGGCAGCAACGCCCCCTGGAAGAAGTCCCATCCTCTCTCACTTTAGCACATTTGGGAGTCTTGTCACTGTCCTGACTGGTCTGCCCAAAGTGCCTTTGTACCAGTGTGACAATTACATCTTTAATATGTAGCAGAAGGATTAGATTGCACCATATCACTGGTATAAGTTATTTGTTATACCATATATTTCATACATGGTCATCCCTAGTAATTGCACCAGCAAGATTTATGTTCTGAAATTTTTACACTCAGCGGTATAAAACTGAACCATTAGTTAGCCACTTATAATGGAAAAATAATGTTGTAAATTACACTATATTCATAAATCTAATGTGTTCAATTTCCAGTAATAACTATTTTTATTCTCCAGGAAAGTGCAGATCTCAAGCTTGTCTTCACTGTTAGGTCTCAGCTGTAGCTCTACAGGCACCACTGCTGTCACTAAAGCATGAAGGCAGTGGGTTTAAGACCCACTCTGGAGACTCGCACACATACTCCAAGCTATCACTCCATTGCAGTACTGAGGGAGTGCTGCACTGTCAGAGGTGGTGTCTTTCAGATGAGATATTAAACCAAGGTCCTGACTGCTCTCTGATGGATGTAAAAGATCCCTGTGGCACTATTTTGAAGAAGAGTTATCCCCGGTGTCTTCACCAATAGATATGCCTCAACCAACATCATTAAAACCAGATTATCTTGTCAAAGAACAAAGAACAAAGAACAGTACAGCACAGGAACAGGCCATTCGGTCCTACAAGGCTGCGCCGATCTTGATGCCTGCCTAAACAAAAACCTTCTGCACTTCCGGGGACCGTATCCGTCTATTCCCTTCCTATTCATGTATTTGTCAAGATGCCTCTTAAACGTCGCTATCGTACCTGCTTCCACCACCTCCCTCGGCAGCAAGTTCCAGGCACTCACCACCCTCTGTGTAAAGAACTTGCCTCGCACATCCCCTCTAAACTTTGCCCCTCTCACCTTAAACCTATGTCCCCTAGTAACTGACTCTTCCACCCTGGGAAAAATCTTCTGACTATCCACTCTATCCATGCCGCTTATAACTTTGTAAACCTCTATCAGGTCGCCCCTCCACCTCCGTCGTTCCAGTGAAAACAATCCGAGTTTATCCAATCTCTCCTCATAGCTAATGCCCTCCAGACCAGGCAACATCCTGGTAAACCTCCTCTGTACCCTCTCCAAAGCTTCCACGTCCTTCTGGTAGTGAAGCGACCAGAATTGCACGCAATATTCTAAGTGTGGCCAAACTAAAGTTCTGTACAGCTGCAGCATGACTTGCCAATTCTTATACTCTATGCCCCGACCAATGAAGGCAAGCATGCCGTATGCCTTCTTGACTACCTTATCCACCTGCGTTGCCACTTTCAGTGACCTGTGGACCTGTACGCCCAGACCTCTCTGCCTGTCAATACTCCTAAGGGTTCTGCCATTTACTGTATACTTCCCACCTGCATTAGACCTTCCAAAATGCATTACCTCACATTTGTCCGGATTAAACTCCATCTGCCATTTCTCCGCCCAAGTCTCCAACCGATCTATATCCTGCTGTATCCTCTGACAATCCTCATCATTATCTGCAACTTTACCAACCTTTGTGTCGTCCGCAAACTTACTAATCAGACCAGCTACATTTTCCTCCAAATCATTTATATATACTACAAACAGCAAAGGTCCCAGCACTGATCCCTGCGGAACACCGCTAGTCACAGCCCTCCATTCAGAAAAGCACCCTTCCACTGCTACCCTCTGTCTTCTATGACCAAGCCAGTTCTATATCCATCTTGCCAGCTCACCTCTGATCCCGTGTGACTTCACCTTTTGTACCAGTCTGCCATGCGGGACCTTGTCAAAGGCTTTGCTGAAGTCCATATAGATAACATCCACTGCCCTTCCTTCATCAATCATCTTCGTCACTTCCTCAAAAAACTCAATCAAATTAGTGAGACACGACCTCCCCTTCACAAAACCATGCTGCCTCCCGCTAATAAGTTTGTTTGTTTCCAAATGGGAGTAAATCCTGTTGCGAAGAATCCTCTCTAATAATTTCCCGACCACTGACGTAAGGCTCACCAGCCTATAATTTCCTGGATTATCCTTGCTATCCTTCTTAAACAAAGGAACAACATTGGCTATTCTCCAATCCTCTGGGACCTCACCTGTAGCCAATGAGGATGCAAAGATTTCTGTCAAGGCCCCAGCAATTTCTTCCCTTGCCTCCCTCAGTATTCTGGAGTAGATCCCATCAGGCCCTGGGGACTTATCTACCTTAATGCTTTGCAAGACACCCAACACCTCCTCCTTTTTGATAATGAGATGACTATGAGGCTATCTACACTCCCTTCCCTAGGCTCATCATCCACCAAGTCCTTCTCTTTGGTGAATACTGATGCAAAGTACTCATTTAGTACCTCGCCCATTTCCTCTGGCTCCACACATAGATTCCCTTCGATGTCCTTGAGTGGGCCAACCCTTTCCCTGGTTACCCTCTTGCTCTTTATATACGTATAAAAAGCCTTGGGATTTTCCTTAATCCTGTTTGCCAATGACTTTTCATGACCCCTTTTAGCCCTCCTGACTCCTTGCTTAAGTTCCTTCCTACTGTCTTTATATTCCTCAAGGGCTTCGTCTGTTCCCAGCCATCCAGCCCTTACGAATGCTTCCTTTTTCTTTTTGACTAGGCTCGCAATATCCCGCGTTATCCAAGGTTCCCGAAGCTTGCCAAACTTATCCTTCTTCCTCACAAGAACATGCTGGTCCTGGATTCTAATCAACTGACGTTTGAAAGACTCCCACATGTCATTATCAGATTGCTGTTTGTGGGAGCTTGCTGTGCACAAATTGACTGCCACATTTTCTACATTACATTACTATATTTCAGAAGTACTTCATTGGCTCTAAAGCGCTCTAAGACATCCTGAGCTTGTGAAAGGTGCTATAGAAATGCAAGTTTGTTTTTTCAGCGAATCTTAATGCTACATTTGGAAGAAGACTGCAGCCATATCAGAGAATCAGACACCACCACTCTTAAATTGGGGGCCCTGGGTGGGGCGGGGGGAGGTGATTCAGATGGAAAACTGCACCATAGTTCCTAATAATTCCAACTGGCTGCAATCAGATAGAAAATCCATGGACAGCTGCTTGCATTCATGGGAATTGCGAATGATTTCCTGTGGTGCACTGTGTTATCTTGATATGTCAGTTGGACTCAGTTAGACTCTGAGTGAAAGATCACAGATTGAAACCCCGCTAAGTGGCTCAAGCACATGGAAGGAGGCTGACACTCCAGTGAAGTAGTGAGGGAGTGCTGTATGGACAGACTTCCACTAACCAGTTGGGTGAAACGTTAAACTCTGAATCTGTCACCTCTTCCTGTGGTTCCGGTGGATGTTGAAGATCTCTTGGTTATACCTTAATGAAAACACAAAGTTCATCGAATGATGCAGTCCACAGGTTGCCAGTTGGCCCATCGCGCCAACTTTCCTGGTGTCTTAGCCAACGTTCCTCCGTCAACCAGGCCCACCATAGAGGAAAACTCACAATTTGTGCACAGCTCCCACAAACAGCAATGCGATAATGACCAGATACTTTTTTTTTTAAAGTGATATTGGCCAGGACCCCAGGGACAACTCCCCTGCTCTTCCTCACTTAAGGGAATAGACATGTCTTTGGTTTAACGGCTCATCCAAACAACATCCCTTCAGTACTCCACCAAAGTCTCAACCTAGATTATGTGATCAACTCTCATGGAGTGGGATTTGAACCTACAACCTTCGGACTTAGACTCAATGATAAGAGCACTACCAACAGAGCCACAGCTGAATAATGATAACTATAGCCTCCCTATCAGAGCACCAGCTAACTTCAGCATGAACCTATATTTGAACCTAGGGTCATTCCATTGTCTGTAGCGCAACGTAAACTTGCTGAGACACCAGGGAACTGGAAAACATTTTAAAAACCTTTTTGACAGAAAATACATCTTTCATGCAAATACATTTCGCAAACCATATTTCTTCTGTCCACCAATTACATATCATTTAACAACTTAATTGGGTCATTTATATGGGACGTCACCGAGGTAAAAAAAACATTTTCTCCCTTCCACAAACAAAAAGATTTGCCAAACACTTCTTCATGAGAATAGTGACTTCATCTCTGCAACCATTCATCTCGCTTCACTTCATCTAATAACCCTCTCAAAGATACTGCATGTTTCACTCTAAGTGACTTTAGGTCACAGTTACCATTAAGATCACTGAAGCATATGCTGTCTGTGTGATAGGTAATTTGGTAGACTTTCACAGGTCTGCCCTTGAACTGACTTCCGATTAATTAAAAATATCTTTTTGAGAAGGGGAATATATCCTGAACTTGATTACAAAGTATTTACTCAAATATTTTATCAGTTTAATTTTCTTTTCTGATTGATCTAAACAGGCCATATTTCAAAGTGCTAAAATATCAACCTTGTATGTTACCTACTTTACTGTAAACTTTACAGTGAAGAAGAAGGAAACTTGCATTTATATAGCACCTTTCACAACTTCAGGATGTCCCAACGTGCTTTACAGCCAAGGAAGTACTTTTGAAGTGTAGTCACTGTTGTAATGTGGGAAATGCGGCAGACAATTTGCACGCAGCAAGTTCCCGCAAACAGCAATGAGTTCATGACCAGATAATTTGGTTTAATGATTTTTTTTATTCATTCGGGGGATGCAAGCGTCGCTGGCTAGGCCAGCATTTATTCCCCATCCCTAATTGCCCTTGAGAAGGTGGTGGTGAGCTGCCTTCTTGAACCACTGCAGTCCATGTGGTGTAGGTACACCCACAGTGCTGTTAGGAAGGGAGTTCCAGGATTTTGACCCAGCGACAGTGAAGGAACGGCGATATAGTTCCCAGTCAGGATGGTGTGTGACTTGGAGGGGAACTTGCAACTGGTGGTGTTCCCATGCATCTACTGCCCTTGTCCTTCTAGGTGGTAGAGGTCTTGGGTTTGGAAGGTGCTGTTGAAGGAGCCTTGGCGAGTTGCTACAGTGCATCTTGTAGATTGTACAATGGTAGAATGTGGGAGTTAGATTGTTTAAATAAGTTATAAGGTCTTTAGATATTGGTTACCTTAGTAGTGTTTAAGATTTTAGTTTATTTTAATAAATAGTTAATTTGTTGATATCTAAAGATACCTTGTTTGGTTCGCCTCATTTTGGGATTACTAGATTGTTTCAATTTGGTTGCTGCTTTCTCTGATTTGGAAAGCTTAAAGATATGTATGATGCGACCTGTGGAGCGGTGGGACTGAATTGACAGTGCGTTGCTCCCACCGCAATCAGAATCATATATTTTGATCGGGGGCTTTGTCTTGGGTGGTCGTAACATAACGCTTCTGCCTTGTAGATGGTGGACAGGCTTTGGGGAGACAGGAGGTGAGTTACTCGCCACAGAATTCCCAGCCTCTGACCTGCTCTTGTAGCCACAGTATTTATATGGCTACTCCAGTTCAGTTTCTGGTTAATGGTAACCCCCAGGATGTTGATAGTGGGGGATTCAGCGATCATAATGCCATTGAATGTCAAGGGGAGATAGTTAGATTCTCTCTTGTTGGAGATGGTCATTGCCTGGCACTTGTGTGGCGCGAATGTTACTTGCCATTTATCAGCCCAAGCCTGGATATTGTCCAGGTCTTGCTGCATTTCTACACGGACTGCTTCAGTATATGAGGTGAGGCGAATGGTGCTGGACATTGTGCAATCATCAGCGAACATCCCAACTGCTGAATGTATGATTGAAGGAAGGTCATTGATGAAGCTGCTGAAGATGGTTGGGCCTAGGACACTACCCTGAGGAACTCCTGCAGTAATGATGAAATGTCACTGACCTTAAACATTAACCTTGCTTCTCTCTCCACAGATGCTGCCAGACCTGCTGAGTATTTTCCAGCACTTTTTGTTTTTATTCCTGCAGTAATGTCCTGGGATTGAGATAATTGACCTCCAACAACCACAACGATCTTCCTTTGTGCTAGGTATAACTCCAGCCAGTGGAGAGTTTCCCCCCTGATTCCCATTGACTCCAGTTTTGCTAGGGCTCCTAGATGCCATTAAGGAGCTCAGTTAAATGCTGCCTTGATGTCAAGGGCAGTCACTCTCACCTCACCATGGAGTTCAGCTCTTTTGTCCATATTTGAAAAAGGTCTGTAATGAGGGATGTAAAGGATGTTTGATGAAGGATAAATATTTGTGAGGACACTGGGGAGAACTCCCCTGTTCTTCAAAATAGCTCCATGCATCTTTTTACATCCACCTAAAAGGGCTGATGGGGCCTCGGTTTAATGTTTCATCTGAAAGATGGCACCTCTGACAGTGCAGCACTCCCTCAGTACAGCACTGGACTGTCAGCCTGGATTTTGTGCTTAATTCTGTGTCTTCTTGTACATAGAAAGATGAAGTTGATTATAATATCACATGAAAAACAGCAACACTCATTGGATTTAGCTTTTTCAAGGCAGGTAACAACGAGCCTGATTGGAACAGTTTCGCACAGGCATTAAGTTTTGTTTTCGACACAATGTCCCTCAAAGTTTTACCTCTGTGGATGTTGTCAGCAAACATTAATGTCTTTAGCAACAGCATTTCAAAGTCTGGGAGATGTGGGCCTGTTCCAATGTGGCACAGAAGAACTGTCCTTATCACAACACAAGATATTTAAACGTTTGCCCACCTTGGTTAATTTTATTATCTGTTCTGTGATGCAGGTAAACCTGGATTTGGCACAAAGGGACTTTATTGTATCCCAGAATATGAGATAATGCATTACAATGTGTCTGAGTTCACTCTGCATGTTGTGTCGCTCTGTGAAATATGAGGCATAAAGCAACAGGAAATGTCCTCGGCCCAAATTGGCTACAGCGTGACTTGGAACTACATCGCCGTTCCTTCACCGTCTCTGGGTCAAAATCCTGGAACTCCCTCTCTAACAGCAGTTGTGTACCGACACAACACAGACTGCAGTGGTTCCAGAAGGCGACTCACCACCACCTTCTCAAGGGCAATTAGGGATGGGCAATAAACGTTGGCCTTGTCAGTGACGTCCACGTCCCACGAACGAATACGTCAAAAATTATGCCAATCTTGAGTAAAAATATATGGCAGCTCAGTATTTTCCAAGAATACACCAAGAACGTACAGGAGATCAGCAATCTCAGTGACCGAGCTGAGCATTCAACCCAATATCCTCGCCATCACCAATACCATCTACTTCCATCTCTTTAATATCACCTGTTTCTGTCTTTACCTCAGCCCATTGCTGATGTCCTTCATGCCTTTGTTACCTTCAGACTCAACTATTTCAATGTTCTCCTGGTTGGCCTTCAATTTTCTACCCCAAGTCCTGTTCACCCATTGCTCTATGCTCAATGACCTGCCAGAGCCTCCAATTTAAAATTTTCATCCTTGTTTTCAAATCCTTCCATAGCCCTACCCCTTTCTTGTTCCGTTACCTCCTCCAGCCCTACAATCCTCTGAGAACTCTATGTTCCTGCAACTCTGGTGTCTTGTGCGCCCATGATCTCCCTCACCCCATCATTGGGTCCTTCTGCTGTCTAGGCCCCCAAGCTCTGGAATTCTCTACATAAACCTCACTACTTCCCCAAGATGCTCTTTAAAACTTACCTTTCTGGCCAAGCTTAAAACTCCCTCATTACTGCACTCGGGTCTTAGCCAGAATTTTGCACTCAAGTCCCTGGAGGGGGTTTAAACCCAGAAACTCCTGAGCCCACAACTTTCCAATTCAAAGGCATGAGCACCACCCACAGCGACAAGGCTGACGCATGCTGACACATTGCCCCGGGATGTGGCCAAGGGATTACTGTATACTTTTCACACAAAGGGTAGGGGAAGTATGGAATTCTCGTCCCTGAAATCTCAACTGAAATCTTCAAGGCTGAGATGGACCAATTTTAAAGGTATCAAGGGAAATGGATTAAAGGCAGGTAACTGGATTTGAGGTACCCATCAGCCATGAACTAATTGAATGGCAGAACAATTACGAGGGGTTAAATGGCCTCCTGCTGCTCCTACGTTCCTCAGCAAATTGACTTTCTATTTTTCAGAGCAACTGTGCGCTCAGACATGGGCAGCAGTGAATGCTGGCAATGCTCCTGTCCCAAGCCAATGCGACAGAATCCGAACTCTGGTTACTTGTCAGATTGAGGCATAACTGACTTGTTTGCCTCTCCGCGTCCCGGTGACAGTCACCCATCCCTTAGTGTTGCCCCCCTCCCCCCACCTCCCTCACTCAAGGGCCAAAGTAAAAGTGGATCATTGAACTTGCTGGAGCAGCACAGCTTCACCTTAAAAAAGAAATCTGAAGTTGTTTATTCCCCTGATTGTACAAGGTGATGATTAAGTATATTCACATGGACTTTCAGGTCTGACCTGAGATGGACACAGCGGGATTTGCTCCTGCCTCACTGGGTGGGGGCTGACAGTGACGATATTGCAGGGTCAGTCTCCCTGCAGGAGTATAAGTGATCTCCCGTCGTGAAGCCTGCCTCTGATTGAAACTTCGCTGTTTTGGGAGGGGTAGGAAATCAACTTAAAGGGGAGCCAGAAATCTAGAATGAAACTAAAAAAATGCCGGAAGCATGTACTGAAGTATAAAATAACATCCATGTGAACATCAATCGTGACTGTGGGTGCAAGATGTTTTGCCAAAGCTAAATGTGTCTTTATTATTATTACTAAATTCAATTGCCAAACATGGGCAGGGGAAGCTTTTTTTTATTCATTCCTGGGATTTGGGCATTGCTGGCTAGGCCAGCATTTGTTGCCCATCCCTAATTGCCCATGAGAAGGTGGTGGTGAGCTGCCTTCTTGAACCGCTGCAGACCACCCACAGTGCTGTTAGGAAGGGAGTTCCAGGATTTTGACCCAGCGACAGTGAAGGAACGGCGATATAGTTCCAAGTCAGGATGGTGTGTGACTTGGACGGGAACTTGCAGGTGGTGATGTTCCCATGCATTTGCTGTCCTTGTTCTTCCAGTTGGTAAAGGTCACGGGTTTAGAAGGTGCTGTCTGAGGAGCCTTGGTGTGTTGCTGCAGTGCATCTTATAGATGGTACACACTGCTGCCACTGTGCGTCGGTGGTGGCGAGAGTGAATGTTTGTAGATGGGGTGCCAATCAAGCAGGCTGCTTTGTCCTGGATGGTGTAGAGTTTCTTGAGTGTTGTTGGAGCTGCACCCATCCAGGCAAGTGGAGAGTATTCCATCACACTCCTGACTTGTGCCTTGTAGATGGTGGACAGGCTTTAGGGAGTCAGGAGGTGAGTTACTCGACAAAGGATTCCTAGCCTCTGACCTGCTCTTGTCGCCACAGTATTTATATGGCTGGTCCAGTTCAGTTTCTGGTCAATGGTAACCCCCAGCAGGTTGATAGTGAGGGATTCAGCGATCATAATGCCATTGAATGTCAAGGGGAGATGATTAAATTCTCTCTTGTTGGAGATGGTCATTGCCTGGCACTTGTGTGGCGAGAATGTTACTTGCCACTTATCAGCCCAAGCCTGGATATTGTCCAGGTCTTGCTGCATTTCTACACAGACTGCTTCAGTATCTGAGGAGTCACGAATGGTGCTGAACATTGTGCAATCATCAGCGAACATCCCCACTTCTGACCTTATGTTTGAAGGAAGGACATTGATAAAGTAGCTGAAGATGGTTGGGCCTAGGACACTACCCTGAGGAACTCCTGCAGTGATGTCCTGGAGCTCAGATGATTGACCTCCAACAACCACAACCATCTTCCTTTGCGCTAGGTATGACTCCAACCAGTGGAGAGTTTTCTCCCTGATTCCCATTGACTCCAGTTTTGCTAGGGCTCTTTGATGCCATACTCGGTCAAATGCTGCCTTGATGTGAAGGGCAGTCATTCTCACCTCACCTCTGGAGTTCATGTTTGAACCAAGACTGTAATGAAGTCAGGAGCTGAGTGGCCCTGGAGGAACCCAAACTGATCACCAGTGAGCAGGTTATTGCTAAGCAAGTGCCGCTTGATGGCACAGTTGACGACACCTTCCATCACTTTACTGATGATTGAGGGTAGGCTGATGGGGCGGTAATTGGCTGGGTTGGACTTGTCCTGCTTTTTGTGTACAGGACATACCTGGGCAATTTTCTATATTGCTGGATAGATGCCGGTGTTGTAGCTATACTGGAACAGCTTGGCTAGGGGCGCGGTGAGTTCTGGAGCACAGGTCTTCGCAATGTTCCACTGGAAGAAATCACAGCTCATCCAAGACTGGATATCAGACAAACAGCTCAACAACATAGAGGTAGGGTGGTGAGAGATAGTGGGGGCGGATGTAGAGCTTGGGATCATTAGGGTACACATGAAAGCTCATCTTTTGACTTTGTCAATGTTGCCAAGGGGCAGCATGCTGAGCAAGGGGCTAAGGATAAATCTGTGGGTAATAACTGTCATGCTGGGCCCCCACCTGCCAAGAATGAGGCATATAAATTTCTCCATATGGACATTAAATTTTAAATTGTTGCTGGGACGAAGAGAAGGCCTGTTACAAGGGCTGCCTGACACTTAGCTGGAGGACATTTGCATACCAATCGGGACAAGACAGATGACTTCCCTTATCCACTTATCCTAAAATGGACTTTGATCACCAGGTATTGTGTGTAAGAGGTGACATTCCAGGGTCTGCTAGGACAAGAGAATCCACAAACACTGAAGAGGTTGCACCAGTTGGTCACGTGACTAACCTGCTGGCCAACTTGGGGAGTTTTGAATTGTACAGACAGTTTGAACTCAGAGAGACTGTTTGCTCCTGAACTGAGATGACCTCTTCTGTCTGCTCCCATCTCTTTCTCACAAGCCTCTGGACCCACTGAAGACCTGTGAACCTCAAGAGAGAAAAGTCTCCTACATTGAACAAGGTTTAAGAGAAATACTGGGCCCCAGTGAAAAGCAAGACCTACCTACATTCAACGACTCTATAGTGAGCTCGAAGAACAGTAACCAAAACCATCTTCAGATATTGTCTCAAACTTTTCCATTTTATTTCTTCTGCGCTTTTCTGTCTCTATCTGCATGTGTGTATCATGCATGCTAGCGTGGGCGCGTCATGTATCCATAGGCGTTACCCGAATTAGAGTTTAAGTTTAATCAATTTCAACCTTTCTTCTTTAAACCTAAGAAAACCTGTTTGGCTGGTTTCTTTGCCTTATCATTGGAAAGCAGTGAACAAGGAGTCACCAAAGGGGAGCTAAAAACATGGTGTGTTATAAATTAAACTCTGTTATGGTAAGACCAGGTGAAGGCTGAGAGGGAACCCTAGACCCCTTTCTCACCTGGTCGTAACATAACTCTCCAGAGGTAACAATACAAGGGGAAAGAAGAGAAGCCATTGCTGGAGATGTTCTGGTTTATATTGTGTTCTCTAACTGGCAGGTACATTAGGTTGCAAAATGGCAGTCCTGCTCTTAGAATCATAGATTCATATACTACAGAAGAAGGCCATTCGGCCTTTTGTGCCTTTACCAGCTCTTTCAAAGGGCTCTCCAACTCTCTCGCTCTTTACCCATAGTCCTGCCAATGTTTCCTTTTCAAGTATTTATCCAATTTCATTTTGAAAGTTATTATTGAATCTGCCTCTACCACCGTTTCAGTTAGTGCATTCTGGATCATGAAACCTGCCGTACAAAAAAAAAATTCTCCTCCTCTCCCTGCCTTTTTGGAGGGATTGAAACAAGCTTTTGGCTTTTACATGATATTTTTATGTGATACCTTCTTGTGGAGATATCACATCTGAGAAGCCTGAAGAGACACTTATCTCCTTTATTTCGATTTAAAAAAGAATGGAAAGCTTGTATTTAGTTTGCTTGCAATTCTGTGGATGAGGGCTGTGTCCTTTGACAATGCAGCGATCTGCAGCTCCCTACATTTCACCAGCTTTGCAAACAATAACAGTGAAGCAGTGAAGAAGAGCAAAGAGCTTCTGTTTGTGCTATTATTCCTTCAACCTGGCACATTCTGATCAGCCCTCGGTCTTATCAGGAGCTGCCACATGTGGGCCTTGGGAGGCTGGCACTAATGAGGCGTTTGAGATCGCGCAGACCATCGCTTTTGTGTGTTATCAGGGGGCTGACACCAATCTCCTTGAGTGACGTTCTGCCTCCATAATTAGAAACCAGCTGCAATCGTCGTGAAAGTCGACACAAACAAGAAGCTGCGACTCAGCTACTGCTGGCAAGAGTCTTGTTTTGAATAACAGATTTTTAAGACAGAGCATGACAGCTACAAATCAACATTTCAGACATAGGTTTGTTAAAAAAAAGCCCGCTTTCACTAAACAGAATCTAATCAGAATCTTGCAGAGTTCTCTATCATTTGCCAGCAATCGTTGTAATACTTATTTTCTTATGTGGGATAAATGCAATAGGGATATATCGATAAATCTAAAACTCTTTTCTAACGTGCCTGTGTCTGTCACAGCCCAGCTTATCCACCCCTCAGGTTTCACATGTGTCATATTTGCACCTGATTTGCATAAATTTCATATTCATCAAAAAGCAGCAAGTTGAAATTGAAGAAGATTGGCATGTACCCAGTAAGCAAGTGGGAATGAAAGCAACCAATCACAAAGTTTTAAAAACTACCAATTGAATGATGGTCATCAGCATACAGAAACCAATAGCGAGAAGCAGATGGGAAACTAATTAAAGCACTTCAAACACCTTACTGTCATTCCACTGAGCACAGGGCTTAAACATTCACTCCCTCCACCACCAGTACACAGTGGTAGCAGTGTGTACCATCTAGAAGATACACTGCAGCAACTTGCCAAGGCTCCTTCGACACCTCCTGAACCCACGACCCCTACCATCCAGAAGGTCAAGGGATGCAGACCCATGGGGATACCACCATCTCCAAGTCACATATCTTCCTGACTTGGAAATATATCATTGTTCCTTCATCCTCACTGAGTCAATATCCTGGAAATCCCTATCTAACAACTCCCTGCCAAACAACACTGTGGGTGTTCCTACACAACAGGGACTGTAGTAATTTAAGAGGTTATCTCACCACCACCTTCTCAAGGATAATTAGGATGGGATGCTATCCTTTCCAACGACAGCTCACATCCTGAGATAGAGATTTTTTTAATGATTTTGTAAAAAAACTAAACTTCAAAATTAATTCTTCTTTGGCCTCCTTGTCTCGCGAGACAATGGGTAAGCGCTTGGAGGTGGTCAGTGGTTTGTGAAGCAGTGCCTGGAGTGGCTATAAAGGCCAATTCTAGAGTGACAGACTCTTCCACAGGCGCTGCAGATAAAATTGGTTGTCAGGGCTATAACACAGTCAGCTCTCTCCTTGCACTTCTGTCTTTTTTCCTGACAACTGCTAAGTCCCTTCGACTCAAAAGTCTTCGACCCAAAATTACGAAAGCATCATAAACTAATACATGCAGCTGCCTTTTGTGTTTTAGATGTCTTTGACAATATTTTCTATCAGAGGCCTATCTTCTGAGAAGCCTCAGGCTTGAGTTCATGGTGCTGCCTAGAGTTATCATTCTGTCAGCAGATTGAAGAGGCTCATTTCAGTAAAAAAAACAAACTACATTCTCCAGAGTGCGCTGGTATAGAGTCGTGTAAGACTTCTGTGTGCAAAAACTTCTAGAATGTACCGATGGCACACTCTACAAACACTCTGTCGCCCCCAGAATGTAGTTTAGGAATGCCAACATAATCCTGGAGATTGCATCACATGACTTCCCACCTCCAAACACCCTGTCCAATCATACAGCCTTATTTTCCCACCTCCAATATTTTTACAGCTAATAAAAAGTATTCACAGAAAATGGAAAAAAAAATCTTTTTAATACCCTTCTGATTTTTTAATTCCTGGAGAGCCCAGGACATTCCTGGAGGTTTAGCAACCTGAGCACAGCTTCAGGCTATCTCACTATGATCAACAGACATAATAGGCACTCACGTGCACCAATACTTTCCTTCTGGAAGCCCAGCCCTCTTTGCCTTCCACCACTATCTCCCCACCTCTCAGTCCCACCACCTCCTCCTTCAGCCAACACTAACATCCAGCAATGAAAACATACTTTCTGCATAAAGGCAGGAAAGCATTAAATGAAAATAACTGTGAATTATGTATGTGTGATTTTATATATATATATATATATATATATATATACATAAAAGCTTGCATTAAAAAAAAACTTAGATAACCACATCCTCAGGCTGTTTCTGAAGCACTTTGCAACCAATAGGTTACTCTTTTAAAGTACAGTTACAATGATACAAACAATGAAAAGTCTCACTGGGCCATCCAACCTGCCCCACACAATGCCGACGACGTCACAATATATACACTTGCCACCCCACCCGAGAGCCATGTAATCTCCAGGGAGAGGCCGAACACGATTTAAAAACACTGGCCAATTTGGAAGGGTGGAAATCTGGAACATTTCCTCTCCTACTGCTTTAGCCAATCAAAGCTTGTCCAAGAGACCACTCAGGAACTGATTGATGTTATTCTGTATATACATTTGTACGAGGCGATCTCTACCCAGTGTTGGCAGTTTCTTCACAGGTGAAGAACAGCTAGAAGAACAAAAGACAACAAAAGCCCCGGGGAATTCCTTGACATCTGAAACAAAACAGACAACGTTGGGAAGACTCAACAGGTCAGTCAGTTTCTGTGGACAGAAGATAGAAAGTCTATGATTCAGGTATGGGCCCTTCTTCAGGGTGTCCAGATAATCTGGTCTTGGTGGTGTTGGTTGAACAAAGAACAAAGAAAATTACAGCACAGGAACAGGCCCTTCGGCCCTCCAAGCCTGCGCCGATCCAGATCCTCTATCTAAACCTGTCGCCTATTTTCTAAGGGTCTGTATCTCTTTGCTTCTTGCCCATTCATGTATCTGTCTAGATACATCTTAAAAGACGCTATCGTGCCCGCGTCTACCACCTCCGCTGGCAACGCGTTCCAGGCACCCACCACCCTCTGCGTAAAGAACTTTCCACGCATATCCCCCCTAAACTTTTCCCCTCTCACTTTGAACTCGTGACCCCTAGTAATTGAATCCCCCACTCTGGGAAAAAGCTTCTTGCTATCCACCCTGTCTATACCTCTCATGATTTTGTACACCTCAATCAGGTCCCCCCTCAACCTCCGTCTTTCTAATGAAAATAATCCTAATCTACTCAACCTCTCTTCATAGCTAGCGCCCTCCATACCAGGCAACATCCTGGTGAACCTCCTCTGCACCCTCTCCAAAGCATCGACATCCTTTTGGTAATGTGGCGACCAGAACTGCACGCAGTATTCCAAATGTAGCCGAAGCAAAGTCCTATACAACTGTAACATGACCTGCCAACCCTTGTACTCAATACCCCGTCCAATGAAGGAAAGCATGCCGTATGCCTTCTTGACCACTCTATTGACCTGCGTTGCCACCTTCAGGGAACAATGGACCTGAACACCCAAATCTCTCTGTACATCAATTTTCCCCAGGACTTTTCCATTTACTGTATAGTTCACTCTTGAATTGGATCTTCCAAAATGCATCACCTCGCATTTGCCCTGATTGAACTCCATCTGCCATTTCTCTGCCCAACTCTCCAATCTATCTATATTCTGCTGTATTCTCTGACAGTCCCCTTCACTATCTGCTACTCCACCAATCTTAGTGTCGTCTGCAAACTTGCTAATCAGACCACCTAAACTTTCCTCCAAATCATTTATGTATATCACAAACAACAGTGGTCCCAGCACGGATCCCTGTGAAATACCACTGGTCACACGTCTCCATTTTGAGAAACTCCCTTCCACTGCTACTCTCTGTCTCCTGTTGCCCAGCCAGTTCTTTATCCATCTAGCTAGTACACCCTGGACCCCAGGCGACTTCACTTTCTCCATCAACTTACCATGGGGAACCTTATCAAATGCCTTACTGAAGTCCATGTATATGATATCTACAGCCCTTCCCTCATCAATCAACTTTGTCACTTCCTCAAAGAATTCTATTAAGTTGGTAAGACATGACCTTTCCTGCACAAAACCATGTTGCCTATCACTGATAAGCCCATTTTCTTCCAAATGGGAATAGATCCTATCCCTCAGTATCTTCTCCAGCAGCTTCCCTACCACTGACGTCAGGCTCACCGGTCTATAATTACCTGGATTATCCCTGCTACCCTTCTTAAACAAGGGGACAACATTAGCAATTCTCCAGTCCTCCGGGACCTCACCCGTGTTTAAGGATGCTGCAAAGATATCTGTTAAGGCCCCAGCTATTTCCTCTCTCGCTTCCCTCAGTAACCTGGGATAGATCCCATCCGGACCTGGGGACTTATCCACCTTAATGCTCTTTAGAATACCCAACACTTCCTCCCTCCTTATGCCGACTTGACCTAGAGTAATCAAACATCTGTCCCTAACCTGAACATCCGTCATGTCCCTCTCCTCGGTGAATACCGATGCAAAGTACTCGTTTAGAATCTCACCCATTTTCTCTGACTCTACGCATAACTTTCCTCCTTTGTCCTTGAGTGGGCCAATCCTTTCTCTAGTTAAAAGCAAAATACTGCGGATGCTGGAAATCTGAAACAGTGAAACCTTTCTCTAGTTACCCTCTTTCTCCTTATATATGAATAAAAGGCTTTGGGATTTTCCTTAACTCTGTTTGCTAAAGATATTTCAGGGCTAAAAGGGTTAAGTTACGAAGGCAGGCTACATAAACTAGGTTTCTATTCCCTTGAGTATAAAAGATTAAGGGGCGATCTATTTGAAGTGTTTCAGATAATAAAAGGAGTTGATAGGGTAATTCGAGTGAAACTATTCCCTCTGGGGGCAGAACCCCAAACGAGGGCGGCATCACCTTATAATTAGAGCCAGGCCATTCAAGGGTGATGTCAGGAAGCACTTCTCCACACAAAAGGTAGTGGAAATCTGGAAATTTCTCCCCCAAATAGCTGTTGAAGCTGGAAGTCAATTGAAAATTTTAGAACTAAAACTGATAGATTTTTGTTCGGCAAGAGTATTAAGGGCTATGGAACCAAGGCTGGTAAATGGAGTTAAGACACAGATTAACAATGACCTAAATAGATGACAGAACAGCCTGAGGCCTACTCTTGTTCGCATGAATTGCCAGCCTAAATGATGTACTCGAGGTCTGGAGCGGGGCCTGAAACCACACTTTCTGATTCAGAAGTGAAAGTGCTACTGCAGAGCTGCACTGACAGAGAAAAATAAATAATCAGTGAGATGGAAAGCATGACACTCTGGGAAATTACCTGCGAGAACCTTCACAAAGGGTTATTTATTTATGAAATTTCTGTTTAGTAAAAGGGCCATCTATCATATCCCAGAGGCTCCTCCCACTGCCAGAGGCTATGTCTACATAAACGGTTAAAATATTCCGAATCTAGATATTGAAGTGGCTTAGTGTAACAGTCAAACAGACGTTCATGTGGAGCTGACATTGCAAATAACAGTATACAACAAGAGAGGAGGAGAAAGGTGTCATCAACTGGTTGATTTGTAAGGACATCCAGCTTTAATTTCTTGCTATGGATATAAGAGATTATAGTTATTAAAGATATTTTAAAAACTGTGCTTTTAAACATCATTGTGTCACTTTGCTGTGTCGTTGTGAACCAGGAGGAGACCTCAGGTCCTCTTGCTAATGTCAGTGTATTATTTTCTGTCAGTATCATTTATACACCTGTTTGGGGCTAATGATAAGTAAGAATCGTTCTGAATCCACGGAGAGTGGATGTGCTTTGTGCTTTTATTTCATCTGAATAAAGACATCCTCCAGCCCTATATTCCCATGTTCTTCTGCCCTTTCTACATCACCCTCTTTCCTCATCCCACCATCAGTCGCCTAGCTCTTACTCTGTGGAGTTCCCTCTCTAAACCTTTCTCCCTCTCCACTTCACTCTCCTCACTTAAAGAAGCCTTCACTAAACCCATGTCTTTGACCAAGTTTTAGGTCATCTTTCCTAATCCCTCTCTTCCTGGCCGAGTATCCATTTCCCTTGCCTCTATCTGTGGAGCTGTTTAGAAAGCTTTTAATAAATGCCAGTCACTTTAAATCAATGACCTCTAGTTCTTGACGAATGGGAACAGCTTCTCTCTATCTACTCTGTCCAGACCACTCATGATTTTGAACACCTTGATCAAATATCCTCCCAGCCTTCTCTTCTCTAAGGAGAACAACACCAGCTTCTCCAATCTATCCACATAACTAAAGTACCTCATCCCTGGAACTATTCTCGTGAATCTTTTCTGCACCCTTTTTAATAGCTTAACATCCTTCCTAAAGTGGGGTGCCCAGAATTGGACACAATACTCCAGTTGAGGCTGAACCAGTGTTTTATAAAGGTTCATCATAACTTCCTTGCTTTTGTACCCTCTGCCTCTATTTATAAAGCCTAGGATCCTGTATGCCTTATTAACAGTGTTCTCAACCTGCCCTGCCACCTTCAATGATTTGTGCACATATACCCCCAGGCCTCTCTCTTTTTGCACCCCTTTAGAATTATACTGTTTATTTTATATTGCCTCTCCTCGTCCTTCTGACCAAAATGGATCACTTTGCAAATTGTAGGCAATGATGTAGCTGGGCCTGGAACCCAATTTAATTATTGTAAATCACTGATGCAGCTACAAACCCTGACACTGGAGCTGGCTGTGATGTGTCAGCTGTGGTTCAGTGGGTAGTAGTCTTGCCTGTAAGTCAGAAAGTTTTGGGTTTAAGTCACACTCTGGAGACTTGAGCATATAATCCAGGCTGATGTTTCAGTGTAGGACTGTGAGGGACTGTTGGAAGTGATGTCTTTTTGGATGAGGCACTAAATCAATGATTTATTTATCCTCATAGGTGGACATAATTCAACACTATTTGAAGAAAAGGTGAGGAGCTCTCCTCGGTAATATTTATCCCTCAACCAATTCCTTAAAGAAATTAAGAATAACAACAGAAAATGCTGGAAATACTCAGCAGCATTTATGGAGAGAGAAGCAAATTTAACGCTTCAGGTCGCTGACCTTTCACCAGAACTCAAAACAGATTACCTGATCCTTGTTACATTCCTGTTTGTGGGAGCTTGCCATGTACAAATTGGCTGCTGTGTTTCCTACAGTGATTATGACCTGAAATATTAACCCTACCGTCCTCTGAAAACAAATGTTGCCTGACTAGCTGAGTGCGTCTAGCATTTTCTGTTTTTATTTTAACTCAATACATGAGTTTCACTTCAATTTGTAACAGTACACAGCCACAGACACTCACACACAATCACTCACACACAGACACACACACACTCACTCACACACAAACATCTTTGGGATTGGACATATTGTAAAGTGTGAACAGAATCTCAGCACTTGTGTATTCTGCTTCTTTTTCACGCCTCCTTCAACGACTGAATTTTACTTGTTGCTCAATGCTGATAGATATTTTCTGGAATTATATAAGGCAGCTGACACAGTTAATATAGATGTTGGGTGATAGTGTATATATGGTGATACTTTATCATATACGTCTCTCTCGATTTTCAGTTCCAATGGAAATGAAAACCAGAATATGTGTATAATGGGAGTGTGTCGGTATTTACAGAGTGTCCCTGGGAATGTGTTAGTATTTATAAGGGGTCCCTGGGAGTGTGTCAGTATTTACAGGGGGCCTGGGAGTGTGTCAGTATTTACAGTGGGTACCCAGGACTGTGTCAGTATTTACAGGGGTCCCCAGGAATGTGTCAGTATTTACAGGGGGTCCCCGGGAATGTGTCAGTATTTACGGTGGTCCCCGGGAGGGTGTTAGTATTTACAGGGTCCCTGGGAGTGCATTAGTATTTACAGGGGGTCCCCGGGAAGTCAGTATTGCCAGGGGGTACCCAGGAGTGTGTCAGTATTTACAGGGGGTCCCCGGGAATGTGTCAGTATTTCCAGGGGGTACCCAGGATTGTGTCAGTATTTACAGGGGGTCCCCAGGAGTGTGTCAGTATTTACAGGGGGTCCCCAGCAGTATGACAGTAATTACAGAAGGTCCCAGGAGGGTGTCAGTATTTACAGTGGGTCCCCAGGAGTGTGTCAGTATTTACAGAGGTTCTCCGGCAGTGTCCCAGTATTTACAGGGAGAACCTGGGAATGTATCAGTATTTACAGGGGGTCCCCGGGAGTGTGTCAGTAATTACAGAAGGTCCCAGGAGGGTGTCAGTATTTACAGAGGATCCACGGGAGTGTATCAGTTTTTACAGGGGGTCGCCGAGAGTGTGTCAGTAGTTACAGGGGTTCCCTGGGAGTGTGTCAGTCTTTACAGGAGGTCCCCAGGAGCATGTCAGTATTTGCAGGGGTACCCGGGTGTGTGTCAGTATTTACAGGGTATCCTGGGGAGTGTGTCCACATTTACAGGGTGTCCTGGGGAGGGTGTCAGTATTTACAGGGTATCCTGGGGAGTGTGTCAGTATTTACAGGGTGTCCTGGGGAGTGTGTCAGTATTTAAAGGGGTCCCTATGAGTGTGACAGTATTTACAGGGGAATCTCCAGGAGTATTTACCAGGGGTCCTGGGAATGAGATTTTATCTGAAAAAATTCCCGGCCAATATTTCCAGGAACTTTTGGAACAGAATAGTTTAAAAACCCTCTGATATAAATAGAGCAATGAGTAGTAGTTTGCTCCTCTAGTTCAAGGAGTTGTGTCACCTCAATTGTGATCTCATTACTCGTGAGTTGTCCATTCTCCGTCATTTGTGAACGTCACCTCCAATCACTTCACTGTCCTCTAATTGCATCATCAGCTTCTCAAGATAAAAGCAATAATATTTTTAAAAACATTGCACAGAATGACTCAAAGACATAGATTTGACCTTCCCTGACTCAGAGCATTGAGGCGGTACTGATCCTGTATAGAGATCATAATATGAAGAACGATGTCGTGATGCGGAGACAAAAGCTGTGAGTGAGCTGGTTCTCTCTCTACTCTCCAGATTTGCAATGGATATTAATGGGTCTGTATGATTTGGGAGCAAAGCTATTTCCCAGCATTGGCAACAGCCTGTGAGTGCTCTTTGGTTGCAATGAATAAGCAGCTTTCAACGTACAGGTTAAATATAAGATTCCTGTTGTAGTATAAGGGTCTGAAAGGATTAACTGAGAGTGTGTAAACAATACCTCATACCATGATGATATAAGAGATCACACGTGAGAGAGACTTGAAACTAGATGCAACGTGGCTTTGGTGAAGTCACACAGACTAGTGTGAAGATGTATATATTTCTAATAGAATAAATATCAATGTTCTAACTAACCCAGACTGAAGTATCTCTCTAAGGTAGACTAAGTAAGGTGGCAACGTGCCAAACGAACATATAATATGGTGATCAGCGGTGGGATCGAGACCAACAAGGGTTCATTCCAGGCTACACCCAGAAGAAGAATTTGAAGGAAGTTCAAGAAGCTGACCTGAAAGAAGAAGAACCAAAACTGCAGGACTCGAGAGGAGGCGGCAGAAAAGCTCCGGAGCTCCAGACACAGAGTCGGGGAATGGGTGGTAGAAATCCAGTCCGGAGGGTGTAGATTTGAGTTGCAGAACCAAGCAAACTTCAAGGATCTAGTGAGCATCACTGAAAGAGGGTGAAAAACCCATCCATAATGGTATTAGGCAGGCAGCACCGGGAAAGTCCGTAGTGAGGACTGATTCAAGGTCAGCGCCATTACACGTGGCACCCAGAGAAGAAAGAAAGTAAGCACCAAGGCTGCAAATATTTGATTCTCTAATGGAAGAGAGTTAAAAGAGATAGCAGTAATGCTATAAAATGGAGCTTAATCTAAGGAAGGAAGTAATCCTTAGTCTAGCGGCAAGATTTGAAGGCTGAAACGGCCATAGCAGGAATCAGCGTGGAGCTGAAAAAGCACGGGAAACTTCCGATACTGGAGGGAAGAATTTGAAAGTGAAAACAAAACTAATTAAATCAATGAGATTAGATTCTCAATTCCAGAGAGATTTGGACACATGGAAGGACCAAATCAAACACAATATTGGTCACTGGTGAAAAAGGTTCCTCAGATACAGAATAGCTTCTAAACTGGACAGCCAGTCTGAGGCATAACAAATTTACATTTTATTATATTCAATTGGTGCTAAAGCAGATGATGTTATTGTAGGACAAGGTATTAATGAAACATCTGCCAAATTCGAAGAAGTTTTAAAAGCTTTTGATTCTTATTTTAATTTGTGCAGCAATAAGATTTTGTAAAGAGAAAGGTTCAACAGAAGGGTCCAGAAACCGGGGGAACAGTTGATTCTTTCATCAATGACCTATACAGGCTTGCAGATGGATGTGAATATGGAGACCTTAAAGCAGAATTGACAAAAGACCCTATTGTTGTAGGCATTGCTGATCAGTCCCATCAGATCTATTGCAGTCCATAGAAGATAATACCCTAGACAAAGCTATACAGCTGGTGAGACAAACAGAGGTCTGGAAGACTGGACCTTGACCAGAGGTCAAAAAAGATGAAAAAAGTCCTTAGTTCAGGAAACCTCCAGCAACAGTACAGTTCCTTGGCCAGAGGGCTGTGAAAGATGCACCAGGACAATGGTACACTCGGGGGACGGCGGGGGGGGGGGTTGTAAGTGAACGATGCCATTAAATCCTGCCAGCAATGTGGCACCAAAAGTACCCACAAACACGAGCAGTGTCCTGCAAACGAAGCAGAATGCTTCTACTGTAAGAAAATAGGGCATTTCGGGAAAATCTGTCAGACAAAAATATCTACTGCCACAGGTGCAAAAGAAAAATAATTCAAGAATAGAGTGATCAATGAAGTTAAGCAACCTCCATCAGGAGAGCAATCAATACACTTTCTTGGTGAGATCAATGATCATAGTAAGACATTTTGGTCTTCAGATATATATGTCAACAGGCATATCATTAATTGTAAACTCGAGACTGGAGCGCGTGTAATTGTCTCATCAGACAAAGAGCCGTGGTTATCAACACATTACCTGCAACCAACAGAAACCCAACTGCACAGCCCAAGAGGGGTTGAACCTGAAGTATAGCGGAACACTCCAGTACAAGGCAAATATTAGAAACACTGTATGTTCTAAAGGATCAGGAATTCTATCTTTTAAGTAGAAGAGCTTGTATTGACCTTCATCTTATAAAGAAAGTAGAAGAATCCAGAAGTCACTGCCAAGAGGGATTTCTGAAATTGTTTACCGTTCTAGGCAGACTGAAGATCGAATATAGTATTACTTTGTGTAAAGATGCTAATCAGTATGTCTTTTCATGCCTAGGAAGATTCTACACCCACTAATGAAGCAAGTCCACCATCATTTAGAAGATATGACCAGGAAGGGAGTCATTTCTCCTGTTACTGAACCTACAGAATGGTGTTCGGGAATGGTTCCAGTTCCTAAACCTAATGTGATCTTTTCATTTGTGTAGACTTAACTTAATAAGACTGTGGCATGAGAAGTCCATCCGATGTCCTCACTGGACAAAAGCTTGGCAAGGTTATCCAAGAGTACCGTGTTCAAGAAGCTGAACGCGAATAGTGGCTTTTTGGCAAGTTCTATTAGATAAGAAATCAAGGTTATTGACAACCTTCATTTCACCCTTTGGAACCATCTTCCATTTGGTTTCTCGTCAGCACTGTAAATATTCCAGAGAACAATATTGAATAGACGACAGGGTCTTGAATGTGTAATATGCCATATGGATGACATTTTGGTTCATGGAAAGTCCATTGGAGAACATAACCTAAGGTTTAAAGCAGTTTTGAACCATCTGCAGGCCTAAGGCCTAACACTCAATGAGAAGTGTGAGTTTTCAAAAACATCCATTTGCCATACTGGACCTGGTGTTGGGGAATAAGCCCGGCCAGGTGGTTGAAGTTTCAGTAGGGGACTACTTTGGGAATAGTGATCACAGTTCCGTAAGTTTTAGAATACTCATGGACAAAGACGAGAGTGGTCCCAAAGGAAGAGTGCTAAATTGGGGGAAAGCCAACTATACCAAAATTCGGCAGGAGCTGGGGAATGTAGATTGGGAGCAGCTGTTTGAAGGTAAATCCACATTTGATATGTGGGAGGCTTTTAAACAGAGGTTGATTAGCGGGCAGGAGAGACATGTTCCTGTGAAAATGAGGGATAGAAATGGGAAGATTAGGAAACCATGGATGACAGGTGAAATTGTGACACTAGCTAAGAGGAAAAAGGAAGCATACATAAGGTCTAGGAGGCTGAAGAAAGACGAAGCTTTGAAAGAATATCGGGAATGTAGGACCAATCTGAAACGAGGAATTAAGAAGGGCTAAAAGGGGTCATGAAATATCTTTAGCAAACAGGGTTAAGGAAAATCCCAAAGCCTTTTATTCATATATAAGGAGCAAGAGGGTAACTAGAGAAAGGATTGGTCCACTCAAGGACAAAGGAGGAAAGTTATGCGTAGAGTCAGAGAAAATGGGTGAGATTCTAAACGAGTACTTTGCATCGGTATTCACCGAGGAGAGGGACATGACGGATGTTCAGGTTAGGGACAGATGTTTGATTACTCTAGGTCAAGTCGGCATAAGGAGAGAGGAAGTGTTGGGTATTCTAAAAGGCATTAAGGTGGACAAGTCCCCAGGTCCGGATGGGATCTATCCCAGGTTACTGAGGGAAGCGAGAGAGGAAATAGCTGGGGCCTTAACAGATATCTTTGCAGCATCCTTAAACACGGGTGAGGTCCCGGAGGACTGGAGAATTGCTAATGTTGTCCCCTTGTTTAAGAAGGGTAGCAGGGAAAATCCAGGTAATTATAGACCGGTGAGTCTGACGTCAGTGGTAGGGAAGCTGCTGGAGAAGATACTGAGGGATAGGATCTATTCCCTTTTGGAAGAAAATGGGCTTATCAGTGATAGGCAACATGGTTTTGTGCAGGGAAGGCCATGTCTTACCAACTTAATAGAATTCTTTGAGAAAGTGACAAAGTTGATTGATGAGGGAAGGGCTGTAGATGTCATATACATGGACTTCAGTAAGGCGTTTGATAAGGTTCCCCATGGTAGGCTGATGGAGAAAGTGAAGTCGCATGGGGTCCAGGGTGTACTAGCTAGATGGATAAAGAACTGACTGGGCAACAGGAGACAGAGAGTAGCAGTGGAAGGGAGTTTCTCAAAATGGAGACGTGTGACCAGTGGTGTTCCACAGGGATCCGTGCTGGGACCACTGTTGTTTGTGATATACATAAATGATTTGGAGGAAAGTTTAGGTGGTCTGATTAGCAAGTTTGCAGACGACACTAAGATTGGTGGAGTAGCAGATAGTGAAGGGGACTGTCAGAGAATACAGCAGAATATAAATAGATTGGAGAGTTGGGCAGAGAAATGGCAGATGGAGTTCAATCAGGGCAAATGCGAGGTGATGCATTTTGGAAGATCCAATTCAAGAGTGAATTATACAGTAAATGGAAAAGTCCTGGGGAAAATTGATGTACAGAGAGATTTGGGTGTTCAGGTCCATTGTTCCCTGAAGGTGGCAATGCAGGTCAATAGAGTGGTCAAGAAGGCATACGGCATGCTTTCCTTCATCGGACGGGGTATTGAGTACAAGGGTTGGCAGGTCATGTTACAGTTGTATAAGACTTTGGTTCGGCCACATTTGGAATACTGCGTGCAGTTCTGGTCGCCACATTACCAAAAGAATGTAGATGCTTTGGAGAGGGTGCAGAGGAGGTTCACCAGGATGTTGCCTGGTATGGAGGGCGCTAGCTATGAAGAGAGGTTGAGCAGATTAGGATTATTTTCATTAGAAAGATGGAGGTTGAGGGGGGACCTGATTGAGGTGTACAAAATCATGAGAGGTATAGACAGGGTGGATAGCAAGAAGCTTTTTCCCAGAGTGGGGGATTCAATTACTAGGGGTCATGAGTTCAAAGTGAGAGGGGTAAAGTTTAGGGGGGATATGCGTGGAAAGTTCTTTACGCAGAGGGTGGTGGGTGACTGGAACGCGTTGCCAGCGGAGGTGGTAGACGCGGGCACGATGGCGTCTTTTAAGATGTATCCAGACAGATACATGAATGGGCAGGAAGCAAAGAGATACAGACCCTTAGAAAATAGGCGACATGTTTAGATAGAGGATCTGGATCGGCGCAGGCTTGGAGGGCCGAAGGGCCTGTTCCTGTGCTGTAATTTTCTTTGTTCTTTGTTCTTTGTTTTTTAGGACACATTGTCAGCAGTAGCGGCATAATGGCAGACCCACAAAAGACGAGTACCATTAGCGAATATCCACTTCCTACTTCGATTCATGATCTTCAAGGGTTTCTTGGCATGGTCAATCAGTTACCTAATTTAGCATAACTTACTGAGCCTTTACAACAACTGGTAAGAGAAATCCAAGCATGATGCTGGGATGCACATCAGCAACAAGCATTTCAAAGGATCAAGGAGATGCTGATGTCAATGGATGCCTTAGGCTCATTATAATCCATCACATCCAACCACAATTGCAGCTGACACATTGTCTACAGGGATAAGGGCAATCCTTTCCCAAGAACAGCCAGATGGAAGTCGAAGGCCTGTTTATTACGTGCCACAAGCATTGCTCGACACGGAGACGAGATACGCCATGGAAGAGCAAGAAGCTCTCACAGTCACCTAGGCTTGTCAGAAATTTTAAGACTATGTTATTGGCTTAAACGTTGCCATAGAAACAGACCACAAACCCCGATGTTCCTTATTTAGAGTCATAGAGTCGCACAGCATAGAAACTGGCCCTTCGGCCCATCGTGTTCATGCCGACCATAATGCCCTATCTATACTAATCCCACCTGCCTGCATTAATTCCATATCCCTCTATGCCTTGCTCATTCAAGTACCTGTCCAGATGCCTCTTAAATGTTGCTACAGTTCCTGCCTCCACCACCTCCTCAGGCAGCTCATTCCAGATACGCACTATTCTTTGTGTGAAAAATTTACCCCTTTGATCCCCTTTAAACCTCCTCCCTCTCACCTTAAATCTATGCCCTCTATTTTTACTCACCCCTACCATGGGAAACAGACTCTGGCTATCTACCCTATCTATGCCTGTCATAATTTTATATACCTCGATCATGTCCCCTCTCAGCCTTAATGCTGTGTCAGCTCTGCTACAGCTCAGAAACCAGTTTAAGCTGGCTACCTAATTAACTAGCTGCAGATACTCTCAGAGTGTTAGTATACCCCTGTTTAAAACTGCAAGAAACCTAACTTACCTCTTAACTGAAAGAGGAATTTCAATTAATTGCTAGATGTAAACAAAACAAAAACTAGTCTTGAGAGGTTAACCCTTAAAATTCACTCACTTACCAAACTCCCTTCTTCACACTCAGTGCAGACCTAAGTGCTACCTGAACAATGGGCTACCTTCAAAGAAGAGATAGTTTGGGCACAGTCAAGGTATATTCCCTCACAGAGCAAATAAATCCAGTGCTCCCTGGATGACAAAAGAGATAGAGATGAAGAAGAAGAAGAAAAGTATGCTTTTGACAGATGACAGGTGCATAATACAATGGAGAACCAGGCTGAATGTAAAAGGTTCAGAGGGGAAGTGAAAAAGCAAATAATAGAAACAGAGAGAGTGTGAAAAAAGACTTTCAGCTAACATAAAAGGGAATCCCAATGTCTTCTATTGGCATATAAATAATAAAAAGGTGGTAAAAGGTGGACTGGGTCTGATTCGGGACCAAAAGGGGGATTTACACATGGAGACAGGGGGAATAGCTGAGGTAGTAAAATTAATACTTTGCATCTGCCTTTATCAAGTGAAAGAGGCAATAATTAATGCAGTAGAAACATTTAAAATTGATAAGGAGGAGGCATTAGATAGGCTGTCTGTACTTAAAGTTGATAAAGCACCAGGGCCGGATGAGATGCATCCAAGGATACTGAGGGAAGTGAGAGTGGAAATTGTGGAGGAACTGGCCATAATTTTTCAGTCTTCCTTAGGGGTGGTGCCAGAGGACTGGAGAATTGCAAAATGTTACACTCTTGTTCAAAAAAGGATGTAAAGATAAGCACAGCAACTACAGGCCGGTCAGTTTAACTTTGGTGGTGGGGAAACTTCTAGAAACAATAGTTTGGGACAAAATTAATAGTCACATGGACAAATGCAGGTTAATTAAGGAAAGTCAGCACGGATTTGATAAGGGAAAATTGGGTTTGACTAAGTTGCTGAGTTTTTTGAAGAGGTAACAGAGAGGGTTGATGAGGATCTGCCTGTATGTGTATGTATATGTGTGCCTGTGTCTGTCTGTGTGTTTGTGTGTGTGTGTTTCTGTTTGTGTGTGTCCACCTCCTAAACACACATTTACGCAATACAGTTTTTGCCCGGATTGGTTACTGTTGTTCAGTTTTGACCTTGCAAATCAAATCACTTAACCGTCAACAGCAGCTGACATGAGAAAGTATTTGTGTGTGAGTGTGTGTCTGTGTGTCTGTATGTGTATGTACATGTATGAATGCGTATGTGTGTGACAGTCTGTGTATGCGTGCCTGTGTTCATGTGCGCGTGTGGCTGTGTTTGTGTCTGACTGTCCATGCGTGTCTGAGCATGTGTCTGTATGTGTACATGTGCGAGCTGTGTCTGTGTATGTGTCAGAGTGCATGTCTGTGTTTTTCTGTGTCTGCATGTCCGTGCATGCCTGAGCTTGTGTATGTGTGCGCACATGTGTGTGTCTGCGTATGTGTCTGTGTATCTGTATATATGCGTGTGTGTCAATTTGTGTGTGTCAGTGCCTGTCGGTATGTCTGTGCATATGAGTATGTGTACATTTATTCATGGGATGGGGACGTCGCTGGCAAGGCCAGCATTTGTTGACCATCCTAATTGCCTTTGAGAAGGTGATGGTGAGCTACCTTCTTGAATGACAGTGGGCCTGGTGGTGTGGGTACACTCCCAGTGTTGTTAGGAAGGGGGTTCCAGGTTTTTGATCCAGTGACAGCGAAGGAACGGCGATATAGTTCCAAGTCAGGATGCTGTGTGGCTTGGAGGGAAAGTTGTGTCTGTTGCCTTTGTCCTTCTAGGTGGTAGAGGTTTGTGTGTGTGTTTATGTGTGTGTGTTTGTGTGTCTAAGTGTGTGTATCTGTGTGAGTGTGTGTGTCTGTGCATTTATGTGTGTGTCTGTGTGTGTGCTTGTGTGTGTGTCTGTGTATGTATGTGCTTGTGTCTGTGTGTATCTGTATTATTGTGTCTGTGTGTGTATGTGTGTGTATGTCTGTGTATGTGTCTGTATGTGTGTGTCGGTATGTGTCTGTGTCTGTATGTGTGTGTATGTCTGTATATGTGTCTGTATGTGTGTGTCTGTGTGTGTGTGTGTGTCTGTGTCTGTGTGTGTGTGTGTCTGTGTCTGTACGTGTGTGTGTGTGTGTGTGTGTGTTTGTGTGTGTCTGTGTGTGTGTGTGTCTGTATGTGTCTGTGTGTGTGTCTGTGTGTGTGTCTGTATGTGTCTGTGTGTCTGTATGTGTCTGTGTGTGTGTGTGTGTCTGTATGTGTCTGTATCTGTGTGTGTGTGTGTCTGTGTGTGTGTGTCTGTGTGTGTGTGTGTGTCTGTATGTGTCTGTATCTGTGTGTGTGTGTGTGTGTGTGTGTGTGTGTGAATGTGTGTGTGTCTGTATGTGTCTGTATCTGTGTGTGTGTGTGTGTCTGTGTGTGTGTGTGTGTATGTGTGTGTGTGTGTGTGTGTGTCTGTGTGTGTGTCTGTGTCTGTGTCAGTGTGTGTCTGTGTGTGTGTCTGTGTCTGTGTCTGTGTGTGTCTGTGTGTGTGTGTCTGTGTGTGTGTGTGTGTGTGTCTGTGTGTATGTGTCTGTGTGTGTGTGTCTGTCTGTGTGTGTGTATGTGTCTGTGTGCATGTGTCTGTGTGTGTCTGTATGTCTGTGTATGTGTGTGTGTCTGTGTGTGTGTCTGTGTGTGTGTGTGTGTGTGTGTGTGTCTGTGTCAGTGTGTGTGTCTGTGTGTGTGTCTGTGTCTGTGTGTCTGTGTGTGTGTCTGTGTCTGTGTCTGTGTGTCTGTGTGTGTGTGTGTCTGTGTGTATGTGTCTGTGTGTGTGTGTCTGTCTGTGTGTGTGTATGTGTCTGTGTGTATGTGTCTGTGTCTGTGTGTGTCTGTATGTGTGTGTATGTCTGTGTATGTGTGTATGTCTGTGTATGTGTGTGTGTCTGTGTGTGTGTCTGTGTCTGTGTGTGTGTCTATGTCTGTGTGTGTGTCTTTGTGACTCTGGTCTGGATTTTAATAACCCGTCATCGCTCCCGGTGGCAAGCTCAAAGATGGCGGCCTACACGCGCAGACTACACGCCGAAGAATAGCCACAATTCCCGCGCGGCAGCTCATTTAAATAGCCGGGGTGGCCCGCCCCCAATCATGTGGAGGGGGTGGGCTATCTGTCGCCGGAAATGCATCAGCT
The DNA here is from genome assembly GCF_036365525.1 of Heterodontus francisci. Taxonomy (NCBI): domain Eukaryota; kingdom Metazoa; phylum Chordata; class Chondrichthyes; order Heterodontiformes; family Heterodontidae; genus Heterodontus; species Heterodontus francisci. Next base: position 18,324,529 of record NC_090379.1, read on the forward strand.
GCCTGTGCGCAGGCACTGGTGCCATTTTTAAAAGGCAGCCCTGTCATCATATTTAAATTTTTAAAGATACATTCCCCCAAAATCTATCAAATAAATTTCTAACACCTCTTCAATAACAATTACATTAACTATTTGTCCTTTCTCCCCAAAAACACATACCTTTTAAATATGACCTATACCCAACCAGACTACAATGGTTAAAGTTCATCCCCTCCCACCATCCCCTACACTCATTACTTTTATTTAACCCTGTTCCCTCACCCACTTCCGCACTGGAAATCTTCACTCCTCCCCCCTCCCCATCAGTGTCTTATGGCTTTCCCCAGATGGGGAATTGAAAGCACAGGAGTGCCGGCTGCTGCACTGAGGATCGCGGCGGGCTCGGAAGATTGCGGGTAAGTTCGTTTAAATTTATGCATGTCATTAATTTAAATATATAGATGCAGATCCCAGCGGTGGAGGGGGGGAGGGGGGCCGCCACGGAGCCTCGCTGCCGCTGGGAGGATCGGGCCAGGACCTCCTGGCATCGGGCTCCGTGGCAGACCGCTACCAGAACCATCTTCCGTCCTGGGGCCCGAAGTTGTGGGCTTGGTAAAATCCAGCCCTTTGTGTGAGTCTGTGTATGTGTCTTTGTGTGTGTGTGAGTCTGTGTGTGTGTCTTTGTGTGTGTGTGAGTCTGTGTGTGTGTCTGTGTGTGTGTGTGTCTGTGTGTGTGTGTATGTGAGTCTGTGTGTGTGTGTATGTGAGTCTGTGCGTCTACCTTTCTAACACTGATAGATTCCTCATTATCTTGATTTGCAGCTGAAATCAGGGAAAGGGAACAGGAGCCCAGGAGGAGCCGTGTGTCAGTGTCAGCACTACAAGGTGTTAGAAGGCCCCCAACAGGCTAATCTCAGCCATCGACTCTGATGGACTAAAACATTCTCAAATTCTTAGTCAAGCTTTCTTTGAAGTGTTCTGATGTTTCTTCCATTCTGGCTCACATTGGGTTCTAGGATTCGAGCAGCTCTCCAGTACATTATCCGAAGGATCGTTCTTTACATCTGGGTCTCATCTAAATGTCTCTTCACTGCCTTGCTCTATTCTTCTTCTGTAATCTCTATCAGCTCTATAGCCCAGCATACTCCTGAGCTAAGGTTACTGTACATCATTCCCAGCCCCCTCCCTCCATCCCACCAGTATTGCCAGATCCCGGAACCTGTGACTGCACACCCTGGAATTCTCTCCCTACAACTCCACCGCCCTGCTTCCTCTCTTCCTGCCTTCCAAGTCTTCCTCAAAAAACTACCTCTTCAACCTTGTCTTTAGTTCCCTGCTCAAACTCTTCAGCCGACTCCTGTTTCATTCAGTTACTCTTTCTTTCTCGGCTGAGAAGCCCCTCGAGACTTGACGCCGATGAAGACGCCACCTGGGTCTAAGTTGCTGCTGTCATCATTGAACTTCAACTGGAGTGCTTGTCAGATAACGATTAGGAGCAGGAACCTGGGCTGATCTAGTAGCTCAGCGAGACAGTTATACAGCCCGACCTGAGAATCAGAGAATCATGCAGCTCAGAAGGAGGCCATTTGGCCCATCCTGCCAGTGCCAGTTCTCTGAAAGAGCTATCCAATTAGTCCCATGGCCCTTGCTCCTTCCCCATAGCATTGCAAACTTTTTCCCTTTCAAGTATTTATCCAATTCCCTTTTGAAAGTTACTATTGAATCTGCCTCCATCACCCTTTCAGGCAGTGCATTCCAGATCACAACAACTCACCAAAATAAAACAAAATAAATCAGTTAACCTAGTACAGATCAAAACTGGATCACTCCTGGCCTGTTTGGTTTGGTTATACACGGGGAGTTTTTCTCTCTCACACACAGTACTAGAACTTGAGAAAATATCTAACAACAACAACAAATTGTATTTATGTATCACTTTTAGCGAGCTTCACAGGAGCGTTATCAAACCAAGTTTCATACCAAGCCACGGAAGGAAATATTAGGACAGATGACCAAAAGTCTGGTCAAAGCGTTAGGTTTTAAGGAGTGTCTTAAAGGAGGAGAAAGAGAGAGGTTGATAGGTGGAGAGGTTTCGGGAGGAAGGAACTGTTTGACTTTGTGTCATTACCAGGTAAGTTCTGTATACTCATTTTGGGAGTTAGGAAATCAAGTTGTTTCGCTCAGCTGCAGGTAGATTGACTACTGGTGAAACAGGCCAGATTAGGTGTGTTGGTTCAGGGAGACTGTGGCCCACATGTTCTGTCGTTTGTGTTATTTTCAACAAAATCTGTCACACCAGGAAAAAAGAAATCTCCCTGTTCAGGGTTATCAATCTGCGAAAGAAAGGCTTGCATTTATATATCACCTTACCCGATGTCCCAAAGTTGCTTACAGCCCATGATAAAAAAGAAAGACTTGCATTTATATAGCTCTTTTCACAACCACCGGTAGGCACTTGAAGGAAATAAAATCGCAGAACTCTGGGGATTGAGCGGGACTGACTGGATTGCTCCATTGATAGCTGGCATGGACTCAATGGGCCAAATGGTCTCTCTGTGCCATAAATGACTCTATGACTCAAAGCGCTGTACACTCAATGAAATACTTTTGAGGTGTAGTCACTGTTGTACTGTTGTCGGAAATATCACAGCTAATGTGCACACAGCAAGCTCCCACAAACAGCAATGAGGTAAATGGTCAGATTGTTATAGCAGTATTGGTTAAGAATAAATGTTGGCCAGGATACTGGGGAGAACTCTCCTGCTCTTCTTCGAATAGTGCCGTGGGATCCTTTACATTGACCCAAATAGGCTGACATAACCTTGGTTTAATGTCTCGTGTGAAACATGGCACCTCTGACAATGCGACACTCCCTCAGTACTGGCACTGGAGTGACAGCCTGGAGTCAAGTCTCTGGAGTGGGACTTTGTGTCGTAAAGATTCACAGAAGGAGAAAATGATAAATACGAGTGTAAAGTTATGCTCCCTTTGGTAGCATTACACAAAAGTTAAAATAATGCAACTCTAGGATCCTGTTGCCGTTTGTAAACAACTTCCTTTCAATGCAGTCAGAGAATCGCCTTCCATGGTTTCTCTTCCCACTCCCACACAGTTTCCTGTGGTGTCCCCCAAGGATCTATCCTTGGAACCACCCCCCCCCCCACCCAACCACTTTCCCCCCATTCCTCATCTACATGCTGCCCCTCAGTGACATCGTCCAAAAGCACAGCGTCAGTTTCCAAATGTATGCTGACAACACCCAACTCTACCTCATCATATCAGTCAACATCTCCATTGTCTATAAATTGTCAAACTGCTTGTCCAACTGGATGAGCAGAAAGTTTCTCCAATTAAATATTTAGAAGACCGAAACCATTGTCTTTGGACCTGTAACAAACTCCGCTCCCTAGTTACCGACTCCATCCCTCTCCCTGGCAACTGTCTGAGGCTGAATCAGACTGTTTGCAGCCTTGGTGTCATATTTGACCCCGAGATGAACTTTCAACCACATGTCCACAAAATCACTAAGACCATCTATTTCTAGCTCTGTAACATCGCCCGTCTCTGTCCCTACCTCAGCTCGTCTGCTGCTGAAACCCTCACTCATGCCTTTGTTACCTCTAGACTTGACTATTCCAATGCACTCCTGGCTGGTCTCCTACATTCTAGCCTCCATAAACTTGAGGTCATCCAAAACTCTGCTGCCCATGTCTTAACTCGCACCATGTCCCGTTCCCCTGCCAACCGCTGTGCTCGCTGGCCTATACTGGCTCTGGGTTAACCAACACCTCAATTTTAAAATTTTCATCCTCGTTTTCAAGTTCCTCCATGGCCTCCCCCCTCCCTACCTCTGTAATCTTCTCCACTGCCACAATCCTCGGAGATATTTTTGCTCCACTAATTCTGGACTCTTGAGCATCCCCGATCGCTACGCCATTGGTGGCCGTGCTTTCAGCTGTGAAGGCCCTAAGCTCTTGAATTCCTCCCTAAACCTCTCCGCTTCTCCACCGCACTTAAAACCCTTAAAACCTAGCTCTTTGACCAAGCTTTTAGCCCTCTGCCCCAATATCTCCTTATGTGGCTCAGTGTCAAATTTTGCTTTATAATGCTCCTGTGAAGTGTCTTGCAAGGTTTTATTATGTTAAAGGTGCTATATAAATACAAGTTGTTGTGATTTCATTTCAGTAGCACCACTCAACTAAATTGTTGCCTTGTCACCATTGTCAGCTATTGTATTGCCCCATATATATTGTACTGGCTCAAGGACTTTGCGGAGTATTACCCTCCCACTGGTACTTGTCCTCGCATCCCAGGGTGGTAGACTGGTTGTGGCTTTGCTCACAACCCGTCCTTTCACCAAGACCGTTCCAGCCAAAACCTGCACGAGGTGAGTCTGCTACGCTGATCTGGCTGAATCTAGAGGGATGAACCTCAATTAAAACACGATTCAAGTCCTCAATGGTGGAACAGGCAGATGAATGAGGCACATGTACATCAATGGCTGTGAAAGTGGATGAAGGCTGTAGTAGGATTGGCACTCACCAGTCGTCATGGCTTGCCATGCCATTGGGTAAAGATTGCCAACCCATCAAGATTATGTGGTTGTCGACTGCGCACTGACTTCCTCACGGTAAAAGAAGACATGTGCAGTTCTCTGCTAGGGACACTGAAAAGCCCTTTGGTGATGGATGAGTGGTGTGGGAGACAGGACTGTGAACCTGGAGGTCTCTAGTCACAAATCTGCACAGAGACGGTGGTTGCCTGACGGTAACTGAGCTCTTGGAATAGGGACAAAAGTAGCTCTCCAGCATCAGCAACCAGTACTGAACAGTCCTTTTTAGGGTCTCCTCTGCCCATCTCACTTGAGGAGGGGGCTAGAAGAGGTGCCCCAAACATAGGCTGTCCCAAACTTTCCTGACCAGGAAACTGCACCTAGTGGGATCACCATCCTTGCGGTTGAAAACACACTCAAACAATAAACTGCATGAATTTCTGTACTTGGAGTGTGCACACTCTTACAGACAATCAAAACAGTGAATGCCCTGAAAGGAAAGCTGCTGTAGTTTCTCGGGAGCTTGCGAGATATAACGTCGATGTTGCTGCTCTCAGTTAAACACAACTCACTCCGGAAGGCCAGTTTGGAGAGGAAGGAGGAGGATGCATTTTCTTCAGGAAGGAGAAACCAGAGGAAGATCGTCGCATCCACGGAGTTGGGTCACCATCAAAAAGAGAATCGCAGATATACTTACGGAACTCCCAATTGGTATTAACAAATGGCTCATGATCCTATGCCTTCAACTGAGTAGCAACCAATGGGGCACAATCTTCAGTGCTCATGCTCTCACAATCGATTCCACTGAAAAAAACAAAGAGCTCCTTTGATTTGGATTCTGTGTTGGCAGCTGTCCCAAAACAAGAGAAACTGATTCTGCTGGGAGATTTTAGTGCCAGAGTTGGGCACAACGACACCCTTGGAAGGGCACCATTGGAAAAGAAGGAGCGGGGAATTCAAATGGCAATGGTCTTCTCCTCCTCACCATGTTCACTGAACATGGGCTCACCATCACAAACACACTCTTTCGGCAGAAAGACAACATGGAAACACCCCTGCTCCAAGAATTGACACCTCCTGGACTACGTCATTATCCAAGCCTGGGATAGGAAGGATGTGCACATCACTCAAGCACATGTGGGGTGCAAACGACCATTGGACAGATGACAGACTTGTACACTCCACCATGAGCATACTGCTGGCACCGCAATACTGAAGATCCTCAAAGAAATCCAGGAGAAGATTTAACATCCACATTCTCCAGGATATAAAAATAAGAGAACAATTCCAGGTGTAACTTCCTTCCCATCTTGCTCTCACAGGTTCCAATGATGGCAGTCTAAAAAGGCTTTGGGGCAAAATCAAATCTGAGATCCAAGAGACATGCACCCAGACCATCAGGTTTGAATCTCACAGGAACCAAGACTGGTTCAAACAGAATGATAAAGAAATATGCAAAATTCTCAATTGAAAACCCCAAGCCTTCATTATGTGTCAAAATCACCCTACATCACAGCAGACATGCACAGCATCTTAGACATAGACATAGAGAGATACAGCACTGAAACAGGCCCTTTGGCCATTGTGTCTGTACCGACCATCAGCCACCTATTTATACTAATCCTACATTAATCCCATATTCCCTACCACATCCCCTCCTACATTAATCCCATATTTCCTACCACCTACCTACACTAGGGGTAATTTATGATAGCCAATTTACCTATCAACCTTCAAGTCTTTGGCGGGGGGAGGAAACCGGAGCACCCGGCGGAAACCCACACAGTCACAGGGAGAACTTGCAAACTCCGCACAGGCAGTACCCAGAATTGAACCCGGGTCGCTGGAGCAGTAAGGCTGTGGTGCTAACCACTGCGCCACTGTGCTGCCCACCAGGAAACTGCACCTAGTGGGATCACCATCCTTGCAGTTGAAAACACACTCAAACAATAAACTGCATGAATTTCTGTACTTGGAGTGTGCACACTCTTACAGACAATCAAAACAGTGAATGCCCTGAAAGGAAAGCTGCTGTAGTTTCTCGGGAGCTTGCGAGATATCACGTCGATGTTGCTGCTCTCAGTTAAACACAACTCACTCCGGAAGGCCAGTTTGGAGAGGAAGGAGGAGGATGTATTTTCCAGGCTACTAAGAGTAAGACCAAAAACAAATGGTCCCTCCACCACTCCCCACCCTCCAAGTTGATGACAGCATTACTCTCCTAAAAGATGAAACAGCTATCCGAGACCATTGAAAAGAGCACTACCGGAACCTTCTCAATCGGGAGTCAACAGTATCAGACAAAACCATCAAAAGAATCCCTCAACAGCTTGAGCGATCATATTTGGGTATGCTGCCAACACTTGCTGAGATACTAAAGGCTATCCAACAGATGAAGAATAACAAGGACAATATTCCTGCAGAGTTCTATAAAGCTGGTGGTCATGAACTCTCGCTCAGACGCCAGAGCGTTTTACAATAATCTGGGACAAGGAACTACCTCCCAACTTCCACAATGCCATCATTATTTCACTTTTGTAGAAGGGTGATAAATCTATTTGTGGGAACTATAGAGACACATTCCTTATCTCCACAGTGGGAAATATTCTCACACGAATCCTCCTGAACTGCCTCTTACCCATCAGTGAAGACATACTTCTGCAGACCCAATGTGGTTTCTGGCCATCCAGGGGAAGCACAGATATGATCTTTGCCGCTCGACAAATCCAAGAGAAGTGCTTCGACCAATGCAAAGAGCTCTACATGGCCTTTATTGATCTGTCAAAGGCCTTTGATTCCATCAACTGCGAAGTTGTTTGGAGAGCTCTTCAGAGACCTGGATGTCCAGCAAAATATGTTAGTATCCTGTGACTCTTTCATGATAGTATGGCAGCAACCATCCTTTGCAATGGATTGGAGTCCGAGCCCTTTCATATCCGAATGGGTGTCAAGCAAGGCTGTGTAATTGCGCCAACTCACTTCACTATTTACCTCAGCCTGGTCGTGGAACTCATTTGTGACCAACTTCCACAAGGGGTCATGATTGAGTTTAGACTCGACAGGAAACTTTTCAACCTCAACAGGCTGAGAGCCAAAGACTAAAGTGACTCTCCAGCGCATTCACGACTTACAAAATGCCGACGACTGCACAGTTGTTGCCCACACTACAAGTGACATTCAGACCACCCTCATCCTCTTCAACTCCGCATGCAAAAGGTTTGGTCTCTCACTCAACATCGCAAGACCAAAATCCTCCACCAGCTCCATGCCCGCACCCCCACCCCCCCCCCACCCCACTCCCAGACAAGTACCTACATCCCAGCTATTGTCATTGATAGGGAGACTTTAGAAATTGTTGAACACTTCCCATATCCCGGCAGCTTTCTTTCTCAAATGGTCACCATCGAAGTGGAGATCCAGTACAGAATCTGCTGTGCCAGCACAGCCTTCCAAAAATTGTGTTATTGTGTCCTCGGCAACAGAGATCTTGAAAAGAGGACAAAGGCTTTAGCCCACAGCACTGTTGTTGTCACCACCCTTCTATATGGCAGTGAGGCTTGGGTCACCTGTCAAAGTCACGTCCGGTCACTGGAGAATTTCCACCAGTGGAACACTCAAAGTCAAGTGGGAAGACAGGTGAACAAACTCTAACATCCTCACAGAAGCCAATTCCTCCAGCATCACTACCACAATCATACGAAATCGACTCCGCTGGTCTGGACATTACATCCGCATGTCAAATAATCAGCTTCCAAAGCAGATTCTCTTCTCACAACTTACGGATCTGAAAGAGGACAGAGAAAATGATTTAAGAACACCCTGAAGGCCTCATTGAAAAGGGGACTAATTGACATCGGTGCATGTGAGGAACTTGCCACTAACTGTGCCATTTGGCAACGCCTCATCCAACAAGCCACAACACAGTGGGAAACTGACCGCATAAACTCTGCTGCGGAGAAGCATCGAAAGTGGAAGGAGAGAGAGCAGGACCCTAGCTCGAGAACCACCCCCCACGCCCCACCTCAGGACAACACTTGTCCTCTCTGCACAAAGACCTGTGGCTCCAGGATTGGCCTGCTGAGTCACCTGAGGACACACAAATCATGAACCCTGGCAGAGGTCATCCTCGTTTCACAGGACTGGTGACAACAACAACATTTCACTGTGAAGATAGGATAACACACGATCTGTAGCATGTTATAAGGAGTAGCATATCAATGGGTTGAGATGACATTTAACTGAGTGGTTTTGAATGCCAATGAACCCCAGGATTCACTGGGCTTCAAAGAGCAGAAGATCAGAAAAGAAACAGGAAAAAAAAAATCAAAGAAAAGAGAAATTTAAAGTGGGAAAGAAGCAAAGTTAAAAATAGTTTTACCCCGTTAGGAGAATATGTTACAATCACCAGCCCAGAATGGGGACTTGGAAGGTACAGTAGCACAGTGGTTTTATTGCTGGACTAATAATCCAGAGACATGATTTCAGAATCCCTACACAGCAGCTGGGAAATTTAAATTCAACTAAATAAATCCGAATAAAAAGCTAGTCTCAGTAATAGTGAACATGAAACTACTGAATTGTCATAAAAACCCACCTGGTTCAATAATGTCCTTTAGGGAAGGAAATCTGCCATCCTTACCCAGTCTGGTTTACATGTGACTCCAGGCCAATGCCAATGTGCTTGACTCATAAGTATCCCACAAAATGGCCTAACCAGGCACTCAGTTGTATCAAACCAATCCAACAAAGTATAAGAATGAAACCAGAAGGACCATCCAGCATTGACCGAGGCATTGGATTTGGACACGACAAAGACACACTATCACAATCACCTGGTCCATGGCTTGTATTAATTTTCTAGATGTAACTTTTAATTTGGAAATTGAATTTTTTTTTAATGCATGACAAATGAAAACACCTGGTTTAAGATGCTTGCCTAGGCTGGTTACAAATCCTCGTTTCGCAGGATTGATTTACAAATCAAAGGGTGGACCACGTTTATTTAATATGGTCATATTGGAAAGTGTAAAGACCCTACACAAGGAGAACCCCTCTTAACTTGTTGATGGAGATATGGAAATGGTGTGTCTGCAGATGCTGTCATCAAGGGTTTAAATTATTCATATGGTTTTCCAGAACAAAGAGGAGATTTGGAGTTGGAGGTAATTAGCTTAAATTGCTATCTGGAACATCCCACATGTACCAAATTGCTATGGAGATAGATGTTGCTAGGGAGATGCCTTTTGAGTTAGGTTTGTTCTGGGTGCTTGCTGGCACTGTCAGTTGGCTTTTAGACAAGCAGTTCGTTTTTGGAAAGCTGCTGACTTTTGGAAGTCAGTTGCACTCAGGAACAGAGAGGCCGTCAGGAGCCAGGGATTTTTCTGCTTTGAGGTAGGCCCATGCTCAAGCGGGGAAGTCTAGATTTGGGAGGTGAAAGCCTACAGTTTCAGCAGATTCCACAATGAAACAAAGGCTAGAGAGCAGTCTCGGAATAGAACTAGAAGCATAAGTCCTCATGTCCGTGACATTTTAGTGGCCACCAATAAACTTGAGGATAAACTAATAAGAGAAGCTAAGCATAAGGAATTAGTGAGTTGGAGAAAGTTTGAAGATTGTTCTGAGGTACCAGCTAGGGGACAGCTAGCCTTGTCACATAGATGGACGTACTGAGAAAGCCCTTCTCGATGGAACTTATAAGGCTAAAGTAAGTCTAGTTGCGAGGGTTTTTGAACAGCAACTGGATGCTACCGATGTTAGAGTGGACTCTCCTACAGCTGGAAAAATAATCCTGAAAATCTTTTTAGCTCTTTTGGCCACACATTCATTGGAGTATAGATCCATTGACATAAAAGCTGCATTTCTGCAAGGTGATACTTTTCAGAGAGAAGTGTCTCTGAAATCCCCCAAAGAGGCAGCTGATGCAGAAGGAAAACTATGGAAACTGAACAAATGTGTCTTTGGCCTTAATGATGCTTCCAGGGTGTGGTATTTCTCGGTGAGATCTGTTTGGTTGAAAATTGGTTGCGTTCAACTAAAAACAAATCCTGCAATGTTTTATTGGTATCATAAAGGGAAATTTTCAGGCAGCATCATGATGCACATTGATGATTTCTTATGGAGTGATACTGCGGATTTTGAGAAATATGCTATCAATAAGATTAGGGCAACATTTAAGATTGGGAGTCAAGCTTGTGGAGCTTTTAAATATATTGGTTTAGATATTAAGCAAATAAAGTCTAGAGTAACTTTAAATGAACAATCCTATTTAGAGAGTGTTACTCCCATTTCGGTTAATCATGTTAAGTCATCACATAAATTGATATATCTAAAGCAGAGACTGAGCAAATTGCAAAGCTTGATTGGTCATTTAAACTGATTGTACTCTCAGACTAGGCCTGATGCTAGTACTGAGGTGCTGGAGTTAAGTACGATGATGAAACATCTGAAAGTTGAGAATGTTTTAAGGGAAAATAAAACATTTAAAAAACTAAATCTGGAGAAATGTGTACTGAAGTTCCCGTCCTTAGGTGACCCAAAGAACATGAAGCTAATAATTTTTAGCAATGCTTCACATGCTAATCTTGATTATGGGTATTTGAGTGCAGCTGGTTTCATAATATTTCTGATGGGTGAAAATGGAAAATGTTGTCCTTTAGCTTGGAAGGCTAAGAAAATAAAATGGGTTGTTAAAAGCACTTTAGCTGCGGAAACACTGGGTCTTGTGGAGGCAATGGATAAGGGGTTCTATTTAGCAAATATCTTGGATGAAATTCTGAACAAGGGACATACTGCAGATAGGATACACATTGAATCTTTTGTGGATAATCATGTGGGACAATGTACACTCTACAAAAAGTGTGAGTGAGAAAAGACTACGTATTGACCTCGCTGGATTGAAACAAATGCTGGAGAGAAAGGAAATCTCCAAACTTAAACGGGTAGATGCAAGTCATCAGCTATCCAATTGTTTCACAAAGAGAAATGCGAGTACAAAGAAATTTTAGAGGTGCTGGATGAGGGGCGTCTCACAATGTAATACCTTGTACCCAATGTGGAATTCATTTTGATTTATTTTGAAATGTCCTTTGAGCATGTTTAATAATTTGTGCATAATATGGAATTTATTTGAAATGTTTGAGCATATTAATCCACATATTATAAAAGAAAGAAGGAAATCTGTTAATCTGCTAATTGTGTATCAATTGTTTGATTATATGCAGGTAGCGGGTGTTTTAGATTTTTTTAGATTTAGAGATACAGCACTGAAACAGGCCCTTCGGCCCACCGAGTCTGTGCCGACCATCAACCACCCATTTATACTAATCCTACACTAATCCCATATTCCTACCACATCCTCACCTGTCCCTATATTCCCCTACCACCTACCTATACTAGTGACAATTTATAATGGCCAATTCACCTATCAACCTGCAAGTCTTTTGGCTGTGGGAGGAAACCGGAGCACCCGGAGGAAACCCACGCAGACACAGGGAGAACTTGCAAACTCCACACAGGCAGTACCCGGAATCGAACCCGGGTCACTGGAGCTATGAGGCTGCGGTGCTAACCACTGCGCCGCCCGTTAATTGGGGTCTTACTTGAGCACTTATAAGCAGACACTTACTGAGACTGGTGGAGAGTTTTGAGTGAGGAGCTATATGTTTGTCATCCTTTTACTCCGTACAATAAATGTGAAACTGAGTAAAGATAGACTCCAGCACTTTCCTTCCACAACAAGCTTTCTGGAGTTGAACAACATGGACTACAGCAGTTCAAGTAGGTGGCTCACCATGACCTTCTCAAGTGCAATTAGGTTTACACAAAAAATACTGGCTTTGGCAGTGACATTCACATCCTGTGAATGAATAAAAAAAGAAAAAAAAATTACTCGTCTTTCCTTTGAATCGTGGGATCTAGAAAGGAACATGAAATGTAAATAAATGTTACATGGAGAGTTGGTAAAGACAGAAAAGGCAGGTTTTGAAGTTTAGCTGTGAAAAAATGAACATGTTAACACCTATTTTTGAAAGGTCTTTTAATAGATATCAAGAGAACAAGGCGTTGATTCCTGTCACAGTTTTCCATCTGCCATAAAGATTGAACTGTAACAGTCTCCCATAGTGTAATGTTCACATATGGTATTCTTGGTAAGTGTAAAAACCATGCCTTAAAATATCACAGAAGCAAGACTTTTTTTTTTCCCAATTCCCTCGTTACTTTTAATTTTCTTTGGGCCACTTGTGAATATAAATTATAAAGCCAAGCAAGAGAGTACAAGTTGAAGAAAAAGTGCAAAAATGATTTGCAAGAATCGTACCAAAGCTGACAGAGTACAGCTATCTGAAAAGACTGAACAAATTAGGGTTTTTTTCTTTTCAAAAGAGAAGACTCAGAGGTGAACTGATAAATTCTTTGTAATTATGACAGGGTAGATGTTGAGAGAATGTTCCTACTTGTGGGGAAATCCAAAGCTAGGGGCCATAAATACATGATAGTTACTAATAAATCCAATAGGAAAACAAGGAAAAATGTCTTTACTCAAGAGTGATAAGAATGTGGAATTTGCTACCACAGAAGGCGGTTGAGACAAATAGCATAGTTGCTTTCAAAGGGAAACAGGATGAGTACATGAGAGAAAAGGGAATAGAAAGATATGCTGAAAGGCTGAGATGAGGTAGATGGAATGGGAGATTTGTAAATAGCTGCGCAGACTAGTTAGACTCAATGGTCTGTTTCTGTGCTGTTCTGTTCTGTGTTTATAAAAATGTCACACCTCAAAAGGTCAGACCACACCTGGAGTACTTAGCACTCGTGAAGAACATTCAAATCTTGGAAGTAGATGTGAGAAGAATGTTGAGAGGAAGACAGGCTGAAGAAACATTTCAGTTTTGAAAGGAGGAGATTAAGAAGGACCCTCAAACAACTATCCAGGAATAGAAATCTATAACTTGATATTAAACTGTGACAGGAGGATACAGGTTCAATCTGGTAAAAGGCAAACTTGCAACTCCTGGCAGAAAGTTCTTCACCCAAAGAGAAATTCTGTCGGGGTTCATCCAATCATCAACAGAGGTTCCATTGAAACCACAGTGAAATGGAACTTATGGTGGGCAATTAGAAGAAATTCCATTCCAGGGAATGGAGGTTGGATAGGGAAGTGAAAGGCAAAATCTTGGAACCATCTAAGCAACAGTTAAGTGCTGCAATGGGAGGATGTATATTTCTTGAGATGGACAATAACCGGTTGGCAAGTGGTCAGATCAGTTTTGAGTCTTTGACACGTCACAATTAGAATCTGGATTTTCACTAATGATTAGTCAAGCTTATTACATACAATGTCTGTCATGGACAGCATAGAGAGAGGAGTATTTCACCCAAGAACAGAGAGCTGGATTCAAATTCTTCACAAAAAAATGAAGGAACAAGCATACAGGGAAATTCCATTCATCACCCAAACAGGGCCTGTTTCATTTCATTTAAGGGCTGCAAAACAAGAAAACAATTCACCAGTCTGTGAAAAATATCTTACTCCTCTAGTTCTGCACTAACACCAGTGTTCTTATTCATCTAACTGCAATTTGACAACAACAACTTGGATTTATATAGTGCCTTTAATGTAGCAAAACATCCCTTTGGTGCTTCAGAGGAGTGTTATCAAACGCCAAGTCACATAATGAGATAATTAGGGCAGATAACCAATAAACTTCGTCAAAGAGGTAGGTTTTAAGGAGTGTCTTAAAGAAGGTGAGAGAGGTAGAGATATGGAGACTGTTACAATCCTGTTAGAGACCAGTAACATATCTTAAAAGAAATTTGAACTCCCAGTTATTACTGAACCAATTACGCCACAAGATTTCATGTTTTAAACAAAGCAAAACATTACTAACTCAACACGACAATTTGAAATCACTTATACTTTAAACTTAAAGTCTTAACAGAATATGTAGACAAATATTTTAAACTCTAAGGTAGGGATTTAATGCTGGCAATAGGGGTCTTGGCATCCGGGAAAAGCGATACCGAGAACCCTGTGTCACCTCTTCCCTGGATGGTCAACCGAATCTAGTGCCAATCAGGCACTTGAGTGGATAGCGGTGGGCCTTTCATAGGATCAAGGACGCCGTCGCAGACAGTCCTGCCCTTGGAGAGCTGCCGGCCAATCAGAGGCTGGTAGCTCTTCCGCTGAATCGTGCCACAGTGAAGGCAGTGGCTGCTGCTGGAGGAGCACCTACCAGAGGCTCAGGAGCAGCGCTGGACTCAGGCCACAGGTAGGTCAAGGCGGTGGGGGTTTCGGGGGGGTGGGGTGTAGGGAGTTCACCAGCAAGGATAGGGGGTGGCTCTCAGCGGGCTCCCCTCCTTCCTAATGCTGGATCGCTTGTTCAGGCGCTAAGTGCCTTTTAACAAGTTATGTCCCCACCCCTGGAGCTGGGAAGCAGCCCACATGGTTTCTCGTGCCTTGCTTCCCATGCGGCATCAGGGCTGCCCATGGCACGGCTAATTGAAGCAGCGGCGGGATGAGGCCCTTAATTGGGGTTCATTGCCCAGTTAAGGACCTCAATTAGCGGCAGGGCAGGAAGGGTGTTCACAGGCCTTCCTGCCCTGGACTAAATTTTGGCGGAGGCAGAAAGGTGGCAGGAATTTCCCCCCCCCCCAACCCCCATCCCCGCCACGAGGAAGAGCATAAAATTACCCCCTAAATCTCAACAAAACACTCCTGTTTACCGATTACGTCCACCCCAAGAGTTCCCTTAAACTTTACAGGATCTTGGCAGTTTACTTCTTTTGGGACCAATTGCAAGTGTACCACAGCTATTAGAAATTCACTTTGATTTTCCTTAGTCTCGCAGCTATCTTCCGAAGTATGAGATCTCCCGGGGATTCTCCCTCTAGCATTCATCTAGGCAACCTCCAGCTCTCATTCAACACATACCGAATTTGGATATTGCTAACAATGACAGGGCAATTCCTTCCAGACTTTCAGGCTATAGTTCCCCAATGAAACAAGACCACTTGCTGTTTTATGGCTCTCACCTCCCTAACTCTGTCTTCATGAGTATACATGGAAAAATCTTTGGAATAAAATCTCTTAGGTGGTCCTGCAACTACTTTAAATTCTGGAATTTCGATTATTTTACAGCTACACATTTAATTTCCCCTAAACTAAAAGTGACCTCTAAAATATTAATACAATCCATGAACGAGATGATCATAACAAGATGTTTAGGGAGGGAATTCCAGATATTAGGTCCTTGGCAGCTGAAGGCAAGGCAGCTAATGGTGGAGCAATTAAAATTAGGGATGCGCAAGATACCAGAATTGTAGGAGCACAGAGATCTTGGAGGCTTGCAGGGCTGGAGGAAGGTACAGAGGTAGGGAGGAGAAGAGGCCATGGAGGGATTTCAAAACAAGATGAGAATTTTAAAATCGAGGCGTTGCTCAACTGGGAGCCAATGAGGGTCAGCGAACACAGGGTGATGGGTGAACAGGAGTTGCTGCGAATTAGGACACAGGCATCAAATTTTTGGATGAGTTCAAGTTTATGAAAGGTAGGAGGCAGGCCAGGAGAGCAGTGGAAATGTCACGTCTTGTCATGAAATATCTTTAGCAAACAGGGTTAAGGAAAATCCCAAAGCCTTTTATTCATATATAAGGAGCAAGAGGGTAACTAGAGAAAGGATTGGCCCACTAAAGGACAAAGGAGGAATGTTATGCTTGGACTCAGAGAAAATGGGTGAGATTCTAAACGAGTACTTTGCATCGGTATTCACCAAGGAGAGGGACATGACGGATGTTGAGGTTAGGAACAGATGTTTGATTACTCTAGGTCAAGTCGGCATAAGGAGGGAGGAAGTGTTGGGTATTCTAAAGGGCATTAAGGTGGATAAGTCCCCAGGTCCGGATGGGATCTATCCCAGGTTACTGAGGGAAGCGAGAGAGGAAATAGCTGGGGCCTTAACAGATATCTTTGCAGCATCCTTAAACACGGGTGAGGTCCCGGAGGACTGGAGAATTGCTAATGTTGTCCCCTTGTTTAAGAAGGGTAGCAGGGATAATCCAGGTAATTATAGACCGGTGAGCCTGACGTCAGTGGTAGGGAAGCTGCTGGAGAAGATACTGAGGGATAGGATCTATTCCCATTTGGAAGAAAATGGGCTCATCAGTGATAGGCAACATGGTTTTGTGCAGGGAAGGTCATGTCATACCAACTTAATAGAATTCTTTGAGGAAGTGACAAAGTTGATTGATGAGGGAAGGGCTGTCGATGTCATATACATGGACTTCAGTAAGGCGTTTGATAAGGTTCCCCATGGCAGGCTGATGGAGAAAGTGAAGGCGCTTGGGGTCCAAGGTGTACTAGCTAGATGGATAAAGAACTGGCTGGGCAACAGGAGACAGAGAGTAGCAGTAGAGGGGAGTTTCTCAAAATGGAGACGTGTGACCAGTGGTGTTCCACAGGGATCCGTGCTGGGACCACTGTTGTTTGTGATATACATTAATGATTTGGAGGAAAGTATAGGTGGACTGATTAGCAAGTTTGCAGACGACACTAAGATTGGTGGAGTAGCAGATAGTGAAGGGGACTGTCAGAGAATACAGCAGAATATAGATAGATTAGAGAGTTGGGCAGAGAAATGGCAGATGGAGTTCAATCAGGGCAAATGCGAGGTGATGCATTTTGGAAGATCCAATTCAAGAGTGAACTATACAGTAAATGGAAAAGTCCTGGGGAAAATTGATGTCCAGAGAGATTTGGGTGTTCAGGTCCACTGTTCCCTGAAGGTGGCAACGCAGGTAAATAGAGTGGTCAAGAAGGCATACGGCATGCTTTCCTTCATCGGACGGGGCATTGAGTACAAGAGTTGGCAGGTCATGTTACAGTTGTATAGGACTTTGGTTCGGCCACATTTGGAATACTGCGTACAGTTCTGGTCGCCACATTATCAAAAGGATGTGGATGCTTTGGAGAGGGTGCAGAGGAGGTTCACCAGGATGTTGCCTGGTATGGAGGGCGCTAGCTATGAAGAGAGGTTGAGTAGATTAGGATTATTTTCATTAGAAAGACGGAGGTTGAGGGGGGACCTGATTGAGGTGTACAAAATCATGAGAGGTATAGACAGGGTGGACAGCAAGAGGCTTTTTCCCAGAGTGGGGGTTTCAATTACTAGAGGACACGGGTTCAAAGTGAAAGGGGAAATGTTTAGGGGGGATATGCGTGGAAAGTTCTTTACGCAGAGGGTGGTGGGTGACTGGAACGCGTTGCCAGCGGAGGTGGTAGACGCGGGCACGATGGAGTCTTTTAAGATGTATCTAGACAGATACATGAATGGGCAGGAAGAAAAGAGATACAGAACCTTAGAAAATAGGCGACATGTTTAGAGAGAGGATCTGGATCGGCGCAGGCTTGGAGGGCCGAAGGGCCTGTTCCTGTGCTGTAATTATCTTTGTTCTTTGTTCTTTGTTCTTTGTGGTAACAAAGGCATCAATGAGGGTTTCAGTAGCAAACGAGCTGAGGCAGAGGCAGAGACGGGCGTGGTCTTAGTGACGGCAAGGGTATGTAGTTGGAAGCTCATCACCGAGTCAAAGAGGACAACAAGATTTGGTTCCGCCTCAGACGGTGACCAGGGAGAGGGATGGAGTGAGTGGCTTGGGAACGGAGGTTGTGGTGGGGACTGAAGACTTTGGTCTTCCAAATATTTGGTTGGAAGAGATTTCTGCTTATTTTATGCCAAAATCAGTGTGTTTATCCATCTAACTTCAATTCTACACCAACATCAGAGTTTTTCTCCCTCCACCTCTTCATTCTACACTTGCCAGCTGGATGATAAGGGGTAAGTCACTCCCCTCATTTTAACTGCACCCCACACCCCCTTCCCAGTTTCCTATGATTCTATGACTTCAAATCTGCTAGGGCCAAATATCTCTTCTGAAAAACTTATTTTACATAGAGTGGCTGTTTCATCTCGTTTCTCTCTCTTACATCCTGTCCAGTCTTCCTCCGTGTTGTTTACATTTGTTGCTTTTTGTTTCATATCCTGGCTCCTTCCTCGCCTCAGTAACTGAATGTGATCTCACTGCAGCAGTCTTGTCCCCATTGCTGTGGGTAAATGAGAACAGTGCAGTTACTGAGAGCACGACATTAACTAAATGTGACAACACCATAATAACCTCAACATATAACACTCTGATTAAATCAGTGCTCGGCAGTAAAATTGAATCTCATTCAACGCCCAGTGTCCCTGCGTCTAGTGAACAAAGGAAGATCAGGTGTACAATAATACAAAGTGTATAAAGATCACAAATCTAATTACAGTGTCAACATACATAATTCTAGAAGGGTGAGATTACACACCAACCTGTCAGACTGTACCATCGTAAAGAATGACTTGTGCCTTTCACACTTTGGGATGACCCAAAACACATTTTACGGCTAATGAAATACTTCTGAATTGTAGTCACTGTTGTAATATAGGAAATGCGGCAGACAATTTGCACAAGGCAAGCTCCCACAAACAGCAATGTGATAATGACCAAATCTGTTTTAGTGATGTTGGATGGGGGACAAATATTGTCCAGGACAACTCAACTTACTCTTCCTCGAAATAGTTATTTTCTGTCCACCTGAGAGAGCAGACGGGGCCTCGGTTTAATGCCTCATTTGACGGACTACCCTTCCAATAATGCAGCACTCCCTCAGTACTGCACTGGGAAAGGAAGCCTGGATTGTGGGCTCAGGTCTCTGGAGTGGGACTTGAACCCAAAACCTGAGACTCAGAGGTGAGAGTGCTACTGACTGAGACTGTCGCCTTGTCCTCCTGGCATTTGCACCCTCCTGCTTTTGACTGCCAGGATCTGATGTGCTCCTTCGCATTGCACGAGTGAAAAGGTCCTCTGTTCAGGATCACAGTTCTTTAAAATGAGACCTGCTGCCCCACTGTCATTTCTCTTTTATAATTCCAGGCCCAATGTGCTATGGTTACTGGAATGAAGAGTTACTTTTCTGTCTTATTTGGCTGACACAGTCTGTTAATCAGTCCACTGAATTTTTCAGTTCTGATGAAAGCTCAAGTGGCCCCAAGACTTACCAAGGCATGATCTCAGAGAAGGAGCGAGGAGTTATGGTTAAATTGTCCTGAATACCATGGAGCTTTAACCACCTCTCAAAATCCTCAATTTCAGGGGTAGGTCGAGTCCAGGACTCGATTCCCCTCCTCCTCCCCACCCCCCGCCGCCTCACCCCCCCTTCCATTCCCCAGAAGATAAACTCTGAGCAATGATGGACAAATACCCACTGCTATATCTATTCTCACTGCTTCGCTGTTCTCTCGGGTACACTGATGTATCACTGTTCCTGTGTTACTCACTTTTAATGTGAATGACTATAGTTATGACACCAAAATATACCAGGTATGAATATAGTAAACACTCATTATGGTGTTGCAAACAGATTGTCACATCAAAATTGTGCAAGGATGCTATTTATAGTTTAGTTGCAACTTTACAAAATCACTTTGTAATGTAATTATCTAAATGTTGGGGTTTATCATAATGCCCATACCTGGACTATCTCGTCTTTTGTTCCAGAGCGTGACACCTGGATTGGTTGTTTTGGATGTTGTTGGTATAATGTGTGTTTGAAGTCTCATTGCCACAATCTGGTGTTGTACTGTGACAGCCCTAATTGCATGGGGACTCTGTTGCTTTCCCATATATCCACATCACTGCCTTTCTCAAACTTGTGTTTAGCTGCAGATGCTCACTCAAGGATTTATCAAGTGTTCCCACTTCTAGTTTTATTTATTCTCAGGATTTGGGCATCACTGGCAAGGCCAGCATTTATTGGCCATCCCCAGCGGCCCCTAAGAAGGTGATGGTGAGCTGCCTTCTTGAATGGCTGCAGTCCATGTGGTGTAGGTACACCCACAGTGCTGTTACAGAGGGAGTTCCAGGATTTTGACTCCGAGCCGATGATGGCACAGTGATATATTTCGAAGTCAGGATGGTGTGTGACTTGGAGGGGAACGTGGAGGTGACAGTGTACCCACGCCCTCATCTGTGATCATTTCTCCCTTGGGCAAATTCATCCCGACTCACAGCACTCAGCTTGTCTGTGAAGTTCAGCTATAAATGCTTTGGGAGGCTGTCAGTGTTGCTGTTTTCTTTATGAGATTCAGGCCACTCATAAATCACATTATTCTTGATAGTAAAATTGAATTTTATCATCACTGCGTTGCACTTTTTACTTTCCACCAGGTCAAATGTTGCCACAATAACCTCCACTCTGTCACCTCTGTAGTAAATCAATGTATTTACTTGTCTAATTTCAATTCCATCAGCTTGTCTTGACCCAGTCCTCCAAAGTTTATCCCAGCTTGGCTGTTTCTTTGGCAAGAAGCAATTAAATTTCATAGAAGAGCTAAAATAATGTCAGCTATTGTCATATTTAAAACCTAACTTGCATTGTGGAACATCCTAATGGTGCTTCATCCTCTGCACCCGGAGGCTTGAGTTTCCTGTATGATGCTTCCCCTGACTTCTGGATTATTTTTCTTACTTATTATAAACACTCCATAGTGTCTCTATCTCTGTAACCTCTTCTGACAACCCTCCGGGATCTCCGTGCTCCTCCAATTATGATCTCTTGCACTTCCCTAGGCCCTCAGATCTGGAAGCTTGAAGAAGTTCTGCTCTTCCCTCCGATGGGATTTCCGTTTGTCTCTTTTACCTTGTTCACCTTCATTGCTTTCTATTCCCCACCGCCCCCCCCCCCCCAACCTCATTTTCACAGCCACATCTCCTTCCTCAGTTAGTCTCCAGCTCCGATGGGAATAGATTGGGCAGCTAGATTTTTCAGCCAGCACGGACGCAATGGGCTGAATGGCTTCCTTCTGTACCATAATTTTTCTATGGTTCTATGGCTCTGACTGTTCGGGAGTCTATAATACACAATCAGCAGTATGATTGCCCCTTTTGTGTTTCACAGTTCAACATATATGGCCTTATTTGATGCTCCTTCTAGCATATCATCCCTCCTCACTGCTGTAATTGTTTCTTTAATCAATACTGTGATCTCCCCTCCATTTTAATCCCCCTTTCTATCCCATCTGAAAACCTGTAACCAGGAATGTTGAGCTGCCATCCCTGCCCTTCTTTCAGCTATGTTTCAGTAATAGCTATGGTATCATACTTCCAGGTGTCCATCAGTGCCCTAGGCTCATCTGCCTTATTCACTAGACTACTTGCATAGAGTATATACCACTAATCACTGAACAATTGCTTTGTTGACTATTTTCTAGCCTTTGTTTCCTTGACCTTCCATAGTTGCTTACTAATTTTCTGCCTTCTATTTCCAGGTTTGTTTCTCTTCCTTCTGAATCTATTCTCAGGTTCCCATCCCCCTGCCAAGGTAGGTTAAGAATCACAGAATCACAAAAACACAGAAGTGTTACAGCACAGAAGGAGGCCATTCAGCCCGTCGTGTCTGCACCGGCTCTCCGAATGAGCATTTCACCTAGTGCCTCTCCCCCGCCTTCTCTCCGTAACCCTGCACATTCTTCCTTTTTGTATAACAGTCTAACTCCCTTTTGAATGCTTCAATTGAACCTTTCTCCAGCACGTTATCAGGCAGTGCATTCCAGATCCTAACCACTCGCTGCGTGAAAAAGTTTTTCCTCATGTCACTTATGCTTCTTTTACCAATTACTTTAAATCTGTGCCCTCTTGTTCTCGATCCTTTCACAAGTAGGAACAGTTTCTCCCTATCTACTCTGTCCAGACTCCTCATGATTTTGAATACCTCTATCAAATCTCCTCTCAGCCTTCTCTTCTCTAAGGAAAACAGTCCCAACTTCTCCAATCTATCTTCATAACTGAAGTTCCTCATCTCTGGAATCATTCTCGTGAATCTTTTCTTCACCCTCTCTAACACCTTCACATCCTTCCTAAAGTGCAGTGCCCAGAACTGGATGCAATACTCCAGCTGAGGCCGAACTAGTGTCTTACACAAGTTCAACATAACTTCCTTGCTCTTGTACTCTAAGCCCCATTAATAAAGCCCAGGATACTGTATGCTTTATTAATCACTCTCTCAACCTGTCCTGCCACCTTCAATGACTTATGCACATATAGAACCAGGTCTCTCTGCTCCTGTACCTACTTTAGAGTTGTACCTTTTATTTTATATTGTATCCCCAACAGCACCAGCAAACCTCCCCGCCCAGATATTGGTCCCAGGCCTGTTGAGATGCAACCTGTCAGGCTTGTACAGGTCCCACCTCCCCCAAAACCAGTCCCAATGCCCCAGGAATCTAAAGCCCTCCCTCGTGCACTATCTCTTCAGCCACACAATCATCTGGCACTGGGAGTAATCCAGAAGTAAGAGTTAGGCCTTGACTACCCTCAAACTGGTCTTCAAAATTGGCCTTAAGATGTATATTAGGAGGCGATTGGTACTTCCGAAAATGATAAAATTGCATAGGCATATACAAACAAAAAGAACAGGAAAATACTTCCAATTACCATAGCACAGCGTCAGACAGGTTAAAAATTATGTTCCTTCTCAGGGGTAGCCAGTAGATGGCAATGGATTACTATTAAAATCACTTACTTGTTGGCTCCTTCATTGGAAAGTGCTGGAAAACCTCAGCCAATCAGGCATCATCTGAGGAGCAAGGACAAAAATAAATACTTTACATATACCTCTTTGGTAGTGTAGTGGTTATGTTATTGGACTAGTAAGCCAGGGAATGTGAGTTTAATTCTCACCATGGCAGATTGAGAAATGGAATTCAGTTTTTCAAAAATGTAGAAGCAAAAAGAAATCAATAAAAGTGATCATGAAGCTGTCAGAGCATAAAATTCCGACTGGTGAATTAACGGCCTTTGGGGAAAGGAAACCTGCCATCTTTCCCTATCCTGGCTTATGTTTGGCCAGGGCGGTTGAACCTTAGAAAAAACATTACATTTGTATAGCAAATCCTCAAAATGAGAAAAGGTCCCAATTTTCTGTTTTGGTTTCAGATTTCGGGCAGTTTTTCTTTGTTTTATTCGCTCCTCCATCCAGTTATGGTAGGGTCCACAGTGACATATTTTTTCATCTAAAATTTTTTTTCAGGTATTCTAGGTCTGTCTTCCCCACCATTATCCTATAGTGCAGAGATAAAGCAGCACAAAAAAGTGATCTCTTCCCGTTGCTGAGTATTGCTGGCCAGGATGATTCGGTCTTCCCCTGTGTGGCTTCTCTCCGCTCTGCGTCTCCATGGGATGCATTAGTCACTCACATTAGAGAGGAAATGGGACCCTAGAGTCTTCCCGCTCTATGGTGTTCCTGGATCCACCACTCCAATCAACTACATTCTTACCCAAGGAGAGCAATCACAAGGACTCTGGCCAGGCCCGAAACGTGCAGCAAAATTCGCTTTGAATCTACATGGGGTTGAAAGCTGCTCCTCGTGACAATTTTCCACATAGCTGGGAGGTGACCTCAGGATGGTGAATTGTTACTTTGCCTCCTAGTTTCTTAGTGCAGCACCTCCTCACATGGTCTTCTCCAGCCTGAAAGTTGCGTGCACCACATAACATAATTTTTCAGATCTTCTTCATGGGTGTCTCAATGGAATAAGACATGATATCAGTGTATAGCTTTACTTCCTCAACAGAAACCAATCCAGTGTTCAAGCCTTGAAACAACAGCCATACCACAGATTGCCATAAAATAAAGGAATCATGGCGACTGCCATTAAAGTGCATTATTCGGTTACTATAAGGAAGATGAAAGGATTACTTGCATTTATACAGCGCCTTTCATGACTTCAAGATGTTCCAAAGCACTTTACAGCCAATGACATACTTTTGAAGTTTATTTACTGTAGTAAAGTAGGAAATACAGCAGCTAATTTGTGCACAGCTAGATCCCACAAACCGCAATGCGATAATAACCAGATAACCTGTCTCTGATGTTCATTGCAGGATAATTATTGGCCAGGATACCTGGTAGAACTCTTCTATTCCTCTTCAAAATAGCGCTACGGGATCTTTTATATCTAGCTGAGAGGGCAGGCGTGGTTTAACATTTCATCCAAAAGATGGCACTTCCAATAGTGTAGCACTCCCTCATTACTGCACTGAATTGTCAGCCTAAATAACATACTCAAGTCTCTTGAGTGGGGACCCTATTCCACAACCTTCTGACTTAAAGGCAAGAGTGCTACCAACTGAACCACTGCTGATAACTTTATATGGTCACTGTGCATTCTTAGAGTGGGACCTCCTTTTTGTTCATGAAGAGGGTGGTATTCGAGTTAGGGATCTTTATGACTGCATGGGTGCAATCATTAATGCCCTGCCTTTTTGGGGAACTACGTGGATTTTGATATTGTACGTTAAAGGAGAGAGGCAGAGAGGTGGAGTAGTTCAGGGAGGGAATTCCTGAGTTTAGAGCCTAGACAGCTGCAGGCGGGGCTGCCATTGCTGCAGTGAAGTACGTGAGGGATGCACAAGGCCAGAGATCGAGGAATGCAGAGTTCTCGGAGGGCTGTGTCGGCAGCTGTGCCTTCAGCTCTCTAGGCACTACACTCCGGAATTCCCTCCCTGAACCTCTCTACCTCTCTTTCCTTTCAGACACTCCTTAAAACCTACCCCTTTGACCGAGCTTTTGGTCACCTGCCCTAATATCCCCTGATGTGGCTCGTTGTCTAACTTTATTTGATAGCACTCCTGTGAAACACTTTGGGACATTTCTCTACTGTTTCCAGGTGGGTGCCAGGTGAAGGTTTTTACTGCAACATGATAGCTTAAAAGTCCTAATATTCCCATCAGAATATCACCCCTCTCCTGGAATGGGTAAGTGGGACTGCAGAAAGGACTTTAAACCAATGTAGAGGAGGGGAAGTTCCAAGTGGAAATAGTAAGCTAAAGGTAGGAGCAAAGGAATAACAGCAAAGGCCAGAATACAAATAGTGATAAAGACAACATAAATACTCCGGGAACGGATAAGGACATAGAAAATAATAATAAAATACCTGTTAAGTCTCCCTCAGTAGAACAGGCCTATATTATCTGGAGTTTCGAAGCATGAGAGGCGATCTCATTGAAACATATAAAATTCTTAGAGGGTTTGACAGGGTAGATGCTGAGAGGCTGTTCTCCCTGGATGGAGAGTCTAGAACGAGGGGCCACAGTCTCAGAATAAGGGGTCGGCCATTTAGGACTGCGATGAAGAGAAATTTCTTCACTCAGAGGGTTGTGAATCTTTGGAATTCTCTACCCCAAGGAGGGCTGTAGCTGCTCAGTCAAACAGTGTTTCAAGACTGAGATCGATAGTTTTTTGAAGACTATGGGAGTCAATATGCATGGTGATTGGCGGGAAAGTGGAGTTGAGGTTGAAGATCAGCCATGATGTTGTTGAATGGTGGAGCAGGCTGAAGGGGTCACATGGTCTATTTCTAAATTAAGCCGGACTCATGAAAACTAAGAACATATTAAATTGCCTGTATAGAAATGTACAGAGCGTCAGTAAAAAAAATTTATTTCATGCTTGGGTTTTGAGCATCGCTGGCTAGGCCAGTATTTATTGCCCATCCCTAATTGCTCTTGAGAAGGTGGTGGTGAGCTGCCTTCTTGAACTGCTGCATTCCATGTGGAGTAGGTGCACTCACAGTGCTGTTAGGAAGGGAGTTCCAGGATTTTGACCCAGCGACAGTGAAGGAACGGCGATATAGTTCCAAGTCAGGATGGTGTGTGGCTTACAGGGGAAATTGCAGGTGGTGGTGTTCCCATGCATCTGATGTCCTTCTCCTTCTAGATGGTAGAGGTCTTGAGTTTGGAAGATGTTGTCGAAGGAGCCTTGGTGCGTTGCTGCAGTGCATCTTGTAGATGAGTGATAAATCATGAAGTGTGAGGATTACACTATCGGGGCACACGGACAGGGTGGGGAACGATAGGAGTTCCGCACACAAATGTACGCAGCATAAGAAATAAAAGAAGTGAGTCAGAAGCATGGATGCTGCTTCAGGGGATGATTACGGAGACCTGGATACAAACTGGGAATTATTAGGAAGCTAAATATTTTAGGCTGCAAGATCTTTTAGGAAAAGGTCAGGGAAAAGGCGGAGTAGATGAAATAAAAGACACCATGCCAGCAGTGGGAAGAGAGGACTTCAGTAAGTCAGCGGATGGTCTAGTGAAGTCAGCAGAAAGGAATATCAACGACCAATCAACATTTGTGCCCTTGCCAAAGTTGTATTTCACCTCCTATGGGTCTAAATGGTTTAGCCAATCTCACCTGAACCTTAAATGCAAAAAACATTCAGTTCTCTGGGTTAACCTCATCTGAGCATTTATTCACAATTCCAAGTGCAAACTCAGATGGGTCTGGGGAATACTTTAGTGGTGGGAGAGAAAACTGCATGGAAATGAAATTTAAAAGGGTAGGGGCAATTAAACACCAGTGCCACAATGGGGGAAGAAAAATTCAGCAACCTTTAAGAGGCATCACGACTAATCAGTTGTCTTTGCCAAGGGCAAAGGGGCCGAGGATTAAGACATGGTGGGCACCGCCCCAACAGGATTTGTCTTGTAAAGGGGTGTTTGAAGATTCTGTCGCTTATTGGCATATCGCTATTACACATTTTACACTTTCGCAGTCAAATTAACCCCCATATGTCCGAGGTCAGTACATAAGGGGCATAAATGTTGATCCCTATCTCCATTAGTTATAGTCTCTGTCTCTCTGAGTGGTCCCAGAAATAGTACCCAGTTCTATAGACATAACCGGACTTAATTAATCATCCAGTATGCTGTAACCCGAGCAATGATATATCAGAAAACCAATGCTCACTCAATGAAGCTGAATTATCTTCCTGCGAAAACAAAGACAAATAACTCTCAGCCTTTCAGGCAGATTAAGACAGCGTTTAAGGTGTGTCAACCTCTCCACAATTCTCACAGCATTATACAACAAACTGGGCAGCCACACCTGAATGTACCAGAGATGAGGCACTGGTATCGTATAGCATTACAAATTATAAACCACAAACTGCTGAATTACCACGCAATGTTTGGGAACCAGAAAGGTAAAGCTAACACTATGTGGCTATCGTAATACCTTAATACCTGATGGTGCAGTCACTATAACATGGTATATATTTTCCTGTGTGTATGCAGAATGTTCCACTAAGCCTCCCCTGGTTTATAATTACAGGCGAGTTGAAAAAAGTATTCTTCATGTAACTTCATACATGAAGCAAAAATATCTCCTGGAGTTCCTCCCTGAAAGCAGCTAGTTTGATAAATATAGAGCAACAGAGGAAGGAGGAAAGAGAAACAGACAGAAAACATCAACCAGGGTGAGAGAGAGGGGGAGTGTGAGCGGGAAATGCAGAAAATGAACAGGAAGGAAGCCAGAGAAAAATAGAGGCAGCAAGAGAAAGAGGGAGACAGCAGGAGGGAGAAAGAGAGATAGCAAGAAGGACAGACAAAGGGTCAAAGAGAAAGAGAGAGACGGCGAGATTTTACTGAACCCTGGGTGGTGGGCTAGGAGGTGGGGTGGGGGGTGCGATGGAGGGTGGTAAAATGCCAGGGAGCCACATCAGGAGGACTACCTGATGCATTCCCACTGCCAAAACATTTTACCAGCAGTGGTAAGGGCAGCAGTTCGGTTGCCTGCTGAATGGAGGCAGTGGCCAATTATGCTAATTAAAAAGGCTCAATTTGGGGCCATCTTCCTTGGCCACCAGCAAATGGAGGCAGCCTCCTGGCAGCTTCCTGGTGAGGGCCATCTCGTCCAGGCTCCATGTCCCAAGGTGGCTGCCCCCACAGCCCTGACACCATTATTGGAGGTGTTTCCCTTTGATTGCGGGGGCCTGCCTGTCTGGACCCGGAACAAGAACAAATTTTGACCTCCCCGGTGAGGGCACCTCAAAATGGAAGCACCCTCTCGTTTTCCTTGCAGCCTCAGCAGCAGCCACCTCTCTCAGTGGCGCTGCCAAGGCCGCAGAGCTGCCAGCCCTCTGATTGGACCGGCAACGTGGAGAGCCAGCCCGCAGCCCTTAATTGGACGGCGAACCAGCGGCAGCCTCGTAATTGGCCACCACAGGGAAGACTGCTGCCGCGCTCCCGCTGGCCGCCCGTGTGGGCTCAAGACCCGCATACGGTCCCGATGTCAGGACTCATCCTGTGCTGGGAAAATCCCGGCCAGTGAGAGACAGAGCACAGTAGAAGTGAAGAAGATACAGACAGACACAGAGAGACAGACTGAATGAGAGAGGCAGACAGAGAGAGAACAGAGACAGACAGAGAGGAGCAGAGGGAAAGCAAAAGAGAGAGGGAGAGAGAGACCCACAGAGAGAGAGGGAGAGAGACAGACAGACAGAACATGGCGGGAGAGAGCAAGAGAGAGAATGGCCAAAAGACATGATGAGAAGTTAGTATCAGAAGGGTTCTTGTTGAAATAAGGTGCAATTAGTCTGATGTGTGAACCAATTACAACGGCATTGGTTGGCCAAGTTATAGCAACATTTTGATACAGTCTTTATAGTGATTACTATTGATGTTGAAGAGCTGTTACTTTTTGTCAAAAGAACTGGTTAAAAATGTATTCAGGTTTTCGGATATAAATTTTTTACTTGAAAAACTGTGGTGGGTAGTTGCTGCCAATGATGTGACACAGCTCCCACTGAGAAAAGGCTTCCTGCTGATTTATATTTGGACAAATGTAATTGGGCCCACAGAGACCCTGCTAGTTATGGAAATAAGCTGAATTTAATCGGCGGTGGTGTTTTCAAATGAGATACATAGAAATTACAGCTTTCCTTTTTCACTAATCTAACAGTAAGTTTTACTGCAGCCAATGGGTTCTATCAATTCAATGGTATTGTTTATTGATAAATGAGGCCTTTTATCATTATGAATGGGAGTTAATTCACATGCATTTTCTGATGAAGAGATTCTCATCACTATATTCCATAATTTAAGGAGGCTGTATGACACTGATGCTAAATAATGGGCCGGGTTTTGCTGTGGCTAACAGAACTCATCATTAATGATGCACGACTCAGACAGCAACCACCTAATAACCGCACATGCACAGTTAAACACTAAAATCCCAAAGAACTTCTCTGGCACCAAAAATTAAATTTAACAAGTGTGGTGTCTCATTCCTTCATATTTTAATTATTGTTGGAGATTTTTTTAATCACTAATTTTTAACTTTTTCTTTCTGTCTCTCTTATCTCTTCCTTTTCTTTCTTTCCCTCTCTTCATATCACTTTCTGGTCATGATTTAACACGGAGTTGATCATTCTAAATTATAGGGCTAAATTTTTGGTGCCAGGTACCGATCCTGCCATCAGGATGAATACAGGTTGGGAACCCAAATATGCCAATGGTGGGACCCAATGGCTGATTTGAAGGAGCTGGCCGCCTCCAGGAGCCTCATTCAATTCAGGATGGCATCAGAGGTGGGAGCTGCTGAAGTAGGTAGGCATGAGGGAACCTCAATTTCCAGTTGTCGGCCACAAATTAGGTAAGTAAGCTGGTCTGAAAGGTTAGGGCCTTTGGATATCAGGGGGAAATTTTCCCCCACACCAGTGACAGGCACTGCCGCAGTTGCAGCCGATTTTCAGAGGGGCAGCCTTCCAAATAGATTGGAGCCTCTGGATCCGATGTCTGCCTGCCCTGTTGCTCAGAGGCCGTATGGTTTCATGGACAGCCTCCTATTTCAACGGTTACCCCATGTGCCAAAATGAAAATCCAGCTGGGGTCATGAGAGTGCTCTTAAAGTAAGCCTTCAATCGGCTTAATTGGGAACTCACCACATTAGGGCAGGTGGCCAGTATATAGGCTCCACTGCCTCTTCCAAAATTGCCAGGCGATGGGACAGTTTCAGAAAGCCGACACGTGCTCGGGGATGTGAAATTGTGGCCTCGCCCACCTCTCGTACCGCTTCTTCAGCTAAACGAAAATTCAGCCCATACTTCCCAGCTCAGACTCTGTGCAACTGATAAACGATTCTTTAATTTGATTGGTTAAGGAAATACCTTCTTGCTTTCCCTGTTCACAAAGGCTCCAGAGACTCTGTAAAGAGTCTGCAGACAGAACCTTGCAGCGTAAAACCTCATGGAAAGTCAATGGGCAAGTGCAAGTCTGAAGAATGGTGTGAAAAATCTGGCCAGATATTATAAGTTCAGCCAATAATAACCATTTTTTCCTTCAGCTTCTGCTTGTAGGCCACTCCTTGCAAACAGGGTCAGAATCATTAATATATTGTTGAGATTGTCTCTACAAAGAACAAAGAACGGTACAGCACAGGAACAGGCCATTCAGCCCTCCAAGCCTGCGCCAATCTTGATGCCTGCCTAAACTAACACCTTCTGCACTTCCGGGGCCCATATCCCTCTATTCCCATCCTATTCATGTATTTGACAAGATGTCTCTTAAACGTCGCTATCGTATCTGCTTCCACCACCTCCCCTGGCAGCAAGTTCCAGGCACTCACCACCCTCTGTGTAAAAAACTTGCCTCGCACATCCCCTCTAAACTTTGCCCCTCTCACCTTAAACCTATGTCCCCTAGTAACTGACTCTTCCACCCTGGGAAAAAGCTTCTGACTATCCACTCTGTCCATGCCGCTCATAACTTTGTAAACCTCTATCATGTCGCCCCTCCACCTCTGTCGTTCCAGTGAAAACAATCCGAGTTTTTCCAACCTCTCCTCATAGCTAATGCCCTCCAGACCAGGCAACATCCTGGTAAACCTCCTCTGTACCCTCTCCAAAGCCTCCACATCCTTCTGGTAGTGTGGCGACCAGAATTGCATGCAATATTCTAAGTGTGGCCTAACTAAAGTTCTGTACAGCTGCAACATGACTTGCCAATTTTTATACTCTATGCCCCGACCGATGAAGGCAAGCATGCCGTATGCCTTCTTGACTACCTTATCCACCTGCGTTGCCACTTTCAGTGACCTGTGGACCTGTACGTCCAGATCTCTCTGCCTGTCAATACTCCTAAGGGTTCTGCCATTTACTGTATACCTCCCACCTGCATTAAACCTTCCAAAATGCATTACCTCACATTTGTCCGGATTAAACTCCATCTGCCATTTCTCTGCCCAAGTCTTCAACCGATCTATATCCTGCTGTATCCTCTGACAGTCCTCATCATTATCCACCACTCCACCAACCTTTGTGTCGTCCGCAAACTTACTAATCAGACCAGCTACATTTTCCTCCAAATCATTTATATATACTACAAACAGCAAAGGTCCCAGCACTGATCCCTGCGGAACACCACTAGTCACATCCATCCATTCAGAAAAACACCCACCCACTGATACCCTCTGTCTTCTATGACCGAGCCAGTTCTGTATCCATCTTGCCAGCTCATCTCTGATCCCGTGTGACTTTACCTTTTGTACCAGTCTGCCATGCGGGACCTTGTCAAAGGCTTTACTAAAGTCCATATAGATAACATCCACTGCCCTTCCTTCATCAATCATCTTCGTCACTTCCTCAAAAAACTCAATCAAATTAGTGAGGCACGACCTCCCCTTCACAAAACCATGCTGTCTCTCGCTAATAAGTTCGTTAGTTTCCAAATGGGAGTAAATCCTGTCCCGAAGAATCCTCTCTAATAATTCCCTACCACTGACGTAAGGCTCACCGGCCTATAATTTCCTGGATTATCCTTGCCAAAACTCTACAGCCACAAGCTGTCGTATTACACTTCTCTCCAACTCTATCCCATTATCTGTCCCTTTTCTCTTGAAGGTGCTTTTGACAGGCTGGCTGCCTTCTGTCATCTTACCTTAGTGGCTATTCTTCATGTTTGGACCTGGATGGTGAGTGTCTGCAAGCCGCCTAAGTACAGGCAGTATAGGAACAGGAGTAGGCCATTCAGCCCCTCAAGCCTGTTCTACCATTTGATCAGATCATGGTCGATCTGTACTTCAACTCCATTTACCCACCTTTGTTCCACATCCTTGATACCCTGATCGAATAGAAGTCTATCGATCTCAGTCTTGAAAGCTCCAATTGATCCAGCATCCACAGCCCTTTGGGGGGAGCGAGTTCAAGATTTCCACTACCCTTCGTGTGAAAGAATAATTCCTGATTTCACTCCTAAATGGCTGAGCTCAAATTTTGGGATTGTGTCCCCTTGTTCTGGATTTCCCCCATCAAATGAAACAGTTTCTGTGTATTTGCTCAGTTGAATCCTTAATAATTTGGACACCTTGATTCGCTCATCCCTCAACCTTCTAAACTCAAGGCAATGCAAGCCAATTTTATGCAACTTGGTCACATAATTTAACCCTTTAAGTCCTGGTATCGCTCTGATGAATCTGTGCCATACCCCTTCCAGGACCTGTATATCTTTGTGAGGTTCATTGCCCAAAAACTGAACGCAGTACTCCAGCTCTGAAAATGTTTTCCCTTCAAGTATTTATCCAATTTCCTTTTGAAAGTTACTGTTTAATCTGCTTTTCACCACTCTTTCAGGAAGTGCATTCCAGATCACAAGAACTCTGTGTGTTACAGAATGTTTCCTCATGTTGCCTCTGGTTCTTTTGCCAGTCACCTTAAATCTGTGTCCTCTGGTTAGCGACCCTTCTGCTACTGGAAACATTTTCTCTTTATTTTATCATCATCATTATCATTTAGGCTGTGTTCCTCCACTGTATGATGTAGCCCTCCTCATGCTTTTTCCATTTATCTCTATTCCTTGCTGTCCTCGTCCATGTGGTTTCTAGGTATGATATAATGTTATCTCTCAATCTTCTTCTTTTTCCTGTTCTTGGTTGCCACTCCATCAACCTTTTTTTCCACGTGTTATCGTTTCTTCGGGCAACATGCCCAGCCCATCTCCATTTGGCTTCTTTTATCTTCTGAATGATTTCCTTAACTCCGGTTTTCTGGCATATTTCATTACACCTGATTTTATCACGAGTGGGAGGTGTGTAACATTTGCCGTATTTACTCTACCAAAACCTTTCATGATTTTGAACATCTCTATCAAGTCTCCTCTTAACCTTCTCTACTCAGGAGAAGAACCGTAGTTTCTCCGGTCTATCCACATAACTTGAATTCCCTCATCCCTGGTACCATACTAGTAAAGCTCTTGTGCATCTTCCTTCCTGAAGTGTGGTGCCTAGAGCTGAACACACATCTCCAGGTGAGGCCTAACTAATATTTCACAAAAGTTTTTGTACTCCATGCCTCTATTCATCAAGCCAAGAATCCTATCGCCTTTTCAACTAGTACTGCTTTTCTTCCTTTTAAAACCCTTTTACTATTTGACTTCCCTTTTAAGTTAGCCATTAATCTATTCTCATACTCTCTCTTTGCTCCTCTTGTCCCGTTTTCTGATCTCCTCTGTACGTTTTATAGTCAGTTTGGTTCTCCACCCTATTATGAACCTTACATTTCTCATAAGCCTCCTTTCTCTGTCTCATTTTATATATTTTGTCACCTAGGGAGCTCTAGCATTGGATACCCTTCCTTTCCCACTCGTGGGAATTTATCTATTCTGTACTTAAATCATCGCCTCTTTGAAGGCCTCCCATTTTTCAATTACTGTTTTGTTTACCAATTTTTAATTCCAATCAACCTGGGCCAGATCCCTTTTCAACTCACTGAAGTTAGCCCTCCTCCAGTTATGTATTTTTACACTTAATTGTTCCTTGTCCTTTTCCATAACTATTCTAAACCTGATGATATTATGACCACTGTTTCCCAAATGCTCTCTCACTAAAGCATGCGTCTTGTCCCATTTCTTTTTCCAGAGCTAGATCCAGCACTGCTTCCTTCCTCACTGTGCTAGAAACACATTCATCAAGAAATTTCCCTTGTACACACTTCAGGGATCCCTCCCCCATCTTTTCCCTTTGCACTGTTACTATCCCCGTCTATATTAGGATAATTGATGTCCCCCTGATAACTACTCTACAGTTTTTGCACCTCTGTAATTTCCTTGCAAATGTATTCCTCTATATCTTTCCCATTAGTTGCTGGCCTATAGTATACACCTAGCAGTGTAATAGCTCCTCTATTATTCTCTAATTCTAACCAAATGGATACTACCTTTGATCCCTCAACCACATCATCCTTCTCCAGTACTATAATAGTTTCTTTGATCAATACTGCCACACCCCGCAACCCCCCTACCTGCCCCTTTTATTCCTATCCTGAATACATTTGGTCAGGACTATTAAGTTCCCAATCCTACTGTTCTTTGATTCAGATCTCTGATATTACCACTATATCATAGTCTCATGTGGCGTCTTCTGCCTGTATCTCACCAACCTTAGTTACCATGCTACATGAATTTATGCACAAGCAGGCCAAACCCATCTTAAACTGCCTCACATCTGCCCATAGTCTGATCCCTCACCATTTCTGAACTGTTCTTTTCTATAGTGCTATTTGTCTCTCCCAATCCTCCATATACCTTGTTTCTCCTCTCTAATATTTCATCCTGGTGCCCATCCCCCTGTCAAATTAGTTTAAAGCCTTTCCCAATACACTAGTTAACTTTGCCACAAGGACATTTGTCCCAGCTCAGTTGAGGTGCAACCCATCCACCTTGAACAGATCCTTCCTACCCCAGAACTGGTCCCAGCGCCTCAGGAATCTGAAATCCTCCCTCCTGCACCATTTCTCCAGCCATGTTAACCTGTCTTATCCTACTGTTCCTAAAATTACTAGCGCGTGGCACTGGGACTCATAAAGGCATGGAGTCAGAGTCATTTATGGCACAGAAGGAGGCCATTTGGCCCATCGAGTCCATGCCACTCTCCACAGTGCCTTCCAGTCAGTCCCACTCCTCTGCTCAATCCTTGTAGCCCTGCAAGTCTATTTCCTTCAAATGGCCATTCAACTTCCTTTGTCTCTGCTTCCACCACCCTTGTGGCAGCGAGTTCCAGGTTATTAGCACTCACTGCACAAAAAAATCCTTTCTCATATTCTCTTGCATCTCTTGCCCAACACCTTCAATCTGTGTCCCCTAGTCCTTGTGCCATTTGTTAATGGGAACAGTTTTTCCTTGTCTAGCTTACCTAAGCCTGTCATAATCTTCACATTTCTATTAAATCTCCCCTCAATCTCCTTTGTTCTAAGGAGAACAAACACAGTTTTTGCAACCTAACCTCGCAACTAAAATCCTCCAATCCTGGAAACATTCTGGTAAATCTCCTCTGCACCCACTCAAGGACCCTCATATCTTTCCTGAGGTGTGATGACCAGAACTGAATGCAATACTCCAGTTGGGTTATAATCAGAGCTTTGTAAAAGTTTAGCATAACTTCCCTGCTGTTGTACTTAACACCTCTATTTAAGAAGCCCAAGATCCCACATGCTTTGCTAACCATTCTCTCAATATGTCCTGCTGCCTTCAAAGATTGATGCACATGCACCCCCGGGTCCCTCTGTTCCTGCACACACTTTAGAACTGTGCCATTAAGTATATATATTGCCTCTCCCTATTCCTTCTGCCAAAATGCATCACCTCACACTCGTCTGTATTAAATTCCATCTGCCACCTGTCTGCCCATTCTGATAGACTATCTATGTCCTGTTGCAGGCGGTTCATATCATCCTCACTGTTTGCCACTTGTCCAAGTTTGATGTCATCGGCAAATTTTGAGATTCTACTCTGTATTCCAAGATGCAAGTCATTTATATTCAGCAAAAAAAAAACACTTGGGGAACACCACTGTCTACCATCTCCAGTCTGAAAAGCAACCATTTACTACAGCTCACTGTTTTCTGTCCTCAAGCCAATTTTTTATCCAATTGGACACCAACCCTCCTATTCCATGAGCCTCAATTTTGTAAACCAGCCTGTTATGCTGTACCTTATCAAACGCTTTCTTAAAATTCATATAAACAAACACCACATTCCTTTCATCAACCTTCTCTGTTACTTCATCAAAAAATTCAATTAGATTCGTCAAGCATGATCTGCCTTTTACAAATCCGTGCTGGCTATCCTTAATTATTTTGAACCTCTCCAAGTGTCTGTTGATTTCTTCCCTAGTTATTGTTTCTAAAACCTTACCCACCACTGATGTTAAACTAACTGGCCTGTCATTGCTAGGACTGTTCTTATACACTTTCTTGAATAGAGGTGTCACATTTTACACTCTCCAATCCTTTGGCATCTCCCCCATATCCAGGGAAGATTGGATTTTATGGCAAGCCCTTCTGCTATCTCCATCCCTACTTCCTTCACCAACCTGGGGTGTAAGATATCCAGACCAGGTGACTTATCTACCCTAAGCCTGGTCAGCCTTTTTAGTAAAAGCAAAATACTGCAGATGCTGGAAATCTGAAACAAAAACAAGAAATGCTGGAATCACTCAGCAGGTCTGGCAGCATCTGTGGAAAGAGAAGCAGAGTTAACGTTTCGGGTCAGCGACCCTTCTTCGGAACTGCGAGTTCCGGAGTTCCGAAGAAGGGTCGCTGACCCGAAACGTTAACTCTGCTTCTCTTTCCACAGATGCTGCCAGACCTGCTGAGTGATTCCAGCATTTCTTGTTTTTGTTTCAGCCTTTTTAGTACCTCCCCGCTCTCAATTTTTACCCTATCCATTGCCTCTACTCTCACTGCTTCTACTGATACTGATATTCTGTCAAATTCCACTTCTTTGTGATCACTGATACAAAACATTCATTAAGTATATTAGCCTTGCCCTGTGCCTCCAAGCATATATTACCATCTTTTTATATGCTGGTAGAAGATTTTTGGGTTCCTTTTTTATGTTGACTGCCATTCTATTCCCATATTCTCTCTGCGCCAGTCTTATTTTCCTCTTCACCTCTCTTCTCAACTTATTGTATATGGCCTGGTTCTCACTTGAAACATTTGCCTGACATGCATCATACACCCTCTTTTTTTTTGTTTCATCATAATCTCTATCTTCCTCGTCATCCAAGGAGCCCTGCTATTGGTTCCTTTACCTTTTGTCCTTGTTGGAATGTACCTAGCCTGTACCTGAAGCATCTCTTCCTTAAAGAAACGCATTGTTCTGATAAAGCTGTTCCTGTTAGTCTTTGGTTCCATTTTACTTTGGCTAGATTCCCTCTCATTGCATTGAAATTAGCCCTCTTCCAATCTAGACGTTCCACCTTATTTCATTCCATGCTTGTCTGCATTACTAGTCTAAACCTTACGATACCATGATCACTCTTACCCAAGTGCACCCCTACAGACACTTGGTCCACTTAGCCTACCTCATTTCCCAGCACCATCCCCAGCAATGCCTCCTTTCTAGTTGGGCTGAGACCATACTGATCAAGGAAGTTCTCCTGAACACATTTCAGAAATTCCTCCCCCTCCTTACCCTTTACTCTAAAATTATCCCAATTGATATTTGGGTACTTAAAGTCCCCCAATATCACCACTCTATAGTTCTTGCACATCTCCTGCAGATTTTCTCCTCTCGCTCTCTCTCTCTCACTATTTGGAGGCCTATATAGAATAATCCAAAGATTACTACCTTTGAGATCCTGCTCTTTAATTTCCTTCCAAGCTCCTGAAATTCTAACTGCAGGACCTCAACCCTTTTCCTTCCAACATCATTGACTCCCATATGGACCATGACTTCTGGCTGTTCCTCTTTCCCCTCAAAGTATTCTGCACTCCCTCAGTGATCAAAAGCTGAGGCGCCAGAACAGATCCCATTTCTTACATTCTATCAATCAGAGAATGAACCCTTTGTCTCTGCTCTCTGTATCCTACCTGTCAACCAATTAGAGACCCAAGTAACAAGGTTACCTCCAATTCACATTTTGGCTAGTAATCTCTTCTGCAGAACATTTTCCAATGTAAAAGGGCAAACACGTCTAAGCCTGATGCTTTCCTTGCCTGATGTTCCAGGAGGGGTCATTGGATGGAATGTTGGCTGGGAAACCAAGTGAATGACCAGGTGTTTTTCAAATAATAACATGTTTAATATTCGCCTGAACAGATTTTTCATTGTTTGGGTCAGGGAGATGGACAGTTAAAGAGGCCATATGATTCCCATGTCCTGTCAGGAACTTGGTATGTCAATAAATTCAAGGATTACTCTAGCAATGAACTCCAGTTCCATACAGTGGAGCAGTTAGAAGACCTCATAAAGGAATTGATGTTAATGTGTACAGAAGAATGTGGCTTGGATTAGAAGGACTGGTAGTGGTAGAAAAGGAAAGCACAGGTAGCTGAGCTGATGGCCTCGATTTTGGAAACAAGGAAGTTGATGAGATTCTCACTTCTAGATTGAGTGCTGAGGATGGAGGGTGCAAGGGAGGAAGTTTAGAGGTGGTAGTTAGGAGATTACTGTAAAGATTTATAGAAGTTATGCTGGACCTTTATAAAGCCCTGATTAGACCACTAGAGAATTGTGTCCAGTTCTGGTCACCACACTTTAGGAAGGATGTGAGGGTCCTTGAGAGGGTGCAGAGATTTACCAGAATGGTTCCAGGCTTGGGACGTTTTAGCTACAAAGTTAAGTTGGAGAATTTTGGGTTGTTCTCCTTAGAACAAAGGAGATTGAGGGGAAATTTGATAGAGGCATGCAAGATTATGATAGGTTTAAGTAGGGTAAACAAAGAAGACCTGTTCCCATTATCTGATGGTACATGGACTAGGGGACACAGATTTAAGGTTTTGGGCAAGAGATGCAGGGGGAATGTGAGGAAGGGCGTTTTTACACAGCGAGTGGTAATGACCTGGAACTTGCTGCCTACAAGGGTGGTGATAGCGGAGATGATGAATGATTTCAGAAGGAAATTGGATGGGCACTTGAGGGAAATACACTTTTAGGACTATGGGGATAGATCTGGGAAATGGGACTAATTGGATTGTTCTGCAGAGAGCCTGCATGAACCCGATGGGCTGAATGACCTCCTTCTCTGCCATAATGACTCTATGGGCCAGATATTGTGCTCATCCCAGTGTCGGGTTTATTGGTGGAGGGAGGGCTGGAGAATTGGGGCTGAATCTCCTGCCGTGGTACCCAATGCTGGGAATCCCAATTCCGATTCTCCCGGGGGCAGGATAGGCCGATGACTGCCTTCCTGCCCAGAGGCCAAATAAAGGCCTCTTCCCATCGCCACTGGGATCTTACCACCCTCCCTGTGGGCTTAGGGGGAGTGTACCTCCTTTGTGGGCAATTTTTGGCCCACGGACGACCCCCACCAGAAACAAATGTACCCCTTGGGACCCCCTCCCCTTTGACCAAATGCCATCCTCCCTCGCCTATGATTGGCCCACAGTTCTTGGGGGTGGGATCCCCATCCCTGTTAAGTGTTTAAAGGGACGGGCTTGCTGCCTCCTTAAACTTTGACCCCAAAAGACCGGAGGATTGCTCCGGCGGTCAGAAAAAATGCAGAGGCTGGTTCCCCCCAACTTTTCTGCCCAGCACCAGAAACCCCGCCTCCTGCATAAAATTCATCCCCATAACTCTATGATAAACAGGGCCCTAGTTTCCTTTAGGAAAGTCGACCACAATGATATGGGACTGAAGTCAGGTTTAGACCAGGCTGGGTGAAGACGATTAGTTTCCTTTAGGAAAGGAAACTAATCGTCTTCACCCAGCCTGGTCTAAACCTGACTTCAGTCCCATATCATTGTGGTCGACTTTTAACTGCCCTCTGAAATGGCCTGGTAAGTCATTCAGTTATATCAAACTACTACAAAGAATTCTTTCTTTTGGGCCTCCTTATCTCGAGAGACAATGGATACGCGCCTGGAGGTGGTCAGTGGTTTGTGAAGCAGCGCCTGGAGTGGCTATAAAGGCCAATTCTGGAGTGACAGGCTCTTCCACAGGTGCTGCAGAGAAATTTGTTTGTCGGGGCTGTTGCACAGTTGGCTCTCCCCTTGCGCCTCTGTCTTTTTTCCTGCCAACTACTAAGTCTCTTCGACTCGCCACAATTTAGCCCTGTCTTTATGGCTGCCCGCCAGCTCTGGCGAATGCTGGCAACTGACTCCCACGACTCGTGATCAATGTCACATGATTTCATGTCGCGTTTGCAGACGTCTTTATAGCGGAGACATGGACGGCCGGTGGGTCTGATACCAGTGGCGAGCTCGCTGTACAATGTGTCTTTGGGGATCCTGCCATCTTCCATGCGGTTCACATGGCCAAGCCATCTCAAGCGCCGCTGACTCAGTAGTGTGTATAAGCTGGGGGTGTTGGCCGCTTCAAGGACTTCTGTGTTGGAGATATAGTCCTGCCACCTGATGCCAAGTATTCTCCGAAGGCAGCGAAGATGGAATGAATTGAGACGTCGCTCTTGGCTGGCATACGTTGTCCAGGCCTTGAGGTGAAGAAGGAGCAGCGGGACCCGAGAGAAGTCTTGAGAAAAGGTGCCCCGAACACCCAAACAATCCACGAACGGCCCCCCCGGTCGCAACTTCAAAGCGCCCACGGGAGATGGCTCGGAGAGCATCTGCAGCGCACCGTCGGCAATGCTGCATGCCTTTATGTAAACCACTGCAAAAAAAAAACCCTTAGCAAATGTAATCACCTCTAAGTCTGCCAAACGATGCTTCACCTCCAGAAGGACGTGGATGAGCTTTCCGGACGTCGATGGTGGGCACTGAGGAAATGGCTTATTACCTGCACCAGCTTCCACCCCCCCTCCCCCCCCCCTTTACCCCCCTTCCACCCCCCCCCGTCCCCTTCCCTGCTCCACCCTCTCAGCTCACCCCCTCACAACCCCGTCCCAGCCCGCCCCCCCTCGCACCATCTTCACCCCGCACCCCCTTCCCCTGCACCCCTCCCCACCCCCCTACAGCCCCCTTCCCTGCTCCCCCTCTTCCCACCCCCTCCCTCTACCCCCCCCCCCCTTGCATCCCCTCCCCCCACCGGCACCATCCTACACCTGTGTAGGGGCCCCAACAACCCCACTGCCTTGTGGGCGTCTCGGGAGAGACCAAGGCTAAGGGAGTAAACCCTAACAGATAATCCGGAGCGGAACCCCGTAGGCGGTCATGTGTCACCTTTGGCATGTTTCCGGCAGTTCCTGCAGCCATACTGGTGCCAAACGTCGTGTCCTGCACTCCTTTGGACCCCACCAGAAAGGCCGAGAGGGGGGTTTTGACGACTGGGCAACTCTCAACCTCCATAAATTTGCCCAGGCATGCGCCATGGAGATGTCACTCCATAGTTGCCTCACAGCGACTGACTACAAAGAATAAGAAGGATAAAATCGGGTGGACCACTCAGCTGAAACCTAGGTATTATATTAAGATACGACAAAGGCACAGTCAGCCCAGTCAACCTGACAAAGTCCTCTGAACAAACATTTGGGACTGTTGTCAAAGTTTGGAGGCCTGACAAACTTGCCAAGCCTAGTCATACTCACAGAATCATACCAACAGCCAACATTCCAGACTTCTCCATTATCATTCCTGGGTACGTCCTGTCCCACTGTCAGAACAGACCCACCAGAGGTGGTGGCACAGAGATACAGCATGAGGGAATGACCCTGGGAGTCCTCAAAATTGACTCTGGACCTCATGAAGCTCGATGGCTTCAGGTCAAATATGGGATTACCACCTAGCAACCTCCCTCGGCTGATGAATCAGTGACCTTCCATTACAAAAAGAGAAAATGCTGGAAATACTCAGGAGGTCAGGCAGCATCTCTGGGGAAAGAAACAGAGTTAAGGTTTCAGGTCGATGCTATTTGGTCAGAACCCATTTTGAACCCGACTTGGAAGAAACCCTGTGAGGGCACGGAATGTACTCCATTACGACCAAAGTGGGAGGAGTGCACTATTTATTCTAGTCCCACTTCTCCACAGGTCACGACATATATTTTACATTTTCCCACTTGCTGATACGGTCAATCATATACTCTGTTTTTCCCAGATTAGAACACAGTAACCAGATTTCTTTAATGAACAATAAAATTATCAGTTTATTATAAAACAAGTCTTAACTAGTAATGAAGCAAAGCATAAACACACAGATTTAAATTTTCAAGTCTCCTTTTTACCTTAGTCCCTTACATTCACACACACACACACACACACACACACACACACACACACACACACACACACACACACACACACACACACACACACACACACACACACACACAAAACACTTAGGCTGATTACTTGCTTATTTTTGAAGAAAACAGCAGATGAGATATGTTGTTCCAAAACTGGCAATCAGACTGACCTCTGAGTACACATAGATAGATCCCTGGGATCTTTTAGAATAGTTCTTTTCAGGTGGCGTTGAGAATTAATTTAGCAGGCTTTCTTCAAAGACGGAAGACAAGTTGACTTCTTAGGGTCTTTTAGAGAGTTGCTGGAAAGCGAGCTGGGTTGTGGTCTTCTCTCCTTCCTTGACACTTCTTTAGCAGCAGGATAACTTTATCTCCGCTCACTCCAGAAGGTAAAGCACACTGACATTACAATCAAAAGCTTGCGAGTTTTCTGCCCTCTCAGGTGCATGCTGCTGCTCCTGGGCTTGTCCAATAAAGGGGTTTCTGTCACTTCTCTGCCTACATCTTCCCCTGTTACCAGGGTTTCTGTTCTATTTTTAACTTGAGTCATGTGACAACCAGTAATTGTTGCCAAACCAGTTCTTTCAGTGTCCCCTTAATGACTCTCTTGAAAAAAACTGGTCCAACATTTATTCAGTTTGACTATGAATTCCTCATAAAATATTTCAACAAAGAAAACAGAAGCACCTTCATAACAACTCTGGGTGGATCCCTTCAACATCCATCACCAAGAGAGGATCGGTGATCGGTAGTATCACCTCTGAACGAGTTCATCAAGTTCTTAAAGACAAAGCTACCAGAATGAGCTTGCAGCAGGCAGTGACAGAACCAACATGAAGAAATAACCTTCTTGACCTCACCCTACCCATTGCACATGTGTCTGTTCATGACAGCATCAGGAGTAACCACTGCATAATCCTTTTGGAGACTGAGTCCCATCTTCACATTGAGGACATATCCATTTAGTTGTGTGGTACCACTACTGTGCTATATGGGATAGATTACGAACAAATCTATCAGCTCAAAACTGGGCATCCATGTGGGCCGACATCAGCAAAATAATTGTATATCACCTCAATGTAACCTCAATGTAACCTCATTGCCCAGCATATCCCTTACTCCTTCATCACCATCAAGCTACGTCCTCACTCCCCAAAGCCTCCACCACCTACAAGGCACAAAACAGGAGCATGATAGAACTTGTGTGGATGGGTGCATCTGCAACAACACTCAAGATACTAAACACCATTCAGGACAAATCAGTCCCTATAGTCAGCACTGCATTCATGAACTTAAACGGCTACTCCCTCTGCCAGTGGTGTACCATGTCTGCAGTGTGTACCCGCCTTCAGGAGGTACTGCAGTAACTCGCTAATGCTTCTTCAGCAGTACCTCCCAAACTTGAGACCACCACAAGGATCCAGCATCTACATGGGAATGCTTCAAGTTCCCTTCCAAGACACAATCCATCCTGACTTGGGCAGATATTATCCAGTCATAGAGTCATAGAGTTATACAGCACAGAAACAGGCCCTTTGGCCCATCGTGTCCGTGCTGGCCATCAAGCAACTATCTATTCTAATCCCATTTTCCAGTACTTGGCCAGCAGCCTTATATGCTATG
Source organism: Heterodontus francisci (assembly GCF_036365525.1). Lineage (NCBI taxonomy): Eukaryota > Metazoa > Chordata > Chondrichthyes > Heterodontiformes > Heterodontidae > Heterodontus > Heterodontus francisci. Next base: position 18,368,681 of record NC_090379.1, read on the forward strand.
GTGTTTCAAGTGCTCATCTAAATATCACCATTCCTAACAGAATTGTGGGACTACCTTCATCTTGTGGACTGCAGCGGTTGAGAGGGAGGTTCACCGCCACATTCTCAGGAGCAAATTAAAGATGGGCGATAAATTTCAGCCATGCCAGATACACTCAATGTGTCAGCCATGCTTAGCTGGTAGCACCCTCGACTCTGAGTCTCTGGGTTCAAGACCCACTCCAAGGCTTGAGTGTAAAAATCAAGCTGATGCTCCAATGTAGTACTGGGGGAGTGCTACACTGTCAGAGAACACAAGAAATAGGAGCAGTAGCAGACTATATGCCCATTGAGACTGCTCTGCATACAATACGATCATGGCTGATCTGACTTCAACTCCACTTTCCTGTCTGCTCACCATATCTCTTGATTCCTGAGAGACCAAAAAAAATCTGTCTATCCAAGCCTTGAATGTATTCAACGGTGGAGCATCCAGAATGCTCTGGGGTAGGAATTCCAAAGATTTACAACCCTTTAAGTGAAGTAATTTTTCCTCATCTCAGTCCTAAATAATCAGCCCCTTATCCTGAGACTGTGCCCCCATGTTTTAGATTTCTTAACCAGCAGAAACTATCTCTCAGTGTCTACCCTAGCTAGCCCCTTCTGCATCTTGTATGCTTCAATGAGTTCGCCTCTTATCCTTCTAAACTCCAAAGAATATAGGCCCAATTTACTCAGCCTCTCATCTTAGGACAACCCTCTCATCCCAGGAACCAATTTAGCGAGCCTTCACTGTACCACCTCCAACACAAGTATATCCTTTCTTAAGTGTGGAGACCAAAACTGCACACAGTACTTCAGATGCGGTCTCACCAAAACCCTGTGCAATTTCAAGAGGTGCCACCTTTCAGATGAGATGTTAAACCAAGGCCCCATCTGCCTGCTTCAATGGATGTAAAAGATCACTTGGTGCTATTTCAAAGAAGAACAACTGAGTTATCCTTGGTGTCCTGGCCAATATTTATCCCTCAACCAACATCACAAGAACAGATTACCTGGTCATTATCACATTGTTATTTGTGGGATCTAGCTGTGTGCAAATTGGCTACTGTGTTTCCGACATTGCAGCAATGACTACACTTCAAAAGTACTTCATTGGCTGAAATGCACTTTGCGACATCCAATGGTCATGAAAAGAGTAGTATAAATACAAGTCTTTCTTCAAGAATGACTAAATAATGTTTGCTGTTTCATGCAAAGGATGGCACCTCTGACAATGAATAATTGTGCAGTAGTCATCCAAGATTAAATCCTGGAGTGTGACTTAAACCCACAGTAAGACTAAGAGGCAAAAGGACTAACAACTAATCCAAGATTACAGAGTGAAGGAAGAATGTGTGCCACCCAATTTTTACATGTCATGCCCTTATCAATAAATAGCTGCAGTATTTTGCGAAATGAAAGTATTTCACAAGAACCCTGCTTTGCCAGTTAGTCTGAACACTGTTAATAATTTACAAACTTCTAAAAAGCCATAGAAGAACAAATCTCTAAAGTAGCTGGCAAGATTACAGGAGGGAAAACAGAAGTCTTGCAAATGTTTTCATTTAAACCAGGTGACTGTTGCTGTATCACAGAATCACAGAATTGCGACAGCACGGAAATAGACCATTTGGCCCATCATTTTCTGGTTGGCAAGATGTAACGAGTGGTGTGCCACGGGGATCAGTGCTAGGGCTGAAACTTTTTACCAGTTATATAAATGACTTGGATGAAGGGACTGGGTATGGTTACCAAATTTGCTGATGACACAAAAATAGGCAGGAAAGTAAGTTGTAAAGGGGCATAAGGAGGCTACGAAGGAATATAGATAGGTTAAGTGAGTGGACAAAGATCTGGCAAAAGGAGTACAATGTGGGAAAATGAGAAATTGTGCATTTTGGCAGGAAGAATTTAAAAAAAGCATATTATCTAAATGGTGAAAGATTACAGAGCTCAGAGATGCAGAGGGATGTGGGAGCCCTAGTGCATGAATCACAAAAGGTATAGCAAATAATTAGCTAATAGAATGTTATCGTTTATTGCGAGAGGAATTGAATACAAAAGTAGAGAGGTTATGCTTCAGTTATAGCGGACATTGGTGAGACCACATCCAGAGTACTGTGTACAGTACTGGTCTCCTTATTTAAGGAAGGATATAAATGCATTGGAAGCAGTACAGAGAAGGTTTACTAGACTAATACCTGGAAATGGGTGGGTTGTCTTATGGGAGGGGTTGGACAGGCTAGGCTTGTATCCGCTGGAATTTAGAAGAATAAGAGGCGACTTGATTGAAACATATAAGATCCTGAGGAATCGTGACAGGGTGGATGTGGAAAGGATGTTTCCTGTTTTGATTTGATTTAGATTTAGAGATACAGCACTGAAACAGGCCCTTCGGCCCACCAAGTCTGTGCCGACCATTAACCATCTATTTTATACTAATCCTACACTAATCCCATATTCCTACCACATCCTCACCTGTCCCCTACCACCTACCTATAGTAGAGGCAATTTATAATGGCCAATTTACCTATCAACCTGCAAGTCTTTTGGCTGTGGGAGGAAACCGGAGCACCCGGAGAAAACCCACGCAGACACAGGGAGAACTTTCAAACTCCACACAGGCAATACCCAGAATCGAACCCGGGTCGCTGGAGCTGTGAGGCTGCGGTGCTAACCACTGCGCCACTGTGCCACTCTTGCAGGAGAATCTAGAACTATGGGTCACTGTTTAAAAATAAGGGGACACCCATTTAAGACAGAGATGAGGAGAATTTTTTTCTCTCAGAGTGTCATGAGTCTTTGGAACTCTCTTCCTCAAAAGGCAGAGGAAGCAGAGTCTTTGAATATTTTTAAGGCAGAGGTAGATAGATTCTTGAGAAGCAAGGGGGTGAAAAGTTATTGGGGGTAGGCGGGAATGTGGATTCTAGGTTACAATCATATCAGCCATGATCTTATTGAATGGTGGTGCAGGCTGAGTGGCCTATTTATTTATTTAGAGATACAGCACTGAAACAGGCCCTTTAGCCCACCGAGTCTGTGCTGACCATCAACCACCCATTTATACTAATCCTACACTCCTACCACCTACCTATACAAGGGGCAATTTATAATGGCCAATTTACCTATCAACCTGCAAAGTCTTTGTCTGTGGGAGGAAACCAGAGCACCCGGTGAAAACCCACACGGTCACAAAGGAGAACTTGCAAACTCCACACAGGTAGTACCCAGAATTGGACCCGGGTCGCTGGAGTTGTGAGGCTGCGGTGCTAACCACTGCACCACTGTGCCTACTCCTGCTCTTAATTCGTATGTTTGTATATGCCTCCAAATGAGCAATTCAGGTAGTGCCATTCCTTCCCCTTCTCCTCGTAACCCTGCACATTCTTTCTTTTCAGTTCAGTCGAATTCCCTTTTCAATGCCTCGACTGAATCTGTCTGCACCACACTCTCAGGCAGGCTCTGTATGAACTGGTCTGTTAGAGGACATGAGACAGGAAAAAGGCAAGTCACAAGCAAACAAAATCCAGGAGAAACTGAAAGAAAACAAAGAAAGACTTCCATTTATATAGCGCCTTTCAAACCTTAGGATGTCCCAAAGCACTTTACAGCCAATGTCGTGCTTTTGAAGTGTGGTCATTATTGTAATGTAGCAAGAGGCTCAATCTCTTATGGATGTAATAATATTGAAATTTAGTTTTAAAAGTTTCATTTTGCTTTGTTGAATGTGAATTTTAATTTCAGATTTTTTCCTATTAGTTGTGCTCCTTTTAGGGGCCACATTTAAACTTGGGTTTACTGTCGATAACTTCTGGATTTTTTTAAAGATGAAGCAGCTCAGTCAAAAACACAACTGTGAAAGGGATACTGAAGCAGAGAGTCAGGAAGCAACAGGAAACGAAAGAGACTGAGAAGAAAGGTTGGGCAGAATTGCAACAGCTGTAATATCCGGAACAAAATGTTTTTCCATCAAGGATGCCATTACATGGCAAAACCAAGAAAATTCCCCTCTGGCAGTCTGAAGATTATTTTTTGAAGGATTTTATGTGATTTTTTAAAAAAGCTGCAAATGCTGGGAAATCTGCAATTAGAATGAGGAAAGTCCAGGCAGACATAGACATTTGGCCAAGATTGTCTGTTTTGCTATTAATAAATGACTGCTAACCTGTGCACACAGAGGTTACTGGAGTTCAAGTGCAGGAGGGGGAGGTGGGGGCGGAGTCAATGGAATGCGAAGCCCCGCCTTCTTTTGCGTCACTGGTGTCTCACGTGACGCGAGTACGCGCGCGTCGCTATTGGTGGAGGGTCGTGTCATGACGTCTTTCCGGTGTTTGTCGATCAGTCACTCCTTCGTTCGCTTTGAAGCTCGCCAGCTGTTTCGGGTTGTACGTATTTCACGGGGGTAAAGGTCGGCGGGAAATATATTGTGTAGTATTTAACAGGGGAAGGCGGCGAGAAGCATAACGGCAGGAGGGGGACGGAGCATTGTGAAGCGGGGGGGGGGCAACAGCGATCGAGCGAAAGCGGACCGTTTAGGGGGAACAGTGGTTGGAGGAAAGCCGACCGAATAGGCGCAACAATTGAGGAAAAGCGGACCGAGTAGGGTGGAGTGATCGTGGCTGGGTTGCGGGGGGGGGAGGGGAAAGGAGAGGTGGGTTTGTGGCAACCTGGCTGACGAGGCGGACAGCATGGAGAGCAAACTAGCGCCCAACGGGGATATTTACAACACCGTCAATGGTTTCATGGAGAAAGCGCATTCGGAGGGCAAGGTGATGGCCAGGAAGAATGGTTTCGTGAAGCCGGCGTTCACCCAGAACGGGAAGGTAAGGAGGCTCCAGGAATGTGGGTGTAAGACCTACCTGAGCAGGTGTTGGTAGGGGTCATTGATGGTGGGCTCTGTGGTCGTGTTGTGGAGAGCGGCGTGTCCCGGGGAGGTGGGATGTGTGTAATGTTTTGCGAGCCACTGAATGACGCAAATATCCAAATTGTATAGAAATGTCATCTAGAGGACTAGAATAGAGTGAAGGTAATAACTTGGCTTTGATTATGTTAACATGTTAAGTACTTTGTGCAATGTAATTATCATTGTAGCTGCTTTGTGTAAGTGCAAGTTTTCAGATGTAACTTTTCTGTCTGGAGTGCCACCTGATTGATCCTGAACCAGCAAAAGCAGTTTGATAATTTTTATGTTAAATCTTCAACAAACTTTAAAGCTTGTCCATAACAAAGAAATGTTGTGGCTTTTGAGAAACTAATCTTGTTTGAGATGCACATTTTGAATAATTTGGACAATTAAAACATTAACTGGCCTATAGTCAGTGATGAGTTACTGTAGAATTCATAGAATCATAAGAGCCTTTAAGTTCATCTTTGCTAGAGCAATCTAAAAGTAATCCCATTACTCTGTATAGTACCTTTCGAAGTACCTCATTATATGCAGAAACATAGAAAGGTTTGCAACATGGAAGGAGGTTGTTTAGCCCATCTTGCCCATTCTGACTGAAAAAGTGTTATCCAGCCTAATCCCACCTTCCAGCTCTTGGTCTGTAGCCCTGTAAGCTATGGCACATCCAAGTGGTTTTTAAATGCGATGAAGCTCTCTGCCTCTACCCTTTCAGATAGAGTTCCAGACCCCCACAGTCCTCTTGAGTTAGAAATTGCTCCTCAACTCCTCTCTCATCCTTCTACCAGTTACTTCAAATCTGATTATTGGCTTGTCTCCTAATGGAAATATGTCCTCCTTTCCACTCTATTTAGCCCTCTCATTTCATTCACCTCCGTTCCCTCCTCTGTTCCAAAAGCAACAACCTCAGCCTATCCAATCTTAGCTCATAGTTAACACTCTTCATTCCTGACATATCCTCGTAAATATCTTTCGTAGGCTTTCTAGTGTGAGCACATCCTTTTTGTAATGCGGTCACCAGAACTGTACGCAGTACTCTAGCTGAGGTCTAACTAATGTTATGCACAGATCGAGCATTACCTCGCTGCTCTTATACTGTAGACCTCGGCCAATAAAGGAACATATCCTGTATGCCTTTATCACTGTTTGTACCTGTCCTACCCTCGGGGATCTGTTGACATACACCCCAAGGTCCCTCTGTTCCTCTACACTTCAGAATCCTACCTTTTATTAGCGTAATCCCTTACCTTGCTTGTCTGCCCCAAATGCACCTCACATTTATCTAGGTTGAATTCCATTTGCCCCTTTTCCACCCACCTTGACCAGTCCATTAATATCTTGCAGTCTACAGTTATCTTCCTCTCTGTCAACCACATGACCAATTTTCGGATCATCTGTAAATTTCTTAATCATACACCCTACATGTAAGTCTAAATCATTGATTATATACCAGAAATAGCAAGGGATCCAGTACTGAGCCTTGTGGAGTGCTTGCGTATAAACAGAATTAACAGTTCCTGCATGTTGCCTGAAATTAGAATTTTACTATTTACAATACATTAATAAAACATGGCTTATTGGTAAGTTACTTTGTCCTGCTGCAATACCAAAACACTGAAATGAAAGCTTCTAAACTTAAAGCCATGTGTTTCCAAATATTCCTCCTTTGATTAGAGAATGTGTTTTTTTTTATTTGCAAGCTAATAATTCAGTATGAACCTTCGCTGAAGAGGTTCAATGTGCGTGATAAACACTGAACAGAAACTGTCACTGCTTTAAGACTAGAGCACGCTTTGTCACTTGGATTGATTACTGTAACATATTTATTGATATGACCTTAGTTCCCATACCATGCAGTGGAATGTCTTTTTTTTGTATATATAATTAAATGTGGTCAGCAATTTGCAAGTGACAGTCAAGAGCAAGGGTATAGGACTAATTGGATAGCTCTTCCAAAGAGCCGGCACAGGCATGATGGGCCGAATGACCATTCTGTACTGTAAGATTCAAGTTGCATTTCCTTCGCCCAAAGTAAAGTGGATGGGTTCCTTTTTAATGTCATTGTATCACGTTATTAGTTTTAATTCAAACTTGATATATTTTGATGTCTAATTTCTGTGCCGCGAATCCCTCCCACTTCCTTCAATGATATTTTAATAATTGCTGTGGCCTAACCTGGCAGAAAATGAGCATGCAGGAAGATCAGTCCACGTTCTTCGTGATGGAAAGTAAAATAACACTGTTTTTTAAAATAGATTTTATTGCTTTAATATCTAGCACATATCAGTTCTAGGATCACTGCTTTTTTTTTTGCTATCTATTTTAGCTACAAGGTTACATTGGAAAAGCTGGAGCAAAAGAGATTGAGGGGAGATTTTTTTATTCGTTCGGTGGATCTGGGTGGTACTGGCTGGGACACCATTTATTGCCCATCCCTAATTGCCCTTGAGAAGGTGGTGGTGAGCTGCCACCTTGAACCACTGCAGTCCATGTGGGGTAGATACACCCACAGTGCTGTTCGGAAGGGAGTTCCAGGATTTTGACCCTGCGACAGTGAAGGATTGACGATATAGTTCCAAGTGTGTGGCTTGGAGGGGAACTTGCAGGTGGTGGTGCTCCCGTGCATCTGCAGCCCTTGTCCTTTGAGATGGTAGAGATCGTGGGTTTGGAAGGTGCTGTCAAAGGAGCCTTGGTGTGCTGCTGCAGTGCATCTTGTAAATGGTCCACACTGCTGCCACTGTGCGTTGGTGGTGGAGGGAGTGAATGATTATGGATGGGGTGCCAATCAAGCGGGCCTTCTTTGTCCTGGATGGAATTGAGCTGCTTAAGTGTTGGAGCTGCACCCATCCAGGCAAAGGAGAGTATTCCATCACACTCCTGACTTGTGCCTTGTAGATGGTGGACAGGCTTTGGGGAGTCAGGTGAGTTACTCGTCACAGGATTCCTTGCCTCTGACCTGCTCTTGTTGTCATGGTATTTATATGGCTACTCTAGTTCAGTTTTTGGTCAATGATACCCCCCAGGATGTTGATAGTGGGGGATTCAGCAATCGTAATGCCATTGAATGTCAAGGAGAGTTGGTTAGATTCTCACTTGATAGTCATTGCCTGGCACTTGTGTGGTGCCAATGTTACTTGCTACTTATCAGCCCAAGCCTGGATATTGTCCAGGTCTTGCTGCATTTCTGCACTGACTGCTTCAGTACCTGAGGAGTTGCGAATGGTGCTGACCATTGTGCAGTCATCAGTGAACATCCTCGCTTCGGACCTTATGATTGAAGGAATGTTACTGATGAAGCAGCTGAAGTTGGTTGGGCCTGGGAGTCTACCTTGAGGAACTCCTGTAATGTCCTGGAGCTGAGATGAATGATCTCCAACAACCACAACCATTTTCCTTTGCGCTAGTTATGACTCCAACCAGTGGAGAGTTTTCCCCCTGATTCCCATTGACTTCAGTTTTGCTAGGGCTCCTTGATGCGACAGTGAGGGAACGGCAGTGACAGATATATACAAGATTATGACCGGCTTAGACATGTTAAACAAGGGCAAACAGTTCCCATAAACTGATGTACAAGGACTAGGGGGCACAGATTTTAGGTTTTGGGCAGGGGGAATATGAAGAAAACTTTTTTACGTGGCAAGTAGTAATGACCTGCAACCTGCTGCCCACGAGGGTGGTGGAAGTGGAGACAATCAATCCTTTCAAAAGGAAAGCGGATGGACGCTCAAAGGAAATAAACTTTTAGGGCTATGGGGATCGAGCGAGGAAGTGGGACTAACTGGATTGCTCCGCGGAGAGCCAGTATGGATTTGATGGGTCGAATAGGAACATAGGAAATATTAGCAGGAGTAGGTCATTCGGCTTCTTGAGCCTGCTCTGCCATTCAATTAGATCTGGCTGATAAGGGATATGGAGATAGTGCGGAAAAATGGCGTTGAGGTAGAAGTTCGGCCATGATGTTGAATGGGGGCGCAGGCTTGAGGGGCCGAATGGCCTATTCCTCCTATGTTCCTATCCCTTGATATATTTTTAATATCTAGAAATCTATCGATCTCTGTCTTGGATATATTCAGTGACTGAACATCCACAGCCCTCTGGAGTAAAGAAATCCAAAGATTCATCACCCTCTGAGTGAAGAAATTCCTCCTCATCTCTGTCCTAAATGGCCTACCTCATTCTGAGATTGTCCTCCTTGGTTCCAGAAGCACCCCCGCTCCACCAAGCCAGGGGAAACATCCTTTCTGCATCTACCCTGTCAAGCCCTGTAAGAATTTTGTATGCTTCAATGAGATCACCTCTCATTCTTCTAAACTCTATAGAGAATATAGGCCCAATCTTCTCAATCCTCAGGATGATCCTGCCATCCCAGGGATCAGTCTGGTGAACCTTGTTGCTCTCCCTCTATGGCAAGTATATCCTTCCTTAGGTGAGGAGACCAAAACTGTACAAAATACTCCAGGTGCAGTCTCACCAAGGCTCTATGTCTCCTCCTGTGCTGTAAATGACTCTATGACCCCATGGCATATTGGGTTTCTTTGATAGTTTTCACCCGTCCCCTCCTTTGGGATATGCTGTCATGGAAATTCCATGGTATTTCCAGACATGTTATGGATCCTGTGCTGCTTTATCAGTTAATTCTGTCCTTATCCGAAATGCTGCAGTCATTAAGGTCTCGCCTGCTGGATAAATTCATTAACCATCGGGAGAGGGTGTCCTGTATATTTGTGTTTTCTTTGGGCAGAATGTGCAATAGTGGCATAGTAATCCAGGAAGAGACATGTCACAAATTTACTTACAAGGCTGATTTTCATGTTTGCTCAGGATTTCATGTCTGAGAATTATATTTTCAATATTTCTGTTAGAATTGGTAATCTTTCTAAAACTGGAAACGGGGTTCTTAAAGCTCAAACACAAACATATTTAAAAATGCGGTGAAATGCAGTATTACCAACCTCAACTAGAATTTGGGAGTGATGAAATTGCTCTCAACAGTTGCATAGCAGAAACTCAGTTAAAAATCTCTTCCTGTTGCAATTTTTTTTTTGTTGGTGGGTGGGGGCCAAGGAGGAGAGATTCATACTGACTTAGTACAGATAATTTTTGAAAATTGTGAACAATTAATGGAAGCTTACTATGAGCCAGCTTAGTGTTTTTTTTTAGTAAACTATTTTGTTCCCTTCAATTTAATTGCACTCTTGGTTCCTGTACAGTTCTGTAATGTTTTTATGTTGATAGCTCTTTGCCAAAGTTGTGTGTGTATTGTCATCCTGCATTTCTTGGCATCCAATCTGTATGTCAGGTTGCTGAACTTGTTCTCTGATTGCATTGTATGTGAGATCATCAAGCCACACCCAGAAACAGAATTTAGGAATGGCCCACCTAATTATGGTACATAAGTCATGTACTGATGATTAAGATATTGTGTGTATGATTCTTTTGAAGGCAATGAAAGTTCCCTGGGAGTTTATCTTCATTTTTAAAATAAAACAATGTAGTTTTCTGTAGTAACTATGTGGAGTTTATTTTACCCCCTACTAGAAGGGTTATTGTGTGCAGAACTGTCTGTCTGGATTAGGGGTATAACAGCTTTTTAATTAGTCAACACATTTTATGCTTGGTGACCAGCATGGCAGTATCAGTTTTGATTTCTGATTACCTTAATTTGGTATAATACTGAGAGTTTTCCTGATTTAAAAAAAAAAGCTCATTGCTAAAATTTACAAATACCATACAGTAATGCTAACTTTATAGAGAAGAAGCACATGCCATCGAGTCAGAGTTATGCAGCATAGAAACAGGCCCTTCGGCCTATCGTGTCTGTGCCGGCCATCCAGCACCCAACTATTTTAATCCCATATTCCTGCACTTGGCCTGTGGTCTTGTATGCTATGGCGTTTCAAGTGCTCATCTAAATACAGCTTAAATGTTGAGGGTTCCTGCCTCCACCACCTCTTCAGGTAGTGCGTTCCAGATTCCAACCACCCTCTGGTGAAAGTTTTTTCTCAAATCCCCCCTAACCTCCTGCCCCTTACCTTAAATCTATGCCCCCTGGTTATTGACCCCTCTGTTAAGGGAAAAGGTTTCTTCCTATCTAATCTGTCAATGCCCCTCATAATCTTGTACACCTCAATCATGTCCCCCCTCAGCCTTCTCTGCTCTAAGGAAAACAACCCTAGCCTTTTCAGTCTCTCCTTCATAACTGAAACGCTCCAGCCTAGGCAACATCCTGGTGAATCTCCTCTGCACCATCTCCAGTGCAGTCGCATCCTTCCTATAGTGTGGTGCCCAGAACTGTACACAGTACTCCAGCTGTGGCCTAACTAATGTTTTATATAGCTCCATTATAACCTCCCTGCTGTTATATTCAGTGCCTCGGCTAATAAAGGCAAGTATCCCATATGCCTTCCTAACCACCTTAGTTACCTGTGCTGCTGCCTTTAGTGATCAATGGACAAGTACACCAAGGTCCCTCTGACCTTCTGTACTTCCTAGAGTCCTCCCATCCATTGTTTATTCCCTTGCCTTGTTAGTCGTCCCAAAATGCTTCACCTCACTTTTCAGGATTAAATTCCATTTGCCACTGCTCCACCTATCTTACCAGCCCATCTATATCTCCCTGTAATCTAAGGATTTCCTCCTCGCTATTTACAACACCACCAATTTTCATGTCATCTGTGAATTTACTGATCATACCTCCTATATTCACGTCTAAATCGTTAATGTACACTACAAACAGCAAGGGTCCCAGCACCGATCCCTGTGGTGCACCACTGGTCACAGGCTTCCACTCGCAAAAACAGTCATTGACCATTACTGTCCGTCTCCTGCCACTAAGCCAATTTTGGATTCAATTTGCCAAATTGCCCTGTATCCCATGGGCTCTTGCGATCCCGCATGGGAGATTGGTTAAGAAGGTATCAAAAGCCTTAATGAAATCCATCTATACTACATCTACTGCTTTACCCTCATCTACACATCGAGTCACCACCTCGAAAAATTCAATCACGTTTGTCAGACCCTATCTCCCCCTGACGACAAAGCCATGCTGGACATCCCTGATTAATCCCTGCCTCTCCAAGTGGAGATTAATCCTGTCCCTCAGAATTTTTTCCAATGTTTTCCCAACCACGGATGTTGGACTCACTGGCCTGTAATTACCTGGTTTATCCCTACTACCCTTCTTGAATAATGGTACCACATTCGCTGTCCTCCAATCCTCTGGTACCTCTCCTGTGGCCAGAGAGGATTTGAAAATTTGTCTCAAAGCCCCCGCTGACTCCTCCCTTGCCTCGCATAACAGCCTGAGATGCATCTCATCTGGGCCTGAGGATTTATCCACTTTTAAGCCCACTAAAACAGCTAATATTTCCCCCCTTTCAATGCTAATATGTTCAAGTATATCACAATCCCCCTCCCTGATCTCTACACCTAAATCGTCCTTCTCCATAGTGAGCACTGATGAAAAGTAGTTATTTAAAACCTCACCTATGTCCTCCGGCTCCACACAAAGATTGCCACTTTGGTCTCTAATGGGCCTTACTCTTTCCCTGGTTATCCTCTTACCCTTAATATACTTATAAAACGCCTTGGGATTTTCCTTTATCTTGCCAGCCAGTGTTTTTTCATGTTGCCTCTTCGCTCTCCAAATGACTTTTTTAAGTGCCACCCTGACATTTTATACTCCTCTAGTGCCTCCGCTGTTTTCAGCGCTTGGGATCTGCCGTAAGCCTTTTTTTTTCCCTGATCCAATCCTCTATATCCCTTGATGTCCAGGGTTCCCTGGGCCTGCTAGTCCTACCCTTCACTTTAACGGGTACATGTTGGTTCTGAACTCTCTCAGTTCTCTCTTTGACTCCCACTGATGCGATGTAGACTTTCCTACAAGTAGCTGCTCCCAGTCCACTTTGGCCAGATCCTGTTTTACCATATTGAAATCGGCCTTCCCCCAATTTAGTACCTTTAATTTCTGGTCCATCTTTGTCCTTTTCCAGAACTACCTTAAATCTTAGAGTTATGGTTACTATCCCTGAAATGCTCCCCCACTGACACTTCTACCACTTGACTGGCTTCATTCCCTAGGATTAGGTCCAGTACTGCCCCTTCTCTTGTAGCACTTTCTACATACTGGCTCAAAAAGCTCTCCTGTATGCATTTTAAGAATTCCACCCCTTTTAAGCCTCTTACACTAACACTATCCTAGTTAATATTGGGGAAGTTGAAATCCCCTACTATTAATACCCTATTATTTTTATACCTCTCTGAGATTTGCCTACATATCTGCTCCTCTATCTCTTCCTGACTGTTTGGAGGCCTGTAGTACACACCCAGCCAAGTGATTGTCCCCTTTTTGTTTTTAAGTTCTACCCAAATGGCCTCATTTGAGGAACCTTCGAAGATGTCATCCCTCCTTACTGCAGTAATTGACTCATTGATTAACAGTGCAATGCCACCTCCTCTTTTATCCCCTCCCCTGTCACGCCTGAAGATTCTATACCCTGGAATATTGAGCTGCCTGTCCTGTCCCACCCTCAACCATGTCTCTGTGACAGCAATAGTATCATAATCCCGTGTGCTAATCAACGCCCTCAATTCATCTGTTTTACGAGTAAGACTCCTTGTATTGAATTAGATGCGATCCAACCTTGCATTTGTCCCTTGTGCCTTACCAGATCTATATTTGCTCTGCTTTCCAGGCAGACTCACTTTCTGTTCTGTATTACCTGTTACTGTACCTCCACTCCATATCCCATCCCCCTGCCAAATTAGTTTAACCCCTCCCCCACCCCTGCCAACAGCACTAGCAAATCTCCCAGCAAGGATGCTTGCCCCTGTCCAACTTGTACAGGTCCCACCTTTGCCAGAAACAGACCCAGTGATCCAAGAAACTAAAGCCCTCCCTCCTGCACCATCTCCTCAGCCACACAATCATCTGCTCTATCCTCCTATTCCTATACTCACTAGCATGTGGCATCAGGAGCAATCCAGAGATTACAACCTTAGAGGTCCTGCTTTTTAATCTGCTACCTAGCTCCCTAAATTCTTGTTGCAGGACCTCATCCCTTTTTCTACATATGTCGTTGGTACCAATGTGTACCATGACCTCTGGCTGCTCACCCTCCCCCTTCAGAATGTCCTGCAGCCACTCCGTGACATCCTTGACCCGAGCACCAGCGAGGCAACATACTATCCTGGAGTCATGTTTGAGGCCACAGAAATGCCTACCTGTATCCCTTACGATAGAATCCCCTATCACTATAGCTCTTCCACTACTTTTTCTCCCCTGCTATACAGCAGAGCCATCCTTGGTGCCACGGACCTGGCTGCTGCTTTCCCCTGGGAGGCTTCCCCACCTTCTCCCCCCCCCCCCCCCCCCCCCCCAAAAAAACAGCATCCAAAGCGGTATATCTGTTTGAGAGGGGGATGGCCACAGGGGACACCTGTACTACCTGCCTGCGCCTACTACTGCACCTGGTGGTCACCCATCCCTTTTCTGCCTGTGCTGCCATTACCTGCGGTGTGACCACCTCTCCAAACGTGCTATCCACGACGTCCTCAGCATTGCGGATGCTCCACAGTGAATCCACCCGCAGCTCCAGCTCCTTTTTATTCAACTTACTTGAAAACCAGCTAAATGGAGATAGCTTTGCTAATTAATCTGAAGAATCAAATAAGTATAAGAATTTCTCCATATGGACTGGAAGATGAGGACTGTTGAGAATTCTGTATATAATAAATTAATACCCTTTAAGCTTGGTAATGCTCCTTTAAAAATTGCAGTGTAAATACTAAGACACAGTTGATAATTAGGAATACACATTGGAAGATATCAAAGATCAGTGACAGCTCTCAAGGTACAAGCATGGCAATTAGCCAAATATCACTGGTGCATTAAAAAATCCATAGTACTGCACATCTCCGATCACCAATATAATGCAGATTTGTCTGCAGAACTCCGTATGATATGACTGGTATGGTAGCATAGTAGTTGTTACTGGGCTAGTAATCCAGAGGCCTGGACTAATGATCTGGCACATGAATTCTAAACCACCATAACATTTTGAGAATTTGAATTCAGGTTTTAAAATATCTAGACAATGAAGGCTGGTACCAGTAAAAATAGTCATGAAGCTATCAGACTCTTTTTTTTTTAAAAAAAAGGTTTCATTAATGTCCTTTTGGGAAGGAAACCTGCCATTCTTGCCCAATCTGGCATATGTATAACTCCAGTACCATCCAGCTGTGGTTAATTCTTAACTGCTCTTTGAAGTGCTATAGCAAACCACTCATTTGTACCACCACCTTCTGAGCAATTAGGTTTGGGCGATAAATGCCAGGATGCCTATGTCCAGAGTAGAAGAACTAGGCGGGTAGTGCAGGAGTACCCAGGTCCATCTCCCTATCTAACAGATTTTCTGCTTTGGATACTGTTGGAGGAGATGGCTCCTGCTGCATTCCCCTGAGAAGCTAAGTCTGTGGCACCACGGGTGGCTCGCTGCACAGGAGGGGAGGAAAAGGAGTGGGGGAGCCATAGTGATAGGGGATTCTATCGTAGGGGGTACAGATAGGTGTTTCTGTGGCTGCAAACGTGACTCCAGGATGAAATGTTGCCTCCCTGGTGCTAGGGTCAAGGATGTCACAGAGCGGCCGCAGGACATTCTGAAGGGGGATGGTGAACAGTCAGAGGTCGTGGTACACATTGGTACCAATGATATAGGTAGCAAGAGGGATGAGGTCCTGCAACGAGAATTTAGGGAGCTAGGTAGCAGATTAAAAAGCAGGGCCTCGAAGCTTGTAATCTCTGGATTAATCCCGGTGCCGCGTGCTAGTGAGTATAGGAATAGGAGGATAGAGCAGATGAATGTGAGACTGAGGAGGTGGTGCAGGAGGGAGGCTTTAGTTTCCTGGATCACTGGGTCTGTTTCTGGCAAAGGTGGGACTGTCCAAGTTGGATGGGTTGCACCTGAACTGGAAGAGGACCAACATCCTTGCTGGGAGGTTTGCTAGTGGTGGGGGTGGGGGATGGGGGGGGGGGGGGATTAAACTAATTTGGTAGGGGAATGGGATACAGAGTGGAAGTACAGTAGGGGGTGATGCACAGTCAAATATAGAAGAGAAACTGGTCTGGAAGGCGGAGCAAATATAGACCTGTTGAGGCACAAGTGAATAATGCGAGGCTGGATTGCAACTATTTTCATGCAAGGAGCCTTGCTAGTAAGGCAGATGAATTGAGGGCGTTGATTAACTCATAGGAATATGATATTGCTATCACAGAGACATGGTTGAGGAAGGGGCAGGACTGGCAGCTCAATATTCCAGGGTATAGAATCTTCAAGTGTGACAGGGCAGGGGGTAAAAAAGGAGGTGGCGTTGCATTGTTGATCAAGGAGTCGATTACTGCAGTCAGGTGCGATGATATCTTGGAAGGTTCCTCAAATGAGCCCATATGGGTAGAACCTAAAAACAAAAAGGGGGTAATCACTTGGCTGGGTGTGTACTACAGGCCTCCAAACAGTCAGGGAGGTGTAGAGGAGCACATATGTAGGCAAATCTCAGAGGTATAAAAATAATAGCGTAATAGGGGATTTCAACTTCCCCAATATTAACTGGGATCGTCTTAGTGCAAAAGGCTTAAAGGGGGCGGAATTCTTAAAATGCATACAGGAGAGCTTTTTGAGCCAGAACCTAGAAAGTGCTGCAAGAGAAGGGGCAGTACAGGACCTAATCCTAGGGAACGAAGCCGGACAAGTGGTGTCAGTGGGGGACCATTTCGGGGATAGTGACCATAACTCTGTAGGATTTAAGGTAGTTCTGGAAAAGGACAAAGATGGACCAGAAATAAAGGTACTAAATTGGGGGAAGGCTGATTTCAATATGATAAAACAGGATCTGGCCAAAGTGGGCTGGGAGCAGCTACTTGTAGGAAAGTCTACATCAGACCAGTGGGAGTCATTCAAAGAGGAAATAGTGAGAGTTCAGAGCCAACATGTACCCGTTAAGCTGAAGGGTAGGACCAGCAGGCCCAGGGAACCCTGGATGTCCAGGGATATAGAGGATTGGATAAGGGAAAGAAAGGCTGATGGCAGATTCAGAGTGCTGAAAACAGCGGAGGCTCGAGAGGAGTATAGAAAGTGTAAGGGGGTACTTAAAGTAATTAGGAGAGCAAAGAGGCGATATGAAAAAACATTGGCGGGCAAGATTAAGGAAAATCCCAAGGCATTTTATAAGTATATTAAGGGTAAGAGGATAACCAGGGAAAGAGTAGGGCCCATTAGGGAATATATGGCAATCTTTGTGTGGAGCCGGACGCCATGGGTGAGGTTTTAAATGATTTACTTTTCATCTGTGTCGGTATAGAGATAGGTGGGGTGGGGGTGGGTGGCTGCGGGTGGATTGTGATATACTTGGGCATATTAGCATTAAAAGGGAGGAAGTATTAGCTGTTTTAGCGGCCTTGAAAGTGGATAAATCCCCAGGTCAGATGAGGTGTATCCCAGGCTGTTCTGTGAGGCAAGGGAGGAGATATCAGAGGCTTTGACACAAATTTTCAAATCTTCTCTGGCCACAGGAGAGGTACTCGAGGACTGGAGGACAGCGAATGTGGGTCCCATTATTCAAGAAGGGTAGCAGGGATAAACCTGGTAATTACAGGCCAGTGAGTCTAACATCCGTGGTTGGGCAACTATTGGAAAAAATTCTGAGGGACAGGATTAATCTCCACTTGCAGAGGCAGGGATTAATCAGGGATAATCAGCATGGTTTTGTCTGGGGGAGATAGGGTCCAACAAACTTGATTGAATTTTTCGAGGAGGTGACTAGATGTGTAGATGAGGGTAAAGCAATTGATGCAGCCTACGTGGACTTTAGTAAGGATTTTGATAAGGTCCCGCATGGGAGATTGGTGAAGAAGGTAAAAGCCCATGGGATCCAGGGCAAATTGGATCCAAAATTGGCTTAGTGGCAGGCGGCAGAGGGTAATGGTCGAGGGATGTTTTTGTGAGTGGAAGCCTGTGACCAGTGGTGTACTGCCGGGATCGGTGCTGAGACCCTTGTTTGTAGTGTACATTAATGATTTAGACATGAATATAGGAGGCATGATCAGTAAGTTCGCAGATGACACTAAAATTGGTGGTGTCGTAAATAGTGAGGAGGAAAGCGTTAGATTACAGGATGATAATCCTGGTAAAATGGGCGGAGCAGTGGCAAATGGAATTTAATCCTGAGAAGTGAGAGGTTTGGGGCGACTAACGGCAAGGGAATATACAATAGATGGTAGGACCCTAGGCAGTACAGAGGGTCAGAGGGACCTTGGTGTACTTGTTCATAGATCACTGAAGTCAACAGCACAGGTAGATAAAGTGGTTAGGAAGGCATATGGGATACTTGCCTTTGTTAGCCAAGGCATAGAATATAAGAGCAGGGGGTTTATGATGGAACTGTATAAAATGCTAGTTAGGCCACAGCTGGAGTACTGTGTACAGTTCTGGGCACCACATTGTAGGAAGGATGTGATTGCATTGGCGAGGGTGCAGAGGAGATTCACCAGGATTTTGCCTGGGCTGGAGCATTTCAGCTGTGAAGAGAGACTGGAAAGGCTAAGGTGGTTTTCCTTAGAGCAGAGAAGGCTGAGGGATCTCATTGAGGTATACAAAATTGAGGGGCATTGGTAGGTTAGATAGGAAGAAACTTTTTCTCTTACCAGGGGGCATAGATTTAGAGGAGATTTGAGGGAAAAGTTTTTCTCCCAGATGGTGGTTGGAATCTGGAACGTACTGCTTGAAGGGGTGGTAGAGGCAGGAACCCTCACAACATTTAAGTAGTATTTAGATGAGCACTTGATACTCCATAGCATACAAGGCTACAGGCCAAGTGCTGGAAAATGGGATTAGAATAGTTGGGTACATGATGGGCTGAAGGGCCTGTTTCTGTGCTGTATAACTCTATGACTCTAATTTAAAAACGGGGGTGGGGAAAAACCATAGCACTAACAGTCTGAGCAACACTTTGGGGAAGAATGTCTGAGTAGCTGTTTGCTGTGTTGACAAGCATTATGCATTATGGCAAGTGGGATCAGCAGTAACTCATCTGGGATTACTGCCTGACAATGATCAGTCAGTTGTAGTGATCATTTGGTCCTTTCTATCTATTCCTGTGGCTCAGGTGAATGCAAATAAAATCCCATTGATCTATTTGTAGAAGAGCAAGATGTTCTCATGGCTAACAACCAACACCACCAAATTAACCAGCCACTCCTTTCATTGCTAGTGAGGCTTAGATATTGTGAAAAGTGGCGTGTACGTGAAGCATTTTGCAATGTTTCTAAGACAGGTTGTGCTGTACCAATACAGGCCCTATATACTTGTCAAATTAATCACTGCAGGGTTTCACTGTAACTATCTTGAAGGTCTGTTTTGATAGTTCAGTCACTTCTAAATTGTTAAAATAGGGTAATTTGGGAGCTTTGTGCATGTTTGCCATCACAGGAACTGCAGCAGTTAAGACTGCTTTTTTATATTCTGGATGCTTTTTTAAATCCACAAATAGAAGTATTTTTATTCATTCATGAGATATGGACATCACTGTCAAGACCAGTATTTATTGTCCTTGAGAATGTGTCCTCGGCGAGTTGCTGCTTTGCATACAGCTGAGTGGCTTGCTAGGCCATTTCAGAGCAGTTAAGAGTCAACCAAATGGCTATGGGTCTGGAGTTGCATACAGATCAGACCAGGTAAGGACAGATTTCCTTGCCTAAAAGACATTAGTGACTCATGGGTTTTTAAGACAGTGGTTCATGGTCATTGTTACTAATACTAGCTTTTTATTCCAGATTCATTTAATTAGCTGAATTTAAATTTCCGAGCTGCCATGGTGAGATTTGAACTTGTCTTTGGATTGTTGGTCTGGGCCTCTGGATTACTAGTCCAGTAACAGCCGCTATGCTACCATATCCCTTAATTAAAGGTTATGGTATCTCGATGAGTAAGCAGTGGTTAGAGAGCTCAGAGGTTAGAGAGGGTGGGTCAATGAAACCTGCACAAACAAGCAAATCCTATTGAGACTAGTTCAAATTATACAGGAGCTGAAAGTGATTTTTGACTTTGCAATACATGGAAAACTCTAATGTATATGTTGCACCTTTAACAGTAAATTGATTAAATGGGAAAACAATGTTAGTCTAGTTACATGGCGCTATCACCTACTGGTGAGCAAGTAAATGACAAAACTAAACCCAATTCTGATTTGTTGCCAATAATTCTACTGTTAATTTTAGGGACCTGTTAACTGGAAGACTTGACCTATAGTTGCTCTGTATTGCAGTGGCCTCCTCTGTCTCCTGCAACTTGCTGATTAAATAATCAGTGCCCTCTGCAAGAAGAGTTTATATAGATTTTTATTTTGTCACTGTACAGCTTTCTCTCCTAAATGGTGATATGGTGAATACTTTGTCCTTTTAACAAAAAGGAAATTACTTCAGTGCTCCTTGGCTTAGAAACTTAATAGAACTGTCATTATGCAGCTAGAATACAAACTAGTTGTTTTCGGGAGAATAGATATAGACTGATTGCACATTAGTTCATACGGCATGGGAGTGAAATTAGAGTAAATTGGAAATATCTGAATCTCTGAAGTATGTATATTCTTGGTTTACATTCCCACTGCTGTATGCATTGTGTAATGCAAGATTGCTACCATTGTTTCACATGTTCTAGCTATCTGGGAACTGTTTGTGAACTAATTTTCAAAATTGTCTCTTCTGGAATAAAGTCTTGAGAATCTTTTAGTGTAGCGGTGTGTCAGGTGATCCAAATGGTTTCCTACACCACAGAAGGAAAGCTTAACCAATTTATTAACATCTTCAGAAGTGTCAGATGTTGCTGCTCTACTTAACAAATCTATTGTCTTGTTGATGTCAGGCTCCTTTTCTGACGTCTGGTCTTGGATGAGTCCCAGTTTCCTCTAGTTCACAGGATCAGGAGTAGGCCTTTTGTTCCCTGCAGCCATTCTATTAGATCATGGTTGACCTCATTTATCCATGTTTGTTGCATATCCCTTGATACCTTTCCCTAATCAAAATCCATCAATCTCCATGTTGAAAATTTCAGTTGACCCAACATCCATAACTTTGTTTAGTTTAGTTTAGAGATACAGCACTGAAACAGGCCCTTCGGCCCACTGAGTCTGTGCCGACCATAACCACCCAATTATACTAATCCTACACTAATTCCATATTCCTACCACATCCCCACCTGTCCCTATATTTCCCTACCACCTTCCCATACTAGGGGCAATTTATAATGGCCAATTTACCTATCAACCTGCAAGTCTTTGGCATGTGGGAGGAAACCGGAGCACCCGGAGAAAACCCACGTAGACACAGGGAGAACTTGCAAACTCCACACAGGCAGTACCCAGAATTGAACCCGGGTCGCTGGAGCTGTGAGGCTGCGGTGCTAACCACTGCGCCACTGTGCCGCCCCTTGTGTGGGGAGAGTTCCAAATTTTTGCTACCTTTTTTGCAGAAAAAGTACTTCTGATTTAATTCCTAAATGGCCTAGCTTTAAATTTTTGATTTGTCTCCTTTTTCTGAATATCCCACAAGAGGAAATAGTTTTTCTGTATCCCTCTTTTTTTTCTTTTCTTTTTGGGCCTCCTTATCTCGAGAGACAATGGATACGCGCCTGGAGGTGGTCAGTGGTTTGTGAAGCAGCGCCTGGAGTGGCTATAAAGGCCAATTCTGGAGTGACAGGCTCTTCCACAGGTGCTGCAGAGAAATTTGTTTGTTGGGGCTGTTGCACAGTTGGCTCTCCCCTTGCGCCTCTGTCTTTTTTCCTGCCAACTACTAAGTCTCTTCGACTCGCCACAATTTAGCCCTGTCTTTATGGCTGCCCGCCAGCTCTGGCGAATGCTGGCAACTGACTCCCACGACTTGTGATCAATGTCACACGATTTCATGTCGCGTTTGCAGACGTCTTTATAACGGAGACATGGACGGCCGGTAGGTCTGATACCAGTGGCGAGCTCGCTGTACAATGTGTCTTTGGGGATCCTGCCATCTTCCATGCGGCTCACATGGCCAAGCCATCTCAAGCGCCGCTGACTCAGTAGTGTGCGTAAGCTGGGGATGTTGGCCGCTTCAAGGACTTCTGTGTTGGAGATATAGTCCTGCCACCTGATGCCAAGTATTCTCCGAAGGCAGCGAAGATGGAATGAATTGAGACGTCGCTCTTGGCTGGCATACGTTGTCCAGGCCTCGCTGCCGTAGAGCAAGGTACTGAGGACACAGGCCTGATACACTCGGACTTTTGTGTTCCGTGTCAGTGCGCCATTTTCCCACACTCTCTTGGCCAGTCTGAACATAGCAGTGGAAGCCTTACCCATGCGCTTGTTGATTTCTGCATCTAGAGACAGGTTACTGGTGATAGTTGAGCCTAGGTAGGTGAACTCTTGAACCACTTCCAGAGCGTGGTCGCCAATATTGATGGATGGAGCATTTCTGACATCCTGCCCCATGATGTTCGTTTTCTTGAGGCTGATGGTTAGGCCAAATTCATTGCAGGCAGACGCAAACCTGTCGATGAGACTCTGCAGGCATTCTTCAGTGTGAGATGTTAAAGCAGCATCGTCAGCAAAGAGGAGTTCTCTGATGAGGACTTTCCGTACTTTGGACTTCGCTCTTAGACGGGCAAGGTTGAACAACCTGCCCCCTGATCTTGTGTGGAGGAAAATTCCTTCTTCAGAGGATTTGAACGCATGTGAAAGCAGCAGGGAGAAGAAAATCCCAAAAAGTGTGGGTGCGAGAACACAGCCCTGTTTCACACCACTCAGGATAGGAAAGGGCTCTGATGAGGAGCCACCATGTTGAATTGTGCCTTTCATATTGTCATGGAATGAGGTGATGATACTTAGTAGCTTTGGTGGACATCCGATCTTTTCTAGTAGTCTGAAGAGACCACGTCTGCTGACGAGGTCAAAGGCTTTGGTGAGATCAATGAAAGCAATGTAGAGGGGCATCTGTTGTTCACGGCATTTCTCCTGTATCTGACGAAGGGAGAACAGCATGTCAATAGTCGATCTCTCTGCACGAAAGCCACACTGTGCCTCACACTGTGTATCCACCCTATTGAATTCCTTTATTGGTTTGAAGACCTTGATTAGATCATCCTTCAACCTTCTCAACTCACTGGGGCACACCAAGTGTGTGTAACCTGTCGTCATAATTTACCCAATAGGCCCAGGTAATCATTCTGGTGAACGTTTGCTCCATCTGTTCCAAGGCCAATATCTTTCCTGTGGATCAGTGACCAAAACTGAATGTAATATTCCAGATGGGGTCTCAGCAAGATTCTGTACAACTGAATACCAATTTCTTTCTTTTGTATTCCAACTCCCTTGAGACCAAGACCAACATTCCATTACCTTTTTTGATTGATTTTGTACCCGTCACTAGCCTTTAGTGATTTTGGTACATGGGCATCTAAATCCCTTTGCTCCTGTACCGCCCCGCGTCTCTCACCATTAAATAAAATTCCAATTTGTCCTCCTTGGAACCAAAGTGGATGACTTCACACTTCCCTACATCGAATTCCATCTGTCATAGTGTCCACTCACTTAGTCTGTCTGTGTCCCTTTTGCAGCTTCTACTCAATATGAAGACCTAGGCTGTTGTCCTTGGCCACAATCACAATCTCTGCTTGCTTGCCACAGATTCCTGACACACTCATGACAGTGCCTCAGGCTCAACCAGACACTTTTGCAACCTTGACATTTTGGTCTTAGCTTTGTTTCAGGGCCAACATACATTGCCACAGGAACTGACTACTTCCACCTCCACCACAGCATGCTTCTGCCTTTACTACTTTCTGTTCTCTGCTGAAACCTTCAGACATACATGTCTCAGTCACCTTCAGTTGTGGTTACTCTAATGCCTTCCTTGCTGACCACTTTTCCCCCATAAACTCTAATTTATGCTCAACAGTTGTGCACATTCTATCTCATTCGCCTGTCAGCCCACCCTCCCTAACTTCCATGCTCACATAATAAAGCTAAAATTCTCATCCTGATGTTTAAATCCTTACGTCGCCTTGTTACACACACTACAATCCCGGACAGCTCGGTCGCGGCACCTACCTTTCCCAAAACACTCCATCCCTCTAGCTCTGGCTTTTTGTCCATCTCTTCCCTTCATCCCACTTTTGGCATCATCTAGTTCTTACTCCCTGGAAGTCTCCCCAAATATCTCTGCCTCTTCTTTATCATCATCATCTCCTCCTCTTTAAAAACTTTCCCAATCTATCTACTTGACTAAAGCATTCGTTACTCCTAACCCCTCTCTTCCTGGCTCAGCATCTGTTTTCCTTAAACCTATCTGTGAAGCTGCTTGAACCATTAAAGGTGCTGTATAAGTGTAAGTTGTGATGCAATTATATATTTGATTTAATCCTTTGATTGCATTTGCTCTAGTTTTTTAATATTTTTTATTTGTTGCCCAATCTTTCATGGAAGTCACTGGAATGAATTGCAAGTACAGGAAGAGATGGGCACTGAAAGCATTTAATTAATCACACAATTCTTATTGCTGTATTAGGAAACTACCTGGACTTGTGCTAATCCATATAAAGGCTGATTTACACACAACACCTGTAAATATGACATTCCTTTACTGTATTTCTCTTTCTATTGTGTTCATGGTCTCTAACTACTAATCTGTGGATTTTTTGCAGTCTCTGTTTTGGGAAAGTTATTGTCTGTTTTCACAGCAATGTAGATTGTTAAATGGTAGTGAGAACAGCTGAAATAATCTCAATTTTTGTAATTGACAAGATATTTTACAAGCTTTTTTAAAAATTGAGATTTAGATTCCCAAAATTTAAAAGTGAGAGGTGAAGAGGACACCCTGCACCCATGCACCGCAGATCACCTTACAAAGTGTCTTTTGTCTTGCAAATGTGGCAGTTCCTCATCAAGAACCTCTCCATAACTCTTGCTATGCTATATTTGCTGCATCTTTGACGTACTCGCATATTGGTCTGAGTTTTCTGCACTTCAGCATTAAAGACCATAACATCTGTTCAGCCTCCACCAAAAACTCCCTAATTCCATCCCACTTTCTCAATACCCACCCAAACGTTACTGATGCTGCACAGCCTCCATGTCCTGCTTGACACTAAGCTTAGCTTCAGGCCCCATGTCCAGTCCATCACTAAGGTTGCCAACTTCTATTTCAGAAATGGCACCCATTGTTCTCCCTCTGCTTTTGCTGCTGAAGCACATTTATCTTTGCTGCAGACTATATCACCATCTTCACTGCTCATCAGAGCTCCGTTGTTCGTATCCTGTTCCCTTGAACTCTCGCTCACTTATCACTACAATCCATGCTTCATTTACTTGCCGGTGTACCCAGAAGTGCAGTGTAGTTTCCGTGCCGGCAGATCTACTCTGGATGTGATCTTCTCCAGACGCCAGCTACAAGAAAAGAGCAGGGAACAGAGAATACCCCTTTACCTTACTTTTGAAGATCTCACTAAGGCATTTGACAGTCAGCAGAGCAGGCCTCGACAAGGTTGAGAAAAATTGGCTGTGCACTGAAAGTCCTCCGTCTCATCTGTTCCTTCCATGACAACATGCACTGCACTATACAGTTTGATGACTCCACTTCTGGCAGTTTAGGAGTGTCCTCGCCCCTACTCTGGCATCTTCTCCATGCTCCTGACCTTTGCCTTCCCTGCAAAAACAGAAGGCGTTTACTTGCACTGTAGGTCAGTCAGCAAGCTCTACAATTTATCAAGACTGAAAGCAAAGACAAAAACACATCGCGTCCTGATCAGAGAACTCCTCTACACTGATGATGC
The DNA here is from genome assembly GCF_036365525.1 of Heterodontus francisci. Classification (NCBI taxonomy): domain Eukaryota; kingdom Metazoa; phylum Chordata; class Chondrichthyes; order Heterodontiformes; family Heterodontidae; genus Heterodontus; species Heterodontus francisci. Next base: position 18,394,450 of record NC_090379.1, read on the forward strand.
CGTGCTAGTCACTCACATAAAAACTCAGCTGCAACGCCTCGTGGACTGTCTCCCCGTGCTTGTAACTTGTTCTTGACTAGCAGTGTGAAGGAAATCGTGGTCGTGGGACAAGGTGTTGCATTACTGCCCCTGATCTCTCTCTAAATTAAACCCCACGGGAAGTGGTTAGCAAATTCTGCTATCTTGGGTCCAGTGTGACTATCTGTCCCTTGATGCAGAGCTCAATTCCTGCAGGGAAAGCAGCTACCACCTTTGGCCGACTTGCAAAATGCTCATGGGATGACACCAAGTTGACACTTAGGACCAAGCTGATGGTTTATAAGGCCTGTGTTCGCAGCACTTTGCTGTATAAATGTGAAACATGGGTGGCTTACAGCTGCTAGGAAAAGGAGCTCAATAATTTCCATCTTCACTGTCTACAGCACATTAGGCGTTTATCCTCGCAGGACAAAGGCACAAATGCGGCAGTTGTCTCAAAGGCAGAACTCCCAAGTCATTTGGCACTAATCAAATGAAGGCGGTTTCGGTGGATCGGATGCGTCTGCGGTGTGGAAGATGGTCGCATACCTGAGGACCTTCTGTGTGGTGAGTTAGCTGGGGCCAGATGACCAGTGAGATGCCCAAAGCTCCGCTTCAGGGATGCTTGCAAGTGTGAAAAAGGCTCTGAATGTTGACTCACACTTGGGAGTCACTAGCTGGTGAAAGAGGGAAATGGCACCACATCCTGTGGACTGGTGCGTCCAGTGCCATGATGACCAGTTGCCAAAACAGCTTGGCAACGGGCTCCAATATTGTAAACAACAGCTCACTTGGCAGCTTCATGTGCAGAGCTTGTGGCAGCAGCAGCAGCCTCTCCAGGATTGGCTTTCACAGCCATCAACAAAAGTGCACCAAGAGAAGACACCCATCTAAATGGATTCTTTGCTGCATGTCCATCATTTTTCGTAGATGGAAGGATGCCAACCCATGCTGACCTACAGTGTATTAGTTTCAAAATGCTCACAAGCAAATTGCTCGCATCCTTGCTCCCTCCTATCCATGCAGTCCTTTCATATGTCCCTCCTCACACACTGATTTTCTAATCCTGGTCTCTTAGCCATACACAAGAATCCACCCACTAATTATAGCAGTGCTTCCCCCCCCCCCTCCTCCCTAATGCATCTTTCTTCCCCTATCAAAGCATCCTTTTAGAACTATGTAAATTTTATTTCAAGGGCACTCTTGTGTATAATACTAACATTGTGTTAAATTTGTACAGCAGTATACAGTGTTTGTGAACTCACTTGCAGTTTTAGAGCAAAAGGAGGAAGGAGGTGTTTTCCCTCCCAGGCAGATGTGTTAACTTGAACCATTGTTGCTGAACCAGTTCTGTGCAACCTGCGAGTTTTGTATTGATTGTCTTGAGGCAAATTTAGGTTGGGATCCCAAAAGATTGGTGTCTCTTCTATTCAAAGCTTGTTTAAGTGTCAATGAAGATGTGGATGGAGTGTGGTATAGTAGCTTGGGAGGGTGGCAGAGTGAAATATTGTCCTCAAGTAATGTCCGCTGTGACTCATTTGGGAACATGTTTGCCTCTGAGTCAGAAGGTCAGGAGTTAAATCCCACTCCAGAGATTTGAGCACATAATGTAGGCTGACACTTCAGTGTAATGCTGAGGGAGTGCTGCATTGTCAAGTTCTGCCATTTGTTTGAGACAAAAACCAAGGCCTCATTCTCCTTTTTCAGTTCAAGATTTTATCCAAAGAGCAGAGGGTCTGTGTAATGAGTTCTGGTGTGCTGGCTGATATTTATCCCTCAATTAGCATTTTTAAAAAAAATTATCTGGTCATGTATCTCACTGCTGCTGTGTGCAAATTAGCTGTTGCATTTCCCTACATTACTGCATTGCCCACACTTCACACAAAAATAATTCATTGTCTGTGACGTGCTTCGCACTGTCGTGATGTGAAAAGTGCTATATAAATGCAAGTCCTTTCCTAACTGCAAGAGCTCCCCTTTGGCCTTCATTAGGCAGATGCTTCTGTTGCAGCATCAGAGCTTCTATTCAGAGTACAGAGAGCTGGTTTGAACTTGCATTGGGAGTGTTTTTCTCACATAAGGGCATTAAACCTTAAACATGCAGAATTGGGGTTGTGATACTTCAAGTTTCACTGGCATATGACCGTTAACCTTTTCTTTGGGAGAAATTGAATTTATTGCAGCTTCAGGATATTCCAAAGTATCTCGCATCAAATAGATTACTTTTGAAGTACAGTCACTGTTCTATAACAAAATACAGCAAATGTAACCAAATGCATAACAAGATCCCATGAACAGCCAACTCCCACTTTGGAATCTATTACACCCAACTGGAAAGATCAACAGGGCCTTGGTTTAATATCTTATCGCAAAGACTGCACCATATAGCACTGAAGTGTCGTTCAGCCTAGATTGTGTTCAGATGTGGATGGGGTGTGAAACTACAGCACTGTCGCTGTGATCCGAGCCAAATTAACGCTTTTCTCTGTCTTGGTAAAGAAATTGTTTGCACTGAAACAAAATTCCTTTTATTTATTATATTTTACTTAAACTTTGCCTATGTCCATTTTTCAAATGCATAGAATCAATCCTGAATTCTAGCCAAGTTCCAGAAATAAAACTGACATTATTCTATGTATTTGATCAGGGGTTAGAAATTAGATATTCCACAGATATTCCATATTGTACTATGGTTCTAATCTGCATCTGAAATTTATAGACCACAATGAATGAGTCAATTTGCTGTCCTCATCGTTCCTGGCCATTTGATGCCATTTGACTGTAGCCCAAGAATATTGTACTGGTTGCCTCACTGCTAGCCACATTTAATATAAGCTATTTTTCCCCTACACAAAGAAATGGCAAACCATAATTCCCTTCATAAGCATCTTCTCTGGATATATCTATTTGGGCACCTTTTTCCCTATTTCTCTACAGCACTGGCATCATTATAATGGAGCTTTTGGTAACTTTGCAGCTTAATCCTGAAATATAGCCCTGTTATCAGAACTTCTTGGATATTTCCTTACTGTCCCAACTCAGTAATACCATAAAGAAGTCTTAAGTTTCTGGCTGTCACTTCTGAAACAATGCATTGAGTTTAAAGAATGATCTGATTTGCTTGTGAAAGAAAAAAATATTGCATTTATACACAGCCTTTTCTGTTTTCTGGGCATCATACCATGATCTTGCAACTCGGAGGCAAATGCTACCTACTGACAAATAATGTTGGTTGCAGTTGGATTTATTTTCATTTATATAAAATAAGTCTTGTGTCATAGCACTACATCCTCTATGTTGTTGATCTTGCAAATATTTGTCACCATGACCTAAACAGAATCAAAGCACTCGGATCCCAAAAATACTAATACTGGCTAATTTGAAGCTTCTCTACAGAGTGTCTTCAGTTTATGCATAATTTTAGTTCTGGTGCTACTTTGTAATTTTGAAAAGATTTGAAGTAGTTGGCAGCTACTATATAGTTAAAGGATGAAAGGTACATTTTGTTCAAAGTCAGATGTCTTGTCCAGAAAAATCTGCTGTGATGTTTGTTTTTAAAAGCTGGCCTTTTGTACCCGAGAGGAAACCTGTCACGCCTGTTTTCCTTGCTGTCAGCCTGTTTGGTGACTGCACTGACTGGCTAGAGCCTCCTGCCTTCCTGAGCAGCTCCATGGGTTGCAGGGGAGACTGTGACTATAGACTGGCTTAATTTGCAATGTGTCCAGGCAGAACTAAATTCTGCTTATGGGGAAATGTTGAAATAAATTAAACTAAGGTGCCATCAGACTAATTCCTGGCTCCATGTCAGCTCAGTGTAGCATTCTTGCCTCTAACTCAAAGTTGTGAGTTTGTGGCCCACTCCGGGGACTTGAACTCGTACGTAACCCGGGCTAATGCAGAACTGCAGGAGTACTACACTGTTGGAGGTTCACTTGTTTGGATCAGGCATTAGACCTGGGCCCCGTCTGCTTGCTCTCTTGGATGCAAAAGATCCCATTGCACTCTCTGAAGGAGAGCAGGGGAGTTCTTCCCGATGTCCTGCCCAATATTTATTCCTCAAACAACACTTTTCTTAATGACCACAAAATTTTTTTTTTTATCACATTGCTGTTTTTGGGACTTTGCTATGTGCAAATTGTATGCTGCAATTCTACATTACAGCAATGACTATATTTCAGAAGTAGTTTATTGATTATAAAGTGCTTTTGGGATGTCTGGAGGTCACTATGAATGCAAATCTTATTTTTAAATTCCAAAATAAGAGCTTGGGAATAGTTTCTTGATCTTGTTTTATTTCTTGTAAAATTATTAAAAGGCTTCTGATTTGTAAGGAATTTTACAGGCTATTTTGATCCAGCAAATCTGTTTCTTCCAACAGATCCAAGTACCATGTCCTTCCTTGAAGGGATTGGATCTATTTTGTTAATAGCTAGCAGGAGGCAAGTAATCTCTTCCAAGAATAGAAACTCTGCAATTTTTCTTCAACTCCTTGAAGCGAATAAGGGATGTAAACATCTGGCCATTGTTGAACCTATTCCATTTGCGTTTATAGAATCATAGAATGCTTACAGCATAGCAGGAGGCCATTTGGCCCTTTGTGCCAGCTGTCTGAGATCAACTCACCTGGTCCCACTCCCCTCCCTTTTTCTCGTAGCCCTGCAGTCAAATTATCTTTGAAGGCCTTTGTTGAATCTGCCTCCACCATCCCGTCAGGCAAAGCGTTCCAGATCTTAATCACTAGCTATTAAAAAAAAAACACTCCGCTGTTCTTTTGCCATTAACTTAAATTGGCGTCCTCTGATTTTCGACCCTTCTGCAGTGGGAACAGTTTCTCCATATCTACTCTGTCCAGACCCCTCATGATTGTGAACACCTCTTCAAATCTCCTCTTAATCTTCTCTTTTTGAAGAGAACAACCCCAGCCTCTCCAATCTATCCACTAACTGAAGTCATCCCATCCCTGGGACTATTCTCATGAATCTCTTCTGCACCCTCTCTAATGCCTGAACATCCTTCCTTAAAGTGTGGTACCCAAAATTGGACCCAATACTCCAGATGAGGCTGTAACCAAAATAACATAACCTACAGAATAACAAGTTTAACTTTGTCTTGCAAAATCTCTTTATCTTCAATTTTGTAAATAAAAATTGCATCTGCATTCACTTTTTTTCTTCAACTTGTTATGTCCATATTTTAAGGGAAAATGTGCTCTAATCAGATCTCCCATCAGTGTATGCTCTACAGTGCCAGTACTGCCAGGAGGATGTAATTACAAGTTTACCTGGGCCATTGTTACAAATGTGAAGATGGGAATTTTTAATACATATATAAAACAAGGACAGTATATATGACTTTAAACTGGGGACAGGATTTGTCTCAATGACCTGGTCCAATTACGAACATAGGAATTAGGAGCAGAAATAAACCATTCAGCCCCTCGAGCCTGCTTCAATAAGATCATGGCTGATCTGTTTGGGATTCGAATTCCACACTCCCATCAACCCCCGATAATCTTTGATTACCTTATCTAACAAGAATCTCTCTACCTCCACCTTAAAAATATTCAATGACTCCACCTCCACCACCTTCTGTGTTCCAAAGTCACACAACCCTCAGAAAAATATTCTCATCCCTGTCCTAAAAGGGCGACCCCTAATTTTACGACAGTGCCTCCTAGTTCTGGACTTGCCCACAAGAGGAAACATCCTTTCCACATCCCTCTTGTCAAGACCATTCAAGATCTTTCATACTTCAATCAAGTCTCCTCTCACTCTTTTCTAAACGCCAGTGAAAACAAGCTCAGTCTGTCCAACCTTAAATAAAGAGACCAAAACTGTACACAGTATTTGAAATGTGGTCTCACCAATACCCTGTATAATTATCCCCACCCTGTAGTGTTACTTGTGAAAATCCATTTGAACTTGACTCTGTGTAATGACACAGGAGATTGGCTAGTTTCCTTTCCCCATTGAAATCAATTAATGAAAACTATTCAGTTATAGCTTGTACATTTATGTGTACAGTGTGAAGGTTTTAATCTTTTGTGGGGTCTTCCTGCACTCTGCACTTCCCATAGCTGAAAGAATGCCCTAGGCAATATCTTCTAATCTGTCTTTTGTGACCTCTGCTCGCTGCATTTTCTGTGATGCTGCCTTTCAGAGATAACACTGCCTCACAATGGTACTTGTTCAATACATACTGTATTGTTCCACCTTGAGACAACAGGGAAAATGCAAACAGTTTGTTAAATCTGTTTATTTTCCATCCCAGTTGCATGTGCTTGAATCTGCTGTTGTGAAAGTTGTCCTGATTAAAAAGTTTCAAACAGGAATGTGCTTACAAGTTAATCATTGCACAATATCAGTGAGAAGGAGTTGATTATTCTACAGGTAACCTCTGGTAATGTCCTTGCTTATGATGGCCAAAGAATTTTTTTTTTCCGAACGCAACCCATCAATAAGAATAGTGCAAACATGACGGTGTTTATTTTCATTGTTAACAGTCACCAGGCTTCTGAGGAACAAGTTTGGATGCCTTATCTAATGTATGAATGTTGCCAAGCATGCATTTAGCCACATGTTTTTTTTTAAACCCGACAAAATCCGTTTGCATGCTTCCCTCGTTTCATGCCACCCTCTTCCACAAAGCCAGGCAAACTCAATGAGAATGTGGAACTCAATCCCACGTGGAGAGTAGAGGTGAATAGCACAGATGCATTTAAGCGGAAGCTAGAAATGTACATGAGGGAGAAAGGAATAGAAGGAAATGTTGAAGTAGTAAGGTGGGAGGAGGCTTATGTGGAGCATCTTCTTTGGCCTCCTTATCTCGAGAGACAATGGGTAAGCGCCTGGAGGTGGTCAGTGGTGTGTGGAGCAGTGCCTGGAGTGGCTACAAAGGCCAATTCTAGAGTGACAGGCTCTTACACAGGTGCTGCAGAAAAATTTGTTTGTCGGGGCTGTTACACAGTTGGCTCTCCCCTTGCGCCTCTGTCTTTTTTCCTGCCAACTACTAAGTCTCTTCGACTCGCCACACTTTAGCCCCGCCTTTATGGCTGCCCGCCAGCTCTGGCGAACGCTGGCAACTGACTCCCACGACTTGTGATCAATGTCACAGGACTTCATGTCGCGTTTGCAGACGTCTTTAAAGCGGAGACATGGACGGCCGGTGGGTCTGATACCAGTGGCGAGCTCGCTGTACAATGTGTCTTTGGGGATCCTGCCATCTTCCATGCGGCTCACATGGCCAAGCCATCTCAAGCGCCGCTGACTCAGTAGTGTGTATAAGCTGGGGATGTTGGCCGCCTCGAGGACTTCTGTGTTGGAGATACGGTCCTGCCACCTGATGCCAAGTATTCTCTGGAGGCAGCGAAGATGGAATGAATTGAGATGTCGCTCTTGGCTGGCATACGTTGTCCAGGCCTCGCTGCCATAGAGCAAGGTATTGAGGACACGGGCTTAATACACTCTGACTTTTGTGTTCCATGTCAGTGCGCCATTTTCGCACACTCTCTTGGCCAGTCTGGACATAGCAGTGGAAGCCTTTCCCATGCGCTTGTTGATTTCTGCATCTAGAGACAGGTTACTGGTGATATTTGAGCCTAGGTAGGTGAACTCTTGAACCACTTCCAGAGCGTGGTCGCCAATATTGATGGATGGAGCATTTCTGACGTCCTGTCCCATGATGTTCGTTTTCTTGAGGCTGATGGTTAGGCCAAATTCATTACAGGCAGCCGCAAACTTGTCGATGAGACTCTGCAGGCACTCTTCAGTGTGAGATGTTAAAGCAGCATCGTCAGCAAAGAGGAGTTCCCTGATGAGGACTTTCCGTACTTTGGACTTCGCTCTTAGATGAGCAAGGTTGAACAACCTGCCCCCTGATCTTGTGTGGAGGAAAATTCCTTCTTCAGAGGACTTGAACGCATGTGAAAGCAGCAGGGAGAAGAAAATCCCAATAAGTGTGGGTGCGAGAACACAGCCCTGTTTCACGCCACTCAGGATAGGGAAGGGGTCTGATGAGCCACCATGTTGAATTGTGCCTTTCATATCGTCATGGAATGAGGTGCTGATACTTAGTAGCTTTGGTGGACATCCAATCTTTTCTAGTAGTCTGAAGAGCCCACGTCTGCTGACGAGGTCAAAGGCTTTGGTGAGATCAATGAAAGCAACGTAGAGGGGCATCTGTTCGCGGCATTTCTCCTGTATCTGACGAAGGGAGAACAGCATGTCAACGGTCGATCTCTCTGCATGAAAGCCACACTGTGTCTCAGGGTAGATGCGCTTGGCCAGCTTCTGGAGCCTGTTTAGAGCGACTCGTTCAAAGACTTTCCCCACTATGCTGAGCAGGGAGCATAAACACCAGCATAGACCTGATAGGCTGAATGGCTTGTTTCTGTCCTGTGTAATTATACATGTTAAAAATCTTTTCAAACTACTACATCGGTATACTGGATGTGCTTCTGCACCCTTTTGAATAACCTAACTACAGATAAAATAATCTGCTTCAGTGGCTCGCAACAAAGGTGGTACAACAACTATGGAAACCGATAGTTGCAAATCTGCATTTTCTGGTGCTCTGAGGGTGGCATTGCAGTGTATATTGTGGGAATATGAATTTACCAATCTGTGGGATGAAAGCATGAAATTCAACCAATTCATGAGTTCTGCAAGCACTACAATAATGGAGTGCTTACTGTTTCAAGTATTTGGAACTGATGCACAGAAGCGTGATTGGGTGTGATTATTGCTCATGTGTCTTCATTAGTGTAGTACTATAGTTAGAATTGAAAGTGCAGGTGGTTGTGATGTATGTGCTGAAATATAAACAAGTTAGTTGGAATCTCCTGAGGAGATGCGATCCACTCATTTCTCCAAACAGAAGGCTGGCTAGTTACAATATTTGCCTTTTCCATTGTATCTTTGAACCATCTGTTGCTATGCACTTGGATCGGTGCTGTGATTTCTGAGGTACATCTTGAAACTTAATTGTATGTTCTAATGAATACAAGCAGTTCTTCCGGTAAGTGTATGTCCATATACCAGTTCTTTGTGATTCTTAAAAAAAAAAAAAAATATGGAATAGATGGGACGTTCACGCAATAATGAATGCAAAGACATCTTGTTATTTGGCTTGATGCAATTGATTTACTCAGTTTCTGTAACAGTAAGCCTCCTTGTTGCGTTGAATATCCATTCAGTCTTGTGTTTTGTATAATCAAAGTAGAAATAAACTGATGTCTTACAATTAGAGCCTTTTTAAAAATGCACTACACATAGGCTGGACGTGGGTTTGTTTCTGAAATTTCCCATGCATTGAGTTTTTAACTTCTAGCTGTGCCTCTATCAAATGCCAAACGCTTCTCAGCGTAAAGGGGAATTGGATGGAAGAGTCATGGACTTGCATTGGCAGAGGACATAAGGGAGAAAGCTAAACCTGTTCAAGTTGTTTACACTGAAATTCAAACGTCAGTGTTTTGAGTGGGTCTGCTGATGCTGTACTCGGCACTGATCTGTGCATTTCTAATGCTTGTAATGGCTATGAGCCATGCATTCCGTATTTGCTTTGTTGCCGGAATGTCCTCCGAATTACTAGCATTCTGGACCCACCCATTGCATTCTTTCTTGTGCTGAAGCAGAGATCTGGTAAATACCACAACTAATTGGAATGGAAGGGGAAATGAGTAATTACAAATGTCATCTCGATTGTTTGCTTGACAAAAGCAAAAACTCAAACGTACATGTGATTTGTGGGTGGGTGGGAATAAAATCTTGCCGTTTTATCAACAGAATCTTAGATTTGCCAGACCTTCTGACAATTAAGTTTAAAAACTAACCCAGTCGTGTTCAAGATGAAGCTAAATTTGGCTATGAAGCTTCTGTATCTCGGTACATCCATTTTGTGTTGACATATACAGTAATATCCATGTGCATGTCAGTTGAGTGGGTGCAGGATGTTTTATCAAAACCCATGTGTATAATAAATATATATTAAATTCAATTGTCAAACATGGGAGGGGAAATTTGAATTTATTAACAACCATGTCCTTTCCTACGTACCCATTTAGGCTAATAGCGTACTGGTAATGGGTCATGTAGTGACTTAAGCAGTATATTTAAAGGAGTGCATCAGAATAAATTTAATGTGAGAATCTAATTTGTAAAAAATGGTTTTCTTGGAGCCATGGTCAATGCAACTCTTTCACCATACTGCTAGCACAGGTGCAATGAGTTGGAACAGCCTCCTTCTGTCTCATTCTCTGTGCTGTATTGAAAGAACATACTGCAATCTTTAATAAGTACTTGATACCACAATAGAATATAACTTGACCAGATCGCTAATATACAAGTATTGAGTTAAGGAAATAAGTTTGTGTTATGATACTGGATATAGGTACAATAGCACTAATTTTGAGAGATTCACAAGTGCTCTTAAATTTTATTTGAAAATGTGCATTCTTAAAAAATGAGCACTGCTCTGTAATTAGTCAGATTCACACTCTTGTTTAGGACTGTTGTTCCTTGCCAGGTGCTTGACAAAGTAATGCCCCATTAAAAGACCATCATTGTTAGCTGTGTGATTAATAATTATAGCTAGCAGAGACCTGCAAAGCATTTGTGGTCAAATTAGTATCTTGCAAAAGTACTTCTTTAAATACAGTATTTTTAGTTATTTCCAAGTGTGTTGGCGATCATCAAACAGAATCAGTGTTGGAGGATCGGACATTCTGGCAGAAGAGGGAAATGGCGACACATCCTGTGGACTGCTGTGCACTACCACGAGACCAGTTGCTACAGCACCAACGTCAAAAACAAGAACTCTCAGCGTCATTTGGCAGCTTCACGTGCAGCACTTGTGGCAGAACCTGCCTCTCAAGGATTGGCCTTCACAGCCATTAGCAAAAGGTGTGCACCAAGAGAAGGCACCCCACTTAAATAAATTGTTTGCTGTGTCTCCATCATCTTTCGTAGATGGAAGGATGCCAGCCAGTTGTTTCACCAATGACTTGCACAGGATCAAAACTCTTCACTCTGGAAAAAGCTACATAAAGCTGTCCGTATGTAAAAATAGGTCTAGGAATATAAATGTTTACAAGAATCTGGCCTTGTGGATTGTTCATAGTCATAGAATATGAAAGTCTAATTTGGAACTCGTTTCTGCTGAGTTGAAAAGGTAAGCTTACGTCAGATGGGCTCAATATTATTCATGGTCTAAACTGATTGCCCTTGAAATCTGTCTGTTGTAATTTCAGCATCTATCACCGGGGAGAAAAACCCAGCTTCCCAACTACCAATCTTGTTCCTTGACAAAGTCCTTGTTTAGGATTCAAGTTTCTTAGCAGAAGTTAAAGGGAGCCCAACAACAATGTTACTGTGGCTGGAGAGATTGTGTCTGTGAAGAATGGGGTGGGATTCTTCCTTGAAGTTAAGTTTGTGCGGTGGCATGTCCATTGGAATTGGACTTTGTAGAAACTCTAGAGGGTATAGACTGTTAGCATCTATAGAAACAACACTGGTGTATTTTTTTTAAATTCACTTGATTAGCTTTTCTAAAACTTTCTTTCAATTCTAGTGAATCTTCATTTTTATCACAAGGAATAGCTTTTGAATAATTTGTATCAAATAATTGTTCCAACCATTTTGCCACTCTTAACCAATTCTATCATCTCATCCATCGCTTCCATGCCATGCTTCCCATGCCATTCTTGTCACCCCATCTCTCATGGAAACAACCTCCAACCAGGGTACCTTTATTGGGTTCTCTTTAACTTCCGCTTTTTTTTTTCTCAACCAACTCCCCCATGCCGTCACCATTAGTCTTTGGCAGCCACGTGTATCACGTGCTCCAGTCCCTTCGTGCACCCCACATGTGCCAGGCACTGCCCACCAAATAAACACACGAGCAGATGTGTCCCTTAAGCAGTCTGGATAGACAAAAACTGAGTATTATTACAGGTAATTTTGCTGTGAATGTTGGAGTAATTGCTTTAAACTTAGGTTGTGGTAGGTAAAGCCAAAAGTAAACAGGAGCAATGGGCATTCACAAGAAAAATTGCTGTGTGCTTTTATTTTTAAATCTCAGCATGTCCTGTTCCTCCAACTCCTCCTTGCACCCATGCATTCAAACTCATCCCAGGTGCCTATTGGCTCAGCATGATTTTCCAGTGAGTATAACAGATTGGGAAGATTCCAGTTTTGCTTCTCAGTTGATCATGAGTTTGCTAATTTCAGCTGGGGTGGGGATAAAGGGTTCAGCATTCACAGGCTGAAAAGTAAAATTAGCCAAGGTTCCTGTTTCTTGCAGCAATGCAAGTGAGTCATACTCAAGGCTCATGCTTGAATGCGTACAAAAGCAAGCTATTGGAGGGTGGCCAGTGCTTGTGCAAGCTCAGGGAGTACTGAACAGCTGCAGAAGAGGGAGGGAATTTTCTTTTGGGATGGGTAGAAGTTAACTATACATTGAGTGCAATTTATGTTTGAACAAAATTTAAACAGAAATTTGGGGACTAGTTCAGTATCATCAGCCTAGTTAGAGAATATGATTGCCTCTGTGCAGTGAACTTGTTTGTGTTCCTATCTGTTGCAAAACATTCTCTTAGATGCAGCTGTGTATGTCTTGGATGGTTTAAGAACAGTCAGTTAACTGACCTGTTTATCACCAGTGGATGGGACAATGGGTTGACTACAATGTATAACTGATCGGAAAAAAATACTTGCCTCTGCCAAGCAATTCATAACTAGAGCACTGCTGATAAATCTGTGTATTTCTAATATTCTCAAAAGACTGCAGCATAGTTTTTGCCTGTCAGATTTCACTCAAGTGGTAAAAAATGTGGCTTTTATGAATGGAGCCATACATTACACAAGTAGATCTATATATTGTTCCTCTAAACAGAACATCTGCTTTAAAAGGGAAGTTGTATTTTTTTCAGGATCTTTGTTTATTGTTGAACGTAACCTCAAAATATACAGTGACAGCAGCTGAAAGAAAGCTGGAACAGGATCCGTCCGAGGTTCTGATGGAGCAATTTTATCAGAAACCTGAGATTTGATTACAGACTCATAACTTTACTAGATGTTGAGAATATGCGCCAAGTAGCCTGTGAATATTGCTAAAGATTGAGGGGAGGAAATTCTGGGAGATTACTTCTATACCTCCATGTATTTCTATCTCAGTGTTGTTGTGTAATACTTGTTTTGAAATGCTGTCAAGTTAATTCTCTCATGGGAGACCTGCTATTTTGCATTTTGGATCATTATGGGAGGGAGAGCATCTGTGTCTGCAGCAGCTCCACTCATCTTTTGTGGAGGACTTGCCTCTCTTTATGCTGGCCGGAGTCCAGCCCTGGAAAACTCTGTCTACAAACATACAAAATTGACAGACAGGAAAAGACCTGCTGATCCATATAGCCTGCCCCACACCATGATGGCTGAAGCATCATGACTAGACATGTCTACCCCCATCACACACACCCTTCAGCCCCCCCCCCCCCACTCCCCCCTCCCCTGCAGCTATGTAATCTGCTGAAGCAAAAAGAACAGAGAAAAAATGGGCCAGTGAGGGAAAAAATATTGTAGAAAATCCCCCTCCAACCCCCTCAGGCAATCTAACTCATAAGCTGAGTATGCAGCAGTATCTGGTCTATATTCATGGAAGCACTTGGATGGCATATATATGACACATTCCTCGCTTCTTCACATTGACATAAGAAAGCTAGTTAACAGAGCACAAGTCACCCATCTATGGTAGAATGTTTCAATGTTTGCTGCAGCAAGATATTTAAATTTTTCTTAAATTTGGTGACCTGCAGTTATGCTGACAAATGTTGGCAATTGAGAATTAAGTTTAATTTTAACCCTACTCTAATCCTGTTTCCCAAGTTGTGATTGCATTTACCTGGTGTTACTCTGAGCTGGGTAATCCTACTTATTGCTGGCTGATAGAAAGCATTGCTGTACAAAGAGCAAAACTTTGTCGTCTTCTCCCTACTGCTGCACCCTGTGTTTATGTATATTTTCCATAACAAGTGGCATGACAACATGGTACAGTTAGCGATGACTAACAAGGAAATAAATATCATAAGATCAACTGTGGTTGTACAGAATACCAATAGGTTGCCGCATTTCTGCATGTGCTCCAGTAAGTTTAATGCCTTGCATATGAGAGATTGCCTGGAATTCAATGACATTGCGTTTTCCCACGGGCAAAGAAATGGGGTGTACTATTTTGCTGAGAATATTATGGAAACTGCTTTTTAAATTCAGAATGTTCTTTTATTTTGCATTATAAATGTTACAATCCGATTTAAACATGACAATTAAGTGGTGATAGGGATGGAGCAAATGTTCCCCAAATCCACTGGTGCAAGCCTTCAGAAATTAAGGGTCGATTTTTTTCTGAAACTTGCCAAAAGGGACTATGAAATTCCATTACTGAGTAGCTGTAGACTTTGTAGAGCCTTAACCTGCAGAAGAAAATTCTCATCCTTTTGTTTTCAGATCCCTCCATGGCCTCACCCCTCCCTATCTCTAATCTCCGCCAGCCCCACAGCCCTCCAAGATATCTGTGCTCCTTTAATTCTGGCCACTTGTACATCCTGATTTTAATCGTTTCACCATTGGAGGTCGCGCCTTCAGTTGTCTAGGCCCCAAGCTTTGGAGTACCTTCCCTACAACTCAATCTTTCCATCTCTTTCCTCCTTAAAGATACAAAACTAGGTGGGAATGTGTGTTGAGGAAGAAGCAAAGCGGCTTCAAGGGGATTTGGACAGACTTAGTGAGTGGGGCAAGAATGTGGCTGATGGAATATAATGTGTAAAAATGTGAGGTTATCCACTTTGATGGGAGGAATAGATGTGCAGAGTATTTCTTACGAGATTAGAAAGTGTAGATGTACAAAGGGTCCTGGGTTGTCCTTATTAAGTTACCAAAAGCTAACGTACAGGTGCACCAAGCAATTAAGAAGGCTAATGGTATGTTGGCCTTTATCGCAAGAGGATTTGACTACAGGAGTAGTGAAGTGTTGCATCAATTGTGTAGAACCTTGGTTAGACTGCACCTGGAGTACTGTGTGCAGTTTTGGTCCCCTTGCCTTAGGAAAAATATTATTGCCATAGAGGGAGTGCAACGAAGGTTCACCAGACTTGTTCCTGGGATGGTGGGACTGGCCTATGAAGAGATTGGGGAAACTGGGCCTGTATTCTCCAGAGTTTTGAAGAATGAGAGATGATCTCATTGAAACCTACAAAATACTGAAAGGGATAGACAAGGTAGATGCAGGTAAGATGTTTCCCCTGGTTGGGGAATCTAGAACTAGGGTGCACAATTTGAAAATAAGGGGGAAACCACTTGGGACAGAGATGAGGAGAAATTTCTTTACTCAGAGGGTTGTAAATCTTTGGAATTCTCTACCCCAGAGGACTGTGGAAGCTCAGTCATTGAGTATGTTTAAAGCAGAGTTTGACAGATTTCTAAATGCCAATGACATAACGTGATATGGGAATAGTGTGGCGAAAAGACATTGAAGTGGATGATCAGCCATGATTGTATTGAATGGTGGAGCAGGTTCGATGGGCTGAATGGACTAATCCTTCTATGTTCCAAACCTACCTATTTGACCAAGCTTTTGATCATCTGACATATCTCCATTTGTGGCATGATGTCATACGTTGTTTCATAATGCTTCTGAAAAGCACCTTGGGATGTTTTATTACATTAAAGGTGGTATATAAATATAAGTTGTTAACAGCTACAAGTATAGGTAAGCTTTCTTGAAGTATCTCCCTAGTCAATCAGCTTGTTCAACCCTGTTTTCCTTCTCTATACTGCATGTAGGTCAACAGTATTGAAGATAAAGAATGTCTTGCATTCATATAGTGGCTTTCAAGACTAAAGGTACCCCAAAGCACTTCACAACTGATGAAGTACTCTTGAAATGTGATCACTATTGTAGGAAATGTGGCAGCCAATTTCTGCACAACGAAGTCCTAGAAACAGCAATGTATTAATGACCCAATAATATGTTAGTGCTATTAATTGAGGTACAAATATTGGCCAGGTCACTGGAAAGATCTCCCCTGCTCCGCTTCAAGATAGTACCATGGGATCTTTTATGTCCACCTGAAAGGGCAGACAGGGCCTTGGGTCAACACCTTATCTAAAAGCCAGCACCTCCAACAATGCAGCACTCCCTCAGCACTACATTTGTGTCAGTCTAAATCATGTGCTCAAGTCTCTGGAGTGGGACTTGAACCCACAACCATCTGACGGAGTCAAGAGTGGTACCCACTGAGCCACGACTTGGGTGAATCTAGCTAGCATGTTTAAACGCCTTGTCCACCCACTTGCGACACCTCAACACTGCAATCTCATCAGACTATTCAGTGATTTCAGAGCTATGGATGGAACACCCTGACTATCAATGCCCAAAAGAACCTGGCAAGTAATGAGGAAAGGCCATTTCAGCCATTCAAAACCAGAAGCACACCAAATCAGTTCCACAATTTCCATTATCATAGAAATTAGTCTTGGTAAAAATAAATTTTGCTGACTTTTTATTCTTTGGGATTTGGGCTTTGCTGTCAAAGCAAGCATTTTATTGCCCATCTCTAATTGCCCTTGTGGTGGTAGTGAGCCACCTTCTTGAACTGCTGCAGTCTGTGCTGTAGGTAGGGAATTCCTGGATTTTGACCCAGCAATGGTGAAGAAACAGCGATTATAGTTACAAGTCAGGATGGTGTGTGACTTGGAGGATAACTTGCAGGTGGTGGTGGTGTTCCCATTTGCCTTCTGCTCTTGTTCTTCTAGGTGGCAAAGGAGACAGGTTTGGAAGTGTTGTCAAAGAAGCCTTGGCAAGTTGCTGCAGTATATTTTGTAGTTGATAAAGCGCACTCTATAACTGATCTCATCTGGGCACCTCAGTTATATCGTATTCATCTGCAGATTATTAACTATTCAATTTTGGACAGGAGTTGCATTTCTGGAAGTATTCCATGATTCTCCTAGGTTCGATTAAGTTGGTTTAGTCAAGTTGTGGTGTTTGGAGACATTCTTAAAAACTCATGTTGGTAGCCATGTTTCGTGTCTAATTTTAACAGCAAAGGCTAGTGACTGGAGAATAGTTTGATAGTACAACTGGAAGAGCTTGACAATGTACTATCCTTTCTGCTCCAGTTTACTAAACTGGTAGATAGATATGCAAATATGTACATGGGTTAAAACCGTGATTGTGCCCTAAGGTGTTGTCCCGAATCTTTAGCAAATTTTGAGGGTGAGAAATGGAGCGACACTAAATGAAGCCATCCCATAATTTACCCAGTGTGGACTCTGGTTACAAACTCACTTCAATGTGAAACGTGCAGAAATGAGGGGCATCCGGTTATCCTTGGATTACAATGTGCAATGCATTACAAAGACAGAAGATACTAGCGACAGTTAGCATCTGTGGAGAGATCAGAGAAGTTGACTTTTTAAGTGTAGATCCTTAGAACTGCAAGAAATGTCAAATCAGTACCATTTAGATAGTAACGCACATGCACAAAAAATGTCACGGTAAAGGGAACAATATCAGACATTTGGGACCAACAGCATGTGAATCTTAGTTTACTCTTCCCGCATTGGGTGGTTTTGTGCTTCTGAATATTTTAAAGGCCATACAGGAGATTTTTTTTTGGCAGAGCTCAGTTAAAAGATGTAGACTTCTATATTTCTTTCGGCCTGTTAGTTTCATTTTAGTTTGCAGTAAGTTCCCCATTTGAGGTCTTCTGATTGTGAGTGGCCAAGTTGAAACATGACAATGGTGGTGACATCATTTCATCCC
Organism: Heterodontus francisci; assembly: GCF_036365525.1. Lineage (NCBI taxonomy): Eukaryota > Metazoa > Chordata > Chondrichthyes > Heterodontiformes > Heterodontidae > Heterodontus > Heterodontus francisci. Next base: position 18,412,279 of record NC_090379.1, read on the forward strand.
AGTGAAGTTTGTGTCCAGGAGTCGTCTTTGGCCTCCTTGTCTCGAGAGACAATGGGTAAGCGCCTGGAGGTGGTCAGTGGTTTGTGAAGCAGCGCCTGGAGTGGCTATAAAGGCCAATTCTAGAGTGGGTATCCAGGAGTACTAATTTTTTTTTTAAAGTACAAAATTCTAAGGGTATTCATTAAGACAATTGCAGTGGCAAGTCAATAATTTGTTCATTTGCTCTAAACCTTGCTGCTTAATCTAAGCTGTCAGAATAAGCATTTTAATTAGACACCGGCAATAATAGGTATTTGTATTTAGTGAGATTTTCTGACCTTTTGTAGGTTTGTAAAAATCATTCTAAAACTGGCCCAAGTTGGCATTTTCTCACCATGATTTAACAGCAGTCTGACTTTAGCAAGACTGCTAAAATGCTGGATGCTGAAGAGTCGGCCCCTGTATTAATAACCCAAGTCAAAATGTATTTAAATAGCACTGTCTAATATTGCTCAAAAATACCTTAAAGTGCTTCACATACAATTCAATTCCTTTTGAATTTCAGCGATGTAGGTAAATTTGTCTTGGAATCTTATGTTTGAGTAGCACTTTGTGCTGTTAAATCACTTTGTACACCTAATGGAAAATTGCAAGCAGTACAGTTCGGCTGGAATAAGTTGTGCAAGTGCTGATTGCAACCAGATTTCATACTTACAAGTGGTAGTTTGAGTGCTCTCCTTCGAGTGAATTTTTGCCACTGAAAGTTGAGTGCTGCCAAACTGCAGTATATTCATGGCATACATGTCACTTTTCCATTCCAGATTCATCACACTGCACAGAATGGGGGACTGTACAAAAAGTCATTTAATCAATCCTTTGAGGAAACTCCTATGCTCGTGGCTGTGTTGACCTACATGGGTTATGGAATTCTTACGCTGTTTGGCTACCTCAGGGACTTTCTTCGGGAGTGGAAGATTGAAAAGTGTCATCATGCTACCGAACGTGAAGAGCAAAAGGTAAGGGCAGGATTTCCAAACGTTTCACCTTGTTTTATAGTAGTTTTAAAATAATGGTGCCAGATGAATTTTAAAAAGCCTCACCTCGGTTGCAGAATTACATGCTCCAGGCTGGGCCACTGATTTCATGATGAAGTCGGGCTTTTTTTATTGCGCGAGTTTCTGGATTTTTGAAATTGTTTGAGCGATAGTCCCACTTATACTTAAAGGAGGCACCCAATTTTGTACTACTTGAAGTTTTTTGTCATATTAAGATCTGTAAAAGCCTGGAAATATCTTGTAACCAAGCTGCAAGTATTTTGGTTGGTTGGCATCCTTCCATCTGTGAAAGATGGTGGACACGCGACAAACAATCCATTTAGGTGGGGTGTCTTCTCTTGGTGCACCTTTACTGATGGCAATTGTGATGGAGACCACACCTGCCAAATGGAAACCTATATTAATTTTGTCATGTGGGGCACTATTTAAACACTTACTGGACATTGAACATAACTTGTTTTAAAAAGACCACAGAGCAGTGGCTGAAAACATGGCTGCACACTGCATTCTGAAAGACCGTTACATGGAGAGACATTGGGAGTACTCCCTGATTCAATTAGTCAATAGTGATGATCAAACGACATTGAGAGTCATTGTCTGTGTAAGAGCTAGCATTCCACCCTGGCCAACTTGGGAATTAATTGAATTGTGCTCACAGTAAAGTTTTGAGGCAGAGTGCATTTTGGAAGACAAAAGAGAAGCAAGCTCTCCCTCTGTGCGAACTGCAAGTTTTAACGTCAATCAAAGACTTTACGTTCAACCCAAAACCAGTAACTGAATTCCATCTACTTCAAACCTTCTTTTTCCCCCCCGCCCCCCTTTTTTAATTCCTCCTCCTCCTCTGCATCTATTTGCGTGTGTTTATCGCATATGCATGCTAGCGTGGTTGTGTGGCATATTTTTAGTAGTTTTAACAGAGTTTTAAGGTTAAAAAACTTACACCTTTCTTGTTTAAACCTAAGAAAAGCTGTCTGGTTGATTCCATTACAATTACAATCAGAGAGCAGTGAGCAAGGGCTCACTGGGAAGCTAAAAAAACACTCTTTTAAAAGTTGAACCCTGTTACGGCCAAACAGGGAAAAGGCCAAGAGGGGAGCCCTAGACCCCTTTCTCACCTGGTCTTAACACGATCCTTGAGAGGCAGATTCTACCACAAGTACTGCACATGAAGCTGCCAAGTGACACCGAGTTGTTTTCGGCATTGGCACCCGTTGCCAAGCTGCTGTCGCCACCGGTGATCATGGTAGTGTGTGCCAGTCCACAAGATGTGTCACCATTTCCCTCTTTCGCCAGCTAGTGACTCCCGGGTGCGATAGTCGACATTTAGGGCTTTCATGTTACGCTTGGAAGCATCCTTAAAGCGGAGCTTTGGGCCCCCCACTTGTCTTCTGGCCCCAGCTACCTCACCATGCAGAAGGTCCTCGGGTATGCGACAGTCTTCCTGCAGACGTGTACGATCCACCGAAGCCGCCTCTTTTTGGTGTCAACACGCATGAGAGCTCTGCCTTTGAGAGGACTGCCACATTTGTGATTTTGTCCTGCCATGGTATACCCATTACGTGTCGCAGCCAGTGAAGATGGAAATTATTGAGCTGCTTTTCCTGGTAGCTATATGTCACACATGTTTCACAGCCATGCAGCTAGGTGCTGAGAACTCGGGCCTTATAAACCATCAACTTGGTCCTAAGGATCAGCTTCGTGTCATCCCATGCGCATTTTGAGTCTGCCAGAGGTGGTAGCTGCTTTCCCTATGTGTGTATCGAGCTCTGCATCAAGCGACAGATTGTCTGTCACTGTGGACCCAAGGTAACAAAATTTGATAACCAATGAGGTGGGGTGTTTAGTGTGATCACTGGTGGAGGTGCAACACCTTGTCCCATGACCATGGTTTTCTTGACGCTGCCAGTCAAGGAGAACAAGTTAAAGGCACGCGAGAGACAGTCCACGAGTCTTTGTAGCTGAGCTTCCGTGTGAGCGACTAATGCAGCATCATCAGTGCAGAGGAGTTCTCTGATCAGAACATGATGTGTTTTTGTCTTCGCTTTCAGCCTTGCTAGGTTGTAGAGCTTGCTGTCTGACCTAGTGTGGAAGTAGACTCCTTCCATATCTGCAGGAAGGCGAAGGTCAGGAGCATGGAGAGTAAGATGACCAGCAGAGTGGGGGCTAGGACGCAACCCTATTTCATTCCATTCTTCACTCCAAAGATTGCGACACCAACCACACTGTTAGCAGCAGCGGAGTGAAGGTGTGCTCCACGTTCAATGCTCCAAACATGATTGCACACATCAACATCCCTCTCATAAGCGTTGATGCCAAATACCAGCTCTCCATGCTGTCGCTCGAATGCTTGCTACTGACCAAAGCCTTAACAGGGAGAAAAGGCCTGCTCAGGTCAGGAAATAAAAACCCAACCCGAACCCGACAGAACCACATCGGACCCGAGCCAGAGTCACTCTACTTCTTCCTGTGCCCGACCCGACCAGACCACCGGAGTGGTTGCCTACCTTGATTCCGTAGTGCACTCACTCACTGCACCGCTTTTGGATGGATGGATTTAGGAAGCTGCAGCGTGAGCGTAATGACATCATTGAAATGCTCACTGCGCAGACTCAAAGTCTCCCTCCCTGACATCCCAAACTCCAGCTCAGGTAAGTTTTTTTTTAACTTTTACACTCCCCACTCCAGCAGAGCAAAATGCAAGACGTCCTGTGTGTGACCGGCCCGACCCGAAACCAAAAGTCTGACCCGGAGGAGCGACCCGAACCTGACACATGTCTGGTTCGCGTCGGGTAGCAGGCCTTTAATGGGAAGCACCAATGCTGGCATCGCTGAAGCTTGGAAGTTACTAAGCTCCGTCATCTATGAAGCAGCAGAAACATCATTTGGTAAAGGCGGAACCTGCAACAAGGACTGGTTTGAGACCACCTCAGCTGAGATGATATTTGTTGATGCAGAAAAAAAGCCTACATGATGCACAACATAAACCCAACAGCTCAGACACTGCATGACCTGAAAGTAGCCAAGACAATCATACAAAGGACAGGAGATACTGTGCAAACAATCACTTGGGATCAACTTATGCTAAGAAATCCAAATTACATGTGACAGAGGAAATCTGCAAGCTATGTACCAAGTGATCATTGGGCGCTTGGCCCTGCCATCACCACAGTTGCTCCCCCGAAGTTGGCAGCTGTTAAAGTACCATTGCAGAAGTAAACAGATGTTCCACTGGGCTGAACACTACTGTGAGCTGTACTCCTATAAGTCAGACATCCCTCAGTCTGCGCTTGACACACTCCCACAACTTCCTGTCATGAATGAGTTCGATGAAAAACCTTCATCATGAGCTCAAAGGCCATAGACCACCTAGCGAACAGGAGGGCACCAGGCAAGGTTGGAATCCCAGCTGAACTGCTCATGCACAGAAAGTCACCTCTTTGCCGGAGAGTAGACTATGTTCCACAGGAGATGCATGATGCCAACATCATCACACTGCATGAAAACAAAGGTGACAGAGGAGACCGCAACAACTACAGAGGCATCTCACTCCTTAACATCACAGGGAAAGCCTTTGCTAGGGTTATACTTAAAAGCCTCCAGGAGGTGTCAATAACTAGGGGGCATAGATTTAAGTTAAGGGACACGAGGTTTAGAGGGGTTTTGAGAAAACATGTTTTCCCCCAGTGGGTGGTTAGAATCTGGAACACTGCCTGAAGGGATGGTAGAGGCAGGAACCCTCTCAACATTTAAGTATTTAGATGAGCACTTGAAAAGCCATAGCATACAAGGCTATGGGCCAAGTGCTAGAAAATGGGATTAGAATAGCTAGGTGCTTGTTTGCTGGCACAGACACGATGGGCTCAAGAGCCTGCTTCTGTGCTGTATGACTATGACTCTGATTTACTTGCAGACCAAGTGTACCCGGAAGCAGTCTGGTTTCCGTGCCATCTACTGTGAATATGATCTTTTCCGTAGCCAGTTACAAGAGAAGTGTAGGGAACAGAGTATATCCCTTTACCTTCCTTTTGTAGATCTCACTAGGGCATTCAACACCATCAACAAGATTGTGGGAAAAATTGGCTGTCCACCAAAGCCCCTCCGTCTCATCTGTTCCTTCCATGACAACATGCACTGCACTGTGCACTTTTTTTATTTATCCAGTACCTTTACTGTACCAACACAGCAGGGATGTTTGGGTGATGGTATGTAGCTCCTGGACTGCTGTGTTTGCGTCTGTGGAGTATAGACCTAGTGGGTTTTGTGTTGCATTGTTCAGTGCTCCTGGTTTCCACAGCTTGAGCAATGCTGATGACACTGCTTCATTTGTGGAACAGAGGTGGGAGGAGGCTCTAATAGTCTCTCAATTGGTAGTCTTCTGTGGAGGGGGAGGAGAGAGCACACATGCATACTGTAGAGGAACAGTGTGTTCTCAAGTTCAGCAGCCTGTGGGAAAATTTCAAGATTTGTTTGGCTGATTTGAAGAGGTTGGAATTGCAGCTAATATGGTTTCCTGAACTGGATCCCAATAGGAAGGGGAAGGAGCAGCACTGAAAGTGGGACGTTCATGTGTGTGCTTCCACAGAGAGCTAGCAAAGCTTCTGCTTCCAAATGGGTAGATCTGCTTCTACCATTGGATTTTTCCAGAGGTGAATGCTTTCTAGTAATAGTACATATCGCACTTTCCTATGGCTCTGTGCTGGATGTTAAAGAGGGGTATAGCTGCAATGGTGGGGTGAAGGGAGGGATGGGGGTCAGAGCACAGGAGGCTAGAGTTAGGAATGGAGAGTTTCAGGGATGATTGTAGTATTGGAGGCTCTTACAGGAAGGGATTTAAGCACAAGGAGGAGAATTTTAAATTTGGGGCACTGAAGGGCCAATATAGGTCAATGAGGATGGGTGAGTGTGACTCGGCAGAATTTTGGAAGAGCTGATGTTTAAAGGGTGGTGCATCAGAAGCCATCCAGGATAGTCAATTGTAGTTGACACAGACACAGATGAGGGTTTCAGCAGCAGTTGATCAAAGTTGGTGGCAGAGGCAGGCAATGACTAGCAAGGTGCAAACAGCCGTCTTTACGACAGAGGATACAGGATTGGAAGCTGTGCTACAAGCTGAATAGGACAGAGTTTGTGAACAGTCTTTCTCAGCCTGAGACCGTAGCTGGAAAGGATGATTAAACCAACGGCAGGATCCGAAGACAATGTCTTCAGTTTCCCCCATATTTAACTGGCGGGGGTGGAGGGGGAGGTGCTCGGGGGAAGGAAGTGGTAGAAATTGTGGTTTATCCAAGGCTAGATGTCAGGCAAGCTGTCTGATAACACTGAGATGGTGGAGAGTACCAGTCCATAAAAAGATGGTCATCACCCAGGATCAGAGAGCCATTGTCATTAGTATAAACTCCTACAATCTAAACTAAATGTGTGTTGATGTAAAACTGCCTAAAACACGCAGTTTAAAAGACAGTTGTCCAGCACCGCTCTCAAGTGATCTTGCTTGCTACTAAGCAGCATTAGATTGCATGTTTGGTTTTAGTGTAGTGAGAAAAGGTCTTGTTATATTGATGGTTATCAGGCTGGGTAATTATGACTCACCACCTGAAGTAAGGAACACTGTGCTTGGTCTTAACAAACTTGCAAATAAATTACTGCAGTCCAGTCTAAAATGCTCTATTTTTGGAGCAAACCCGACTGCAAAAGTACAATCTGAAATATGTTCAGGTTTAGGGTATAATTATCAATTGATGGAGGGTCACACCTGAAACTTTAACCTATCTTTCTCATTTTGATGCTGATTAACCTGCTGTGTTTCTAGCCTTGGCTGGGTCCTCCTGACCACCCACCTGCCCCCTCATGCACCACCCCTGCACCCCACAACTTTGAACTTGCTGTACAAGAATGGATGTAATGTACTGCCCTGTCCCTGGAAAAATGCTTAGACTGGAGGAATTGTCTGTTTAGAATATTTATATAGCAATGTCCCTTAAAGAGAAATACATTTTCACAGATCCTGAAGGAACCTGTTAAGCTCATTGCAGAGAGACCTAATTAATGTTTGGCTTTTTAAATGTAATAAGCAAGATTCAAAGCTTCTGGAGTACTTTCACCACATGGACTGCAGCAGTTCAAGAAAATGGCTCACCACTACCTTGAGGGCAATTAGGGATGGGCAATAAATGCTGGCCTTGCCATAAATTAATTTTTTTTTTAAACTCCTTTAAATAAGTCAGGGTGGTTGATTTTAAAATTGGTTTTAAAATCAAAACTTTTATTCTTCCTTTAGGACTAGCTCCAAAAAAGATTTTTACAATCTCAGATTTCTGAGTCATTTGAAAGGATTTCCTCCGAAGTTGCGTCATATACTAGCTACAGGATATGTGCTTCCGAGCAGTACCTTGCAAATGTTCACTCATACACATGTCCCAAAAATCTTGGCATTCTGATTTTTACCTTGAATTGCTTAAGCTGCCAGACCTCTGTTACAATGCAGTAATAGCCCAAAGTCTAGTGTTTGCTTCCCTTTTGCCATTTAAGGTAATATATTTCTGGAGTTGAAATGACTAATCTACAATGACCAGTCAATCATAAGTCCTTTTTTGTTAAAAAAGCTATTTTGTTTTCCTGTGTCTGACTCTCTAGCTTTCTGGTTGCTGCCTAAGCAACACCTCAATTTTAAAAATCTCATCCTTGTCTTTAAATCCAACCATGACCCTAACCCTAAACCTTTCCCTATTTCTAATCTCCTCCAGCCCCACAACCCTCCAAGACATCTGCGCGTATCTAGTTCTGGCCTCTTGAGTATCCCCAATTTTCATCGCTCTGCCATTGATGTCCATGCCTTCAGCTGCCTAAACCCGAAACTCTGGCATTCCTTTCCCTAAAACACTCAGCCTGTCTACTCCTCTCTCCTTTTTTAACACTCCTTTTAAAACCTGCTGCTTTGATGCAGCTTTTAGCCATCTGCCCTAATGTGGCTCGGTGTCAAATTTTGCTTCAATAAGGCTCTTAAGTGCCTTGAGTGATTTTATTACATTAAAGGTGCTATATAAATACAACTTATTGCTCACTTTCTCACTTAGATAGATGGGTGACCGCTAGAAGGGGCAGGCAGTCAGTGCAGGAATCCCCTGTGGCTATCCCCCTTTCTAACAAATATACCGTTTTGGATACTGTTGGGGGGGGATGGCCCATCAGAGGAAAACGGCAGCAGCAGCCAGAGCAGTGGCACCACGGCTGGCACTGTTCAGGGAGGGACAAAGCGCAGAAGAGCAATAGTTATAGGGGACTCTATAGTCAGGGTCACAGATAGGCACTTCTGTGGACGTGAGAGACTCCAGGATGGTATGTTGCCTCCCTGGTGCCAGGGTCAAGGATATCTCTGAACACACAGGGGGCATTCTGAAAGGGGAGGGTGAACAGCCAGAGGTTGTGGTACACATTGGTACCAACGACGTAGGCAGGAAGAGTGACTAGGTCCTGCAGGGGGAGTTTAGGGAGTTAGGTAGAAAGTTAAAAGACAGGACCACTAGGGTTGTAATCTCGGGATTACTCCCTGTGCCACGTGCCAGTGAGGCTAGAAATAGGAAGATAGCGCAGCTAAACACGTGGCTGAACAGCTGTTGTAGACGGGAGGGTTTCAGATATCTGGATCATGGGATCTCTTCAGGGACAGGTGGGACCTGTACAAGAAGGACGGGTTGCATCTAAACTGGAGGGGCACAAATATCCTGGCTGCGAGGTTTGCTAGCGTCACTCAGGAGGGTTTAAATTAGTGTGGCAGGGGGGTGGGAACCAGAGCAGTAGGATAGCAGGTGAAATAAATGAGGGGACTAGAAAATAAGGCCAGGAGGACTAAGAGGAAGAGTAGGCAGGGAGATGGTGCAGAGCACAGCGGGACTGGTGGTCTGAAGTGCATTTGTTTCAATGCAAGAAGTATAACAGGTAAGGCAGATGAACTTGGAGCTTGGATTAGTACTTGGAACTATGATGTTGCTATTACAGAGACTTGGTTGAGAGAAGGACAGGATTGGCAGCTAAATGTTCCGGGATTTAGAAGCTTCAGGCGGGATAGAGGGGGATGTAGAAGGGGTAGGGAAGTTGCAGTACTGGTTAAGGAGAATATCACAGCTGTACTGCAGGAGGACACCTTGGAGGGGTCATGCAGCGAGGCAATATGGGTGGAGCTCAGGAATAGGAAGGGTACAGTCACGATGTTGGGGGTTTACGACAGGCCTCCCAACAGCCAGAGGGAGGTAGAGGAACAGATATGTAGACAGATTTTGGAAAGATGTAAAGGTAACAGGGTTGTAGTGGTGGGTGATTTTAACTTCCCCTATATTGAATGGGACTCACAGTGCTAGGGGCTTGGATGGGGCAGAATTTGTAAGGAGCATCCAGGAGGGCTTCTTGAAACAATATGTAGATAGTCCAACTAGGGATGGGGCCGTACTGGACCTGGTAATGGGGAATGAGCCCGGCCAGGTGGTCAAAGTTTCAGTAGGGGAGCATTTCGGGAACAGTGACCATAATTCCGTACGTTTTAAGGTACTTGTGGATAAGGAGAAGAGTAGTCCTCGGGTGAAGCTGCTAAATTAGGGGAAGGCTAATTATAACAATATGAGGCAGGAACTGAAGAATTTAGATTGGGGGCGGCTGTTTAAGGGTAAATCAACACCTGACGTGGGAGTCTTTCAAACGTCAGTTGATTAGAATCCAGGACCAGCATGCTCCTGTGAGGAGGAAGGATAAGTTTGGCAAGTTTTGGGAACCTTGGATAACGTGGGATATTGTGAGCCTAGTCAAAAAGAAAAAGGAAGAATTCGTAAGGGCTGGGAGGCTGGGAACAGATGAAGCCCTTGAGGAATATAAAGACAGTAGGAAGGAACTTAAGCAAGGAGTCAGGAGGGCTAAAAGGGGTCATGAAAAGTCATTGGCAAACATGATTAAGGAAAATCCCAAGGCTTTTTATACGTATATAAAGAGCAAGAGGGTAACCAGGGAAAGGGTTGGCCCGCTCAAGGACAGAGGAGGGAATCTATGTGTGGAGCCAGAGGAAATGGGCGAGGTACTAAATGAGTACTTTGCATCAGTATTCACCAAAGAGAAGGACTTGGTGGATGATGAGCCGAGGGAAGAGAATGCAGATTGTCTCGGTCATGTCGTTATCAAAAAGGAGGAGGTGTTGGGCGTCTTGCAAAGCATTAAGGTAGATAATTCCCCAGGGCCTGATGGGATCTACCCCAGAATACTGAGGGAGGCAAGGGAAGAAATTGCTGGGGCCTTGACAGAAAGTTTTGAATCCTCATTGGCTACAGGTAAAGTCCCAGAGGACTGGAGAATAGCCAATGTTGTTCAAGAAGGGTAGCAAGGATAATCCAGGAAATTATAGGCCGGTGTGAGCCTTACGTCAGTGGTAGGGAAATTATTAGAGAGGATTCTTCGGGACAAGATTTACTCCCATTTGGAAACGAACAAACTTATTAGCGAGAGACAGCATGGTTTTGTGAAGGGAAGGTGGTGTCTCATTAACTTGGTTGAGTTTTGAGGAAGTGACAAAGATGGTTGATGAAGGAAGGGCAGTGGATGTTGTCTATATGGACTTCAATAAAGCCTTTGACAAGTTCCCTCATGGCAGACTGGTACAAAAGGTGAAGTCACACGGAATCAGAGGTGAGTTGGCAAGATGGATACAGAACTGGCTCTGTCATAGAAGACAGAGGGTAGCAGTGGAAGGGTGCTTTTCTGAATGGAGGGATGTGACTAGTGGTGTTCCGCGGGGATCAGTGCTGGGACCTTTGCTGTTTGTAGTATATATAAATGATTTGGAGGAAAATGTAGCTGGACTGATTAGTAAGTTTGCGGACGACACAAAGGTTGGTGGAGTTGAGGATTGTCCGAGTATACAGCAGGATATAGATCGGTTGGAGACTTGGGCGGAGAAATGGCAGATGGAGTTTAATCCAGACAAATGTGAGGTAATGCATTTTGGAAGGTCTAATGCAGGTGGGAAGTATACAGTAAATGGCAGAACCCTTAGGAGTATTGACAGGCAGAGAGATCTGGGCGTACAGGTCCACAGGTCACTGAAAGTGACAACGCAGGTGGATAAGGTAGTCAAGGCATACGGCATGCTTGCCTTCATCGGTCAGGGCATCGAGTATAAAAATTGGCAAGTCATGCTGCGGCTGTACAGAACCTTAGTTAGGCCACACTGAGAATATTGCATGCAATTCTGGTCGCCTCACTACCAGAAGGATGTGGAGGCTTTGGAGAGGGTACAGAGGAGGTTTACCAGGATGTTGTCTGGTCTGGAGGGCATTAGCTATGAGGAGAGGTTGGATAAACTCGGATTGTTTTCACTGGAACGATGGAGGTGGAGGGTCGACATGATAGAGGTTTACAAAGTTATAAGCGGCATGGACAGAGTGGATAGTCAGAAGCTTTTTCCCAGGGTGGAAGAGTCAGTTACTAGGGGACATGGGTTTAAGGTGAGAGGGGCAAAGTTTAGAGGGGATGTGCGAGGCAAGTTCTTTACACAGAGGGTGGTGAGTGCCTGGAACTTGCTGCCGGGGGAGGTGGTGGAAGCAGGTACGATAGCGACGTTTAAGAGGCATCTTGACAAATGCATGAATAGGATGGGAATAGAGGGATACGGACCCCGGAAGTGCAGAAGGTTTTAGTTTAGGCAGGCGTCCAGGTCGGCGCAGGCTTGGAAGGCCAAATGGCCTGTTCCTGTGCTGTACTGTTCTTTGTTCGCTTGTTTTCATTCTCTTTCTCTCTCTCTCTCGCTCACTTTGCTTGCCCTTTCTTTCTATCCCAAACTCCAGTAAAAATCTTCTGAAAGTCAGTGACATATTTCTCATGACATCAGATTATGTAAGTCTTTCTCTGAAGTAAGAAAGGTCTTCCACAATAACTAAATGGCTGCTAATTTAAAAGCTAGCTGCACAGACCCGAAATAAAAGCTGTCTGTATGGAACCACGCATGGTGGAAACTGATGCCACTAGCACAGGTCACAAACAGCATTAAAATAGCTGCACTAAGTTTGGGTGCAACCATCGTTGCCAGCTGAGTGTGATTAGTATCTGAACTATTTTTGCAGAGTTTTATCTGGTTAAAGTATGCAAATGAGGATAATGACTTGATTGGTATCAGACACTGATACATCAGTTCCATCATTGCCAAACTGTAACTTGAAACTCAAAAAGCACATTGCATGAGCAACAGGTGCAAAGATGCCATCTGTTGCAGTACAGACATTCCTTGGTGCCCAGTAGTGAGTTGGTTGTGTTTAAAACTCCCACTGAAGGGGTAGCACCCGTTTATGAAGCAAATTCAAATTTGCTTACAAACACTCCAGAATTGTCATTTTGGGCTAAATTGCATCCATAGTTTCTAAATGGATGAGGGAGAAGATAAACCCATTATGTTTTTAAAATCTACAGCAAATCGATTTGATCTTTTTGCTGTTTGAATTTTCACTGACCTGAAACTACTTGCATCTGTTTGAATTGGGACCAAAAGGGTGGTGGGGGTGGGGTGTGGTGCGGTGGAGAAGAGACTTTTTTTTTCATTGAAGGAATATCTTGTAAGGAATTAATGGTCGTCTGAGGACCAAATTCATTGGGAGTGATTTTAAGCCTCATTGACATCAGTCTGGCTTCAGGAGCATGACACTGAGGTGCAGACAATCTGAGTGTCCATTGAATAGTGAACAGAAAGTGACACTTGTTGTCCAAAGCTGACTCTCAGGAGACCTGCTGCCAGAGATTTTGGAGTGCCGTTGTCTATGTATTGTGCTCCTGCAGTTGGCACACCAGCAGTATGAAACCTTTACGCACTCGCATATTTCTCAGACCTAAAGTTACTGGAAGTTATCTGCAAATGCCATACTTCCAAATGGAGATGTTGGTGTTCTATAAATAATCAGTGCTATGGACTCTGCTGATGAGCCCATGTCTACCTATTAGCAAATGAAAATTCCCTCAAATGTGGATTCTGATGCTAGTTTGGAGTGGGAGGGGAGAAAGTCTATCCTTTCTCCTTACTCCACCATTTACAAATGCAGAAGTGGATGAAAGCACAAGGGAAACCATCATGAAATAATTAAAATGCTGAGAAAGAAGATACAAGACTGCAGAAAATATTATTTTATTGTAATTATAGTACCGGACGATCAACATAAGCAATTGAACTAGGAGCCCTAAAAGAAACGACCTGTCTCTCTGATTGCATAGCTCATCAGAAATTTTTGTTCCTGTTCCCTTTGTACTTTGAATTAGTTTAAATATTTTGATTGAGCCATGAAATGAGTTCCTTTTTGGATTCCTGACAGTACCATGTGATGTAATTTATTAATGGATCTTCCACACTGTCAAAATACCTGAATTTTTTTCTTAAATCATTCCAAGATAAATGTTTTGAAGTTTCCACGTGGAAAGGACAGCCCACTGGCTTGAAAGCTGTGACACCAGTCTAGCCAGAAACCGTTGACTTGGCATTTTTTTTACTGGTATTTGATAGCAAAAAAGTGACTCCGAGATGACACTGAATCTGTCTTTAATGATTTTAGTCATTTTCTTAGTTCATATGAAGATCTTGGCTACCTTTCAACTGTTACTTAATGCTTTCTATCCAGTTTTGGCCATTCATAAAATAGGTATGAATGAAAACTGACATATAGTTCACCCAACTATAAACACCTACAGATCTATTTCCCCTCCTTGACTCCAAACCCCCCAAAATATAAGCTTCCAACTGTTTGAATTATTTCAGGAGTTTTGACCCCAGAAATTGTGTGGGGGGGGTGCGGGAGGGGGAGCTGGTGGTGGTTGAGGGGTCATCTCATCTCTTGACTCTCATCAATTCTACATTTGCCTTTCACAAGTTTGAGCCCATTACGGCTCAACTTCAAGTCGAGTTCCAAATTCTATCATTTGTGGAATTTCTTGTACACTAGTGTTATTTTTCTAGTCTTGGGTTATAATGCAGTTATCTGATGTTGAGCATCCATCCTGTGGTTCTTTATACTGCCTCCAAGGCTTGAATGGGGAGACAGCATAGTGGTAATGTCACTCAACTAGTCATCCAGAGGCCCAGGCTAATGTCCTGAGCACACTGGTTCAAACTCTACCATGGCAGCTGATGGAATTTAAGTTCAATTAATTTTTTAAAAATCTGGAATTGAAAGCTCCTCTCAGTCATGGCACCATGACTATCAACGATTGTTATAGTGGAGCAAGTGACTGATCACAATCAGTGATGGTACTTGCCAGCAGACCAACTCAAGCAGTTTAGCACTAATCTACAACACAAACTATTTGATTTAGTGTGGTATTACTTTGCTAATTTCAGGAGACAATTTATATAGCCACTTGGCACTATGGTTCCCCATTATTTCATCTTATTCTACTCTCTTAAGGCTCCATTTGAAATTGTGGAGACCTGTTTTTTTGCAAATGCATGGTGTAATGACATCATGTCTCTGACTCAATGAGTGTTTCTTTGGGCATCTTTCATGTTATTTTACATCAGTAGCTGGCTCTGTGTATCCAGTGGATTGGTTTATCTAGTTCACAAAACCTGTGAAGAATGGAACTTAGGAAGATAGGAACAGGAATGGGCCATTCAGCCCCTCGAGCCTGTCCCGCCATTCAATGAGATCATGGCCTAGCTCCATATACCTGTTTTTGGCCCATATCCCTTAATATCTTTGCTTAACAAAAATCTATCTATCTCCGATTTAAAATTAACAACTGTTCTCGCTTCAACTGCTGTTTGTGGGAGAGAGTTCCAAACCTCTACCACCCTTTGCGTGAAGAAGTGCTTCCTAACATCTCTCCTGAACGGTCTGGTCCCAATTTTTAGACTATGTCCCCTAGTTTTAGAATCTCCAACCAGTGGAAATAGTTTATCTTTATCTAGCCTGTCTTTTCCTGTTAATATCTTGAAGACTTCAATCAGATCACCCCTTAACCTTCTAAATTCTAGCAAAAACAGGCCTAATTTGTGTAATCTCTCCTCGTAACTTAACCCCTATAGTTCAGGTATGGGTTCTGTTGCTGAAGTAACAAGTCAGGTCTTTTATGGCAAAGCAAAAGGTCTGAGAAACATAATTCCCATTGGTTCTACTCTTAAGCTAAAATCCATTTGAAATGCAGTTGATTTCTTATTCAAGCTACTTTGAAGCATGTTGAATCAGCTGCACTGTTTATACATAATGTTTTGGCAATACACATGGAGAAATAGGGAGTTGATTATATTTCATATACTTATGCAATGACGAGTATGGTATTAGTTATTGATGAGTCACAGACACTCAGGAGCACTATGAACAGCATTTGGACCACACAAAGGTGCTGCTGGTTACCACTTTGCTCTCCAAAAGTCAGTATATTTGCACACTAAACCTTGAAATGGGCAAATATATGCTATAGGGAATAAGTTCTCTTTTTCTGGGGGAAGAGGGAGAATGTTTGGAATATTTTGTCAGTGGTTTTGAAACTGCTCTGGCATATTTACAATATGAACAAACTGCTTTGTTTATGGGATGCATGTTTTAGCACCCAAGCAAATCCTAGATGCTGGTTTCGGAATTTCTTGGTGGACTTGCTCCCTTACCTGCCCAAGTCCCGTACTAGTTGATGCAATAGACGCAATGGGAGGTATCCATGGGGCGGTTGTATTTGAATCTAGTCAAGTGGTGTCTTTAATTTCCAAGTCATGAGTTGTAAACTTTGAGTCTCAAACTTGCAAATGTTGTCCAGACTTCTCTTGCATGTATTTGTTCTGCAACAGCCATATAAACTCTTAAGTTTACTTTTACCAAACTGGAGATACGTTTGCTTAGTTTAATCATCTAGATGAGCTGAGTTAATTAATAACTGCACTTTTCTGAAGTATTTAAATTGGGAGAAGCAAATGATTTCTGGCATCATTAGAATTATTTTAATTCTAGACCTTCAGGGTGTGCAATAAAACAGTGAATTCTAAATTCTTCCTCTGTAGGATTTTGTACCATTGTACCAAGACTTCGAAAATTTCTACACCAGAAACTTGTACATGAGAATCCGAGACAGCTGGAACCGGCCCATCTGCAGTGTCCCCGGGGCAAAGTTTGATGTAATGGAGAGGGTCTCCTATGACTACAACTGGACGTTCAAGTGAGTCACCCCACCCACACTGAAAGCACATGCTAATTTTATTTAGGGTTAATGAGCGGATTCAGCTATTAATGAAGGATGTGGTGTTGGACTTGAGCATTTAATTTTCATTGTGAGGCAGATGTGTGTTTTTAAGAGGCTTGTGATATGCCTAAATGTTTAAACTCAAACAGAGGCTCAAACAGTAATGACCATCAAAAGTAAAACTGGAATTTTTTCCAGCATTTCAACCATTTAAATAAAAGTTAACTGTACTTGCGGGTGAGCATTCTTGTCACTCACAAGAAACTAATTTCAGTGAGGTAGGGTGGGGTGGGGGGGGTATATTTTTTTAGATGCTTTGTTGACCTTGGATGTTGCAGTCAGCCATCAGGATCAGGCTATGATGGTTGACCTCCTGTCCAGAGACTGAACATTGATAAACTAATGACTGCTTTCATGAGAAGAATCAGATCACTCGGTGGGAGGAGGGGGGGTGGGCTACATGCAGGAAGAGGAAAATAAACGGATTGTAAATAGCTGAGAAAAAGCAAGATTTTGTTGAGGGTGGGGGAGGGGAAGAGACGATGAACCAAGCTCTTGCATTTCAACAAAGTGTAGAAAATCATTCTGGAATTTATACTTTTAACATGGAAAAACATCATCGGGCGCTTCAGAGACAGAAGGGCAAAAAAATGGAGCACTTAACCAAAGATTAGGAGCAGTGACCAAAGCTTGGTCAAAGAAGTGGGTTTTAATGAAGGTCTGAAAGGAGCAGTGAGATTTAGAGAGGCAATGTGTTTAGGGAGAGAAATCAAAAGCTTGAGGCCCAGACAGCTGAAGAGATTGCTGCCAGATGTGAGGAAAAGTGAGGGGGTTTTACAAGAGGCCAGAATCTGGGAGAGTACAAGGGGGCAGTTTGTAGCTCTGAATGAGGTTAGTGAGATGGTTTGGGATGTGAGGCTATGCAGGGAATTTAAACAGATGAGAAATTCAAATTTGAGGTGTTGAGCGACCAAGAGCCAATTTAGGTCAGCAAGGCTATGGGATGATGGGTGAGCAGGGCTTTGTGTGGTCGAGGGTACAGATAGCAGATGGGATTGAAGTTTACAGAGTGTTAAGAAAGAGGCGCATTGGAATAAAGTTTTTAAAAAAAGCATTTATAAAGTATATTTCACACCCTCAGGATGTTGCTAAACATTTTGCAGCCAATTAATTACTTTGAAAGTGCAGTCACTCTGTTTTGTAGGCAAACACAGGCAATATGCAGACAAGGTATCATAAATAGTGAAACAGTGACCTGTTAATCTGGTTTTGGTTGAGGGATAATTTCAATAATTATAATTTCCATCTTAGCTGTTTGTGGCGCATTATGGGTATATCCTGGCAGGGCAAAATCACAAATATGGCAGTCCTCTCAAAGGCAGAGCTCCCCAGTGTGTTGGCTTTAATCAAATGGAGGCAGCTGCGGTGGATCGGACACGTCTGCAGGATGGAAGAAGGACCTTCTGTATGGTGAGGTAGCTGGGGCCATCGACCAGTGGGGCGCCCAGAGTTCCGCTTCAAGGATGCTTGCAAGCATGGTATGAAGGCCCTGAATATCGATTGCACTTGGGAGTCATTGGCTGGCGAAACACGGAAATGTTGACACATCCTGTGGACTGGTGTGCACTACCACGATGACCAGTTGCTGCAGCATCTTGGCAACAGGCGCCAACACCAAAACCAACAGCACAGCGTCACTTGGCAGCTTCACATGCAGCACTTGTGGCAGAACCTGCCTGTCAAGGATTGGCCTTCACGGCAATCAACAAAGGTACACCAAGCGAAGACCACCACCCCCCCCCCCCCCCCCCCCCCACACCTAAATGGATTATTTGCTGTGTGTCCATCTTTTGCAGATGGAAGCATGCCAGCCAGTTGAGAGGTAGATGTTGCCAACTCTCCAGCTCCTTTTCCAGTAGCATTCAGCATGTTTTAGATCCATCTGAGTGAGCAAACAAAAGGCCTCTGTTTAATGCCTCATACAAAAGACGGCACCTCCAACAATACAGCACCACTACTCACTCAGTACTGCTCTGAGGTATCAGCCTGGATTGTGTGTTAAAATCTTGGCTTGAACCTATAATTTTTGGAGGTGACTAACTTGAATGAGGATTCTGTGGCAGAGGACTGAGGTAAGGACAGATCTGGGTAGTTTTACAAAGGTGGAAATGGGGTCAAATAGGACACTGTTGCCATTGGGCTGGTTTAGCCCAAGATAAAGGCTGGGAAGGGATGGAGTTGGAGGTGAGGGTGTAGAATTTTGGTGGCTTGTGAGGGAAGATTGGAAAAATAACAAGGCACATTTTGTTAAGTGATATTCGGGTGGTATTGCAAACTGGTCTAAAGTCTGCATCTGTGTAGTATGTAGCTTTTTTAATATTGAGTCAGTCATATTGATTTTATTCAAATGGGCAAACAGCTGTCCAACATAGCCTACAACACAACTGGAGTAAATATCAAACTGCGCACAGTTTCTCGATTACTCTTAAGCAATGTCACGGAGATCTGAAATAAAAACAGAAAATACTGGAAACACTTGGGTCTGGCAGCATCTGTGGAGAGAAAGAGTTAATGATTCAGGTAGAAACATAGAAAAGTTACAGCAGAAGGAGGCCATTAAATCCATGTCTGCATCAGCTGAAAAAACTAGCCGCCCAAGGTCTGTGACCTTTCATCAGAACTTTTTTTCCCCCAAAAAAAGTCAAGCTACTGATGATCAGACTTGAAACTTTTTTGCTCGACCTTGTGTTGCTCAAACTGAAAATTAATTGTAGGAAAAAAGTTAGTAACTACTGTTCCTGACTCTTGAACAGTGTGTCTATTATACAGTGAAAGGAATCAGCACAACCATTTTCAAACCACCTTTTGGTTTGATCTCTCTGTGGGATAACAGCAAGATGTGAACTGTATGGTACCTCAAGGCATAGCCACATGAAATGTCAGCATTTTCTGATTGTGGCAAGCTGTTAAAACAATGAATCAAAGTGACAGGTTATTTTCAATAAAAATAGGGAAACAAATATCAGAAGTGGGGGGTGTGAATCAATTGTGTGCTTATAGTTTCATTTCAATTTGGATTGGTATCTCTGGTTTTAAAATCATAATTTTAAAATCCTGGGTTTAAGTTCCTTGTACTTTATATATTTTAGTCTGTACTGTTCTCTGCGAATAATGCACACCTTCTTAATACCAGCCACAAAGGTGCTGGAACCAATAAATCAGCAATTAGAAGGTGTAGGAAATGAGCTGAGTGGCAAAATCAATTGGCTTTTCAGCTCGTCAGTGCTGCAAAGTAACTCTTAGCCACGGTGAAGAATAGAATTTTCTAGTCCATCAATGGCCTATAATTCTGCAATTCTGTAAACTGTTGAACTTTGGACCATGTAATGTCCTGCATTTGCCCTGTATGACTTGGAAGGGGAGAGACTGGTTGGCTGATATTTAATGTAGATCTCTTAATCATATTCCATTATGTCTAAATGCACAAGACAAAATTAATTTCAATGCATTCGTGATATTAAATCACTAAAGTAAAATCAAACTTCCATTTACGTACCACCTGCTGCCATCAATACTTTTATTTATGCTCCAAGTTGAAACTGAAAATCTCAGATTGTGATTTTGGAATAAATTATTTTCAAGTGATGGAAGTTTTCTTGAGTGTAATCCTACCATTCCAGAGATCCCCACAGGAAGCCCTGATGCTGATCTTTCTCTCCTTAGGCTGAACATGATTGTTTAACTTTTTCGTTAAAAAATGTAGCTTTACTGGCACATTAGCTGCTATGTATATTCAAGGGATCTTTCTAAATCTAGGTTTACTGGCACAGTCATCAAAGATGTCCTCAACATGGGTTCATACAACTACCTGGGCTTTGCTGAAAGCAGTGGCTTCTGTGCAGATGCAGCAACCAGAGCAACTATCCAGTATGGAGCTGGGGTTTGTAGCACACGACAAGAAATTGGTGAGTCTCAATATTACAGGCACAAATCTATAATTTTAACTTGTCGCTAAACTTCTAGAGGAAATAATATTAGTTACACTCAGCTGGTGTTGAATGATCTCTCAAACAACTTTCCTTCCAGTTACTGCTTATTTGTTGCACAGGTGCTTCCAACAACTATTTATATAGTGCCTTTAAAGTAATAAATGTTCCAAGGTGCTTAAGGAAACATACCAAGTGACATGAACTATAATACAGTGAGTGACGATGAGAATTTTTTCCCAGCTTGCTGGAAGAATATTACAGCATGGGCTGCTCATGGAGGAAAGACATGTATATTCTTCACAAAACATCTAACATGTTTCTGTGGTGTGAAATCTTAATATGGTTTCCCTCTATCGATCACATTGCTGTGGAGAAGGTAGCTACTTGTGCACAGGGTGAAAGAGAAGAAATTGGAAGATCTGTTTTCCTGAGTATCTTGAGTGTGTACTTGTAAATGTAGAATGAGACAGAAAATTGGAAGAAGGTAATAAGCAGTTATTTAAGGACAGAGCTATGACATTGCGAGAATACAAGAGGGAGAATGGGAAGGAAAGACATGTTTGGAAAAAGCATAAATTGCAGGCAACCTCCTTTCACCTCAGTTTTTGACTGCAGAGTTACTCCTGTTTTGACTCTTAAGAATTATCTGGATTAAATAATTTAAATCAGGACCTGCTTGAAAAATGTTCCAATATAGGTTGGAATGAGGTGCATTTTTACTGTTGTCGTGATGTGCAGTGTTGATACATTTCTAATAGTGTCTTTTCTATTTCAAACATCAAAATGTTTCACGACCAATGAATTACTTCGAAATGCAGACAGATGGTTGTTGCATAGGCAAACGTAAGCATTTGTTACAAGTGGTTTCAAAAACCTTTAATAAATGCAAATATTTCCAGTGATTGGACATAGATACATGACTAAATTAAATGCAAGAAATTTAAGACTGAGCAGCAGCAACTTTTTTAAGGCAGGGTTGTGAAGCTGTGGAATGCTGCACTGGAGTTACATAATTGAAGCAGAGTTCATGTCAACATTTGAGAATCAGTTGGATAGGTGGTTGAAGGAAAGGGGAATCGAGAGATTTGGAACCGAGCAGGATGGGATGAGGGGTACTTTGTGTCGCGGAAGAACACCATTTTTTTTTTAAAAGAGATACAGCACTGAAACAGGCCCTTCGGCCCACCGAGTCTGTGCCGACCCTTAACCACCCATTTATACTAATCCTACACTAATCCCATATACCTACCACATCCTCACCTGTCCCTATATTCCCCTACCACCTAACTATATTAGGGGCAATTTATAATGGCCAATTTACCTATCAACCTGCAAGTCTTTTTTTTGTCTGTGGGAGGAAACCGGAGCACCCGGGGGAAACCCACGCAGACACAGGGAGAACTTGCAAACTCCACACAGGCAGTACCCAGAATTGAACCCGGGTCGCTGGAGCTGAGAGGCTGCGGTGCTAACCACTGTGCCGCCCTGCAGACTGGTTCAGCAGAGCAACCTGCTTTCTTCTTCTGGTTTCTGTGTAAATGTAAAGATGTTCCCAGCACACGCAGCATGTTAACAAAAACAAGAAATGCTGGATTCACTCAGCAGGTCTGGCAGCATCTGTGGAAAGAGAAGCAGAGTTAACGTTTCGGGTCAGTGACCCTTCTTCGGAACTGACAAATATTAGAAAAGTCACAGATTATAAACAAGTGAGGTGGGGGTTGGGCAAGAGATAACAAAGGAGAAGGTGCAGATTGGACCAGGCCACATAGCTGACCAAAAGGTCACGGAGCAAAGGCAAACAATATGTTAATGGTGTGTTGAAAGACAAAGCATCAGTACAGATTAGGTGTGAATATACTGAATATTGAACATCAGCAAGTGCAAACCTGAAGAAAAACAACCTGAAAAAAATGTTGTTAAGTAGCTCTGAGTAACAGGACTGGCCACTTTTTGTTAATGACATTGGAATGATTTGTTTTTAAAATATTCTAGATGTATGAGAAGGGGATATGCAATGCTTTGAACCAGAGTGACTCCAATTTATGGGCATGTTCCCAGAGTGAACTTAGTTACAGTTCGGTCAACAGGAACAAAATCTTTCAGTAGGACATTAAAGTGAGAATAAGTTATATTTTATACTGTATTCAGTAGCTCAGTATCAGTTGCTTATCTAGAAGTGTGAAGTCACAATCTCATAGTTTGAAGATCTATTTCTGTCTGATCTGATTAAATAAATAGCTCTGAAATGCATTAGAGATACAGCACGGAAACAGGCCCTTTGGCCCACCGAGTCTGTGCCGACCCATTTATACTAATCCTACATTAACCCCATATTCTCTACCACATCCCCACCATTCTCCTACCACCTACCTACACTAGGGGCAATTTACAATGGCCAAATTACCTATCAACCTGCAAGTCTTTGGCTGTGGGAGGAAACCAGAGCACCTGGCGGAAACCCACGCAGACACAGGGAGAACTTACAAACTCTGCACAGGCAGTACCCAGAACTGAACCCGGGTCGCTGGAGCTGTGAGGCTGCGGTGCTAACCACTGCCGCACGCTGTTTTTATTTTTTCTCTGCAGAATAAATGTTTTCTCAAACAGCATTTTCATATAGTTCTTCATCTGGTCCATGCATCTTGTGGTCTCGTGTTTTCATGCCCTAGCACATGAAAGCTGTTAGATGAGTGTAAAATAATAGTGCAGTACTGCTGCTCTGCTAGGAGAGGCACTGAATCATTTATACAAGTGACTCTTGGGAGAAAATGAGTTCTGTAATTGTGTATCTGCTTAGCTTCTTTAAAATTGTCTGGTTAAATCAAAGGAAGAACTCTTATCAAATCATGGATATTGTACAAACATGGAGGGCAGAACTTTAAAAATGTTCAAGTTAATTCAGTTTCAAGTTCTCAAGATGGTTAATTCCATACACAGGTAACCTAGACAAACATGAAGAGCTGGAAAAGTTAGTGGCTCGGTTCTTGGGAGTTGAAGCAGCCATGGCGTTTGGAATGGGATTCGCAACAAACTCTATGAATATTCCTGCTCTTGTTGGCAAGGTTTGTTCACTGATTTCTTTTCCCCCACCTAACTACTTTTCTGAAGGCAGTGACTTGTATTGGAGTATAGTAGCACATACAACGGCATTCCTCTGCTGCCTCTTCCAAGTGACTAATATGTTAACCAAGACAGTAAATAGCAGACTGTTTTGTCTGTAGCCAAAATCAAGCCTCACCTGAAGTTTGCACATCCTTTCTCCCACAGGGATAAAGATTAAGTCTGATCAGTTCCATTTCTCTCTTACCCACCCTGGCCCCCTGCATGCCTTGAAATGGAAAAGCAAAGGCTACAGCATTAATGCTAATTGTAGTACTCATGTACTAAGGTCAGCTTGTCCAGATAAAGGGACGGAATCCGGATTTTCAGTGCTGCATTAAGCTGTGTTTACCTACTGTGCTAACTGGGGAGCGGCTAAATGGTATTTCAGCCATTTGTTTTTTTTAATGGTACATTAATTTTTATTTTTTGTGACTGCCATTCTAATAATCTGGAATCATAATTCTAAGTCCTGTATTTTAATGGCTTTGGTACTGGATTAGCAATTCAGATTGTAAATTCAGATTCCATTGTGGCAAAGTGTGAAATTAAATTCAGGAAATATAAAAATGACAACCATCTAAAAACCCCCACTGCCCTTCAGGGAAGAGAACCTTCCACCCCTCATCTGGCCTACAAGTGTGACTCTAATGATTGACTCTTGATGCATTTTGAAGTAGCCCAGCAACCCCACTCACTTGTGAGAGAACAGATTCAAAGAAAGTGGCCCTCTATCAGCACCTCAGTTTAACCTACACCTCCTGAGCACAAATAAAGCACAATATGCATATTTTGATAATATTAGAGATTGGGGCTATTTGTGCACATACTTAAGGTTAATTTTTTATAGCTATTAATGATGTCGAATTTAGAGTACAAAGAAACACTGCTTAAATACCATTGGTTGTTGATGCCGAATAATTCTACACTAGAGTCTTGGTAGATGCTGTTATAATTTATGCTGCATTGTGTTTAGAATTTTTTGAGAGTTTAGACCCTTAGGTTCAGCCATCCTCTGGGATCTCTGCCTGGTGACGAGATGTACAGGTGAAAACAAGACACAGGTGCAACGCCAAAGGAATGCTGTCAATCCTTTCTCATCCAGCTAGCCCGCAGTCCCAAAAGTTGTTCAGTTATGTGGGACTGGTTTTCAGGTTAACTCTGGTAGATGAGATTATGGATGTCAACAGCACCTGATTTCAACGCTAAGAGTTGACCAGCCAAATCTGCAGATTATCTTGCAACTAATAACAGCCATCCAAACTGTTTGTGGGGCATCAGGTGGAGGGAGCTGCAGAAACAGAAACAGAAAATAGGAGCAGGAGCAGGCCATTCGGCCCTTCGAGCCTGCTCTGCCATTCATTATGATCATGGTTGATCATCCAACTCAGTAACCTGTTCCCGCTTTCCCCCCATATCCTTTGATCCCTTTCAACCCAAGAGCAATATCTAACTCTTTCTTGAAAACCTACAATGTTTTGGCCTCATACAATGTTTTGAAGAGTTTAAATTCTTGGTTTCTCCTGTGGCTGCCAAGTGACATGCTCCAATGATCTGAACTGGTCACGTACAGGTGTGTGAGAGCGGACTGGAGAAGGTTATGCCCTTTATTTACTCCCCTCCTTTGGCCACAGTAGAGTGGTAGAGTTTGGGTGAAGTTCACTACATTGCAGGAATTTTCTTGTGATTTTATTACTTTTAAATGCAAGAGAGAGTTTATTGTAAACTCAGTTGTATATTTTCAGGGTGTTAACCTTCCTGCTTTCACTCGTGGCATGAATCCATACTTAGACTTGTCAACATGCCTTTGGTAGCAAGGTGAGGTTTCACCCTGGAATTCCTCCAACTGACATTGGTTATGTGCTTTTATGCTCACAGCCAGTATTTTAGTGCTCAGAGTTGTATTCTGGAGTTACTTGATGGCATTCACATTGAAGGATTAACAAATTGTAACTGAAGCTTAATAATCTTATTTAGTTTAGAGATACAGCACTGAAACAGGCCCTTCGGCCCACCGAGTCTGTGCCGACCATCAACCACCCATTTATACTAATCCTACACTAATCCCATATTCCTACCACATCCCCACCTGTCCCTATATTTCCCTACCACCTACCTATACTAGGGGCAATTTATAATGGCCAATTAACCTATCAACCTGCAAGTCTTTGGCATGTGGGAGGAAACCAGAGCACCCACGCAGACACAGGGAGAACTTGCAAATTCCACACAGGCAGTACCCAGAATTGAACCCGGGTCGCTGGAGCTGTGAGGCTGCGGTGCTAGCCACTGTGCCGCCACTTATGATCAACAATGAATTACTGAGCAATAACAATCTTCCTATATGCTGGCTTTAATACAGCAACTCTACCAGTACAATTAAAATATGGCAGAGCTTGAAGTCCATTTGGAGAGTACCCTGGAATCATGTTAATATTGCCAACATGCTGAGTTGTAGGGCAGGTGTTCATACCCTCACTTCCTCATGTGACTACGTCCCAATTTCAGCTGTGTTGAAGCAACATTGAACAGACTTGGTACTTCCTTATGGGTGGGGAAAATTGTACTATTTTCTCAAACTGGACCGTCAGAATGGTTTAAAAAAAAAAAGTTCTTAAGTTTTTTAAAAACTCTATTTTCCATCTTCAGGGCTGTCTGATTTTGAGTGATGAGCTAAATCATGCCTCATTGGTGCTTGGAGCCAGACTTTCAGGTGCAACCATCAGAGTTTTCAAGCACAACAGTAAGTAGACCAGAAACCAGGCTTAACCAGTAGAGAAAAGAATATAGTGCGCGGGTGTAGACAGTGAAAATGTTGAAAGAGAAATGCAGAATAATGGGTACCTGGATGTGAACTGCAAGTTTGTGTTTCATTTTTATCGAGCTGTTTGTGAGCACCAAGTTTGCATCAGTTTTCTGTTCACTAACGTCATTTTATATAATGCAAACTGTTTTTTAATAACTTCGCAATCAACTTCTCGGACTTCCTGAAGCCTCAGCTGTTCAGGCAGAGTGTTGTTGAGCTATGCAAATAGGCAGCTTCCAAGGTCAATCGATCTGTGCTAAGTTATCAGATCCTGGCCAATTTGGTTATCGAGACACACCAGCTAGCCTCACCACCTGTAAATTAGAGAGAGGATAATCAGCCAGCAGTCCTGCTTCTGATCCAGGAGAACTTTATGGATAGTGATATGGATGCATGGATATAAGATACGAGTCAATTCTAGCTTGACTATGACCCCACAACCCCACACAATTGAACACTCTGCCTAGGTTCATTTTATGAAGAATGGACATTTAACAGCAGTCTCTGAAGAGGGTGATTGCCCAACGAATCCGTGCCGACAGGCAACCACCCATTTATACTAATCCTACATGAATCCCATTTTCCCTCTCGCATCCTCACCTTCCTTCAATTCTCCTACCACCCACCTACACTAGGGGCAATTTTTACAATGGCCAATTTACCTATCAACCCGCAAGTCTTTGGCATGTGGGAGGAAACCGGAGCACCCGGAGGAAACCCACGCGGTCACAGGGAGATCTTGCAAACTCCGCACAGGCAGTACCCAGAACCGAACCCGGGCCGCTGGAGCTGTGAGGCTGCGGTGCTAACCACTGCGCAACCCTTATGTGCCATACTTCTGTATCTTCTGAAAATTTGCAACATTTGTAGAGTATCCTGGAATAGTTAGTGTTGCCAACATGCTGAATTGTAAGGCAGTGGTTCATAGGGTGAACGTGGAATAGTGGTAATGTCACTAAAATGGGAATCCAGAGGCCCAGACTAATACCCTGTGGACATGGGTTCAAATCCCACCATGGCAGCTGGTGGAATTTAAATTCAAATCATAAAATTCTGGAATTGAAAGCTAGTCTCAGTATTGCTGCCATGAAACTATCATTGTTGTAAAAACCAATCTGGTTCACTAATGTTTAGGGTTGGAAATCTGCTGTCCTTACCTGGTCTGGCCTATATGTGACTCCTGACCCACAGCAATGTGGTTGACTCTTAACTGCCCTCGGAAATGGCCTAGCAAGCCACTCGATTGGCAAGCCAGTGATGCTCCCATCCCATGAAAGAATGAAAAAAAACCTCAATTCCCCACATGACTAGGTCCCAATTTCAACTGTGTTGGAACAGCATTGAACCGAGACTTGGTACTTTTCCGGAGGGAAAACTGTTGAGTTGTCTCCTTGGGCTGCATTTTCTTATGGGGGAAGGAAGTGTTTGGTGCAGACAGGACAGGCTGAATGGCCTCCATCTGTAAATGTTCTATGTTTCTATTTCCATGCTGTGTTGTTGCTTCTTAAATATTATTTATGATTCAACAGTATTACTGCCAGTGATTTTCAGCAGGTTACTGTTTCTGTATCCAGTATGTATTATAGGAAATATTCTGTAGGTTTTAAACAAATTCCAGAAACGATGCATTTCATCTCCAGCAATTTACTTGTCACAGTTGGGTGGACAGAATCCAACAAAAACTGTGGGAATACATAACTGGCCCATCAGCAGCTAGAGTGGAAACATTTTGGGAAGGGATAGTCTTCATCACAGGCAAGAATTTTCTATTCCCATTTTTGGTTATGTTAGCCTTATTTTTGTTTATGCTTTTCTAAGGATGGCTAAGATCTGTAGGAATAATTGTAAATTTCACATTAAGCAAGGCAATTGGATTATTAACTAATGTAAGCTTGATTTTTAACGTTAAACTCTAATAAATCTCATTGCTTAATTGTGATGATTAGTGATTTTTCTTCATTTATTGAACTAGTTCACTTGTATTGTCAGCCTTTCCCCTGACAAATTTGTGTGCAGGGCACGAAGTTAAGTGACATGATTGTTTTACAGAGAGGGAGGCGAGATGCAATGGATTCATTGATTTTGTTTTTTTTTTTAAAAACAAGGAATTTTAATGAAGTACCAGTGTCTATGAAAGACAACATATTCATAGGGTTAAGTTCATTTAAATAAGTGATTGTGAACCTAATGGGCTGGAAAAATGTTATTTCATGGAGCAGGAGAAGAATTTGAATTGTGATGTGGCCATTTTTCTGATGGGCATTTACATCAGTAGCAATTTTACATTAGCTACTTGGCGATTGGGAGAGTTCCAGGCTGCTTGTTTTTTAAAAATTCATTCTCGATATGGGCATCACTGGCAATGCTGGCATTTATTGCCCATCCCTAGCCGCCCATGAGGCGGAGGATCACCGCCTTCAACCCAAGCTGAGCCACTAATAGTGAAGTAATGCTGTTAGTCATCATGATGCAGTGGAACATCAATTATCCACAAAAGTCCTTGGGAATTGGGGTTAGTAATATTGGTGCGGAAGAACTTCACCGTGAACTAAATATTCATGTAACTTTTTTTTAAAAGCTAATCTTTTCAGAACTAGTTTCAGTTTCCATGCCTCAGAGTTGACTTCTTATTCGAGAAACCAATAGGGGTTGGGTCTTAACTATTACACAATCTAAGTGTTTTGCTGAGGACAGCCAAACGTTCAAGGAAAACTGGCAATTTTCCAAAGGGAAATTGTTTCTTTTCTGTTTAATAGGCTGGATTTCTCCTCAGTGTTCTTGTTTCAGTATTGTCAATCAAAGGACTTGGTGTTCCTTTTCAATTTTGCGCTCCAGAGCATTTTGTTACTTCAAACACCATTTTACACTCAAGTTTGATAATGTTTCACATGCTTTTTTTTAACCTTTTTTAAAGGGATGCTGATTAGTTGGTTAGATAATAGAGTGCCAGCCAGTTGTGGAGGTTTGCTTCCATTATGGTGGGTAATTGGCCTTCCACATCACTAGTAAAGGTGGCTGCAAATGTATGGAAGGGGAGGGGAAAGTGTTGGTGGACAAATGCACAAATCTAATTGTATTTATAGATTAAAGTTTTAGCATTTAATGAACTGCAGTATGGATGGCATATTGTATGACTGACTAAGGAAGTCCTATTTATAAGATTTTGCTACCTCAAGTAAAGATTTTACTACCCTGGGGGGTACATCATCCGAGTGGTTGTACTGCACAAGTAGTCCTGAGGCCTCGACTAATGACCTGGAGGCAATAGTTTATATCACACCATGGCAACTGGGAAATTTAAATTTAATTAAATAAATCTGGTATAAAAAAACTCTTAACAATAATGGTGATCATGAAACTAGTAGATTGTTGTGAAAACCCATCTGGTTTACTAATGTTCTTTAGGAAAAGAAATCTGGCATCCTTACCACTTTGGCTTTTATGTGACTCCAGACTCAAAAGTGTGATGGACTGTTAACTGTCCTATGAAATGGCCTGGCAAGCCCTTCAGCTGCATAGAGATGGCCAACAAATAACTAGCTTGTAAAATTGCAGTGGGTAGGATACTCCACTGAGTATTCAGCTTACTTAACTTACTTGTAATGTTCTATGTTCTATAAATGGAATAGTGTAGGTCAGATGGTTTCACAGGTCGGCGCAACATCGAGGGCTGAAGGGCCTGTACTGCGCTGTAATGTTCTATGTTTACCACATGCTCTCTCACACTGTATGAAAAATCAAAACTTGTAGCCAGCAAAAATGGAAACTCAAGCTAATACTGTAGTAACACTGATTTAATTTTTAAAAAGTAGAAAATATTAGCCATGAATGGGGAATGTTCTCAGAAGATGAGCCAATTGAAATCCATTGTAAACTATCTCCACATAATCTCTGGTCTGTAAAATAAAAAGCCTAGCCATAAAGCCAACAACCCTTTTTGCTTTAATTGGGAAATGTTGAGTCGTCATTAATTATCTTTACCATGCTCGCTAATCGTTCAATATAGATGTTATCCTGT
The DNA here is from genome assembly GCF_036365525.1 of Heterodontus francisci. NCBI lineage: Eukaryota > Metazoa > Chordata > Chondrichthyes > Heterodontiformes > Heterodontidae > Heterodontus > Heterodontus francisci. Next base: position 18,442,405 of record NC_090379.1, read on the forward strand.
GCCCGGTGCGGAAGGCACAAACGGACTGTTGATGAGGCTGCTTGCAACTAAAATGGAATCTAAAATATAACTTCCTTACCATTGCAGGCCATAACGATGCACTATTGCCGCCTTCTGATCTCTGGATTCCAGTAACTTGCAGTGCAAGTTTCATGACATTGCTGTCTTGATTATCTGTTAATGCTATCCTGAGATGCTCAGTTATAGTTCACATATTAATTGGTAACTAGACCAGAATAGCAGAGATTTGACCTCTTTATGTAATAGATGCCATTCTGTTCTGAATTTGACCCTGTACACTCGGATCAATTCAAAATGTAATAGAATTTGTTGCTATTTTAGCCTCAACTTTTAAAACTGGTCAAGGTGGCGAAGTTACTTTCACCTCTAGAGCCAGACTTGGATAAAAGTGCTTCCTGTCTGGAGTAAGGGTGTGTTGTATGAAATTAATTTGGACATTCTCAGTCCAGTTCCTCATGGGTAAAAGCTCGCAGCACCAATTGGAAATCTCACTTAGAAATGACAAGTTGTAACACTGGTGCAGTAGGGTTGCTGAAGCACATTGGTCCAGCGTAAAGGGAACATTATTCAACATCTGACCATCCTTGTATTTGACCTAGCAGTTCTTGAAGCTGTGCTCGGCCCCAGCATTAACTACTACCACTTTGTGAAGAAGAAAACAATGTAATTTTACAAGACAAATTTGAGATGCTCATTGTTGGGCTTGTTCTGTTAGCCATGCTGTCTACCATCACTGCTCTAGTGTACTTGCTCATGCTCACTTGAATTCTCCTGGTGTCCTGGCCAATATTTATCCCTCAACCAACACCACTAAAGCAGATTATGTAGTCATTATTTCACCTGTTTGTGGGATCTTGCTATATGAAAATTAGTTCTGTTTCTCTACAAATGACTCCACTTCAAGAGACTACATTGGCTACAAAGTGCTTTGAGGCATCCTGAGGTTGTGAAAGGTACTATAGAAATGCAAGTCATTTTTGTTTCCTTTTACCATTATTGTTGGAAAGATTAGAATAGCAAGACACAGTAAATATAGGAGTGGTTAGGCAATGGCAAGTTTCCATTTATGTAGGATGAAATGGGGATGGCACATGTGGCTATGTTTCTCTGGCCAAGCCATCTTTGCTTCTTTTTAGATTGTACAGGTAAGTGTAAAGCATGTGTGTATCATCCTGTCTCTCTCCTGGGATATTCCCATTATATACGGGATAGAATTTCAAGTTGCACAAATGCTCATGATGAGAGCCTGTGATATGGTATGTTTGTTGTTTGTGAAATCATGACTGTTGATGATGTGGCTTAGTAAACAGCTGGGAACTGTGCACCCAGGCGCTCTGTACAGGATGTTGGATCCTGTTGCTAGCTATTTATAGAATCGTATGATGCAGGTGACTTTTTTGATATCCCTTTCCCCTTGAGTATCTCCACTGCACACCTTTCCCAATGGAAATGACAGCTAGAGATCACCGTCAAGACCCTCTGCCAGTGTTACTTTATATCCAGCCAATAGAAGGTGTATGTGAGCTTCCTGCAACGACTGGCCCTGCATATTTGCTTTTCTTTGAGAAAGCTTCTAATCACCAATCAGTTCAAATTGGTTACATCACCCTGCTGCTCTGAATTTGTACCATACAATAAATTGCCCTTCTTAAAAAGAAAAATCCTAACAAATTGGAAACTTATTGCATAGCAGGTCAGATATTTGTGTTTCATTTCAACTGTAGTGGCAACAGCATTATCATGTGGCTGTGTTAAAAACTAATCACAACACAAACATGAGTATACCAGGACTAGCAAAATCTGGCAAATAGAAGCAGTGGAGGGAAGGTTATACACAACAAGCTCAATGGCTACAGTGAAATCTCAGGAACAATTCTGTGTAGGAGGTGGGGGACAGCTGATTATTGAAATATAGTGTAACCTTTTCCTTTTACCTCTTTTTTTACTTCTCACGCAAAAACATCCTTTCAGCCCAACTCTAAGAATGAGAAATAATCTTTTTTCCTTACAGTCTCATGGTCAGTTGATTCATGGACCAAGCAGGGGAAGAGCAATGAAATAAACTGGAAAGTCACGAGCCCTTTTCCTTTTTTAAAACTTCCCTGCTGCTTTCTGATGTCTAGACTAATTGACAGAAATTGATGGCCATGATTTAGTAAACAAGTTCACTTTTGTTATGTGACAGCAGGATGGTAGAAGGTGATGGAGATGGGCCTTGTCTTTTTTTTTTAACTGAGCAATTACTGCATTTCTACATGATGAGGGATGTACAGAAGTTAGCACCATTGGAGTGATCGCGAGCATGGAGGCTATAGAGTTTCTTGAGGTGATCTAAATTGCCATGGTACAAGGCAAGATACAAGGGCATTCGAGAAGGACGTCACACTCCAAGGCAAAGACACACTACAGGATTAGAAAATTGCAGCATTCGCTCGCTCCACACCCCACCCCCGACACCACCCAACCAATGCTACTTGCTCCAATCTCTGTGCCTCGGGCACGTAATACCTTAGCAAAATCAAATGAACTGCTGCAAATTACAATAAATTGTAAGCTACTGGCTGGTTGTTTAAATGCTATGCTTAACTATAAATTCATCAAGGAATTGTTAATAACTAGCTAGCTAAATGTGAATGAGCAGTGATCAATATAGCAATTCAGCCGCTCAAACCTGTTAAACCATTCAGTTAACTCGTTGCGGATCTGTATCTTCACTGTTTTAGCTGCCTTGGTTTCGTAACCCTTATTACCCGTGCCTAACAGAAATAATCAATCTCAGTTTTGAAGTTTTCAATTGACCCCAGCTTTAACAGCTTTTTGGGGGTGTTCCAGATTTCCAGTACTCTAGAATAACATTGTAGTGGAGGCAAAAATGCAGGAATCATTTAAACATTCTAGGGGCAATGTGGGTTCTTTCTGGATGGAGAGGTTGCCATGGGCTGTATTGTTTCACTTACTAGTATTGAACTACTGTATGCTTCAGTTCTCATTTTTATTCTTTGTATTTGGCTTGGCATTTTAAGCTGACAGTGAGGAACTTTTCTGCAGGCAACCGACAGCTGACTGTAGTTGAAAGTGCAAGCTAGTTTATCAATAGATGTTTGTGTAATAGTCCATAGTCAGTACAATGCTTGTTTTATTTTCAGATATGCAGAGTTTGGATAAATTGTTGAAAGACGCTATTGTACATGGGCAACCTCGGACTCGTCGACCATGGAAAAAAATTCTCATCGTGGTAGAGGGAATTTACAGGTACAAACACAAGTCCTTTACATTGAGAATAGAATCTAATCTGAATGCAGCCTTGTGCACTTTGCAACATGTTAGCTACATTGGCTAGTGAAATGCTGGAAAGATACCTTGCGTTACCTGTCTTGCCTGTTAAACGTTCCATTGCCTGTGCTGCCAGATTGTGCCCGTGTCACCAAATCTTGTAACAGCAGAGCTGCCATTTAAAAATGCCACACTCATCCCTGGTCTGCCATGCCCTGCGATCACCTGTTTCTGGTGACACTTGGATCAACCACAACACCTTGCTGGCTTTAATGGGATAAAATGTTCCAAGGTACTTCATGGAAGGGTTATCAAACAAAATTTGGTCCTGCGTACATAATATGTTGGGAAGAGTTTTTAAGGAGCGTCTCAAAGGAGGAAAGACAGCTGGAGAGGTGTAGGGAGGGAATTCCAGAGCTTGGGACACAGGGAGCTGAAGGCGCAGTCACCAATGGTGATCCTCATAATCGGCCTCCGTCTTTTTCACATGCCTCGATGAAAGACCTTGTGATCTTCTGTTAAAGAATCTGTAAATACACATTGCTGCTTTTTTTAATAGGTGGGGAAATAAGAGCTGTGTGACTTAATTTTTCCTTTTAAGTTGCAAGAGTTCCAGTTAGGGACAATACTTTACATCCTAGAAACAAGGGATTGGTATTTTTGATTTCGAGATCCTTTTACCCACCCTGCCCCCTCAACACCCTACCCACCCACGCATTTTCTTCCCTCATGAATTTGTGATGGTATCATGTTTTTGAATTGAATTAAAATTTTTGTCTATTTTCCTTCTAATTTTTTTTTTTAAAGTACACTTCTCTGAACTCTGGTGTTAACAGCCACTGTCTTCATACCTAAAGATTGCTTGTTCCATCCTTTGTAGCTTCCCATTCAGTGGCATCACTCCAGTAACATTAGCAAGCAAATGTAGCCTCCGAAGTAATTGGAGCAACTCAGAATTGCACACCCAGGCAGCAGTGCAGAAAGAAGCTGTCTAAATGACCCAGTATACATGTTTCCGTGTGAGTGTGAAAATAGCTAGTTAGCTTTCTTGTACTCTAATTTCTCCCTCTTTTTTTTTTGGATCATTCTTTTGGTTTTTAAATTCTGTCCAATCTTCTGAACTACCAATGATCTTGGTAGGATTGTACGCTTTTCTTTCAACTTGATGCTATCCTTAACTTGCATAGTTAGCCACGGATGGTGCGTTCTTCTCATCGTCTTTCTCACTGGTATATATCTTTGGGTATTATGCCGTATCTCCTTAAATGTCTGCCACTGCATCTCTACTGTCCTACCCTTTAACCTAATTTCCCAGCTTACTTTAGCCAGCTCTGTCTTCATATCCTTGTAATTGCCTTAATTTAAGTTTAAAACACTATTCATAAACCCACACTTCTCACCCTCAAACTGAATGCGAAATTCAATCATGTTATAATCACTGCTGTCTAGAGGCTCTTTTACTATGAGGTCATTAATTAATCCTGTCTCATTGCTCATTACTGTTACCGATACTCCTCCAGGGTAAGAGAGCTGTGAGAGACACTTGCAGAAGTCTTTGAGTTTTCCTAGCTCTCGCCTAGGCTGTGGCACTGATCGGGCTCAATAAGAAATGTTTTATTTGCGGATTCAGCATCAGAGGATTCAGTGAGGCTGCAACACTATTGAATCAGCATCGGCTGCAACAAGATGCACTGCAGCAATGCACCAAGGCTCCTTAGTACCTTCACTGGATCAAAATCCTGGAACTCCCTTCCTAACAGCTCTGTGGGTATATCTACCCCAAATGGACTGCAGCGGTTCAAGAAGGCAGCTCACCACCTTCTCAAGGGCAATTAGGGATGGGCAATAAATGCTGGCCTAGCCAGCGACTCCCACATCCCTGAATGATTTTTTTAAAAAACCTTCCAAACCCGCAACCTCTACCAACTAGAAGGACAAGGGCAGCAAATGCATGGGAACACCACCACCTGCAAGCTGCCCTCCAAGCGACCATCCTGACTTGGAACTATATCGCCGTTCCTTCACTGTCGCTGGGTCAAAATCCTGGAACTCCCTAATGGTACTGTGGGTGTACCTACCTCACATGGACTGCAGCGGTTCAAGAAGGCAGCTCACTACCACCTTCTCGATGGGCAATAAATGCTGGCCTAGCCAGCGACTCCCACGTCCCATGAATGAATTTTTTTTTTTTAAATTGAGAACTGTTGACATTGTGGGAAAATGCATTTCATATTCACAAATTATTAACTATCTGTATTCGCTAGTCCTTTTATATTCAAAGGGCTCTTTTAGATTGAGCTGGAAATGGTCAAATTAGATATGAGTTAGACTTGTGTTGGATTTAGTGGGTTTTTTTCTTTCACAGTATGGAGGGCTCCATCGTCCGTTTGCCTGAGATAGTGGCTTTAAAGAAAAAGTACAAGGCTTATCTGTACCTGGATGAAGCTCACAGTATCGGGGCTCTAGGACCCACAGGCCGAGGTGTGGTGGAATATTTTGACCTCAATCCCAAGGACGTGGATGTCATGATGGGAACCTTCACCAAGAGTTTTGGCGCAGCTGGTGGATACATAGGTGGCAAAAAGGTACAGCAATTGGTCTGGGATATTCCATTTCAAACCTTTTCATGGCAGTCACTTTTGTAAGCGTTGGCCTGTATTGTAGTACCATAGGTGATCCTGTATTTGCAGATTGAGTGGCTGCCTCCTAGCTATCTGGTTTAGTTTACATCGGGGAGCTGCTTCTTTCTTTGCATTTCTTTGGTCAAATCATTAACTTAAATTGCCTGATTAATTCCATTAGTGGTAATACTGTCAGTCGGGTTTGGAATTGTTCTACCCAGTCCCAGATAACTGGAATCGAGTGCCATAACTGGTAGGGTGCTCCTGACTGAATAACCAGAAAACTGCTTATGATCACTCTGCTGATAAACTACGTGGTTTTGGTTGGTTAAACTCCATCAGTTTCCCTGCATGCACTTGGCTCCCTAAACTTTGCCTCTGCTAAACTGACACTCTGCTCTCTGGATAGGTTGAGTGGACTGTCTCCTAGTGGGTGAAAAGAATGTTTACTTCATCTGGCAGGCAAACCATTTGTAGGGATTTCATAATACCTTGGTTTGGAGGTGTACAAGATTGAGGGGCATGGACAGGATGGATAGGGAGCAGCTGTTCCCCTTAGTTGAAGGGTCAGTTTCTAGGGGACACAAGTTTAAGGTGAGGGACAGGAGGTTTAAGCGGGATTTGAGGAAGAACTTTTTTACCCAGAGGGTGGTGACAGTCTGGAATGCACTGCCTGGGAGGGTGGTAGAGGCGGGTTGCCTCACATCCTTTTAAAAAGTACCTGGATGAGCACTTGGCACGTCATAAAATTCAAGGCTATGGGCCAAGTGCTGGCAAATGGGATTAGGTAGACAGGTCAGGTGTTTTAATGCATCGGTGCAGACTCGATGGGCCGAAGGGCCTCTTCTGCGCTGTATTGTTCTGTGATTCTGTGATATTCTTAATTGTGGTGATGGGTTAGTGTGCATGTCAGGCATCCAGCTAACCACAAAAATAATGGGCAATGAGGGCATTTGAAGTTCTGATTCAGATCTTCTAGCTTGGCAAAACTAACAAACGAGGATGAAACAGATGTTCTAATTTTTCAAACTACGTATTGTTAAAAAAAAAATTATAAGCACGCGACTCTTTAATAGAGCTGTGGTTACCAGCAGATGGTGCTTTTGGATGCAGAGGTGTTGGTGCTGCACATCTCCACCTCCTGGCAATTACTGGTAATACTATTCCCATTAAGCAGTCTTTTAATCTTAACTGGTCAGGAATCTGAAACTAAGCACCTACCCTCAAAATCTTAATTCAGGTGTAGCTTGCAGCTTTGATGACCTGAGTAAGTTTACCATGCTACTTTCAGTCATAGATAAGTGAGATCACCTAAATTGACTGTCTTCAGAAGTCACTGCTCTTTAAAAGTAATGTATGCAGCACTTGCATTTATTACTGTTGAAACATTTCGATTTTGACATTAATGGAAGCTTGAGATACTCGGTAAATGCAATCCAGTTCATAAAGAAAAAAACAGATTTGGTTCTGTATGTAATCTGAGGTTGCTGATCAAGCCTTAAACTCTTGATTAAGGTCAGTGGAGCAACTGCTGCAGCTGTTGGTGTTGAGGTACACAGCTTGTAATACACAATTACAGTAAATTGCATCAAATGTAATATTTGCAATACATTTAGACACGTCATAGAGTTATACAGCACAGAAAGATACAGCCCATCGTTTCCGTGCCGGCCATCAAGCACCGAACTATTCTAATCCCATTTTTCAGCACTTGGCCCGTAGCCTTGTATGCTATGGAGTTTGAGATGCTCATCTAAATACTTCTTAAATGTTGTGAGGGTTCCTGCCATTACTACCTCTTCAGGCAGTGCATTCCAGATTCCAATCACCTTCTGGGTGAAATTTTTTTTCCTCAAATCCCCTCTAAACCTCCTGCCCCTTACTTTTTAAATCTATGCCCCCTGGTTATTATTGTTTTCTGACACAGTATGTGGACAGGCCAACCAGGGGCGATGCCACATTGGATTTGGTACTGGGTAATGAACCCGGCCAGGTGTTAGATTTAGATGTAGGTGAGCACTTTGGTGATGGTGATCACGATTCGGTTAGGTTTACCTTAGCGATGGGCAGGGACAGGTATATACCGCAGGGCAAGAATTATAGCTGGGGGGAAAGGAAATGATGATGCGATTAGGCAAGTTTTAGGATGCGTAGGATGGGGAAGGAAACTGCAGGGGATGGGAACAATCGAAATGTGGAGCTTATTCAAGGAGCAGCTACTGCGTGTCCTTGATAAGTATGTACCTGTGAGGCAGGGAGGAAGTTGTCGAGCGAGGGAGCCGTGGTTTACTAAAGAAGTTGAAGCGCTTGTCAAGAGGAAGAAGAAGGCTTATGTTAGGATGAGACGTGAAGGCTCAGTTAGGGCGCTTGAGAGTTACAAGCTAGCCAGGAAGGATCTAAAGGGAGAGCTAAGAAGAGCAAGGAGAGGACACGAGAAGTCATTGGCGGATAGGATCAGGGAAAACCCTAAGGCTTTCTATAGGTATATCAGGAATAAAAGAATGACTAGAGTTAGATTAGGGCCAATCAAGGATAGTAGTGGGAAGTTGTGTGTGGAATCAGAGAAGGTAGGGGAAGTGGTAAATGAATATTTTGCGTCAGTATTTACAGTAGAGAAAGAAAATGTTGTCGAGGAGAATACTGAGATTCAGGCTACTAGGCTAGATGGGATTGAGGTTCACAAGGAGGAGGTGTTAGCAATTTTGGAAAGTGTGAAAATAGATAAGTCCCCTGGGCCAGATGGGATTTATCCTAGGATTCTCTGGGAAGCTAGGGAGGAGATTGCAGAGCCTTTGTCCTTGATCTTTGTCGTCATTGTCGACAGGAATAGTGCCGGAAGACTGGAGGATAGCAAATGTTGTCCCCTTGTTCAAGAAGGGGAGTAGAGACAGCCCTGGTAATTATAGACCTGTGAGCCTTACTTCGGTTGTGGGTAAAATGTTGGAAAAGGTTATAAGAGACAGGATTTATAATCATCTTGAAAAGAATAAGTTCATTAGCGATAGTCAGCACGGTTTTGTGACTGGTAGGTCGTGCCTCACAAACCTTATTGAGTTTTTCGAGAAGGTGACCAAACAGATGGATGAGGGTAAAGCAGTGGATGTGGTGTATATGGATTTCAGTAAGGCGTTTGATAAGGTTCCCCATGGTAGGCTGTTGCAGAAAATACGGAAGTATGGGGTTGAAGGTGATTTAGAGCTTTGGATCAGAAATTGGCTAGCTGAAAGAAGACAGAGGGTGGTGGTTGATGGCAAATGTTCATCCTGGAGTTTAGTTACTAGTGGTGTACCGCAAAGATCTGTTTTGGGGCCACTGCTGTTTGTCATTTTTATAAATGACCTGGAAGAGGGTGTAGAAAGGTGGGTTAGTAAATTTGCGGATGACACTAAGGTCGGTGGAGTTGTGGTTAGTGCCGAAGGATGTTGTAGGGTACAGAGGGACATAGATAGGCTGCAGAGCTGGGCTGAGAGATGGCAAATGTAGTTTAATGCGGAAAAGTGCGAGGTGATTCACATGGGAAGGATTAACAGGAATGCAGAGTACTGGGCTAATGGGAAGATCCTTGGTAGTGTAGATGAACAGAGAGATCTTGGTGTCCAGGTGCATAAATCCCTGAAGGTTGCTACCCAGGTTAATAGGGCTGTTAAGAAGGCATATGGTGTGTTAGCTTTTATTAGTAGGGGGATCGAGTTTTGGAGCCACGAGGTCATGCTGCAGCTGTACAAAACTCTGGTGAGACCGCACCTGGAGTATTGCGTGCAGTTCTGGTCTCCGCATTATAGGAAGGATGTAGAAGCTATGGAAAGGGTGCAGAGGAATTTTACTAGGATGTTGCCTGGTATGGAGGGAAGGTCTTACGAGGAAAGGCTGAGGGACTTGAGATTGTTTTCGTTGGAGAGAAGGAGGAGGAGAGGTGACTTAATAGAGACATATAAGATAATCAGAGGGTTAGATAGAGTGGACAGTGAGAGTCTTTTTCCTGGGATGGTGATGGCAAACACGAGAGGACATAGCTTTAAGTTGAGGGGTGATAGATATAGGACAGAGGTTAGAGGTAGTTTCTTTACTCAGAGTAGTAGGGGCGTGGAACGCCCTGCCTGCAACAGTAGTAGACTCGCCAACTTTAAGGGCATTTAAGTGGTCATTGGATAGACATATGGATGAAAATGGAATAGTGTAGGTCAGATGGTTTCACAGGTCGGCGCAACATCGAGGGCCGAAGGGCCTGTACTGCGCTGTAATGTTCTAATTCTAATTGACCCCTCCACTAAGGGAAAAAGTTTCTTCCTATCTAACCTATCAATGCTCCTCATAATTTTGTATGCCTCTATCATGTCCCCCCTCAGCCTTCTCTGCTCTAAGGACAACAACCCTAGCCTTTTCAGTGTTTCTTCATAGCTGAAATGCTCCAGCCCAGGGAACATCCTAGTGAGTCTCTCCTGCACCCTCTCAAGTGCAATCACATCCTTCCTATAGTGTGGTGCCCAGAACGGTACACAGTACTCCAGCTGTGGCCTAATTTAGCATTTTATACAGCTCCATCATAACCTCCCTGCTCTTATATTCTATGCCTCAGCTAATAAAGGCAAGTATCCCATATACCTTCCTAACCACCTTATCTACCTGTGCTGCTGCCTTCAGTGATCTATGGACAAGTACACCAAGGTCCCTCTGACCTGTACTTCCTAGGGTCCTACCATCCATTGTATATTCCCTTGCCTTGTTAGTCCTCCCAAAATGCATCACCTCTCACTTCTCAGGATTAAATTCCATTTGCCACTGCTCCGCCCATCTTACCAGCCCATCTATATCGTCCTGTAATTTAAGGCTTTCCTCCTCACTATTTACGACACCACCAATTTTCATGTCATCTGTGAACTTACTTATCATGCCTGTTATATTCATGTCTAAATCATTAATGTACACTACAAACAGCAAGGGTCCCAGCACCGATCCCTGCAGTACACCACTGGTCACAGGCTTCCACTCGCAAAAACAACCCTTGACCATCACTCTCTGCCTCCTGCCACTAAGCCAATTTTGTATCCACTTTGCCAATTTGCCCTGGATCCAGTGGGCTCTTACCTTAACCAATCTCCCATGCGGCACCTTATCAAACGCCTTTACTGAAGTCCATATAGACTACATCAACTGCTTTACCCTCATCTATACATCTAGTCACCACCTCAAAATTCAATCAAAATAGTTAGACTAGATCTCCCCCTGACAAAGCCATGCTGACTATCCTTGATTAATCCCTGCCTCTCCAAGTGGAGATTAATCCTGTCCCTCAGAATGTTTTCTAGTATTTTCCCAACCACTAATGTTAGACCCACTGGCCTGTAAATACCTGGTTTATCTCTGTTACCCTTCTTGAATAATGGCACCACATTTGCAGTCCTCTGGTACCTCTCCTGTGGCCAGAGAGGATTTGAAAATTTGTGTCTGAGCCCCTGCTAGCTCCTCCCTTGCCTCACATAACAGCCTGGGATACACCTCATCTGGGCCTCGGGATTTATCCATTTTTAAGCCCGCTAAAGCAGCTAATACTTCCTCCCTTTCAATGTTAATATGTTCAAGTATGTCTCAATCCCCCTCCCTGATCTCTACACCTACATCGTCCTTCTCCATAGTGAACACAGATGCATGTGAAAATCAGTTACCATATATAAGGGATTGCTAGCAGAATTTCCCTGGACAGCATCTGATATGACACACTAAGGTAGCATGCTAGACTTTTTAAGAGAGTGAAATGGTATTGCTTTTTGTTTTGATTTGTAAGCAAAGCTTTGCCCATTTTTTTACTCCAGCTTTTCATGTCTTGGTAAATGATGTGGGTTTATTGTTTTTCTGAAGCTGTGAATTAAGTTTGTCTTTTAAGAGTAGTTGAGGGATTTGGTGGAAATCGTTCCATATCATTCTGTGAATACACTTAGCCTGAGGGAACTTGGTTAACGAATGAGTCACTTCCTAATATTGCCATCCTTTTTCTTGGTCGAGTAATCCTGTGCTTTCCTAATCGTAACTGACAAAAAAGAACTCAAACGATAATGTCTGGGCTGCTGGCGCACCTTCATTGATTATGGAACTTAGAAAAATTGGCTTAAATGATAGCCAAGTTCAGCAGCTCAGACAGGGGAAACAGTTTGAATATATATGTGTTCGTTTTGAACTTAGACTGGAAACCTTATTAAAAACTGTCAGTGATCTGTTACGATCAGATGAGGAGGGTCGCAAGGCTCCCCTCTTGACCTCCTCCTTGTTTGACCATTTATTCCTTTTCAAACAGTGGATGTGCTTACTACTTCAGTGAGTGTTTAACCTTTTACCTTTGTGATCATAAAAGAACAGATCAGACAAGTTTTCTTGAGTTTAACGAAAAAAAGTGAGTTTATTGTACTTGACCAAAAACCCAATCTAAGTAAAATAATAAGCTACGCTACACTTTCACTCACTGACACACACACACACACACACACACACACACACACATAGATTACAGAGTGGAGAGGAATAGTGGTTGGAATAGAGTTTGGATCAAATAAAATGAATATGCAGTCTATGGTGTCTGTTAATTCGGTTATCTTCCGGCTGAATCTGGAGTCCTCGAGTTCTTGATCGGTAGATGTTCTTTGAGACAGTGGAGCAGGTGGTATTCACAGGGGTCTTTGTCTTGGATCTTTTTCAGCCAGCAGGCAAGCTTTGACCACCCCAAGGTCACCTAGAGAGAGAGGCATCCCCCTATGGATTCTGCACACATCAGTCTCAGAAGTTTGTCCCTTTATAACCAAAGACTGCTAGTTTTTCATGGTGGGGAGGCGGTCACATGATTGTCCAGTGACCTTGTTTGCAATTTAATTAGATTCAAGTCTAGGAATTCCCAATCTCTCTCGGGTCTCATTGTTTCAATGTTTACCCATGGAGGGGTTTATCTTCCACTGTTAATGTTCCAAGATGGCTTTGAATGTTTTGCCATTAGAAGTGAAGCTGCTGGCTGATTCCAAGTTCATGAGGCATTGTTCGGTGGTGGCCAGCTCAGACATCCGTTTCTCCTTTGATATGTAAGGGATTCAGATGCAAATGGTGGCAGCCATTTTTAGCTGTTTAGCAGTGACTTTTATCAATTTCTTTCTGTCTCTTGTTTTTAAAATATTAATCCAAGTTTCCAATTGATAGATTAAAAATCCTCATTTGGCATAGCACATTTTCTTGACAGTGATACTTTGATTTTTAACATTGCTGTCAAGTTTTGAAGTTCTGACATACTGTACACGGCACTGAGTAAAGTGAGCTTCTGTGTGGTTTCTGAGAAAGCTGCAAGAACTAATTGGTGCCTTTGTAAATATGCAGAAATCAATAGCTGAGTTTACAAGATATTATCTTATTGATTTTGATCTTTTATGACCTAGTGCAAAATAGCTCAACAAATATTTGTCTACATTACAGGAGCTCATAGACTACCTTCGCTCAAATTCTCACAGCACAGTCTATGCTACCTCAATGTCTGCACCTGTTACAGAACAAGTCATCGCATCCATGAAATGCATCATGGGGGAAGATGGCACGAAGCTTGGTAAGTCCCATTCTGCAACAGTGGCAGATACAACTTTGACTTGGGGAGGCTCGTAGGGCAAATGCCCATATCTTAGTCTGGGGAACCCTTCAGTGGTGTCACCATGAATCTTGGACATTTCTGTCTACTATCTTGGTTAGACTATGTGTTGGTATCATTCTCGAGCTTAGGTGTGGTGGGCCTACTATACCAGAAAATCTAATAGGTTCATATAGGTTGCTAATATTTATCTATCTCTAGTTAGTCACCATACAAGCGGTACCCACAGCTGTAAGTTGGAGTTTTGCAATACTTCATAGCGAAGCATTTCAATTTTGGTGCGTGTGATACGTCAACATCCAGAGTTAATATTTCAGATTTGAAGGGAGTGTTCAGATTGCTTGTCTGGTGATGCATGTAGTCAAGTTAGGCTGACTTTGTGATCTTGAAAATAAATAAAGGATTGGCCTGGACTATTGTCGATCGATATATTGTTTGTATCTTCCATTTATAATATCTCCCCCTCTTTGGCTGCAGTTTCTAAGCAGTCCCTTGTGCTGTTACTGTTCTCGGCAAGTCATATGAACATACGAATTAGGAGCAGGAGTAAGCCACTCTGCCCCTCGAGCCTCCATTCAACAAGATCATGGCTGATCTGATTGTAACCTGAACTCCACATTCCTACCTACCCCGAATAACTTTTCACCCCCTTGCTGATCAAGAATCTATCTACCTCTGCCTTAAAAATATTCAAAGACTGCTTCCATCGCCTTTTGAGGAAGAGAGTTCCAAAGACTCATGACCCTCACAGAACAAATTTCTCCTCATCTGTCTTAAATGGGTAACCCCTTATTTTTAAACAGTGACCCCTAGTTCTAGATCCTCCCACAAGAGGAAACATCCTTTCCACACCCACCCTGTCAAGACCCCTTAGGATCTTGTATGTTTCAATCATGTCGCCTCTTACTCTTCTAAACTCTAGTGGATACCAAGCCTCGCCTGTCCAACCTTTCCTCATAAAACAACCCGCCCATTACATGTATTAGTCTAGTAAATCACCATTGTTCTGCTAAGTAACAAAATAGTGTTTCATATGAAGTCAAACCCTTGCGGTTTCGTAGGATCTGGTGTATTGGTTGTATCTGGAAACCCAAATTTGAGATCACCAGTGAGTGTGCATTGTGGAATGTATTTTATGCTAATTATTTTGTATTGTATCGTATCCTGGTGTTTTTCAAGGTTCATGAATATTTGATCATGTTTACTATTTAAATCTTGGTACACAATTCAGACATGGCAATCAATACAGCATGCAGGCTTTGGATTTGTATGCTGTAAGTATATCTACAAGGTAATCTGAGGGTATTGATGCTCCTTTACATGCTCCTTTTCTGGCAAATTCGAATAACAAAATAGGAGCAGGAATGGCCCTTGAGCCTACTCCACTATTCAAAAAAATCATGGTTGATTTATCTACCTCAACTTCTTTTTCAGCCCTATCCCCATATTACGTGATTCTCTTAGTGTCCAACAAATCCCAATAATTTACCCAATTCTCACTGTTAACTGAACACTAACTCCTATTGGAATGAAAATGCAGCAGCTGGCATTCCATTTAGTTCACAAGGATACTGTGGATTACATTTCATGTAACCAGGATTCAGTAGTGTTCAGTTGTGGAGGAGATAGTTTGTGTTTACTGACCAGACCTCCTTAATTACATGTTTCAAAAAGATGCACTTCACTCCAGTTCAGGAACAGGAGGTGGTTAAGGGCAGGATTGCAGACTTCGTGTGTGTGTGTGAGATTAAAGCACGTGGGGTAGGTGGTAATATACAGGCGTGGATAAGGATTGGTTAACAGGCAGAAAACAGTAGGAATAAATAGGTCATTCTTGTGTTGGCAGGCTATGTCTAGTGGGGTACCGCAAGGATCAGTACTTGGGCCCCAGCTGTTGACAGTATATATCAATGATTTAGATGTGGGGACCAAATGTAATATTTCCAAGTTCGCAGATGACGCAAAACTAGTTGGGAATGTGTGTTGTGAGGAAGATGAAGCGGCTTCAAGGGGATTTGAACAGGTTTGGTGAGTGGGCAAGAATGTGGCAGATGGAATATAATGTGGAAAAATGTGAGGTTATCCAATTTGCTAGGAGGAACAGATGTGCAGAGTATTTCTTAAATGATAGATTAGAAAGTGTAGATGTACAAAGGGACCTGGGTGTCCTTGTCAATGTAACTGAAAGCTAACATGCAGGCGCAGCAAGCAATTAAGAAGGCTAATGGTATGTTAGCCTTTATCGCAAGAGGGTTTGAGTACAGGAGTAGTGAAGTCTTGCTTCAATTGTATAGAACGTTGGTTAGACCGCACCTGGAGTACTGTGTGCAGTTTTGGTCCCCTTACCTTAGGAAGGATATTATTGCCATAGAGGGAGTTCACCAGACTTGTTCCCAGGATGGCAGGACTGTCCTATGAAGAGAGATTGGGGAAACTGGCCCTGTATGCTCTAGAGTTTTGAAGAATGAGAAATGATCTCATTGAAACCTACAAAATACTGAAAGGGATAGAATAGGTAGATGCAGGTAAGATGCTTCCCCTGGTTGGGGATTCTAGAACCAGGGGACAAAATTTGAAAATAAGGGGGAAGCCATTTAGGACCGAGATGAGAAATTTCTTTACTCAGAGGGTTGTGAATCCTTGGAATTCTCTACCCCAAAGGGCTGTGGAAGCTCAGTCATTGAGTATGTTTAAAGTAGAGATTGACAGATTTCTAAATACCAATGATATAAAGGGGTATGGAGATAGTGTGGAGGAAAAAGATATTGAAGTGGATGATCAGCCATGATTGTATTGAATAGCAGAGCAGGCTTGATGGGCTAAATGGCCTACTGCTGCTCTTGTTTTGCTATTAGGCTCATATCCTGACATTCTTGTATTCTTCACCACATATTGCTTGGATTCAGGACAGTCACTGACTTGTGTCAAATGCAATTAATCTGAAAGTTACTGTTTCCTGTCACTGAGCAATCTGTGCATTAAAGAAAGAGAAACCTGAGAGTCTGAAATGGAATCAGAAAATGTTGTAAATGAAGAGCAGTTAGCATTTGAATTAAGATTAATGTTTTGCGTGGTAACCTTACTTTTCAAATGCTGAATAGCCCTAATATGCATTTCACTACTTGTTTTTTGTTACTGCACCAGTGATATTTTGCTGATTTTTTAGGAGTTCAGATCTTTCCTCTATTGTGACTTCAGAGTGGTGCCCATAAGTCTAATTGGTAAATTACCAGTTTCAACATTGCAATATCCCTAATGCTTTGAAGGTTTAAACTATAAATCTCCAATTCGGTTGGAGGATCAGAAGACAATCTATTTTTTTTTTTTATTCATGCGACGTGGGCATTGCTGGCAAGGCCAGCATTCATTAACCATCGTTAATTGCCCTTGAGAAGGTGGTGGTGAGCCATCTTCTTGAACCGCTGTAGTCCATGTGTTGTAGGTACGCCCACAGTGCTGTTGGGAAGGGAGTTCCAGAATTTGATCCAGCATCTAATGACATTGCTGTTGCTGAAACATCTTGTGGAATGTGCAAACTCAGCTGTAGCCTCTGCACCTTTCTCTGACCCCTTGTGTTGAGAATGGATACCTTCATCCAGGTTAAATCGAGTCTGAATTTCCTTGCCAGCTCTCCCTTACTTCAAAAGTCCCTCTGTGGTTGCAATTAGTTTTCTGTCTAAGTAGTCAAAGGGGTTCTACATAAGAGATGTTTTTAAAATAACTAACAAAATTCAGGAGTGTATCAACTGTAAGTTGTCACTGCTCTAAATTTTGCTCTTTGATCATCCTACATGCTCTTCCATACATTTAAAATAAAGATACCACAATTTCCAGGAGCATTAACTAATTTTCTAAGATATTGTGTGGAACTCCTTACATGTTTAGTCTTTCCTACTCTCTGCAATCTGCATGTTTTTAAAGGCAGATGTATGTCATTGCCTGATGGCGTCCTGATTTAGCTAATCTCCGATACTTTTTCCAACACTGGTGTCTGTGCTATGAGTCTTGCCTTTTATCCAAATACTGGTGCTTGTTTAGGTCGGATTCCAGCAGCCAGCTCCCTCATTTATCAGCTTCCTAATCCCGGAGGCAAAATGGAGATATTTCTGGATCTATAAATTCTGTTGCGGTGATTGGAGCAGAATGTGGTCTTGTCGATGCCAGGAGGTGGCTCACTTCCAATTTCCGACAGTCTGACCTGAACAAGTGCCAGTGTGAAATGCAAACAAGAAAAAGCTCCTTCACAAAATTAACAGATCAGCTTTCTATAGATGACATTGTGTGTGGTTTCTTTTCTCGCTCCCTCCTAAGCAGTTCTGTTCATTTGCTACTCGTTGCCCTGTAAAGGACCGTGACATCTTTGTACATTAAAGGGTCCTGTAGAAATGTTTGTTTAAATTTTGGAAAGGCATTTTATCCTTTAATTATGATATGCACACAGTACAAATAGGAAATCATTTGGTATTTAAGGAGCTTGTATGCTTGGATACATTTGGTTTAATCTAGTTCTAAAGTTAGAATTGAATTGTCTGCTTTTAAAAAGGTTCAGCCTGATCGGTTAATTTAGCTTCTGTTAATGAAGAAGTCCATTAAAGGTTGTGCTTTGTACTAAGCCATTTATTGCATTTTGAGAAATCTAGCTCAGCAGTGTAGTGGAAAGGGTAAAAATGACTCAACAATTTATTTTAGAAATTTTTAAAAACTATTCAAAACAAATTTCACTAGCAAGTTATTGTAGCTTTATCTATTGTTTTTTTTCCATGCTACCTGCAGTATTAGTTGATAAGGGAGCAGAAACACCATGTTGCCACTGGATGGTGCTGCAGGTGTTTGAGAGTTCCAATGCATGAGTAATTCCTGGAGTATTTGCAGCTATCCTGAGTGGAGTAAGTTTTCCGGCATTACTTTCCAGTCTGTCCTATATCGTCTTCCTACCTTCCACTTCTTCCAATAATTGTTTCCAGTTTTAAATATTTATTAATATAGTTCAGAACCTACTTTAAGTACCACAGCAGAAATCTTTCTAGTTATGGAGAGTATCCTGAGGATTGTAAAGCTTGAACGTTAATTTGTGTTTCTCTGAACGTGTTTGGTATTAGCATTTAGCCATCTTAATTAGATTTTTTCATTTTTTTAAACTAACTGTGCCGGAGACACAGTTGGGAACTGGGGACAATGTTGCTTTAAGCATTTAGTCAGTATCGGGGACTGCCAGGTGATGTACAACACAGTTCAGATTGACAGCGTCCCCTGCTCAACCCCAACCTTGGAGCATTCCTACTTCATGTATGTGACATTCCATTACCCACAGCCGCCATCCTTCTGATTTCTGAGTCAGTTTTTATTTTGTTGGTTTGTGCTGAATTTCAGCCAGGCCTATCTATATATGTTAACAGCCCATTTGAGACTGCATAGATACTTCACACAGGGCCCTTTCAGAGAAACTTGTTCCACCGTTGGATGGTTTTAAACCCCAGCTCCTGGAGTTATGTGCACGAGTGTTTGTCTTGGGTAATGCAGACTGAAATGTTGCTGTTGCTGCTTTTTTAAAAATTCATTCATGGGATGTGGGTGTCACTGGCCAGGCCAGCATTTATTGCCCATCCCTAATTGCCCTTGAGAAGGTGGTGGTGAGCTGCCTTCTTGAACCACTGCAGTCCATTTGGGGTAGGTATACCCACAGTACTGTTAGGAACAGAGTTCCAGGATTTTGACCCAGCGACAGTGAAGGAACGGCGATATAGTTCCAAGTCAGGATGGTGTGTGACTTGGAGGGGAACTTGCAGGTGGTGGTGTTCCCATGCATTTGCAGCCCTTGTCCTTCTAGTTGGTAGAGGTCACGGGTTTGGAAGATGCTGTCTTTGGAGCCTTGGTGTGTTGTAGTGCATCTTGTAGATGGTACACATTGCTGCCACTGTGCGTTGGCGGTGGAAGGAGTGAATGTTTGTGGATGGGGTGCCAATCAAGCGGGCTGCTTTGTCTGGATGGTGTTGAGCTTCTTGAGTTGTTGGAGCTGCACCCATCCAGGCAAGTGGACAGTATTCCATTACATTCCTGACTTGTGCCTTGTAGATGGTGGACAGGCTTTGGGGAGTCAGGACAGGAGGTGAGTTACTCGCTGCAGGATTCTTAGCCTCTGACCTGTTGCTGTAGTCATGGTATTTATATGGCTACTCCAGTTCAGTTTCTGGTCAATGGTAGCCCCTAGGATGTTGGTGGGGTAATGGTAATTTTTACCAGCAATGGTAAAATGCCATTGAATGTCAAGGTGAGATGGTTAGATTCTCTCTTGTTGGAGATGGTCATTGCCTGGCACCTGTGAGGCACGAATGTTACTTGCGACTTATTAGCCCAAGCCTGGATATTGTCCAGGTCTTGCTGCATTTCTGCACGGATTGCTTCAGTATCTGAGGAGTTACGAATGATGCTGAACATTGTGCAATCATCAGCGGACATCCCCACTTCTGACCTGATAATCGAAGGAATGTCATTGATGAAGCAGCTGAAGATGGTTGGGCCTAGGACACTACCCTGAGGAGCTCCTGCAATGATGTCCTGGAGCTGAGATGATTGACCTCCAACATCCACAACCATCTTTCTTTGCACTAGGTATGACTCCAACAGCGGAGTGTTTTCCCCGATTCCCATTGACTCCAGTTTTGCTAAGCCTCCTGGATGCCATACTCTGTCAAATGCTGCCTTGATGTCAAGGGCAGTCTCTCCTCACCTCTGGAGTTCAGCTCTTTTGTCCATGTTTGAACCAAAGCTGTAATGAGGTCAGGAGCTGAGTGGTCCTGGTGGAATCCAAACTGAGCATCACTGGGCAGGTAATTGCTAAGCAAGTGTCGCTTGATAGCACAGTTTATGACACCTTCCATCACTTTACTAATGATCGAGGGTCGACTGATGGGGTGGTAACTGACCGGGTTGGATTTGTCCTGCTTTTTATATACAGGACATAACTGGGCAATTTTCCACATTGCCAGCTAGGTGCCAGTGTTGTAGCTGTATTGGAACAACTTGGCTAGGGGCACTCTAGAATTAAAATGCAGTCTCCTTTTAAAAAAAGGACTAGTTGTAGTGTATTAGCACACCAAGGTATTGTGCTGTGATGGAACACTAGTTCACTGCAGCGAGCTCATGATCATAATCCATATCAATGACCTGCTCACGGACGCTTAGTTTGGGTTCCGCCAGGCTGCTTAGCTCCTGACCTCATTGCAGCCTTGGTTCAAACATGGACAAAAGAGCTGAACGTGAGGTGAGTGTGACTGTCCTTGACATCAAGGCAGCATTTGATTGAGGAGCCCTAGTCAAACTGGAGTCGAATGTAATATTTCCAAATTTGCTGATGACACAAAACTAGATGGGAATGTAAGTTGTGTGGAGGATGCAAGGAGGCTTCAAAGGGACTTAGACAGGCTAAGTGAATGGGAAGAACATGGCTGATCGAATATATTGTGAATAAGTGTGACTACTTTGGTAGAAAAATCAGAGTATTTCTTAAATGGTGAGAGGTTGGGAAGTGTTGATGTCCAAAGGGACCTGGGTGTCCTTGTTCATGAGTCACTAAAAGCTAGCATGCAGGTGCAGCAAGCAACTAGGAAGGCGAATGGTATGTTGGCCTTCATCGCAAGGGGTTTTGCGTACAGGTATAAATAGGTCTTACTGCAATTGTATAGAGCCTTAGTGAGACCGCACCTGGAATGTTGTGTACAATTTTGGTTGTCTCATCTAAGGAAGGATATACTTGCCATAGTGAGAGTGCAATGGAGGTTCACCAGACTAATCCCTGGAATGGCAGGATTGTTTTATGAGGAGAGATTGAGGAGACTGGGCCTATATTCTCTGGAGTTTTGAAGAACAAGAGGTGATCTCATTGAAACTTACAAAATTCTTTCAGGGGTTGACAGGGTGGATGTAGATAGGATGTTCCACCTGGCTGGTGAGTCTAGAACCAGGGGACATAGTTTTAAATGGCCTACCTCTTATTTTGAGATTAAGATGAGGAGGAATTTCTTCACCCAAAGAGTGGTGAATCTTTGGAATTCTCTACCCAGAAGGCTGTGGAAGCTCAATCATTGAGCATGTTCAAGACAAATAGATATCTGGATGCCAATAACATCAAGGGATATGGGGATAGTGCGGGCAAGTGGCAGTGAGGTAGGTTATCAGCCATGATCTAATTGAATGGCGGAGCAGGCTCGTTGGACCGAATGGCTTACTACTGCTCCTATTTTCTATGTACCTATAACCCTTTGGTCAAACTGCCTGTAGTATAAGCAATGCTGTTTTGAGTTATCACATCTGAGTGCATTTTTGAAGGTGAAAAATTCTCTCAGTCCCAAGCTACTTTGGTCTGTGATCTTCTGGAACTCTGATATATGAAAAAAAATGCATTCCACTTCAGTTGGGATTTTGATTATACAGTAACCATAAATGGAAAAATGCAGTGAAAGAGTCTGCTGCTGGAGCGAGGTCTCCATGTATTCTCTAGTCAAAGTCATTGAGTTTATTCTTCATGCCAATACTAGATCCTCTTGAGTTTCCCATGAATTCTTGTTTGAACCCAGAGAAACAGCTTGCAGTCCATATCATAAATATTATACAAGCAATTCTTGGGTATTTTTAAATCTGATTGTGTGCTTGGCTTTCATGAGACTACTGCACTGTGGGAGGTGGGTGGGATAAAGTTTAAATATACAAATCATACAAGGTTTCCTCGCTTGTACTCCATACTTTTCCCATAATTCACAGACCTTTGAAAGTCAAAGGCCTGAGTTGAACTGCCCTGAAGTACTGGTGTGTTGGCAACCAGCAGTCATAGGATTAAAATAATTAGCGTCAGAAATAGAGGGACAATGAGAAATCTTTCAAAGGGTTGTTGAGATCTGGAACACTCTACTTGAAAGGTTGATGGTAGTGGATTCCATAGGAAATGTCACATGTACTTGAAGAGGACGAAGTTGCAGGATTATGGGAAACATTTGAGTGTGGAACTAAATTGGACTAGATGGCCCAGCACAGGCATGGAGGACCAAAATATGGCTGCTGTAAGATTCTGTGATGATGCATCCTTGGCTGGTGTTGGGCACATTGTTGTTGGCAGTACACTACTTGGCTCCAGATGAGACCATTAGATTGCCAAAATATGATTGAATGGATCCTATATAGTGAAGAATTAATAAAACTCTTAAATGGCCTAGAAACCTGTTGTGGATTCCATATACCGTGTTTGTTGTAACCCTGTAAGTATGCATCCTTAAGTTCAGAACTTGAGTTTCACTTAGTTTATTAGCTGAGCCTCTGTACTTAACTAAGCAATTGTCATTTTCCTCTCATCAGAAATGATTTGTGTATTAGTTGCTGTAATTTGAGCCAGGAGAAGATATGGCGGAGAACATTTGTATTCGGGGTGTTTATAACAAACTAGTTGCATCCAGTATATTGTACTTGCCTTCCAATGTTTAAGAATTTTTAAAGAAAATATTTTTCTTGGGTGTGTCTTGACTTTAGTTTGACTTGTGCAAAATTAACCTTGCGACTTGGTGCATTTTTCCCCCAAAATACTTGCGTTGGTGCACGTAGACCTAAACAAAAAAAGCACTTGCACCTGGGTTGCTTCTGGACAAAAGATAAACTAAGATAAGCAAAGCACAATCTAGAGCTCAGATCATGTTTGTTATTTTAAATTGTAACTCCAGGTATCTCTTCAGAAAGATAAAACTTGTGATACAAGTGTTGCATATAAACGGAGGTCAGTAGAAGTCCTTATTCCATCCTTTTATACCAAATCTAGGCTTTTTGTCTAGTAATTTTATCTGAATGAGAAACATTGAGCCAAAAACAACACTTTGTTCCCAAAAAGCTTTAAAAAACCCTTTTGTCTCCATTCCCAGCAGTTGCAAATATCCAAATTGACAGGCAGGATAAGACCAGCTGGTCCACTAAGGTTGCCCCACGCTCCTGATCGCTGGAGCATCAGGACTAAACTCTTCCCTGCCTCAATTAGCCTCTCCACCCCACCCAACAGCAATGTAATATGGTGAGAGAGGCAATAAAATAAAAAAAGACAGGGCCAGTAAGGGGAAAAAATACTCTGAGAATATTCCTGTCTCTCTCATCCTCAGGCACTCAAAACCAATGCACGAGATCATATGGACCAAGTGTTACCTATAAAGATACTTTTGTTCTATGTGATGTGATCTCTGCCCCAATCAAGAACTGACCCATCTTCCTCTTTAAGATGTGTATAGTGTTCGCACCATCACACTAACCGGCAATGTTATTATAGAACCTCCTAACAACCAGAGGGTATGATATAGTTTTGGTTATGATAATGAACTAGCAACCTAGAGGTCATAGAAACATAGAAAATAGGAGCAGGAGTAGGCCATTGGGCCCTTCGAGCCTGCTCCGCCATTCATTATCATCATAGCTAATCATCCAACTCAGTAGCTTGTTCCTGCTTTCGCCCCATATCCTTTGATCCTTTTCGCCTCAAGAGCTATATCTAACCCCTTCTTGAAAACATACAATGTTTTGGCCTTAACTGCTTTCTGTGGTAGCAAATTCCACAGGCTCACCACTCTCTGGGTGAAGAAATTTCTCCTCATCTCAGTCCTGAAAGGTTTACCCCATATCCTTAGACTGTGACCCCTGGTTCTGGACTCCCCCACCATCGGGAACATCCTTCCTGCATCTACCCTGTCACGTCTTGTTAGAATTTTATAGGTTTCTATGAGATCCCCCCTCACTCTTCTTAACTCCAGCGAATGTAATCCTAACCAACTCAATCTCTCCTCATACATCAGTCCCGCCATCCCAGGAATCAGTCTGGTAAACCTTCGTTGCATTCCCTCGATAGCAAGAACATCTTCCTCAGATAAGGAGACCAAAACTGCACACAATATTCTAGGTGTGGCCTCACCAAGGCCTTGTATAATTGCAACAAGCCATCCCTGCTCCTGTACTTGAATCCTCTTGCTATGAAGGCCAACATACCATTTGCTTTTTTTACCACCTGTTGCACCCTGCATGCTTACCTTCAGCGACTGATGTACGAGAAACCCAGGTCTTGATGCATATTCCTGTCTCTATTTATAGCCATTCAGATTATCTGCCTTCCTGTTTTTGCTACCAAAGTGGATAACCTCACATTTCCCCACATTATACTGCATCTGTTATGCATTAGCCCACTCACTCGACTTGTCCAAATCATCCTGAAGCCCCTCTGCATCCACCTCACAACTCACCCTCCCACCCATTTTTGTGTCAAATGCAAATTTGGAGATATTGCATTTAATTCCCTCGTCTAAATCATTAATATATATTGTGAATAGCTGGGGTCCTAGCACCAATCCCTGCGGTACCCCACTAGTCACTGCCTGCTATTTGGAAAAAGACCCAATTATTTCCTGTTTCCTGTGCGCCAACCAATTTTCTATCCATCGCAATACACTACCCCCAGTCCCATGCATTTTAATTTTACATGCTAATCTCTTATGTGAGACTTTGTCGAAAGCCTTCTGAAAGTCCAAATAAACCACATCCACTGGCTCCCCCTCATCAGCTCTACTAGTTACATCCTCAAAGAATTCTAGTAGATTTGTCCAGCATGATTTCCCTTTCATTAATCCATGCTGACTCTGCCCGATTCTACCACTGTTCTCTAAGTGCTCTGCTATAAAATCTTTGATAATGGACTCTAGAATTTTCCCCACTACTGACGTCGGGCCGACTGGTCCATAATTCCCTGCTTTTTCTCTACCTCCCTTTTTAAATAGTGGGATTACATTACCTACCCTCCAATCTGTAGAAACTGTTCCAGAGTCTATAGAGTCTTGGAAGATGACCAGTATTTCTGGGGCCACTTCCTTAAGTACTCTGGGATGCATACCATCAGGCCCTGGGGATTTATTGGCCTTCAATCCCATCAATTTTCCCAACACTATTTCTCTACTAATACTGATTTCTTTCAGTTCCCCTCTCTCACTAAGCCCTATGTTCCCCAACATTTCTGGTATGATATTTCTGTCCTCCTTTGTGAAGACAGAACTGAAGTATGCATTTAGTTTCTTTATTCCCCATAATAAATTCCCCTGCTTCTGACTGTAAGGGACCTACATTTGTCTTCAGTCTTTTTCTCTTCACATACTTAGAGAAACTTTTACAGTCAGTTTTATGTTCCCAGCAAGCTTACTCTCGTACTCTATTTTCCCCTTCTTAATCAATCCTCCTTTGCTGAATTCTAAACTGCTCCCAATCCTCAGGTCTGTTGTTTTTCCTGGCAAATGTATTTGCCTCTTCCTTGGATCTAATGCTATCTCTAATTTCCCTTGTAAGCCATGGTTTGGCTACCTTTCCCGTTATACTTTTGCACCAGACAGGAATAAACAATTGTTGCAGTTACTGCATGCACTTTTTAAATGTTTGCCATTGCCTATCCACCGTCATCCCTTTAAATAACATTTCCCACTCCGTCATGGCCAACTCGTGCCTCATACCTTGGTAGTTTCCTTTACTAAGATTCAGGACCCTTGTCTCAGTCAACTACGTCACTCTCCATCTTAATGAAGAATTCTATCATATTATGGTCGCTCGTCCCCAAGGGGGGTCTCACCATTAGAGGGGTCATAAGTTCAAATCACATCATGGTAAGATGCAATGGAATTTAATAAATATCACCAGGAAAAAAAATTACCCAATCCCAGTTGGTTCACAATTTTTCTTCAGGGAAGGGAACCTGTGATCCCTACCTAATCTGGCCTACATGTGACCAATTTCATACTGTGTGGTTGACTCTTAGTGCCCTTTGAAGTGGCCCAGCAATACAATTTCTTTAAGAAAGTCCACTGTCACCACTGTATACCTAGGGATGGGCAGTAAATGTCATCTTGTCAGTGTCATCCACATTGTGGCAACGAATGCATTTTTAAAAATTTCTCTCAACCTTTTTGTAAAAGTTTGACATTCTGAATCCCGCACAGGAGCAGCATTGTGGGAAGCCAGTGAAGGTGTAATGGGCACCACCAAACCTCCTTTCACTACTTTTCAATACCCCAATTTCAGCTAACTGTCTCAAAATCTTAGCTTTGCCCTAAATGTCCTATTTTATAAAAAGCTATGGCAAATTTCCACAGTTCAGCAAGACAGTAACTTGGTGAAACTGGAAGCTTTAAATGTGATTTTGTCTACAACAACAAATTGCATTCCAAGGCACTTTACAAAATTTAACAGCCATATGGAATATCGGGATTGATGAACAAAAGCTTGTTCAAAAGGTAGATTTTTAAGGAGTGACTTAAAGGATGAGTGGGAGGTAAAGAGGCTGAGGTATAAGAGTTTGGACCCAGGCAGCTGAAGGCACAGCTGCCAATGATTGGCAATTGGGGATGCGCAAGAGACCAGAATTGGAAGTGTGCAGAGATCTGAGGGTTGTAGGGCTGGAGAAAGTTAGAGATGGGGAGGACCAAGGCCATGGAGGGATTTGAAAATAAAAATGAGTATTTTAAAATTGGGCCGATATCAGACTGGGAGTAGGTCAGCGAGCGGAGCAGTGATGGGTGAATGGAGCTTGGTGCGAGTTAGAATACAGACAGCAGAGTTTTGTATAATTTCAAATTTAGAGAGTGGAAGATGAGAGTCATTTCAAGATGGCTGATACTGCAATGTCTAAATAGAATATTCATAGCTGGTTGTTTCAGAAACGGAGCCTGACCAAAAGCTCTCAAATTCCAAGCCCGTTGTAGTTTGATGGTTAATGGTGTGATTTGAATCATCCAGGTTGTATAACAGCAGTCAGTGGTTTGCCAAAATCTATTCACAAGCCTGTTTGGAAAAGGAAAATGTGAAGAAGATAATCCATGGTTTAAAAAAAAAATTGAAACAAGCCATTTTAACAGAAGGAAGTAATTTAATATGTGAGTGGTCAATATACCAGAGCTGTACCTGACACTGGAAATGTAGAGCTTCCAGTGCACTTGATTGATTAGATGGGTTCATCGCACCAATCAAAGGTACCTTTATTTTCTGGCAATCAACTGTAGATTGTAACTTTTGGAGGTGGTATCAGGAAGCACTTCTTCATACAAAGGGTAGTGAAAATCTGGAACTCTCCCAAAATGTTGTTGAGACTAGATCAAATAAAAATTTCAATTTTTTTGTTAACCAAGAGTATTCTGAAATCGCAGCATGTAGATAGAGTTAAAGTAGAGATAAACTGTGACCTAATTGAATAGCGAAACAGGCTCGAGGGGCTGAATGGCCTACTCCTGTTCCTGTTGCTATGTTCAATCGTTCTGTATGGATGCCATCATGTATTATGGTGCACATTGTAATGGATGTACATAGTGATTTCAAAGCTATATAATCTTAGGGTTCAGGTGGTTAAAACCTGTCATCTTTTAGTGTTATCCAAACCTGCTGCTGAGAGTACTGCTGGAAAAACTAGTTTCGAAAAGCTGCTTGAGAAAAATGAGTTTTTCCCGCAATTCAAAGTGCAAGAAAAATGTTGAATTTCAGCCCGAGTTGACATGTGGACAGAAAAGATTAGTTTCTAAAATTGTACACTGCTTCTATGCTGTTCAGATGTTTTAAAAGCCTGATTTGTGATCTGTGGGACAGCTGGTTGCAGATTAGATGTTGTCTCCATTGATTCAGGTGAGTAGGTGGACTCATTTATTTTACTGTTTACAGACTAGTTTTCCCTCCTACAGATCTGTCTTGTTGCATTTTTTTTAAGGTGCACGATGTTTGACTTTGACTTGTCAGATAGATGCTAATCCATCACTGATATTAGGGTAATTGTATCTAATCTAGATCACCTCGTGTTTACTGACTGGGAGAATACAAATGGTTCCTTGTTGAACTTTGTGGATGTTTTCCTTAAGTACCTGCATGCTGTTGCATCACGAGTGACAACACAGACAGGAAATGAATGGAAACTGAAGTATTGGAACAGTGGCTGTGAGGCCAGAATTAACCATTAATATGCTGATTACACGGATCTGGAATGGTTCAATGTACATGGAAACGGGCTGTAAAAAGGGAACACAATACCTTGGTCCATCTCAAAAGGGTACAACCTGCACCCACCGTCAACTATTGACCCATGGCCTCCGTCATGGAAATGGCGAAACACTAAAATTATCATGGGCCAATCTAGGGCAAAAATCTTGGCAATTCCTCTGAACCAAAAGCAATCAAACTGACTTCAGGAGACCATAGTGACAAATGTCTCAACTTCCAGGTACCTTCTAAAACACTTGATGTCTTCCACTCTCTGACATTCAGCTCCCTTATGAAGGCCTGCAACAAATCACATACTGGCAACTTAGTACTGAGGTAATTGACTCTGTAAAAGAGTACTTCCTCGTATCTTGGCAACTGTTTCCGTAACTACTTCTCTTGCTACCTAGTCTCCCTACCCATCAGCCCAATTAACCTGTCCATAGATTCGTTATCTTAAAGACCTCAATCATTTTTTTTATAAAGAATTGCAACATATTATTTAAATGGAGAGAGGTTGCAGAACTCTGAGATACAGAGGAATCTGGGTGACCTGGTACACAAAACACAAAGTTAGTATGCAACTACAGCAAGTGATTAAGAAGGCAAATGCAATGTTGTCATTTATTGCAAGGGGAATGGAAAATGAGATGTTTTGCTATGGTTGTACAAGGCATTGGTGAGTCCACATCTAGAGTATTGTGTACAGTTTTGGTCTCCTTACTTAAAGGATATGATTGCATTGAAAGCAGTTCAGAGAAGGTTCACTTGACTGATTCCTGGGATGAGAGGATTATCTTAAAGAGGAAAGGTTGGACTAGTTGGGTCTATGTTCATTGGAGATTAGAAGGATGAGAGGTGATCTTATTGAAACATAAGATCCTGAGGGGACTTGACAGGTGGATGTTGAAAGGATGTTCCCCCTTGTGGGAGAGACTAAAGCTAGGGGGCACAGTTTAAAAATAAGGGGTCTTCCATTTAGGACAGAGATGATGAGAAATTTTTTCTGAAGGTTGAGTCTGGGCAACTCTCTTCCCTGGAGAGCTGTGGAGGCAGGGTCATTGAACTTTTTAAGGCAAAGGTAGACAGATTCTTGACAAACAAGAGTCAAAGGGTATCTGTGGTAGACAGGAAAGTGGTGTTGAATCCACAGAGTTGTCATGATCTTGTAGAATGGTGGAGCAGGGTCGAGGCACTGAATGGCCTGCTCCTACTGCTTTATGTAGCCACTTGAAAAATATGCCAAGCGAAGGACAGACACTGAATCACTTGTGTCCAATTAATCAGTGGTAACAGGTACACTATGACTGGTTCGGGCCTGTATCTGCAATGTGGGATCAGATAAGGAAGATGACTAGTAAGAGACCAGCTGTGGTAGTTGGAGATTCCAACTTACCAGAAGTTGCTCAATAATGTCTCTGCTGGCAAGACTGAGTAGTGATGTGTAGAGTTAATGGAAGACTGTTTAATGACTCTTTGTAAACGAGCCAACAAAGGGAGGAAACCGACTGGACCAATAGGAGCAATCAAATCCAATCAGATCTTCAACACAAAAGTGGAAGAGGCTTTAAGTACTAGTGATCATAAGATTTGACATTCTAAGGGTTGGAGTGGTTATTAAAAACCCAAAAAAATGCCATATTTTAAGAGGACTGAATTTTGCGCTTAAATTCTTGTCAAAGTGAATGAGTCTGGCGGTTTTGAATATGGCTGGTGAAGTGAAGGAACAGTGGGGTTCCTTCTCGGACGTGATACTGAATGCAATGGACTATTGTCTACTCATGCAAACCAAAGGTGCCAAGCTGCGAGGTATCCCTGCCTGGTTGAACATGACTACCAAGTAACTTAGATTTCAAAAAAGGTATTTAAGGCCATAAAAGAAAATGGCATGTGAATTAAAACTGATTTAGTACCACATGGCATCTTAATTTCTCCATTTTAAATATGAGAAGAAGTGAAGTATATTTAATTAAGAAAAGAGGGATGGAGTTAGGCCACTGAAAGCGGAGCCAGGTGAGGGCATGATAACTGATGTTACATGGGCTGCAAAAGTGCAGAATAATTTTTTTGCCTTTTTTTTTTTACCAAGGATGAGACATGCAACTTATTTAATCTGGAAACTGAACTAGAGGGTGTTTCAGAGGTAAGTTGTACCACTGTTCCCATCACTACCAGCATGGTTGCATAGCAGCTGTGCAAACTGTTGGTGAATAAATCTCAGGAGCCAGATAACATGCATCCGCAGATCCTTAAGGAGCTGAAGGAGGTATTTGCAGGAACTCTGTGGGTAAAGTTATGGAAACTCTTTTTTAAAAAAAAATAAGATCATGAGAAAAAAGAACTTGCATTTATATAGTGCCTTTGCTAAACTTCGGATGTCTCAAAGTGCTTTATAGCCAATTAAATATTTTTGAAGTGTAGTCGCTGTCGGAATGCAGGAAATGCGACAGTCAATTTATGCACAGACAGGTCACACAAACAGTATAATGCCCAGATAATCAGTTTTATTGTTGGTTATGGGAAACATATTGGCCAGGACACACGGGATAACTCCCCTGCACCTCTTTGGCTATTCATAAACAATTTAATTTCTATCCAATGTGGTTTATGAAGGAGAGGTCTTGCCAACCAAATTTACTGGTTTTCTTTTGACAGTGTGACAGAGGAGCTTTAGAGAAGTAAGGCAGATGATGTTGTGGTCTTGAATTTCAGTAAGACCTTTAATAGTTTCTCTGGAAAGGCTGCTACTGAAAATAAAGAAAATGGAAAATATTTTACAATGGATGCATGATTGGCTGACCGAAAGAACAAAGCGGGTGGGGTGGGATTGTCATCAGCTTGGGCAAATCTCATCAGCGGTGTCCCACAGTGGTCTGTTCTGGGTACTTTTTTGTTTGATAAGAGTGTGGGAAAATGGCGCACTGACACGGAACACAAAAGTCCGAGTGTATCAAGCCTGTGTCCTCAGTACCTTGCTCTACGGCAGCGAGGTCTGGACAATGTATGTCAGCCAAGAGTGACGTCTTAATTCATTCCATCTTCGCTGCCTCCGGAGAATCCTTGGCATCAGGTGGCAGGACTGTATCTCCAACGCAGAAGTCCTCGAGGCGGCCAACATCCCCAGCTTATACACCCTACTGCTGTAATGTTCTATGTTTACCACATGCTCTCTCACACTGAGCCAGCGGCGCTTGAGATGGCTTGGCCATGTGAGCCGCATGGAAGATGGCAGGATTCCCAAGGACGCATTGTACAGCGAGCTCGCCACTGGTATCAGACCCACCGGCCGTCCAGGTCTCCTCTTCAAAGACGTCTGCAAACGCGACATGAAGTCCTGTGACGTTGATTGCAAGTCGTGGGATTCAGTTGCCAGTGATCGCCAGAGCTGGCAGGCAGCCATAAAGATGGGGCTAAAGTGTGGCGAGTCGAAGAGACTTAGCAATTGGCAGGAAAAAAGACAGAAGCGCAAGGGGAGTGCCAACTGCGTAACAGCCCTGACAACCAATTTTATCTGCAGCACCTGTGGAAGAGTCTGTCACTCTGGAGTGGCTATAAAGGCCAATTCTAGGCGCTGCTCCACAAACCACTGACCACCTCCAGGCGCTTACCCATTGTCTCTCAAGACAAGGAGGCCAAAGAAGAAGAAGATTTTCATAAATGATATGGAGCTAGGAGTCACAAACACATCAGCTTGAAGTTTTCAGATGATAGAAAGCTAATGAAAGTGGAAAACGGCAAAGCAAGTTTTGAATGTACTTGGGAATTGGGCAGACAGGTGGCAGGTGAAATTTAATGTAAAGAAATGCAAAGTGCCTCATGAGGACTAAAGCAAAACTGCATATTGTAAGCAACTAATGGTCATTGTGCTTTCTACAATAGTTTTTATTTAGAATTACTTTGAAGCCAAACAATTTTTTAAATCACTGTAGCACATTACTCAAAATAATTTACTTCAAGCTCCTGTGAGCATAAATGGAAGCAAGTACTCATTGGGTCATCTTGTTTTGTGTTCAAGGTGAACTCCGTGTTTAACTTGTACCAGATGATTTTCTACTCGACTAAGTCATTACTGTGTTCTGTGATGCAGAGATATTTTTGTAATCTGTTAGGTCCTGTATTTGTAGTTTGTGGGATATTGTGTGTTGAGATACCTCTTTCAACTTCAAGATATGTAGCAGTAAAAGTTTAGTCATTGAAACTTTAAGTAGGTAATGAGAAGTTAACATTTGAAATAACTGGTATTTACAATCTGCTGGACTTAAGACTTGGAAATAGTGAATAATTTGTATTATCCATCCCTGAATGTTTATATAAAAAGAACAGGTGTATGCACTTCTTAAAATAAACTGCAAGTTTGTCAGATTTTGCTGGTCCTGTTGCATAACCAGTACACTTTTTCCACTGGATGAAGCAAAAATTTGACCTGGAGCTCATCCTAATCAGTGGTTTTCGAAAACATGGCAAACATTCAAAGGCGTACTCATTACACAGATCTACAACTTGTAGTGGGATGTGTTGGGGGTTGGAGGGGGTGGGGGGGTTACAACTTGAAGTAAATCATTCTGACATTCAGTTTTACTGCTGGTCTTACAATATGCATTCTTTCACCCAGAGCACGCATATTTGCCTTAAGTAGCTCCAGATATGTTGCAAGAAATTTCCGGGGGGGTCGGGGAGGGGGGGGGTTGAAAAAAAGGCTTCCAGATGTAGAGGCCGAATCCTTTTGAAACAAAGTTCCCTCAGCTTCCTTTTCATCTGCCGACAGATAATTACAACGGTCGACTTCCATTTTCAAGCTTCTAAGGGGCAGGGACGCCTACGCAGAGTATCAGTCAATCTGTAAAGGGTCTTATAGTCTCGACAGGAAATAGAGCGGCACTCAAACCGCAGAGATTAATAGGGTAACCATGCTTAGCTGGTTGATGAAAATTACTGCAGGTTATTCGGCCCAGGTTTAGGGGTCGCTTTTGTTTAAAAATAGGAATTTGCAGTTTTAAGATGGGTTTCCAGGAAATGAAGAAGCTGTTCTTAGATTTTGTTCAGTAGTTCTTTTTCTCTTAATCGGTTTGATGGCTTCTGTTGCATACTGTTAAGTGTCAAGTTTGACCTGACAAACTGTGACCACCATTATGGGAAGCTATACAAGAAACAGCAACACACTAGTTGAGACTTTCCAAGCAGAGCTATTACGCAATGCAATATTGGTGGCATTGCCAGAATTTCGGTAATGCGTCTGAGTGGCATTTTCATTCTTTTATCTGTGCCCTTTTCAAATATGAGCTTTATAATGGGATTAATATTTTTAGATAGCCTGTCCACTCTCAGGGATAGTTTGCTCTGAATCTCATGCAGTACATCTCGGCACAGAAGGAGGCTATTCAGTTCTTTCGAAGGCAGTGTAGTTAGTTCCACTGCCCCGTTCTTTCCCCGTGTCCCAGGAAATTTTTTTTTAAGTGTTTTTATCCAATTCCTTTTTGAAGGCTACTATTGAATCCATATCCACCACCCTACTGGGCAAGGTATTCCAAATCTAAGCCACTCTGTGTATTAAAAAAAACAAAAGTCCTCATGCCACCTCTGATTCTTTTGCCAATTTCAAATCCATGCCCTCCTAATTGTCAACCTTTCAGCCATTGGAACCAATTTCTCTTTATTTACCCTATCTAAATCCTTCATAACCCTACAGTTATGAACTGTCCTGTTCAGATTTGTTTTGTCTTTTTGTTCCCCCACTTCTGGTGTTGTGCAAGTTCTTTTTATTACCTGTCATGGCAGTGACATGGTTCCGCCTTATGTAACAGGCTTGCCCATTAGTGCATATCTTCATTTCCCAAATTGTTAAGTTAGTGAAAATCAGATTGACAGATGTTGATAAAAGCCTGCTGTTTTGAATGCGGAGGAACTGCTGTCGCAGGAGCGCTTGTTAATAGGTGGGGGGTGGGTTCGGGGCATTAGTTAGATTCTTCTAAACATTTTTGAAATGCTCTTTCCAATAAAAAGAAACTAATTCTAACTCTGGGTTACATCATGTGGATACTAGCAAATATTCTCAAATGTTTTCAAAAATAATTTTCTCAATAGAGGAACAGGCTATTTATACTTCAGATACATTACAAAACAAATGTTTAACTTTAATACACTGGAGATCACATAACTTCAGGTTTTAATTTTCCTGTCTGCAGAATACGACCTCTGGATATATAATGAAATGGCTGTGATGTAGATAATTTAAAAACTGTCTGTCTGCTGATCCATTTGCTTCATTCTTTCAGACAGAAGAATTATCCAAGTTTCTCCTTATACAGGGGAGTGAGTGACTAACCATTTTCATGTTCTTGGGCTTTTGGGAATGGATTACTTAAAAAAAATAATTAGATACCCTTTTGCAAGGGTTGTTTGAGAAGCAAAGTTTATAATTGGAACTTGAGTTGCATACTGATGTTTCTAACATTCCGAAGCCTTCTCTTTGCTCTCCGTCTTGACTCCTAAATAATATTGAGTGTTAATTATACTTGTATTCCCCAAACTACTACTATGAAGGACTCTAGGCATTAGAGTTAAAAGGTTGCTCTTGTGAGTGTACCTGGCAATAGATGAATTTGATCACTTTCCTTATGTTTAACGTTGTGCCACTTAATGATTTGCTTCAACAGGATCTAAGTGATGCAGTGGACTGAAAACAGCCAAGGGCTTCATTTAGAGCTTATTCCTATGGGTGAGATTTGAGGGTCAGTAGGCTTCGACAACTGTTAATGGATGAAAGTAAAAGGATTAAATGGTTCAAGTGTAACCATGTTGAACTTGACAAGTAGGCAGTGTCATTCATATTTATTGGCATCCATTAAAGTTAAGCCTTTGTCTGTGAATGACAACTGCTGTCATAGTTGCAAACCTTTTTCTTTACAGATAAGTTTACAGCAAAATAGTTAAGTTGAGACTTTCAAGCAGAACAACTATGCAATAAACTAGAATTTATGTAAAATGAACAAGTGGCATTTTCATTCTGCATCCACCTGGTCTGAAACCCCTAGTGTCAAATTTGATCTTTATAATAGAGTGAAGTATTTATTACAGATCTTGCTTGTAAGCGTGATTTGGGGTAACAAATTAAGAGCAATAATGCAAGAAGCACATCAAAAATGTTGTCTTCTTGCAATGTTTTGGTACAGTAAGTTAAATAAGCCTGATATTAACACTGCAGTGCATATCTTCCGAATGACTTGATAGTGCTAAAGACTTGTCATTTGAAGTGCGTTTGTGAAAATGGGCCAAGTGAGTTTGGCATTGAATTTGTTTGTAGATCCTGAAGTGACCTGCTTTTGAGGCAAAATCACATGCATATATGATCAATGTATACCAGGTTCCACATCAGCTGAGTCTGTTTTAATGCTGTTGAATGGGCTATGCTGTTTGTTTCAGAAGGTCCCAGGACCTTACCATGGTGGTGCAAACTTGTTCAGCATATTTATTATCATCGCACTACTTCAAGAAAAAAGAAAGTAATATAAGTGGTCAAAGTGTGGGGCAGCTTTATTTCAATTTATTTTTGTTAGGAAATGCGTCAGAAGGCCCTAATGTCCTCCTTCGGTAACCGGTTAGATAGTTCTAGCTTGCAGTTTCATGTTGTATACATTTGAACTGCACAAGAGACCGCATCGATCAATTTTCAGAACACTTCTGCCAAGATGTAAAATGTTGAGGTGGAGGTAGATGGTAACATTCTAATTAACAAGGCCCTGTAATTCTTCACATTGTATGTAATTCTGTTATGAGAAAGCACCAGGGAATTTAAAGCTTCAGTTCAGAAACCAGAGAAGGAGAAAATCGAGATGAAGTGGGCGGCGCAGTGGTTAGCACCGCAGCCTCACAGCTCCAGCGACCCAGGTTCAGTTCTGGGTACTGCCTGTGTGGAGTTTGCAAGTTCTCCCCGTGACCGTGTGGGTTTCCACCGGGTGCTCAGGTTTCCTCCCACAGCCAAAGACTTGCAGGTTGATAGGTAAATTGGCCATTGTAAATTGCCCCTCGTGTAGGTAGGAGAATGGTGGGGATGTGGGAGGGAACATGGGATTAATGTAGGATTAGTATAAATGG
Organism: Heterodontus francisci; assembly: GCF_036365525.1. Lineage (NCBI taxonomy): Eukaryota > Metazoa > Chordata > Chondrichthyes > Heterodontiformes > Heterodontidae > Heterodontus > Heterodontus francisci. Next base: position 18,479,032 of record NC_090379.1, read on the forward strand.
GTGGTTGTTGATCGGCACAGACTCTGGTCCAAAAAGCCTGTTTCAGTGCTGTATCTCTAAATAAATAAGTAGCTTTGATCCCCAAGCAGTGATACCTGAACATTAGAAAATGCTTCAATCTGGAAAATTTAAGATATTTTGTGTGCAGTTTCTGTGCAAAATATTGATTTATGAGGTGCAAGCACAACTGAATGATAAATCGGATTCTCATATACCATTGCAGTTGAATCTCATTGAATGTGCTACCTTACAAAAAAACAAACACCTCCAAGACTTAGTGTATAAGATACATCTTAATGCACTTTTGAAAATTTGTTTTTGGGTATGGACAGCACTGGCAGGGCAGTGTTTTTCGACCATTTGCAGTTGCCCTGAAGGCATTGAGTCAAGTATTGTAGTGTGGACTTAGAGCAGGGTTGTCCAACCTTTTCGCGTGGGGGGCCGCATCACAAATTTTGTCTTAGATAGGGTGCCGGTGAGACAATTTTGGAAAGATAAAGGCGTTAAAAAGTTACAATCAATCAAAATGACAACAAATGTGCATTTTTGTGAAGAAACTTTAAATGAGATTAATTTATTGACTTACTTTCTCATCACTATGTTGGACACTGTTTTAGTGAGATACCTGTCTCGTCCCCCTCCCTCCCTGTCACTTTTCCCGATGTTTGTACCTGTCAGCTGTGAAACTCAGTGCAATTTTTTTTTTTTAAAGCCTGTCTGAAAGAAGCCAATAGAAAATTTCTCATCTCTGAAATACACCCACAGGCCTGATGGAAACCTTTGGTCGGCCAGATGCTGGCTTGCAGGCCATATGTTGGACAGCCCTGGTCTAGAGTCAGAGTGGACCAGGTCAGTGTGGCAGATCTCTTCCCTGAAAGACATTAGTGAATCAGTGCAGTTTTTACAACAATTTGGGAGCTTTCATGGCCATTTTATCTGATGCCAGCACACAAGATGAATTCAGTTTCACAATTTGTCACAGTGGGATTTGAACTCCTAACTGGTGGGTTGCTACTCAAGTATAATGACCATTAGGCTACCTTTCACAAACAATAAATATAGATGAAGGAATTAGATACATGTAAAATGCATAAGACTTGGTGAAATTGATTCTGTAAATTTTTTTTGATGTGCATTGGTATAACATTGTTGTTTAACGGCACTAATTGTTTGAGTAAGGATACTGGCTGTTGTCTGAATGTTCTAGTCTACCTGGTACAATCGCATTGCAACCCAGTTGCTGCCAAGCTAGTAGATTGTACTCAGGGTGAAATTAAAGCTGTGTAGTTGCTCTCAGCACCTCTGGCTAGAATTGAACAATGAGGCAACTTCCCAGTGCTGGAGGTTATCCAGTAACTTTTACTGAAAAGCATTTGCACGGATCAGGTGAGCAGAGGTTTCAGCTGAACAGTCATACTCTTCATGATCGAACAGCCTCCTAATAGTCACTGTCAAAGCTCTCGTGGATAATAGTCACTTGGGTGAGGCAAGGGTGGCTGAGAGCCATGAAACAGTACCAAGAATTAGTCGATGGCATCATGGAACACAGTATTGGAATTAATTTACAACAACAGCTTTCATTTTTACCACCTTTTAATGAAGTAGAAGTCCTGACTGAATCCTGAATTATGCTTCAGTCAGGTATCATATTATCTGGCTTGTCCCATTCCCCACCCAATCAAATAACTGAATTTAAATGGAGATTATGGCTGATATTTTTTCCTGTAAAGCTATGTTCTTTTGAATATTGGGGGCTCGGAAAAATGTGTAACAAACTGTTTGTCATAGTCATAATGACACAGAAGGAGGCATTGGCCCATCTCTGCAGAGCAATCAAATTTCTCTATTAAATTTTGTCTACCTATTCTGCTAGCCTATGTCCTGTTGCTGTTGATTACTATCATCCTCACTGTCTGCCACACCTCCAAGTTTGGTATCGTCATCAGATTTTGAAATTTTACTCTGTATTCTAATATCTAAGTTATTTATGTATATCAAAAAAGAAGTGATCCGAGCACTGAACCACGGGGAACGTCACTGGCTTCCATCCTGCAGTCTGAAAAACAATAATTTACTACCACTCACTTTTTTTCTGTCCTTAAGCCAATTTTTTTATCCAAGCTGGCACTGACCCTCCTATTCCATGAGTCTCAATTTTGGAACCAGCCCTTTGTGTTTTTTTTTGTCTTTCTTACAATCCATATAGACAACATCCATTGCTTTCCCTTCATTGACCACCTCTGTTACTTTATCAAAAAAAAAATCAATTTGATGAGTCAAGCCTTTTACAAAGTCATGCTAGCTCTCCCTATTTAACTCAAACCTCTGTACAAGTGCCTGTTTATTTTTTCCCTGATTATTCCTAAAACCTTACCCACCACTGATAAATTGGCTGGCCTGTAGTTACTAGGAATATCCTTTACACCCTTTCTTTGATAAAGGTGTCACATTTACCACTCTCCAATCCTCTGGAATCTTTCCATATCTAGGGAAGATTGGAAGATTATGGCAAGCCTTTCCACTATTACCACCCCCACTTCTTTTAAAAACCTAGGATGCAAACCATCCAGACCGACCTATCCACTCTAAGCATAGCCAGGCTTTCCAGTACAACCTGTCTATCAATTTTCACCCCATCCTTTACCTCTACCATCTCCACTTCTACTGTTAGTTTGTCAGCAACCTCTTCCTTAGTAAACACTCTCTGGACTAATGCTTTGTCTTTTCATACAATTGTTAGCACTCCCTTTGCCTTTGTTCCATGATATCTTTGTCATTTAACCTTCCTTGTCCTCTGCCCTATCGCACACCTTCCCTTTTGTCTTTTTCCCCCTCCCCCTTTTCATTTGCTCAAAGCCTATTACATTTCTAACCTTTCAGTTCTGATGAAAGGTCACAGACCTGAAACGTTAACTGTTTCTCTCTCCACAAATGCTGCCAGATCTGCTGAGTATTTCCAGCACTCTGTTTATTTCGGATTTCCAGCATCTGCAGTATTTTGCTTTTATTACCACTCTAGTTCTTGCGCGTCTATGATTTTCCTGTAGATTTGCTCCTCTATCTTTCTTTGGATGCCTATAGATACCTCCGGTCACACAATCATCCTATTTTTGCTTTCAACTCTAACCAAATAGATTCTGTCATTGTCCACTCAAGGCCGTCCCCTCTGTCCAACACTAGTGTCTTTTCGAATCAGTACTCCACCCACCTCACTTCTTTCCTACTCTATCTTTTCTGAACACGTATCCTTGAATTCGTCAGAATGGTTTAACTGGATACGGGGCAGGACAGTGATTTTCATATAAAAATAAACTTGTGTCTTATGTAGACCCTCCTTTTTATTAAAAAAAAAATCTCTTGGTAACCTCTCAAGCTGTTTTACATATACTGCCTTGTGTTGACATGCGGTCACTGTTATACAAGTGCAGCAGCCATTTTGTACACAGTACAATCCAAACAGCAGTGACTAAACAACTGATCTGTTTTTGGTGTTGGGAGAAGAAATCTGAGCCCTGCTGTTCAAATAATGCAAAGGGATAAATTTTTAGGATCAGCCAAATGGACTGCAGAGCCTTTTTTGGACCTATGCTTTCCTGTGTTCCTGCCTTTAACATTGACTTTAAACAGCAGAACAAGTTGACAGCACTTCTGACAATTCAGCTGTCAATCATGCTTCACTGGGGTCTCGGCCTGAAAATATATTGGAAACTTGTGAGGCTTGCACTTCAGTAAACAGGCATGAGCATTAGCGGCTGAACCGAGCAAGAATAATATTAGATCACTGAAGACTATGTTGGAAACTGGTAATTAAAATGTTGGGATTTTTTTTTAAAATTGCTTCCACTTTTCAGCTATTGAAATCTCACCTGCTTTTAATTTTTACTGCAACTGTTTCACTCTACCATATAGTTGCTTTAATCTGGCAGCAAATTTGGGGCACCTTTTTGCTCATGCTCCCCTGTCCCCCAGTCCTCTCCCCTGCAAAGCATGAAAAAGCCTACTGATCTCTTTCTCTTCTAAAGCAACCCACCCTGTCCCAACCCCAGCTATCAAATTTACGCTGCCATTCCTAAGAGACAAGGTTTCTCAGAGTTTAGAACTTTACTGCTAGAGTTACCTTTTTCAGGTTGTGTAACTCACTTATTGACAGCTATGGAGCCTATATACAACCTCTGGTATTCTGTATTTTGAAGTGCAGGAACATAATTTTTTCTTTGATATGTAAACTGCATTTTTAAAAAAACATGAAGGACATTTCTCGGCTTTAATAGTAAGGTGTGACTTTTGAAACTGTAAAAATACTATTTGCATTTTACTCAAACTGAACTTTATATTCAACTGACCGCCACAGAATTAAAACATAACTTTCTGTTGCCTCAATTTTTTTAACCAAGATATACAAACATAAGCTTCAGGTCATTCCAGCAGTACTCATGGAGTTCTCTGGGGCATGAAGCCAGACTCTCTGCCTGCCAATAAAAATATTGGAGAAGAATCAGTTTTTTTAGGAATGTTTTTTGATTTGCAGATGAGCTATGAGTATAGGTTAAAAATTAGATTAAAAAATTAAAAGGGTTAATGTATAGTGACGTGTTAAGAGTATCCTAGTTTTCTAAAAGTATTCTTTGAATGAGAGTGTTTGTGAATTGAACTTTCATTTGAGCTTTGTTTTTTTTTGTACAGACTGTTAGATGAGTACCTTACTAATTTCAGGGCCTACCTTTAAAGATATTCTACCGTATTCCTATTGGGTACAATTCTAAAGGGGATGCAGGAGCAGAGGGACCTAGGTGTATATGTGCACAAGTCATTGGAGGTGGCAGGACAGGCTGAGAGAGTGGTTAATAAAGCATACAATATCCTGAGCTTTATTAATAGGGGCATAGAGTACAAGAGCAAGGAAGTTATGTTGAACTTGTATACGACACTAATTCGGCCTCAGCTGGAATATTATGTCCAGTTCTGGGCGCCGCACTTTAGGAAAGAAGGGAGGGCATTGGAGAGTATACAGAAAAGATTCACAAGAATGGTTCCAGGGATGAGAAATTTCAGTTATGAAGATAGATTGAAGAAGTTAGGACTGTTCGTTGGAGGTATTCAAAATCATGGGTCTGGACGGAGTAGATGGGGAGAAACTGTTCCCACTTGTGAGAGGATCAAGAACAAGAGGGCAAAGATTTAAAGTATTTGGTAAGAGAAGCAAAAGTGACATGAGGAAAAGCTTTTTCACGCAGCGAGTGGTTAAGGTCTGGATTGCGCTGCCAGAGAATGTGGTGGAGGCAAGTTCAATTGAAGCATTCAAAAGGGAATTCTACAGTTATATGAAAAGGAAGAATGTGCAGGGTTATGGGGAAAAGGTGGGGGAATGGAACAGAGGGAATTGCTCTTTCAGAAAGCCAGTACAGACACGATGGGCCGAATGGCCTCCTGCAATGTAACGATTCTGTGATACTATCACAGTGTTAAATTAAAGCTTTTATGTTCAATGAATACTTTGTTAAATAAATACTTGATCTGTTTTAGTGGAGGAAGAGAAAAATAGCAACAGTACAAGGGAACCTAAAATTGAGAGGAAATTAATTTGATTTAAAATCAAATATTTTTGAAAATGGTAATGGTGAAAATAATGGGACTTACGACAAATCTCTAGGACCTGATGGTTTCCAACTAAAAGTATAAAATAAATAGGTATCTCAATTGCAGATGCATTAGCCATGATTTTCTTAAGATATCTATATTCAGGATTATGCCTTTGGGTTGGAAAATTGGAAATGCCACTCCATTATTTAAGATGAGAGGGAAAGAAGCCAGGCAACACCGACCTGTCAGTTTACATCAGTTGTGGGGAAGTTCTTGAATTTATCTTCGGAACAGTGTTGACTGACCATTTGGATAAGTATGAGTTGATCAAAAAGTCAACAATGAATTGCTGAAGGATAGGTCATTCGTGTCTGTCTAACCCAATTTTTTTTTTTGCAACTGTCACCAGAATGATGATCAGAGGAGTATCAATGGAGGTTGTCTGTATTGGACTTGCACAAGGCATTTAATAAGATTCCACACAAGCACTTCTTAGCACATGGAATTGGAAATAACCTTGTGACTTTGGTCAGTAATCGGTTGGGAGGGAGGAGACAGAGTATGGACAAAGGATTTGTTTTCTGATTGAGAAGTGTTTCCCTAGGGATTTGTACTGGGGCCTTTGCTTTTCACCCAATATACTAATGGCTTGACTGAAGGAATAGAGTTGTATCTCCAAGTTTGCAGATAATGCTAAAGTTAGGAGGCACAGTAGGTTGTGTTGATGGACGGAGGCAGTTACAAAGGTGCATAGACTGATTTAGTGGGCAAAACTATGGCAGATGGATTTCAATGTGGGGAAGTGTGGATCAGCGAAAGACAAATAGAAATTTTTCTTAATGATAGACTAGGATCTGTGGAGGAGCAAAGGGATTTAGATGTCCATGTATACAGATTACTAAAGGTAGTGTGCAGGTACAAAAAGTACTTCAAGGTGGGTGGAAATCAAAACTGAGTAAGTGTTACAGCTTTGGGCAGGTCCCATCAAGTACTGCGTTAGGTTTTGGACACCAAACCTCACGATGTGTTGGTCTTGGATTCAGCAAGATGTGACCAGAGCTTAAAGAGTTAAATTATAAGGGCAGATTGCATAAGCTTGTCTTGTTCCTTCAAGCTTAGACGGTTATGGTTTGGTCTAATCGAAATGTTTAAAATGATTAAGGAATTTGGTGGTTAGATGCAGAGAAACTGTTTCCTCTGGTGGGGGAATCCAGAACAAGGGCAGAATAAAATTTACAGCTAGGAGTGAAATCAGGAAGCACTGGTTCCGCATAAAGGGTAGTGGAAATCTGGAACTCTTTCTCCCAAAAAGCTGCATCAGCTGAAATTTAAGAACTGTGATCAATAGATTTTGCTAGATATGGGCAAAAAGAAAAACTTGCATTTATATAGCGCCATTCACAACCACCAGATGTCCCAAAGCCCTTTTTACGGCCAATGAAGTACTTTTGAAGCGTAGTCACTGTTGTAATGTAGGCAACATGGCAGCTAATCTGTGCACAGCAAGCTCGCACAAACAGCTATGTGATGACCTGATTACCTGTTTTTTGTGATGGTCGAGGGATAAATATCAGCCAGGACACCAGGGAGAATTCCCCTGCTACTCTTTGAATAGCATCATGGGATATTTTACATCCACCTCTGGGTAGACGGGGCCTCGATTTAACATCTCAACCGAAAAATGGCATCTCTGACAATGCAGCACTCCCTCCATACTACTCTTGATTTGTGTGCTCAAGTTCTGGAGTGGGACTTGAACCCATAACCTTCTGACTTGGAGGCAAGAGTGCAACTAACTGAGCCAAGGCTGATGCATGTTATGGGTACATGGGTACAGAGGCGAAATAGAACAAAAATGTGTAAATCGAGCTCAGCTGCAGATCTGCACCTGATCTATTTGATTGGCAGAATAGGCTTATGGGCTACATGTATTCCTGCGGTTATGGCACAAGCTGCAACAATTTCCTCATACATGGTCACTGCCAGGAGTTATTTGTCTGGTGCAATAAGAGATACTTTAAGTTTGTCACTACCTGCTTATGAAGATCAAGTTGAATTTCAATCTTGTACTCAAAATATTACTGTTTTGAGAGTCTGATGCTGTTGTACCTAACTAGCAAATTGAGTAGAGAAAAGAAATATTTGCATTTATATATTGCTTGTCACAACCTTAGGATGTTTCTAGTGTTTCAGAACCATTGGATTAATTTTGAAGTACAGGCATTCATTGTTTCATGTAGGCAAGCGCTGCAATCAGTTGGTGCGCAGCAAGATTCCGCAATTGGCAAATGAACAACAGGTAATTTGTTTTGATGGTGATGTTTGAGGGAGGAATATTGGCCAGGTCACCAGGAGAACAACATTATTTAAATATTATAATGAGATTTTTTTGTACACCTAAATAGGTGGGCGGTGCTGTCTAATGTCTTGTCCAACTGACAGATTCTCTGACAAAGCAGCATTCCTTCAGTGGTGCAGTGCAATTTCTGCCTTCATTATGTGCTCAGAGGTTCATGGTGAGGCTTGAATCTTCAATCTTCTGACTTGGGTGAGAGTGCTTTCAGCTGAGCAAAGCTGGCACAAACATTTGATATTTGTATAACCATGTTTAAAATCATGACTTCAGTTTCATTCTGTTTTTCTTTAACTATTTTATTGACGAATTGTACTGCTTGTTTTCCTGGTTGTTTCCCAAAATACAGGTGGTAATAGAGCAATTTTCTTAATCTTGCAAGCACAGTCCTCCAAGATTCAGACTAATTTTTCAAGTTTTTATTCGTTCATGGGATATGGCAGTGCTGGCTGGGTCAACATTTATTGCCCATCTCTAAATGCCCTTGAGAAGATGGTGGTGAGCTGCCTTCTTGAACCGTTGCAGTCCTTGGAGTATAGGTACACCCACAGTGCTGTTAGGAAGGGAGTTCCAGGATTTTGAGCAAGTGACTGTGAAGGAACGGCGATATAGTTCCAAGTCAGGATGGTGTGAGACTTGGATGGGAACGTGCAGGTGGTGGTGTTCCCAACCGCCTGCTGCCCTTGTCCCTCTAGGTGGTAGAGGTCGCCCTGATTATAGCAAAATATCAAAAACAATATCAAACTGTGTCCACAAATGCTCAGTACATATTTAAAAAGTCATGATTAAAGGCTGTATGAGTTTCAAGCATGTTGATCTGTTTTTCTTTTTGCAGGTGAGCCGCCTTATTTTGCTGCATATAATTCAACCTAGCTTATGTTATTTTTATGCACTGCGTGTTTGTTGATGTTTCTAGGTGGCAAGTAGCAAAGGGCTTTAGGGTGCATGTGCTCATGTCTGAGGAGGAAAATCAACAAAAAACGACCTCTAAGCCTTTCGACTGCACTTGAGGGCTGTAACTTTACCTGCAAACAATGCGTGGGAAGTTGAAAACGATACTCGCCTAATACAAGTTCTGGCGCCAGAACCATGAGGGTGTAAGATCTTGGGCAATACAATTGCGTAGTGACATAAAAGATATCGAATCACTTGACTGAAACTCTGAACTACAATCATGATTAATGGTCCCAGACTTTAAATTGCTTCAACTTGTACGCCCTTGTGTTTAACAAAGACCTCTTTACTGTATATGCATTCATGTTCTCTCTGGTTTTATAAAGGCTATCAGTTTTTGGCAGAAGAATAGAGTACTTTTGTTCCCCCCCCAGCCCTGTCCTGCCAACCAACAGAATACTGTTAAGAAAATTGACCATTTTAGAGGTCTACCTTAATTCTTAAAGCCACTTTTTGAACATGTTGACCATTGCAAAACACCCAAATCCAATGTACAATCTACATAAACAGACAAATATATTGTATATTTTAACCCTTAACCTGTTAACCCACTGCAGGATTTTTGCAGTTAGATTCCAGCAAAACAAATTCTCCAAGATAGACCCTATGAAGGTTCTTCTTCTCCCCCCTCCCCCTTAGCCAACCAAATTCCATATAAATTTACAAATTTGGTTCCAGTCACTTCTGCCCTTCCTCCTATCCTTTTCCATAAATTACCTGATGTGTGGCCTACTAGGCCTCTAAACACTCAAATAAAAGCAAAATACTGCGGATGCTGGAAATCTGAAACAAAAACAAGAAATGCTGGAATCACTCAGCAGGTCTGGCAGCATCTGTGGAAAGAGAAGCAGAGTTAACGTTTCGGGTCAGTTCCGAAGAAGGGTCACTGACCCGAAACGTTAACTCTGCTTCTCTTTCCACAGATGCTGCCAGACCTGCTGAGTGATTCCAGCATTTCATGTTTTTGTTTCAGGCCTCTAAACACCTTGGATTCCAGAGTGCATTCTTCCCCCACCCCGCTCCCTTCCCAACCTTCCAAAACAAACATGTCCACGTACATTGACCTGCTAGTTGACCGCAAGTGACACTTGATTCCTTGTGCAGTACAGCTGGTCTTAATGCATCTTCCTGCACGTGCAGGTGGGTTAGTGTGCACTCTATGATTGAAGAAATGAAGGGTAGCGACCAGGCTTAGAGTGCATCTGTGTAGCAAAGCCTGTCACTGTATAACGGTGAAGAGAGAGAATTATAAACCAAGAGGGAAGTAACTTGCAATTAAGTATAATGTCTTGTCACAGTGCGATGTCCCGAAGTGTTTTGTATAAAGTGAATTGCTTTTTTGAGGTGTTGTATGGTATAATACTGCAGCCAATTTTCCATAGGATTCTTTTAAGACCACTAAAAGAATGGAATGAGCTCACTGTGTGAAAGCCTGTGAGGTAAAGGTACCAAGATGAGAATGAGCAAGGGCTCCACCCTCAATACGTTGGGTTGAGTACTGTCCAACTTGAGCAAGGCCCTGCAAGGCGATGAAATGAAGTATTTTGTTCATGGTGTATTTTTGGTCTGTCCTTTTTCTCCCGTATTTTAGGAGTTAAAACCAATTTTGCAATAAGAAATAAGCTATTATCCCAGTTTACACATTCTGAGTCACAAACTGGCTTAGATGAGACATATTGGCTTGAATGTGTTAATTGCAAGGATGTTTATGTTAATTTGACCATAAGCTTGCTTTGTTCCAAGTATGTTTAAATGTAGTTCCAGCAAGGTAATAAGATTTTTGGCTCACATCCATTATCCAGATTTTGCTGCCATTCTGAGTACTCCTTGGAGCTGCAGATATTTTCTCCATCCTCAATAATTGTCAACTGTATTTGAGCCTGGAGGATATGTATTTTGATTTCCTTTTGTTCCTGGTCACATTTCAGAGGTAATGGAAGATATGTCTGACAGCCTTGTAGCAGTTCAATTCTCTGAGACCATCAAGGTGGGCACAAGAGATTCTTTAGGTCCAGCAAAGTCCCATATACCAACATTGATCTAGGTCTAGTATTGCTTATCTTTTTTTAATAAACCTGTAGTGTAATATATAAATATATAGATGAGCCTATGGCATTCATTCAACTACTTTTTGAAGTCTAGATCGTCACAAGAAAGCTGATGGCATATCCTGTAAGATAAATACAGCTGTGAGGATTTCTTTTTAATTCCTGGGCTCACTATATTATCAGGTCTTCTGTTTATAAAATCATCCTCATATTTGTAGAGAGCAAAGGATCACTGACGGGAATGGTCTTCGCTCCAAGCACAAAAGAAATGAGTAAAACCTGCAAACATAATCGGAAATTGGCGAGTTGGTTTTTAAAAAAAAAAATCATTCTAACTTGCTTTATTTATTCCCCCCTCTTTCCTTTAGTCAACCTCCATTTTATGTAAGCTAATAAATCTAACTTAACCCTTACCCCTTTTTAAAAAAAACTTTAAAGTAATTTCTTTTTTTTCCCCTATTCCTTTGTCCAAAATTAATCTTTGGCTCAAATTCCAAAACTGCAAAGGTCATCAGTGGGGTGGCATGCTTGGGTAGGAAATGGACCAAATACAGAATATTGTTTGTCTTTGCAAGTCTTAAGTATGATAACTTACAGTTTAACATAAGGGGAATGGGACTAATTAATTAGGTAGTCCTTTCAAAGAGCCATCAGAGGTACACTGGATCAAATGGCCATCTCTTATACTGTAAGATTCTATAACTCCCTAATATGTGCAGCGTGCTGTCACTTGTACTTCCATTATTGAAAATGCAGTTTGCAGTGTGATCAGCAAATCTTGTATTTCTTAAATGTTAAGTGCTTCTTTAAGAAATACCAGAAATCTTAATTACTAGCTGTGTATTTATGGAACCCAAAAGGCATAAGTTGCAAGTAGGCTATCCAAACTAAATGCATTTAACACTGTCAGATCAAACATTCTGAAACCAGGAATTCACAGTAACTCCTTATCCAATTTCTAAGAGCATTGGAGTCAGGAATCCAATTGGGGCACGTGTTGTCTCCATTAATCTATCTGCAATGTCTTCAGTGTTCATTGTCAGTGTGAGACTCTATTTACTAAATAATGCCGGTGACATGGATACTGTGGAAGCCTGTTCTCAGATTTAATGAGCAGTCCTGTTGCTGTTGGGCAAAATGCACACCATCAGCTGAGTGGCCTACTTCAGTAATGAAATTTCCATGATTCTGTGTTCACACTGCTACAGTGTTCGCAGTTCAAAATTGTGCACACCTAGCATTATGCTTTGCTGTAATCTGACTGACTTTATGAAGATATGCAATTAGAATATGAGCTGTCATTGGCCACACTTGGCATGTGCTAGATCTAATACAGCTCGGAGCTATACTGTAGATTACTGGTGTCCACGCTTCTGCCCACTTGGGCTGCATAGATGCGTATGATCGAGCCAGCAGCTACATATAAAGTATTAATTTGCATATATCTCACACTGCTGATGCTAGCCCATCTTGGCTGTCACCATTGAAACAACAATGCTTAAAAACAGCCCTTTTCAAACTTCCAAAGTTTAAACTGGACTGAACAGCCAGCGAGGAACAGAAGTGTAAATAGGACTGAGTTGACTAGCATTCGAGGGCTGCAGGTTGATCACTTCATCCCAGGGTCGTGATTCTGCTTAATAATTGAACATGACAATATTTTTAACTGAATAAACTAGTCAGTATTTATACCCATCCACGGTAGAAAATGTTGAACCACAATCTTTACTGCTAATTTTGAACTTCCTGCTTTAATGCAAGACGGAGTTTGCCTGTGGAGAATGTTAGGAAGTGGGATACCTATGTTGTGCTTTTCTGGTGAAACTGATCAGAGGTCCCAGTTTCATTCTCATGCTGCAACTTTAATGTGGCTAGAACTTTTCATCTTTGACACAAGCTACTAATATGGGCTGGCAGAGGAGTTTGCTTTGATACTATTGGCCTTTAATTTAAATTGGGTTGTAATTACCTCGTGTAAACTAAGCAAGCTGCTAAAACTCCTCATATAGTATCATTGTCACTGAGCTGTCGTCTTTAATCTGTATTGTTTCTCCTCCTCATCTTCTCCGGAGGTTTTATTTTGTGTGTGTGGGACGTGTAAATTTGGAGTTTCTGACTGTTACTGGGCTAAAGATGTTCCCGTTGCTACATTTATTCTTCAACAGAAATTTCACTCAGCATGAGTCTGAATTATTCTACTTGTGGGTAAGAGGACAGCAATACCCCCGTGTTCCTGTTATCACAACTAGTGGCTTTCTCTCATTGTATTGCTGGCTTTAGATTTAGTGACGAGAGTTGTGCTGTTAGCCTTTTGTTCATTTAGGTGCTGCATGGCCTTCGAATAAAAGGTAAATGTTGCCAATGATTTTAAGCTCTCAAGTTCTCCTTTGGCAAATGTTCATTGAAGAAATAAGCTTTTAATAGAATCCTCTTTTTTTGGGAAGGGGTGGGTGCACTGAGTGAGAAGCACATTTGGCAATCCCCAGAGGGCTGAGCAGAGGAATGAAAAAAGGCTGATAAATTGCAGTTCTTTTTTTTTTTCTTTTGGGCCTCCTTATCTCGAGAGACAATGGATACGCGCCTGGAGGTGGTCAGTGGTTTGTGAAGCAGCGCCTGGAGTGGCTATAAAGGCCAATTCTGGAGTGACAGGCTCTTCCACAGGTGCTGCAGAGAAATTTGTTTGTCGGGGCTGTTGCACAGTTGGCTCTCCCCTTGCGCCTCTGTCTTTTTTCCTGCCAACTACTAAGACTCTTCGACTCGCCACAATTTAGCCCTGTCTTTATGGCTGCCCGCCAGCTCTGGCGAATGCTGGCAACTGACTCCCACGACTTGTGATCAATGTCACACGATTTCATGTCGCGTTTGCGGACGTCTTTATAGCGGAGACATGGACGGCCGGTGGATCTGATACCAGTGGCGAGCTCGCTGTACAATGTGTCTTTGGGGATCCTGCCATCTTCCATGCGGCTCACATGGCCAAGCAATCTCAAGCGCCGCTGACTCAGTAGTGTGTATAAGCTGGGGGTGTTGGCCGTTCCAAGGACTTCTGTGTTGGAGATATAGTCCTGCCACCTGATGCCAAGTATTCTCCGAAGGCAGCGAAGATGGAATGAATTGAGACGTCGCTCTTGGCTGGCATACGTTGTCCAGGCCTCGCTGCCGTAGAGCAAGGTACTGAGGACACAGGCCTGATACACTCGGACTTTTGTGTTCCGTGTCAGTGCGCCATTTTCCCACACTCTCTTGGCCAGTCTGGTCATAGCAGTGGAAGCCTTACCCATGCGCTTGTTGATTTCTGCATCTAGAGACAGGTTACTGGTGATAGTTGAGCCTAGGTAGGTGAACTCTTGAACCACTTCCAGAGCGTGGTCGCCAATATTGATGGATGGAGCATTTCTGACGTCCTGCCCCATGATGTTCGTTTTCTTGAGGCTGATGGTTAGGCCAGATTCATTGCAGGCAGCCGCAAACTTGTCGATGAGACTCTGCAGGCACTCTTCAGTGTGAGATGTTAAAGCAGCATCGTCAGCAAAGAGGAGTTCTCTGATGAGGACTTTCCGTACTTTGGACTTCGCTCTTAGACGGGCAAGGTTGAACAACCTGCCCCCTGATCTTGTGTGGAGGAAAATTCCTTCTTCAGAGGATCTGAACGCATGTGAAAGCAGCAGGGAGAAGAAAATCCCAAAAAGTGTGGGTGCGAGAACACAGCCCTGTTTCACACCACTCAGGATAGGAAAGGGCTCTGATGAGGAGCCACCATGTTGAATTGTGCCTTTCATATTGTCATGGAATGAGGTGATACTTAGTAGCTTTGGTGGACATCCGATCTTTTCTAGTAGTCTGAAGAGACCACGTCTGCTGACGAGGTCAAAGGCTTTGGTGAGATCAATGAAAGCAATGTAGAGGGGCATCTGTTGTTCACGGCATTTCTCCTGTATCTGACGAAGGGAGAACAGCATGTCAATGGTCGATCTCTCTGCACGAAAGCCACACTGTGCCTCAGGATAGATGCGCTCGGCCAGCTTCTGGAGCCTGTTCAGAGCGGCTCGAGCAAAGACTTTCCCCACTATGCTGAGCAGGGAGATTCCACGGTAGTTGTTGCAGTCACCTTTGTTTTTATAGAGGGTGATGATATTGGCATCGCGCATGTCCTGGGGTACTGCTCCCTCGTCCCAGCACAGGCATAGCAGTTCATGTAGTGCTGAGAGTATAGCAGGCTTGGCACTCTTGATTATTTCAGGGGTAATGTTGTCCTTCCCAGGGGCTTTTCCGCTGGCTAGAGAATCAATGGCATCACTGAGTTCCGATTTGGTTGGCTGTATGTCCAGCTCATCCATGACTGGTGGAGGCTGGGCTGCATTGAGGGCAGTCTCAGTGACAGCATTCTCCCTGGAGTACAGTTCTAGGTAGTGCTCAACCCAGCGGTCCATCTGTTTGCGTTGGTCAGTGATTATGTCCCCCGATTTAGATTTGAGGGGGGCGATCTTCTTGATGGTTGGCCCAAGAGCTCTCTTCATGCCATCATACATTCCTCTGATGTTTCCGGTGTCTGAGGCCAGCTGAATATGACTGCATAGGTGTTGCCAGTAGTCGTTTGCGCAACGCCTAGCTGTTCTTTGTGCAGTACTTCTGGCTGCTTTAAGTGCTGCGGATGTTAAATCGCTGGGGGCTTTCTTGTAGTTCAACAGTGCAATGCGCTTAGCGGCTATGACAGGTTCCAGCTCTTCATTATGAGATTGAAACCAGTCTGCATTTCTCTTCGCACTTTTGCCGTAGGTGGTCAAAGCTGACTCATAGATGGTGTCTCTGATGTGGGCCCACTTGGTCTCAGCATCCCCTGTGGGAGTGTTTTGAAGGGCTGTTACAAGTGAATTTAGAAATTTTTGTAACAGCTGTGGGTGAGAAATTCTGCTCGTGTTGATGCGCGGGTGGCCCTTCTGCTTGGAATGATGCAACTTCTTTGGTCTGAGTCTAACCTTGCTGCACACCAGGGAGTGGTCGGTGTCGCAGTCCGCACTGTGGAAGCTGCGTGTGATTTGAACACTGTTTAAGGCGGCTCGCCTTGTGACAATGAGGTCTAGCTGGTGCCAACGACGTGATCTTGGGTGCCTCCATGAAACCTGGTGACAGGGTTTAGTGTGAAAGAACGAGTTGGTGATGCAGAGGTTATGATAGGTACACAACTCAAGCAGTCTCTGCCCGTTCTCATTCATCCTTCCAACGCCATAGCGCCCAAGGCAGGAGGGCCATGAGTCATGGTCGGCCCCAATTCTGGCATTAAAGTCCCCCAGCAGGAATAGGTGTTCGGTGTTGGGGATGCTGCTAATGATGTTATGGAGTTGTTCATAGAACTGGTCTTTAGCTTCAGGTGGGGAGCAGAGTGTTGGAGCATAGATGCTGAGTAGGTGTACTGGACCAGAGGTGGTGAGCAGTCAGATGGACAGTATGCATTCCGAGCCATTTCAGGGAGGCTCTATCATGCTGAGCAAGGAGTTTCTGATGGCGAAGCCCACTCCATGCTGTCTTGGTTCTTCAGGATCCCTGCCAGAAGGTGTAGTCTTGCTCTGCTAGAGAGCCACTCGCGGGGAGGCGAGTCTCCTGAAGTGCTGCAATGTCCACATTGAATCTACTGAGCTCGTTGTTAATGATGGCGGTCTTCCAAGAATCGTTGATTTGTGTAAGGTCTTCCGACAGGCCAGGACACATAGTTCTGACGTTCCAGCTTGCAAAGCGAAGGGCTAGTACCTTCTTTCCTTTTTTCATGTTGTTTGGTGCGGTGTATCAGTCCACCTTGCGGGCAATGACCCTGAGCTCCAAGCACCCATTGAAGCAGGCAGACTGTGGCGGGACAGAATCTTATTGACCGGGGGCTGCCCGGTTTGAGGCGGGCGGTAGCTGTCCAGTGAGGTGCAATGACCTCTCCCACCGACAAAGGCAACCCGTGGCGCCCAGTTTCTACGCCAATTTATCTGGACTTATAACCCGTAACTGCTGCCTTCCGTGTTGTTTTAGTCTCTGTGAGGCAACTATGGAGTGATCTCTCCATGGCGCATGCCTGGGCAAATTTATGGAGGTTGAGAGTTGCCCAGCCGTCAAAAACCCCCCTCTCGGCCTTTCTGGTGGGGTCCAAAGGAGTGCAGGACACGA
Organism: Heterodontus francisci; assembly: GCF_036365525.1. Lineage (NCBI taxonomy): Eukaryota > Metazoa > Chordata > Chondrichthyes > Heterodontiformes > Heterodontidae > Heterodontus > Heterodontus francisci. Next base: position 18,496,114 of record NC_090379.1, read on the forward strand.
CGTTTGGCACCAGTATGGCTGCAGGAACTGCCGGAAACATGCCAAAGGTGACACATGACCGCCTACGGGGTTCCGCTCCGGATTATCTGTTAGGGTTTACTCCCTTAGCCTTGGTCTCTCCCGAGACGCCCACAAGGCAGTGGGGTTGTTGGGGCCCCTACACAGGTGTAGGATGGTGCCGGTGGGAGGAGGGGATGCAAGGGGGAGGGGTCGAGGGAGGGAGTGGGTGCAGGGGAAGGGGGTGCGGGGTGAAGATGGTGCGAGGGGCGGGGCGGGCTGGGACGGCGTTGTGAGGGGGTGAGCTGAGAGGGTGGAGCAGGGAAGGTGGGGGGGGGGGGGGAAGCTGGTGCAGGTAATAAGCCATTTCCTCAGTGCCCACCATCGACGTCCGGAAAGCTCATCCACGTCCTTCGGGAGGTGAAGCATCATTTGGCAGACTTAGAGGTGATTACATTTGCTAAGGGATTTTTTTTTGCAGTGGTTTCAATAAAGGCATGCAGCATTGCCGACAGTGCGCTGCAGATGCTCTCCGAGCCATCTCCCGCGGGCGCTTTGAAGTTGCGGCCGGGGGGGCCAGTAACTAAATAGAAAGGGATGATTAATGTGATGGAATGAATGACTTCAGTACTCTGGTTGATTTTTCCTTTAAAACTGGCATTTCAAGTGTTAATTTGAAAAATACAATTGAAGAAAAATTTCACAGCTTGGATCTTTTGATTCATAAGATGAATTACATGAATTAATATCAATTACAGGGTACAGTTTTTAGTTTAAATCATAAGATGTAGGCATAAAATGTTGTGGGTCGCATTATGAAACATCAAATACACTACTGCATGATTGATTTGGTTGTGCATACAAACTCACCTGACAGAATTTGCAGTTACTTTTATAGGTAATCTAGGAAAACCAGATACATTTATGGTATCAGAATTGCTATGGCAATCATTATTACATGGTGGGTGATATTGAGGCTTTGGAAAGGGTGCAGAGGAGTCTCACATGATTTAATACCCAGTTTAAAGCATCTTAGTTACTAAGATAAGCTCAAAGAGCTGGGACTGTACACTTTAGAGAGGCGTAGACTTAGGGGTGATTTGATTTGAGGTTTATAAGATGAAGGGAATAGATTGTGTTTGTGTAGGCAGTTTGTTTCAACTCTTAATAGGTTTGGGTGGACCAGGGGTCACAATCTCCAGTTATGTAAGACCAGAACCAGCGAAAGCTGATCCTAGTTTCTGCCTAGGGCAGAGATCACCTAGCATTAAAGTATAACTAATCAGTTCCCAAGTGGTGGTTAGGACTAGTTTTAGGGGTCAGAGGAATTTTTCAGGTTTTATTTTTTCCTAATTGGTCTGCACTTTTTAAATGTAGTTTATTGCCTTTCCCAAGAGATTAAATGGCTCTCTGATGGGAAAGGGAGTATATCTGTTATGCACTAGGCATTGCAGTTGTGTGGATCAGGCTGAATGGACCAGTGGGTCTTTTCCTTTCCCTCTTACCATATGTACGTGAAATAAGGATATTTTTTGGTTTTGGCAAAGAAAAGCTATTAATCAGTAAATTAGACGCCTTCACTATGCTAACCGTCAATCTGACTTCAGATGGGTAAGAGATAAAAACAGCTCTAACTTGTTCTGAGGAACTTGGAGATTTGTTATAACATTGGTTTCTTTGTTGACATAGCCTGAAAATAACCACTTTAGGGCTTTTTAAAAATGATTGTGCTAAGTTGAGATGTTACTGCTATATTAGCCACGATTTAAAATATTTGTGCAATAGAAAATTTCTTCATTCTTGTGGTTTCATGTAATCAGAACCCTTAAATTCCATATAGCCCTGTAAATCATTCCAGGTATCTTATTTTTTTTAGAGAGTCTTGCAGCCCCGAAACTGGCCCTTCGGGCCACCAAGTCTACGCCAACCATCAACCACCCATTTATACTAATCCTACATTAATCCCATTTTCCCCCTCTCATCCCCACCTTCCCTCAATTCTCCTACCACCTACCTACACTAGGGACAATTTTTATGATGGCCAATTTACCTACCAACCCGCATGTCTTTGGCATGTGGGAGGAAACCGGAGCACTGGAGGAAACCCACGCGGTCACAGGGAGAACTTGCAAACTCCGCACAGGCAGTACCCAGAACCGAACCGGGTTACTTGAGCTGTGAGGCTGCGGTGCTAACCACTGTGCCACCCTCTTCTGCAGAAAATTACAGAAAGTGATGCTTATGTTAACTTTCTGAATTTTTTTTTTCAGCAGTTTTGATCAGGAGTTATTGAATTGTATGAATTGTTCAAAAGTAGAATTAGCTCAGGTGTTTCAGCGAGCATGTTGACCCTCAAGCTGTTGAGTGGAATAATTCCTGACGTCCTCTCTTCCCTGCCCCATGTTGTGATCATTTTTTAAAAATCTAATATTGTAAAAGTTATTTTGGGCTTTGCTGAGCATGAGATTGAATATACTAAATGTACTCAAAGGAAAAACAGTAATAGGACATGGGATATGATTCAACTTTTTGGAGGAAATCCATCAGCTAGATGTAGAGGGGTAATTTATGCGGATACAAAAATCAGATTCAATTTTAGGACTAACTTGACAGAAACTATGTAGAACTGATTGCAAAACTTGTGTCTCCAAACCCCTCTCCTGTTGCAGGTGGATTGTAATAACTTAACACTGGTGGTGTGATAAATGGTGTTATCAGGTTTTACTTATTGCATCATATCCATGTTGATAATTCCTGTGTACTGAATATTATCCTTCGATTTTGTGTATTATCAGAACGTGTAGGTAGCTCAACCATTGGAGTTGACTCCTGAATATCTCTTTGCAACTGAAGTAATGACCTGTGACTTACGGCATCTAATCATTTTTAGGTTGAGCTTGTATAAAGAATAATTTCTGTGGAATGTGAGAATACACTGGCCCCAGGTTTACAAACTCATAGAATCACAGTAAACTATGAAGGAGCGAAGTGGTCCTCAGCAGGTGGTGTCGAAATTTGATCATTTTAAACGCATGGTGTCATTTGATGTACTTGCTTGCCTTGTACTTAAAGGAAAAGTAAACAAAAGCACAAAGTAAAGCTATCTACTGTATCCGGCTATTGAATGTAAGCTTAAAAAAAACATTTTCAAGTGCAAAATTCAATCTCTATTCCACCTAGCTGAAAATTCTTACTCAGTTGTTAATTAATGTGATTTATCGGTGAAACACTGTATAATAACACTTCGAATACATTTAATGTGTTATGCTGGGGTGGGGGGGGCAATCTTTATTTTTTGCACTTCGCAGTCCCTTCAGTCAGGGATAATATTGGTCACAGTCTTATTTCAGGGAAAACTATTTATGATTTTTATTATTTTCAAAGGGGTGGGTGCTGCTGCACTAACAGCACAGCCACCCCCCACCCCCCAGTAGCTTCAGGTGGCCAGTACTCATGTGAATTAAACCAGTGAGTCTTTGCAGACTATTTTATCATGAAGGACACCACAGCTGAGCCTGATTCTGTTCTCTCATGGCATTGGTGCAGTTGATTTCAAGTAGGTGTCACTGCGTTGAGATCGGGATGGGGATTACTGGCTTTTTTTCTAAATTGCTCCCTACCCAAGCTCAATCATTTTGCAAGTCTCTAAGACAAAGGAAGCCAGGAGTGTTCATTTGGGACCATCTTCAATTGGGTATTGAGTTTTCTCCTCCTCTCAAAGAACAAAGAACAGTACAGCACAGGAACAAGCCATTCAGCCCTCCAAGCCTGCGCCGATCTTGATGCCTGTCTAAACTAAAACCTTCTGCACTTCCGGGGACCGTATCCCTCTATTACCATCCTATTCATGTATTTGTCAAGATGGCTCTTAAACGTCGCTATCGTACCTGCTTCCACCACCTCCCCCGGCAGCAAGTTCCAGGCACTCACCACCCTCTGTGTAAAGAACTTGCCTTGCACATCCCCTCTAAACTTTTCCTCTCGCATCTTAAACCTATGTCCCCTAGTAACTGGGCGGCGCAGTGGTTAGCACCGCAGCCTCACAGCTCCAGTGACCCGGGTTCAATTCTGGGTACTGCCTGTGCGAAGTTTGCAAGTTCTCCCTGTGACCATGTGGGTTTTCGCCTGGTGCTGCGGTTTCCTCCCGCAGCCAAAGACTTGCAGGTTGATCGGTAAATTGGCTGTTATAAATTGCCCCTAGTATAGGTAGGTGGTAGGGGAGTTGAGGGAAGTTGGGGATGTGGTAGGAATATGGGATTAATGTAGGATTAGTAGAAATGGGTGGTTGATGGTCGGCACAGACCTGGTGGGCCGAAGGGCCTGTTTCAGTGCTGTATCTCTAAATAAATAAACTGACTCTTGCACCCTGGGGAAAAAGCTTCTGACTATCCACTCTGTCCATGCCACTCATAACTTTGTAAACCTCTATCATGTCGCCCCTCCACCTCCGTCGTTCCAGTGAAAACAATCGGAGTTTATCCAACCTCTCCTCATAGCTAATGCCCTCCAGACCAGGCAACATCCTGGTAAACCTCTTCTGTACCCTCTCCAAAGCCTCCACGTCCTTCTGGTAGTGTGGCGACCATAATTGCACGCAATATTCTAAGTGTGGCCTAACTAAGGTTCTGTATAACTGCAGCATGACTTGCCAATTTTTATACTCTATGCCCCGACCGATGAAGGCAAGCATGCCGTATGCCGCCTTGACCACCTTATCCACCTGCGTTGCCACTTTCAGTGACCTGTGGACCTGTACACCCAGATCTCTCTGCCTGTCAATACTCCTAAGGGTTCTGCCATTTACTGTATACTTCCCACCTGCATTAGACCTTCCAAAATGCATTACCTCACATTTGTCCGGATTAAACTCCATCTGCCATTTCTCCGCCCAAGTCTCCAACCGATCTATATCCTGCTGTATCCTCTGACAATCCTCATCACTGTCCGCAACTCCACCAACCTTTGTGTCGTCCGCAAACTTACTGATCAGACCAGCTACATTTTCCTCCAAATCATTTATATATAATACAAACAGCAAGGTCCCAGCACTGATGCCTGTCGATGGGCACAGTCTATGAAACCACATCTGTGGCATCAGCCAAATGAGCGGCATTAGTCCTGTGGAACAGTCACCAGTTTGAACAGGTTTCACCATGTGACATGAGAGAAAAACACATGAAAATGTATCTCTGATTGAAGTACTTATCTTATCTTATCTTAGAGATACAGCACTGAAACAGGCCCTTCGGCCCACCATGTCTGTGCCGACCATCAACCACCCATTTACACTAATCCTACACTAATTCCGTATTCCTACCACATCCCCATCTGTCCCTATATTTCCCTACCACCTACCTATACTAGGGGCAATTTATAATAGCCAATTTACCTATCAACCTGCAAGTCTTTGGCATGTGGGAGGAAACCGGAGCACCCGGAGGAAACCCACACAGACACTGGGAGAACTTGCAAACTCCACACAGGCAGTACCCAGAATTGAACCCGGGTCGCTGGAGCTGTGAGGCTGCGGTGCTAACCACTGTGCCGCCAGGGCATCTTTTGAACAGGCACATACAACCAGCATGTTTTAACATTTCATTTGTGGCACAAGATTCTCAACACTGAGCATTTAACCAAAATATGCGCTTTAATGAGCTTCTCTGCAGTACATTTTTGTGTTTCCTAGCTGGCGCAGTGCCCTCTTTGGTTGCACCTGTAGTTTTAAATCATTAATGTGTCGTGTATTTTTTTTCTTCGCTTCATGTTTAGGTCAAACCCGGGTTCAACAGCTGGCGGAAAACACTCGTTACTTCAGAAGAAGACTGAAGGAAATGGGATTCATTATCTATGGAAATGATGATTCACCAGTCGTGCCTTTGATGCTGTACATGCCAGCCAAAATTGGGTAAATTAAAAACATACTTGTGCATTGTAGTGTAGTCTTGGACTTTGTTTTTAGTTTCCTTCAGCTTTCGTAACAAAATTATTACCTAACTGGCAGTTTTACAAAATACCTCCACTAGAATGTAGCTTCAAATAAAAAAACAAAGGAACAAATTAAAAATGAGTAGTGTTTTTTCCCCTGATTTGAAATGCTGATTAGCCGCACCACCTTTGCAGTTTTTACGCTGTGCAATCACAATGTCTCTTGGGAAAAGGGTAGTAACTGCCAAAATTCCAGTTGTTTTAGACAGAGCGTCCGCAATGCTCGTGTGTTCAATTAGGAGACCGCAGCACAAATCTTAGTTTCCATTGCCACTCTGGCTCGCTCTCTCAATGGAGAGTTAGGAATCTTGCCTGTGAATGCAGAAAGAAAGCAAAATTGGCCAGATCCCTTTCCTGTATTGCTTCAAGGTATCTTCTGAACCAACCATGAAGTTATTTACACTGTAGACTAATCTATAAGTTGGTCTATATTGCCTCCCCAGCTGGTAATGATTTTTCAAATTCCTTAGATTCTAGAATAGTCCCAGCAGATTGTAAGTTAGTAAATATAACCACCATTCAAGAAAGGAGGGAAGAGAGAAAATGGGGAGTACAGGCTAGTTCGCCTGCCATCTGTCATCAGGAAAATGATAGAATCGACTATTAAGGAAGTCTTAACGATGCAATTAGAAAATCATTGTATGAGCAAAGTCAACGTGGTTGTGTGAAAGGGAAATAAAAACAAGAAATGCTGGAAATACTCAGCAGGTCTGGCAGCATCTGTGGAGAGAGAAGCAGAGTTAACGTTTCAGGTCAGTGACCCTTCTTCAGAACTGAAGAAGGGGTTCTGAAGAAGGGTCACTGACCTGAAACCGTAACTGCTTGTCTCTGCACAGATGCGGCCAGACCTGCTGAGTGTTTCTTGTTTTTATTTCAGATTTCCAGCATCTGCAGTATTTTGCATTTAATTGTGTGAAAGGGAAATCCTGTTTGACAAATTGGTTAAATTTTTGAGGATATAATTAGTCGGGTAGGTAAAGGGCACCAGTAAATATGTATACTTGAATTTCCAAAAGACACTAAGGTGCCAAAGCAAAGGTTAATATGCAAGATAAGGGCTCATGGAGTTGTGGGCAATGTATTAACATGGATGGAAGATTGGTTAATGGACAGGAAGCAGAGAGTAGAGATAAACGGGGCATTTTCAAGTTGGCAGACTGTGACTAGTAGAGTGCCGCAAGGATCAGTGCTGGGGCCTCAGCTATTTACAATCTGTATGAATGATTAAGACGAGACTGAGTAATGTATCCAAGTTTGCTGACAATACAAAGCTGGTTGGGAATGTAAGCTGTGAGAAAGGCACAAAGAGGCTGCAAAGCGATATTGACTGGTTAAGTAAGTGGGCAATAAGGTGGCAGATGCAGTATAATGTGGGGCAGAGTAAGGTTTGCTTACTTTGGTAGTAAGAATAGAAAAGCAGAATATTCTGTAAAAGGTGTGAAACTTAGAGTCATAGAGTCATACAGCACGGAAACAGGCCCTTCGGCCCATCGTGCCTGTACCGGCCAACAAGCACCTAATTATTCTAATCCCATTTTCCAGCACTTGACCCGTAGCCTTGTATGCTATGGCGTTTCAAGTGCTCATCTAAATACTTCTTAAATGTTGTGAGGGTTCCTGCCTCTGCCACCTCTTCAGGCAGTGCGTTCCAGATTCCAACCACCCTCTAGGTGAAAAAATGTTTTCCTCAAATCCCCTCTAAACCTCCTGCCCCTTACCTCAAACAATGTCCCCTGGTTATTGACCCCTCCGCTAAGGGAAAAAGTTTCTTCCAATCAATGCCCCTCATAAATTTATATACCTCAATCATGTCCCCCTCAGCCTTCTCTGCTCTAAGGAAAACAACCCTCGCCTTTTCAGTCTCTCTACATAGCTGAAATGCTTCAGGCCAGGCAACATCCTGGTGAATCTCCTCTGCACCCTCTCCAGTGCGATCACATCCTTCCTGTAGTGTGGTGCCCAGAACTGTACACAGTACTCCAGCTGTGGCCTAACTAGCATTTTAAACAGCTCCATCATAACCTCCCTGCTCTTGTATTGTATGCCTCGGCTAATAAAGGCAAGTATCCCATATGCCTTCCTAACCATCTTATTTACCTGTGCTGCTGCCTTCAGTGATCTATGGACAAGTACACCAAGGTCCCTCTGACCCTCTGTACTTCCTAGGGTCCTACCATCCATTGTATATCCTATAAATGTTGTTCAGAGTGTCTTGGGTATACTCGTAAAAGGAACGCAAAGTTAGCATGCAGGTACAGCAAGTAATTAGGAAGGCAAATGGCATGTTGGCCGTCATTGCAAAGAGATTGGAGTACAAGAGGGTGGTAGAGGATGGAAAGTATTCAGCATGGAGCTCGGTGACCAGTGGTGTTCCTCAAGGATCTGTTCTGGGACCTCTGCTCTTTGTGATTTTTATAAATGACTTGGATGAGGAAGTGGAAGGCTGGGTTAGCAAGTTTGCCGATGACACGAAGGTTGCTGGAGTTGTGGATAATGTGGAAGGCTGTTGTAGGTTGCAACGGGACATTGACAGGATGCAGAACTGGGCTGAGAAGTGGCAGATGGAGTTCAACCTGGAAAAGTGAAGTGATTCATTTTGGAAGGTCGAATTTGAATGCAGAATACAGGCTTAAAGACAGGATTCTTGGTAGTGTGGAGGAACAGAGGGATCTTGGGGTCCATGTCCATAGATCGCTCAAAGTTGCCCCCCAAGTTGATAGGGTTGTTAAGAAGGCGTATGGTGTGTTGGCTTTCATTAACAGGGGGATTGAGTTTAAGAGCTGTGAGGTTATGCTGCAGCTCTATAAGGCCCTGGTTCGACCACACTTGGAATATTGTGTTCAGTTCTGGTCGCCTCATTATAGGAAGGATGTGGAAGCTTTAGAGAGGGTGCAGAGGAGATTTACCAGGATGCTGCCTGGACTGGAGGGCATGTCCTACGAAGAAAGGTTGAGGGAGCTAGGTCTTTTCTCATTGGAGCGAAGTAGGATGAGAGATGACTTGATAAAGGGGTACAAGATGATGAGAGGCATAGATAGAGTGGATAGTCAGAGACTTTTTCCCATGGTGGAAAGGGCCATCACCAGGGGGCATAATTTTAAGCTGATTGGAGGAAGGTTTCGGGGAGATGTCAGAGGTAGGTTCTTTACACAGAGAGTGGTGGGTGCGTGGAATGCGCAGCCAGCGGTGGTAGAAGCAGATACATTAGGGGCATTTAAGCAGCTCTTGGATAGGTACATGGATGATAGTAGAATGAAGGGTGGGTAGTTAGTTTGATCTTAGAGTAGGTTAAAGGTTCGGCACAACATCGTGGGCCGAAGGGCCTGTACTGTGCTGTACTGTTCTATGTTCTAAGAATAAAGAAGTCTTGCTGCAATTTGGTGAGACCACACCTGGAGTACTGTGTGCAGTTTTGGTCTCCAAATCTAAGGAAGGGTATACTTGCCTTAAAAATGGTAGTGTGAAGGTTTAGTAGATTGGTTTCTGGGATGGGAGTCTTGTCCTATGATGGGCTGAGTAAATTAGGTCTATACTGTTGAGTTTAGGAGAATGAGAGGTGATCTCATTGAAACAATCAAGATTCCAAAATGGCATGATGGGGCAGACAGGAATGCTGAAGAACCTTGAACATGGGCAGAGTGTCAGGTTGAGGGGTTGATTGTTTGTTTAAGAATGAGATGAGAAATTTCTTCATGCAGGTGCTTGTGAGTCTTTGGAATTCTTTACCCCAGAGGCTTGTAGATGCTCCATTGTTGAGTATATTCGAGGCTGGGATATTTTTGGTCTCTGCATCAAGGGATATGGGGAGCCAGCAGGAAAGCAGGGTTGAGGCAGAAGACCAGCCATGATCATATTGAATGGTAGAGACTGCTCAAGGGCCACATGATGTATTCCTCCTATTCCTTAAGTCCTTAATACAAATGTTTTGGGGTGGGGGAGAGAAGAGAGAGTAGGAGATGGTAAAATAATTCCCAAAAATATCATAGCCAAAAAAATTGAGCTAATTTCTGTTGCACAAATCTCAAGCCCAAGTTCAGATCCACCTTGTTTGGCTCTGTTCCAAATGCCTATTGCTGATAGTATATATCTTTGCAGCTATGAATTCTGGATCATAAATTCCAGGGTAGGATCATTAAGCAATTGCTGAGTGCAGTTATGATTAGAGTTGTGATTCTCAGATTGTTGAGCAATTAATGATTCCTAGGAATTCCAGTAGCATTATTGTGATTCACAAAAGAGTCCATTATTTGGAGCAGAGAGCGAGATTAGAGAGCCAGAAGTTGAAGTGTCTTGCATAGTGGAACAATCTTGGGATCACTAGAGCAGTGTGTAATTTGCATAGTTTTTCCCTGTGGCTTACCTTACTAATTAAACAAAAAAAATAAATTACAGGTAAAAGCCGAAACATCGATTCTTACTGGTAGTGTCACAAGAGATATTTCCTTGGTCCTAGGGAGATTAGAGCCATGGTACACCATATCTAATCTAATTAGATATGTCTCTTTCACCATTCAAGACTTGGATCATATCTGCCTCCACTAATGATTATTGAATACAAAAGCAAAGAGGTGATTATGAAAATGTACAAATATTGATTAGGCCACAGTTGGAGGACTTTGCAATTCTCGGTATCTCATTATAGGAATGAGATTGGACAAGTCAAAGGAGAATTGTATATTTACTAGGATGATTACAGGAGGCAGAGGATGCAAATATGAGATACCTGTGGAAACTAGGGACTGTTCACTGGGCGGGGAAGATGAGTTGTAACTCAAAGTTTTGAAAGTTATCGAGAGGGTATCTAGTGAAAGATTGTTTCCACCAACAGATGGACTGCCAACAGGCATACATTTATGATTAGTATTAAAAACAAAAGGGGAAGTTGGAAGGAATGCTTTCATGCACAGTGCCTGGAATATGGAATGCATTACTCTATTGCCTATGGCAGCTGAGTTAATGACATTTAAACAGGATTTTGATTAACCTGTGAAAATTTGATACAAACATACAAATGTGAGTTAATTCTATCAACTGTCTGTTCTGAAACTTAATTTAAATAACAGGGATAGATTGGAAGGATGCACTCTGATGAATGCATATGATATGACACTAAATCACAGAAACCACAAGGTCTCTAGTCTGAGGCATCTACAGCTAGCATAATGGGTTATTTAATTTGGTTCCATGTCACTAGACATAGAGGTCGGGGAGAGGGGAATCAGCGGGGTTTCTGAGCTTGATGTTGAACAAGTCACTTCCAGGAAGTTAGCACAAATAAAGATAGGTCAGACTTGACTCTGTTGGCTTTCACAATTAAACAGACATTGACACTGGCTATTTAGGCATGCGTGTGCACTCTCCCTGTTGGCTGAGGTACTGTTGTCACAGTACTGCAGCATGAGTTATGGGGAGTTGAAATGAGGAAACCAAATGTTACTTTCTCTTTGAATCGCATATTCCCTTTGTTACAGGAGTCACAGTCCATAGTCAGTTCATAGGATTTGCAAAGCTTAATGTGCATATGAATAGGTTATGGTGATCAGATTTAGAATAGAAAACATTCGGTAAATGCTGTGAACATTGGATTGTCACCACAGAATGCAAACTGACTGCGATAACCAAGTTTGGACTATCCTGTTGAAACTGTCTTTAGAATGGCAGGGATATGCTGGTAGTGGTTTATTGCAGTGATGCCTTGTACAAGACATAGCCTCCTCTTGGGTGTCACAAGGGTTCTTTGTAAGAACAGCTGTATTTTCAATGGGCCAAAGACTGCTGTAAGCTAGAGATAATTAGTGTTTACATCATAGCTTCAGAAGAAGAAAATAATCCACTGAATTTTGCATTTAACCAATGCTCACTTTTTACCCGCTTACCTTCATCTGGACTCCTCTATAGTCTTACAACCTTTATGGTCCCTCCCTGTTTTGTGCGTGTGATTCATTTGTATTTTTAAAAAAACTATAAGCCTGAATTGTATATTTTATTTCTGCAGTGCTTTTGGGCGAGAAATGTTGAAAAGAAACGTTGGCGTTGTGGTGGTTGGATTTCCCGCTACCCCCATCATTGAATCCCGAGCCAGGTTTTGTGTATCTGCTGCTCACACCAGAGAAATGCTGGATACAGTAAGTTTTTTTTCATTTTGTAGCTGTTTTTCCCTACAGGTTAGTTAAGAATACATTTTTATATTTACACCATGTTTTGCCTGTTCTGGGCGAGTTTCATAGCTGAAATTTTTTAATTCATTCTTGATATGGGCATCGCTTGCAAAGCCAACATTTATTGTCCATCCCTATTTGCACTTGAGGCGATAGTGGTGAGCCACCTTCTTGAACTGTTGCAGTCCATGTGATGTAGGTACACCCATGATGCTGTTACGGAGGGAGTTCCAGGATTTTGATCCAGCAATAGTGAAAGAATGGCAATACAGTTCCAAGTCAAGATGGTGCGTGACCTAAAGGGGAACTTGCAGGTGATGGTGTTCCCATGTATCTGCTACCCTTGTCCTTCTGGGTAGTGGTAGTTGTGGGTTTGGGAGGAGCCTTGGTGATTTGCTGCAGTGCATCTTGTATATGCACACAGCTGCCATTGTCCATCAGTGGTGGAGAGAGTAAATATTTAAGGTGGTGGATGGGCTTTGTCCTGGATGGTGTCCAACTTCGAGTATTCGAGCTGCATCAGCCAGGCAAGTAGGGAGTGTTCCATCACACTCCTGATGTATTCCTTGTATAGATGGTGAACAGTCTTTGGGAAGTCAGGAGGTGATCTGCTCTTGGATGACTGGTCTAGTTAAATTTCTGGTCAATGGTAACCCCAGAATATTGATGGGGGATTCAGTGATGGTAATTCTATTGATTGTCAAGGGAAAATGGTTAGATTCTCTCTTGTTGGAGATGGTCATTGCCTGGCACTTGTGTGGCACAAATGTTATTTGCCACTTATCAGCCCAAGCTTGAATGTTGTCCAGGACTTGCTTCAGTATCTGAGGAGTGCTTCAATATCTGAGGAGTTATGAATGGTACTGAACTTTGTGCAAATTATTGGCAAACATCCCTGCTTCTGACAAGTTGGAGGGAAGGTTGTTGATGAAGCAGCTGAAGATGGTTGGGCCTAGGATACTACCTTGAGGAAGTCCTGCAGTGATGTCCTGGGACTGAGATGATTGACCCCCAACAACTAGCACAACAACTTGTGCTAGTTATGACTCCAACCAGTGGAGAGTTTTCTCCCTGATTCCCATTGACTCCAGTTTTGCTAGGGCTACTTGATGCCATGCTCGATGAAATGCTGCCTTGATGTCAAGGACAGTCACACTAACCTCACTTGTTTTTTGATCATTTTGGACTAAGGTCAGAGCTGATTGACCCTGGCAGAACCCAAACTGAGCATCGGTGAGCAAGGTGTTGCTGAGTAAGTGCCGCTTGATAACACTCAACGACACTTTCCATCACTTTGCTGATGATTGAGAGCAATGGGTGTTAATTGGCCAGATTGGATTTGTCTTTTTGTGGAAAAGATATACCTGCCCAATGTTCCATATTGTCGGAAAGGTTCCAGTGTTAGCTGTACTGGAACAGCTTGGGGTGCGGTTGGTTCTGGAGCACAAGTACTACAGCTGGAATATTATCAGGACCCGTAGCCTTTGCTGTATCCAGTGCCTTCAGCCATTTCTTGATATCACGTGAAGTGAATCAAATTGGCTCAAGGTTGGTATCTATGATGGTTGGGACCTCAAGAGGAGGCCAAGATGGATCATCCATTTAGCACTTCTGGCTGAAGATGATTGCGAATGTTTCAGTCTTGTCTTTTGCACTCATGTGCTGGTCTCCACCATCATTGAGGATGGGGATGTTTTTGGAGCCTCCTTCTCTGGTTAACTGTTTAATTGTCCACCACGATTCACGACTGGATTTGGCAGAACTTTGATGTGATCCACTGGTTGTGGAATTGCTTAGCTCTGTCTTTCGCATGCTTTTTCCATTGTTTAGCATGCATGTAGTCCTGTGTTGTACCTTCACCAGGTTGGCACCACAATTTTAGATATGCCTAGTGCTGCTCCTGGCATGCTCTTCTGCACTCCTTATTGAACCTGGCTTGATGGTAATGGCAGTGTGAGGAATGTCCTGGGCCATGAGGTTACAGATTGAACACAGTTCTGCTGCTGCTGATTGCCTGCTGCGCCTCGTGGATGCCCAATTTTGATCTGTTCTGAATCTATCCCATTTAACAAGATAGTAGTACCACACAACACTTTATAGGGCCCAGAGTCAATGTTGAAGACTCTCAGGGTCACTTCTGACTGTATACTACTGTGCTGCTGCCTGTGGTGGGTCTGCCCTGCAGGTGGGACATGCCCAGAGGTGGTGATGGAGGAGTCTGGGCCATTGGCTGTAAGGTATGATTCTGTGACTGATTGTCGGGCTGTTGCCTCATTAGTCTGTGGGATAGCTCCCAATTTTGGCACAAGTCCTCAGATGTTAGTGAGGAGGACTTTGCCGGGTCAACAGGGCGGGATGTGCCTTTGTTTTCAGTACCTAGGTCAATGATGGGTGGCCCTTCTGGTTTTATTTTTCGGCTTTTTCTGTGACGGTTTGATACAACTGAGTGGCTTGCAAGCAGCATTTAAGAGTCAACCACATTGCTGTGGGTCTGGAGTCATATGTAGTCCAGACCGGGTGGGGACGGCAGATTTCCTTCTCTATAGGATATTAGTGAAGCAGATGGGTTTTTACAACAATCCAGTAGTTTCATGGTCACCAATACTGTGACTAGTGAATGTTAAGAATAAGTTTTACAAGTTTCATTTCATAGTTGAATAGGTATAATAAATTATTTTTTATCTTGGACATGAGTTATGAGTAGGTTAAGAAGTTTTTTTCCCTCCTGCACCCTCTTAAAGTGACTGTGAAAGCCATCTTTCTAATTTAGATCATAAAATTATAATAAGCTCCATGCAGATATCTGATTTTTATGCTGAAAGCTATTGCGCTTTTCGTGATCTCAGGACATTCCCAAAGCACTTTACAGCCGAGAAGTAATTTTGAAATCTAGTTATTGATGTAATGTAGGAAACACAGCAACTAATTTGTGCACAAGAAGATCCCACAAATTTGAAAATAGTCGGTTTTCTTTATAAATTGAAACTAGTTGAGGGGTGAATGTTGGCCAGGACTCCGGGGAGAGCTCCCATACTCTTGAATCGTGGCAGGGTATCTTTTACATCCACCTGAGAACGAATGGAGCATTGTTTCAATGTCTGACCTGAAAGATGGCATCTCCAGCAGTGCGGAATTACCTCAGTACTGCTCTGAAATGTCAGTGTAGATTTTGTGTTCAAGTCTCTAGAGTAGGACATGAACCTACAACCTTCAGGCTCAACTGAGAGTGCTACCCATTGAACACAGCTGACACTAATCATATATATTGCACTATTATGTTCAGAGTGGGGCATCTCTTCATGCACATTTCCAAATTGTAAATTTTCCTATACATGGAGCAGCATGTATTTTGGCAGCAGCATAAAACTTCAAAGATGGTTTTGTTACAAGGATTACATAGACCTGAATGGAGTGGGATCCAAAGCTGCAAGTGAGTTCTTGGGGGCCCAGGCCCAAATCTGGAGTGAGAGGGATTTTATACAGGCCCGTAGCCCAAAGATGGTGCATATAGTGAATGTAGCAGGGTCTGAGGTTGCAGTGACTGCTTGGGAAGGGGCAGAATAGTGAAGAACTGAAGCAATTGGTGAGTCTAATTAAGAGGGAACAAAACTGAGGGGATGGAGAACTCCACATGAGCTGTGGAGAGTGCTGATCAGTAGCTAGATTTACTCAAGTTGGCTTGGGAGTTAGAAAACTGGTCAGGGTGATTTGAATAAAATGCCCAGGGTGGAGACAAAACACCAGAGTTGGAGGGCTAGAGTTCTCGCAGGATTATAGGGCTGGAGATTGGGAAAGCTGAGGCCATGAAGTGATTGAACACAAGGATGAGAATTTTAAATTTGAAACATGGGAACCAAAAACCAATGTAGGTACAGCAGGCACAGGGATGATAAATGAGTGGAACTCTGTTGTTTCCCAGTATTGTACAAAAGCACTTGGTAATTAATTGCATTCTGATGCTTGTGATGATCTTGTCTCTCTCTCTATTGATCATGGAATATTGTTAAAAGTTCCTGCTTAATGGCATTTCCTTTCTGGGCACTTTTTGCTGTCCTAATGTGGAATAACATTTATAGAAGCAGATGCTGCAATGCATGGACTGCATTTTTGTAAGTGCTGATTAAAGGGTTAAAATATGGGCAAGTTTTTCAGCTGTGACTTTGAAATACTTATCTAATGAAATACTTATCAACTTTCTAATTGAGATTTTTGGCCAAAGATGAAAGTGAAGTATCGGACGATCTAACTCCCTAAGGACCAAGTACCTTAACGACTTTGAAAATATATTACCAGTATTTACAACTCTGCGCTCCTAAATAATATCCTCTTTGTAGTTTCTACAATCATACGGTGCTTTATTTTAAATTAGAAAGCCTATTATATGCTGAAGTTCATTTTTAAAAAAAAAAAAGCTCTTCACGTTTTATTTGAACAAAATAACAAAATCAATACCACATGGCCATGGTGTTTTAATCCAAAAGGAGTCTCCTGTTACACTGTTTGAATTTGGCATTTTAAGCATTAGCGGTCGGGTTTCAAGAGTCATCTAATGAACTCCATATAATCGTCAAAAGATGTCAGGATGCGTTGTTCAGTTGGCGTGCATGTACGAAGAACATTCCCCTCAATCATTTTTATCCTGATGATATTCAGGAAAGTGCAAACTCTGTGCGTACTTTTTTTTTTCTCTTGGTTATACTTCACCATTCCACAAAGGTCATTATCCAGTTGAATAAGGAGGGGCCCCTCTCGCTGAAATTTCTCCATGTAGGCTTGAAAAAAATAAAATCAGAATTACTAGCATTGGTTAGCTTAGGTTGCTGCTAAAATACTCTTTTCAGGTGGTGGGAGAGGAACTATTCTATGCATTTTATTGTTTGTCATTTTATTTTTTATAGTCTGTTATGAGATAATCATGCATCAAAATCAGAGATTCTGGTATAATTGCAATACTTTGGAATTCCTGCAAGACGTCTATAAAAGGGTCAACTTGGTAAACCCTGTCTGAGCAGGAAAGCAAAAAAATCAAATCAGGTATGAATGATTCCATGTCAAGTTGAGGATAGTCTTTGTGCAATGACCTACATACTTGAGGTGGAAAAAAAATTACATTTTGATCCCGGTGTCACAGATCTGTTTTCGTGATCCAGGAAGGCTCCTGCTGTATGACAGTGAATAATACATGTGGTGAAGAGCAATGGCAGTTTATAGCCAAAAATGAGATGAGTACATTGGCCCCTCTGGCCTTATGACTTGAAAAGCTACATGCCGAAACCTAAATAGTTGTGCACTGAGTGTTTGAAAAAGCCCATTGAGTTCTACCAAAGTATTCAGTGTTGGACCAATCCAAAATAAAAAAACAGTTTTCTTTTTCCAGAAATGTGATTGTGAAGTGTTTTTACCACCAAAGCTTTTGAGGAGCAGAATGCTGTTCCAAAACTCTGACATTTGGAAACCAGCTGTTGGAAAAAGTAGTGTGTATTCTAGCTTGCTGATAAATATTGCTGCATGTGAAGGAAGTTCTAAAGAAACAGGGTTGAGTTTCCTGGACAGAGCTGGCCAGTCTCTGCTTTTGAGTCGTTGAGATGACAACTGGGTCCGCTATTTCTCCAGTATTGAATTCACTGCAACTGTGGCAGGTACTTACCCAGCTATTTTCAGGCTTTGATGGGCAGACTGGAAACTCGACTAAATACAGGCTTTCCAAATGCATTAGGAACTGATTAACCACCTGCTTTGGACTTAATAGATATAACAAATTAAGCATTTACTTGAACACAGGGTATTGTGCAGCCATTGCTAATGTTGGTTTGAGATTACTGTCCATCTACCAAATGGCATAGGAGGCTTTACAAGGAGTACATAACTCTTAGTTCCCAGAGTTCCTATTTTGACTTTTTTTTAATTTCTCTAGTTTATATGTAAGTGAAGGTCTCTCTCGGCTTAAATATTTAATTGCAGATTTAACACAGGATTATCCAAGGCATTTTGTTTGAATCTTTGTGTTTTTATATTGCTGTCGTTAATGATGCTTTGTTTATGGAGCTCCTTATGTCAACATATCCGTGTCTGGTGACAGTTATGTGGACAAATCTAAGGACTAGGTGCACATTCCGATGAAATGATTTCAATTTTATTGTAAACTTGTGCTTTGACCTAAGTCGACCTAAATCTCCTCTTCCTAAAGCATATGATTTGCATATCTGCATTATCTCCACTGTTGAGTCTCTCTGACCTTTTTAAAAACCATTGTTAATTTGCTTTTAATGCACCTTTGGTTCAACTTCACTGAATACTATATTCACAGTCCTGCCCTGTGGTCATTTTCCAATAATTCTGTAGTCCTCGCCCATTAAAATATTTCATATTGTCCATTGGAAAGTGTAATGGTTTTTCATATTTACATTGGAGTTAGTTTGTGCCCACCCACTGTGTCAGTTATGGGAATACTAACTTAATTATTATTCAGCTATGTGTACCAAGCACTGAAGGTTTATGTTTAGTACTGTTTGAGTCACCTTGCAATGCTTGATAAAGCTTTCTTCAGATTATGAAGTATTGGGCACATTCTAGGTTTGTTTCGAGAGAGGTGAGCATTTTATAAACTTAATCTAAACTTTCAACAATTTAATGAATTGTGTTTAGCAGGTAAATCCCTATTGTGCTCACCACTGTAACCAGTTCAAAATCTGTAGAGCAATTCTCTATAAATTGGGTGTAACTTCTTCAAATAATTTCGCTCTAGTGTTCCGTCGATTCTACCTCGGTGCACTCTGTTTTTGAATGGGCTGGGCTTTGAAGTTTCTTTAAATTATTGGCCATTATTTTCCCTGGATCCTTTCCACTGTGCCACTAACCTTGTGATCTGCAAGCTCCCAGGCTCCTGCCAGGCACGCCGATGCTGTTGTAAAATCTCGCTAGATGCTTGCTGTTACTGTAGTGCTTTTTGACAGATGTCTAAAATGAGAGTTGGCAATATCATGAGAATTTTACTTTACATTTATCTACAGTGAGCTACATTTGCAGTCTGTTTGTTAACATTAATTTCTGAGCAGAGGAGTTTTCCTCTGTTTGAGCCAATATTTATCCCTCAGATAACTTCATTTTTTATTTTTTTTAAATGATCTTATCATTTCTGTTTATTGGAGCTTCCTGTGCGCATATTGGCTGCCATGTTTCCTACATTACAAGTGCCTATACTTCAAGTACTTAATTGGCTGTAAAGCACTGAGGTCGCAGTAGTTTTTTTTTTAGTCATTTAGATGCTACGATCAAGGTAAGTGGGCTGATATTAGAATAGAAATATGATGTCTTTGGGAGAGGGGCCTATGGTCTGATAGGAGCAACCTGGTCAGTCATGTCTTCAGTCATCGCTACCCTTGTGCATTATTAAAAAAAAAACTGACATCTGATCAAGAAAAAAATGAGCCAGGTATTTGATTGCACATTATAATATTTTACCTCCCCACTTTTTTTAGGTATTAAAAGTAATAGGAGAAGTTGGTGACCTCCTGCAGTTGAAGTACTCGCGACACAAGTTGGACCCTTTAATTGACCATCCGTTTGATGCAACCACCTATGAAGACAATGAGGATTGAACTCTGCCCCAGTTGGACAAATATTTGCATGTCCAAGTCTCTGCTTTCAGTTCAATACCACTCTGCTTCTTTGTGCTTCAAATCTTCAGACCTATTTATATTTTTTTAAAAACCCAAACTGAACTTAGGTGTTGAATAAGTGCTCATTCACTAAAGCCATTTTTGTTTCACTAACTGGATCTATGTGCGCAGATTTTCACCCATCGCTTTTATTTACTGAGAAATCAAAACAATGTGGATTTGCAGCACTTGATCTGAGTTTCTCCCCTTAAGCCCTGCCTACTACACGCTGCAGAACAAATCGAATCGGTGTAGTCGCAACATGGGACATTTGCTCACAACCGTGAAATCACTGCTGCTGAATCTTTTTTGCATGGTTTGAATAAGTTTTCACTTCCTCCAAACATCCCCACCCCTTGTTCCTCTCTCCACACACAAGACTTTAAATGTGTTTTTTTTAAGTGCACCTGTTAACTACTCTGCTCATGCTGATCCATCAAAATGTGGCCCTATATTTGACACAGTTAAAATCTTCAAGGTGGTGTGGTGGGAGGGTGACATTTTAAACCTGTTTAGAATAACCTACTATGATCTAATTCATTTAAGTGTCTTTGTTAGTGCACAATTGAAGAAAGCAATCAAGAACTCCCGAGGCTAAAGCTGGTGTTGGCTTGCCATGAATTACCAATTAATTCACTGTTGCCTGTAAATAGTAATGATTATAAGTGTGAAGCTATCTTGGCGTAGGTTGCTTTTGCCTAACTTTGACAGTGCTATCTCCTTCACTTCACAAGCTACATTTTAAAAATTAGGTCCACCTTTATATGCAATTTCTTTCAAAAGGAATTGAAGTTGGGTAAAATGATCAAACATGAAGATAATACTGAATAAACTTTTTTAAATTTTGAATGGAAATATTGCACAAAAACTATATAGAGCTTGATGAAAGTCAGGGCTTTATATTTCAAGCAATGTTGATCTTTACTTTTGATATTTTTAAATTAAGTAAGCAAAAAGGGTTTCGTCTGTATCTTGTTTTATCACTGTCCAAAACAAAATTTGTAATTTAATTTACCTGTACACTGAAAAATCTCAATTTCACCCAAAATTGAAATCATAGTCACCACTTTCCAGAACTCCCTAACCTTTGACCCTCCAAATAATGCACCAAAGGTATTTTCCTCGCCCTCCTTCCTCCTTTCCCCCTCCCAAAAGATTAGCTTGCTATTGATTCCTGAGGTGCTAGAACACTCTTGCCACAAACAAAAAGGATTTCCTAGCATTTTGTGTGTGTGTGTGTGTATAAAATGTGTGTTTAATGACTACCAAGAGTATAGCAGTCAGTGGCAGCAACATATTGGATCCAATGACATAGGTACATGTTATAACCAAATTTTCAATTAGGAGTCACAGGTTACTCAGTTTCAATCCTTCCTTCACAGTAAAACACTCAGGTCACAAAAGAAGTCATGGCTGGACTGTGGCGAGGACATATTTCAGGTTATCGCCCACTTGGGGGTTTGAACTGTATGCATAAGGGGTACCTATCTGGTTGTAACATCTTTATGTAACAAACAATTTTTAAATTTTGAAAATGGATGCTCTGCTAACAATCCTTTCAGTAATATATCCAAATATGCAAATGATGCAGTTGAACTTCATTCATTGTTGCCTGACCAATAGAGAATCAGCACATTTGCTGTCCTATTGCATTGATTCTGCTAGAATCACAACTGTTTGAATATTTGTATTTTTAAAAAATCTATTCATTTTACTATGGGAGTGGGGAAGGAACGTAGTTAAAAGTTCGATAATGTTTTCCTGTACAAGGCACTATAGAGTGAAGATGAGGTGAATAGGGATAGCTTTCCATGTTTCAGATCTTGTATGTTTGATTTTTAAGTTGGTCCTTGTCCAGAGGCTAGCACTGAAAATTCAGACCATATATGTCTTTACAGGTAATGTTGTGATATTGGAAAGAGTTTCTTGCAGGCAGAATTTAAGAAGGTCATAAAACTTATAGATTTGGGTTGACTGGCAAGAAAAATGCATGATTTCTGCACAAATTGTGCAGATATTGACACAAATGCCTGACTGGGAGAGAATGGGTATACCTCCACAATTGGGTAATTCTCCTTTCTGCTTATTTTATGTTTTTAATTGCGAATGATGGGCTGTACTGAATTGTTACAGTGCAGCATATTTCTGAGCATGCTGGCCGCTGGTTTTGGCCTGTAAGAGATAGCAGAAAAAGTGTAAATATATCAGAGAAGTGCTGGAATGCAGGGCTGAGAATGCCCTCCAATATTGCATGTACTGAGAGCAGCACCCCTCATCGTGCTGTCTATGTTGTGTGTTTTGTTCCTAGACCTGCCACTGATTGGTAGTCTTTAACTGTTTTGTTCATTAATTTGTACCAGGCAAGTTCCCAGTAACTTGACGATTAAATATGCTGTGAGGTCGGTGTGGGAATTGAACCGTGCGAAGCAAGCTAGTTCTAGGATCGTTCTAGGCTGAATCTAGTCTGGATAGTTAGTAGCTGTGCTACAGTTGGTCCTAGCTTCCATGGGTTTTAGATGAGTGGGGAGAAGAGAGATTCAGCTGGGATTCATGATACTGTATTGCTGTCCAGTGACCCCTTCTGGAACATATGGATTTTGGGTGAGGACGAGATCAGGATCATGCAATCTGCTCGCCTGACAACACTCATTTGTGAGGCATGCACTTGAAGGTTGGTGTCTTAGGCGAGGTACCAGAAGGCAGCTGATGTCTGTGAAGCTTAAACCCGAGATATCAGTCTGCCTCCAGAATAGGAGAGAAAATAAGTGGGGAGTATGGTCAGATAATTGGCTGGACTGGAGTTGGGGTGGGGAATGAAATTTTAATTTTGCATTCTTTTCCCAAATATAGAACCGAATGAACAATATTTCACTTGTCATGAAGAGGACAAGATTTGTGAATCCTGATGCTAGATCCATCGCCATCATGTTCTTTATTTTTGTTTCAGAGCAGCACTTTGAAATCATTCCACTTTCATTGTGCGTTGTGTTCCAAATTCCACACCAGTTTGAACACATTACAAATCTCACTTGCTTAAATTTAAAGAATGAGTTTCTCTGTAGAACACAAGTAACCTTTTGTAGTAAATTGCACAATCAAGAATTGTGATTTTTTTTTTGTTGTTGAGTGGATTCCCTATCTGTTTAAATTGAAATAAGTGCCAGATCATTGTAAGCAAGCACAGATTTAGCTTCTCTGGGACAGTGTTTTACTTTTATATTTTAAAAAAATCTGAGTATCATATTCCATTGAAAGGTAGCTTGAATTCTGTTCATGTTTCAAGCTGTGTTAGTGGTCTGTCACTGAGGCAGCTTGTGTAATAAATTCTAAATGGTGCTTTTTATTTTTAGATAACTGATCAATCTGTTTACAGTTAAATTAATTACACAGTTGTGTTCTCGTAAACTGTCATTCCAGATTAACATTCTGTCCCTTTTCCCCTTCCTGTTCCTTGCTAGCAGGGTACACAGTTGTGGTTATTGGACCTTTGTTCCATCTTGTGTTTTTGATCAGTTAATGGCCAAACTCTTGCCCCAATCAAAATACTATTATGTAACTGTTCAGAGTCATTCTATTCTGCAATAGTCCTACAAGCTCTCTCTTTCCTTCTTCTCACTACATCCCAACTTCTGATGCATGTTTTCTTTCAACCTTATTTGTAGCCTTCTCCATTGCCTCTTTCTTGCAAACTGCCTTTTAATTGGCTTCTGTAGGGTGGCGTTAGTTTTTCTTCCCTCTTTCCAGTCAGGAATGGGGAAAGAATGCCCCTTTTCCTTGAAAATCCATCGAGGGGACGTGAGTTGAAATGTAACCTCCGGTTGACATTCAAAAAGGAGAAATCTGTATACGATTTCTCATCTGCACTAAAGCTCTCTGCTTAGTCCTGACTTTTTATAACAGGTGTATTGTAAAAGGTGCAATTGATGCTTAGCAACCCATCTCTTTAAGAATAAACCATATAGATATATATAAACCTATTTCTTTAAGCACATCACAGTTGAGCACTCTTATGAAAGTCAGCTCTCACTATGGCTTGCCAAGTTTGCCTATATATGAAGTATTTTTTAAAAAGCTGAAGTAAATAGCCGTGATTCAGTTTGAAAAAAAAAAACAAAAAAACAACCTAAATCCTGGAAGAACATTTATTTTTCCATCTTCAGCTTCCCTAATAACATTTATTTGTAGTTAAAAAACCCATTTAACTGTACTTCCACATTTCTAGCTGGAAGTATACAAATTCAGTATTGAAAGGGCTGTGGCCATGCTATGTTGCATGCACCTCCATTTAAGCTTAAAATCTGCTGTACCCCTACCTTTCGGAAAATACTATCCGAGGTTATCTGGGAGAAGAGAGTACATTTTCTAGGTTGATACTCTGAATAGCCCGTTTAAGAAAATGATGCCTGGCTTGAAGAATGTAATTCAACTATTGGTATCCAGTTGATGCCATAAACTCCATGAACAAATGCAAGCAGCTGAAAGAAATGTCTTCTGCCACAGCTTATTTTACTCCTTTTGGATTTAAAGCAATGTTTTTGTTGCACTGTTAGTGCAAGATAATCCTGGGTAACAGAGTCTCACTAACTTGATGAATAAACTATAATGGTAGTGTTTTGGAGATTGGGGAGGGGTGTTGCAGCATTCTCCATGTATTGTACGTGCCCCTATGATAAAGGCAAGCTTTCATTTTGTCAAAAACCTTTTAATCCTTTTGATGTATTGACATATTTGCAAATTATGCTTTGCAACTTCATGAAATGACATTTGAAAGTTGAATGTATCATAAACCATCTTTTCACTATGGTGTTTTATATTTAAACATCCAAAATTTATCACAGGTCATCAATGTAGCTTTGACTTTCAGACCACTTTTTGTTTCTTCTGTGAATTTTAAGCCTACAAGTGCAGTTATTTTTAGCTGTGTGATCAAGATGCTGCCAATTCTAGACAAGTCAGTAGTTGTACTATTCCAACTGACAGTTGAGGCAGTTATGAAAGACCATACAGAGACTCTTACACAAGCATGTTGAAGCTATGCAGACTTTTTAATGCACAAAATAAAACTTTTCATAATGGCTTTTCTGTTTAGTTACTTTCCTTGGGAAATGTCCTTTTTTGAAGGGGATTTAGATAAATCGCAGGAAGCCAATTAATGTATAATATTGTGTGCACATGCAGCACCTACTGTAGCTGCATGGGCTCTTTTCCACTAAAGAGCAGCATTTGTTTATTTCCTGAAGGTGACGCGGTGCATTCGTTCAGTGCCGTAGAGAGCGCACTCCCAATCTCAGTCTTGCCGTCATGAAAAGGGAGGAGAAAATTGGTATGTGCCCACCTCATGCTGGCCAGCTAGTGCTGTGGAGAGGTCATGTATCTACTTTCTCTGCCAACGAATGGCAATGGTCTGAGGCATCCACGGATGGGGAGGAAATAATCAGGAAATTGAAGTTTTCAAAGTTTCAATAAGCTAGTTTATTGGTGTGATGAGAGCTTTGAAAGGAACTTCTTGTTAATGCATTTAAACCTGAGTTCAAAACATTACCTCTTGAAACAGCAGCCGTAAACTCTCCAAGCAGGCTTTGGCAACAGAGGCCTGTTGTGCCACCTACTGCAGGGAAATTCCATCTTTATTTTTCAGATGTTTTTCACTCACTTGCATTTATGTGTTCAATTTTTAAAATTGTCATTCTTTCTAACTTTTCACATTGGCAGCCAAAGAGTTGTCTTGTAACAAACTGCATTGTTATTTCAAGGAAAAGGATTATTTTAAGTAAAATGCTGGAAAGTAAGGTTTGTACAGCTCGTTGAATGATCAAGTTTGCACACTTCAGGTATTTAAAGACTTCTGAATATTTTTTTTTATAGTGCTTTTTGCAGGGAAGGCACTGCAAGGTGATGTGCAGACAAGAAGGGTTGTGGAGGGAGCATGCTGGAAGTCATTGTGGAAGTCTAATAAGTGTGAATTGCTGTGATGCCTTGCTAAGTAGTATGTTGAGTTCTACTTATTTAGAGTGTGAATTGGAACATGGGAAGAGGAAGAGAAGAACTTGAATGCAAGTCTGTTTTGTTGTACTGTGCTCTCTGCATAGATGTATACACCCAACACACTGATTCAATTTAATGTTGGCTTTAAAAGTTTGATCGGGCAGTGGTGTTAGTTATGCAAACCAAGCCAAGTCATGTTGCAGGAATGTCTGGGTAACTAAGCTGATACTGCATTTGGGTGTTGCTAAAGTAAGGCAGATGAAATATTTCTAATGGGACCAGATAAATGCAGATGTTTACTTTTCTAGCAGAGTAATAAGTTATCCATTTGCAGGAGAAGGTAGGAAGAATTGTTATAACCCACTCCCCATGTGCTATTATTTTGAAAACAGGATGGTCAATGCCTGTATAATAAAAACATAAACTTGTGTAGCATTGGGATCTTCATTTTTGTCTGTCTTGATGTCTACAATTCTCCCTTGATTCTACTATAGTATCTGGGTTTGTAATTTTGTTTCCTTTTCGTGATGTGGTCGGTGTCATGTCGATCTGCAAATGCAGTGCCACATTTATGCAATCCTTTTGTCAAGATTTACAATAAATTCATTAATTCTATAAAGCAGCTTTATTTTCTGTGAACCTATTTTAAAATCAAAAGCAGGACAACCTTTATTCAAATATGTTAATGCTACACATTTTGTATCTAGCATCCTGATCTCTTTGGCTTCATATTAAAAATGATTTATGTTATGGTTTTCGATCCAATAAAGACTAAAGAAAGTGTTTTTGTGACTTGTAATTTTCACACCATATGACCACTGTCTCTGAGCTGGTGTGCAGACACCCAATACAACCATGTTCATGACACTTGATGTAAAGATAAAATTGTAGTAAAGTTACTTCCTATGTATTGAGAAATGTACACAAAATCGTGGAATTCTCTTGCCCTGTATCTGCATTTTCTCAAAGATTTGGTTAATGACTACAAATTGTTTTTGTACTTGTTTGAATTTTAACCCAGAATGACTGCATGTTACATTGAAGTTTGGAACAAAAGTCTCTAAATTATGCCTGAATTCAAGAAAATCCAATCTTGGTAGAGATTTCTGAAATCCTAGTGAGTGACTTTACCCTAACATGTTATTTGTTGGATGGGTAGGGGCAGCAGTGGGTAGAAATTGAGTTTGCTTGTGCCTTTAAAAATATGGTCAGTCTTTTCACATTTCAGCAATCAAATGTTTCAATTTAGTTTGCTTTTTCTGATTTGAATGATCTTGGTCCTAATAGTGGAATAACAATTGCAGTGTATTGTAAATGCAATTAATATCATTTACTATTGCTGTTTCTGTACATACCTTGGTCTTTTGTACACGAGATGTTATAAATGTACTTTTTTGATGGGATTCCCTAAATGCAGTAATATTTTGTATTGAAACCTTATTGGCCTTTTATTTTGAGCGTGGCTTTACATACATCATTGATTTATGAAAGTGTAATTTATTCATGCATTATGTTAGAAATACGATGCAGGTTGAAAACACTGGAGAATCAATAACTGCTTGGAAAAATAAGTCAACTGAAATGTATAATGTTCTAATTAAAGACTTTCAATATATTTTGGGTCAGTATGTCATTACCTGTGATGAATAAAAACTCGGCGAAGATATTTGCTCTTAATTTGCATTGTAGCTTGTAGCACTGCCAGCCGCGCGTACAATGATCTTCCAATCCCAGAACATTATGCTGTGTTTATGACATTGCATTGGAATCTAGCAGTTATGCCAAGGGACACTGATTTGGCATGTGTTAAACACTTGTGTTTTTTTAAAAAACATCCAGAAAATTTACCACATGTAACCGATTTGCTGCTCTCTTGCGTTTATTTTTGCATCAGCAGTCTGGCGATAGTGATGTGCTACAACAAATTACTTGACATAAGCATACCTTATTTTTTGGCATAGTATGGTATCCTGCTTTGTTAAATGAGAGAAGGTGTCTTAATACTTGGTTAGACCAGTGGCATAGCTCATTGATGAATTAGCATGCTGTGGGTTTCCTATGGTTTTATTCTCTCCCCACCACCCCATTCTCAACAAATTTGTTTCCTTCACCACCCTGCCCCCTTTATACTTGCTTATAAATGGTTAAATCTCTAACTACTTCCAGTTATAAGTTGCCAACTTGAAATGTTAACCGTTTCTCTCTGCACAGATGCCGCCAGACTTGCTGAGCATTTTCTGCTTTTATCTCCCAATAGGTGACTTCCTATTTCTAATTAGTATGTCAAGCAACTTGTAGGAAAGAAACACCATCTAAGGATGATGAACCCTTTCATTTGTGCTGTACTTCATTTTATTCATTCACATGATGTGAACATTGCTGGCAAAGCCAGCGTTTATTGCCCATACCTAATTGCCCTTGAGAAGGTGGTGGTGAGTTGCCTTTAAAACAACGGAGTGTCTTGCTTAGGCCATTTGAGGGCAGTCAAAAGTCAACTACGCTGGTGTGGGTCTGGAGTCGCACATAGGCCAGACCAGGTCAGTACGGCAGATTTCCTTCCCGAATGGACATTAGTGAACCAGAAGAATTTTTTAACGACAGTTCAGTAGTTTCATAGTCCCTGTTACTGATACTAGCTTTAATTCCAGATGTATTTACATGACTAACTGAATTTAAATTCCCCAGCTGCCTTGCTGGGATTTGAACTCATGCCTCCAGATCATTAGTCTAGTAATATAACTTACTGTACCCCTGTAATCTTCCAGCTTTCACAGAGATCCTTGGTGCATGATGTGAATGAAATATTAAACAACTCTGGTTTGCAGTTAGTGCAACTTCTGTATCTCTATATCTGAGTATATTGTCATTGGCAAAGTTGAGAGATTTATTAAAGGTATGTTTGTGAATTCCACAAGCACTTGGAGCCATTAGCATTGCAAGCATATTGAAAGCTTACTGCATTTCCAGAATGGTTACAGCACAGTGGCGCAGTGGTTAGCACCGCAGCCTCACAGCTCCAGCGACCCGGGTTCAATTCTGGGTACTGCCTGTGTGGAGTTTGCAAGTTCTCCCTGTGTCTGCGTGGGTTTCCTCCGGGTGCTCCGGTTTCCTCCCACATGCCAAAGACTTGCAGGTTGATAGGTAAATTGGCCATTAGAAATTGCCCTTAGTATAGGTAGGTGGTAGGGAAATATATAGAGGGATAGGTGGGGATGTGATAGGAATATGGGATTAGTGTAGGATTAGTGTAAAACGGGTGGTTGATGGTCGGCACAGACTCGGTGGGCCGAAGGGCCTGTTTCAGTGCTGTATCTCTAAACTAAACTAAACAGAAGGAGGCCATTTGGTCTGTTGTGATCCTGTCAGCTCTCTGCAAGAGCAACTCCGTTCCACTGCCCTACCTTCTTCCTATAGCCCTGCAATTCTTTTTCTCTCTTCGGGTGCTTATCCAATTCCCTTTTGAAAGACACAATTGTATCTGCTTCCACCACATACTCGGGCAGTGCACTTTGGATCGTAACCACTTGCTGTGTAAACAGGTTTTTCCTCATATTGCAGTTTGTTCTTTTGCCAATCGCCTTAAATCAGTGTCCTCTGGTTCTCGATCCTTCCGCTAACGGGAGCAGTTTCTCCCTATCTGTCCAGACCCCTCAAGATTTTGAACACCTCTATCAAATCTCCTCTCCACTTTCTTCTAAGGAGAACAGTCACAGCTTCTCCAATCTATCTGCGTAACTGAAGTCTCACGTTCCTGGAACCATTGTGGTAAATGTTTTCTGCACCCCCTTTAAAGCTTTCACATCCTTCCTAAAGTGTGATGCCCAGAATTGGACTCCATATTCCAGTTGAGACTGAACCAATATTTTATACAAGTTCCTCATAACTTTCTTGCTTTTGTACTCTATTCCTCTATTTATAAAGCCTGGGATCCCATATGCTTTATTAAGCACTTTCTCAACCCGCTCTGCCACCTTCAATCATTTGTGCATAGGTTCCTCTACTCCTGCACCCCCTTTTTTTAGAATTGCACCCTTTATTTTATATTGCTTCTCCCTCATTCTTCATACCAAAATGAATCACTTCACATTTCTCCGCATTAAATTTCATCTGCCACTTGTCTGCCAATTCCACTAGCCTGTCTATGTCCTCTTGAAGTTTATCACTATCCTCCGTTCACAATACTTTCAATTTTTGTTTCATCTGCAAATTTTTAAATTGTGTTTGTCATTAATATATATCAAGAAAAATGGATCCTAACACTGACCCCTGGGGAACCCCACTATATACTTCCTCCAGTCCAAAGAACAACAGTTCACCACTACTCTATTTCCTGTTGCTCAGCCAACTGCGTATCCATGCTACTACTGTCCCTTTTATTCCATGGGCTTTGACTTTGCTGACAAGCCTGTTGCATAGCACTTTATTAATCACCTTTTTGAAGTCCATGTACACCACATCAACTGCATTAACCTTACCAACTCTCTGTTACCTTATCAAAAAATTCAAGCAAGTTAGTTAAACGCGATTTTCCCTTAACAAATCTCTGCTGGCTTTCCTTAATGAATCCACATTTGTTCAAGTGACTATTAATTTTGTCCTGAATTATTGTTTCGAAAAGCTTTCCCACCACTGAAGTTAAACTAACTGGCCTGTAGTTGCTGAACTTATCCTTACACCTTTTTTGAAGACAGGTGTAACATTTGTAATTCTCCCAGTCCTCTGGATTGGAAGGTTATGACCAATGCCTCTGCAATTTCCACCCTAATTTATCAATTAATATGCCGGTAATCAAATTACGTTGACTGAAATACTGCCTTGCAACTTGCTAATGTAATTTCTCCTGTAGTGTTGCTGATGCATGGCTATACACATATGATAATTGGCTAGCACTGGGATCAAATAAAAAAGACTTGCAGTTATATAGCACCTTTCATGACCTCTAGACATCTCTGCTTCACAGCCAGGTTTTGAAGTGTAGTCACTGTTGTAATATTGGAATATCTGGTAAAAGGTGTTTAAGTAACTATTTTACTTACAGAATGACGCTACCTTGATTCAGCATTCCCCTAATCTGATATTCTGGCTCACCAAACCACATTCAATTAAATTAAGGGAGTTTTATTAAGATTTTTTTTTTAAAAGCAAAGCATCTACTCACATTCTATTCCATTTTTCTATTGAGTAGTGGCCTACTCAGTTTGGCAGCAGAAATGGGCAACACCAACACCCTGAGAATGGTTTGTTTTTTATTCCAAGTTCTAGTGTGTTGATATTGGAAAATGGAAACCATTTTGCAGGAGTTGTTGGCCTGTTTTGGGAGTTGAGGTACTTTGGGTTCGTGAACCACTCTGGCATGCTGTCCCTTGCTATCTGCTCTTATGCTGCTGAATTAATCAGGTGCCAGTAGCTCCTGCCTACTAATAACTCGTAAATAAAACTACTTGTGCACAGCCCACCAAAGTGCAACCAAGCTCAATCCTGGTCTTGCTTGATGTCCACATTTGTGCACATTCCACAGAGCTTACTGGAGAGCATGTGGAAGCAGAGCCTTGGCTAATTTAATGTCCCCTCTTCCAGCAGTTCCCAAGGAAACTTGGGTCATTTGTTTCATCCATATTTTACGACCACAGTGAGAGCACCACGCTGTTAATTCAGTCCCGTCACTCCACAGGTCGCAGCTTTTTCTTTAAGCTTTCCAAATCGGAAAAATTTGAACACTCTCTTGTGTCCCCTGAATGAAGTGGATTAAACCAGGTATCTTTAGATAACAAACTAACTATTTAAAAAAACAAATATTAAACACTACTAATAAACCAATGTCTAAAGACCTGATAACTCCTTATTTAAAAATCTAACTCCCGCATTCACATGCATGCACACAAAAATTAACAGTTCAGTTTTAGATTAGCTGGCCATTGAGAATAAAATAAATAAAGTCTTTGCAAGTTACATTCCTGACGAATGGAGTCTTCCAAGGTAGAAACAGTCAAATGTCGCTTGAAGTCTTCACAGTGGTCCGATGGAGAAAAGAAAGGTCCTTCAAAGATAGGAATTCAGCAGTTCGGCTGTAGTAGCATTAAACTGTCCCTTCAATAATAAACACAGCAAATACCAATAATTTGTTGAAGAAAAGCGTTTCTTATTTTTCTTAGGGAATTAATTCAGCTTGAAGCTTTGTAGAATTTTGAGAGAGGAATAACACAGCTTCTTCAGTTCAAATCGCCTCAAACCTCTCTGCTCAAAAGCACTCTTTACCAGCCAGTTCAATCAGTCAAACTGAAACATTGAATCACATGACCTCTCTCCTTGCTGTTGCTTAGCAACCAGAATGCAACTGGCAGTCTGAGTCTCCTGAACTTTCTGTCTTAAAGGTGCACTGATCTTTTTACAATCTTAAAGGCGCGCACAATATTTCCAAGGAGAAAAAAAAAAGATAGTGACAATATCTTTATACAGCCCACAGAATGGAACCTTGGGGGCCTTCCTGGTGTCTCCAGGTCTGTATTAAACTGTGCCTTTAGCATTGAGCTCAGCTGCAATTTAGTTTTATTTAGAGTGGTCATGAAGGAATTACCTGATAAATATGGTAGCATCCCAAGACAAGTCATTGGCAGCAATTCCTATAAGTCAATTTCCATATTGTTTGGAGTTTAATTCTGGTCTAGAATTAAGCCTGATTTTTGCTGCAGCTCAGTCATTCAGGCTGGTGTCCTATTGGCATTTAAATACAAAATAGAGGAAACACGAGCAATTACAAATCACAGAAAATAGTGTAACATTTTGTTTAATCGAAATCAATTTCAGACATTTAACAGTTGGGCATCCATTAGAGGAACAATGTTGCTGACTTGTGTTTTTCAGGTAAGAAACTCGAACGGGTCCACAGTGGGTAAATGGAGTTGAGATACAGATCTGCCACAAATTAATTGCATGGTAGAACAGGCTGGAAGGTCAGAATGGCCTGCTCCTATTCCTATGAAAGTTTGTCTCCTCTCTCCATTGTCTCCCTCCCCCTCCCCATTGTCTCCCTCCCCAAGGTCCCCATGTGACATCGATGTACTATAGTCCTGACCGAGGTCTTAGTGAGTGTGAGATCACAGCATTAAAATAGAAAAATAAAGAAATTTCAACTAAAATATAGAAAAACTGCCAGAGGTCAAACTTTAGTAATTAAAATCATTAGAATTCTCTTCAATCAATCAGATGCAAATGAGGTGAGATTGCATGTTATTTGTTTTATTTAAAGTCGTTATTTTTGGTCCTTTAACAATCCCTATTATACTACTTGCTTTGTTTCCTATTTTTGTGCTTACTGTTTTGTATTTAATCACAATATTTCAATATTGGTCAAAATTAGTATATTGGAAATAAGAAATGCTCCATTGATTTACTTAATATTCAATGAATGAGATCACATAGAAACAAACAATTTATTAGCTATGAGTGGCAGTTGAACAGAAATGCCTGGGGCTTGACCTACTTTAGTTGTAGACTAACGTTGCTTTTACCTGTTAATAAAGGTTGGTCTCATTGGGAATTACAGATTTTCATGTGGCCAACTGCACAGTTCCATGATTATCATGATGTATCATATACTAGTCAAAACCATCCTTGCAAAATCCCTCCATCCCCACACAATATCCAAAGAGCATCCACTCGAAATGTGAACTCTCTGTCTCTGTCTCTGTCTCTCTCTCACAACACCGCCCCCCCACCCCCTCTCTCTATATGAGTGCTGCCTGGCCCAAGTGTTTCAGGTTTTTTTCTGTCTTTATTTCGTTAACTAATGGGTATTCAGCAAATGCAGGAACACATTGTAATCTTAAAATGTGAGCTTGACTGGTGTGAGAAGTGGACAGACTGTCCCTGGATGTGGTTGAGATGCTGTGATGAGGTGTATAAAAACTCAGGTGAAGATGAGCCCCACAGATTTATCAGTCAGACCACACATCCTTCTCTTAATTGGGATCAGTTCTATCTGGAGAAGCACGACACAATGTGGAGTAGTGTAGCGCCCTCTGTAACCATCCCTTTTTTTGTGCTTATGAAAGTAAAGGCTGTGGAATAGGACCAATTGCCAGCATCAAGTAGTGCCTGGCCAGGTGTGCTATGGGCAGAATTAGAGATGCCTTAACCCCAATCTCAGAAAAACACCCTTTACCCTAACAGTGTGGTATTGCTCCCAGTGACTCCCCCTCCCCCCCCCCCAAAAAAAACCCCATTTCCCCATCCTTACACAACCTAAGATAGTGTAAACTAACACTGAAGTGTAGCTAGTTTTAATGCTATGAGCCAATGTCCATCAGCAGCTAGTTTGAGATTGCCCAAGTTGGGATCATTACAGCCATCATAACAAAAAGACATTCATCCCTTCGCTCTATGATTTATACACAGCTGCCAGAGATGACAGGGCAATACACTACTGCACTCGAGCAGATATATTCTAAGAGGGGTGAGCTGTAGGAGTCATTTAAAAAAAGCATTTAATAGATGAAGATAAAAGAACTGCTCGATCCTCGAAGGGATAAATGGGGCAGAGATATTATGGGCAATCAGGAAATAGCAGATGAATTCTTCATGTCAGACTTCATTTAAGACTAGATAAATTCCAGATTTGGTTAGTTTAGCTCAGGAATCTAAAACATATGTACGGACAAACTCAGAGAATTAAATGTATACATAGCACATGGAGCAAATGGCAGAAGCCGTCGGATCCTCTAAGAAATTAGAAAGGAAACTGACTAAAACCCCATTTAATACTTAATAAAGGGCTGTGGATGGGGCACGAGTAAATGTCTCTTTCAAGATGGCTCCTGGGCTGGAAGCTCCCTAGGAAGCTCCCTTGCTGTTCAACTCTATCCATGGCCATCTGCTCCCATCCCTAACGTTTTCTCCCCCAATCTGCCCTCTTAAACTGTTTAAATTCCCCTGGCTCTTTAAGTCAGTTCATTTTAGCCCTATCTAAAAGTTAACAGTTAGTTTAGTGTATGTTACCTGGGCCCACTGCCCTCCCCCAGCCACACCTGCTCTTTGTTTTCTCAATGAAATTGATCCGGATGAAACTGACGAGAACAGCTGCCGATACTTTAATCTCCGATCCTGCTGTCTTCACAGTCCAGAGTGTCTGCAGCCACGGCATGCGGTAAGTCCATTGAGGTGAAGAAGGAGCTGCGGGACCCGAGAGAAGTCCTGTGAAAAGGTGCCCCGAACACCCAAAAAATCCACGAACGGCCCCCCCGGCCGCAACTTCAAAGCGCCCGCGGGAGATGGCTCGGAGAGCATCTGCAGCGCACTGTCGGCAATGCTGCATGCCTTTATTTAAACCACTGCAAAAAAAAAAACCCTTAGCAAATGTAATCACCTCTAAGTCTGCCAAATGATGCTTCACCTCCCGAAGGACGTGGATGAGCTTTCCGGACGTCGATGGTGGGCACTGAGGAAATGGCTTATTACCTGCACCAGATTCCACCCCCCCTCCCCCCCCCCCTTTACCCCCCTTCCACCCCCTTCCACCCCCTCCCCTTCCCTGCTCCACCCTCTCAGCTCACCCCCTCACAACCCCGTCCCAGCCCGCCCCCCCCTCGCACCATCTTCACCCCGCACCCCCTTCCCCTGCACCCCCCCCTCCTCCCTCTACCCCTCCCCCTTGCATCCCCTCCTCCCACCGGCACCATCCTACACCTGTGTAGGGGCCCCAACAACCCCACTGCCTTGTGGGCGTCTCGGGAGAGACCAAGGCTAAGGGAGTAAACCCTAACAGAAAATCCGGAGCGGAACCCCGTAGGCGGTCATGTGTCACCTTTGGCATGTTTCCGGCAGTTCCTGCAGCCATACTGGTGCCAAACGTCGTGTCCTGCACTCCTTTGGACCCCACCAGAAAGGCCGAGAGGGGGGTTTTGACGACTGGGCAACTCTCAACCTCCATAAATTTGCCCAGGCATGCGCCATGGAGAGGTCACTCCATAGTTGCCTCACAGCGACTGAAACAACACGGAAGGCAGCAGTTACGGGTTATAAGTCCAGATAAATTGGCGTAGAAACTGGGCGCCACGGGTTGCCTTTGTCGGTGGGAGAGGTCATTGCACCTCACTGGACAGCTACCGCCCGCCTCAAACCGGGCAGCCCCCGGTCAATAAGGTTCTGTCCCGCCACAGTCTGCCTGCTTCAATGGGTGCTTGGAGCTCAGGGTCATTGCCCGAAAGGTGGACTGATACACCGCACCAAACAACATGAAAAAAGGAAAGAAGGTACCAGCCCTTCGCTTTGCAAGCTGGAACGTCAGAACTATGTGTCCTGGCCTGTCGGAAGACCTTACACAAATCAACGATTCTCGGAAGACCGCCATCATTAACAACGAGCTCAGTAGACTCAATGTGGACATTGCAGCACTTCAGGAGACTCGCCTCCCCGCGAGTGGCTCTCTAGCAGAGCAAGACTACACCTTCTTCTGGCAGGGCAGGGATCCTGAAGAACCAAGACAGCATGGAGTGGGCTTCGCCATCAGAAACTCCTTGCTCAGCATGATAGAGCCTCCCTCAAATGGCTCGGAACGCATACTGTCCATCCGACTGCTCACCACCTCTGGTCCAGTACACCTACTCAGCATCTATGCTCCAACACTCTGTTCCGCACCTGAAGCTAAAGACCAGTTCTATGAACAACTCCATAACATCATTAGCAGCATCCCCAACACCGAACACCTATTCCTGCTGGGGGACTTTAATGCCAGGGTTGGGGCCGACCATGACTCATGGCCCTCCTGCCTTGGGCGCTATGGCGTTGGAAGGATGAATGAGAACGGGCAGAGACTGCTTGAGTTGTGTACCTATCATAACCTCTGCATCACCAACTCGTTCTTTCACACTAAACCCTGTCACCAGGTTTCATGGAGGCACCCAAGATCACGTCGTTGGCACCAGCTAGACCTCATTGTCACAAGGCGAGCCGCCTTAAACAGTGTTCAAATCACACGCAGCTTCCACAGTGCGGACTGCGACACCGACCACTCCCTGGTGTGCAGCAAGGTTAGACTCAGACCAAAGAAGTTGCATCATTCCAAGCAGAAGGGCCACCCGCGCATCAACGCGAGCAGAATTTCTCACCCACAGCTGTTACAAAAATTTCTAAATTCACTTGTAACAGCCCTTCAAAACACTCCCACAGGGGATGCTGAGACCAAGTGGGCCCACATCAGAGATGCCATCTATGAGTCAGCTTTGACCACCTACGGCAAAAGTGCGAAGAGAAATGCAGACTGGTTTCAATCTCATAATGAAGAGCTGGAACCTGTCATAGCCGCTAAGCGCATTGCACTTTTGAACTACAAGAAAGCCCCCAGCGATTTAACATCCGCAGCACTTAAAGCAGCCAGAAGTACTGCACAAAGAACAGCTAGGCGTTGCGCAAACGACTACTGGCAACACCTATGCAGTCATATTCAGCTGGCCTCAGACACCGGAAACATCAGAGGAATGTATGATGGCATGAAGAGAGCTCTTGGGCCAACCATCAAGAAGATCACCCCCCTCAAATCTAAATCGGGGGACATAATCACTGACCAACGCAAACAGATGGACCGCTGGGTTGAGCACTACCTAGAACTGTACTCCAGGGAGAATGCTGTCACTGAGACTGCCCTCAATGCAGCCCAGCCTCTACCAGTCATGGATGAGCTGGACATACAGCCAACCAAATCGGAACTCAGTGATGCCATTGATTCCCTAGCCAGCGGAAAAGCCCCTGGGAAGGACAGCATTACCCCTGAAATAATCAAGAGTGCCAAGCCTGCTATACTCTCAGCACTACATGAACTGCTATGCCTGTGCTGGGACGAGGGAGCAGTACCCCAGGACATGCGCGATGCCAACATCATCACCCTCTATAAAAACAAAGGTGACCGCGGTGACTGCAACAACTACCGTGGAATCTCCCTGCTCAGCATAGTGGGGAAAGTCTTTGCTCGAGTCGCTCTGAACAGGCTCCAGAAGCTGGCCGAGCGTGTCTACCCTGAGGCACAGTGTGGCTTTCGTGCAGAGAGATCGACTATTGACATGCTGTTCTCCCTTCGTCAGATACAGGAGAAATGCCGCGAACAGCAGATGCCCCTCTACATTGCTTTCATTGATCTCACCAAAGCCTTTGACCTCGTCAGCAGACGTGGTCTCTTCAGACTACTAGAAAAGATCGGATGTCCACCAAAGCTACTAAGTATCATCACCTCATTCCATGACAATATGAAAGGCACAATTCAACATGGTGGCTCCTCATCAGAGCCCTTTCCTATCCTGAGTGGTGTGAAACAGGGCTGTGTTCTCGCACCCACACTTTTTGGGATTTTCTTCTCCCTGCTGCTTTCACATGCGTTCAAATCCTCTGAAGAAGGAATTTTCCTCCACACAAGATCAGGGGGCAGGTTGTTCAACCTTGCCCGTCTAAGAGCGAAGTCCAAAGTACGGAAAGTGCTCATCAGAGAACTCCTCTTTGCTGACGATGCTGCTTTAACATCTCACACTGAAGAATGCCTGCAGAGTCTCATCGACAGGTTTGCGTCTGCCTGCAATGAATTTGGCCTAACCATCAGCCTCAAGAAAACGAACATCATGGGGCAGGATGTCAGAAATGCTCCATCCATCAATATTGGCGACCACGCTCTGGAAGTGGTTCAAGAGTTCACCTACCTAGGCTCAACTATCACCAGTAACCTGTCTCTAGATGCAGAAATCAACAAGCGTATGGGTAAGGCTTCCACTGCTATGTTCAGACTGGCCAAGAGAGTGTGGGAAAATGGCGCACTGACACGGAACACAAAAGTCCGAGTGTATCAGGCCTGTGTCCTCAGTACCTTGCTCTACGGCAGCGAGGCCTGGACAACGTATGCCAGCCAAGAGCGACGTCTCAATTCATTCCATCTTCGCTGCCTTCGGAGAATACTTGGCATCAGGTGGCAGGACTATATCTCCAACACAGAAGTCCTTGAAGCGGCCAACATCCCCAGCTTATACACACTACTGAGTCAGCGGCGCTTGAGATGGCTTGGCCATGTGAGCCGCATGGAAGATGGCAGGATCCCCAAAGACACATTGTACAGCGAGCTCGCCACTGGTATCAGACCCACCGGCCGTCCATGTCTCCGTTATAAAGACGTCTGCAAACGCGACATGAAATCGTGTGACATTGATCACAAGTCGTGGGAGTCAGTTGCCAGCATTCGCCAGAGCTGGCGGGCAGCCATAAAGACAGGGCTAAATTGTGGCGAGTCGAAGAGACTTAGTAGTTGGCAGGAAAAAAGACAGAGGCGCAAGGGGAGAGCCAACTGTCCAACAGCCCCAACAAACAAATTTCTCTGCAGCACCTGTGGAAGAGCCTGTTACTCCAGAATTGGCCTTTATAGCCACTCCAGGCGCTGCTTCACAAACCACTGACCACCTCCAGGCGCGTATCCATTGTCTCTCGAGATAAGGAGGCCCAAAAGAAAAGGGCTGTGGATGGGGCACGAGTGAATGCTGATAATAAGTGAGACATAAATCTGTCAATTACAGGCCAGTTACTAAAGTAAATCAGAAAAGAAACTGATGCCGACAGTGTTGCGTAAAGAAAGCCAGCCTGACCATTGGAGCACCTTCTACATCCTATCTTACCCCACACGTCTGCTAGAATACATTGAGCAAGTAAATAAATTAGTGCACAAGAGCAGTCCAAACATAGCATGCATGGATTTTCAGAAGGCATTTAACAAAGTTCTGCATTGGAGGTTTACAAAGAATACATTCATGGGAAAATTGTTAATTATCACAGAAACTGGTTTTAGCAGCTGAAAGTGTTCAATGATGAAGAACAAAAAAAGGTTCTGTCTGAGGAATACTGACCAGCAAAGTTCTCCAGGCAACCATTTTGAGTACCCCACATTATTCTGAAGTTATCTGGGGAGTATGAGCAGTTTTGTTAGAGTAAGAAGGTCAGTAATCACAGGACAGATTTAAGGTCATTCACAAAAGAACTGGAGGGGAGATAAGGAGTTTTTTTTAAATTGCAATGAATTGTGATCTGGATAGGGTGCCTGATAGGGTGGTGGAAACAGATTAAATAGTAACTTTCAAAAGTGAACAGGATAAGTAACTGAAAAGGAAAAATTTGCGAGGCTATGGGTAAATAGCAAGGTTATAGGACTAATTGGATAGCTCTTTCAAAGAGCTGGCACAGGCACTATGGGCTGAATGGCCTCCTGTGCTATACAGTTCTGAGGTTCTACTTGTAATAAGTTTGACAATGACGCCAATGGCTAGGCAATGAAATCTGAGAGACTGAGTGATTGAGCTAAGCATAGGCAGGTGAGGCATAGTGAAGATAAATGTTAAAAGAAATAGCAAATACAGACAGGACAATGGGATGTTCATTCTGGAAAGGGTCGGAGGTCAAAAGGATCTGGCAGTGATTATTAATCAGCCATTAAAAATATCCAGTCTCGTAAAGTGTGTTACCAGGATGCATCCAACTCCAAAACGGAGCAAATTATTCTAACCCTGGTCACTAATAAGACCTCATACTGCAAAACGGTGTGTCACTTGGGCATTCTACCTTCAAAAGGATACTGGAGCTTTAGGGAGAGTTCAAACAGCAACAAGGTTGGATTGCAGGAGCAGAGAATCACTGGGATGAACCTGATTTAATTGGAGAAAAGATAATGGAATGGAAGAGATAAAAGACAAGGAAGAAAAGGTTGAAAGCCACAACAAGCAAGTCAATTGGTATCTATGGAGACAGCAGATGGTCAATGGTTTGGACTCATTCTCTCCATCAGATCAGAAAGGTTCTTGAGAAGGGTACAAGCCACTGAACCATCGACCATCTGTTCTCTGCACAGATACCAACCGACTTGCTCTGCGTGGTTTCCAGCCGTATTCCTCTTGTCTTTCCAATTTCCAGCATTGCTAATGTTTTGCTTTTTATCTGTTCCTGTCCATGCTCTTTTCTGCACTTCAATCAGATTCAGCTCGGTGACTCTGTGCTCCTAGAATCATCTGTGTTGCTATTGGTTGCGTTTCCAGCTCTTGTTTGTTGATTGAGAGAAATACATTTGACAGGCCAAATAGATTTTACTTTGTTCTATAATTTTACATTCTTATCTTGCCCAAGCTAAACTACTTCTCTTACAATATCTACTGTCTCAATAATGTATGGTCTTCCGACAGGCCAGGACACATAGTTCTGACGTTCCAGCTTGAAAAACAAAGGGCTGGTACCTTCTTTCCTTTTTTTGTTGTGCTGTTTGTTGTGATGTTACAGTCTACTTGTCGGGCAACGACCCTGAGCTCCAAGCACCCATTGAAGCAGGTGGACTGTGGCGGGACAGAACCTTTCTGACCGGGGACTGCCCGGTTTGAGGCGGGCGGTAGCTGTCCAGTGAGATGCGATGACCTCTCCCACTGACAAAGGCAACCTGTGGCACCCAATCTCGACGCCAACTGAGCTGGACTTGTAACCCGTAACTGCTGCCTTCCGTGTTGTTTTGGTCGCTGTGAGGCGACTATGGAGTGACCTCTCCATAGCGCGTGCCTGGGCAGAATGTATGGAGGTTGTAAGTTGCCCAAGCATCAAAACCCCTCTCTCAGCCTTCCTAGTGGGGTCCAAAGGGGTGCAGAGCACAACGTTTGGCACCAGTATGGCTGCAGGAACTGCCGGAAACATGCCAAAGGTGACACATGACCGCCTTAGGGGTTCCGCTCTGGATTTTCTGTTAGGGTTTACTCCCTTAGCCTTGGTCTCTTTTGAGACACCCACAAGACGGCAAATCAACGAATCTTGGACCACCATTAAGAACGAGCTCAGTGGACTCAATGTGGACATTGCAGCACTTCAGGACACATGCTTCCCTACGAGTGGATCTCTAAGAGAGCAAGACTGCACCTTCTACTGGCAGGATAGGGATCCTGAAGAACCAAGACATCATGGAGTGGGCTTCACCATCAGAAACTCTTTGCTCAGCATGATAGAGCCACCTTCAAATGGCTCGGAACGCATACTGTCCATCCGAATGCTCACCACCTCTGGTCCAGCACACCTACTCAGCATCTATGCTCCAACACTCTGCTCCCCACATGAAGTCAAAGACCAGTTCTACGAGGAACTCCATAATATCATTAGTAGCAACCCCAATACCGAACATTTGTTCCTGCTGGGGGACTTTAACGCCAGGGTTAGGGCCGACCATGACTCATGGCCCTCCTGCCTGGGGCGCTATGGCATTGGAAGGATGAATGAGAATGGACAGAGACTGCTGGAGTTGTGTACCTCACAACCTTTGCATCACCAACTCGTTCTTTCACACTGAACCCTGTCACCAGGTTTCATGGAGACACCCAAGATCACGTCATTGGCACCAGCTGGACCTCATAGTCACAAGGCGAGCCTCGATAAACAGTGTTCAGATCACACGCAGCTTCCACAGTGCGGACTGCAACACCAACCACTCCCTGGTGTGCAGCAAGGTTACACTCAAACCAAAGAAGTTACATCATTCCAAGCAGAAGGGCCACCCGTGCATCAACACTAACAGAATTTCTTATCCACAGCTGTTACATAAGTTTCTAAATTCACTTGAAAAAGCCCTTCAAAACACTCCTGCAGGGGATGCAGAGATGAAGTGGGCCCACATCAGAGACACCATCTATGACTCAACAACCTTTGGCAAACGTGAGAAGCAGAATGCAGACTGGTTTCAATCTCACTTTGAAGAGCTGGAACCTGTCATAGCCACTAAGCGCATTGCACTGTTGAACTACAAGAAAGCCCCCGGCGAGTTAACATCTGTAGCACTTAAAGTAGCCAGAAGCACTGCACAAAGAACAGCCAGGCGCTGCGCAAATGACTACTGGCAACACCTATGCAGTCATATTCAGCTGGCCTCTGACACCGGAAACATCAGAAGAATGTATGATAGCATTAAGTGAGCTTTTGGGCCAACCATCAAGAAGATCGCCCCCCTCAAATCTAAATCAGGGGACACAATCACTGACCAACGCAAGCAAATGGACCGCTGGGTTGAGCACTACCTAGAACTGTACTCCAGGGAAAATGTTGTCACTGAGACTGCCCTCAATGCAGCCCAGACCTTGCCAGTCATGGATGAGCTGGACGAACAGCCAACAAAATCGGAACTCAGTGATGCCATTGATTCTCTAGCCAGTGGAAAAGCCCCTGGAAAGGACAGCATAACCCCCGAAATAATCAAGAGTGCCAAGCCTGCAATACTCTCAGCACTCCATGAATTGCTTTGCCTGTGCTGGGATGAGGGAGCAGTACCACAGGACATGCGCGATGCCAATATCATCACCCTCTACAAGAACAAGGGTGACCGCGGTGACTGCAACAACTACAGTGGAATCTCCCT
Organism: Heterodontus francisci; assembly: GCF_036365525.1. NCBI lineage: Eukaryota > Metazoa > Chordata > Chondrichthyes > Heterodontiformes > Heterodontidae > Heterodontus > Heterodontus francisci. The sequence continues at coordinate 18,539,283 of NC_090379.1, forward strand.
GCTCAGCATAGTGGGGAAAGTCTTCACTCGAGTCGCTTTAAACAGGCTCCAGAAGCTGGCTGAGCGTGTCTACCCTGAAGCACAGTGCGGCTTTCGAGCAGAGAGATCCACCATTGACATTCTGTTCTCCCTTCAACAGCTACAGGAGAAATGCCGCGAACAACAGATGCCCCTCTACATTGCTTTCATTGATCTCACCAAAGCCTTTGACCTCGTCAGCAGACGTGGTCTCTTCAGACTACTAGCAAAGATCGGATGTCCACCAAAGCTACAAAGTATCATCACCTCATTCCATGACAATATGAAAGACACAATTCAGCATAGCGGTGCCTCATCAGACCCCTTTCCTATCCTGAGTGGCGTGAAACAGGGCTGTGTTCTCGCAGCTACGCTGTTTGGGATCTTCTTCTCCCTGCTGCTCTCACATGCGTTCAAGTCTTCAGAAGAAGGAATTTTCCTCCACACAAGATCAGGTGGCAGGTTGTTCAACCTTGCCCGTCTAAGAGTGAAGACCAAAGTACGGAAAGTCCTCATCAGGGAACTCCTCTTTGCTGACGATGCTGCATTAACATCCCATACAGAAGAGCGTCTGCAGAGACTCATCGACAGGATTGCGGCTGCCTGCAACAAATTTGACCTCACCATCAGCTTCAAGAAAACGAACATCATGGGACAGGATGTCAGAAATGCTCCATCCATCAATATCGGCGACCACACTCTGGAAGTGGTTCAAGAGTTCACCTACCTAGGCTCAAATATCACCAGTAACCTGTCTCTCGATGCAGAAATCAACAAGCGCATGGGAAAGGCTTCCACTGCTATGTCCAGACTGGCCAAGAAAGTGTGGGAAAATGGCGCACTGACACGGAACTCAAAAGTCCGAGTGTATCAAGCCTGTGTCCTCAGTACCTTGCTCTACGGGAGCGAGGCCTGGACAACGTATGTCAGCCAATAGCGACGTCTCAATTCATTCCATCTTCGCTGCCTCCAGACAATCCTTGGCATCAGGTGGCAGGACCGTATCTCCAACACAGAAGTCCTCGAGGCGGCCAACATCCCCAGCATATACACCCGAATGAGTCAGTGGCACTTGAGATGGCTTGGCCATGTGAGCCGCATGGAAGATGGCAGGATCCCCAAGGACGCATTGTAGAGCGAGTTTGTCACTGGTATCAGACCCACCAGCCGTCCATGTCTCCGCTTTAAAGACGTCTGCAAACGTGACATGAAGTCCTGTGACATTGATCACAAGTCGTGGGAGTCAGTTGCCAGTGATCACCAGAGCTGGCGGGCAGCCATAAAGGCGGGGCTAAAGTGTGGCGAGTCGAAGAGACTTAGCAGTTGGCAGGAAAAAAGACAGAAACGCAAGGAGAGAGCCAACTGTGTAACAGCCCCGACAACCAATTTTATCTGCAGCACCTGTGGAAGAGTCTGTCACTCTAGTATTGGCCTTTATAGACACTCCAGGCGCTGCTCCACAAACCACTGACCACCTCCAGGCGCTTACCCATTGTCTCTCGAGACAAGGAGGCCAAAGAAAGAAGAGGAAGAATAATGTATCGTTAATTCCAGTAAACTACTGAATGCAATTTTTATAGGCTTTTCTTTTAGGCTTGTTCTTCAAAAAAAATGCTTATTAAAATAAACTGTAGTGTTTCTGTTATCATCAGCAATAAAACCCATCTGCACAAAATACATTCAGAATGGAAACAGAAATCACTGTTTAAAATGAGAAGAAAACCTTGAGAATCTTAAAATCTGACATCAGGAACAAAACACTGTTGGGCTGTACCCTCAATGTTAACCTGGCTGTTCACTTCCAAACTGCTCAGAAGACTTGCTTTCAGTTTCCAGAATTTTCTGATTGTCAATAAATTACATCTTTAGTCATGACAAAACAAAATTTCGTTTTGCGTCTTTTCTTAAGAAATAATATCCATTTAGTGAAGAAAGAAATTGGGCAAAATCTTTGTTGGATAGGGACGTGCACCATTAAGATAGTTTCCTACACCCGTTAGGTAAAAAAATAATTTACATCGTAACTTACAGCCGTGCGAGACAATAACTGAGCGTCAGGGACATTAGTGAATGGTGGGACATACAGTCGATCTCCTTAATGAGATTGCAGGATTGAAAAAGAAACTGGAATGACAGAGAAGGAGGGTGAATTAGAGTCAAATCAGGTACAGAAAAAGAAATAGAGGGAAAGGAAGGTTGGATTAAGAGTGAAAAAAAGACAAAGAAAATAAGAAAAAAAAATGAAATGTTTTAAATCCCTTAAAAGCAATTTATTACCTGCAGGAATGAGACTCAACAGTTTAAATTGTTTCCTTTTTGGGTCAGAGCGAGTGAATGACATTGCATTAACAATTAATTGAAAGGAGGATGTCAATTATTAGCCCTTAATGGGCAATTAATGTGCAAATCTAGCATTAAAAATAATAGTGAATCTACAGTTGGGATGCTATTTGTATGAGGCAACAGCAGAGCGGCATAAATCGACCAGCAAGTTCTGGAGATTCACAACTCACAGTGTATCACTTTATCCTTGTACTTGCTAGCTAATTTGCGCATTAATAATAATGTGCGTTATTAACACACTGTGATTTTTCCAGGAAGATTTGGCTCATTAACTCCAATTTTGTCAATTTATACAACTGCTTTTTCTTGCTCATGCTTCCCCTGGCCCCAGTTTTGGTTTACAGAATCACAGAATAATACAGTGCAGAAGAGACCCTTCAGTCTATCCAGTCTACACCGATGCGTTAAAACACCTGACCTGTCTACCTAATCCCATTTGCCAGCACTTGGCCCATAGCCTTGAATGTTATGACGTGCCAAGTGGTCATCCAGGTTCTTTTTAAAGGATGTGAGGCAACCTGCCTCTACCACCCTCCCAGGCAGGGCATTCCACACCGTCAACACCCTCTGGGTAAAAAGGTTCTTCCTCAAATCCCCCTTAAATCTCCTGCCCCTTACCTTAAACTTGTGACCCCTCGTAACTGACCCTTCAACAAAGGGGAACAGCTGCTCCCTATCCACCCTGTCCCTGCCCCTCATAATCTTGTACACATCAATCAGGTCACTTCTCAGTCTTCTCTGCTCCAGCGAAAACAACCCAAGCCTATCCAACCTCTCTTCATAGCTTAAATGTTCCATCCCAGGCACCATCCTGGTGAATTGCCTCTGCACCCCCTCCAATACAATCACATCCTTCCTATAATGTGGTGACCAGAATTGCACACAGTACTCCAGCTGTGGCCTTACCAAAGATCTCTACAACTCCAACATGACCTCCCTGCTTTTGTAATCAATGCCTTGATTGATAAAAGCAAGTGTCCCATATGCCTTTTTCACCACCCTATTAACCTGCCCTTCTGCCTTCGGAGATCTATGGACAAACACGCCAAGGTCCCTTTGTTCCTCGGAACTTCCCAGTGTCAGGCCATTCATTGAATACTTCCGTGTCACATTACTCCTTCCAAAGTGTATCACCTCACACTTTTCAGCGTTAAATTCCATCTGCCACTTTTCTGCCCATTTGACCATCCCGTCTATACCTTCCTGTAACCTAAGACACTCCACATCACTGTTAACCACTCGGCCAATCTTTGTGTCAACTGCGAACATACTGATCCTACCCCCCACATAGTCATCTCTGTCATTTATATAAATGACAAACAATAGGGGACCCAGCACAGATCCCTGTGGTACGCCACTGGACACTGGTTTCCAGTCACTAAAACAACCATCTGTCATCACTCTCTGTCTCCCACAGCTAAGCCAATTTTGAATCCACCTTATCAAGTTACCCTGTATCCCATGTGCATTTGCTTTCTTGATAAATCTCCCATGTGGGACCTTGTCAAAGACTTTGCTGAAATCCATGTAAACTACATCAACTGCACTACCCTCATCTACACACCTGGTCACGTGCTCAAAAAATTCAATCAAATTTGTTAGGCATGACCTCCTTCTGACAAAGCCATGCTGACTATTCCTAATCAAATTTTGCCTCTCCAAGTGGTGATAGATTCTCTCCTTCAGAATTTTCTCCAATAGTTTCCCTACCACTGACGTGAGACTCACTGGTCTGTAGTTCCCTGGCTTATCTCTACAACCTTTCTTAAATAGTGGGACCACATTAGCTGTTCTCCAGTCCTCTGGCACCTCCCCTGTGGCCAGAGAGGAATTTATACTTTATTCATAAAAATCTGTAAAAATTACATTGCCAAACAGTTTCCAAACAGCACCAAAAAATACAAACATTGCAAGGGAGATCAGTTTCCTTCAATACTGTCATGAGTTTCTTCCCAACCCTTCCGTTTCACAATTGTCATGTCAATTACAGTTTTACATTTACAGCAATTGAGAATATTAACGATACAGTTCGAGGGGTTTCCCATGGATCCAGCCCCTCAGTCCAGCTTGGTGGGGGAACCTTACACTGTGGTCTTTCCCCATTGAGCCTTTGCTGCGGCTGCCCCAAGCTTTAGTGCGTCCCTCAGCACGTAGTCCTGGACCTTGGAATGTGCCAGTCTGCAACATTCAGTGGTGGACAACTCTTTGCGCTGGAAGACCAGCAAGTTTCGGGCAGACCAAAGGGCGTCTTTCACCGAATTGATAGTCCTCCAGCAGCAGTTGATGTTTGTCTCGGTGTGCGTCCCTGGGAACAGCCCGTAGAGCACAGACTCCTGTGTTACAGAGCTGCTTGGGATGAACCTTGACAAAAACCACTGCATCTCTTTCCACACCTGCTTTGCAAAGGCACATTCCAGGAGGAGGTGTGCGACCGTCTCTTCCCCACCACAGCCAACGCGGGGGCACTGTGCGGAGGGGGCGAGACTTCGGGTGCGCATGAAGGATCTGACAGGGAGGGCCCTTCTCACCACCAGCCAAGCTACGTCTTGGTGCTTGTTTGAAAGTTCTGGTGATGAGGCATTCCGCCAAATGACTTTGACGGTTTGCTCGGGGAACCATCCGACAGGATCCACCGTTTCCTTTTCCTGTAGGGCCTTGAGGACATTCCGTGCAGACCACTGCCTGATGGACCGGTGGTCAAAGGTGTTTTCCCGCAGAAACTGCTCCACGAAGGATAGGTGGTACGGCACCACCCAACTGCATGGAGCGTTCCGCGGCAATGTGACCAGGCCCATCCTTCGCAACACCGGGGACCCTAATTGCTTTCTTAAGCTCCATCCTACACTTTCTGTACTCCACTAATGCTTCTATTGATTTGCTCTCCTTGTATTTGCTAAAAGCCTCTCTTTGTAATTGTGATTGTTTTCTTCAAACCTAGTTACCTATTTGTTTCATTGTCTCCTTCTTCCTCCCTCCTCCTTCCCACCCACTCCCTCCCTTCCCATTCTCACCATCCTTCCCCCTCCTCCCCCCCTCCTTGCCCTTGCATTATATAGTTTGATTTAGTATCACGCTGGACTCAGCAGGGTAACCCTCATGCACAAATTCAGGGGTGACATTTTGCCTTGCAGGGGCCCCTCATGCAAAAATTCAGTTTGGGGACTGGGTCTGCTCGTGCCAAACCCCAACCCCCACGACCAGCTGTGCAACTACATGGGTTGTACAGACCCTAACACTGCCCTGGCTTTTCACTGATGACAAGGAAGACCCAAACAACCCAGCCTTGCAGAAACAGGGTATGTTTGGCTGAATGCTCAGCTGGCCTGGACTGACCAGTACTGCCACTGGGGGCCTCCACTGACTTGGGAGCCTTGTGCAATTGCATGACCCTAACACTGCACCTGACTGATTCAGGAACTTGGGGGTTCAAGGCCCACTCCAAACACTTCAGCACATAATCTAGGCTTCTGTGTATTCTGGTCCTGGGAGAGTGCTGCACCAGCAGAGGTGCAATATTAAACAGACCCCGTCTGCCCTCTCTGATGGACGTAAAGGATCCATGGCACTATTCAAAGAACAGGGAAGTTCTCCCAGTATCCTGGCCTCAACCAAGCAACAGGCCTCAAATAACATTAAAATAAATTATCTGGTCATTATCACATTGCTGTTTGTGGGAGCTTGCTGTGTGCAAATTGTCTGCCATGTTTCCTGCATTGGCATGGTGACTACACTTCAAAAAGTAATTGATTGGCTGTAAAGTGCTTTGGGATGACCTGAACATGTCAAAGGTGCTATATAAATGCAAGGTTTTTCTTTCTTTCATTGTTGTTTAAACCACAAGATAGTTTTCACTACAGAAGTCTCACTTCAGCCCAGAAGATTTCACCCTTCCCAAACACTAATCCTCATCAATGTCTGACCCTCAAAAATAAAATCACTGTTACCTTTCCAACTCTGTCTGCAGCTTGCTCACCCTCATTTACTCAATTCCTTTTAAGTTGAACTTTTACATTAGAAATAACAGTGAGAAAACAGGGGGATAAAAACCGATATTAACCTACAGATTGAGGTTAACATCAAGATCAGCAACTCGTGATGAACAGAAAAATCAGCTCAATGCACACACCCACACATATTACACACGGATTCACATAGATGTATGCTCATGCATACACACGTGGCACTGACTGCTCTGACCCCTGTAAAATCCTTTACAAATACATTTCTCTTTCCTCTTTTTGATGCCTCTCGTTCTGCATATAAAGGACCAAACTTTCCCAGTATTCCCTATTCCCAAACATTTGGATTCTTTGAATTTCTCCCACAATCTTTTGGAATCTATTCCCAGCATTTGCATCTGCTCTGCGCCTACCCATGCCACTCTGTCCTGGTATTTCTGTTCCCTCACCCTCTCTGCCCCCTGCTCTCTGTTCCCTCACCCTCTCTGCCCCCTACTCTCGCTTCCCTCACCCTGTCTGGCCCCTCCTCTATGCTTTGCCTTTTTTGCCAGGGCAATCTGCACCTCACCCTCTCTGTCCCAGGGGAAATCTGTTCTCTTTTAACTGGTTCTTTGTCTACTCAGCATTATCCAGTTACATTCCTACCTGTCTAAGTGCTTCCTTCCTCCCGGCAATGCTTTTGGCTGTTTCTCTCTCTTTACCTGTGTCTTTCATGTGAATCGTTCCATCTCTTGTTCTAAAGAAAGAGCTTGCATTTTTATGGCTCCATTCATAAACCTCAGGGCACCCAAAAGCACTTTGCAGTACATTAAGTACTTTTTAAGTGTAACCCCTGTTAGAAAGCAGGGGAATGAGGCAGCCAATTTGCACACAGTAAGCTCCTGGCAATGAGATAAATGAACAATTAAACTGCTTTAATGATATTGGTTGATGAATAATTATTGGTCAGATCTCTCTTTGAAATCGTGTCGTTCACATTCAGGAAAATTACATGAACTTTAGTCTTTTTTCCCTCTAGCAATTCCTATGATACATTATTTCCTGACCAGAGGGGTGTATTTATGTGTCTGTTGTGCATTGCTGCAGTCATTCCAGTACCACCTCTCCATTGTATACAAATATCTCCAGTTCTTTGTTCCAATCTCCAATATATTTGTGTCCTCCACTTGTACTTTTGTTTTGACGTCAGTGTCCACTCCAAATCTGTCTCTCTCTCTGGTTCTCTCTCTTTGCATTGTGTGCATGTGTTTGTCTACCTTTCTTTATGATGTATGTGTGTGTCTCTCATATCTTGTGTGTGTGAATGGATTTCCTCCTTGTCCACTGTGTGTGTTTGTGTTTTCTGCGTCCTTTTGTCTCATTGCCTCTATCTCTAATCCCTATCTTTTAGTTTCTCTCTGTCTGCTTGTATCTCAGTGTGTCAATTCCCGGTTAAATACTCCTGAGTGTCTTGTTCCTGTTTTGATTGATTTCTTTCCCTCTGGTTGATTCTCTTCCCCGGCTCTATCTTTCTGATGTGTCCATATCTCTTTACTGTCTTTTTCTCTTTCCTTCTCTTCCTGGCTCCAGCTTCCTTTTGCTTTAACTCCTTTCTCACTCCACATTCACTCTGGTTTTACTTACTCACGTTGCTGGAACTCCCCCTTTTTCTCTACACGTCGCTTTTCCTCTGCTCATGTTATCGCTCCGTCTTTCCCTCCTTGATCTGATTTGTACCTGAATATCCGCCTTTCCTTCCATTCCCCTGATTTCCAGTTCCATTCTTTCCTTTGTTACTCTGACCTCCAGCCTCTCCCTCCTTTCCTTTTCTCTTGCCCATCTCTGAACTCTCTCTAATTCCCCATCCCCATCTGTTCACCGCTTCCCACGCCCCTCGTGTGACTCCCACTCATTCCTCCCAATTTATCTAAACTTTGCTATCATTTCCCGTCCGTCCCTAACTCCAGGGATTATCGCCTCTTCTCTCCCCCTACCCCTTGACCCTTCTCCCCTTTCCACTCGCTTTGAGAAGTATTTATCCCTTCCATTTAAGACTCTCCCCCACCCACACGTCACTAAAGCCGTTGACGTCTCACTGATTTTGGGCTTTTATTCAGCAGCCGAACAGGAGCCAGAGAGAACGACAACGAAATATATTCAACATCCTCCATCCAGAGAGAGAGAGAGACAGAGAGAGGAGCGACCCCAGAGACCGAGAAAGCAGCGCAGGGGACCAGAGGGAAAGACGAGCCTGGGCTCCGGACACTTGTAGTTCCAAGACTCAAAACTTTTTTTGTTGTTCCCTCCTTGTCAATATCGACAGTGTCAGTTTCACCTCGCCCAGACTTTGAAACTGACAAGACATTGATCAGAAGTCATGAGGCAGGCTATGAGGTAGAAGGTTATTTGGTAGCAAGGAAGGCTATTTGGGGAAAGACCGTCTTTATCTTGTTTAGACTGTATTGTGAGAGGGGGGTCAAGCTGCAGGAGGGACCAGCCACTTCTTAAGAGACTGAATCTGTCTTCACAACACACTGAGAGTCACACAGGGCTGAGGTGATGCGGCTCAGCAGACAGACAGTCCGGCTCCTGTTCCTTATATTTCTGACTACTTTCTTCGTTCTGCTCCGGGGAGTTCCAACAGGGAAATATGAGCCCAGCAGCCAGCAGGAAAGTGGCAGTTCAGTGCTGGAGGTGAGTGTTTAACTCTTTTTTCAAAAAAAAAAGTCTTAATGAAAACACAATCCAGCTCATAGAATGAAGAGGGGCACAGCACCTGGAGATGTGAATCACAGATATCATTTCTTTTTAAATGAAATAATTGGAAGCTGGGAATTTATCTCAGTAGAAACGGGACTCCGTGTGGCACTGGAGATTTGTGTGTGTGCCTTTGCCCAGGCTTCACGTTGTAGAGAGTTCTTCCGCTGTTAATGCAGACAACGCGAGGAGATTTCTGTGTTGGAGTTTAACTACAGTCCAATGTGGTCAAACCCCCGGGACCAGGCTGGCAGGGCTCCGGGAGTCTGACCCCAGGTGTTAGAGAGGTGTGGGGGAGGGGGGGGGGCGCGGAAACAGGGGACCGGAGTTATACCGTACCTGTGGGCGTCCCGAAACACTGGGGCTAACGGCGGAAATTTCAAACTACTTCCAGTGAGAATCACAAGATCAAAAATGCACTGGTGGGTGGTGCAAAGTGTGATTTTATAACACGTGAGATTCGTCCCTTTCTAAACACTTTATTAAGCTTCAAGAGTGTTTCCCCTACAACCCCCCTGGGATGATGACCCAGGGAGTGATGAGGAGATGCGCTTGAAATTTCCTGTGCTTCCTGCGGGCTGGTTTAATATTTTGGGGTGAGTTTTGCTTGAAACTGATTTATTTATTTTTGAGTTTTCAATTAGTAAGGGCTTTAATCTCTCGATGTTACACAGTAGTACAGGCATTCCTCCCTCATCCAGTCTCCAGAGTTCAAAAGTCCAAAAATCTGCGAAAGCTGCTCAAACCAGAGGGGGTGTGAGTAGGGGCTGCAGAGATTTGCAGGGTTAACATCCCCTGCTCGGGGGGGGGGGGGGGGGGTTGCTTTGTGAAGGCCGGTGTTAAAGTCAGGGCTCCCTCCCTATTCTCCCCTGGGAGTGGGGGGGGGGGGGGTAGGGGGAGGGAGGGGGCTGCTTCTGCTTCAGGCAGTCTTTCTGCCTGTCGGATAGTCTTTCCTGTTTGTCTATTTGAAGTATGTTTTGTGTTGTGTGTTGGAGCGGGGAAGAGGTTCCAGGTCCAGCAGCAGAATTTACACAAGAAACTACAGATGTTTCCCAAACACACGTGTTACATTTACAACAGATCGTGTGACATTCCTGATGGCGACACTGTCTGGTTAATAGGGATTCTAATGGTGAGACTCAGGTTAATGGAGATCCTGATGGTCAGAATCTGGTTAATAGGGATTCGGATGTGAAACCTCTTTTTAACAAGGTGCAAATCCAGTAAGCCTAAGGAATTTGAACTAAACAAGTTTACCAGATGCCCCACTTTCAGAGTGTTTTATTACCAATCCCCCACTTTTACAGGATGATTTATCTGTGTTTCGAAAGCTCTCATAACTGAACTTCAATATGTTGTGGTGAAGAGGCACAGCTACTTGCTGCTGTCTGATCCCTGATCTGCTTTTGATTTGCTCCAGTGAGGAGGATTATTTCAGAACTCATCTGTTCCTGATTGCAGGTGGAACAAAGTCAGACTCTGTCAGCGAGAAGGCTGGGCACAGCTCTGGCTTTACTGAGTTTCTGGAGGCTTATTCAGCTTTAATGCCTCAGTACTAAAATCCACACATGAACCAAACCCAAACAACGGGCATTTAGCTAAGGGTTAGTTAATGGGCAGTAACATTACTGCCGGTTTCTGGGTGTAACTATGAGGCTGAATATTCTGCATTTTAATAACTTGTTTTGCATAAAAGTAATAATAGAAGGCTCCCCTTAAAAAGCTAAGTGGCTAAGTCTCACCCATTACTCACTGAGGACGGTCCCAGGTCTGAATCCTCAGTTGAGTCAATTAATCTGAGCTCCAGTGCTCCGAGTGGGTTTAGTGTCAGTAGACTAGGGAGTGGAAAGATCAGCCATGGTTTCTGCTCCTGATCCCTATCCAGTGAACCCTGCTGAAAGTGTGCATGTGTGTATATGTGTGTGCATTTGTGTAGATGCATGTGTATATGTGTGTGTGCAACTTCCTGGGTTTCTGACTTGCTCTTCCTCTCTTCTTCCTTACATTCTTTCTCAGTCTTTATTCGGCCTTCTGTCTCATTCCTCTTTTGTTGTCTGTGTCTCATTCTACTTGATACCCTCTCCATCTGTTTCTCCTTTGCAGCTCTTTCTGTTTGCTCATTCTCCTGTCTGCCTTCCTCTTTGTCCACTTCTGTCTGTCAATCTTCCTCTCTCATTCCTTGCTCACTCTCCCCCTCTGTCTCCCCTCTTCCCCCTCTTCCCCCTCTCCTCCATCTCTTCCCCCCTCTTTCCTCTCTCTCCCCTTCTCTCTCTCGCCTCCTTCTCTTCCTCCCCTCTCTCTCTCCCTCTCTTCCTCTTCCCCCTCTCCCTGTTTCCCCTCTCTCACTCTCTCTCTCTTTCTGTTGCCCCCCTCTCTCTATTTCCCCCGTGCTCTCTCCTTTTGCACTCTGTTCATATGTTCTTGGGAGTGCTGTGGACGTTGGGTTGAATATTAATGTGAATGATGTCCTGATACTAGGAACAGGTCAGTAGTTGTGTGGCGCGGTCCTGAGCTTCACTCTCCAGCTGCATTCAGTAGTATCGGTTACACTGTGCTGGGCTGATCAATCTGACATTGAAACAGTTATGAGGCAAAGGGGAAGTGGAGATGACCGAGATTACAATACTACACTCAGGTCCTAGTGCCCACTGGGTTCATTCTACTAACCAAATAGTTATTTAGTTTGCCCTATGACAGCCATGCTCGTTGCCTGCAAAAAATCACTTATTTTTCCTTTTCTTGAAAACCAATAAACAAATCTGAAAGAAAATAAACATACAGGATTTTCTGATTGAGTTTCCGTGTTTTTAACCCTTTATCTCAACTTTGCTCTTATTCTGAAGCTGTTGAATAATAGTGTTATGGAAATCATAGAACATTTGCGAATTAGAAGGGGGCCATTTGGCCCATTGCGTCCATGCTGGTCTTACAGATCCTGAGACACAATGAAATTTCATACAAATTTAAATCTTCATGTAAAAGAAAGACTTGCATTTATATAGCACCTTTCACAACCTCAGAACATCTCGAACCACTTTACAGCCAATGAAGTTTTGAAGTGTAGTCACTGTTGTAATGTTGGAAATGCAGTAGCCAATTTGCACACAGCAAGCTCCCAAAAACAGCAATGAAATAAATGACCAATTAATCTGTTTTGTGATGTTGGTTGAAGAATAATGTTGGCCAGGCTACTGCTGCTCTTCTAACAGTGGCTGTGGGATCTTTTATGCCCACCTGAGAGGGCAGAGAGGTCATCGGTTTAACGTCTCGTCCAAAAGACAGCACTTAAGGCACTATACCTCACCCTCAGTACTGCACTGGAGTGTCAGCTGAGATTACATACTCAATTCCTGGGGCTTCTGATATCAACTGAGCCAAAACTGACACCAGACAGGAAGTATCAGAAGGCTATTTGACTGTGGGAGGCTATGCCTTGGCACATGCTCACACAACATCCACATTCCTGCACTTTCCTGCAGTGGTCAGTGGATAGCAATCGGGAGCAGGAACACCTCCCACATCAGGAGATGCTGAGGTCAATTGAAAACAAATTAATATCAGTTGAATCAGCTGACTCAACACAGACTAGGGATGGAATCTTGTACCTTGCTGGCACTGGGCAGTGCGTTTAACCAATGAACTATTGGGGTCAGTGTGGTCATTATTATTTCTTTAAGAAGGATGGTTTCAGTGTAAAATGGCGTGATTGAGAAAAGATCTCTCTCTGACTTGATCATAAGTTTTCAAACTGCAAGATGCCAATGACTTAGAGGCTGTGCAGTGATCTTAAGAGTCCCACAAGTCCATTCGCTCTCTCAGGTGGATGTATAAAACCCCATGGGAGCTGATTGAAGCAGAGCAGGGGAGTTCTCCCCAGTACCCCGGCCAATATTTATCCTTCAGTCAATATCACAAAAACTGATTACCTGGTCATCATCACATTGCTGTTTGTTGGACCTTGTTGTGCACAAATTGGCTGCCTCATTTCCTACTTAACAATAACAACTTGCATTTATATAGCACCTTTCATGAAGTAAACAGGAGTGCTATCAAACAAAACTTGACACTAAGCAACATGAGACACCAGGACAGGTGAGAGGTAGGTTTTGTAGAGTATCTTAATGTAGAAGGGGAGAGGCTTGTGGGATGGGGGCAGAGTTCCAAAGCTTAGGGGCCTAGACAGGTGAAGACACCCAATGGTGGAGTGATGGAAATTGGGGAATGAACAAGAGGCCAGAATTAGAGAAGCACAGAGATGGTGGAGAGTTGCAGGGCTGGTGAAGGTGACTACAATTCAAAGGTATGTTGATATCTATGAAGTGTTTTGGAGCATCCCAGGGATGTGAAAGGTGCTGTATAAAGGAGAGTTTATTCTTCTCCTTCATCTGGGAATGGGCAGACCAGGAGCACAGTGTTGAGTGACTAGCACATTATTTCTGTTAGTGTGCATTTAATTAAGAATATTCTCCATGGTGGCAGCACTATTTTCCTTTGGGTGTGCAGAAAGTTAGGATAATGAGTCCTCAAGAGTGAGTCACTTTGAAAACTGCTGCTTTGAAGGTGGCACCCCCTCGAGCAATGGTCCACCGTGCATTTTGTCAACACTACCCTTCCACAAGGGTTGGTAGAGTTGCAAACCGGGCTGGGGTTTCAACATTTCTGCCAGAAAGTAGATCAACTGGACGACTCATTCAAATTGTCAACTCTGGTTGGCGTATCCTTGGAGGTTTCATCACAGGACCTCCTGCCCTTAATTAGCCCACCCAGTTAAACAACCTCCTCGCACCCCCCTCACCCCCAATTTTCCAATATTTTTATAACTAATAACAAATATGCGTTCAAAGAAAAGAAGACTTGTTTTTTAAGTGCCCCAATGATTTTGCTCTCAGGTAGCTCACAGCAGCGTCCAGGAGATTAATCTTTAATTCCTGGAGACTTCAGGTCCTGGAGTCCCGACCACTCTTGGTAGCCGGTTACATTGGTACAGGATTGGGAATGCTACTGATTCTGAGACATAGGCAAACTGTGATTTTCTTTCACACGGGACATTGGACTCCTCTGATATAAGCCCTGCTACATAGAATCATAGAGCATACAAGGAGGCCATTCAGCCCATTGTGCCTGGCAAAGGACTATCCCACTGCCTCATCGCTTGTCCATATTCCATTTCCAAGTAGATGTCCATTTTGAAAGTTACGATTGAATCTACCTCTACCTTCAGGCCTTACATTCCAGATCACAACAACTCGCTGCATTAAAAACCTTTCTCCTCATTTCCCTCCTGGCTCTTTTGCTCATTATTTTAAAAGACATTTTAGCCAACAGGCAAAACTGGTGTTAAACAGACAGCTTTACCACACAGCCCTGCACTTTAGATGAAATATCTCTTACCCAGCCAGATAAAATGCTTTGAAAACATTTATTGAGTAAAATAGGTCCATATTCTTGGAGTTTAGAAGAATGAGAGGTGATCTCTTTGAAAAATAGAAGATTCTGAGAGGGGTGGATGACAGGATAGATGCTGAGAGATGGTTTCCCCTGGCTGGAGAAGCTAGAACAAATAGTATAGTCTCAGGTTTAAGGGGCCGATCATTTCAGACTGAGATGAGAAATTTCTTCACTCAGAGGGTTGTGAATCTTTGGAATTCTCTGCTCCAGAGGGCTGAGGATACTCAGTTGCTGAGTATATTCAAGACAGAGATTGATAGATGTTTGGATTCAACTGAATAGCAGAGCAAGCTCGAGGGGCTGAATGGCCTACTCCTGCTCCTATTATGTTCTTATGGCTGAGAATCAGTCACAAAATGTGCACTCTTGTCCAGTAGGGCAATAAGCATGCTGTGAGATTGAGCCCCTCCCTGGAAAATTCCCATGAATTGTTCTCAAATCCTAGTGTTTGGAGCATTCCTCATGGTTTGTCTCTGCAGTTAGTCCATATGAAAGAATGTTAATGCTATACGTGTCAGCTGTGAATTGTACCACAGGAAACCACAAAAGGATATAAAAAGGCAAGAGAAAAAAAAACATGTACATAAGGCAGAGAGAGTGAGCGAACAAAAACACTTGCTCTGTGGGTTGGAGTCTCCTTTTGCTGGTGGAATTTGCTGAATTAATCTTGGCAGTGGTGTCATTCTAAGAGCACTCAAACCAAATGCCTCCGCTTTTGTTGTTCTCCCAAAGATATTTCTCTTGCACCTCGTAACCTTTCCCCTTTTCAACAGCGGTATCCTGGCAGAGGCAGCTACGCAGTGTTTACCCATCCCATTTCCTCTGACAGGCCTTCCTTCCTCTGCGATTTCCTTCGAGCTTTCTTCCCATATCCTTCACATCACAGAATACCATCGGAGCAATGGTGGGGAAAAAGCAAGGAGGGATACGAGCCTGGAATTGGAACAGAAAAATAAAATGTTGGAAGCCCAGAGTGCTTTGATTGCTCTGTCCTACTCTGCAAATGCCCTCCAGTTCCACGTCTCGGCTTGCACCCTCTCAACTTCCAACTCTAGTTTATTGTGCACACATCCGCACCCCCTCAGTTTCATGGACCATCAATGGCAGAGCCATTAGCCATCCTGTCATCACACTCTCCTGGAAGTTTTATACCTCTCACCTTCCCTACAGAAAAAACCTCCTTGAGATCTGCCTCTGCAACCACACCTTAGACTTTCTTGTTCTTAGGAACAAGAGTAGATCATTCAGCCCTTCAAACCTGTTTAAATCATGGCGGATCTGTACCTTAACTCCATTTACCTCATTCCCGTATCCTTCTTCAACAAAAATCTCTCAATCTTTGTTTTTCAATTAACCCAGCCTTTTTGGGAAAATGAGTTTCAAACTTTTCACTAGCCTTTGTGTGAAGAGGTGCCTCCTGGACATCACCCATGAATGACCCAGCTCTAATTTTAATGTTATGCCCCCTTGTTCTTGACTCACCTGCCAGAGGAAATAGCTTCTCCCTCTCTACCGTATCTTTGCTCACCTTAAACACCTCAATTCGATCATCCCTTAATCTTCTACATGCAAGGGAATACCAGCCTGGTCTACGCAACCTGGCCTCATAATGTAACGCTTTTAACTCCTGCTTAATGTGTACTTGCCTTTATTGTAAAGCAATTTAAGACCTTTCTATACACTAAAGGCTGTGCAGATTGTTGTTGAGAAAGAAAAACTAGATTTAATGTTCTTTTTATGAATGAAGGATCCATCTTTTCACTTTAAAGGCAGATCAATTTCAGTTTAAATGGAACAAAGTTTTGTGAAAGCTATTATTGTATATAAAAGTTTTGAGAGAAACCGCCACACTGCAGATGTCCCACTTCAAATGTCAAAAGTATAAAAAGGGAAAGAAAGACAGCCATCTTGTGCTTGTTTGCAGTGACCTGGAGCCCAAAATTTATAAATTCATTCTAAGCCACACAAGCTTCATTCACCAAAAAGCAATTAAACTCTGATTGACCTCAGCTTCTGTTTAAAGCCAAAAATTAGCATAACTCCATCTCAGCAGCAGAATAATACATACTACGTTACACAGAGTCGAAGAGACTTAGTAGTTGACAGGAAAAAAGACAGAGGCGCAAGTGGAGAGCCAACTGTGTAACAGCCCCGACAAACAAATTTCTCTGCAGCACCTGTGGAAGAGCCTGTCACTCTAGAATTGGCCTTTGTAGCCACTCCAGGCGCTGCTTCACAAACCACTGACCACCTCCAGGCGCGTATCCATTGTCTCTCGAGATAAGGAGGCCAAAGAAGAAGAACACAGTAAGACACTGCTATCGTTAAAAACTGGAGTAATGCCACGAGAGCCCCTCTAACAGTCAATAAATACAATCCTTCCAATTGATTTGAGATTGGAACAACTTATGAAACCCATGAGTTCATTGTTTCACAGTGGGTCCCACAAACCGAAAATTGCTTGCTGGGTTTACATCCCCATAGAGGCAGCAGATACCCTGCTTAGGTTGTCCCAGATTAAGGAAAATACATGCTGTTACTAGGCCAGTGAGGTAAGAACAGGGGATACAGTGGTGTAGTGGTAATGTCACTGGAGTAATAATCCAGAGTCCACGAGAACATGGGTTTGAATCCCACCATGGCAGATGGTGAAATTTGAATTTGATTAATAAATCTGAAATTAAAAGCTAGCCACTGGTGACTATTGTTGAAAAAAAACCCATCTGGTTCACTAACGTCCTTCAGGAGGGAAATCTGCTGTCTTTCTCTGGCCTACATGCGATTCCAAACCCACAGTAATGTGGTTGACTCTTAAAAAGCCCTCTGAAATGGCCTAGCAAGCCATTAATTTCAAGGGCAATTAGGGATGGGCAATAAATGCTGGCCTAGCCAGTAACTCCCACAAATGCATAAATAAAAAGTTCAAGCTGATCTCTCTCTGTGCCTGCATTCCATCTCCATAATGAAAAGCTTATAACGTTACAAGACAGCTCTCTCTCTCTTTCTCCATTGCTGCTGCTGAATTAGTATTGATCTACTTCAAAGTAAGGGTTTGGCCCAGTTGAGGAGCAGGGAGCGCTGGTCGGTGGGACAGTCATCTCTGGAAAACCTTGGACAGGCGTTTGTTTGAAATATTACCGCAGCAAGAGTCAGCACCTTCAACAGATGGGGAGTCAAGGAAGACGAAAATACATGAACAAACTTCTTCCTCTTCAAAATAAAAGGTGCTCATGATATTTTCTCGACTGTCACTTATAAATCCAATGTCTTGATTTTGTGTTTCCTCTCAAAGGTCAAAAGGCATTCAATTACAAGGTCGACTCAGGGACCAGAGCTGATGCCAGAAAATAACAAGCTGGAGAGCTGGAAGCAGAACATCCAGCACCGCCACAAGCGTCGGTGGTCACCTCAACAGGCACGGGGCACCCAGGCACAGCCAAAGTTTGGGTCCAACTTGGAGGAACTGAATCCTTTTGTCCTGGACCTGAAGAATTTTCCAGACCTGACTAACGCAGATCTTAATGCTCAGAACCCAAACATTCAGGTGAGAGAAATGGTTTCTGTACTCTGACTGATGGTCCATCAAGACCATTCCTTCCACAGTCCATGTGCAACCTAGCCTATCATAGACTCTACCTCACCCATTCAACCCCTGAGGGCAAGTTCTGTATAAACAATAACTGAACCCCAGATATTATTGAGCAAACTTTCAGAATATTCAACCATCCCAACGTTCCAACCAAATATTCATCCAACTACTTTAACCATTGCCTGTTTTTGCTGGGAGTCTGATTGCTCCATGTATGCTCTATTTTGTGAGTAAAATCTCTTCTGGTCTCCCAAACCCATTCTTCAAGAGGGGTGTGATATAACAACTCAAGCGACAATTCATTGATACACTACAGCACAAATCTGCAGAAGATTGTATACTAGAATCTGTCTAACCTCATTTTTACATCACAGGATGGTCCCAGAGCATTTGAAGGAAGGGGAACCTGTTCTGCCTCTGTACACATTCAACCATTCTTCTTCTCTCCATCTTTGAATGTTTTCACTGAGGACTCCAGCCCTTTCTCATTCCCCACCCCCACTGCTTTGCAACTCTCAGTTGAGTTGAGACTTTTCTCCCTTAAACATATGGAGTTCTTAGACATTGGCAGATTGGGGGCTGGTTCATCATGAACAGAAAGTGCTGGAGATATGCAACAGGGTCATCGGCATCTAAAAAGAGAAATGACAGATTAGTAGCTCATTCATTATCTCTGCAGCTGTTAATCTGCTCAACTGCTCACTCACCTCCACCTTAGATACCCTTGTCCTGAACAAAATCTTCACTGTCTCCCATGCAAGTTATTCTCCTGGTATTACCTCCACCTTCACTGCTTCCAGTTCAAGGTGCACAGACTTGGTGTGATTTGGTGAACAATTGATTTAAACATCCATCACCAGATCTGGCTGGATCATATCCAGCACTATTGGGTCTCATTGTCCTCTGCTAAATGCACCCAATGCTGGAAGATCATCCTACGGAACATTCATAACTCCTGGCTTCTATTCTTCATTACTAATGCTTCTTTAATTCCCTCTCCTCTGCCCCTCTACACTCAGCCCGAACATCAAATGCAAGGAGCTTATAGTCACCAAGTTAGAGACCATCTGTTCATTCCCTCTACTTCCTCCCTATTTCACCAATCCAATCCTGTCACAGAGCTTCCGCAACCCTAACCATGAACCCCCGTTTCTCTCTCTCTAGTTTATCTCCCATCTTCCTCCCAAACATCCTCTCCAAGATCATCTTGTCCGTGAATCCCACCTCCTGCCATCTCAATCCCATTCTCACTAAAATGCTGACCATGCAACTTCCCTTCCTGCTCCCCCGACTAGTTGACATTGTAAGTGGTTCCCTCTCCTCAAGTACTATTCCCTCTCTTTCAAAACCACTGTCATCATCCCAATCCTTAGAAGAAACAACCTTGACCCCTCTGTTCTTGCCAACTATCACCCCATCTGCAACCTCCTTTTCCTCTCTCAAATTCTTGAATATCACAGAATTGTTACAGCACAGAAGGAGGCCATTCGGCCCGTCGTGTCTGCACCAGCTGTCGGAAAGAGCAATTCACATTAGTTGCATTCCCCTGCCTTCTCCCCACAATACTGCAAATTTTTCCTTTTCGGATAACTATCTAATTTTTAAGGCTTCGATTGAATCTACCTCCACCACACGCTCAGGCAGTGATTCCAGATCCTAACCACTCGCTGCACGAAAATATGTTTGTTGCTTCTCAAATCCATGCCTATCTTTCTCACAACTCTATGTCTGAATCTGTCCAATTAGTTTAGTGATACAGCACTGAAACAGGCCCTTCGGCCCACCAAGTCTGTGCCGACCATCAACCACCCATTTATACTAATCCTACACTAATCCCATATTCCTATCACATCCCCACCTGTCCCTATATATTTCCCTACCACCTACCTATACTAGGGGCAATTTATAATGGCCAATTAACCTATCAACCTGCAAGTCTTTGGCATGTGGGAGGAAACCGGAGCACCCGGAGGAAACCCACGCAGACACAGGGAGAACTTGCAAACTCCACACAGGCAGTACCCAGAATTGAACCCGGGTCCCTGGAGCTGTGAGGCTGCGGTGCTAACCACTGCGCCACTGCGCCACCTTTCCTAGAGCATAAGAACAGACATAACCAAATGTCACAAGGTCACAAACTATTGTCACTGTGACTGACTGCAGTTCATTATCCCGCCTCTACCTTACTGCAGCCTTTGGTATGTTTCACCACACTATCCTCCTCCAATGCCTGTCTTTTGTTGTCCAGCTGAGTGGGACGACCCCATCTTAATTCCCTCTTACCTATCCGATCATCTCCAGGAATAGTTTCTCCTCCCATCCCAACTGTCACTTCAAGATTTCCCCAAAGATCTATCCTGATACATTTCATTTTGCTCATTTACACCCTGCCTCTCAGCAACATCATCTGAACACTCTGGGTTCGCTTCCACATGTATGTTGACGACACCCAGCTCTACTTCTCTACTATCACTCTTGAGCCCTCCATTGCATGTTTGCTGTCAGACATTCAGTTTCTCCAGCTAAACACTGGGAAGACCAAAACCATCATCCACAAACCCCATCAGCTTTACCTTCAACTCTATCCCATTCTCTCAGGCTGAAGTGAACTGTTTGCAAGCTTGATCCTATTTAACCACAAGCTGAGCTTCTAACCTCCACCATAAAGAATGCCTGCTTCCACCTCTGTAACATTTCCCACTTCTGCACCTGCCGCCACTCCATCTGCTACTGAAGTCCTCATCCATGCCTTTGTCACCTCCAGATTCGACTATTACAATGCTCTCCTGGCTGGTCTCTCATCCTTCACCCTCCATAAACTTCAGCTCACCTAAAACTCTGCTGCATATTCTATCCATCACTCCGGAACTCACTGACCTGCATTGGACCCCGTTGTCCAACGCCTCAGATCAAAAATTCTCATCCTCATCTTGAAATCTCTACCTGACCTTGTCTAATCTCTACCTGACCTTGTCTCTCTCTAGCTCTGTAACCTTCTCCAGCCCTACAACACCCCCTCTACCTAAACTTTCCATTCCTCTGACTCTTGTTTGCCCCTCCTTGCTTCGCCCCAGGTTGTGTCTTCAGGCACTTAGGCCCCAAACTCTGGAATTCCCTCCTAAACCCCTGTACCTCTCTTTCTTTAAAACCCTTTTTAAAACCCTCGCTCTTAGAACAAGATGTTGGTTTTCCTTTCTAATATCGCCTCCTTTAGCTCTCCATCCATTTTGCCTCACGTCTCTGTGAAGCACCTTGGGACATTTTTCTACATAAAAGGCATGATGTAGATGCAGTTGGTTGTTGGTAAAGTCCACACTCCTTGTCAGAACCAGTTAAACAAAGTGTTCTGTGGATGAGTATTAAAGATTAATGTCTTTTTTTTCCTGCTGTGTTCACTGAAGCTAATAGCTAAAAAAAAGTAAATACTGGATTTTAACTGTTAAACTGCCAACCTATCCAGAGAAATTTCCAGCTCTTGGTTTTGGGCAATTTTTAAAAATCTCCTCAGCTCCCACACTGTTGCTGAGAAAAACACTGAGATTGGATTAAAGTTGCCTCGTTGTGAGGAAAGGCATTATAATTGTAATATTAATCCTGTACTACTAAACAAAGCATAATTAAATAAAAAAGACATGTTAAACCCTTCAGCCTACCATATCTTACTCCATTATCCTCGTCGCTCTCTGTCTGTTGTTCTCTCTCTATCACTCTTGCTGGTGTTATCTTAACTTTTTCAACAAATATTATACCCATTTCCAACACTTCCACTTACTTCCTTTAATACATTTGCCAGGCAATGACCATATCCAATTAGAGAGAATCTAACCATCTCCCTTTGATGTTCAATGGCATTGCCATCACTGAATTCCCCACTATCAACATCCTAGGGGGTTACCATTGACCAGAAACTGAACTGGAGTAGCCATATAAAGACCGCAGCTACAAGAGCAGGTCAGAGACTGGAAATTCTGTGACGAGTAACTCACCTCTTGCCTCCCCGAAGCCGACAAGTCACAAGTCAGGAGTGTGATGGAACACTCTCCACTTGCCTGGACGATTGCAGCTCCAGCAACACTCAAAAATCTCGGCACCATCCAGGACAAAGCAGCCCACTTGATTGGCACCCCATCCACCACCTTCAACATTCACTCCCTTCAGCACCATATACAAGATGCACTGCAGAAACTCACCAAGGCTCCTTTGACAACACCTTCCAAACCCGCGACCTCTACCACCTAGAAGGGCAGGGGCAGCAGATGCAAGGGAACACCATCACCCGCAAGTTCCCCTCCAAGTCACATATCATCCTGACTTGGAACTATATCGGCGTTCCTTCACTGTCACTGGATCAAAATCGTAGAACTCCCTTCCTAACAGCACTGTGGGTGTATCTACCCCAACTGGACTGCAGCAGTTCAAGAAGGCAACTCACCACCACCTTCTCAAGGGCAATTAGAGATGGGCAATAAATGCTGGCCTTGACAGCGATGCCCACATCCCATGAATGAATTTTTAAAAATGTAATTATTTTTAGGCTTGGCTTCCAAGGTTCAATCAAGGACTTTTTGAAGTTGGGGTCCCACTATGGGGCATTTGATACACAATTAGTCTAAAGGCCAATTCTTCAGTCTCGTGCCAGAGCTGTAAGAGTTGACTTGGTGCACTTATAAATGCAACTAAGTCAAACTTTTGACACAACTTAAAGCTTCAAACTGAGAGCCATGGCTGTCTATAACTCTTGTCATTTTGCCTTTAGCAATGGTAGGCCCAATTTCATTAAAAGTGATGACTCATATCTTGCACAGAAAGATTTAATAAATACATTCACTGAATCAGTCATAATGAGGAAGGAAAAATGATTTCAATGTACTACAGATACAGTGTACCAGATTGTAGCGAATCTTGTAGCTAGTGACTGAAGGTTTCAAACAGTTTATATATCAGTCAGCGAAGGGATCATCCGGACTGCTAACAGAATCATTACCCTGATGACACTTTCAGATCTATACTGATAACCTTTGACTTGATGACCCTTGGCCTGACAACCCTTATGATAGCCCTTCTAACACATCCCTTGTAACCCTGGCTCTTGACCCTTCTACATGCTGAATGTTGCTCTGTGGATTTCATAAATGCCCATTACAGCCACAGTTATAGAGCTTTACATTGTTTATGTTCTGAATCATGACAATTGATAATAGAAATTACACAGCCCCATGTAATGGACATTACACAATACCTTATAATGGGTACTACACAGGAACATGTATTGGTGCCACACAACACAGGGCGGCACAGTGGCGCAGTGGTTAGCACCGCAGCCTCACAGCTCCAGCGACCCGGGTTCAATTCTGGGTACTGCCTGTGTGGAGTTTGCAAGTTCTCCCTGTGTCTGCGTGGGGTTCCTCCGGGTGCTCCGGTTTCCTCCCACAGCCAAAAGACTTGTAGGTTGATAGGTAAATTGGCCATTATAAATTGCCCCTAGTATAGAAAGGTGATAGGGGAATATAGGGACAGGTGAGGATGTGGTAGAAATATGGGATTAGTGTAGGATTAGTATAAATGGGTGGTTAATGGTCGGCACAGACTCGGTGGGCCGAAGGGCCTGTTTCAGCGCTGTATCTCTAAATCTAAAAACACTGTCTACACAACTCCATGAATGTACACAGGGACCGGAGTTGCCCATATAGCCATGACCAGGATCACAGGACAATAATAACCACTTATGCAAAACTCATGGAACTGTACCTCAACAACACCTTCAAAGGAGGAGTGCAAGAGAGAAGAGAAAAGTGATCAAAAAAAAGAGAAAATTTGCACTGAAGTGAAAGTAGTGCAGTGATTATGGTAGTGGACTAGTAATTCAGATGTTAAGAGTTCAAATCTGAGCTTGGCAAATTGTGAAATTAAATCTGGTAACTTATGGACTGGGATGTGAAAGCTCCTGGATTGTTGTAAGGACTGGTTTTGTTGTGAAAAAAAGCCCCTGGTGTATATATGACTGCAGTCCCACAATATGTGGTTAATCCTTGATGCCAACAGGGCAGTGATGGGGTGTGGGCAATAAATACATTGCCTGCAGGTTGAGCACAACTGAAAGTGAATGGGGACTCTGTATCAAATTGCCTCCTCTGCCACCAAGTGCACAGGTTGTAGTGCAACATTTCAAAGGTCTGGCTTCACCACAAGGCAGACACATTGCCTTAGGGGTTTCATGCTGTTAACACACAGACTGACTGGCCTGGTATAACTGCAGCAATGGAAGGCCAAAGCACCCACTCCTCAACCAGGAGTCCACTGTGGTTTCAACATTCATTCTTTCTGATCACTCGATACAAATAAAATCATAATTGCATAATTAAGACCAACATTAAAAATGACAGGAAGCAAAGCTATCTTAAGAACAGCCCCCAGCAACACAGCTGGCAATAACTGGGCGTCAATAATCCTCAAAGCAGATGACTATTTTGGGTGAACTCATCACTCAGAACAGGGCCAAAAAGAGGTTTTCTGATCATTTCAAAGCCTTTCCCTGACATCCACTACAAATAACAACAATTCAGTATGTTTGATCTAGCCTCCCCTCACTTCCTTCCTGTACTAATTGGGTGCTTTTATTTTCTATTTTTTGTTTTGACCTTTTTAAAAAAATGTACTCTTTGCCACTCTCTTCATAAGGTTTGCTTACCCCACTTATGCAGGCCACTCCACACACCGATCCCCTGCCTGAGAGTGCAGGCCTGAGGCCTTCTCCAAGGCCTTTGTTCTGTAACTGGCCTTAGATTCTTTATACTTATGTTATTATTTTGTCTTACACTCCTCTACATTCCGATGTTCTTAATCTTGTTTCCATCGGCACAAGAATGCTATGTTCTGCTGCAGGTCCTCATCACTTCTGAATGTGTTCCACACGTGGCCCCAAGGGAAGTCTCACACTCACATCATGTCAACTTAAGCCTCCAGCACGTGATTTCATACAACAAACACACAGTGTTACTTTTATCTGCACTGTAACATATTCTCATCTCCTCCTTCCCCATCACCAGCAGCTAGAGTCAACCCTCCAGGATTGACCTGAAGTCCAAGAATTCATCTCTAGGACACTGCTGCAAGCAGTGAAAAAAATCATAGTGGCATTAAAACACCATGGTTTTAAAATTTTCTTTGAACACTTGTTTATTAGTTATAAAAATATCAGACATGGATGGTAAGGAAATGGCTGTCTGATAGTCAAGAATCATCCAATCAGATAATGGCTCATCTATTTGCTTTCCGATTGGCCGTGGGATGGCAGGGCATCACAAGTACGGGCTTGTTGGGCGACCAATGACATGAGTGTGGGGGCGGGGTGGTTGGAGGCAGGAGGTCATGTGATGTCATCTCCAGGGATATATCCAACCAGAGGTGGCACCCCTACCACCATAAGCACCAACACCAGACTTAATTCTCAAACCTCCTGGTTAAAATATGTTTTATCTCCTACCTTGGATTGGTGATTGTTGGGATAGATTCACATCGAAAATTCAAAAGTACTTCATGGGTCACAATGGGCAGAAAACTGTCTTAAAATTTAAGAACAGATGCTAAATCTGCCTGACTGGTATTCACACATTTAAAATTTACTGGGTCAGTCTCGCTGACATCTTCATTCACACATCCAGGTGGAGATGGGGACAAATTGTAAGGAGCACAAATTTAGTGGAGAGGAAATTTTTCTGTAAGTGAAATTTAAAGGGATTTGAACAGTTAAAAGGAAACATCACAATGTATAGACAAAAAGTGCTGAAGGCCTTTAGAAAAGCTCAAAGCAGACATCTTAAGCCATTAACAGTTCTGGCCGTGGCTGAGGTTGCAGGTGAAAAAGAAGCAACAGTTAAGGCAATGGGCAACCACACCTACAATATGGTTGGTGTAATCTTGGTGGGTGTAGCCGACCTTGGACTAGAAGTAACCCTAAATTTTCTTTTAGCCCTTTTAAACGTTTTGACCTTTACCCTAGAGAATGAGCCAACTTCAATTGGGTGCAATTTTCTGTTGCCTTGGAAAAACAGCAGATAGTGTAGAGAAAGGTAATCTTCAGAATGGCAATCCCACATCATTCAAATGTCGCAATGACGCTGCCATTGCTTGAAGCAAGAGCTTCTATCACTTGCCTCCCCCAACTCCCCAGAAATGTACATCAAAGACACTATCAAGATGTATGTTTTTCCTCATCGGAGCACCCAAAGAACAAATGTTAAGACACAACTCACAGACTCTTCTTCCTACCTCCCTCTGGACCATGACCCCACCACCGAACATCAAGCCACTGTCCAAAGGACTGTCACTGACCTCATCTCATCTGGAGATGTTCCGTCTACAGCTTCCAACCAGTCCCGCAACCCCAGACAGCCCGCTTCTACCTCCTTCCCAAAATCCACAAACAGGACTGTCCCAGCAGACCCATTGTGTCAGCCTGCTCCTGCCCCACTGAACTTATTTCTTCCTATCTTGACTCTATCTTTTCTCCGCTGGTCCAGTCTCTTCCCACCGGCATCCGTGACTCTTCTGACAACCTAATTCATTTTGACAATTTCCAGTTTCATGGTCCCAACCGCCTCCTCTTCACATCCAGGACCAGCATGTTCCTGTGAGGAAGAAGGATAAGTTTGGCAAGTTTCAGGAACCTTGGATAACGCGGGATATTTTGAGCCTAGTCAAAAAGAAAAAGGAAGCATTTGTAAGGGCTGGAAGGCTAGGAACAGACGAATCCCTTGAGGAATATAAAGACAGTAGGAAGGAACTTAAGCAAGGAGTCAGGAGGGCTAAAAGGGGTTATGAGAAGTCATTGGCAAACAGGATTAAGGAAAATCCCAAGGCTTTTTATACGTATATTACGAGCAAGAGGGTAACCAGGGAAAGGGTTGGCCCACTCAAGGACAGAGAAGGGAATCTATGTGGGGAGCCAGAGCAAATGGACAAGGTACTAAATGAGTACTTTGCATCAGTATTCACCAAGGAGAAGGACTTGGTGGATGATGAGCATAGGGAAGGGAGTGTAGATAGTCTCAGTCATCTCATTATCAAAAAGGAGGAGGTGTTGGGTGTCTTGCAAAGCATTAAGGTAGATAAGTCCCCAGGGCCTGATGGGATCTACCCCAGAATACTGAGGGAGGCAAGGGAAGAAATTGCTGGGGCCTTGACAGAAATCTTTGCATCCTCATTGGCTACAGGTGAGGTCCCAGAGGACTGGAGAACAGCCAATGTTGTTCCTTTGTTTAAAAAGGGTAGCAAGGATAATCCAGGAAATTATAGGCCGGTGAGCCTTACGTCAACGGTAGGGAAATTATTAGAGAGGATTCTTCGGGACAGGATTTACTCCCATTTGGAAACAAATGAACTTATTAGCAAGAGGCAGCATGGTTTTGTGAAGGGGAGGTCATGTCTCACTAATTTGATTGAGTTTTTTGAGGAAGTGACAAAGATGATTGATGAAGGAAGGGTAGTGGATGTTGTCTATATGGACTTCAGTAAAGCCTTTGACAAGGTCCCTCATGGCAGACTGATACAAAAGCTGAAGTCACATGGGATCAGAGGGGAGCTGGTAAGATGGATACAGAACTGGCTCGGACATAGAAGACAGAGGGTAGCAGTGGAAGGATGCTTTTCTGAATGGAGGGAAGTGACTAGCAGTGTTCTGCAGGGATCAGTGCTGGGACCTTTGCTGTTTGTAGTGTATATAAATGATTTGGAGGAAAATGTAGCTGGTCTGATTAGTAAGTTTGCGGACGACACAAAGGTTGGTGGAGTTGCGGACAGTGATGAGGATTGTCAGAGGGTACAGCAGGATATAGATCGGTTGGAGACTTGGGCGGAGAAATGGCAGATGGAGTTTAATTCAGACAAATGTGAGGTAATGCATTTTGGAAGGTCTAATGCAGGTGGGAAGTATACAGTAAATGGCAGAACCCTTAGGAGTATTGACAGGCAAAGAGATCTGGGCGTACATGTCCACAGGTCACTGAAAGTGGCAACGCAGGTGGATAAGGTAGTCAAGAAGGCATACAGCATGCTTGCCTTCATCGGTCGGGGCATAGAGTATAAAAATAGGCAAGTTATGCTGGAGCTGTACAGAACTTTAGTTAGGCCACACTTAGAATATTGCGTGCAATTCTGGTCGCCACACTACCAGAAGGACGTGGAGGCTTTGGAGAGGGTACAGAAGAGGTTTACCAGGATGTTGCCTGGTCTGGAGGGCATTAGCTATGAGGAGAGGTTGGATAAACTCGGATTGTTTTCACTGGAACGACGGAGGTGGAGGGGCGACATGATAGACGTTTACAAAGTTATAAGTGGCATGGGCAGAGTGGATAGTCAAAAGCTTTTTCCCAGGGTGGAAGAGTCATTTACTAGGGGACACAGGTTTAAGGTGAGAGGGGAAAAGTTTAGAGGGGATGTGCGAGGCAAGTTCTTTACACCGAGGGTGGTGAGTGCCTGGAACTTGTTGCCAGGGGAGGTGGTGGAAGCAGGTACAATAGAGACGTTTAAGAGGCATCTTGACAAATACATGAATAGGATGGGAATAGAGGGATATGGACCCCGGAAGTGCAGAAGGTTTTAGTTTAGGCAGGCATCAAGATTGGCGCAGGCTTGGAGGGCCGAATGGCCTGTTCCTGTGCTGTACTGTTCTTTGTTCTTTGTTCTATGGACGTCCAATCGCTCTACACCTCCATCCCCCACCAGGATGGTTTAAGGGCTCTCCGCTTCTTCCTTCAACAGAGGCCCAAGCAGTCCCCATCCACCACCACCCTCCTCCGCCTTGCTGAACTTGTTCTCACATTGAACAACTTCTCCTTCAACTCCACTCACTTCCTTCAAGTAAAAGGTGTTGCTATGGGTACCCGCATGGGTCCTAGTTACGCCTGCCTTTTTGTGGGATATGTCGAGCATTCTTTGTTCCAGTCCTACTCAGGCCCCCTCCCCCAACTCTTTTTCCGGTACATTGATGACTGTATCGGTGCCGTTTCCTGCTCCCGCCCCGAACTGGAAAACTTTATCAACTTTGCTTCCAATTTCCACCCTTCTCTCACCTTTACATGGTCCATCTCTGACACTTCCCTTCCCTTCCTCGACTTCTCTGTCTCCATCTCTGGGGATAGGTTGTCTACTAATATCCATTATAAGCCCACCAACTCCCACAGCTACCTCAACTACACTTCTTCACACCCTACCTCCTGTAAGGACTCCATTCCATTCTCCCAGTTTCTCCATCTCCCACGCATCTGCTCTGATGATGCTACCTTCCATGACGGTGCTTCTGATATGCCCTCCTTTTTCCTCAACCGAGGATTCCCCCCCCCCCACTGTTGTTGACAGGGCCCTCAACCGTGTCCGGCCCATTTCCTGCACCTCTACCCTCACCCCTTCCCCTCCCTCCCAGAACCGTGACAGGGCTCCCCTTGTCCTCACTTTCCACCCCATCAGCCTCCATATCCAAAGGATCATCCTCCGCCATTTCCGCCACCTCCAGCATGATGCCACTACCAAACGCATCTTCCCCTCCCTTCCCCTGTCAGCATTTCGAAGGGATCGTTCCCTCCACGACACCCTGGTCCACTCCTCCATTACCCCCACCACCTCGTCGCCTTCCCATGGCACCTTCCCCTGCAATCACAGGAGGTGTAATACCTTCCCATTTACCTGCTCTCTCCTCACTATCCCAGGCCCCAAACAGGTGAAGCAGCGATTTACTTGTACTTCTTTCAATGTAGTATACTGTATTTGCTGCTCACAATGTGGTCTCCTCTACATTGGGGAGACCAAACGCAGACTGGGTGACCACTTTGCGGAACACCTCCGCTCAGTCCGCAAGCAGGACCCTGAGCTTCCGGTTGCTTGCCATTTCAACACTCCCCCCTGCTCTCATGCTCACATCTCTATCCTGGGCTTGCTGCAGTGTTCCAGTGAACATCAACGCAAGCTCGAGGAACAGCATCTCATTTACCTATCAGGCACACTACAGCCTGGCGGACTGAACATTGAGTTCAATCATTTCAGAGCATGAAGGGCCCCCCATTTTACTTTTATTTTTAGTTATTTTTTCTTTTTTACATTTTTTACAATTTTTTTTTTGTTTATTTCATTTCATCTTAGTTTGTTCAGTTTGCTTACCCACTGTTTTTTTCATGTTTGTACTTCAATCTTCAGTCCGTTAACACCCTATCTGTACTAGTGCTTTGTCTTTCAACACACCATTAACATATTGTTTGCCTTTGCTCCATGACCTTTTGGTCAGCTATGTGGCCTTGTCCAATCTACACCTTCTCCTTTGTTATCTCTTGCCCCACCCCCGCCTCACTTGCTTATAACCTTTGACATTTCTAATATTTGCTAGTTCCGAAGAAGGGTCACTGACCCGAAATGTTAACTCTGCTTCTCTTTCCACAGATGCTGCCAGACCTGCTGAGTGGTTGCAGCATTTCTTGTTTTTATTTTAAATGTTAAGAGAGTGTGTGCCAATGGGAAAATGGGCAATGATAGTTTATTTGCTCATGGGCCCTTGTAGATGTTGATGTCTCCGGAGGCCAGTAAGCCAGAGTTAAAAATAAAAAAGCAGGATAAATTTTTTTTTTACATAGTCTAGATTGCCTTTGGGGAATCAGAGGTATTTATTTATTTTTTATTTTATTTAGAGATACAGCACTGAAACAGGCCCTTCGGCCCACCGAGTCTGTGCCGACCAACAACCACCCATTTATACTAACCCTACAAGTAATCCCATATTCCCTATCACCTACCTACACTCGGGGCAATTAACAATGGCCAATTTACCTATCACCTGCAAGTCTTTGGATGTGGGAGGAAACCGGAGCACCCAGCGAAAACCCACGCAGACACAGGGAGAACTTGCAAACTCCGCACAGGCAGTACCCAGAATTGAACCAGGGTCCCTGGAGCTGTGAGGCTGCAGTGCTAACCACTGCACCGCAGATTTCCCTCAGGAGATTCAATAAGGGGTAGGGGTAGACTCCATGATGGCATAGTTGCCCAGCCACTGGTTCTCTTGGCACTTTTGGGTGGAGGTAGATATTTGTTGTCCAGTTCCTATACCTTTTCCCTTGTTCATTTGGACATTGGTAGCATTTTCGTATCAGCTTTAATTGAACATCACACAAGCAACTCTGTAGCTAAATTAAGCTTTTCACTGTATAGTCACACCAGACTTACTGCAGATACCTGGAGTGCCCTGTACCTTGTATCCACTCAGTGGCTGACTGGCCCTCCACAGTTTTAACAGACCCTGTTGAATATAAAACATTCGCAATGCAATCTACTGTACAAGTGGGGATAAGCATTTGAATTGGTTCTAACATTGGTCTCAAACCCCCTTGAAAAGAATGGTTTAAAATCCAGTCAGAATCTATTGCTGTATCCTCCCTGCTGAAGTGGAATATATAGCATTATGAAGTTAAATCCTTTGAGTATAGAAGATTAGGGGGTGATGTAATTGAGGTGTTTAAGATGATTAAAGGAATTGAAACTATTTCCTCTGGTGGGAACAAGGGGGCATAACCTTAAATTAGAGTTAGGCCATTCCCGGGTGGAAGTTAGGATGCATTTATTCATGCAAAGAGTATTGGAAATCTGGACTCTCTCTTCCCAAAAAACTGAGGCTGGAGGGGTCAAAATTTCAAAACTGACATTTAGATTGTTGTTAAGCAAGAGAATAGATGGGGGATAAATAGCATTAAGATACAGCCATGATCAGATTGGATGGCAGAATAGGGCTGATGGGCTGAATGGTCTTCATCTGTTCCAATGATAAGGAGAGAAAAAACACATCGTGCCAGCGTGTTAGCAGCACCTTACTGAACACCTGCCTTCACAACTGGAAAGTTGGGAGTTTGAGTCTCTGACTGCTTCCCACTGTTAAGAGTCCATTCACCTATAGACCGATGAAAGTGGAGTTAAGGCCACAATCAGATCAGCCGTGATCTTATTGAATGGAAGAGCAGGCATGAGGGGCCGAATAGCCTACACCTGCTCTTATTTTTTATGTTCTTGTGTTAGATGGAGCGGAGCACCTCACTATGTGTGAAAGGAAGACTGTCCTCTTTCTGGCTGATCACAGAGTGACGATGGTGACATTTGCAAGAATGGGTTACGTCCAACTTTGGTCACCCAGCTGGTGGTGGTTCCTGGAGAGTAAAAAAAAAAAGTGGGGAGGGGAGGAAATTGTTGATTTAAAACAAAAATGGATTTAGGAATTTGTTATAAACAGGCTTGGTGTTTCCATTCATTAGGTCACGATTGAGGTGGTGGATGATCCTCAGGCAGAAATTGAGATGGATCTCCTGAAGGGTAACCGAAATGACTGGTCCATCTCCTCAGCTGAATGGCTATCCCACAAAGACATCTTCTGGCCCTTGTTTTGGGAGTATCCCGACTCGACCGAAGTCGGCAGCTTGGATTCTGCAAACGGGATGGATGGCGACGAAGAGGATGATTATGCTGTAGAGTATGAGGAAGAAGATACATTCCTCAGCACCTTGGATAGCGTCTGGGATAGGAACTGGCCTTTACAGAAGAGCTGGTCCTCCAAAGAGAAGTTTAATTATGGTGAGTCTGTTAAAACGAGAAGTCCTCAGTGTTTCCGGGTATCTATCTTACACTTCCGGGAGTATATCAAGGTATAGAGTGTAACACAGATTGGGAAGAGGACATATTTTTCAGAATGGTTGTGTCATAGGTATTTCCAAGTCCCATTCCCTCTTTCCTTTCTAAGCAAGGCTACCAAATTAATGTCAAATTTGGCGTTGGCTGTTTCATGGGGACTAATTTTAACCTAACCCGCTTGGTGGAAACTGGCAGGGTCGGACCAGGTGCCTGATTTTACTTTCCATTGTAATCTGGTCTGATCTGATCCAATCCGGTCAGTTTCCCACTGGACAGGTTGGGTTTAAATTGACCCCATTACGATCTTAAAAACTATTAAGGTTAGGTGGCCATATGAGCAAGTTGGTTTCAGTACCTGGGCGTACTGCCCAGAGGGTCAACAGCTGGCATTCCTAACCTTCTATCTCCTATAGATATCCGCTCTGGAGGTTATTTTCACCTGTGTTTTCAATCTATGGTCCCACCTACCTCCCTTCAGCATTTCCTGATCAACGGGCTGATTTTTTTCTCTGTGCACTTAAGTGTAGAAGGACTATAAATGTTGCTATGCTACAATAGGGCCTACACTTCAAGAGTATTTCATTTGTTGTAAAGCATTCCAGGAAGTCCTGATGTCATGAAAGGCACTATGTAAATTCAAATCCTTTCTCTTTCTCACGTACATAAGCACAAATGAAATCTATCATGTAGTATCCTAACCCCAGACTCGATCAATGCCACTCCATAGCTGGTTGGCAGGAGGTGGGTGAAAGCAGGATTGCCAACTCTTCAGGATTATCCTGGAGTCAATAGGAATTGAAGATTAATCTCCAGGACACTGCTGGGAGGAATCCAGGAGAAACATCATGGAGGTATTTTTTTTAAAATCCGCACATTTGTTTGTTAATTATTAAATTACTTCGTTTAAGGGTTGATGAGGGTGATACAGTTGATGTGGTGTACATGGACTTCCAAAAGGCATTTGATAAAGTGCCACATAATAGGCTTGTCGGCAAAGTTAGAGCCTGTGGAATAAATGGGACAGTAGCAGCATGGATATGAAATTGGCTGAGTGACAGGAAACATTTGTTGCGAACGGTTGTTTATCGGACTGGAGGAAGGTATATAGTGAGGTTCCCCAGGGGTCGGTGCTGGTACTCCTGCATTTCTTGATATGTATCAATGACCTTGACTTTGGTGTGCAGGGCACAAATTCAAAATTTGCAGATGACACAAAATTTGGAAGTCTTGTGAACTGTAAAGCAACTAATGATAAACTTCAAGAGGACTGACAGGCTGGTGCAATGGGCAGACAAGTGGCAAATGATATTTAATGCAGAGAAGCGTGAAGTTATTCATTTTGGTAGGAAAAATGAAGAGAGGAACTATAAATTAAAGGGTTCAATTCTAAAAGGGGGTGCAGGAGCAGAGGGACCTGGGGTATATGTGCACACATAATTGAAGGTTGCAGAGCCGGTTGAGAAAGTGGTTAATAAAGAATATGGGATCCTGGACTTTATAAATAGAGGCATAGAGTACAAAAACAAAGAAGTTATGATAAACCTGTATAAAACACTGGTTCAGCCTCAACTGGAGTATTGTGTCCAATTCTGGGCACCATGCTTTCAGAAGGATGTTAAGCCATTAGAGAGGGTGCAGAAAAGATTCATGTGAATGGTTCTAGGGATGAGGAACTTAAGTTACATGGATAGGTTGGAGAAGCTGGGTCTGTTCTCCTTGGAGAAGAGAAGATTAAGAGATTTGATGAGGTGTCTGGACAGAGTAGATAGGGAGAAACTGTTCCCATTGGCTGAATGATCCAGAACCAGAGGATACTGATTTAAGGTGATTGGCAAAAGAAGCAACAGCGACAAGAGGAAAAACTTTTATGTGCAGCAAATGGTTAGGAACTGGAATGCGCTGTCCAAGAGTGTAGTAGAGGCAGATTCAACCAAGGCCTTCAAAAGAGAACCGGATAATTATCTGAAGAGAAAACATTTGCAGGTCTATGGGAAAAAGGCCGGGGAGTGGGACGGGGTGAATTGCTCTTGCAGGGAGCCGGCACAGACACGATGGGCCAAATGGACTCCTTCTGTGCTGTAACCATTCTTTTATCTATGATTCTATGAAATGTTGGATTTGTGAAAAGGAAGGCTGTTTGACTGACAACGGTCATCCAGTTGGCATGGGAACGTGTTGCACCAAGAGAATAGACATGTTAGACAACCAATAGTGGGAGTGTGGGGGTGGCACAGTTGGAGGGAGAAGATCATGTGATGATCTCCAGGAATACATGTTGCAACACTAAGTGAGAGTGGCACAGATTCACCCCTGGACTTTTATCAGTGGTAGTAAAAGTTACTAGGAATCTTTGTTTCTACTTAATTGCATTTCTGAGAATTCTGCATTACCCTCTTGATTGACAGACAATGGTGGTTGATGTGTCTCATATGCTTGCTGAGCGGCATTGCTTTGTTGTTGGTTCCCTGCTGATTGTGTTATTCCTGGGCCTCAGTGGTTTCATGTCTTGCTGATGGTTATGTTGGCCCAGATTTTACTTGCAGATAACTGGTAACAGATTCTTTGTATTGTGACCGTTCCCAGTGAGTTTTTTTCTCTTCAATGTGCTATTTTTTTGGTATTGTACACATTTCAGGTTCATAAAATTCAATTGTCAGAATATTACTGAATTCTTACAGGTGGTGCTGATGGATCAATAGTGTTAGTTTGAACTAGTTTTATGTTCCTTATAGGTTGAACGATATAGGAATCATTTTACCGTCATTTCAGCCGTTATTTACCAACGATGTCTTCAGTTTACTGCTTGGGCAGTCTGGTTCAAACTCGGTGCCTCATTATAACACTCAGGCACTGATTATTAAGTCCTTAGCCAATATGCACAACAATAACAACTAACATTTATATAGTGCCTATAAACTAGTAAAATGCTTCACAGGAGCATTGTCAAACAAAATTTGACAGCAAGCCGCATAAGGGGACATTAGGACAGCTGACCAAAAGCTTGGTCAAAGAAATAGATTTTAAGGAGCGTCTTAAAGGAGAAAAGAGAGGTAGAGGGGTGGAGGGGTTTAGGAAGGAAAGTTCAGAGTTTAAGGACCAAGACAACGGAAGGCACAGACACCAGTTGCGGAGCGTTTAAAATCGGAGATGCGCAAGCTGTCAGAATTGGAAGAGTGCAGAGAAAACTAGGAGTGGAGGAGGTTACAGAGATAGGGAGTGGGCAAGACAGTGGAGGGATTTGAAAAACAAGGATGGGAATTTACGTGAGCCACTTATAATTTTCTGAAGTGTGGTGTTGACTGCTTGCCTAGAAGCAATCCATGACTGATAGACACTGGACGTGTTTAATAAATTCCTTTTTACCTGATCTGATTATTATAAATTGACCTTTCATTTACTGACTTTAAGATATTAATCTGGACAGACCACCTGTTTGTTAGGCTGATGTCCTTCTCAGTAGCCATTGTAAACCCTTGTGACTCAATGGCATTAAGTACTGGGCTAGACAAAATCGGAGCAAGGGAGTATCTAAAAGTGCTCTTATTATATCACTGGAGAAACTAGAGGGGTACCTTCCACTGAGAAGGGCTTTACCTGTTTGGTATTATTGATTTGCGGAAATGTCCGCAGTTGAAGGTCTCATTAGACGGGGAACCATTAGTTCCGACTGAAGCCGAGTTCGGGAGCAGCCAATGCTTTGGGGAATTCAGTCATGCAGATCAGGGAGGCTCCAGGGCAAGGCTGAGTTAGCTGATCACAATCAAAGCAGTAATTGGTGCAGCACAGCCAACATTAGCAATCCTGGGCAAGAGAGGGCTGGAAAATAGCCGGCTTTCCCGGTTCTGATTAATATTAGTGTTGAAAGGTGGATGTCGAATGAGAGCAGGATCATGTTTGAATCTAATGCACACTCCATGTTCATCCCCATCCACCCTATCCAATTAAATAAATTGCTAACACTCACTGTCTAAGTTTGCAGAGAAAACCTGGGAGGAGGGTGCTCAGCAGTGCCACCGGGTCCATCCTGCCCTCTGGTGCTTCCATATCTGGAAGAGCTGCACTCAAGGGGACCCAACTTGCATTTATATAGCGCCTTTAGCATGGTAAAACATCCCGAGGCGCTTCATAGGAGCATTATCAAACAAATTTGGCACTGAGCCACTTAAGGAGATAGTAGGGCAGATGACCCAAAGTTTGAGTAACATGTTGGGTTTTAAGGAGTGCCTTAAAGGAGGAAAGTAAGGTAGAAAGGCGGAAGGGTTTAGGGAGAGAATTGCAGAGCTGAGGGCCTTGTCAGTTAAAAGCGTGGCCACCAGTGGTGGAACAATTAAAATCAGGGTGCTCAAGAGGCCAGAATTAGAGCAGTGCAGATATCTTGGAGGGCTGTGGGCTTGAGGATTACAGAGATAGAGAGGAGTGAGGCCATGGGGGAACATAAAAATCGAGGCGTTGCTTAAATATAGGTCAGCAAGCACAGTGGTGAGATTAATGGGACTTGGTGCATGTTAAGACAGGGGCAGCAGAGCTTTGGATGACCTCAAGTTTATAGAGGGTAGAATGTTGGAGACCAGCCAGATGTGCATTGAAATAGTCAAGTCTAGAGGTAATGAAGGCATGAATGAAGGTTTCAGCAGCAGATGAGCTGAGGCAGGGTGGAGTCGGACGATGTTAGAGAGGTGGAAACAAGTAGTCTTAGTGATGGCATGGATATGTGGTCAGAAGATCATCTTGGGGTTGAATATGACACCAATGCTGTGAGCAGTCTGGTTCAGCCTCAGACAGTTGCCAGGGAGAGAGATGGAGTTGGTAGTTAGGGAATGGAGTTGGTTGCGGGGGCTGAAGACACTGGCTTTGGTCCTCCCAATATTTAACTGGAGGGAATTTCTGCTCATCCAGTACTGGATGTCGGACAAGCATTTTGATAATTTAGCAACAGTGGAGGGGTTGAGAGAAATGATGGTGTGGTAAAGCTGGGTGTCCTCAGCACACGTGTGAAAACTAACACCCTTGAGCCATAGGAATCACTCTCCTGTTTCACATTGTAGTATGCTTCCACTCCTGATGTAGACCCAATGTAGGATGGAGGCCCACATATTACTCTGCCTTTGACAGCAACATTCAGGACACATTAAAGATTCAGGTCTCCAGCGCCATCAGCAAAGCAAAGCTCGTGTTGCTTACAATGATGAACAAGGGCGGCGGCACCATGAGGGTCATGCTACCCATACCAAATCGCCATGGTAAATCTGCCCCTATATACCAATCTGAAGAAATCCATCGGTAAAAGAGCCATGTATCCCTGAAATCTGACCTTGCCCAGTCAATGCTACTTAATTAAAGTGATGGATCATTTCTGTTGATGACACCAGTTGCAGCTCACCTCCCCATTATCTGTGATACTTCCTGTTCGATAGATCACCTGGTCTCCATCAATAGGATTCAGCACTTTTCCTGCTCCTCCTCTCGCACTCCAGTTAGAGAAAGCTTCCAGCTTTGGATATATACTTGAAAAGGGGGAAGAGTGGGGTTTAATTGGAAAGCTCCATCAAAGAGCTGGCACAGGCAGGATGGGCCAAATAGCCTCCTTCTGTGTTGTCAGATTCCAAGTTAGATGGAAGTTTGGAACAAAGTTTAGGTTGTAGAGAAGGAAAATTACATTTCCAGATTTTTTGTTGACTGATTAACTGGGCTTTGTTCCTATTCCAAGGATTCTATAACTCTGTTGTAAGATCTTTTGTATCTGTTCCTTTCCTTTGTTGGACCTCTTCCAGTATTGAAATATTGAAAGCAGTTGCTTGAGCAAGACTCCAGCTGCTATCTTGATGTCTTGGCATAGGGTTGGGTGTTTCCTGGGGGCAGGGTGAAGTGGTCTTGGGGGCCTGGTGTGAGACTTGTCACTGGAGCAAGGAGAAAGGACGTTCCAGGTGAGTCAGAGGAAGGCAGTGTTGAGGAGAGAGTGAAGCAGATGATATGGAACAGATTTTTGCAGTGAGGCTCCAGATTGCTGATATAAATGAGAATGTTCTGTTCCTAGTAAAACTGTTTGACACATGAAATCCATGTGGAATATCCACTTGCTACTCATAAACACTTGTGTGTTCACCAGATGTTGAGAACACTGAATGCGCTATTCCAGATGGTGAGCCTTGTGTTCTGTACATGGGTGTGTATCAATAAGATAATTAGAGTTAGCCACAGCTCTATTGGTAGCACTCTTGTATATGAACCACCAGGTTGTGGGTTAATGCCTCACTCCAGAGACTTGAGCACAGCAATCCAGGCTGACACTCCCAGTACAGTACTGAGGGAGTGCTGCACTGTCAGAGGTGCTGTCTTTCAGATGAGACTCTAAACTGAGGCCCCATTTGCTCTCTCAAGCGGAAGTAAAAGATCCCGCGGCTCTATTTTGAAAACAAGCAGGGGAGTTATCCCCTGTGTTCCTCAATCAAGATCACAAAAACAGATTCTCTGTTCATTACCACATTGCTGTTCGTGGGAGCTTGCTGTGCATAAATTGTCTGCCACGTTTCCTACATTCAACAGTAACTATAATTCAGAATGACTTCATTGGCTGTGGGAAATCCTAGGTTGTGAAAGATGCTATATAAATAGGATGGCACGGTGGCACAGTGGTTAGCACCGCAGCATCACAGCTCCAGTGACCCAGGTTCAATTCTGGGTACTGCCTGTGCAGAGTTTGCAAGTTCTCCCTGTGACCGGGTGGGTTTTCGTCGGGTGCTCCGGTTTCCTCCCACAGCCAAAGACTTGCAGGTTGATAGGTTAAATTGGCCATTGTAAATTGCCCCTAATGTGGGAAGGTAGGGAATATGGGATTAATGTAGGATTAGTATAAATGGGTGGTTGATGGTCAGTACAGACTCGGTGGGCCAAAGGGCCTGTTTCAGTGCTGTTTGACTCTAAGTCTTTCTTGTTACTGGTTGCGACCGATTCTCTCCTTAACGTCTGAAATAGTCTGTTCTTCTCCTCCAAAAACTGTGTAAAGGTCATCAAGTACCTTAAATAAGAACTGCATCTTTCCACCAACAGATGTGGTTCTTATTGTCTCTGCATAATTATGCACAAAGTCATATTGACCCACCAATCTGGCAGAGTTGACATCTGTCCCATCGCTAGGCTGTTAAACATAAATCCTGCAGGCGCTGTTATTTGAATTGTGGGACAATGTCTGCTTGAAGTACAAATGTGCAAAACTGACGGGTAGGAAAAGACCAGCTTGTCCATCAAGTCTGCCCCCCACACGATGACGATAGGAGCATCCCCTCCACAGGTATGTATTCTCCTGGGGGATATAGAAAGAAAACCTGAACCAATAATGGGAAAAAGTCTGGAAAATTCCTCTCCGACCCCCTCAGACAATCGTCCTATCCAGTAGAACACATGGACCTCGTGTACGTTAACTTACCTTTTATACAAAGTGATCTCTGCCCCAGTCAGGAACTGGTCCAGCTCCCTCTCGAAGGTGTTGGAGAGTCAGCATCCAGCACATCAGCCAGCAATGCATTCCAGAGGCTCCTTACTCTCTGGGGAAATAGACTGGATGTTAGGCAGTTCTATTCCCACTTCTGTGTTTGTTTAAATGCAAGACATCCCCTGTTCCTCCCCTGGCTGTCAAACTGTATCACACCCAAAAGCCATTTTCTAAGTACAGGCCCAGACAGAGGCTCCTCAGGAGGTCCATCCAGAGTTACTGGCCAGCAATA
The DNA here is from genome assembly GCF_036365525.1 of Heterodontus francisci. Lineage (NCBI taxonomy): Eukaryota > Metazoa > Chordata > Chondrichthyes > Heterodontiformes > Heterodontidae > Heterodontus > Heterodontus francisci. The sequence continues at coordinate 18,579,752 of NC_090379.1, forward strand.
CTGTTGCTCCAGTCGGGCCATCTGAATGCCAGGTGATCTGAATGATGTCAGGATTGTGGAGGATCACAGCTGTAGTGCAATCCAACAGATCCAGTAGAGTGTCAGGGAGAGGTTGGGTGTTGAGACAGAGAGGGCATCCCAGAGAGAGAGACCATTACAAAGAGAGACACTGTTCCAGTGCCACCAGACAGCCAGAAGCACTGCCTCTTAACTGACCCCAAATACACATGTGCCACTCCCGCAGCTGCTGTAGGCCTGCAGGTTAATTGCTGCTCACTTCAAAAGACTTGGGGGAGACATTTCAACAAATACTTCAAACTGGTGATTGAGAAGCTGTCAGTAAAACCCAGCTGTTAGTGTTTACTGAGCATTGAGCAATCATTGAAATCAGTAGCTGCCCTGCTCCTTGTTCATTGGAGCTTGTTAATCATTTGCTTTTCTGGCCTTGCGAGTAAACCAGATGTGAGGAAAATTCCAGAAGCATTACACGCGCAGAGACTTGGTGACAAATCTTTTACAACACAAAACTAGTCGACAGAACGTCAAACTCATGTGAAATTTATCAAACCCACGTCTTCAGGCTAAACATCCTCACACAGCAGTGCTCACAATATGTCCGAGAATATCACATTTTATAAAGACAGAGGTGTTACACCATGGAATGCACAATGCATTTCTGTTGCTAAGTGGTGCTGAGCTCCTTCATGGCTCAGTTGGTAGCACTCTTGCCTCTGAATCAGAAGGTTGTGAGTTCAAATCTCCCTCCAAGATTTCAGCACAAAAAAAAAATCAAGGGTGACTTTCCAGTGCAGTACTGAGGGAGTGCTGCACGATCAGAAGTGCCATCTTTCAGATGAGATGTTAAACCAAGGCCCCATCAGTCCCCAGATGAATATGAAAGATCCCACAGCACTGCTTTGAAAAAGAGCTGGGGCGTTCTCTCTAGAATCCTGGCTAATATTCATTCTTCAACCAACAGTCTTAAAACCGATAATCTGGTCACTGTTTGTGGGAGCTTGCTGTGCACAAATTGTCTACCATGTTTCATACATTACAATTGTGGCTACGCCTCAAAAGTACTTAATTGGCTGTTAAGCACTTTGGGACATCCAGTGGTCGTGAAAGGTGCTATATAAATGCAAGTCTTTCTTTTCTATTTTAAGGCTGCAAAGTCTTATTGTGGTTTAGCAAATACAGGCTGATACCGTTCAGAGTGTTGTTTGCTTAAGGAACTGTGCAGATTAGAACCTAATGGTCAGTTTAAAGCTGAAGGTTAGAAATGGAAGTCAGAAGCGACCAGCTTTTTGAGATTTGTTTTCAATCTGTAACCAAGCAAGACAGCTAAATTTCCATCAGTAATCCTATCATAGACCCTATATATATATATTCGAGAGAGAAGTAGGCGGGACCCTCATTGGTCCTTATAGATTGAGTTCTCATGACATAGTTGAGACACCGATACTATTGTAGGTTTTTTTCGGTGACATCTGCCTGAGGTAAATCAACCCACTACACAAGAGCAGGAAACAGCGAAAACCACCATTGTTTAAAAAGATTACTGGATGCTGGTCTGGGTATTTAATATTTGATCTTCACAAATGTTGGAATGCTCAATGTGAGATATAGAAATATAATTTGTGTCCGTGTGTGCACATATATGAATGTGTGTACATATATATATATATATGTGTGTGTGTTTGTGCACACTCCCATCATTTTTCTGGGTCTAGGAGAGTTGAAACTTCATTCTGGATCAGCTTGTTTGGGTAGCTCATGAGCTACATTCAATTCTTGTGTTGGTTGTCACTCCGTATTGGTCCAAAACTGGTGCCACTGAGCTATAGGTTTTGCGTTCTGGCAGCATCAGAGGAGCCATATTGGGGTAACCTGCTCTAACTTCTGGTTTCCGCTGAAAATTTACACTATTGTTGGTGGAGCATTTCAGCGTGTTTGACCATTCAAAGTTGAGAAGTTAGGAGGAGCTGAATTCATGCATCAACAACAGAATCTCCAATCGAGGGACAGAGGGGTACTGGTGTTCTAGCTAATTTATATAGAACCATAGAAACTTACATTAGAGAAGGAGGCCATGTGACCTCTTGGGCCTGTGCTGGCTCTTTGCTTAATGTGCATCCTCACTTTTTGTCCATAACACTGTAAGTTCCTCATCCTCAAGTAGTTGTCCAACTCCCTTTCAAAATTATTTATGGAATCAGATTCCATCACCTTTTCAGATTGAGCATTCCAGATCCTGGCAACTCTCTACGTGACAATATTTCTCCTCATCTCCCCTCTAGACCTTTTGCTAATGATTTTAAATCTATGACCTCTGGTCATTCCACTCACCAGGGGGGAATAGTTTTTCTCTCTTTACTCTAGCAAAATCTCTCACCATCTTGTAAACCTCTAATTGGGTCGCCTCTTAACCTTCTCTGTTCCAAGGAGAGCAGTCTTAACTTTTCCAACTTTCCTCATAACTGAAGTCCCACATCCCTGGAAACATCCTGGTAAACCTCCTCTACACCCTTTCTTGAAGTGTGTTGCCCAGAATTGTCCACAGTACTCCAGCCAAGGCCTGACCAGTGATTTATACAGTTCTAGCATGATCTCTTTACTTTGATATTCTATTCCTCTATTAATAAACCCAAGTAACCCATATGCTTTTGTTAAACACCTTATCATCTACCCTGCCATCTTTAAGAATTAGTGTTTATGAACACCAAGGTCTCTCTGTTCATCTGCACTTTTCAAAATCCTGCCATTTATAGTATAATGGCTTTCCATATTAGTCCCACTCAAAGTGCTTCACATCACACTTCTCTGCATTAGACTGTATCTGACATACTTCCATCCATTTCACCTCCTGTCTGTGTCATCCTATTGGCAGTTCTATGGGCCAATCCCTGGGCAGGGAAGGAGTTAGAGGTCAAACTTCCTGTGCAGAGGGGCCAAAACAGAACACCGATTCACATGTTCAAGGTCAGCTGGGCATGTGAGCAACAAGAGACAGGATCCCAGGCCTCGCCTGGAAATGAAGAGAGAAATGGCCAGTTTTCATCTTGGGATAGCTGGAAAGATAGAGACCAATATTTAGCCCACTACCTGGAATAGCATAGCATGATTTGTTGTTACAGTAGCACATTAGAAGCTCTGGAATTGATACTTTGCTCAGTCATATATATTCTATAAAATAAACTAACTTGACTTTACGTTCACCTGGTTTCACCAGGGTGTTCCTCGGTCCCACCTTTCTGAGGATTGGAACAACACGAGACGTCACGTGTTAGGACTCAGATATCCAGTTCATATAATAATGGGGTCTCATTGTGGTTTCCCATGTTATGCCATTGTATTAGTATTTAATTAATACCTTTACTTAACACAAATGCCTTTTGCTGCTGTATATCATTTAAACATTCTGCACACTAATATATTCACGCTATGATATTTCAAGGCTAGTGTGTGTTATATCTCCAGATCGTTACAGCAATTGCCATTTTATACAGAAGCTGGGCATTTCTTTTAGAATGCTTTCATGGGAAGGCCAGTATTTATTGCCCATCCCTAATTGCTCGTAAGGCGTGTGTTAAGCCAGCAGCACCCTGAACCGCTGCAGTCCGTGTGGTATAGGGTACACCCACAGTACTAGGTAGGGAGTTCCAGCATTATGACAGAGCCATACACAACAGTTGCAGTTTATTCCAAAATGCAAAGCTGCCCAGGAGTAAAGTGTGCTGATCACACACAATTTTCCATGGTCAGCCCATTATCTTATTGGCTCATAGCAGAATTGTTCATGTGCAGGGAACAAAGCTATTTAAATCTGGTCCAGGTCACTTTTTGAGGATGTTTATCAACTTGCCTTGTTGAAATCATTGAGTTTGTCTGTAGCCTTTAAAGAGATTTAGTCAAAATGATGAGAAAAGAAAATACAGGGTGTTTCTGGAATACAGGGAGCTAAGGTTCCCTTATAAGAGAAGTCTGAAACACAGGAGCCAACAACATCTAGAGTGAGAAGGAAATCTAACTTCCAGTTTGGCTGAAGTGAAATTGATGCTGTGAGAGTTTTTTTTAATTCACTCATGGATGTGGGCGTCGCTGGCTAGGCCAGCATTTATCATCCATTCCTAATTGCCCTTGTTCTTCTAGGTGGTAGAGGTCGCAGGTTTGGAAGGTGTGAGCAGAGTGACCCTGTTTTGTACTTCACAATATCACCCACATAGATCAATGTTGCAGCAAGACTGGAAGGGGGTGGAGGCAGGTTGGGGTCCACAGCTGTGACTGGCTGTGTCAGCCCTGTGAGGCAGGGTGGTGTGGGTACACCCACAGTGCTGTTAGGGAGGGAGTTTCAGGATTTTGACCCAGCGACAGTGAAGGAACGACGATATAGTTCCAAGTCAGGATGGTGTGTGGCTTGGAGGGAACTTGCAGGTCGTGGTGTTCCCATGCATTTGCTGCCCTTGTCCTGCTAGTTGGAAGAGGTCATGGGTTTGGAAGGAGCCTTGGTGAATTGCTGCTGTGCATCTTGTAGATGGTACACACTGCCGCCACTGTGTGTCGGTGGTGGAGGGAGTGAATGTTTGTAGATGGGGTCCCAATCAAGTGGGCTGCTATGGCCTGGATGGTGTCGAGCTTGTTGAGTATTGTTGGAGCTGCACCCATCCAGGCAAGTGGAGAGTATTCCATCACACACCTGACTTGTGCCTTGTAGATGGTGGACAGGCTTTGGGGAGTCAAGAGGTGGGTTACTCGCCGCAGGACTCCTATTCTCTGACCTGCTCTTGTGGCCACAGCATTTATGTGGCTGGTCCAGTTCAGTTTCTGGTCAATGGTGACCCCCCAGGATGTTGATAGTGGGGGATTCAGCGATGGTAATGCCATTGAAAGTCAAGGGAAGATGGTTAGATTCTCTCTTATTGGAGATGGTCATTGCCTGGCACTTGTGTGGCATGCATGTTACTTGCCATTTATCAGCCCAAGCCTGAATGTTGTCCAGGTCTTGCTGCATATGGACACAGACTGCTTCAGGACCAGAGGAGTTGTGAATGGTAATGAACATCGTACAATCATCAGTGAGCATTCCTACCTCTGACCTTATGATGGAGGGAAGGTCATTGATGAAGCGGGTTGAGCCTAGGACACTACCCTGAGGAACTCCTGCAGCGATATCCTGCGACTGAGATGATTGACCTCCAACAACCACAACCATCTTCCTTTGTGCTAAGTATGACTCCAACCAGCAGAGAGTTTTCCCTCGATTCCCATTGACTCCAGTTTTGCTTGGGCTCCTTGATGCCATACTCGGGCAAATGCTGCCTTGATGTCAAGGGCAGTCACTCTCACCTCACCTCTGGAGTTCAGCTCTTATGTCCATGTTTGGACCAAGACTGTAATGAGGTCTGAAGCTGAGTGGCTCTGGCTGAACCCAAACTGAGCATTAGTGAGCAGGTTATTGCAGTTTAAGTGACGCTTGAGAGCACTGTCGACAACACCTTCTATCACTTTGCTGATGATCGAGAGTAGACTGATGCGGCGGTAATTGGCCGGGTTGGATTTGTCCTGCTTTTTGTGGCTAGGACATACCTGGGTAAATTTCCACATTGCCGGGTAGATGCCAGTGTTGTAGCTATACTGGAACAGCTTGGCTGGGGGCGCAGCTGGTTCTGGAGCACAGGTCTGCAGTACTATTGCCGGAATGTTGTCAGGGCCCATAGCCTTTGCAGTATCCAGTGCCTTCAGCCATTTCTTAATATCACATGGAGTGAATCGAAATGGCTGAAGTCTGACATCTGTGATGCTGGAGCTCTCAGGAGGAGGCCGAGATGAATCATCCACTCGGACCCTCTGGCTGAATTTGCTTGCAAATACTTCGGCCTTGTCTTATGCACTCACTTGCTGAGCTCCTCCACCATTGAGGATGGGGATATTTGTGGAGCCTCCTCTTCCTATCAGTTATTTAATTGTCCACCACCATTCATGACAGGACTGCAGAGTTTAGATATGATCCATTGGTTGTGGGATGACTTAGCTCTATCTATAGTATGCTGCTTCTGCTGTTTGACATGCAAGTTGTCCTGTGTTGCAGGTATCCTTGCAGCAGATGGCACAGCTCACCCTCTGGTAATCTGCTGACCCAGACCCTGTAATAATAGTTCCTTACAGTTCTTGGCAGTTAGGCAAGCTCAAGTGTTAGCTGTGGCACTGTGGGTCTTGCCTCTGAGTCAGAAGATTTGTGAGCTCAAGCCCCACTCCAGAGGCTGGAATGCAAAATCTTGGCTGATACTCTAGTGTAGTACTGAGGGAGTGCTGCACAGTCAGAGGTGCTGCCTTTCAGATAAGACATTAAACCAAACCCCTTCTGCGCCCTCAGGTAGATGTAGAAGAATCTATGGCACTATTTTGAAGAAAAACAAAGGATTTTTCCCCAGTGTCCAACATGTATTCCTCAACTAACATCAATAAAACTAATTATCTGGTCATTATCACAGTATCTATTTGTGGAGCTTGTAGTAAACAAATTGACGACTGTGATTACAACAGTGACGATACTCCAAAAAGTAACTCATTGGCTGTAAAAATGCTTTGGGACATCCTAAGGTCATGAAAGGTGCTATATCAATGCAAGTCTGCCTTTCTTTATGCTAAAAATATTGTTATTGGCATCTTGGTGGTTACATGCCAGTGAGGCTACCCCTACGTTTGATGACACTGGTAGATTGTTTGTTCATTCACTACAACTGAAAGAATGACACATTGTGATTGGAATGCTTCTGAAGAACCATTCAGCATAACAGATAATCAGACATCCACAGACTGTAAAATTAAAAACAGATAATGCTGGAAGCAGTCAGCGGGACATGCAGCAACTGTGGAGAGAGAGAAAGAGAGTTAATGTTTCAGCTCGATAGCATTGTGTCAGAACTGGTCACAGATTGTATTTGTGCTGTTGGGGCTGATCTTCTGTGCTTTCTCACTTTTTATATCGGAGATGATCAAGAAATCACACAAGTATTAGAACGAGAGTATACTACTTCGAAATAAAACCCCCCACTACTCCCAGATAACTAACTGTTGGTGTTAGGGTGTTGAAATCCTCCTAAGGGATAGTAGGAGGGATACAGATTCAAAACATGAAACACAACCCCACCGATCCACCAAATCACATGTTTCGCAAAGATTTAAATCATTTTCATTTACGCTCATACCCTTTACCAGATAGAGCAATTAAGCCTTAGTTTAGCACTGTGTAACAATATTAGTCTCATATAGACTATATTGATCTTGAGGAGTTCCCTGTCCTAATATCTCATTGAACAAGACCAAATGGACTGTATGAAAAGTGTTGATGTGATGTATAAATTTTTGGTCCTGTGTTTCAAGCTATATTCTCCCCTATCCTCCCTCTCTCCCTCATGAAGATGCTATGGAATGCACAAGCAAAGCGCTTGCAGCATATCTGACGTGTTTTCCTCTCAACTTCGCAGAATATGAAGAAAACGAAGACTGGAGTGCTTGGTCCCCCTGCACTGTGACGTGCGGCACCGGCAACCAGAAACGCACCAGATCTTGTGGCTACGCCTGCACTGCCACCGAGTCACGGACCTGTGACCTGAAGCGGTGCCCAGGTGAGAGCTGACAACCTCCAAGGGAATATTTGGACACGAGTCAGCACCTGAGCTGCTGAAAAAACGAATTATTTTCCCTAAAGCTATTCGGCAGCATCTGGTATATCTAATATTTAAGGGGAGAATTTGCTGATCTGGAGCCATTGAATTTCGTGAATGCAGCTAATAAAGGAAAATCAAGAGGGAAGGAGTGAACTACCCAAGCAACTTTCCACTCTTTATATTAATAGACAGAAAATCAATTTTTGTTCTTGGGATATGAATGATGCTGGCAAGGCCGCATGCATTGCTTATCCTCAATGTCTTGAGGGCATTAAAAGTCAACCACCTATAGTGGGACTGGATTCACATGTAGACCAGGCCAGGTAGGCGTGGCAAGTTCACCTTCCCCAAAGGACATGAGTAAATCAGTTGAGTTTTCGTATCAGTCCAGTGGTTTTCCTATTTATGTTATCTGATGTCATCCCACAAATGAGCAGATTTATTGATTTTAGTTTCCAAACTTGGCATGGTGGGATTTGAGGTCATAACCTGTAAGCTACACACCTCCCCACCTGATCTTTCCACATTCATTGCGGCCAGGCACAAGTCCGGGAAGCACTTGTCTATCGTGCAACTAATACACAGTCACCCACAGGATCCACGAATTCAGCCACATCCTCACCAAATTGTCCATAAAATATCGGGAGTCCAGCAACTTAAACATTTGCACTATTAGAAAGTGTAACGGGCTAGACATTTAACTCCGTTAGCGGTCCAAGAATTTAGAAACCTACCCAATTTAGAGAATCCAGGATGTTGGACAAACACAATAAGAGCACATGGGAAATTGATTGGAAATTGAATGGTTCTATAGAAATTTTTTTTAGTCCAACAAAAATGAACGCGAAAAATGTTTTTGGGGATGGTTTTCAAATTGGCATTGTGTATTCAAATCTGGATTTACCCCATGTGCTTTGAGTAACTAAAGTGTAGGTTTGTTGGGCCACACTTGACACTCACGGTACTCTTTTCCTGAAGGGATGGAAGATGATCTGAATGCAGCAACTGAAAAAACTCTGGCTGAGAAGGAAAATGGAACAGATTTATTTGACTCGGGTGAGTATTCTAGAACAACACCACTAACGTGACAGGACATCAGCTGAGGTATCTCGAAACATAGAAGAAAATAGGAACAGGAGACAGACCATTCAGTGAAACCTTGGCTAATCTGTCTAAAATGCCAGGGTTGAGAGACAGCCAGGAGTTCATCAGCCTTGCAAAGTCGGGGGAGGGAGAGGGGGAGGGGTTGGTGGACGGTGTGGGAAACCTTGCCACAAGCAGTTCAATCTCTTGATGGCACTGACAGTACAACTATTAGGCTTTGCATGAGCTCCGCTGTTGGTTTATTGGGTAAATGGTGTGGCACTGAACTCTATCGGGAGAAGGGAGATGGGTAACATGTAACTTTGGCAGTGTTGGAAAACTGGAGCTGTTGGATCACTGCACATTATGCAGCCCGTTCGATATTCCTTTTTATTAAAGTCGATGAAAAGAAAATTTGAACAAGCTGAATAACGGGTGCCAGTGCAATCCTGCCAGTTACAGAGAATTACATAGAATGTACAACACAGAAACAAGCCATTTGGCCCAACTGGTCTATTCCAGTGTTTATGCTCCACATGAGCCTCCTCCCATCTCTCTTTATCTCACTCTATCAACATAACCTTCTATTCCTTTCTCCCTCATGTATTTATCTAACTTCCCCTTAAAAGCATCTATGCTAGTCATTTCATTTGGTAGTGAGTTCCACACTCTAACCACCCTCTGGGTTAAAGAATTTCTCCTGAATTCCTTATTGGACCTATTAATGACAATCTTATGTTGATGATCTTTTGGTTATTTTTGTGCTGAACAAGATGAGGAAGTCACTTTGATAGGCTGTGTGGCCTTTCCCTGTTCCCTGCTTTTCTTTTGTTCTTGCATCAGTGTTTAACGATGCATGACTTGACAGGTTTTACTGCAGTCCTTAAAGCATTAACGACCTTGCCAAATGCCTGTGGGCAAAACAGCTTCCAAGTGAACCCATCGTTATTCCGCCCTTTTACTTTCCTTCCACAGAAATGGACAGCTGCGATAGATGGTTGAACTGCAAGAGTGAATTCCTGAAGAAGTACCTCATGAAGGCCCTGACCGATTTACCCAGTTGCCCCTGCACCTATCCCACTGAAGCTGTGTACAGCATCGTCAGTGTCCATGAAGATGGCAAGGGAAGATTCTACCGATGGCGAGACGCGAGTGGGCCGAAGGAGCGCCTAGACATTTACAAGCCCACCTCCAAATTCTGTATCCGCTCCATGCTGTCTTTGGACAGCGCCACGCTGGCGGCCCAGCACTGTTGCTATGACGACCAGATGAAGCTGATAACGAGGGGGAAAGGCGCGGGGGCTCCCAATCTGATCAGCACGGAGTTCTCGCCGGAGCTCCACTACAAGGTGGATGTGTTGCCATGGATACTGTGCAAAGGGGATTGGAGCAGGTACAATGACGTGCGTCCACCAAACAATGGCCTGAACTGCTCTGAAAACCCTTTGGAAGATGACTTTATGGCTCAGCTGAAGGAAGCAAAAGAGTATTGAAAGTAATAAATAAGGGTCTGCAAAGGGGATGAAAGAAATAAAATGGATCTTTCCAATAATGGAAACCCCATCTCTTCCCCACCTCCGATATTAGCCAACGTTTACACCACCAATGATAATTAGAAACAGTACCAGATTGGCTGCACCATTAAAAAATATATATTTACATATAACCACTTGCTCTCCTGAAGAAAATACTTTCAATACATCAAATGAAAGGAAAAAGAAAAATATTCTATTGAGACGTATCATCAATCCATCATGGCTGTCTATATTTATAGCTCTGGGTGTTATGTAGAAACATAGTGGTTCTGTCAAACCCGCAAAAAAATTTGGAATTCCAATATTGGATCTTCGCACTCACTTTCTCTGGATGCAGAGTTCTCAGTCTCTTTCTCTCACTTACTCTGTAAGCATCCCTGATTCTGGCTTTTCTCTGTTCCATTTTGCACCATGGCTAAAGAGAATCTCGTCACTTTTAAAACAAAAATCCAATAGTTGCAACAAATCATCAGCAACCTTCACATCTCTTGCGGTTGACCCTGCCCCTTTCTGTCGATTCTGCAGCTCACGTGGTTAGCGAGGAGGGGGAGCTCCTAGTTTGATCAGCGCAGAATTCTCACCAATCTTCACTACAAAGTGGATGGTGGTGGGAGGTTGGGGGGTGGGTAGGGCGTTGAAAGGGAACTGAGCCCGGTATTATACGGAAGCTGAACTACCATCCATGGTTGACGTTAATCCATGGGAGCTTGCTGTGCCCAAATTGGCTGCTCTGTTTCCCGTGTTCCAACAGTGACTACACTTCAAAAATATTCCATTGGCTGTAATACGCTTTGGGATGTCCTGAGGTCATGAACGGTGCTATAGAACTGCAAGTCTTTCTATTGATTCTGAAGCCACTATTCCATGGGATGATGACTGATTCTCCATCAGATAATTCAGACTGTCGGGCCTAGTCGTCTTTTTCAAATTGCTAAATGAGACTGAAAGGGCTGGATCTACAGAAATAACAGAGGCCAATTGGAGATGACCTTCTCCCCTTAGTGTCTACATGTAGCAAATATACTGTCGTCAGTCTTTGATTTGATTCATCGTGTAATCTAATCCTGGTGCAACAGGGCCTAAAGTTAACAGAGTTTGTTTCAACTCGCTTTCAGTTTATGTCTGGTTTAAGAAAAACAAACTTCTCAAAACAGGTATCACTGCTTTTAATGTGAGGAAACTGGCTGCTGAATGGGAAGTTCAAACTGTCTCCCACTCTAATTCATTCTTTCCCTGGAATTCACAAATGCGGAGTATCCTACCTCCCTCAGTCTCCTGTCCCTTCAACACTACACAGGCTTCAACAACCCACGTTTTGGAAGCCAGCTGTTTTATCTTATTCTTCTCTGCCTCGATGGTGTCCCTGCTCTATAGATCTTGACAAGTCTCCTGGACTTCTCAAGCAAGAAAAAGAGAAACACAATTTCATTGGTAGGGAGAAAACATTAAAATGTTTTCCTTTTATAGAAAGAGAGACACTGAAATGAACACGGCGCATTACCAGCCACAAGTTATGTCGGGGGGAATCATACAGAATCTCTCGCTCTCAGACTCTGGTGATGCATGAATTGGAATGACTCCAAGTGTTAATTGGAAGGTGCAAAACAATTGGTAAGGAGTTCTGAGATTAGCTGGTAGCAGCAAGCCCAACATGGAGGTGTTACACTGATATACAGATGTTTCAGGATCCCCAATCCAGTGTACAATCTTTCTGGCACTGAGCAGAGGAATGAATTTCTGGATGAGAAAAGACCAAAGTCCATCTATTCCACCTTCTGGTAGCTGCATGAAAAAATGCCAATAGATTTGTTGTACGCCATTGGCTGCAGATTGCTTTTGGACATCCTGAGCTTGTGCAAGGTGCTATATAAATGCAATTTTTTTCTTTCCCTTTTTAATAATAGCAAGCAATCCCTGTCAATTAAAACCTGCTACCCGACCCGAACCCGACGACATGTGTCGGGTTCGGGTCAGATTGAGCTGCTTTTCTGGGTCCCACTTTCAGGCTCAGGTCGGGTCGGGCCGGGTCCGGGTCGGACACACACAGTATTGATTGGACTTGAAAGGTTGTTTAAAAAGATGAAGATTGGAGCCACGAAGTCAGTGATTGTTTGGTCACGAGTTAAACAGAAACCCACGGAGTTGTGCCCAGACAGGTTGTGCCACACTGTACCAGTATCTGTATTGCTTGAAATAAACACAGCAGTTGCCCGAAGGCTCAGCAAATATCATTATACATTACCTAGACTCCTGCTTTACAGGTTGAAATACTTGCTGCAAGTTTATCCAGTGAGCAGCTGAGATCAAGAGACCAGGAAGGTCCTGAGTGATTAATTATTATAAAATATACAGTATTTATATAAAAAATATAAAATGATCATGGTCAGGACTCTAGTCTACACACATACAGTACTGTACTAGAGTCCTGACCATGATCATTTTATATTTTTTATATAAATACTGTATATTTTATAATAATTAATCACTCAGGACCTTCCTGGTCTCTTGATTTCAGCTGCTCACTGGATAAACTTGCAGCAAGTATTTCAACCTGTAAAGCAGGAGTCTAGGTAATGTATAATGATATTTTCTGAGCCTTCGTGCAACTGCTGTGTTTATTTTAAGCAATACAGATACTGGTACAGTGTGGCACAACCTGTCTGGGCACAACTCCGTGGGTTTCTGTTTAACTCGTGACCAATCACTGACTTCGTGGCTCCAATCTTCATCTTTATAGACAACCTTTCAAGTCCAATTACAGTTTTTGTTGCTTATCTGCACAAACTGAAAAAGTGAAAAACAGATTCGGAATCGGAAGGTAGGTAAAGTGAACATTCCGGTGGTCGGGCTCGGGAAAAAATGGAAGCACTCGGGCCGGGTCGGGCTTGGGTCCGCTGTGGTTCTGTCGGGTTCAGGTCGGGTTTTTTGTTCCTGACCCGAGTAGTCCTTTACTGTCAATTAGTCTACAATAGCCCCTGAAATGACATGAGGATAACCTCAGTGGTGGAGAGCTTTGGGAGCCATTGGTCCAAAATCACCTATTCCACCCAAGCAATACTACACGTACACATGTCACATCTCAAATTCGTCTTCTTCTGTATCCCAAAATGTTATTTTCTGAAAGAAATCTAATTTGCATTTGGATGACTCAATACGAACGGCTTCCACCGTCTCCCGAGGGAGCCTGTTCCATAGATTAGACACTCACTCCCTGAAATATATCCGCAGTCAGCCGAGAGCACATTCAGACGTCTTCAAAAATTGGTACACTTTATGGATGAATGGGGTTCTCTTCCTGACCCATCCATTCGAAATTTCAGGGAAGAATTTTTATCTCCCAGATTTCAACAGTGTTTTTAATGAAGTTTCATGAGTCCCCAGCATGAGTTCCTTAAATCCACCAAAATCCAAGGGGCCAATTGTTTCTCCAATAGAACATAGAAGAATCATAGAATGATGTAGTACAGAAGGAGGCTATTCAGCCCAGCATGACGGTACTTTCTCTTTGGTAGAGCTAGCCAATTAGTCCCACTCCCCCTGCTGTTTTCCCAGAGCTATGTAAATGTTCTTGCTTCAAGTATTTATCCAGTTCCCCTTTGAAAGTTATGATTGGATGGCTATAGATTGGAGAAAATGTGGCTTGTTAGCCTCTTAGCTGGGGTACATAGAATCTATCAGCAAAGTAGGAGGTCATTCAGAGCATCACATCACTGCTTTGTCCCCATAAGTTAGTCCTCTTCAAATCCACGTGGCCGAGGTGTAGCAGGACCAATATGATGGAGTAGGTCGGTGTAGAAAATAGCATCTTTTCTGACACACCTGGAGTAGCCATTGGTTTACACAGAGTGAAGTGTTTCTTACAGGGAGAAAAATGACAAATATATTCACACCTGAACATAAATAGTGTAGAGAGAGCCCGGGTCACAGACTGTTATTCTGCAATAGAAACACAAACCATAATTCTTCATGTGTCAGCTCCCCTGGGCTGGTGGTGCTCGTAGCCTCTTGAGTCAGAAGGTTGTGGGTTTCAAGCACCACTCCAGGACACCAGTGTTTAATCTAGGCTGACACTTCATTGCAGTACAGAGAGAGTGCGGAATTGTCAGAGGTGATGCATCAAGCCAAGCTGTCATCTGCCTTTCTAGATGCATGTAAAAGATTCTACGACAGTAAAGCAGGAGAATTCTCCTGGTGCCATGGCCAAGGGTTCATTATTCGTTCTCTCTCTGAGAAATTCTACTCCGTGTCCGAAGGTTAAAGTTGCTTTATTTTTTTATTTCATTCAACTGGGCCCTTTCTGGCATTTTTATTCAAGAGCCTGAGGAAGGTGGGTATAAGGGAGCTTCCTACTTTTCAAAAAATAAGCAATCTACCTCATCTCCACTGAGCTGATTTGCTGAGAATCCATTGTTCTATAACCTGAGAGTCTGTTGGTGCAGTAGCCTCTAGGACTCCCAATGTGTATTACAAAATGATTTGATAAAGTCACTATGCTCCTGTCATCATGCATCAACAGTAAGAAGCATATTTGCCAATAGACCTGAAACTTGTATCCATTATTCTATATATAAACCATCTGAACCTCTCAATTAGATTCCAGTCTATAACTCACTCCCAGGTATCCATTATTCTATATATTAACCATCTGAACATCTCAATTAGATTCCAGTCTGTAAGTCACTCCCGAGTATCCATTATTCTAGATATAAACTATCTGAACTCCTTGATTAGATTCCAGTCTGTAACTCAATCCCGAGTATCCATTATTCTAGATATAAACCATCTGAACCTCTCGATTAGATTCCAGTCTGTAACTCACTCCCAGGTATCCATTATTCTATATATAAACCATCTGAACCTCTCAATTAGATTCCAGTCTATAACTCACTCCCAGGTATCCATTATTCTATATATTAACCATCTGAACATCTCAATTAGATTCCAGTCTGTAACTCACTCCCAGGTATCCATTATTCTATATATAAACCATCTGAACCTCTCAATTAGATTCCAGTCTGTAAGTCACTCCCGAGTATCCATTATTCTAGATATAAACTATCTGAACTCCTTGATTAGATTCCAGTCTGTAACTCACTCCCGAGTATCCATTATTCTATATATAAACCATCTGAACCTCTCTATTAGATTCCAATCTGTAACTCACTCCCGAGTATCCATTATTCTATATATAAACCATTTGAACCTCTCGATTAGATTCCAGTCTGTAACTCACTCCCAAGTATCCATTATTCTATATATAAACTATCTGAACCTCTCGATTAGATTCCAGTCTGTAACTCACTCCCAAGTATCCATTATTCTATATATAAACCATCTGAACCTCTCGATTAGATTCCAGTCTGCAACTCACTCCCAGGTATCCATTATTCTATATATAAATCATCTGAACCTCTCGATTAGATTCCAGTCTGTAATTCACTCCCAGGTATCCATTATTCTATATATAAACCATCTGAACCTCTCGATTGGATTCCAGTCTGTAACTCACTCCCAGGTATCCATTATTCTATATATAAACCATCTGAACCTCTCGATTAGATTCCAGTCTGCAACTCACTCCCAGGTATCCATTATTCTATATATAAATCATCTGAACCTCTCGATTAGATTCCAGTCTGTAATTCACTCCCAGGTATCCATTATTCTATATATAAACCATCTGAACCTCTCGATTGGATTCCAGTCTGTAACTCACTCCCAGGTATCCATTATTCTATATATAAACTATCTGAACCTCTCGATTAGATTCCAGTCTGTAATTCACTCCCAGGTATCCATTATTCTATATATAAACCATCTGAACCTCTCGATTGGATTCCAGTCTGTAACTCACTCCTAGGTATTTGTTACCTGATTCCCTCGTGATATGCTGCCATGTCTGTCATTTCTTATATATTGAAGTAACAATGGGTGACATGAAATGAGATGGGAACCCAGGGCCAGTGATTATGATATTGTTGGCTCCATTAACTTTATGTGGATGAATGATCATTTTCGGGTGTGTGTTGGATATTAATCTTTGTCCAAATCCAATTGGAAAAGCCAGTGTTTTGATTGGTTACATCATGCGGGCTCCTGCACTGCACCCAAACTCAGCTTTACGTGGGTATCAGAACCATCTCGACGTCCCACCACCCGAGGACAATGCCTTAATTTGCCTCAAAGCCACAAAAAGACTTGAGAAGTGATAGGGATCATCGTTTTCAAAAGCAATCCTTGCTTTCTGCAGGGTTGAGTAAACACCAGATTGGCACTGAGATTGTACTGGCTGCCTGCTCAAAAACTGCCATAGCGATACTGGTACATCTGACAGTGTTTCCTGTGCTATGTCAAACTGTGATTTATAGGCTTTTGTGGTTTTGGCAATGGGAGCTGGGACCTGAGAATCCTCAGTATTTTTAAACCATCAGCAAAATCAGGCACCATTCCCCTTGCTGTTGTGGATCATATCCAACTCTCTCTGCGATTATGTCTAGAGTCACACTAAATGAATGCAAGCAAAATATACTAACAGCCAGCATTAGCCCTCATCCCTCATCTTCAATTTCTCGCATTTGGGCACTAAAACTATACACATGCGCTCTTGAGGGGGAAAAGTAGTTCTTTGTTAAAGGTATGTTAAGTGGATTTAGTTTCTAATTATTTTCAGGCTGAGTCAGCCAAGAAAACTAAGAGATACTATTTATAAAAGGAAAACTGGATTCAGCTCCAGTTCTGGCGGGATTTAACTTCCATATTTCCATAGCACTGAATCATAGTGTTACATCATCTTTTTATGTTAAAGTAGTTTTCTTTCTAAAGGTTGTCCTCTGACCTCCAATAGTTCCGCACTTACTTTTGGAATTGACTGCTTTCTATTGCTATCTACGTTATTGGGAGGAAAAGGGAGTGTGAGGGGCATCTGTAAACTCCACCTCCACTCCCATAGGTCTTGTTTTTTGCCTGGGTTATGCCCTCCAAAAACAGCATATGGTATGGAATTGTCAAATGTTTCTACTCTCTGATGCTTCTGCTAGCTCTTCCTCAATACTATGTGGATCCCTTCCACACTCAGTTGATGCAGTATATGAAGAGTGATTGCTGACTTCCCTCCATATGCAACAAATGGCAGCAACAGGAACCTGGCTCGTGGGAGGAGTTTCCCACTGAACCCCTCTCAGACACCCAAAGTCAAGGAACTTTGATCGCAAGGTCTGCCTGATGAGTTCATTAGGTGAATATAATCACCGGGATTTTCCTCCAGAGGGTCTTCTGATCAGCAGAGACCCTGGATGGACAGGGAAATGTTCAACCATCTAAGGTGGGATCCCTAGACTGCCCCTGTTCACTGGTCTTAGGCATGGTGGCAGTAAGAGACACCTGGGTTAAAAAAAAACAGCAAATCAGGCATGGCTTCCCAATCTTATTTACGAGCCAATAACCCACCTGATGGGAAGTGAGCAGGTGAAGGGATAGGTAAGGATGGGAACAGGCTCTGCTGGGATGCTCCCCATCACCCTCAATGGTCAAACCTCTAGGTTTACTTGGAGAGATGACAAGAGGGTCTTGGGTACCATAGTACCATATGTACGCCAGCACGGGTCGCTATGCCAGGGCAAGGAAGGGTGTAAATTAGGAGGACAAATGATAAAAGAATTTGGCTGTGTGTAACTTTTTGGAGTAACTCTCGAGTGATTGCTCCAGAACTGAGGCACTTTACTTCGAATTTCCCATTTTTATTCTGTTGTTATATGTAAGTTGTGTCCCACTGTTCCCGAAAGGATTAGTTGCAAACAAGATGCTGCAGATGGTTTTTGTGTTTGAAAAAATTCTTGCGCATAATATAAGGACTTAATAGCTTACTGTAATTGTGAGTTTCTTGTACAGTATTTATTGTCTGTGTTTAATGCTTAAGAAATGAGACTTAAATATTTTACATGATTGAAGGTGCACTACTGTGAAACAACTTGTTTCTAAGGGACTTCTGTTCTACATGAAAGGGAAGCGTCATTTATCACCCATTTTGTCTTTCAATAAAAACATCAAAAATAAAATAGGACTGGCACTTCTTTTGAACTTACGGCTTCTCTCCCCTCTTATCTTGGGTTTTGGTTATAATGTTTCTTGGGCTGCACATTGGATGAAGCATTAACCCCTTGAGAACCACAGCCTGCAAAATGGCGATTTTCCAGGTCCATCTGGATTGGAGGATTGGATGAGGGAGTGCGGGGAGAGGAGTTGCAAGAAGGGAACTATCGCAGGTTACACCCACCCTGATTATGGAATGCTGCCCTGATTGGCCTCCCATCTTCTACCATACATAAACTTGAGCTCATCCACAAATTCTGCTGCCCATATTCCAACTCACACCAAGTCCAGTTTACCCATCACCCTGTGTTTATTGAACTACATTGATTCCCAATCCAGTAACGTCTCAATTTCAAAATTCTCATTCTTGTTTTCAAATGCTTCCATGGCCTCACCCTTCCCTATTTCTATGATCTCCTCCAGCCCCTCAGCCCTCCGAGCTCTCAGCACTTCTCCAATTCTGGCCTCGAGCATCCCCGATTTCAATTGCTCCACCATTGGTGGCCGTGCCTTCAGCTGGCTGGGCCCTAAGCTCTGGAATTCCCTCCCTCAACCGCTCCACCTCGCTTTACTTCTTTAAGACCCTCCTTAAAACCTACCTCTTTGATCAAGCTTTTGGTCATTGGTCATAATCTCATTATGTGGCTTGGTGTCAAATATTGTTTGATAATGCTGCTTTGAAGTGCCTTGGGGTGTTTTATTATATTAAAGGCACTGGCCAAAAAAATCCAGCTCCATAGTGTCCTTAGATCTGGCGCTACAGCAGGTGGAAGCGGGCACGGTGCCCCATGTTGGGAAGGGCACTCACCTTGCGTGCTCCAGAAGCTTCCCAAATGACCATATAATGGTGTCAAAAAGCCACTCCGGTTGATTTGATGCTGCTAGTGCAAACAGGCCACACAGATCCACTGAATGCATTTACTTTTCGCTCAAAGCTGATTATGCAGTGTGCTGCCAGAGGGAATGCCCCCAACACCCCACAAACTGCTGCGATTTAAAGGGTCAATCGTCCATTCATGTGAGGTGATCTTGAGTAACTTCTGCTATTGGAAAGGTTGTGGAAGTGCTTTGGACTGTTTTTGGAGATGTTGCGGTGAGTTGCTGGATTTGGTAGGGAGTGTTGCTGCTTCGTCACAGGGAGGGTGCAGGATCAGGTGACCTTTCCACACAAAGACTGTAACAGGTACTGGAGGGTGGGGGGGAGGGGTGTAGGGGTGCCAGCGCCTCTGGGTCTACAACACAACAGGGAGATGGAGCAGAGGCTGTGAGGAGGGGAGGAAGAGGTTCTGATCAGTTCTGATGAAGGGTCACTGACCTGAAACGTTAACTCTGCTTCTCTCTCCACAAATGCCTGCTGAGTATTTCCAGCACTTCCTGTTTTTATTTCAGACTGCACCATCTTGGCATGGGAGGCAGCAGTCTGAGCTGGCAGGGAACAGCAAGGACACTGGTGGCGTGGCAGGAGTGGGACAACGCAGGCCATCATCCTGAAAGTGGGTCTATAGTCTCACTGTCACTCCTCTGGGGCGGTGCCTCAGCAATCCTCATAATCTGCCAGTGCACAGATTGCTGGACTGCTATGAGAGCCTGCAGGTCTTTTTGAGCACTGGTATCCACAGCCATGGTGGCAGCAGTCTGAGCCTGCATGGCAGCAAGCATGGATCTGGTGATCTCTATCTGAGCTCTCACTGCAGCACCCAGACATTGGGTGGCTTCTGCTTGTGCTGCAGTGGAAGCTGAGACTGCAGCTATTATGGCTGTGATGGAGATGGCCACTACATCCACGCTGGAAGCAATTGGCTCAAATCTCTGTGTAATAGCCTGTGCCACACTGGAGCCGGACTCCTCCATGGTCCTTGACAGTGACAAGAAGCTGTCTTTCAGAACTCCAATGCCCCAAGCTTCTCGGTGTGCATGACCATCAGCATTCTCCCGTAGATCGCCAGATTGAAGTTCTCATCTGAGCCCCTTGTAGCAATTGTTGGAGCTGCAACCATCCAGGCAAGTGGGGAGTATTCCAACAAACTCCTGGCTTGTGCCTTGTAGACGGTGGACAGGCATTGAGGGGACAGGAGGTGAGTTACTCACTGCAGAATTCCCAGCCTCTGACCTGCTCTTGTAGCCACAGCATTTATGTGGCTGGTCCAGTTCAGTTTCTAGTCAATGGTGACCTCCCCCCGCCAGGATGTTGATAGTGGGGAATTCAGTGATGGTAATGCCATTGATCAAGGGGAGATGGTGAGATTCTCTCTTGTTAGAGATGGTCATTATCTGGCATTTGTGTGCCCCGTATGTTACTTGCCACTTATCAGCCCAAGCCTGGATGCTGTCCAAGTCTTGTCCCTTGTTCAGATTCCTTTCGCAGGGTGTTCCTTGGGGTTCTCCTAGCCCCCTGTGGAAACATGACCTTCTCCACCATTAAGGCCTCTAACACCCCATTGATGAACCTTGGAAGCCTTTCTCATCCCTGCTGCTCCATTTGTGCATCTCCTACATGAAGCCAGTGTCAGTACAGACAGCCAGTAGCAGCACCCCTCCACTGAGTGCAGCTTCTCTTTAAGAGGGGCAGACTGCCTTTAAGAAGGGCAGGCTGTCTGTTCCACATGATATCAGCGCATGCTGTCCAGCCCTCTGCTGAGCACTCGGGCCATGACAACAATCATTCAAATTAGCATTACATTTACATCCTGCCTGCCTCAACGGTGCTGGTAGATCATGAATCATGACCAACCCCCACCCCCCACACACCCACAGATTGGGCCTTCACTAAATTTTGGGCCACTATACAAATGCAGGTTGTTGTTCAGAGCAAAATCGGAAGTGCACCAACCCGAATCGCACTCAGATACCATCCCTTCCCCCACTCTGCACCCACCTCCCCCACCCTCGGTCTCTGATGTAGGACAGAAATCTAAAAGCCAGGCGTGCTTTTGGCCCTGGATCCCAGAGGTGAAAGGTTACCAGCCCACTACACCAGTAAGACACTCCTGATATCTTTTAAATCCTGAACATCATCCACAGAAAACACTCATTCATCAAAATCGGTACACAATGTTATTGGGGAGTTTTACAAAAACTGTCAGGCAGAAAACCTGTGTGTTCTATTGGAGAGACAGTAGAATTCAGATATAGCCCAGTTCCGCCTCTAATGCTACTGTAGGACAACCTGGAATAATCTCAATAATAGAGAGAGCACTCTGGCACCACAAGATTTTAACATCTCATTCCGTTTATCTAATACAGTTAATAAGATGTTTTTGAACAAAAATAGCCCGACTCCTGCTGCACTCCCAGTGTCAGGGCCCCGACTCCTGCTGCACTCCCAGTGTCAGGGCCCCGACTCCTGCATGGGACCTCCCAGTGTCAGGGCCCCGACTCCTGCATGGGACCTCCCAGTGTCAGGGCCCCGACTCCTGCATGGGACCTCCCAGTGTCAGGGCCCCGACTCCTGCATGGGACCTCCCAGTGTCAGGGCCCCGACTCCTGAATGGGACCTCCCAGTGTCAGGGCCCCGACTCCTGCATGGGACCTCCCCTTTCTTGAATTCAATTTCTTAGTCCTGGAAAGCCCCTGAAGGCAGTAGAGTGAATGAATACTGAAATAGTGTTTTCAAGATTAAGTTAGACAAACCTGAACTCCTCAGTCTTGACTGGAAGTGAATGAATGAGGCACCTATCGAGGTATACAAGACACTGAGTCCAATAGAAAATGGAATAATCCATAGAAAGAGATTAAGAGAAGTATTTCAGGTCAAATCCATGATGGAGAATTAAGAGTCATAGATACAAATTGATAAAAGCTGGGCTGAGGACTGATGTCAGAAAACACATCTTCGCAAAGAGCGTGTGACAAATGGAAGCAAATAGTCAGAACTCAGTTCGGTTTTTAGGGCTCACAATTTCAGTTGACAGATCAATAACCTATCTCATCTCTACTTCTCCTGAGCATTGGTAAGCTTCCCGCATCTAGTGCAGCTTGGGTCACCCAACCCATCAGGATTATCCGGAAGTGAGCAGGAGGGACCATTGCCCCACGTGCTCAGGCAGCTCCCATCATTGAACCGGGATACCCGGGCCATTCGTTTCCTGGACTGCTGCGGACCACCTGCCTTAGGGCATTGGCCGGGTCCCGATCTCCCACTCCCTCCCAGGTGTTCCACCATGGACTCAACTCAATAATAAAAAGTCAAATGATGTCATCTGATTCCCACAATGGTCAAACTAACTGTGAAGGGCAAAAAGGATTAATGTTGCTTTAAGGGTAACCAACCTTGTAACCAAGTGAGAATAGCCACAGGTGCCAATGCCCTACCACAAGGGAGACATAAATGCATCAATCCAATACTTTAAACTGAGCCCCCTTTTGGCAAAGTATAAATTAACATGGCAGGCTTTACAGCAGGAGCAAGGCCTAAACTGTATTTAGTGTTCTGTGCAAACAGAGGTATATTGTGACGGGTTGACTGGAAGTGAAGAAGGGCTGGTGTGAGGGATTTCAGCTCTGTGGCCCTCCCCTGCTGCTCGGATCAACCACCACCTGGAGAAGCAAAAGCTGAACTAATCCTTTCAATCTGTTCCGGGCAGACAGTCTGGCCTTAACTCTTTGAGGGCGGCAGAGCTGAATCAATAAAACTGTACCCTTGTATAAACTACCAGAGCAATATAATTCAACAATCTTCATTTAAAAGGTGTAAAGATACAGTCACTTATTTAACAGTGTCAGGAAGCAGGAGTACAATAAAGGCCTCTGCAGCATCAATCCTGCTCCTTCCACAGACCATGTACAATTTACACAATCGTGCACCTAATTCATCCGATTTAATCTCCTGAGGGAAAACCCTGTTTAAAATATTTTCCCTTATCAAAAGAAATTGAGCAATAATCCCCAAAAATCTGACCCTGCCTCCTGCATCCCCATTGTTCTAACCCGGTCCATTGTCTGGTCTGCCTATTCCCATGGTTGAATCCCTGATCGATTATCTGACCTGCCCAACTCCCCAGTGACCAATCCCGGTCCGTTATCCCACTTGCCCATCCCTGTGACCTTCCAACTCTGACCTCTTGTGCATCCCCCACTCCTCTTTCCCCACCACTGGCAGCTGTGCCCATAGCTGTCAATGCCGTATGCTCTGAAAATCCCTCCCTAAACCTCTCCACTTTACCTCTCCTCCTTTAAGAGCCTCCATAAAACTGTCGCTTTTAGTCACCCCTCCTTCTCTGGCTCATAGTTAATTTCTGTGTGATTATACCTCTTGGAAGCATCTAGGGCTGTCGTCTACATTAAATACGCAATTTAAATGTTCACCAATAACTTTCCCTTGTCACAGTGTCACATATACTATTGTGTCCCATGGAGTATTTCATCATAGAAACATAGAAAAATAGGAGCCGGAGTAGGCCATTCGGCCCTTCGAGCACCGCCATTCAATACGATCATGGCTGATCGTCCAAACTCAGTACCCTGTTCCCGCTTTCTCCCCATATCCCTTGATCCCTTTAGCCCTAAGAACGACATCTAGCTCTTTCTTGAATATATTTAATGATTTGGCCTCAACTGCTTTCCGTGGTAGAGAATTCCACAGGTTCACCGCTCTCTGGGTGAAGAAATCTCTCCTCATCTCAGTCCTAAATGGCTTACCCCTTATCCTTAGACCGTGACCCCTTGTCCTGGACTCCCCCGCCATCGGGAACATCCTTCCTGCATCTAGTCTGTCCTGTCCTGTTAGAATTTTGTAAGTTTCTGTGAGATCCCCTCGCATTCCTCTAAACTCTAGCTAATACAAGCCTAATTGACCCAATCTCTCCTCATATGTCAGTCCTGCCATCCCAGTAATCAGTCTGGTGAACCTTCGCTGCACTCCCTCCATAGCACGAACATTCTTCCTCAGATAAGGAGACCAAAACTGCATGCAATTCTCCAGATGTGGTCTCACCAAGGCCTCGTATAATTGCAGCAAGACATCCTTGCTCCTGTACTCGAATCCTCTCGCTATGAAGGCCAACATACCATTTGCCTTCTTAACTGCCTGCTGCACCTGCATGCTTACCTTCAGCGACTGGTGCACAAGGACACCCAGGCCTCGCTGCACCTCCCCCTTTCCCAATCTATCACTGTTCAGATAATAATCTGCCTTTCTGTTTTTGCAACCAAAGTGGGATAACCTCACATTTATCCACATTATACTGCATCTGCCATGTATTTGCCCACTCACTCAACTAGTCCAAATCACACTGGAGCTTCTCTGCATCCTCCTCACAGCTCACACTCACACCCAGCTTTGAGTCATCTGCAGACTTAATTCCCTCATCTATATCCTTCATATATATTGTGAATAGCTGGGGTCCCAGCACTGATCCCTGCGGTACCCCACTAGTCACTGCCTGCCACTCGGAAAAAGACCCGTTTATTCCTACTCTTTGTTTCCTGTCTGCCAGCCAGATCTCTATCCATATCAGTACCTTACCCCCAATCCCATGTTCTTTAATTTTGCACGCTAATCTCTTATGTGGGACCTTATTGAAAGCCTTCTGAAAGTCTAAATACACCACATCCACTGGTTCTCCCTTATCTATTCTACCAGTTACATTCTCAAAAAATTCCAGTAGATTTGTCGAGCATGATTTCCCTTTCATAAATCCATGTTGACTTTGTCCGATCCTGTCATTGTTTACCAAGTGCTCTGCTATTACATCTTTTATAATGGACGCTAGCATTTTCCCCACTACGGAGATCAGGCTAACCAATCTATAATTCCCCGTTTTCTCTCTATCTCCTTTTTTTTCTTTTAAATAGTGGGGTTACATTAACTACCCTCCAATCTGTTGGAACTGTTCCAGAGTCTATAGAATTTCTGGCTATTGCTCATCCAGGACTTCCAGCTCCAATGCCTTTCATAACCAGATATCCATTCAGTTCTTATTTTTGAAGAAGTTTCTTGATAAACTATGAGCTGTTTTTATTCGGCCTTCTCTCTAGCCTTCCTTCGTGCTTGAAACTGTACGTTTGTCTTCTAGTTTGGTGTTGCACAGACGCTGTTTCCTCTTATCTAACTGCTCCTTCCACAAGCTCCACCTGCTCCTAACCACACCCCAGCAACTTGCATTTACATCGTGTCTTCAGAAAGATGCTTCACAGAAGCAGGGTGGGGAGGAAGCTGGGAAGTAATGGACACAAAGGCATCAGGGAGAACTTCAGCCTTGCCAGAAACTAGCCTCAGCACCGTAGGATCCAGGATGGCCTCATTTGCGGAGCAGTCTCGAAGGGCCGAATGGCCTACTCCAGCTCCTAAGTCCTATATCAGATCCTGTCCCCATCTCTTAATAAGCCCATCGATGTAGAAGTTTAGTGGGGGCTGGGGCACAGTGGCGCTGTGGTCAGCACCGCAGCCTCACAGCTCCAGCGACCCGGGTTCAATTCTGGGTACTGCCCGTGTGGAGTTTGCAAGTTCTCCCTATGTCTGCGTGGGTTTCGCCAGGTGCTCCGGTTTCCTCTCACAGCCAAAGACTTGCAGATTGATAGGTAAATTGGCCATTAGCAATGGCCCCAAGTATAGGTAGGTGGTAGGGAAATATAGGGACAGGTGAGGATGTGGTAGGAATATGGAATTAGTGTAGGATTAGTATAAATGGGTGGTTGATGGTCGGCACAGACTTGGTGGGCCGAAGGGCCTGTTTCAGTGCTGTATCTCTAAAACTAAAAACTCTGATCATCGCCGTTCCCGTGCCCTTGGCAATTTGGTGATACCCAGTGTATGGGCCAGAGGGGGTATGTCTCGTAAGACCTAGAGAACCAGCTGACCAAGGGGTGAATATGAGGACCACCAGGGGATGGTGGTCTGGACACTCACAATGGGGGGCTTGTTTCCAAAAAATTATTTAACATAAATTTGTAAGAGGGATCATGGAGGTAGCTAAATTTAGTTTCCAGGGGAGGTGTCCCAACAGCAGCTTCCTCCACACCCACAACCCCACCCCCATCATCCCCAACAAACCCCCACCTCCCCAAACAACTCCTCCCAACACCCCTCACTCTCAGTCCACCAATGGCAGATCAATAATGCCAATGATCCCAATACATTTGGCCAGACCAGGGGAAACAACTTGAGCTGTTCTGTAAACACAGATTTTTGGAGATCTCATGCTAATATGCAAGAACTCAAGGATGCTTTGAAACGAGAACTCATTAAGGCCAAGCCTTCCATCGATGATGTTTGATGTTGACTGCCTCAGTCATGGATTTACCCCAAGATCTTAGCATTTCTCTTGTATTTAGCTTCCTTTAATTTTGTGACGAAACCACACCTGCCTAATAGAATCATAGAGAGATACAGCACTGAAACAGGCCCTTCGGTCCACCGAGTCTGTGCTGACCATCAACCACCCATTTATACTAATCCTACATTAATCCCATGTCCCCTATCACATCCCCACCTTCCCTCAATTCTCCTACCACCTACCTACACTAGGGGCAATTTACAATGGCCAATTTACCTATCAACCTGCAAGTCTTTGGCTGTGGGAGGAAACCGGAGCACCCAGCGGAAACCCACGCAAGGAGAATTTGCAAACTCCGCACAGGCAGTACCCAGAACTGAACCTGGGTTGCTGGAGCTGTTAGGTTGCAGTGCTAACCACTGACCCATATCAATTTGTCATATGGAACACTATTTGAAATTTTACTGGACATTGAACATAACTTGTTTAAAAAGACCACAGAGCTGAACGGCTGAAAACAAGGCTGCACATTTGCATTCTGAAAGACAGTTGCATCGGGAGACAATGGGAGTGCTCCCTGATTCAATTAGCCAGATGGGTTTTGTCACTAGTGATGATCAAAAGACATTAAGAGTCATTGTCTGTGTACAAAACAGCACCCCATCACCCTGCACCACCACTCCCCCCCCCCCCCACCCGAGTGTGTCTAGCAAGCTTTGAAGAATCAACAACCCTCGCAGGCGATGCCATTTCAAACAAAAATCTGGTCACATGACTAACCTGGTCAACCTGGGAATTGATTGAATTGTGCCTCACAGAAAAATTTGGGGCAGACTGCAATTGAACTTCAAGAAGAAAGCACCCTTCTTTCTCTCTGTTTCTCTCCAGGAACCCAAGGAGGCAGCTCAAGAGGACCTCTTCAGCCTTCTGGTACCAGCAAAACAAGTTTGAAAGTATGCACTGGGCTCCAATGAGAACTGCAAGACTTAACTCCAATCAAGGTCTTTACATCCAAACCAAAGACAGTAACTGAATTCCATCTATTACTCCAAACCTTCCCCATTTAATTCTTTCTCCTCCTCTGTATCTATTTGTGTGTGTGCTTAGCACATATGCATGTGTGGTTGCGTTGCATATTTTTAGCAACTTTAACTGAGTTAGAGTGTAAAGGTTAATAAACTTACCCTTTCTTGTTTAAACCTAAGAATGCCTGTCTGATTGGTTCCTTTACAATTACAATTAAAGAGTTGTGAGTAAGGACTCATTGAGGTGAAGCTAAAACACTGTTTTTAAAAATTAAACCCTGTTATGGCCAAACCAGGAAAGGGGCCAGAGGGGAGCCCGAGACCCCTTCCTCACCCGGTCATAACAATGTAGTGTTGACCCATATAGAACAGGAAGATCCCAGGTTTAATCATCAGTCTGTGCTAAATTAGTTGACCTGAACCAGGAGGGTTAGAGTGAAGTACAACTGCCCTCAACTAATTGGATGGAATTTAGTTCTCATGGTGGTGGTGGGGGGGGTGGGGGGGTCCCGACGACAGGCCCAAAAGCTGAAGGGGGGGGGGGGGGGCAACCCTGCCTCGGCCGCCTGCAGGGCCCAGAGCTGGGGAGGGGGGGTGGTGAGGGGGTGTCAGGTAACTAATTGGTTGCCATCATGGATGCTGGCCGCCCCAGAAGCTGTTGGCCAATTGGAGGGCTGGAAGCTCAGCAGCGCCACTGGGAGTGCACCACTGCTGGGACTGCGCCTGGAAGAAGAGGACACCATGGAAGGAGGCCCCCCTCCAAACCAGGTATCTGGAGTCTGGGGGCACCGGGGTCAGTCAGGCAGGCCGCGGAGAGGTGGAGGGGTGCTAGTTGGTGAGGACATGTGGCGTCGTTGCGGTGGGGAGGCCAGTACCGCCATGGTCGGGGGCCAGAGTGCCCAAATAGGAGGGCTCCCTCCCCAAACCTGCTGGGAGGCCACCAGGGTTTACCTGGCGCAGAGGGCCCACCCGTTGCTAGTAAAATGCCAGTGGCGGATGGAAGAGGCCCTTATTTGGCACACCCCCCCAGGCCTCCCAGCCCATTCTCAGAGGGCGGGTAAAATCCAGCTCGTTGTTTTCCTCACTCAGTGGGAACAAAAAATAAATCTTGATTCCAACTCCTGATCCAATGACTCCTGCTGGACAATGTGCATGTTTATCAGGTGAGGGCGTGATCAGACTTGGCTGGAATGGACACAGTCACACAGCCCCACAAACACTGATTATCACAAGCCACACATAAAGAATGGACAATTGGAAGAGGTACCTCATGAATCCGTCACCCGCCCCAAGGAACACTGCTCACAATCTACTCATGACGACATCACATGACACAGAGTTCGGTCCGCTGAACATCTAAGCATCTAAGTCCTCAGCGACCACCAACCAGCAGTTTTAAAGCATGTAATTGGGTCAGCAGTGATGCCAGAGAATAATATGAAGCGTACAATATCTTACTTTCTATCACTTAGGGCAATTCAACTCATTGATCTCAACGCCAATTCTGTTTGTTCACCCATATTACCCAGAAAAAGCTCCGATTGTACTTCAATAATTAAGTCAGGAACAAGGGGTGACTGGGGGGTGGAGTTGGGGAGGGAACTTGAAGCAGGTAATTTATTATAATGGCTGCACTGATACTATAGCATCTGGTTCCACTAAAGACTTGTGAACAAAGATAGAAGGCTGAAGTAAATTAATTCAAACATCAGAGAGCACAAGATTGCTGACACATGTTAAGAATGAAGAGAGTCCTTTGAAGATTTTGAAGAACACTGCTCCCTTTACATTAAATGCAGTTAGATATGCACACAAACAGCACACAGTGATCAACATTTTAACCTGGGCTGGTAATGCTTCATCACCTGCATTGATATTAATTAAGGAAAGATCATTTTTGTCAATTAGTAATCTATTGGAAGTGGATCAACCCATCATTCCTGTGACCCCAGCCGAGCTGTCTACTCCAGCCCCATTTTCCTCATCCACCTTTTGCCATTTTTTTAATCCTTCAATGGTTTATCCAATTCTCTCAAATATCATAAAAACATACGAAATTGATAGGCAGGAAAAGACCAACTGGTTCATCAAGCCTGTCCCACACACTCATGATGGCCAGAGCATTATGATTAAACACGTCACCCCTCATTCCCTCCTTCTGTCCTGGAAGCCAAATAATCTCCTGGGACAGCCAAAACGAAAATCAGAAAAAAATGTCCAAGGCAAATTTCTTTCTGAGCCCCTCAGATGATCGAAACGAGTCCAGAAGAACACATGGACCAAGTGTTATTTATAAAGGCTTTTTTCCTTCTATATGATGCAATCTCTGCCCAGGCAGGAACTGATGCAGCTCCCTCATGATCGTTCCAATTTCAATGGCTACTTGTCTCGAGAGACAATGGGTAAGCGCCTGGAGGTGGTCAGTGGTTTGTGAAGCAGCGCCTGGAGTAGCTATAAAGGCCAATTCTAGAGTGACAGACTCTTCCACAAGCGGTGCAGATAAAATTGGTTGTCGGGACTGTTACACAGTTGGCTCTCTCCTTGTACTTCTGTCTTTTTTCCTGCTAACTGTGAAGTCTCTTCGACTCGTCGCTCTTTAGCCCCGCCTTTATGGCTGTCCGCCAGCTCTGGCGATCATGGACTTGTAATCAATGTCACAGGACTTCATGTCGCGTTTGCAGACATCTTTAAAGCGGAGACATGGACGGCCGGTGGGTCGGATACCAGTGGCGAGCTCGCTGTACAATGTGTCTTTGGGGATCCTGCCATCTTCCATGTGGCTCACATGGCTAAGCCATCTCAAGCGCCACTGGCTCAGTAGGGTGTATATGCTGGGGATGTTGGCCGCCTCGAGGACTTCTGTGTTGGAGATATGGTCCTGCCACCTGATGCCAAGTATTCTCCGGAGGTAACGAAGATGGAACGAATTAAGACGTCGCTCTTGGCTGACATACGTTGTCCAGGCCTCGCTGCCGTAGAGCAAGGTACTGAGGACACAGGCTTGAAACACTCGGACTTTTGTGTTCTGTGTCAATGCGCCATTTTCCCACACTCTCTTGGCCAGTCTGGACATAGCAGTGGAAGCCTTTCCCATGCGCTTGCTGATTTCTGCATCGAGAGAGTTATTGGTGATAATTGAGCCTAGGTAGGTGAACTCTTGAACCACTTCCAGAGCGTGGTAGCCAATATTGAAGGATGGAGCATTTCTGACGCCCTGTCCCATGATGTTCATTTTCTTGAGGCTGATGGTTAGGCCAAATTCGTTGCAGGCAGCCACAAACCTGTCGATGAGTCTCTGCAGACATTCTTCTGTGTGAGATGTTAAAGCAGCATCGTCAGCAAAGGGGAGTTCCCTGATGAGGACTTTCCATACTTTGATCTTCTCCCTCAGACGGGCAAGGTTGAACAACCTGCCATCTGATCTTGTGTGGAGGAAAATTCCTTCTTCTGAAGACCTGATCACATGTGAGAGCAGCAGGGAGAAGAAGATCCCAAACAGTGTAGGTGCAATTTATAATTTATAGGTGGTTCACTGGCTGAGTTAGGACCATAGAGCCAGATGGATGCTTAGCAGGGACACTCCATGAAATAATTAATTTTGTTAAAACCATGCAAGCTGTATCTTGGGGCACATAAGCAGCCAGTCACAGCAGAAGAATAAGCTGAAAGAGGTTTGAGGAATAACATGAAAACTGAAGCAGAGGTTTAGGAACCATTCTGTTTTGAAATGCACTTTGCTCCGTCATCCAGAGTGACGTTTCGAAGCTTCATTGTTAGCAAACAGGTGAGGGAAAGAACCAGGAGAGGTTTTAATTATGTACAAATGTTCACAAAGCATTGTCAGCTGGGAGGGAAGACTGGGCACTTTCTACACAAAGACACACACATGCATAAACAAATACACGTGCATATATGTAAACACACACACAAAACTAGGCACATACAAGCATACATGCACCCACATACATGAATTAATTTCAGTTAAACAGGAGATTGACATTGTTTTATATACTGAATCCAAGGGAGAGTTTTTAACCATGCTTTTTTTTTTAAAACAGAAGATTGCATTCTTGCCTGACGCCCAATCCTGGTATTTCAAATCGAAAACAGCTGTTAGTTAACTTAGGGCTTGTTCAATGGAACCCTGCAGGTGATCCAAATAACTTTATTTAACCAGACCAACCCCCCTACCATCACTAAGTTTAATTAACTCAGTCCATTGGTATTCATTTTATTTTGATATCTCTTCACACCACCCACAGCAGATGGGGGGAGGGGGGATGGGGGGAGGTGGCGTGGGGTGGTGTGGTGTGGTGTGGGGGATGGGGGGAGGGGGAGTGGTGTGGGGGGTGTGGGCATGGGAAGCCTTCTCCCTTTGCTGTGCCAACCCTGCTCAGGATGAGGCTCCCACGCTTAGCCTTCTGCTCCCTCACTTTTCTCTGGAAGGTGACAACTGACTCCAGGGTAACCATAGTGGCCCCCCTCCCCCTCCCCTCTAGCAATCATTCCCCATGTATGATGAGCCGGTGCTGAAGATGGAAACAGGCAGGTTACTATTCCAGGGGTGCTCTGCCAATCTCAATCCCCGAGGATGAACGAAAGCAAGAAAAAGCCCTTGTATCACTTCCCTCTGCCCTTCAAATAGGCTGAATAAGATTGTGAAGGCTCCAAGCAGGGAGTGACAGGGGTCGACATGCAGCCAAGCACTCTGTGCAGCCAATGCTCTGCGGCTGCCTGCATTATCCTTCACCGTGTTGCATAATGCACCTTTAGATTTCTACGTCTAAATATTATCGATAAGACCAGGACGAGAGAGATAGAGAGAGAAAATGAGAAGGGGAGAGAGAGATAAAGAAAGGAGACAAGAGAGAGAAAGAGAAAGTGAGAGTGATAAAGAGAGAGAAAGAGGGAAGGAGAAAGAAGAAAGGGAAGGAGAAAGAAGAAAGGGAAGGAGAAAGAAAAATTCAGAAGGGAAGAGAGAACGAGAGTAAGCGAGAGAAAAAAAAACAGCCACAAAAAGGGAGAGGAGAGAGAGGAAAAAGCGAGGGAGGGAAAGAGGAGGAAAGAGAGAAAGGGAAAGAAAGAGAGGGAAGAGAAGAAAGCGAAAAGTCAGAGCAAGAAGAGAAAGTGGAAAAAAAAGAAAAATAGAGGGGGAGACAAAGAGAGAGTCGGGAAAAGAGGGAGAAAGAGAGAGAGATGACAAAAATTAAAGAGGCACTCAACATGCAAAAGTACTCAGCAAACCTTTGATTACAAACACACAGGTCTAAGCTGAATCAAAGTGTAACACAGACGTTGCTGGAGGTAGTACAAAACTCAAATGTCACACACCAAAAAACAAAGTTTACCAAATTTTTTTCAAAGGCAATAACTCTTTAAAGATCAGCGAGAGAGACAGAGATCAGGCACAAGTTAAGTGTGAGGAGGATGAAAGAAGGGACAAAGGAATCAAACCAAATGGAGCAAAATCAGTGACAGGAATTAAAATAAAGAGAGGCGAAGAGGAGGCTAAAAATGTGAAAAAAGAGGTAAGGGGGACAGGGAGGAGGAGTGAAAGAGAGCGAGTGATGGAGAGCTATACTCCAATGGAATGGTGAAAAGGATTTCCAAATGGTGAGCCAGGAGGAGATTTAAAGACAGAGAAAGGTGAGGAACAAAAAGAAGGAGATACAGGAGAGACTATTACACGATCCATCACCATCAGCTCCATTTCCCAAAGGACTTGTTTTTTGTATCAATGCCAATTTTCTGACAGTGAGAGCAAGGTCCACTAAGCTGCCCTATTGTAGCTGTGACAGCTGCCCACAGCCCCTCCCCCCACCCACACACACCCTGCCACTCCTCGACCATTGTCAGCTCCTCCACCAGACACGGGGGGTGGGGGGGCAGGAAGACAGTGATGGCGCGGTCAGGGTCACACTCTTGACCTCCCGGATCAGGGTCCCCTCCCTAATCCTTGTGTCTTACTTCATTTGTTTTGCTTTGACACTAGAGTGAGACCATTGAAGTAATGAGCTGCCTGCAGTGTGCAGAGAGAATGCGCCAGGCAGCGTCTGCTGGCTGACTGTGTCGGCACCGACACTAATAACCAGCCTGACCTGCCAAACACGGACACTCCCGGGACCTGAAACATAGGAGAGAAAATTGAAGCCTGCACTCAATAGGAAAACCAATCACTTCCAAAGCACTTCAGCAAAGAGCTGGGGAATATTTAGGAATATATTTTTTAAAAATAAACAAAGGAAAAACTTGCATTTATATAGCCTCTTTCCTGACCTCAGGATGACCTAAAGCACTTTACAGCCAATCAGGTACTTTTGAAGTGCAGTCACTATTTTAATGCAGGAAACACGGCAACCAAATTCTGCACAGCAAGATCTCACTAACAGCAACTGACCAGATAGTCTGTTTCTTAATGATGCTGGATGAGGGGTAAGTGTTGGCCAGGATACCAGGGACAACTCCTCTACTCTTCTTTGAGCAGTGCGATGGGATCTTTTATATCTAGCTGAGAGGACAGACAGGGCCTCAGTTTAACGACACATCCAAAAGACAGCACCTCCAACAGTGCAGCACTCCCACAATACTGCATTGGAGAGTCAGCCTAGATTTTGTATTCACATCTCTGGACTGGGACTTGACCCCATGACCTCTTAAATCAGTGGCGAGAGTGCTACTCACTGAACCAAGATTGATGCCTAATGATTATAACTTCCCTTTAACATGGAATGTTCTAGAAATAGCAGAGTTCTTTGATGAAGCAGCAGAGGGGGTTGATGAGGGTAGTGCGGTTCATGTTGCGTATTTGAACTTTCAAGAGGTGTTTGACAAAACCACATAATAGACTGGTTAGCAAAATTAAAGCCCATGAGATTAAAGGAACAGAAAAGAATTAGGTTTTAAGTAAGTGAGGTGGGGTGGGGGGGGGGAGGAGAAAAGAGGGGCAGGGAATGGTGGGTAAGAGAAAAAAAGTGGAGGTGTGTGATAAGGCAGGGGCAGGAGAGATTCAGTGATCATCAATGCAAGCTCGAGGAGCAGCACCTGATGTTTCGATTAGTCACTCCACAGCCTTGTGGACTGAACATTGAGTTCAATAACTTCAGAGCATGACCGGCCTTTTTTATATTTTTTATTTTATTTTTTAACCATGTGCCTGTTTTTCATGTAGTCAGAGCTGCTCATTATTCTGCTATTAACACTCTCTCTGGACTAATGCTTTGTCTTTCACCACAAGCATTAACACACTCTTTGCCTTTGACCCAGGACAGCTTTGTTATTTAACCTTTCCTGCCCTCTGTCCTATCACACAGCTTCCCCTTTGTTCTCTTCCCCCACCCCCCGCCCCCACTTCACTTGCTTAAAATCTAATACTTTTCACCTTTGCCAGTTCTGATGAAAGGGCACAGACCTGAAGCGTTAACTCTGCTTCTCTCTCCACAGATGCTTCCTGACCTGCTGAGTATTTCCAGCACTTTGTTTTTATTTCAGGCTACTGGTAAATGCCCGCAATAGTGAGGGAGAGCTTCAGAGGAGATAATCTACAATTCCTGCCAGGGCCAATGGGCTCCTCCCCAATTAAATCTTAGACATTAGAAATATCAAAAATATTAGCTCCATCTGGAGTTTCACAACCTTTAGTTTCACAGCTGACAGGTGCTTAGAGCACAGACAGCGCTTCCGAACCTCAGACAAGTTCAGGGTTTTCTTGGTGGGGGCGGGGGGGGGGGGGGGGGGGTTCCGATTTTTTTTTTTTTTTATAAAGAGCCTGCCAAAAAAATCCAAACTAAGCTGTGAAACACACGGCTGCAATTTAAAAAAAAAAACTGAACCACAAAGCTGCCCGGGGAAGAGTTTGCGTCTTTGCAATGATCAGAGAGAGAGAGTGAGAGACAGACAGAAAGAGAGACAGAAAGACAGACAGACATACAGACAGAGAGAGGGAAGGGGGTACAGAGCTGGGGGAGGGGGGGGACAGAGAGAGAGAGAGCGAGCGAGGGGGGACGACCTGGGGAGGGGCAGCAACTCAGGGGAGAACACAAATGGTGGAATGCACATAGTAAGATGGAGAGACAGAGACACAGAGTGAGAGAGATGGGAGAGAGAGCGATCAAGATCACTCCAGACAAATGGACTTCTATCCGGCATACTAATCACCAATCGCTACAACAGGTGTGCAGGCAAATATTGACTACTCGTGCAAGCAAGAAAATGCCAGGTACCTCTCTAAATCAGTGTCCAACATAGTAACCAGAAATTAAGTCAATAAATTAGTCTCCTCATTTAAAGCTCTTCTCAAAAATGCACTCGTTTTTGTTTTGATTAAAAGATAAATTTTTAATGCCTTTATCTTTCCGAAATAGTCTCACCAGCCCCCATGTTGAGACAAAAATTGTAATGGGGCCCCCCCACGTGAAAATGCTGGACATCCTTGCTTCACGCCTTTAACCTTGTATTTTGAAATAATAAAGC
This sequence comes from Heterodontus francisci, assembly GCF_036365525.1. Lineage (NCBI taxonomy): Eukaryota > Metazoa > Chordata > Chondrichthyes > Heterodontiformes > Heterodontidae > Heterodontus > Heterodontus francisci. Next base: position 18,615,832 of record NC_090379.1, read on the forward strand.
AGCTAGGTGGTACAGGAGCAGAGGGACCTGGGTATATATGTGCATGAGTCATTGAAGGTGGCATAACAGGTTCATAAAGCATACAGTATCCCAAGCTTTATAAATAGAGCCATAGAGTACAAGAGCAAGAAGGTTATGTCAAACTTGTATAAAACACTCGTTCGACCTCAGCTGGAGTATTGCATTCAATTCTGGGTGCCACACTTTAGGAAAGATGCGAGGACATTGCAGAGAATAGAGAAAAGATTCATTAGAATGGTTCCAGGGATGAGGAACTTCAGTTATGAAGATAGATTGGAGAAATTGGGACTGTTTTCCTTGGAGAAGAGAAGGCTGAGAGGTGATTTGATACAAATATTCAAAATCATGAGGGGTCTGGACAAAGTAGATAGAGAGAAAAACTGTTCCCACTCGTGAAAGGATTGAGAACGAGAGGGCACAGATTTTAAGAAATTAGTAAGAGAAGCAAAAGTGACATGCGAAAAAGTTTTTTAAGCAGCAAGAGGTTAAGGTGTGGAATGCACTGCCTGAGAATGTGGTGGAGGCAGGTTCAATTGAAACATTCAAAAGGGTTACGGGGAGAAGGCTGGGGAATGGCACTAAGTGAATTGCTCTTTCAGAGAGCAGGTGCAGACACAATGGGCCGAATAGTCTCCTTCTGCGCTGTAACAATTCTGTGATTCTGCGATTTTAAAACACAAGTTTAAAGGCTTGTGTTACGTAAACGCATTTTAAAATGGCAAAAATCACTTAGGGACTGTCGCAATTTCTACACTCTGGTACACATTACTTTCACCTGGGACACAAACTGAGTGACATGTTGAAAGTTGCTGGACTTTTACTCCCTATATAGGGGAGGTGGAGGAGTAGTGGTATTATCACTGGACTAGTAACCCAGAGACCCAGGGTATTAGTCTGGGGACATGGGTTCGAATCCCACCACAGCAGAAGGTGGAATTTGAATTTAATTAATAAATCTGGAATTAAAAGCTAGTCTAATGATGGCCATGAAACCATTGTCAATTGTTGTAAAACCCATCTGGTTCACTAATGTCCTGAAGGGAAGGAAATCTGCTGTCCTTACCTGGTCTGGCCTACATGTGACTCCAGACCCACAGCAATATGGTTAACTCTTACATGCCCTCTGAAATGGCCAAGCAAGCCACTCAATTGCACCTAACTGCTACAAAGTCAATAAAAAGGAATGAAACCGGACGGACCACCCGGCATCGACCTAGGCATCGGAAACGACAAGTGCAAACCCAGCCCTGTCGACCCTGCAAAGTCCTCCTTACTAACATCTGGGGGCTTGTGCCAAAGTTGGGAGAGCTGTCCCACAGACTAGTCAAGCAACAGCCTGATATAGTCATACTTATGGAATCATACCTTACAGACAATATCCCAGACATTGCCATCACCGTCCCCAGGTATGCCCTGTTTCAGTGGCGGGATAGTGGTATACAGTAGGGAGGGAGTTGCCCTGGGAGTCCTCAACATCAACTCTGGACCCCATGAAGTCTCATGGCATCAGGTCAAACATGGGCAAGGAAACCCCCTGCTGATTACCACCTACTGCCCTCCCTCAGCTGATGAGTCAGTATTCCTCCATGTTGAACACCACTTGGAGGAAGCACTGAGGGTAAGGCCATGGTAGGAGTTTGATCTCCTCAGACAGGAACCAGCCCTCTGAGACTGTTCTGATTTAAGAGCATCAGTACAACTCTGGCTTCCCCCCGCTCCACCGATTGTCAGAGCAACAAACAATATCTGTTATAAGCAAACTGCTGCTTTTTATTAACGTTTCTTTATGGTTACAATGCCCTGTAACGACCTATGGCAGACTTTTAACCTCATGCAAAAACTGTGTGTTTTTGAATAGGTTGTGATTTTGAGTTCAATACAAGGTTATAAACATATTATCTAGGCAGTAGTGAGGGACTGTGTTGATACTAGAGATGACGCCCTGTCGATGAGATATTAGCACAAGACCTGTGCCCTCCTGTTTTGTGTTGTCGTCTGTTTGGGTCATTAAATCAGGATCCATTCACCTCTTCTACTAGTTCAGGTACATGTTAAAGATCTCATGATACTATTTGAAAAGTTGGAGGGCATTCTTCTCATGTCCTGTCCATGACATTAACTTCATCTCATTGCAAACAACAATACAAGGATGAGAAACTGGAGAGGCTTATTCAAAGCCTCTGTTTGACGGAATTAACCACCCTAGTGGCTGGTACAAAGATGGCTACAGCCACGGAAGGAGCGATTAACTGTCTGACAGGCCACGCCGTAATCAGCTGGCCAAGCCACCTACTGCTTCACACTATCCTCTGCCAGAGAGGGGTGGCGAGGAGAAAAGACAAATCGAATGGAAAGAAGAAAAATTAGAAAGCGACTGGACAGGAGATCCAACAACATATAATACGGAGTAAATCTCTGCTCCCTGTCGTCTGGGATATAACAGAAGATAGGAGATATTGAAGTCAAAAAGTGCTGGAAATATTCAGCTGGTCTGGTAGCATCTGTGAAGAGAGTGTAAATTAAACTTCAGGTTAATGACTGTCAATCAGAACTGGAAAAGGTTAGAGCTGCAATAGGCGATCAAAGAGGCAGGGCAAGTGGGCAACAAAAGTGCAGGTTTGAGATAGTGAGAAAAGCAAAAGAGAATATATGTGACAAAAGAGATGATGCAAGATTAAAAGGGGGTGCTAATGGGACAAGAAAAGAAACAAAAAGGTGTGTCTAGCAACGGTGTAAATGGGAAAAGCAGAATCATTGCCAGCACCTGCTATTTGAGAAACAGGGAAGTGGTGGATACGATCTGAAATTGTTCATAGACCCATTGAAAGTTTATGGCACAGAAAGAGGCCGCTTGATCCATGGTGTCTGCAGCAGCCAAAAAACGAGCCCAATCCCACTTTCCAGCCTTTGATCCACAGCCCTGCACGTTACGGCACTTGTTAAACTCAATAAGAAAAACAAAGTGCTGGAAATACTTGGCAGGTCTGGCAGCATCTGAAGAGAGAGAAACAAAGTTAACATTTCAGGTCTGTGACCTTTCATCAGTTCAGACCTGAAATGTTGACTCGGTTTCTCCCTCCACAGACGCTGCCAGATCTGCTGAGTATTTCCAGTACTTGGTTTTTATTTCAGATTTTCCGCATTTGCGGTACTTTTCTTTTGTTAAACTAATGTTGAGTCCAGAAAGTGTAAGTGTAAAGTGCCTAATCGAAAGATGAGGTGCTGTTCCTCGAGCTTGAGTGGAGAGGGGAGAAGTTCAAATATATTTAATGATTTTTGTGCCTCCGAGTGAATGAAATTGTAATAGTCAAAAGAAATAAAAATCAATCCCTCCACAACAAGGCCCCCCAAAGTGCACGATACCTGATCACTTCAAAAGCTCCACAACTCCTTCTGCCAATATCCATTACATCAAAACATGCAAGGTATTTATAAAAAGAATTATTCAAAGCAGATGCCAATAACTGAGCCATGTTTTGCGATGGTTGGCAAATGTTAAAAGGCACTAAGGTGAGCTAAGGGGGGAAAGAGTTACTGAAATATAGACGGCGACCGCTGGAAGCAATAAGCAGGTCTGGCAGCACGTGTGGAGAGAGAAGCAGAGTTAAGGTTTTAGGTTGATGACCTTTAGTCAGAACTGGAGAGATGAACAGCTTTTAAACGAGTGCAGAGCCAAGGAAAAGGGGTGCGGCGGTGGGGAAGGAAAGATCACAGGAAAATGTCACAGAATTGTTACAGCACAGAAGGAGGCCATTCGGCCAGTTGTGTCTGTGCTGGCTCTCTGAAGGAGCCATTTGCCTTGTGCCACTCCCCCCTCCTCCTCCCCCCCCATAACACTGCACATTCTTCCTTTTCAGATACAATCCAATTCCCTCTTGAATGCCTCGACTGAACCTACCTCCACCACATTCTCAGGCAGTGCAATCCAGGTCCTAACCACTCACTGTGTAAAAATGTTTTTCCTCAAGTTGCCATTGCTCGTTTTGCCAGTGGTCTTAAATCTGTGCCCTCTCGTTCTTGATCCCTCCACCAAAGGGAACAGCTTTTCCCTATCTACCCTGTCCAGACCTCTCATGATATTGAACACTTTTATCAAATCTCCTCTCAACCTTCTCTTCTCCAGGGAAAACATTCCCAACTTCTCCAATCTATCCACACAACTGAAGTTTCTCATCCCTGGAACCATTCTTGTGAATCTTTTCTGCACTCTCTCTAATGCCCTCACATTTCTCCTGAAGTGCGACACCCAGAACCAGACACCATACTCCAGTTCAGGCTGAACCAGTGTTCTATACAAGCTTAACATAACTTTCTTGCTTTTGTACACTGTTAATGAAGCTTAGGATGCTGCATTCTCTATTAACTGCTCTCTCAACCTGCACTGCCACCCTCAATGATTTATGCATGTATACACCCAGGTCCCTCTTCTCCTGCACCCCCTTTAGAATTGCATCCTTTATTTTATATTGTCTCTCGTGCTATTCCTACCAAAATGAATACTTCACAATTCTCTACGTTAAATTTCATCTGCCACTTGTCCACCCATTCACCAGCCTGTCTATGTCCTTTTGCAGTTCTACACTATCCTCCTCACAGTTCACAATATTTCCAAGTTTCGTATCAACTGCAATTTTTGAAATTGCGCTCTGTACACCAAGGTCTAGATCATTAATATATATCAGGAACAGCAAGGGTCCCAACACTGATCACTGGGGAACTCCATTACAAACCTTCCTCCTCTCCAAAAAACATCTATTAACCACTACTCTCGGTTTCCTGTCACTCAGCCAATTCCGTATCCATGTTGCTACTATCCCTTTTATTCCACGAGCTATAATTTTGCTCACAGGTCCTTTGTGTGGCACTTTATCAAATGCTTTTTGGAAGTCCATGTACACCACATCAACAGCATTGCCCTGATCAACCTTCTCTGTTACCTCATCAAAAAACTCCAGCAAGTTAGTTAAACACAATTTGCCCTTCACAAATTCATACTGGCTTTCCCTAATTAACCTGCATTTGCCCAAGTGATTATTAATTTTGTCCTGAACATAAATTTTAAACCCTTCAAGTGTCTGAATTACCCCCTCTTTTACCATGACCTGCACAGCATCTTCTTCCTTGGTAAAGACAGATGCAAATTATTCATTTAATACCTCAGCCATGCTCCCTGCTTCCATGCATCAATCCCCCATTTGGTCCCTAATCTGCACCACTTCTACCTTTATCACCTTTTTAATATTAATATCCCTATAGAAGACTTTTGGTTTCCTTTTATGTTAGCTGCCAGTCTCTTTTCATACTCATCACTTCTCGTTTGCTTTTTTACTTTCCCTCTGAACCTTCTATATTTAGCCTGGTTCTCTGTTGTATTATCCACCTGAAATCTGTCATAAATACACTTTTTCTTCTTGATCTTAATCTCCATCTCTTTCGTCATCCAGGGAACTCTGGATTTGTTTGCTGTACCTTTCCCCTTCGTGGGAATATACCTTGCCTGTGTCTGAACTATATCTTCTTTAAAGGGAGCCCATTGTTCAGTTATCATTTGCCTGGCCAACCTTTGATTCCAATTTATCTGGGTCAGATCCATTCTTACCCAATTGAAGTTGGCTTTCCCCTCAGTTAATTACTCTTACTCTGGATTGTTCCTTGTCCTTTTCCATAGCTAACCTAAACCTTATGATACAATGATCACTGTCCCCTAATTGTTACCCTACTGACATTGATCCACTTGGCCTACCACATTCCCAAGAACCAGGTCTAGCAATGCCTCCTTTCTTGTTGGACTGGAAACATACTGCTGTCGAAATTTCTCCTGAATACAGTCTAGGAACACTTGGCCGTCCCTGCCCTTTACACTACTACTATCCCATTCTATATTCGGATAATTAAAATCCCCCATTATAACCACTCTATAATTCTTGTACCTTTCTATAATTTCCTTGCAAATTTGTTCCTGTACAAAGTTCCCACTAGTTGATGGTCTATAAACTACACTGAGCAATATAATTGCACCTTTTTTGTCCCACGGCTCTAGCCAAATAGATTCTGTCCTCGACCCCTCTGGGACATCATGTCTCTCCAGCACTGCAATGCTCTCCTTAATCAAATCTGCCACTCCTCCCCCTTTCCTATCTTTCCAAAACACCTTGGCAGGAATTTTACACCGCCCCAGTGGGTCGTATGGTGGCGTGGGGGCAGCATAAAATTGAGCAGCAGGCTCCAGCTACCCGCCTCGATTCTGCCTCCGGACAAGTTTATGGAGGTCAGGCAGGGGGGCGGGGAGTGAGAAGCGGCCCGCCCGCCCGAGGCCAATCAAGACCCTTAAGTGGCCACTTAACGGCCACTTAAGGGCCCTTGCTCGCCTCCACGGGTATTTTACCCGTGGCAAGCAGGTGTGCTGGGGCCATGAAAGGCCGCCCAGCGATAGCTGCCAGCCTTTGCACACCCCGGGAGGGGGCATGGCAGTTGGGCACAGGGTGCCCAATTGAGGGCCATCCCCACCTCCCAACCCACCCCCAGGATCCAAGACGCCCCCCTCCCCCAAAACGAGCACCCTAGCCTCACCAGGGAAGGACCAACCCTCCTGGTGAGGCAACCCAAACCTACCCACTCTCTCGGCGTTGGCTGGGCTGCAGTCCCAGCAGTGGCCACCGCTCCCGGTGGCACTGCTGAGACTAAGAGCTGCCCGCCCGCTGATTGGTCAGCAGCTCACTGAGGCGGGACTTTCTCCCTCAAGTGAGTGGAAGTCCCGCCTCAGGACAATTAAAGTTTGGGGATCCGTAAAATACGGGACGGATCCCCAGGCTAGGTGGAAGCGGGGTAGTCACCGACATTTACGTCAGAGTCCAACTCCCGTCTGCCCACTGTAAAATTCCGGCCCTTATATCCAGGAATATTTAGCATTCAGTCCTGCCTTTCTTTGACCCAGGTCTCCATTAACGCCACAACGTCATACTTCGAAGTGGCTATCTGTGCCTGCACCTCACTAACCTCATTTACCACACTCCGTGCATTCACATTCATGCACAGTAACCCTAATTTAGACCTTATTACTTCCCCCTTTACTCTGACCCTACCTAATACTTCATTTCCTACTCTTGCACAATCTGTCTCTTCCAATTCTCTGTGCACCTTGGTGTTCCTCTCTTGTATTATCTCCTGGTTCCCATGCCCCCTGCCAATTTAGTTTAGAACCTCTCCAGTAGTACTAGCAAATTGCCCCAATTCTGTTCAGGTGCAACCCGTCAGGCCCGTACAGGTCCCATCTCCTCCAGAACTGGTCCCAGTGCCCCAGGAATCTAAAGCCCTCCCTCCTGGACCATCTTTCCAGTCATATATTCATCTGCTCTATCCTTCTATTTCTGTACTCACTTGCGCATGGTGCTGGTGTCACGGTCCTGCGTTACTTTCTTTTTTCTCCTCGGAAATATTGCGGGGCGCCTTTAAGACTGTAAAAGATCAGTACATTTTTAAGGCGGAAAGTTCCGGAGGCTCAGTGAGTCAGAGTGCATTCTGGTTGCCTAGCAACAGCCACAGAGAGAGGACACGAGATTCAATGTTGCAGTTTGACTTTTAAAATTAGCTGAGCAGCATTCAGTTGAGAGCACTCAGACAATTTAAGCTGAAGGAAAAAGATCTGAGTCATTTCTCTCTCAAAATCCTACAAAGCTTCAAGCCAAAGTAATTCCATAAAAAGTAAAAAGCTTTTTCTTTCACAACAAATTATTGATATCTGCTGCGCTCATCGCTGGAAAAAAAAGTTTAATACTACAACAGCCGAACTGCTGAACCCCTATCTTTGAGGGACCCTTCTTTCATCAGACCTTGGAAGTGTGCAAGTAAACTTTGACTGGGTTGTATTGGAAGACCATTTGGCAGGAACTTGATTTGCAAAGACTTTATTTTTCCTATTTTGTCAGTCAGCTAATCTAAAATCAAGTATATGTATGCAAATGTGGGAGATAAATTTTAAAATAAGTTATGTCTTTAGATGTTGGTTTATCTTAGTAGTGTTTAAGAATTTAGTTTTTAAAAAATAACTAATTTGTTGATATCTAAAGATACCTGGTTTGGTGCGCTTCATTCATTTGGGGGTTACTAGATTGTTTAATTTGGTTTCTTTTTTCTTCGATTTGGAAAGCTTAAAGAAATATGATGTGACCAGTGGAGCGACGGGACTGAATTGACAGTGTGTTGCTCCCACCGCGATCAGAATCATACATATTGATTGAGGGCTTTGTCCTAAGCAGTCGTAGCACTGGGAGTAATCCGGAGATTATTACTTTTGAGGTCATGCTTGCTCATTTCTTACCTAGCTCCCTAAATTCTGACTGCAGGACCACATCCCACTTCCTACCTATGTTGTTGGCACCGATATTGACCATGACCGCAGGCTGTTCACCCTGCGCCCTCAGGGTGCTCTGAGCCATTTAGTGACATCCTTGACCCTAGCACCGGGGAGGCAACACACCATCCTGGATTCACGACATAGCCACAGAAACACCTGTCTATTCCCCTAACTATTGAATCTCCTATCACTACTGCTCTCCCAGTCTTCTTTGTGTCCCCCTGTGCAGCTCAGCCACCCGTGGTGCCATGGACATGGCTCTGGCTATGCTCCGCAGCTAAACCATCACTTTCCTCAGTATTCAGAATTGAATACCGGTTGTAGAATGAGTCGCACTCAGAGGTCTCCCGCACTACCTGCCTGTTTCTTTTTGGCTGTCTGACGGTCACCCATTCCCTCTCTCCCTGCACACTTTTAAGCTGCAGGGTGACCACAGCTGTACACGTGCTATCCATGAAACTCTTAACCTCACGGATCCACTGCAGTGACATCAGCTGTTATGCAACTTCCAAAACCGAAAACTCGAGCTGCTGCAACTGACGGCACTTCCTGCACATATGGTTATCCAGGACACGGGAAGCATCCCAGAGTTCCCACAAAGCACAGGATGTGCACTCCTGCCATTCCTTTATCTATTAGATAATAAACCTTGCTGCTACTAAATGTACCAGAGTTTCGAAAGAAAAAGTTTTAAAAAAAGAAAAAATACCCAACCATATACCTGCTTCCCAGTGATATCACCCATGATTCTCTTTAGAATACCATCGATCAGCTCTGAATCCACACGCTATCTAGCTCTTTTCTAGTCCACCACTCTGGCTCTGCTCCCTCACAGTCCCACTGTTTTCTAATCTGCCACTCTAATTTTAATGTAACACATATCTCCCAATACCAGTTGAACAACTGCCCCCATTTAGAGAGTGAAAAAAGAAACATAAAACTCACACCACTCACCTAATTAATGCTTCCAGGCTTCAACTCTCATCTCGCTGCTGGTCTCCAGCTCCCTTTCTCAGATGACTCAATTTTTGTAAAAGATTGAATCAGCACCTCCTTCCTCACTGCACTGAATTCCTACACTTAAATTCCCAAGCTCATACTGTCTGGGTGTGCACTCAGTCATGAGCTGTGGAAGGCAAGACTGATTAAGTGACAAAAGGGATGATGGCGTGGGGCAAAAGTGGGTGGTAATTCAACGAGTAAAGAAACAAAAGGTGGGTCCAGAGGTGGTCTAAATGGTTACAGCAGAACCAACACCAGCTCTTGCTGTCTGAATAGATGAGAATGGTGGTTATGATTGATTCAAAAACTAGAGCCTTCACTGGGGCAAGGTGGAGATGACACTCTCCATCACAGAATATTTTTCTGCATTCTTGGTGTTTTTGCTTACTGAAGGAGTGGTCTGATCTTTCTCTGCAGTCTTTCATTTAGCAACATAGGAACAGGAGTAGGCCATTCAGCCCTTCAAGCCTGCTCCTCCATTCAATGAGATCGTGGCTGATTTGGACTTGTGCACAGCTGACTCCATGGCCAGGTCAGTCTTCAACTTTGTTTCCCAAATACAACTGCCAAGGTTACTTGGAGTTTAGACAGTTCAAGGTCCACTTGCTACTTAGAGAGTCGTACTTGTACCTTAATATGGCACTGAGTCACATGAACCAGAAGGGGCTTTGCTGGTCTCTGTGGCGACCAGCATTTGGCCACTCCAGTTGACTACAGTCCCTCAGAGCAATGGAAGAGAAGTTGTTCTTGCTATTGATCGGTGTTCCATTTCCCCTGCTGAAAAGTGTTGGTAATGCATACCAGGGGAGGAAACGGTTAGAAATCAAAACAGAAAGATGCTGGAAATTTTCAAGTCAGCCAGCACCTGTGGAGAGAGAAACAGAGCTAACGTTTCAAGTCAGTGATCTTTCATCAGAACTGTAAAATGTTGGAGATGTAACAGGTTTAAAGCAAGAACAGAGGCAGGGGTAGGGGAAGGGGGAATGGTGGTTGTGGGGGGGGGGGGGGGGGGGGGAGCGGGCGGGGGGTTCAAAAGAACAAGAGAGAAGGTCCATGACAGGGTGAAAGGCAGGAGAGATTAAACAGGAGAAGGGAAACAATGAAGATGAACAAGGTAAAAGAGACAAGCAAAAATACACAGTCAGAGAAGAACTTTATTCACATTACCATTAATTCTGTTTCTCTCTTCACAGATGCTACCTGACATGCTGAGCACCTCTAGTATGTTCTGTTTAAATTTCAGATTTCTAGATCCGCAGTATCTGACCTTTGAGGAAACAGTTATATTAGGCTGTGATGACTCCTATGGTCAAACAGCTAGTCAATATATCCTACCTGGATTTTTTCAGTGATGTAACAGAGGGATGTTGGCATCCATTAACTTTCCTGGAGGCGGAGCACAGTGGAAGAAAACTGCAGGAGAGGAAACCAAACAAGAGAACCTGCACCATGCTAATATCTAACTAACTGGTTATTGAAACTTTTACCCAATTTATTGCTTCCTTTGGTGCCTGGGGAAATTTGTGACCCTGGAGCCACTGAGAGGGAAAGAGATGGTGTTTGGGGGTGGGGGTGTTGGTGGAGGATGGAAAACTGTCAGAGCTGGTCACTGTCCTCTATACACAGCCATGGCGTTGTCTGGGCCCTTCCCTAAACGTATGAAGCAGAACCTCCGCTTTGCAATAGGTGGAGGGCCAACATAGTGAGGCAGGAGAGGACAGCTCCTGTAATGTAAAGGGGCTACCTCCCTCCCACTAGAAAGTGCCTCATCTCCAGAAGGCCAGGTTGAGAATCAGGGATTCACTGCATGCTTAAACAGGTTGGGGGTGGCGGACACAAGTCTCACTGCTCCTAGGCAGTCCTAATTTATTTGGGGGTGGTGGCGGGGGGAGGGGGAGGGAACAGATGGTGTAAACAGAAAATCTTCATAGCTACATGAAATAATCTTTTGCGTAAAGGTATGGACATGGAGAAACTGTCATTGAATTGTGGCTGTGATGTTCAACTTCGAAACTTCCAAACCCAAACCTCCACCACCTAGAATGTCAAGTGCAACAGGGGCATTACCTCCAAATCACACATTCGCCCAACTTGGACAAATATCGCCATCCCTTCACTGTTGCTGGGTCAAAGTCTTGGAACTCCCTCCTTAACAGCACTGGACTGCAGCGGTTCAAGACGGCGGCTGTTCACCACCACCTTCTCAATGGACATCGAGCGATGGGCAATAAATGTTGGCCTTGCAAATGAAGTCCACACCATGAGAATGAATGAAAGAAAGAATGTTTAAGGCAACTGCTCTCAAACAAATCCAGGTCATTGCAGGGATGAATCAAAGGACAGTTGTAACTGATTGGAAATTTCAGGCTGTGGGTCAAAAACTTCAGTTCTTTTTAAAATAAAAAAGGTTGTTTTAGATCATAATAAAGTGCATAACTTGGATATAATATGTAATATAGCCTTGCCAAATATCAATACTGTTACAAGGAGAGATGCTGGGATGCTTCCTTTAGCAGGCTGGGATAGATTTCGTCTGTGCCTGGGGATTTATCTATTTTCAACTATGCTAAACACCTTAATATTTCCTCCTTCACTACGTTTATCCCATCCAATATTTCACACTCCTCATTAGCTACAATGTCTGCTTCATCCCTCTCTTTTATGAAAACAGATGCAAAGTATTCATTAAGAACCATGTCCACATCTGTTGCCTCCACACACAAGTTACCTTTTTGGTCTCTAATTAGCCTCATTTTTCCTTAGTTATCCTCTTGCTCTTTATGTATTTATAAAACATCTTCCAGTTTTCCTTGACTTTAACTTGCCAATACTTTGTCATGCCCTCCCCAAGTTTTGCTAATTTCCTTTTCAATTTCACCCTGCACTTTCTATTACTCCTCCAGGCTTTCAGCAGATTGAGCTCTTGGCATCCAACATAAGCTTTATTTTTGTGCCTTTCCTACTTAGTGTGCTCTTTGACATCCAGGTGGGTCTAGATTTGGGAGTCCCACCTTTTTTTCTTTGAGGGAACTTATTTGTTCTGAACCCTCTATCTCCTCCTTGAATGCCTCCCACTGCTCTGACACTGAGTCAACTTCAAGTCCACTTTTGTCAAATCACTTCTCAGCTTAGTAAAATTGGCCTTTCCTCAATTTGAAACTCTCGCTCTATTTTTGCATAACTACTCAAAATCTAACTGAATTATGATCACTAGCACTAAAAAGCTGTCTCACTGATACCCCTTCCACCTGCTCAGATTCATTCCCTAAAACTATCCAGAACTGCCCTTTCTCTTGTTGAGCCTGCTACGTACTGGATAAAAAATGCTCTCCTGAATACATAAAGAATTCCGCGCCCTCTAGACCTTTTACAATGAATTTATCCCGATTAATATTATTGCAGTTGAAATCTCCTATTTGTGGTCGACTGTCCCTCAATTAAAGGATGTTGCCTACTCAAGGTTGCAAGTATCTGCCTTGGGTCTTCTTGTGACTGAACAGGCCGATTCTCGATCGGCAGATCTTTGGGCACATGGGGCAGGATGTCTACGAGGTAGTGGGATCCGGGATACAGGATTTGCTTCCTTTCGTTTCCTTTCCTTCTCTGCTGCTGCTCTGCCTCATCAGTAAGGCGTTGGGACTCAAAGCATGATGCAGCTTGATGGACAAGTTGTTGCCATTTTGAACTATTGGTAGCAAGCTCCACCCAGTCATCAATGTCAATGCTGCTGCGCTTCAAAGAGAATTCCAGAGTGTCTTTGAAAGTGTTTTCTTTGTTCACTGGAATATTGGCCAATTGAGAGTTGAGAAAACAGGACCGGGGCGGATAGGGGGGCAGGGAGAAAGAGACTGTTTTCGGCCATCCGGACATAGTGTCCAGTGCATAGCAATTGATTTCGGAGGAGTTTTGCCTGAATGCTTCAAGAAGGAGGACACTAGTGTTTGTTCAACAGTCCTCCCATTGAATCTGGAGGACACAGCAGAGGCATTGCCGATGGAATTTCTCTAGCGCTATGTATCGTTGATACACAGTCCAGGTATCACTGCAGTACAGGAGTATGGTGACGACAACTGCTGTATACACTAGGACTTTGGTTGACTTGCAGAGGTCTTTGTTTTCAAACACTTGCTGATGTAGTTTGTAGAAGGCTGAGCTGGCGCAGCTGATCCAGTATGGAATCTCATCATCAATGGCGGCCTTTTGAGAGAGATGGCTGCCAAGATATGAGAAGTGCTCTTCAACATGTAGGGGAGGTGGAATATTTGGCTGACCAGGTGTGGATTGATATGAGTTTTGTTTTGGAAACTTTCAAAGGACAGGCCGAGATTCTTGTATGAGAATTGAAAAGATCAAGAGTGGCTTGCAAATCTGGTGCAGAGTAAAGGCTGGCTTGGGTCTGCAAGTGAAACCCGACCCGAGCCCGACAAAACCACATCCGACCCGAGCCCGACCGGCCAGAGTCCTTTCATTTTTTCCCGCGCCCGTCCCAACCCATCAGTTAAACTACCTTCCGTTTTTCACTTTGTTACTTATCTGCACAAGCTTAAAAAAAACTGTAACTAAACCACCTTTCTAGTCCAAAAAGAACATTAACATTGGAGCCACTTATAGAGCATGTCCAACCCGACTCGAGCCCGAATGCTGGACCCGGAAGTGCGACCCGACCTGAACCAGACACGTCGTCGGGTCTGGGTCGGGTAGCCATGCTCTAGTGCAGAGTGGGCAATAACACTGCAGTCATCCGCAAACTGTAGAGCATGCAAGTCTATAGTGGTCACTTCAGTTTTAGCACAGAGGTGACTGAGGTTAAAGAGTTATTATCCCTAATATTATTGCCCTTTCATTTCTGCACTTCTTAGCAATTTCCCTACATATCTGCTCTTCTATCTCCCTGACTGTTTGGGGGTCTATAGTACACTTCCAGCAGTGTTATTGCCCCTTTCTTGTTCCCCAGTTCAACCCATATGGCTTAATTTTATGTCTCATTCCTCCTCACAGCTGTGATTGTTTCATTAATCAATATTGCAACTGCCCTTTCTTTATCCCTTTTTCTAACCCACCTGAAAACCATAATAAGGAATGTTGAACTGCCATTCCTGCCCTTTAATCTACGTTTCAGTAATAGCTATGATGTCATACTTCTAAGTGTCCATATCTGTACTCTCAGTTTATCTGCATTATTCAATAGATTCCTTGCATTGAAGTATATATTACTAATCATTGAACAACTCCTCTGTTGTCTATTTTCTTTCCTTTGTTTCCTCTGCCTTCCATACTGGCTAACTTTCTATTTCCAGTTTTGTTCTTCCTTCTGCATCTACACTCAGTTTCCCATCCCACTAGGTTTAAACTCTCTCCAGCAGCATCAGCAAACCTCCCTGCCAATATATTGGTCCCGGCACAGTTGAGGAATAACCAGTGCTGCTTGTACAGCTTCCACCAAAATTGGTCCCAATGGCCCAGGCATCTAAAGCCTTCGGTCCTGCATTATCTCAGCAGCCATGCACTCAGCTGCACTATCCTCTTATTTCTGTACACACAGTACATGACACTTGATTACTACCTCTGAGGTCCTACTTTTTAAATTCCTTAAACTCCCTGAAATCTGGCTGCAGGATCTCATCCCTCTTCCTACTTATTGTCACACTCAGAGGAAGTGCAGCGATGGAAATACAAAAATATACTAAAGAGTGAGAGAGAAAAAAAACAATTTACAAAAACTGGTCCACTTGCCTTCAACAAGATGGAGGACAAAGTCACATGACACATACCTTCCCCTGCACTGAAATACGCATTCATGTCTGCCAGAACTGAAACTCATTAACCCCATCTGCATTGAAATTAAACAGCTCATTACACATGGATGTGAACTATCCACAAAGTGAGCTAAAACAAAGGCACAAGCAGACTCTCTGTCTGCAGCTACAATCACGACAATAAAGTGTGAGCATCCCTCACCTTATCAAAATGGGCTGAAATCAGAAGCTATTTTATAGCCCCAGATGGGCAAAACTAACACGATGCAATTTATATTTAAAGGTAACCTTTTTTTGAGAACAAGGAGTCATTAGTAGATCATTCTGAGATTTCCAGCAACAGAGATTCCAGCACAAGGCTGAGAGGATGCTATCAATTCCAGCTAAGACAGTTGAACCCTGCTGAGGGGAGTTGGCAACCAACTGCAGCAGAGAAATGAGAGTGCCTTTTGAACAACTCCACCTGTGAAAATTGAACTAAAATAACTGCAAAGAACAAAGAACAAAGAAAATTACAGCACAGGAACAGGCCCTTCGGCCCTCCAAGCCAGTCTTGGAACTGAAGACTTCAGCAGACCAGCAAGGGCAAGACAACCAGCGAACAGGCCTGCAACTTTAAAAACTTACCTTCCAAGAGGGTCCCACAGGTTTTTGCCAAAAACAGACTTTTACACCATGAACTCTTACGCCTCTTACCCTTTTACTTCTTTTCATCTTTTCTTGAGTGTGAACGCATGCGTGAGTGGTGTTGTGAACATTTCGGATGATTATTATTCAATAAATATTTAATCTTCTGCTTTAAACTCGAGAAAACCTGTCACTGTTTGTTTACTTGGCTGACAAAACACAGGGACTGAAACAGTAGTTTTTTTTTGTTTAAACTAGCTGCGGTCAGTTGGGAGGTGACCAGTGGAAACCAGCCACACCATTTCCCACCTCTCCATAAGACCATGCTAATTGTTAAATTTGGAACCTGAATTGTTTCTTAGAATCAAAGAAATTTACAGCACGGAAGGAGGCCATTTGGCCCATCGTGCCCGCACCGGTGGACAAGTAGCCATCCAGCCTAATCCCACTTTCTGGCCCTTGGTTTGAAGCCTTGTAGGTTAGGGCACTTCAAGCGCATAACCAAGTACTTTTTAAATGTTATGAGGGTTTCTGCCTCTACCACCCTTTCAGGCAGTGAATTCCAGATCCTCACCACCTGCTGGGTGAAAAGATTTCCCCTCAAATCCCCTCTAAACCTCTTATCCTAAATCTATAGTCCCTGGTTATGAAACCCTCAACCAAAGGGAATAGGGCCTCCCTATCCACTCATATCTTAGGGGCAGCACAGTGGCGCAGTGGTTAGCACTGCAGCCTCACAGCTCCAGCGACCCGGGTTAAATTCTGGGTACTGCCTGTGTGGAGTTTGCAAGTTCTCCCTGTGTCTGCGTGGGTTTCCTCCGGGTGCTCCGGTTTCCCCCCACAGCCAAAAAAATGACTTGCAGGTTGATAGGTAGATTGGCAATTATAAATTGCCCCTAGTATAGGTAGGTGGTAGGGGAATATAGGGACAGGTGAGGATGTGGTAGGAATATGGGATTAGTGTAGGATTAGTATAAATGGGTGGTTAATGGTCGGCACAGACTCGGTGGGCCGAAGGGCCTGTTTCAGTGCTGTATCTCTAAATAAAAATAAAATATCTAGCCCTCTCAATTTTATATACTTAAATTAGGTCTCCCTTCAGCCTCCTCTGTTTCAAAGAAAACAACCTATCCAATCTTTCCTCATAACTATAATTCTCCAGTCCAGGTAACATCCTTATAAATCTCCTCTGTACCCTCTCCAGTGCAATCACATCTTGCCTATATCGTGCAGTACTCCAGCTGTGGTCTAACCAGTGGTTTATACAGCTCCAGCATAACCTCCCTGCTCTTATATTCTATGCCTTGGCTAATAAAGGCAAGTATCCCATCTGCCTTCCTAACCACCTTATCTACCTGTCCAGCCATCTTTAGTGATCTGTGGATGTGCACTCCAGTCCCTCTTCTCCTCTACACTTCAGTATCTTGCCATTTATTGTGTATTCCCTTGCCTTGTTTCCCAAATGCATTACTTCACACATATAATCACAGAATGGTTACAGCACAGAAGGCAGCCATTCTGCCCATCATGTCCATGTTCTCTCGGTTGAACTCCATTTGCCACTATCCACCCATCTGACTAGTCCATTGATATCTTCCTGCAATCTACAACTTTCTTCCTTACCAACCACCGCACAGCCAATCTTTGTATCAGCAAACTTTTTAAATCATATCCCCTACATTCAAGTCCAAACCATTGATTATATACCACAAAAAGAAGGGACCTAGTACTGAGCCCTGCAGAACCCCACTGGAAACAGCCTTCTAATCACCATTACCCTTTGCTTCCTACTTCTGCCAATTTTGGATCCAACTTGCCACTTTGCCTTGCATCTGATGGGCTTTACTTTTGTGACCAGTCTGCCATGTGGGACCTTATCAAAAGCCTTGCGAAAATTCATATAGACATCAAATGCACTATCCTCACTGACCCTCCTGGTTACCCTCTCAAAAAATTCAAATGTTAATCAGACACGACCTTCCCTTAAATCCATGCCTTTCTAAATAAAGATTTATCTTGTGTCTCAGTTTTTTCCAGTAATTTTCCCACTGAGGTTAGGCTGACTGGCCTGTAATTACTCAGTCTATCCCTTTCTCCCTTTTTAAACAATAGTACAATGTTAGCTCCAGTCTTCTGGCAACATGCCTTCTTCTCTCTCTTCCCTCAACAGCCCAGGACACATTTCATCCTGGCCTGGGGATTTATCCACTTTCAAAGATGTTAAAACTCTAATACTTCCTCCCTTACTATGCTGATTTCATCTAACTTCTCCCAGGTAACATCGATGTTTACTTTTGATAGTTTTATGCAAAAAAAATTTCAATGCTGCTAAAAATGGCTTTGTTGGCCTTTGTTATTTCCATTTATATAGAAGAGGAACGGACAAGCCGAACAACCAGCAAGAGCTGAAAAGCCACTCAAGTGTTCTACACTAATCGGAGGATTCCTGCACTGTCTGCCTCTTCCTACCCTGCTCGATGGCCATTCGCTTACTACTTGCCTGAACACAGAGCCTCCCATATTACCTACGCACATACAAACATACAAACAAATGAATTAGGAGGAGTAGGCCACTTGGCCCTTCGGGCCTGCTCCGCCATTCAATAAGTTCATGGCTGAACTGATTACTCCACATTTCCACCTACCCCCCCCCCCCCGAGAACCTTCCACCCCCTTGCTCATCAAGAATCTATCTACCTCTGCCTTAAACATATTCAAAGACTCTGCTTTTACCGCCTTTTGAAAAAGACAATTCCAAAGACTCACGACCCTCAAAAGAAAAAAATTGTCCTAATCTCTGCCTTAAATGGGTGACCCCTTATTTTTTAAACAGTGACTCCTAGTTCCAGATTCTCCCACAAGGGAAACATCCTTTCCACATCCACCCTGTCAAGACCCCTCAGGATCGTGTATGTTTCAATCAAGTCGCTTCTTACTCTTCTAAATTCCATCGGATACAAGCCTAACCTGTCCAATCTTTCCTCATAAGACAGCCCGCCCATTCCAGGTATTTGTCTAGTAAACCTTCTCTGTACTGCCTCCAACGCATTTACATCCTTCCTTAAATGAGACCAGTATTGTACACAGTACTCAGATGTGGTCTAACTAATGCCCTGTATAGGCGAAGCACAGTCTACTTCTGTATTCAATTCCCCTTGTGATAAACGCTAACATTCTATTAGCTTTCCTTTTTTTTCATTCATTCATGGGATGTGGGCATCGCTGGCCAGGCCAGCATTTATTGCCCATCCCTAATTGCCCTCGAGAAGGTGGTGAGCTGCCTTCTTGAACCACTGCAGTCCATGTTGGGTAGGTACACCCACTGTGCTGTTAGGAAGGGAGTTCCAGGATTTTGACCCAGCGACAGTGAAGGAACGGTAATATAGTTCCAAGTCAGGATGGTGTGTGACTTGGACGGGAACTTGCAGGTGGTGGTGTTCCCATGCATTTGCTGCCCTTGTCCTTCCAGGTGGTAGAGGTTGCGGGTTTGGAAGGTGCTAAGGAGCCTTGGTGCGTTGGGGAGGTGCATCTTGTAGATGGTACACACAGCTGCCACTGTGCGTCGGTGGAGGAGGGAGTGAAGATTTGTGGATGGGGTGGCAATCAAGCAACCTTTGTGCTGGATGGTATCGAGCTTCTTGAGTGTTGTTGGAGCTGCACCCATCAGGCAAGTGGAGAGTATTCCATCACACTCCTGACTTGTGTCTTGTAGATGGTGGACAGGCTTTGGCACGTTACGGCACTTGTTAAACTCAATAAGAAAAACAAAGTGCTGGAAATACTTGGCAGGTCTGGCAGCATCTGAAGAGAGAGAAACAAAGTTAACATTTCAGGTCTGTGACCTTTCATCAGTTCAGACCTGAAATGTTGACTCGGTTTCACCCTCCACAGACGCTGCCAGATCTGCTGAGTATTTCCAGTACTTGGTTTTTATTTCAGATTTTCCGCATTTGCGGTACTTTTCTTTTGTTAAACTAATGGTGAGTCCAGAAAGTGTAAGTGTAAAGTGCCTAATCGAAAGATGAGGTGCTGTTCCTCGAGCTTGAGTGGAGAGGGGAGAAGTTCAAATATATTTAATGATTTTTGTGCCTCCGAGTGAATGAAATTGTAATAGTCAAAAGAAATAAAAATCAATCCCTCCACAACAAGGCCCCCCAAAGTGCACGATACCTGATCACTTCAAAAGCTCCACAACTCCTTCTGCCAATATCCATTACATCAAAACATGCAAGGTATTTATAAAAAGAATTATTCAAAGCAGATGCCAATAACTGAGCCATGTTTTGCGATGGTTGGCAAATGTTAAAAGGCACTAAGGTGAGCTAAGGGGGGAAAGAGTTACTGAAATATAGACGGCGACCGCTGGAAGCAATAAGCAGGTCTGGCAGCACGTGTGGAGAGAGAAGCAAAGTTAAGGTTTTAGGTTGATGACCTTTAGTCAGAACTGGAGAGATGAACAGCTTTTAAACGAGTGCAGAGCCAAGGAAAAGGGGTGCGGCGGTGGGGAAGGAAAGATCACAGGAAAATGTCACAGAATTGTTACAGCACAGAAGGAGGCCATTCGGCCAGTTGTGTCTGTGCTGGCTCTCTGAAGGAGCCATTTGCCTTGTGCCACTCCCCCCTCCTCCTCCCCCCCCCATAACACTGCACATTCTTCCTTTTCAGATACAATCCAATTCCCTCTTGAATGCCTCGACTGAACCTACCTCCACCACATTCTCAGGCAGTGCAATCCAGGTCCTAACCACTCACTGTGTAAAAATGTTTTTCCTCAAGTTGCCATTGCTCGTTTTGCCAGTGGTCTTAAATCTGTGCCCTCTCGTTCTTGATCCCTCCACCAAAGGGAACAGCTTTTCCCTATCTACCCTGTCCAGACCTCTCATGATATTGAACACTTTTATCAAATCTCCTCTCAACCTTCTCTTCTCCAGGGAAAACATTCCCAACTTCTCCAATCTATCCACACAACTGAAGTTTCTCATCCCTGGAACCATTCTTGTGAATCTTTTCTGCACTCTCTCTAATGCCCTCACATTTCTCCTGAAGTGCGACACCCAGAACCGGACACCATACTCCAGTTCAGGCTGAACCAGTGTTCTATACAAGCTTAACATAACTTTCTTGCTTTTGTACACTGTTAATGAAGCTTAGGATGCTGCATTCTCTATTAACTGCTCTCTCAACCTGCACTGCCACCCTCAATGATTTATGCATGTATACACCCAGGTCCCTCTTCTCCTGCACCCCCTTTAGAATTGCATCCTTTATTTTATATTGTCTCTCGTGCTATTCCTACCAAAATGAATACTTCACAATTCTCTACGTTAAATTTCATCTGCCACTTGTCCACCCATTCACCAGCCTGTCTATGTCCTTTTGCAGTTCTACACTATCCTCCTCACAGTTCACAATATTTCCAAATTTCATATCAACTGCAATTTTTGAAATTGCGCTCTGTACACCAAGGTCTAGATCATTAATATATATCAGGAACAGCAAGGGTCCCAACACTGATCACTGGGGAACTCCATTACAAACCTTCCTCCTCTCCAAAAAACATCTATTAACCACTACTCTCGGTTTCCTGTCACTCAGCCAATTCCGTATCCATGTTGCTACTATCCCTTTTATTCCACGAGCTATAATTTTGCTCACAGGTCCTTTGTGCGGCACTTTATCAAATGCTTTTTGGAAGTCCATGTACACCACATCAACAGCATTGCCCTGATCAACCTTCTCTGTTACCTCATCAAAAAACTCCAGCAAGTTAGTTAAACACAATTTGCCCTTCACAAATTCATACTGGCTTTCCCTAATTAACCTGCATTTGCCCAAGTGATTATTAATTTTGTCCTGAACATAAATTTTAAACCCTTCAAGTGTCTGAATTACCCCCTCTTTTACCATGACCTGCACAGCATCTTCTTCCTTGGTAAAGACAGATGCAAATTATTCATTTAATACCTCAGCCATGCTCCCTGCTTCCATGCATCAATCCCCCATTTGGTCCCTAATCTGCACCACTTCTACCTTTATCACCTTTTTAATATTAATATCCCTATAGAAGACTTTTGGTTTCCTTTTATGTTAGCTGCCAGTCTCTTTTCATACTCATCACTTCTCGTTTGCTTTTTTACTTTCCCTCTGAACCTTCTATATTTAGCCTGGTTCTCTGTTGTATTATTCACCTGAAATCTGTCATAAATACACTTTTTCTTCTTGATCTTAATCTCCATCTCTTTCGTCATCCAGGGAACTCTGGATTTGTTTGCTGTACCTTTCCCCTTCGTGGGAATATACCTTGCCTGTGTCTGAACTATATCTTCTTTAAAGGGAGCCCATTGTTCAGTTATCATTTGCCTGGCCAACCTTTGATTCCAATTTATCTGGGTCAGATCCATTCTTACCCAATTGAAGTTGGCTTTCCCCTCAGTTAATTACTCTTACTCTGGATTGTTCCTTGTCCTTTTCCATAGCTAACCTAAACCTTATGATACAATGATCACTGTCCCCTAATTGTTACCCTACTGACATTGATCCACTTGGCCTACCACATTCCCAAGAACCAGGTCTAGCAATGCCTCCTTTCTTGTTGGACTGGAAACATACTGCTGTCGAAATTTCTCCTGAATACAGTCTAGGAACACTTGGCCGTCCCTGCCCTTTACACTACTACTATCCCATTCTATATTCGGATAATTAAAATCCCCCATTATAACCACTCTATAATTCTTGTACCTTTCTATAATTTCCTTGCAAATTTGTTCCTGTACAAAGTTCCCACTAGTTGATGGTCTATAAACTACACTGAGCAATATAATTGCACCTTTTTTGTCCCACGGCTCTAGCCAAATAGATTCTGTCCTCGACCCCTCTGGGACATCATGTCTCTCCAGCACTGCAATGCTCTCCTTAATCAAATCTGCCACTCCTCCCCCTTTCTTATCTTTCCAAAACACCTTGGCAGGAATTTTACACCGCCCCAGTGGGTCGTATGGTGGCGTGGGGGCAGCGTAAAATTGAGCAGCAGGCTCCAGCTACCCGCCTCGATTCTGCCTCCGGACAAGTTTATGGAGGTCAGGCAGGGGGGCGGGGAGTGAGAAGCGGCCCGCCCGCCCGAGGCCAATCAAGACCCTTAAGTGGCCACTTAACGGCCACTTAAGGGCCCTTGCCCGCCTCCACGGGTATTTTACCCGTGGCAAGCAGGTGTGCTGGGGCCATGAAAGGCCGCCCAGCGATAGCTGCCAGCCTTTGCACACCCCGGGAGGGGGCATGGCAGTTGGGCACAGGGTGCCCAATTGAGGGCCATCCCCACCTCCCAACCCACCCCCAGGATCCAAGACGCCCCCCTCCCCCCAAACGAGCACCCTAGCCTCACCAGGGAAGGACCAACCCTCCTGGTGAGGCAACCCAAACCTACCCACTCTCTCGGCGTTGGCTGGGCTGCAGTCCCAGCAGTGGCCACCGCTCCCGGTGGCACTGCTGAGACTAAGAGCTGCCCGCCCGCTGATTGGTCAGCAGCTCACTGAGGCGGGACTTTCTCCCTCAAGTGAGTGGAAGTCCCGCCTCAGGACAATTAAAGTTTGGGGATCCGTAAAATGCGGGACGGATCCCCAGGCTAGGTGGAAGCGGGGTAGTCACCGACATTTACGTCAGAGTCCAACTCCCGTCTGCCCACTGTAAAATTCCGGCCCTTATATCCAGGAATATTTAGCATTCAGTCCTGCCTTTCTTTGACCCAGGTCTCCATTAACGCCACAACGTCATACTTCGAAGTGGCTATCTGTGCCTGCACCTCACTAACCTCATTTACCACACTCCGTGCATTCACATTCATGCACAGTAACCCTAATTTAGACCTTATTACTTCCCCCTTTACTCTGACCCTACCTAATACTTCATTTCCTACTCTTGCACAATCTGTCTCTTCCAATTCTCTGTGCACCTTGGTGTTCCTCTCTTGTATTATCTCCTGGTTCCCATGCCCCCTGCCAATTTAGTTTAGAACCTCTCCAGTAGTACTAGCAAATTGCCCCAATTCTGTTCAGGTGCAACCCGTCAGGCCCGTACAGGTCCCATCTCCTCCAGAACTGGTCCCAGTGCCCCAGGAATCTAAAGCCCTCCCTCCTGGACCATCTTTCCAGTCATATATTCATCTGCTCTATCCTTCTATTTCTGTACTCACTTGCGCATGGTGCTGGTGTCACGGTCCTGCGTTACTTTCTTTTTTCTCCTCGGAAATATTGCGGGGCGCCTTTAAGACTGTAAAAGATCAGTACATTTTTAAGGCGGAAAGTTCCGGAGGCTCAGTGAGTCAGAGTGCATTCTGGTTGCCTAGCAACAGCCACAGAGAGAGGACACGAGATTCAATGTTGCAGTTTGACTTTTAAAATTAGCTGAGCAGCATTCAGTTGAGAGCACTCAGACAATTTAAGCTGAAGGAAAAAGATCTGAGTCATTTCTCTCTCAAAATCCTACAAAGCTTCAAGCCAAAGTAATTCCATAAAAAGTAAAAAGCTTTTTCTTTCACAACAAATTATTGATATCTGCTGCGCTCATCGCTGGAAAAAAAAAGTTTAATACTACAACAGCCGAACTGCTGAACCCCTATCTTTGAGGGACCCTTCTTTCATCAGACCTTGGAAGTGTGCAAGTAAACTTTGACTGGGTTGTATTGGAAGACCATTTGGCAGGAACTTGATTTGCAAAGACTTTATTTTTCCTATTTTGTCAGTCAGCTAATCTAAAATCAAGTATATGTATGCAAATGTGGGAGATAAATTTTAAAATAAGTTATGTCTTTAGATGTTGGTTTATCTTAGTAGTGTTTAAGAATTTAGTTTTTAAAAAATAACTAATTTGTTGATATCTAAAGATACCTGGTTTGGTGCGCTTCATTCATTTGGGGGTTACTAGATTGTTTAATTTGGTTTCTTTTTTCTTCGATTTGGAAAGCTTAAAGAAATATGATGTGACCAGTGGAGCGACGGGACTGAATTGACAGTGTGTTGCTCCCACCGCGATCAGAATCATACATATTGATTGAGGGCTTTGTCCTAAGCAGTCGTAGCACTGGGAGTAATCCGGAGATTATTACTTTTGAGGTCATGCTTGCTCATTTCTTACCTAGCTCCCTAAATTCTGACTGCAGGACCACATCCCACTTCCTACCTATGTTGTTGGCACCGATATTGACCATGACCGCAGGCTGTTCACCCTGCGCCCTCAGGGTGCTCTGAGCCATTTAGTGACATCCTTGACCCTAGCACCGGGGAGGCAACACACCATCCTGGATTCACGACATAGCCACAGAAACACCTGTCTATTCCCCTAACTATTGAATCTCCTATCACTACTGCTCTCCCAGTCTTCTTTGTGTCCCCCTGTGCAGCTCAGCCACCCGTGGTGCCATGGACATGGCTCTGGCTATACTCCGCAGCTAAACCATCACTTTCCTCAGTATTCAGAATTGAATACCGGTTGTAGAATGAGTCGCACTCAGAGGTCTCCCGCACTACCTGCCTGTTGCTTTTTGGCTGTCTGACGGTCACCCATTCCCTCTCTCCCTGCACACTTTTAAGCTGCAGGGTGACCACAGCTGTACACGTGCTATCCATGAAACTCTTAACCTCACGGATCCACTGCAGTGACATCAGCTGTTATGCAACTTCCAAAACCGAAAACTCGAGCTGCTGCAACTGACGGCACTTCCTGCACATATGGTTATCCAGGACACGGGAAGCATCCCAGAGTTCCCACAAAGCACAGGATGTGCACTCCTGCCATTCCTTTATCTATTAGATAATAAACCTTGCTGCTACTAAATGTACCAGAGTTTCGAAAGAAAAAGTTTTAAAAAAAGAAAAAATACCCAACCATATACCTGCTTCCCAGTGATATCACCCATGATTCTCTTTAGAATACCATCGATCAGCTCTGAATCCACACGCTATCTAGCTCTTTTCTAGTCCACCACTCTGGCTCTGCTCCCTCACAGTCCCACTGTTTTCTAATCTGCCACTCTAATTTTAATGTAACACATATCTCCCAATACCAGTTGAACAACTGCCCCCATTTAGAGAGTGAAAAAAGAAACATAAAACTCACACCACTCACCTAATTAATGCTTCCAGGCTTCAACTCTCATCTCGCTGCTGGTCTCCAGCTCCCTTTCTCAGATGACTCAATTTTTGTAAAAGATTGAATCAGCACCTCCTTCCTCACTGCACTGAATTCCTACACTTAAATTCCCAAGCTCATACTGTCTGGGTGTGCACTCAGTCATGAGCTGTGGAAGGCAAGACTGATTAAGTGACAAAAGGGATGATGGCGTGGGGCAAAAGTGGGTGGTAATTCAACGAGTAAAGAAACAAAAGGTGGGTCCAGAGGTGGTCTAAATGGTTACAGCAGAACCAACACCAGCTCTTGCTGTCTGAATAGATGAGAATGGTGGTTATGATTGATTCAAAAACTAGAGCCTTCACTGGGGCAAGGTGGAGATGACACTCTCCATCACAGAATATTTTTCTGCATTCTTGGTGTTTTTGCTTACTGAAGGAGTGGTCTGATCTTTCTCTGCAGTCTTTCATTTAGCAACATAGGAACAGGAGTAGGCCATTCAGCCCTTCAAGCCTGCTCCTCCATTCAATGAGATCGTGGCTGATTTGGACTTGTGCACAGCTGACTCCATGGCCAGGTCAGTCTTCAACTTTGTTTCCCAAATACAACTGCCAAGGTTACTTGGAGTTTAGACAGTTCAAGGTCCACTTGCTACTTAGAGAGTCGTACTTGTACCTTAATATGGCACTGAGTCACATGAACCAGAAGGGGCTTTGCTGGTCTCTGTGGCGACCAGCATTTGGCCACTCCAGTTGACTACAGTCCCTCAGAGCAATGGAAGAGAAGTTGTTCTTGCTATTGATCGGTGTTCCATTTCCCCTGCTGAAAAGTGTTGGTAATGCATACCAGGGGAGGAAACGGTTAGAAATCAAAACAGAAAGATGCTGGAAATTTTCAAGTCAGACAGCACCTGTGGAGAGAGAAACAGAGCTAACGTTTCAAGTCAGTGATCTTTCATCAGAACTGTAAAATGTTGGAGATGTAACAGGTTTAAAGCAAGAACAGAGGCAGGGGTAGGGGAAGGGGGAATGGTGGTTGTGGGGGGGGGGGGGGGGGGGGGAGCGGGCGGGGGGTTCAAAAGAACAAGAGAGAAGGTCCATGACAGGGTGAAAGGCAGGAGAGATTAAACAGGAGAAGGGAAACAATGAAGATGAACAAGGTAAAAGAGACAAGCAAAAATACACAGTCAGAGAAGAACTTTATTCACATTACCATTAATTCTGTTTCTCTCTTCACAGATGCTACCTGACATGCTGAGCACCTCTAGTATGTTCTGTTTAAATTTCAGATTTCTAGATCCGCAGTATCTGACCTTTGAGGAAACAGTTATATTAGGCTGTGATGACTCCTATGGTCAAACAGCTAGTCAATATATCCTACCTGGATTTTTTCAGTGATGTAACAGAGGGATGTTGGCATCCATTAACTTTCCTGGAGGCGGAGCACAGTGGAAGAAAACTGCAGGAGAGGAAACCAAACAAGAGAACCTGCACCATGCTAATATCTAACTAACTGGTTATTGAAACTTTTACCCAATTTATTGCTTCCTTTGGTGCCTGGGGAAATTTGTGACCCTGGAGCCACTGAGAGGGAAAGAGATGGTGTTTGGGGGTGGGGGTGTTGGTGGAGGATGGAAAACTGTCAGAGCTGGTCACTGTCCTCTATACACAGCCATGGCGTTGTCTGGGCCCTTCCCTAAACGTATGAAGCAGAACCTCCGCTTTGCAATAGGTGGAGGGCCAACATAGTGAGGCAGGGGAGGACAGCTCCTGTAATGTAAAGGGGCTACCTCCCTCCCACTAGAAAGTGCCTCATCTCCAGAAGGCCAGGTTGAGAATCAGGGATTCACTGCATGCTTAAACAGGTTGGGGGTGGCGGACACAAGTCTCACTGCTCCTAGGCAGTCCTAATTTATTTGGGGGTGGTGGCGGGGGGAGGGGGGGTGGGGAGGGAACAGATGGTGTAAACAGAAAATCTTCATAGCTACATGAAATAATCTTTTGCGTAAAGGTATGGACATGGAGAAACTGTCATTGAATTGTGGCTGTGATGTTCAACTTCGAAACTTCCAAACCCAAACCTCCACCACCTAGAATGTCAAGTGCAACAGGGGCATTACCTCCAAATCACACATTCACCCAACTTGGACAAATATCGCCATCCCTTCACTGTTGCTGGGTCAAAGTCTTGGAACTCCCTCCTTAACAGCACTGGACTGCAGCGGTTCAAGACGGCGGCTGTTCACCACCACCTTCTCAATGGACATCGAGCGATGGGCAATAAATGTTGGCCTTGCAAATGAAGTCCACACCATGAGAATGAATGAAAGAAAGAATGTTTAAGGCAACTGCTCTCAAACAAATCCAGGTCATTGCAGGGATGAATCAAAGGACAGTTGTAACTGATTGGAAATTTCAGGCTGTGGGTCAAAAACTTCAGTTCTTTTTAAAATAAAAAAGGTTGTTTTAGATCATAATAAAGTGCATAACTTGGATATAATATGTAATATAGCCTTGCCAAATATCAATACTGTTACAAGGAGAGATGCTGGGATGCTTCCTTTAGCAGGCTGGGATAGATTTCGTCTGTGCCTGGGGATTTATCCATTTTCAACTATGCTAAACACCTTAATATTTCCTCCTTCACTACGTTTATCCCATCCAATATTTCACACTCCTCATTAGCTACAATGTCTGCTTCATCCCTCTCTTTTATGAAAACAGATGCAAAGTATTCATTAAGAACCATGTCCACATCTGTTGCCTCCACACACAAGTTACCTTTTTGGTCTCTAATTAGCCTCATTTTTCCTTAGTTATCCTCTTGCTCTTTATGTATTTATAAAACATCTTCCAGTTTTCCTTGACTTTAACTTGCCAATACTTTGTCATGCCCTCCCCAAGTTTTGCTAATTTCCTTTTCAATTTCACCCTGCACTTTCTATTACTCCTCCAGGCTTTCAGCAGATTGAGCTCTTGGCATCCAACATAAGCTTTATTTTTGTGCCTTTCCTACTTAGTGTGCTCTTTGACATCCAGGTGGGTCTAGATTTGGGAGTCCCACCTTTTTTTCTTTGAGGGAACTTATTTGTTCTGAACCCTCTATCTCCTCCTTGAATGCCTCCCACTGCTCTGACACTGAGTCAACTTCAAGTCCACTTTTGTCAAATCACTTCTCAGCTTAGTAAAATTGGCCTTTCCTCAATTTGAAACTCTCGCTCTATTTTTGCATAACTACTCAAAATCTAACTGAATTATGATCACTAGCACTAAAAAGCTGTCTCACTGATACCCCTTCCACCTGCTCAGATTCATTCCCTAAAACTATCCAGAACTGCCCTTTCTCTTGTTGAGCCTGCTACGTACTGGATAAAAAATGCTCTCCTGAATACATAAAGAATTCCGCGCCCTCTAGACCTTTTACAATGAATTTATCCCGATTAATATTATTGCAGTTGAAATCTCCTATTTGTGGTCGACTGTCCCTCAATTAAAGGATGTTGCCTACTCAAGGTTGCAAGTATCTGCCTTGGGTCTTCTTGTGACTGAACAGGCCGATTCTCGATCGGCAGATCATTGGGCACATGGGGCAGGATGTCTACGAGGTAGTGGGATCCGGGATACAGGATTTGCTTCCTTTCGTTTCCTTTCCTTCTCTGCTGCCGCTCTGCCTCATCAGTAAGGCGTTGGGACTCAAAGCATGATGCAGCTTGATGGACAAGTTGTTGCCATTTTGAACTATTGGTAGCAAGCTCCACCCAGTCATCAATGTCAATGCTGCTGCGCTTCAAAGAGAATTCCAGAGTGTCTTTGAAAGTGTTTTCTTTGTTCACTGGAATATTGGCCAATTGAGAGTTGAGAAAACAGGACCGGGGCGGATAGGGGGGCAGGGAGAAAGAGACTGTTTTCGGCCATCCGGACATAGTGTCCAGTGCATAGCAATTGATTTCGGAGGAGTTTTGCCTGAATGCTTCAAGAAGGAGGACACTAGTGTTTGTTCAACAGTCCTCCCATTGAATCTGGAGGACACAGCAGAGGCATTGCCGATGGAATTTCTCTAGCGCTATGTATCGTTGATACACAGTCCAGGTATCACTGCAGTACAGGAGTATGGTGACGACAACTGCTGTATACACTAGGACTTTGGTTGACTTGCAGAGGTCTTTGTTTTCAAACACTTGCTGATGTAGTTTGTAGAAGGCTGAGCTGGCGCAGCTGATCCAGTATGGAATCTCATCATCAATGGCGGCCTTTTGAGAGAGGTGGCTGCCAAGATATGAGAAGTGCTCTTCAACATGTAGGGGAGGTGGAATATTTGGCTGACCAGGTGTGGATTGATATGAGTTTTGTTTTGGAAACTTTCAAAGGACAGGCCGAGATTCTTGTATGAGAATTGAAAAGATCAAGAGTGGCTTGCAAATCTGGTGCAGAGTAAAGGCTGGCTTGGGTCTGCAAGTGAAACCCGACCCGAGCCCGACAAAACCACATCCGACCCGAGCCCGACCGGCCAGAGTCCTTTCATTTTTTCCCGCGCCCGTCCCAACCCATCAGTTAAACTACCTTCCGTTTTTCACTTTGTTACTTATCTGCACAAGCTTAAAAAAAACTGTAACTAAACCACCTTTCTAGTCCAAAAAGAACATTAACATTGGAGCCACTTATAGAGCATGTCCAACCCGACTCGAGCCCGAATGCTGGACCCGGAAGTGCGACCCGACCTGAACCAGACACGTCGTCGGGTCTGGGTCGGGTAGCCATGCTCTAGTGCAGAGTGGGCAATAACACTGCAGTCATCCGCAAACTGTAGAGCATGCAAGTCTATAGTGGTCACTTCAGTTTTAGCACAGAGGTGACTGAGGTTAAAGAGTTATTATCCCTAATATTATTGCCCTTTCATTTCTGCACTTCTTAGCAATTTCCCTACATATCTGCTCTTCTATCTCCCTGACTGTTTGGGGGTCTATAGTACACTTCCAGCAGTGTTATTGCCCCTTTCTTGTTCCCCAGTTCAACCCATATGGCTTAATTTTATGTCTCATTCCTCCTCACAGCTGATTGTTTCATTAATCAATATTGCAACTGCCCTTTCTTTATCCCTTTTTCTAACCCACCTGAAAACCATAATAAGGAATGTTGAACTGCCATTCCTGCCCTTTAATCTACGTTTCAGTAATAGCTATGATGTCATACTTCTAAGTGTCCATATCTGTACTCTCAGTTTATCTGCATTATTCAATAGATTCCTTGCATTGAAGTATATATTACTAATCATTGAACAACTCCTCTGTTGTCTATTTTCTTTCCTTTGTTTCCTCTGCCTTCCATACTGGCTAACTTTCTATTTCCAGTTTTGTTCTTCCTTCTGCATCTACACTCAGTTTCCCATCCCACTAGGTTTAAACTCTCTCCAGCAGCATCAGCAAACCTCCCTGCCAATATATTGGTCCCGGCACAGTTGAGGAATAACCAGTGCTGCTTGTACAGCTTCCACCAAAATTGGTCCCAATGGCCCAGGCATCTAAAGCCTTCGGTCCTGCATTATCTCAGCAGCCATGCACTCAGCTGCACTATCCTCTTATTTCTGTACACACAGTACATGACACTTGATTACTACCTCTGAGGTCCTACTTTTTAAATTCCTTAAACTCCCTGAAATCTGGCTGCAGGATCTCATCCCTCTTCCTACTTATTGTCACACTCAGAGGAAGTGCAGCGATGGAAATACAAAAATATACTAAAGAGTGAGAGAGAAAAAAAACAATTTACAAAAACTGGTCCACTTGCCTTCAACAAGATGGAGGACAAAGTCACATGACACATACCTTCCCCTGCACTGAAATACGCATTCATGTCTGCCAGAACTGAAACTCATTAACCCCATCTGCATTGAAATTAAACAGCTCATTACACATGGATGTGAACTATCCACAAAGTGAGCTAAAACAAAGGCACAAGCAGACTCTCTGTCTGCAGCTACAATCACGACAATAAAGTGTGAGCATCCCTCACCTTATCAAAATGGGCTGAAATCAGAAGCTATTTTATAGCCCCAGATGGGCAAAACTAACACGATGCAATTTATATTTAAAGGTAACCTTTTTTTGAGAACAAGGAGTCATTAGTAGATCATTCTGAGATTTCCAGCAACAGAGATTCCAGCACAAGGCTGAGAGGATGCTATCAATTCCAGCTAAGACAGTTGAACCCTGCTGAGGGGAGTTGGCAACCAACTGCAGCAGAGAAATGAGAGTGCCTTTTGAACAACTCCACCTGTGAAAATTGAACTAAAATAACTGCAAAGAACAAAGAACAAAGAAAATTACAGCACAGGAACAGGCCCTTCGGCCCTCCAAGCCAGTCTTGGAACTGAAGACTTCAGCAGACCAGCAAGGGCAAGACAACCAGCGAACAGGCCTGCAACTTTAAAAACTTACCTTCCAAGAGGGTCCCACAGGTTTTTGCCAAAAACAGACTTTTACACCATGAACTCTTACGCCTCTTACCCTTTTACTTCTTTTCATCTTTTCTTGAGTGTGAACGCATGCGTGAGTGGTGTTGTGAACATTTCGGATGATTATTATTCAATAAATATTTAATCTTCTGCTTTAAACTCGAGAAAACCTGTCACTGTTTGTTTACTTGGCTGACAAAACACAGGGACTGAAACAGTAGTTTTTTTTTGTTTAAACTAGCTGCGGTCAGTTGGGAGGTGACCAGTGGAAACCAGCCACACCATTTCCCACCTCTCCATAAGACCATGCTAATTGTTAAATTTGGAACCTGAATTGTTTCTTAGAATCAAAGAAATTTACAGCACGGAAGGAGGCCATTTGGCCCATCGTGCCCGCACCGGTGGACAAGTAGCCATCCAGCCTAATCCCACTTTCTGGCCCTTGGTTTGAAGCCTTGTAGGTTAGGGCACTTCAAGCGCATAACCAAGTACTTTTTAAATGTTATGAGGGTTTCTGCCTCTACCACCCTTTCAGGCAGTGAATTCCAGATCCTCACCACCTGCTGGGTGAAAAGATTTCCCCTCAAATCCCCTCTAAACCTCTTATCCTAAATCTATAGTCCCTGGTTATGAAACCCTCAACCAAAGGGAATAGGGCCTCCCTATCCACTCATATCTTAGGGGCAGCACAGTGGCGCAGTGGTTAGCACTGCAGCCTCACAGCTCCAGCGACCCGGGTTAAATTCTGGGTACTGCCTGTGTGGAGTTTGCAAGTTCTCCCTGTGTCTGCGTGGGTTTCCTCCGGGTGCTCCGGTTTCCCCCCACAGCCAAAAAAATGACTTGCAGGTTGATAGGTAGATTGGCAATTATAAATTGCCCCTAGTATAGGTAGGTGGTAGGGGAATATAGGGACAGGTGAGGATGTGGTAGGAATATGGGATTAGTGTAGGATTAGTATAAATGGGTGGTTAATGGTCGGCACAGACTCGGTGGGCCGAAGGGCCTGTTTCAGTGCTGTATCTCTAAATAAAAATAAAATATCTAGCCCTCTCAATTTTATATACTTAAATTAGGTCTCCCTTCAGCCTCCTCTGTTTCAAAGAAAACAACCTATCCAATCTTTCCTCATAACTATAATTCTCCAGTCCAGGTAACATCCTTATAAATCTCCTCTGTACCCTCTCCAGTGCAATCACATCTTGCCTATATCGTGCAGTACTCCAGCTGTGGTCTAACCAGTGGTTTATACAGCTCCAGCATAACCTCCCTGCTCTTATATTCTATGCCTTGGCTAATAAAGGCAAGTATCCCATCTGCCTTCCTAACCACCTTATCTACCTGTCCAGCCATCTTTAGTGATCTGTGGATGTGCACTCCAGTCCCTCTTCTCCTCTACACTTCAGTATCTTGCCATTTATTGTGTATTCCCTTGCCTTGTTTCCCAAATGCATTACTTCACACATATAATCACAGAATGGTTACAGCACAGAAGGCAGCCATTCTGCCCATCATGTCCATGTTCTCTCGGTTGAACTCCATTTGCCACTATCCACCCATCTGACTAGTCCATTGATATCTTCCTGCAATCTACAACTTTCTTCCTTACCAACCACCGCACAGCCAATCTTTGTATCAGCAAACTTTTTAAATCATATCCCCTACATTCAAGTCCAAACCATTGATTATATACCACAAAAAGAAGGGACCTAGTACTGAGCCCTGCAGAACCCCACTGGAAACAGCCTTCTAATCACCATTACCCTTTGCTTCCTACTTCTGCCAATTTTGGATCCAACTTGCCACTTTGCCTTGCATCTGATGGGCTTTACTTTTGTGACCAGTCTGCCATGTGGGACCTTATCAAAAGCCTTGCGAAAATTCATATAGACATCAAATGCACTATCCTCACTGACCCTCCTGGTTACCCTCTCAAAAAATTCAAATGTTAATCAGACACGACCTTCCCTTAAATCCATGCCTTTCTAAATAAAGATTTATCTTGTGTCTCAGTTTTTTCCAGTAATTTTCCCACTGAGGTTAGGCTGACTGGCCTGTAATTACTCAGTCTATCCCTTTCTCCCTTTTTAAACAATAGTACAATGTTAGCTCCAGTCTTCTGGCAACATGCCTTCTTCTCTCTCTTCCCTCAACAGCCCAGGACACATTTCATCCTGGCCTGGGGATTTATCCACTTTCAAAGATGTTAAAACTCTAATACTTCCTCCCTTACTATGCTGATTTCATCTAACTTCTCCCAGGTAACATCGATGTTTACTTTTGATAGTTTTATGCAAAAAAAATTTCAATGCTGCTAAAAATGGCTTTGTTGGCCTTTGTTATTTCCATTTATATAGAAGAGGAACGGACAAGCCGAACAACCAGCAAGAGCTGAAAAGCCACTCAAGTGTTCTACACTAATCGGAGGATTCCTGCACTGTCTGCCTCTTCCTACCCTGCTCGATGGCCATTCGCTTACTACTTGCCTGAACACAGAGCCTCCCATATTACCTACGCACATACAAACATACAAACAAATGAATTAGGAGGAGTAGGCCACTTGGCCCTTCGGGCCTGCTCCGCCATTCAATAAGTTCATGGCTGAACTGATTACTCCACATTTCCACCTACCCCCCCCCCCCCGAGAACCTTCCACCCCCTTGCTCATCAAGAATCTATCTACCTCTGCCTTAAACATATTCAAAGACTCTGCTTTTACCGCCTTTTGAAAAAGACAATTCCAAAGACTCACGACCCTCAAAAGAAAAAAATTGTCCTAATCTCTGCCTTAAATGGGTGACCCCTTATTTTTTAAACAGTGACTCCTAGTTCCAGATTCTCCCACAAGGGAAACATCCTTTCCACATCCACCCTGTCAAGACCCCTCAGGATCGTGTATGTTTCAATCAAGTCGCTTCTTACTCTTCTAAATTCCATCGGATACAAGCCTAACCTGTCCAATCTTTCCTCATAAGACAGCCCGCCCATTCCAGGTATTTGTCTAGTAAACCTTCTCTGTACTGCCTCCAACGCATTTACATCCTTCCTTAAATGAGACCAGTATTGTACACAGTACTCAGATGTGGTCTAACTAATGCCCTGTATAGGCGAAGCACAGTCTACTTCTGTATTCAATTCCCCTTGTGATAAACGCTAACATTCTATTAGCTTTCCTTTTTTTTCATTCATTCATGGGATGTGGGCATCGCTGGCCAGGCCAGCATTTATTGCCCATCCCTAATTGCCCTCGAGAAGGTGGTGAGCTGCCTTCTTGAACCACTGCAGTCCATGTTGGGTAGGTACACCCACTGTGCTGTTAGGAAGGGAGTTCCAGGATTTTGACCCAGCGACAGTGAAGGAACGGTAATATAGTTCCAAGTCAGGATGGTGTGTGACTTGGACGGGAACTTGCAGGTGGTGGTGTTCCCATGCATTTGCTGCCCTTGTCCTTCCAGGTGGTAGAGGTTGCGGGTTTGGAAGGTGCTAAGGAGCCTTGGTGCGTTGGGGAGGTGCATCTTGTAGATGGTACACACAGCTGCCACTGTGCGTCGGTGGAGGAGGGAGTGAAGATTTGTGGATGGGGTGGCAATCAAGCAACCTTTGTGCTGGATGGTATCGAGCTTCTTGAGTGTTGTTGGAGCTGCACCCATCAGGCAAGTGGAGAGTATTCCATCACACTCCTGACTTGTGTCTTGTAGATGGTGGACAGGCTTTGGGGAGTCAGGAGCCGACTTACTCACCGCAGGACTCCTAGCCTCTGACCTGCTCTTGTAGCCACGGTATTTATATGGCTACTCCAGTTCAGTTTCTGGTCAATGGCAGCCCCGAGGATGTTGATAGTGGGGGATTCAGCGATGGTAATGCCATTGAATGTCAAGGGGAAATGGTTAGATTCTCTCTTGTTGGGGATAGTCATTGCCTGGCACTTGTGTGCCACAAATGTTACTTGCCACTTATCAGCCAAAGCCGGGATATCGTCCAAGTCTTGCTGCATTTCTACACGGACTGCTTCACTATCTGAGGAGTCACGAATGGTGCTGAACATTGTGCAATCATCAGCAAACATCCCCACATCAGACCTTATGATTGAAGGAAGGTCATTGATGAAGCAGCTGAAGATGGTTGGGCCTGAGGAACTCCTGCAGTGATGCCCTGGAGCTCAGAGGATTGACCTCCAACAACCACAACCATCTTACTTTGCGCTAGGTATGACTCCAGCCAGCAGGGGATCCCCCCCGATTCCCATTGACCTCAGTTTTGCTAGGGCTGCTTGATGCCATACTCGGTCAAAGAACAAAGAGAACAAAAGAACAAAGAAAATTACAGCACAGGAACAGGCCCTTCAGCCCTCCAAGCCTACGCCGATCCAAATCCTCTATCTAAACCTGTCGCCTATTTTCTAAGGGTCTGTATCTCTTTACTTCCTGCCCATTCATGTATCTGTCCAGATACATCTTAAAAGACGCCATCGTGCCCGCGTCTACCACCTCCGCTGGTAATGCGTTCCATGCACCCACCACCCTCTGCGTAAAGAACTTTCCACGCATATCCCCCCTAAACTTTTCCCCTTTCACTTTGAACTCGTGTCCCCTTGTAATTGAATCCCCCACTATGGGAAAAAGCTTCTTGCTATCCACCCTGTCTATACCTCTCATGATTTTGTACACCTCAATCAGGTCCCCCCTCAACCTCCGTCTTTCTAATGAAAATAATCCTAATCCACTCAACCTCTCTTCATAGCTAGCGCCCTCCATACCAGGCAACATCCTGGTGAACCTCCTCTGCACCCTCTCCAAAGCATCCACATCCTTTTGGTAATGTGGCGACCAGAACTGCAGGCAGTATTCCAAATGTGGCCGAACCAAAGTCCTATACAACTGTAACATGACCTGCCAACTCTTGTACTCAATACCCCGTCCGATGAAGGAAAGCATGCCGTATGCCTTCTTGACCACTCTATTGACCTACATTGCCACCTTCAGGGAACAATGGACCTGAACACCCAAATCTCTCTGTACATCAGTTTTCCCCAGGACTTTTCCATTTACTGTATAGTTCACTCTTGAATTGGATCTTCCAAAATGCATCACCTCGCATTTGCCCTGATTGAACTCCATCTGCCATTTCTCTGCCCAACTCTCTAATCTATCTATATTCTGCTGTATTCTCTGACAGTCCCCTTCACTATCTGCTACTCCACCAACCTTAGTGTCGTCTGCAAATTTGCTAATCAGACCACCTATACTTTCCTCCAAATCATTAATGTATATCACAAACAACAGTGGTCCCAGCACGGATCCCGATGGAACACCACTGGTCACACGTCTCCATTTTGAGAAACTCCCTTCCACTGCTACTCTCTGTCTCCTGTTGCCCAGCCAGTTCTTTATCCATCTAGCTAGTACACCTTGGACCCCATGCGCCTTCA
Source organism: Heterodontus francisci (assembly GCF_036365525.1). Taxonomy (NCBI): domain Eukaryota; kingdom Metazoa; phylum Chordata; class Chondrichthyes; order Heterodontiformes; family Heterodontidae; genus Heterodontus; species Heterodontus francisci. Next base: position 18,653,585 of record NC_090379.1, read on the forward strand.
CTTTCTCCATCAGCCTACCATGGGGAACCTTATCAAACGCCTTACTGAAGTCCATGTATATGACATCTACAGCCCTTCCCTCAATCAACTTTGTCACTTCCTCAAAGAATTCTATTAAGTTGGTAAGACATGACCTTCCCTGCACAAAACCATGTTGCCTATCACTGATAAGCCCATTTTCTTCAAGATGGGAATAGATCCTATCCCTCAGTATCTTCTCCAGCAGCTTCCCTACCACTGACGTCAGGCTCACCGGTCTATAATTACCTGGATTTTCCCTGCTACCCTTCTTAAGCAAGGGGACAACATTAGCAATTCTCCAATCCTCCGGGACCTCACCCGTGTTTAACGATGTTGCAAAGATATCTGTTAAGGCCCCAGCTATTTCCTCTCTCGCTTCCCACAGTAACCTGGGATAGATCCCATCCGGACCTGGGGACTTGTCCACCTTAATGCCTTTTAGAATACCCAACACTTCCTCCCTCCTTATGCCGACTTGACCTAGAGTAATCAAACATCTGTCCCTAACCTCAACATCCGTCATGTCCCTCTCCTCGGTGAATACCGATGCAAAGTACTCGTTTAGAATCTCACTCATTTTCTCTGACTCCACGCATAACTTTCCTCCTTTATCCTCGAGTGGGCCAATCCTTTCTCTAGTTACCCTCTTGCTCCTTATATATGAATAAAAGGCTTTGGGATTTTCCTTAACCCTATTTGCTAAAGATATTTCATGACCCCTTTTAGCCCTCTTAATTCCTCGTTTCAGATTGCGCCTACAATCCCGATATTCTTTCAAAGCTTCGTCTTTCTTCAGCCGCCTAGACCTTGTGTGCTTCCTTTTTCCTCTTAGCTAGTCTCACAATTTCACCTGCCATCCATGGTTCCCTAATCTTGCCATTTCTATCCCTCATTTTCACAGGAACATGTCTCTCCTGCACGCTAATCAATCTCTCTTTAAAAGCCTCCCACATATCAAATGTGGATTTACCTTCAAACAGCTGCTCCCAATCTACATTCCCCAGCTCCTGCCGAATTTTGGGATAGTTGGCCTTCCCCCAATTTAGCACCCTTCCTTTAGGACCACTCTCGTCTTTGTCCATGAGTATTCTAAAACTTACGGAATTGTGATCACTATTCCCAAAGTAGTCCCCTACTTAACGTCAACCACCTGGCCCGGCTCATTTCCCAACACCAGGTCCAGTATGGCCCCTTCCCGAGTTGGACTATTTAATACTGCTCTAGAAAACCCTCCTGGATGCTCCTTATAAATTCTGCTCCATCTAGACCTCTAACATTAAGTGAATCCCAGTCAATGTTGGGAAAATTAAAATCTCCTATCACCACCACCCTGTTGCTCCTACAGCTTTCCATAATCTGTTTACATATTTGTACCTCTGTCTCACGCTCGCTGTTGGGAGGTCTGTAGTACAGCCCCAACATTGTTACCGCACCCTTCCTATTTCTGAGTTCTGCCCATATTGCCTCACAGCTCGAGTCCTCCATAGTGCCTTCCTTCAGCACAGCTGTGATATCCTCTTTGACAAGTAATGCAACTCCTCCACCCCTTTTACCTCCCTCTCTATCCCGCCTGAAGCATCGATATCCTGGGATATTTAGTTGCCAATCATGCCCTTCCCTCAACCAAGTCTCAGTAATAGCAATATCATACTCCCAGGTACTAATCCAAGCCCTAAGTTCATCTGCCTTACCTACTACACTTCTGGCATTAAAACAAATACACCTCAGACCACCAGTCCCTTTGCTTTCATCATCTGCTCCCTGCCTACTCTTTCCCTTAGTCACGCTGATTTCATTATCTAGTTCCTTACAGGCTTTAGTTACTACATCCTTACTCTCCACTGACCTCATTTGGTTCCCATCCCCCTGCCACATTAGTTTCAACCCTCCCCAACAACGTTAGCAAAAGCACCCCCAAGGACATTGGTTCCAGTCCGGCCCAGGTGTAGACCGTCCAATTTGTAATAGTCCCACCTCCCCCAGAATCGGTCCCAATGTCCCAAAAATCTGAACCCCTCCCTCCTGCACCATCTCTCAAGCCACGCATTCATCCTGACTATTCTTTCATTTCTACTCTGACTATCACGTGGCACTGATAGCAATCCTGAGATTACTACCTACTTTTTAAACTTGGCTCCTAACTCCCTAAATTCTGCTTGTAGGACCTCATCCCGTTTTTTACCTATATCATTGGTGCCTATGTGCACAACGACAACTGGCTGTTCACCCTCCCCTTTCAGAATGTTCGGCAGCCGATCTGAGACATCCCTGACCCGTGCACCTGGGAGGCAACATACCATTCGGGAGTCTCGTTGTCGACCACAGAACCGCCTATCTACTCCCCTTACAATCGAATCCCCGATGACTATAGCCCTTCCACTCTTTTTCCCGCCCTTCTGAACAGCAGAGCCAGCCACGGTGCCATGAACCTGGCTACTTCTGCCTTCCCCTGGTGAGCCATCTCCCTCAACAGTATCCAAAACGGTATACCTGTTGTGGAGGGAGATGACCGCAGGGGACACCTGCGCTGCCTTCCTGCTCTTTCTCTGCCTTTTGGTCACCCATTCCCTTTCTCCCTCAGCAATCCTAATCTGTGGTGTGACCAATTCTCTAAACGTGCTATCCACGACCTCCTCAGCATCGCGGATGCTCCAAAGTGAGTCCATCCGCAGCTCCAGAGCAGTCATGCGGTCTAACAAGAGCTGCAGCTGGACACACTTCCTGCACGTGAAGGAGTCAGGGACATCAGCCATGTCCCTGAGCTCCCACATTGAGCAAAAGGAGCATGTCACGGGTCTGAGATCTCCTGCCATTTTTAATCTTAAGCTTAAACTTAGTTAAATGAAAAAGGAACGAAAAGTTTTTTACCAATCACACGATAAAAAAAAAAAAGAGAAATAGAAAAAGCCTTACCTTATCTACACACCACCGAGTCCTTTTTCTTGGTTAGAGGAGGAGGGTGGGTGGGAGACACTACAGGTGTAGTGTCTCGGTTTCAGAAACGGCCCAAATATATAGGGTTTTACTTACCCAGCAGCCCCCTGGTCTCCGCCGAAAACCAAAGGAAATTAAATTTACTTTAAACTGACCTTCCCAGCTGCTCACTCGCTCGCACTCTCTGCTCCCGAAAAAGCTGCTGGAATGAAAAATGCTGCCGTGAAGTCAAGGGCAGTCACTCTCACCTCACCTCGAGTTCAGCTCTTTTGTCCATGTTTGAACCAAGGCTGTAATGAGGTCAGGAGCTGACTGGCACTGGCGGAACCCAAACTGAGCGTCACTGAGCAGGTTATTGCTAAGCAAGTGCCGCTTGCTTGGTGGCACTGTTGATGACAATTGCCATCCCTTTGCTGATGATTGCGAGTAGGCTGATGGGGCAGTAATTGGCCGGGTTGGACTTGTCCTGCTTTTTGTGTACAGGACATACTTGGGCAATTTTCCACATTGCAGGGTAGATGCAAGTGTTGTAGCTATACTGGAACAGCGTGGCTAGGGGTGCGGCTAGTTCTGGAGCACAGATCTTCAGTACTATTGCCGGAATATTGTCAGGGCCCATAGCCTTTGCAGTATCCAGTGCCTTCAGTCGTTTCTTAGTATCACGCAGAGTGAATCGAATAGGTTGAAGTCTGGCATCTGTAATGCTGGGAACTTCAGGAGGAGGCCGAGATGGATCATCAACTCGGCACTTCTGGCTGAAGGTTGTTGCAAATGCTTCCGCCTTATCTTTTGCACTGATGTGCTGGGCTCCCCTATCATTGAGGATGGGGATATTTATGGAGCCACCTCCTCCAGTTAGTTGTTTAATTGTCCACCACCAGTCACGGCTGGATGTGGCAGGACTGCAGAGCTTAGATCTGATCCGTTGGTTATGGGATCACTTAGCTCTATTGCATGCTGCTTACGTAGTTTGGCACGCAGATAGTCCTGTGTTGTAGCTTCACCAGGTTGACACCTCATTTTGAGGTATGCCTGGTGTTGCTCCTGGCATGCCCTCCTGCACTCTTCATTGAACCAGGGTTGGTCTCCTGGCTTGATGATAATGGTAGAGTGGGGGATAAGCCAGGACATGAGGTTACAGATTGTGGTCAAGTACAATTCTGCTGCTGCTGATGGCCAACAGCACCTCATGGATGCCCAGTTTTGCATTGCTTGATCTGTTCAAAATCTATCCCATTTAGCACGGTGATAGTGCCACATAACACGATGGACAGTATCCTCAATGTGAAGGCGGGACTTCGTCTCCACAACGACTGTGCGGTGGTCACTCTTACCAATACGGTCATGGACAGAAGCATCTGCAGCAGGCAGATTGGTGAGGACAAGGTCAAGAATGAATTCCCCTCTTTTTGGTTCACTCACCACTTGCCGCAGACCCAGCTCGGTCAGTAGTGGTGCTACCGAGCCACTCTTGGTGATGGACATTGAAGTCCCACACCCAGAGTACATTCTGTGCCCTTGCCACCCTCAGTGCTTCCTCCAAGTGCTGTTCAACATGGAGAAGTACTGACTAATCAGCTGAGGGAGAGCGGTAGGTGGTAATCAGCAGGAGGTTTCCTTGCCCATGTTTGAACTGATGCCATGAGACTTCATGGGGTCTGGAGTCAATGTTGAGGACTCCCAGGGCAACTCCCTCCCGACTGTATACCACTGTGCCGCCACCTCTGCTGGGTCTGTCCTGGCGATGGGACAGGACATACCCAGGGATGGTGATGCAAGTGTCTGATACATTGTCAAGTATAATTCCGTGAGTATGACTATGTCAGGCTGTTGCTGGACTAGTCTGTGGGACAGCTCTCCCAACTTTGACACAAGCCCCCAGATATTAGTAAGGAGGACTTTGCAGGGTTGACAGGGCTGGGTTTGCCGTTGTCGTTTCCGGTGCCTAGATCGATGCCGGGTGGTCCATCCGGTTTCATTCCTTTTTATTGACTTTGTAACGGTTAGATACAACGGAGTGGCTTGCTAGGCCATTTCAGAGGACATGCAAGAGTCAACCACATTGCTGTGGGTTTGGACTCACATGTAGGCCAGACCAGGTAACGACAGCAGATTTCCTCCCCTAAAGGAACCAGATGGGTTTTTACAACAATCGACAATGGTTTCATGGCCATTAAACTAGCTTTTTCATATCAGATTTATTAATTATTACGTGCTGTACTTGCATACCAACCTTTTGCGATTCATGCACTAGGACACCCAGACCCCTCTGCATCTCAGAGCTCTGCAATCTCTCACTATTTAGATAATATGCTTCTTTTTTATTCTTCCTGCCAAAGTGGACAATTTCACACTTTCCCACATTATACTTCGTTTGCCAGGTCTTTGCCCACTCTCTTCACCTATCTATATCCCTTTGTAGCCCCATTCTGTCCTCCTTACAAGTTACTTTCCTACCCATCTTTTTGTCATAAGCAAATTTATCAACCATACCTTCGGTCCCTACATCTAAGTCATTTATATAATTTGTAAAAGTTTGAGGCTACAGCACAGATCCCTGTAGCACGCCACTCATTACATCTTACCAACTAGAAAATGACCCATATATGCCTACTCTGTTTCCTGTTAGCTAGCTAATCTTCTATCCATGCCAATATGTTACCCCCTACACCATGAGCTTTTATTTTCTGCAATAACCTTTGATGTGGCACCTTATCAAATGCCTTCTGGAAATCTAAGTACAATACATCCACCGGTTCCCCTTTATCCACAGCACATGTAACTCCCTCAAAGAACTCCAATAAATTGGTTCAACAGGATTTCCCTTTAACAAAACCATGTTGACTCTGCCTAATTACCTTGAGTTTTTCTAAATGCCCCACTATACTGTCTTTAATAATAGCCTCTAACATTTTCCTTAAGACAGATGTTAAGCTAACTGGCCTGTAATTCCTGCTTTCTGTCTCACTCCCTTTTTGAATAAAGGAGTTACATTCACTATTTTCCAATGTCACAGAACCTTCCCAGAATCTAGGGAACTTTGGAAAATTAAAACTAATGCATCAACTATTTCACTAGCCACTTCTTTTAACACCCTAGGATGAAGTCCATCAGGACCCAGGGACTTGTCAGCCCGCAGCTCCAACAATTTGTTCAGTACCACTTTCCTGGTGATTGTGATTTTCTTGACTTGTAGCTAATACTGGGATGTTATTTGTATCCTCGATAGTGAGGACCGATGCAAAATATCTGTTCAATTCACCTGCCATCTCCTTATTATCCATTATTAATTCCCCAGACTCACTTTCTATAGGACAACGTTCACTTTAACTTTTAAAAATATCTATAGAAACTCTTACTGTCTTTATATTTCTAGCTAGCTTTCTCTTGTACTCTAATTTTACCTTCCTTATCAATCTTTTAGACATTCTTTGCTGTTTTTTTTATATTCTAATCTTCTGACCTGCCTCCCATTTTTGCACAATTGTAGGCTTTTTCTTTAAGTTTGATACTATCTTTAACTGTTTTAGTTAACCACAGATGGCAGGTCCCACCCTTGGAATTTTTCTTTCTCGTTGAAATTCATCTATTGTGTATTCGGAAATGTCCCCTTAAATGTCTGCCACTGCATCTCTATTGACCTATCCCTTAACCTGATTTGCCAGTTCACTTTAGTTAGCTCTGCTTTCATGCCCTCATAATTGCCCTTATTTAAGTTTAATCCTAGTCTTGGACCCACTCTTCTCTCCCTCAAACTGAATGTAAAATTCAATCATATTATGATCGCTGCTACCTAGGGGCTCCTTAACTATGAGGTTATTAATTAATTCTATCTCGTTGCAGAATACCAGATCAAGTATAGCCGCCTCTCTGGTTGGCTCCAGATCATATAGTTCCAAGAAATTATCCCGAAAACATTCTATGTACTCTTCATCTAGGCTACCTCTGCCCATCTGATTTTTCCAGTCTACGTGTAGGTTAAAATCCCCCATAATTATTGCTGTACCTTTCTGACAAGCTGCCATTATTTCTTCCTTGATACCCCATCCTACAATGTGGTCAATGTTAGGTTGGCTGTACACCACTCCCACAAGTGCCTTTATGATTTCTCATCTCTACCCAAACTGCTTCAACATCCTGGTCTCCTGAACTTAGGTCACCCCTCTCTATTGTGATAATACCATCATCAATTAACAGAGCCACCCCTCCACCTTTTCCTAGCTTCCTGCCCTTCCTAAATGCCAAATACCCTTCAATATTCAGTTCCCAATCTATGTCGTACTGCAGCCATGTCTCTGTAATGGCTACCAGATCGTACTTATTTATTTCTATTTGTGCTCGCAGTTCATCTGTTTTGTTTCGAATGCTACGTGCATTCAGATAGAGTCTTTGTTGTTTTATTATTTTTGTAACCTCTAGCCTTATCTGTTGATTTACTCAGATTTGTTCGCTCTGTCCCTTCCCGCCACAGCCTATCATTTCCTATATTAATACCTTTCTCTCTTGCCTTGTCTCTACTCCTTGATTTACCATTTGATCCCTTGACCCCATTATTCAGTTGAAAACCCTCTCTACTTCCCTAGTTATGCAGCTCGTTAGTACACTGGCCCCAGCATGGTTTAGGTGTAGACCATCCCAACGGTACAGCCACCACTTTCCCCAGTACTGGTGCCAGTGCCCCATGAACCGGAACTCACTTCTACCACACCAGCTTTTGAGCCACACATTAATTTCTCTAATCTTATTTGCCCTATGCCAATTCGCACATGGTTCAGGTAATAATCCAGAGATCATTACCTTTGAGGTTCTGCTTCTTAATTTGGTGCCTAGTTCCTCATACTGACTATGCAGAACCTCTTTCCTTGCCCTGCCTATGTCATTAGTACCAACATGGACCACGACGACTGGATCCTCCCCCTCGCACTATAAGTTCTTCGCCAGCCCTGAGCAGATGTCCTGAACCCTGGCACCGGGCAGGCAACACAGCTGTCTGGACTCTCGCTCTTTGCTGCAGACAACAGGGTCAATCTACTGTCCCCTACCACCACCACATGCCTTTTTTCCCCTCCCTCTACTTGAATGGCTTCCTGTACCATGGTTCTATGGTCAGGTTGTTCATCCACCCTGCAGCCCCCACTCTCATCCAAACAAGCTGAAAGAACCTCAAACCTGTTGGACAATCGCAAAGGCAGATGCTCCTGCACGCTGGGTCTCCTTACCTGCCTCAGCTGCAGCCATACTCACCTGTCCGTGACCACTGACCAAATCAGAAAACCCTATCCTAAGGGTAGACCACATCCTGGTACAAAATGTCCAGGTAATTTCCCCTCCCTATGCGCTGCAGTGTCTGCAGCTCGGACTCCAGCTCAATGACTCTGACCTGAAATTCTTCGAGCTGCAAACACTCACTGCAGACGTGTTTTCCCTGGATCACACTGGCATCCAGGAACCTCCCACATGCTGCAGCAGTGACATATCACCTGCTCTGCCATCTTTAATGTGTTTTAGTTAACAAAATTATTTTATTAAATTATATTTTCTTTTTTTAATATATATATTATTAAGCTTACCACTAGTGCCTTTACTATTTTAAATGTTCGGATTAGAATGGACCTTAATCACTTACCAGATACTCACCAAACAGGTAGCTTCTTCCCAAACCAATCATCTACCTGCTTGCCGGTGATGTTTGATGGTATGTTTGATTTAAATTAAATTAAAAGCTTACCTGTGTACTCACCCCGGCGGCTCTCTGTTTCCCTGCTCTCACTGTCGATTGAAACATCACTCTGATGTCAGTTTGATTTTTCCCTGCCGCTCCTGCCTTGCTACTCTCTCTCTCTCACCGTCTCCGACTCTGGGCTTTTGGTGCACTTTTTAAACCTCCACTCCCACCATGCTCCTCTCTCTCTCGCCCTGCAGTTACTCCAACTACTCAAGCTCAGAAACCATGAGCGAGTACAAACATCTGGAAGCACTTCCTGCACACATGGTTACCCAGGACATATAAAGCATCCTGGTGTTCCCAGACGGCACAGGAATTGCAGGAAACAGGTCTTAAGGTCCCCTCGACATAAAATATATAAAAGGGGCCTGGGGTATAAAGGCCACCTTGAAAAAAAAAGAAATAAAAGGAAACAGGTCTTGGCTGTCCGATTATTTTGCTTAAAAAATTCCATTTAGATCTAACTACTGATTTATATAGTTGCCTGGTAGAACAGAATTTGAGTATTGCTGACAAAAGGCAGCACAGTGGCGCACTGGTTAGCACCGCAGTCTCACAGCTCTAACGACCCGGGTTCAATTCTGGGTACTGCCTGTGTGGAGTTTGCAAGTTCTCCCTGTGTCTGCGTGGGTTTCCTCCCACATGCCAAAAGACTTGCAGGTTGATAGGTAAATTGGCCATTATAAATTGCCCCTAGTATAGGTCGGTGGTAGGGAAATATAGGGACAGGTGGGGATGTGGTAGGAATATGGGATTAGTGTAGGATTAGGAAATTGGGTGGTTGATGGTCGGCACAGACTCGGTGTTTCAGTGCTGTACCTCTAAACTGAACTAAAAAAAGACACATGCTGTCATAGCTTTTCATTGTGCACTCGAGGACAGATGCCAGAATACCAAATTTCAAAGGGAGGAACAATTTATATTATTTATATACTTACTGTTGCCCCTTGGTTTAAAACATTTAGCACCTCCTCCTCAACCACTCCCCCACCCCACCCCACCCGTCACCAGCACACTGAATTTCATTACCACTTGGTTCAGCAGGCTCCCCAGCTCTGTGCACACATTGAGGAAAGATCACCGATCTAAAACGTCAACATTTTCTCTCGTCATAGATGCTGTCTGACCTGAGTATTTCCAGCATTTTCTGCTATTATTACTCACTTATAGGTGATTAACTGTTATCTGCCAGTGACACAGTTATAATGTAAGATGTTAAATTGCAGTTTGATAACACACCATCTGCACTATTTATCCCCTTACCAAATTCCCGTTGCCACTTTGTATAGCAAGCCACATCAATTAGCACATAGTCCCAACTCTTCGTGCAACAAATATCCTAATATATATAAAACCTAGACTGACAATAGTAAACACCATTTGACATATTTCAAACACAGAAAATATGAATAGGATTTGATACTTGCGAACTCTGATATTTTATCTTACTAAAATAAAGTTTGTAATAATCCCAATTGAATTAATTGCCTCCACTTTTACTGGCTGCTCAAGCAAAGGAAGCAATGAGGACACGAGGAAAACCTTCATGCAGTGGTTAGGATCTGGAATGGAATGCCTTAAGAGTGTGGTGGAGGCAGGTTCAATCAAGGCATTCAAGAGGAAATTAGAGTTATCTGAAAAGCAAGAATGTACAGGGTTACAGGGAGTAAAGGCCTGCTACCCGCCCGGACCAAACGACATGTCGGGTTCAGGTTGGGTCACTCTGTCGGGTCCGGTTTTCAGGCTCAGGTCGGGTCCGGGTCAAGCCGGGCACACACAGAACTACCTTTTGCTCTGCTGGGAGAAAAATGGAAGCAAGCGTCAACATTTGAAAAGCCTGCCTAAGCTGGGAGTCTGGGACGTCAAGGAGGGAAATGTGCATCTGGACTACACAGACAGAGACTGCGCAGTGAGCGCCTCTATGATGTCATCGTGCTCATGCTGCAGCTTCCTTCCATTCCATCCAAAAGTGGTAAGTACAGTGAGTGCACCATGGTCGGGTCGGGCTCAGGAAAAAAATAGGACTTGGGCCGGGTCCGATGCGGTTCGGTCGGGTTTTTTTTTCCAGACCCGAGCAGGCCTTTAACAGGGAGAAGGCATGTGGGTGGGGAAAGGGAGTGGCACTACGTAAATTACTCCTTCAGAGAACCAGTGCAGACACGACAGGCCGAATGGCCTTCTCCTGTGCTGTAACAATTCTGTGATTTTGTGATGTCCCATACTTCTTCATAACTATTTTTCTCTGATTTTTACATCACATATCCCTACTTTTGACTTATTACTAGTTTAGTCAATCAAATGCAAGCATAACATATTTGCCAGAACACCTTAAATATGGCAGATAAAACTCTACTAAATGCAAAGAAAATTATACTTCTGAATTTTGGGCAGACCTACAGTTTGGACGCTAAACAATTCTAATTGCTTACATATGAAATAAGGGACACTGGAGTGAATTACAATTTTAAAAGTTTTTCACAAATCGCCTGTCCACTCTCATGCTTGGAGAATAGTGCACAACACATGGAACGGTTTACTGGGACCTAGGGATATGAAAATAACTGTTGGGGAAAGAGAGAAGCAAGGAGAGAGAATATTGAGAGCAGTAGCCCAGGGCTAGAATTTTAAATATCAGTCCATCGATTTAAGATTGGCCAATATTTAATCGTCAGCACTATGTTGCAATCGTCCTTACAGTACTTTTTACAGTTCTGGTCATCAAACTACAAAAAGGGTATTACAGCTACTAAAAGGAAAGATTTGCATTTATACAGTGCCTTTCACAACCTCAGGATGTCTCAAAGCACTTTACAGCAAATGAAGCACTTTTTTTTTGAAGTGCAATCATTGTAATGTAGGAAACAGGAAAGAGTAAACAAAATGATTGAGTGGATTGAATTATGAGCAATTATGTAAATTGGGCATCCTCTTACTGTAAAAGAGGTTGAGAGGTGGGATAGGACTGCTGTTCTTTAGGATTCTAAAGGAACTAAATAATGCAGACTGTCACAGTCCATTTCAAGGCATCCATGACAGTGGAACTAGAGGATATAACCTGAACTAGAAGGGGGGGGGTGTAAATTCAAAAATAATCTGTGTAAAGAAAATTTTAGTGAGCGAATGGTCAATCTTTGGAGCAGAGTTAGGGACACAGTGGGAGCAGTAACGTTTGATTCATTCAAATTAAAGATACCATTCAAAAAACACCATTTTGTGATAGTTGTATGATTGAGACATGAAATGTTCTAAAAGTGTAGCATGCTTGAAGGGAACAGACGACTTTGGACCTAAAGCTCCCAAAGCTCTTCATCAGTGGGGTTTTTGCCTGCCTCACATCTGGGTCTAGTGTAGACTAATTGATTAAGATTAATCAACAACTCCATGTTTGTTGAATCATACAATTACCAAAATAGTAGAAGGCAAATTAGATGGATTTTGGTTTTTGTCTCTCAATTCCCAAGTTATCAATGATTTTTTGCTCTTTGACATCTCATGCATTTCATGGACTTGAAAGTACAACTACAGCCCCTGGTGGCAGAAAGTCAAAACAACAGTGATCATCTTTCCCCGAAAGCTCTTCAGGTCACTTAATATTAATATTCACCTGCTTAAAATTTATTGACAGGTTAAATCAAGGAAGGTAGAAAACTTTTAACAGTTTACTGCCTTTCAGAAAAGAGAAACAGACCTGCAGTCAGTCTGGCTAGATTTAAAGCAGGTCCCTAAGATGAAAGAACTTGATCTTGCAGGAATGTAAAGGTGTGCCTGAAGGTGCAGATGAGTACATTAACCAAAAAAATGCTTCAGTGTCCTGACTTCAAAACCAAAATTTCAAAACCTCTCAACTTAAAAAAACTAGTTTTTCTATTACATTTTACAGAAGAGTCCTATTATTTGGGAGTAAAAGGAAGCACTATATAGCTTTTTAAAAAAAAAAATTGTGATTGACCGTGTAAGGAAGATTAGTTTATCTTAACTGAGATATTATTAGCATGAGGTGCTTCGATTTAAAATGTCTAAATAACAAAAAAGACAGATGCCATTATCATGCAGAAACTGACACTTCCTTCCATAGCACTTTCCAAACCAGTGACGCCATCCACCAGGACACCAGCAGCAGACATGAGAACACAACCATCTGCAAGTTCTCCTCCAAGCCTGACACCATATCGACGTTCCTGCACTGTTGCTGGATCAAAATCCTGGAACACCCTCCCTAACAGCACTGTGGGTGCACCAACACCAAATGGACTGCAGCAGTTCAAGAAGGCAGCTCACCTCCACTTTCTCAAGGGCAATTAGGGATAGCAACAAATGCTGGCCCTGCCAGCGATGCCCACATCCCATGAAACGAATAATGAAACAAAATCCAGTTATAAATACCAAACTAGCATAAGACCTGCTTTGCTCCTCATCTGCAGAAATATCTTGTATCATGGAAGAAAGCTAATTTACTCATCCCACTCTTAATGTGAGCACTGCAGCAGAACTCCTTTGTCAATCTGAATGGAAAACCGGTATTTCAGGACTCAACAACAGATGGCCTCAAATCCAAGGCAGCGGGACAGACACTAGACCAGGGACCTTTCTCCTTAGAGCAGTGAAGTTTAAGGGCAGATTTAATTGATGTGTTTAAAATTATGAAGGGTTTGACATTGTGAATAAGGAGAAATTGTTTCCACTAGCAGGAAGGTTGGTAACCAGAGGACACAGATTTAAGATAAACTGGTAAAAGAGCAAGAGGGGAGATGAGGTGAAATGTGCACATGGAGTGATGATCTGTAATGCACTGCCTGAAAGCATGATAGAAGCAAATTCCATAGTAATTTATAAAAGGGAAATGGATATATACTTGAAAAGGAAAAACTTGCTGGACAATGAGGTAACAGCAAGGGCGTGGACTTTCAAAGAGCCAGCACAGGCAGGTATGACCTCCTTCTGGGCTGCGTGATTCTAAGCAGCTTTGTGGTGCCTAGACTGTACCCAGTCTACTCGAGAGAGAAGAGCACAAGGGTTCAAAACTGCATGATGGACCCAATAGAGAATACTCAGGCTGAGGAGGGTATTACGTCAGCTTAACGTTGACCCTACACATACAACTGGGCCCATAGATGATGTCCCTAATTGAGTGAGAGTTGGACAATGAGAAACACATTTTCCAGCCATCACAACACTTGATGTGCACTAACTCAAAGCACTTTGCAACCCAATGAAGTATGTCTGAATTGTAATCACTGTCCTGTCAGAAACGCAGCAGCCAATTTGCACAGAGCAAGGTCCCACAAGCATAAGTTTAACTTGGCACCTTAAACAGTGCTGCACTCCCCCTTACAGTACTGCACTTGTGTCAACCGAGATTTTGTGCTCAAGTCTCTGGAACGGGACTTGAATTCACAATCTTGTGACTCCCAACTGAGCCATCCATGCATACGAGCCAAGGCTGAACCTGAACACAAAGAATCCACACGTCACTCAATTTTGTGCTGCATTTTTATTTTTTTATTTTAAATGAAGAAATACATCTCTATACAAAATAGCTTCTGAAAATTACTAGTGTACAGACACTATGAAAAAAACAGAACTCCATCTGTGAGCCGCAGAGTACAGCTTGCGAAAGCAACAGTTAAACTGTGAGGAAGGGAAAACTATGACGAGTTCACCAACAATGAAAAAAATAAAATAGTTTAGCACTCTTCTTGGCAGAACAACAGGTGCATTCACATGGAAGTTTTTTCAATTCTTGCTTGTCCACAAATAACCCGCCCAACCACAATCTGTGATAGCCTGATTTCACATTTCAGGCAGGTAAACAGAAACATTTTAATTCCTGAAGAGTGAGACAATTGCGACATCTTTCATGTTTTAAAAACTTTGATTCAGTAAAAGCCAGTTAATGATCACCCTGTTAAATGGGAACAGATCAGTCCAGCACCAATTCATTCATATGGAAAAATAAAAAAATGCTGGTTTATAGAAAGAACTGTTTTATAACCACTATTCATGCAGTGTGGCAATGGAACCATCAGTGGATTAGCAGACAAAAACATTCAAAACAGAAGCACAGTCAAAGGTTTCATTAAACATAGTTGGCTTAAACACAGTGAAAACAGAGCACTCATGAAAGCCCCAAGCAGATATTGTATCTAGCACCATTGAGCAGATTTCATATAACCTGCTGCTGCCATACTAAAAAGACCCAGTGTTATGGAGTTCAACAAGCCAATGTCTCACCTGGTCACCTACTGCAAACCTAAAAATGGGTTAAAGCTGTTAGCACATAAAAGAAATGTTCCGGTCAACCAGGATGGCACATATAATTTGTAATATTTTCTTCGTAGGAATGTTTGGAATAAAGGCTAAAGTTGTTTTTTGCGGGGGGGGTGGGGGTGGCGGGGGAGGGGAAATAGAAAGAGTTCCATTCTGTTAGATTATATATATTCCCAAAGAGGGAGCAAACTTCTCAAGAGTTTGCTATTAATTAATGGGAAGGGCAAATCAGCCTTGTATATATAGACAACTTACAAACCAGCAAGTACGAACCCTAGCATTCCTGGACCCTGTGATGCAAATGCACACTTACAGTAGAAGCGCATTTCATAACTCAAATGATATGACAGTGGCAGTAAAAGTGTACTGTACCAGATATATGGCAAAAAGTTACTCCCTGCTATAAGCTGATAATTGTGTTCAAGTTTTCTCCTCCTCAACCCAACTTCTTAAGATATTGGCAATAAAACAAAACAATGAGATCTCATCAATGTCTCCCCCAAGACTAAAAGAAATTGGCTTTATATAAATGCATGGCAAAAAGAAATTCAAATCAGACATCACCATATATACTACAATCTACTATGCAAGCACTTTCATGGTTAGTCAGTATACATCTCATTTCTCCTATGTAAAATTGGGATAACTCTGTCCCCACTACAGACATGCAACTAGTTGGGGTAGCTCCTTGTGTGGGAATGAGCAGGATAGCTATTTCTCTTTCCAATGCTCTGAAGCAAGAATCTGCTGCATTTACTCTCTACAACAGGAAACTCATTTAAGAGAGATATCCCTTTTTCTACAATGGCCAAAACAGACTTTCATGCAGAGAACTCACTTTCTTAACCCATTCACTAACGTTATTAGCCTGTAACTGTTCCTTGCTAAAAATCAATTTCAAAACCACCTGGTCTGCCAGAGTGAACTGCAGTTCCCAGCACAACACTACAAGAAAGCAGAGGGGAAAAGCTTCGAGGAACTCCAGTTCAACGGCAAGTCCACTGGAAGGGGAAATTCTGACTGTTTTTAACCTTAATTAAATAACTCCCATGCCTTAACAAAGGTGTTCAAAAGGAAACAAATCTAAAAAGTTTTTTTTATTACTAGAACCATCATATAAGCAGAATAACTCCTTTAACTTCAGTTTTATAAATTAACCAATAGCCATAACCAATATTTTCATATCCAAACTGGTGAAGGCAAGGCAGGCAAATTACAAGCAAAGCTCCATTTCCTGCAGAGACTGCACTGGTCAATCACCACTGAAGTTCTAATGGCTCTTTACAATTTTCATAGGATGCCTTTCTCCTAAAATGTTAAATACTTTGCATTACCACCATGCATATCAAAACATGGAAAAAACAAAGGTACATGACAGCACACTTCAAAATGAAGGCCTGGAAATTTCTGGGAGATCCTCTTAGTAAATTACTTGATAGATGATTGTTAAACAGACTTTAAACAATTACAGTGCATCCAAAGTTTAAAAAGAGCGCGACTTGAAAATGTCTGGAATTCCTGAAAAAAAAAATTAATAAACTTAATAGAGCACAGATAATTGACCTTGCATGTTTTGCAAGGATACATAGTTTAGCTCTGCCAGAGTGCATCAACCATTTCACAATTAGCAACATTTTCCAGGAAAAAAACAAGTTGTCTACAGGACCCAAGAGAGAAATGCACACGTGTAATTTAACACAGTTATGTATTTCAAATGCAGCTCTCCACTCCTTTCCCGATTCCAACTGGTCATATGAAGGAAATCTAATTATCCACACTTCAAGGTTAATAGGATTTGAAAATGTTTACCTTTTCAGCTAGTGGTAAAGTTTCAGTCACTCAGGCACTCTGTGGTGTTAGGGGGTGGGGGGTGGGGAGGCACATTTAAACTATTTAAATTTTAAAAATTAAAACAGTAAAATACATTTGCACTTTCTAAAGCGCTTCCCCATAGCCAAAAGTTTACATCATAACTCAGACTCGTTTTGATAAACAGATGAAAAATATTTTCAGAAATTGTTCAAGTCGATGAGAGCAAAAAGGATTCAATTCATGGAGGAAATCCTCCACCATCTTGTTAAAAACTCAAGCGCAGGAGTTATATAATGGAGAAGTGTAGGATTCTGACTCCTATCCACCAACAGATGATGTGCCCATATCTGGTTTAGTAAAGATAGACTCTTCGAGTGAAATGGTCATGGACTGAGCCAGTAACTTGTTTACGTTAAATGGCTCAAATTCCAGCACAGCAAAACTTGAATCCCACGTTCTTTCTCGATCTTTTCCTTTAAACAAATGTATATGTGCTTAACTCTCAGAACCTGCTTGTCCAGTACAGCAGGTAGCTCTTCTATAATTTGCTTCTATGAATAAATGCTAGCTGGACTTAACAAAAAATTATGTAAAACTTAAAAATGGCAAAATCATTTTGGACCGGTTTGAATGCATTAAATTTAAGGAAGAATCTGCTTTTTTGAACATTTTGTCATACGTATCTTGTTGTCATAACACGTCTCAAATCATAAAAGCAACAAAAAGATTTTCCTTCATGTAATTTTGAGACACGATTAAAACTGGACATTGATTGGTTATACAGAGATTTCAATTTACTTAACATCGTATACCTTGAGAATATCCATTCCACACACCCATTCTAGAGCAATTTAAAAGTGACATATACTGGAGGAGCAAGAAAATGCAGTTTTTTTTGTACTGAAAAGTAGTTTTAGTTTTTTTTTAAAATACATTGCTAATGGTAGTTCTGGGGAAAGGAAGAGTTATTTGCTTGTACATGGGGATACCTAAATGGAATTGCAAGGGCTGGGAAAGAATTAGTTAGCTCAATGATAACATGGCAAATGGGTCAATGTAGACAACAGTACAAGACAAACATCAGATTCCTAGTTAAATAAGAGGGGAGTTCTAAACCCACGTTGCCATGCTTCATGGATGCATAATGGCCATGCAGTTTGCAAACCCATGAGCCATGCAAAGCACAGAGTCTGCTTTTTCCAAGCAGGAGCAAATAGCCTAGGAGTTTCAATCAATTTCAAATATGGATGAGTTTTACATTGCGATTTCAAATTGACTAGGAACTGATTTAACATTGGTAAACGGTGACTCATCCCAGTGGCAGTAGATATTAAAGCCTTGATTTGAAACCAGCTCCAAAAAGAAATGTCCAGTGTCCTAACATGACATCCACCATCCTAAATTCAGTTCTGAACCAAAATAAGTCCCGAACAATCCCTGACAGTGGCATAAACTAGAATAGTCAAATCAATATCTAATGAGTCAAAAAAGCAGCACACAAACAATGGAAGCAATTGGGGGAAAAAAAACCTCTCAGAAGCTATTGCTCCTTTTCCAGGTCATAAATGCCCCAGAAACAAAGCTCTGATTTTTTTTGTTGCTATATTAGAAAGAAAAACAACTGGATCATATAGATTAGTGCCCTGAAATCAACAATGGCATGGCCAGGTACAAGAGTCCTTCAATATTAAATCTCTCAATACCATCACTAACGTAAATTTATAAATAATGCCCGTATAACTGAACAATTGGTCAACAAAAACTTTAAAAAATCTTTTCACAATTGCAAGGCAGTTTAAGAGCAAAGATGACAGGAAAAAAAAAGGTTCTTGGGGAAACAACGGTTTCAACTAACATAACTGTTGCCAACACATCAGCAGTACTCCGCCAAGATGCACTCGCTGCATGACCAGTCAGTCCGCAGTGCATCGTCATCACTGGTCAAGTTCTACCAGACTCCAGATTCAACAATGATCAAGTCTTATAGGACATGTTTAAAAAAAAATCTACAGCCTTTATCGTCCAACTTCACCATATACCACGATCACCTGCGTCCAAAGAACTTTTTAAAATGTTTCCACGGAGGAGGCTGTAGCCAGCGAACAGATGACAGGTGTTGTGTTTTCATGTGTGTGCATGTGTGTCCTGGTTATTTTTGTGTTCTCTGGCCCCGGGAGTGGTAGCAGTTCTACCGATTCAGCCTCAGCTTTATCGAATTTTTAACTACTGGAACAGGGTTTACAGGAAGGGAAGAGACATCAGAAAGTTCTGTGCTCGTTGGTTCCTGTATAAAAGAAAGATTCATTTATTCATGCAACAGTTTCAATAGAGTGGTGGCAGATAATGATAGTGCTAGTAAGTGCTGCACTTGCAACCAAGTATTCAACAGGTTCAGTATAGCCAGCGTATACAAAAACTTAGGAATGTACAAGCAGCATCCACACCTCCATAATTTCACTGGACAGCCTGTTCCATACGTTCAGCACCCCCCCACGTAAAGCAGTTAAATCTAAACTACTTGCTCACCTGCCCTCTTTTTTTTTTTTACTCTTTCATGGGATGTGGGTGTCACTGGCAAGGCCAGCATTTGTTGCCCATCTCTAATTGTCCTTGACAACTGAGCGCCTTGCTAGGCCATTTCAGAGGGCAGTTAAGAGTCAACCACATTGCTGTGGCTCTGGAGTCACATGTAGGCCAGACCAGGTAAGGACAACAGATTTCCTTCCCTAAAAGACATCAGTGAACTAGACAGGTGTTTAGGACAATCGATGATAGTTTCATGGCACCATTACTGAGACAAGCTTTTAATTCCAGACTTTTATTAATTAATTGAATTTAACTTCCACTAGCTGCCATGGTGGGATTTGAACTTGTGTTCCCGTGGCATTAGCCTGGGCCTCTGCATTTAGTTCAATGACATTACCACACCACCCTCTCCCCTGTGATCTTGAATCAGTGGCTCCTGATATGTGTTTATGATTATGTTTACACATTTTATTAGGATTGTTTATCAAAACACTTCCTTGCATTTTTTTAAAAAGACAAAAAGGGCAGGAAAGTATTGAAAAAAAATTAAGTTCACACTGCGGTGAATTGTTCATGGTGGAGGACACCGAAAAATTCCCAAGTGGCCTCTTGTGCATCGTGCTGCAAGATAAACTTATAGCCAAGGAAGGTTGACTTCAGTATTAGCAGCTTGTTGACACTAGCTGGTATCAATCAGGAGAGGAACAACAAAGCACTGGAACACAGCTCCTCATATGTAAGAATAATCTTCCCGCATCACATTCGCACTCAGAAGAAAAGGTTGGTAATCTGGCAGGTCCTCTATAGCCTCCCATTAGCTTTTCCGTGTTTAAGAACAATGTTAATTATTTTAGAACCCAAGCTTAGTGCCATCTAATCATGAGAAAATAAAAGGAAAAGACGGCCATGGTTCCGGCTAATAATCATTATCGTGGTTAGGTAATACACATGTAGGAACCAGTAGGACCATGCTGAGCTGTGATATTCCTCACAGTTACAAAGCCTGCGGACATCCACTGCATATCTTCTTAAAATGAAGAATGACCATTTAAGAGATACTGGTGGTGGCCAGTGTCTGTGGAACCATAATCCCAACATGAATAAGTGCCTTCAGGAGATTCATTAAAGCAGTGCCAATCTACTTGCAGTAATCACCAGAGCTAGCAGTGTATCTGGTAATTAAACGTCACGACATATCACAAATATTTACCTGCGAGGCGGAAGCCTTAGATGGGATTGGTGTCAGCTTTTCTTCAGACTCAACTTCCTGCACAAAAAGGGAAGCCAAATACAGTTTAGCACCTACCTTAATCATATTACAGAACTATATTAACACCTTGACCGGTGTGCACGAGATTCTTACAAGGCCACAAGTTCTAATTTTTCCTCCCTTCATAATTTCCAAGTTTAGAAAACTATTTAGTAGCAATTCCAAATTGATGTTTAGAGAGCATTTTGAATCTATTTTTTTCCCACACTGGTATTAAAATTCGAGTGTTGATGTTACATTAGAAGCCACATCTTACCTTCACATTTTCATCCAATTTTTTCTCACCGACAGGACTTTTTGAACAGTCACTCTGTTCCTTCACAGAGACTGATCCCTGGCAAGCAAGAACAACATTGAAGTTGCATTGATTGGTTAGTTACTCCAAATTCCAGTTTTTATGAACAGTTAATTGAAAAAAATGCTTTCACCTTTTACCAGTCCCTTTTTTTAAAAAAACAATTACATTTTGAAGCAGCGGAGGGGAGTGAACCAAATGCACAGGTGAAGAAGTAGGCATTTGAAGAGAAAAAGTTAACAAAGTGGTTTAGGGACAAAGTTTAAAAAAAAAGAGTAAAGAACTGGCAAAGATCGAGCAAACAGGAGGCAATGCATTAAGGTAGTATAGTGGTAATGGTGTGGGACTAGTACTCCGGGGCTATGATTTCAAATCCCACTATGGCAGCTGGGGAATTTAAATTCAATTAATTAATAAATCTGGAATAAAAAGCTAGTCTTAGTACTGATGATCATGAAACTACCAAAACTCATCTAGTAGGATAATAACCTTAGAATCATAGAATCACAGAAATTTGTAGCAAGGAAGGCGCCCATTTAGCCATCGTATCCACACCGGCTGACAAGTAGCCATCCAGCCTAATCCCACTTTCCAGCTCTTGGTCCGTAGCCTTGTAAGTTATGTCACTTCAAGTGCATATTCAAGCACTTTTTAAAATGTTGACGGTTTTTGCCTCTACCATCCTTTCAGGCAATGTGTTCCAGATCCCCACCACCCTCAATCTCCTACCTCTTACCCTAAATCTAAGCCCCCGGTTATGGACTCTTCACCCCAGGGGAATGGGGCCTTCCTATATACTCCAACTAGACCTCAATTTCATACACTTCAATTAGGTCTCCCCTCAAACTCAACTTTTTACAATTTATATAAATGGCTTAGATGAAAGGATCGAAGGTATGGTTGCTAAATTTGCTGATGACACAAAGATAGGTAGGAAAGTAACTTGTGAAGAGGACATAAGGAGGGTACAAAGGAATATAAATAGGTTAAGTGAGTGGGCAAATGCCTGGCAAATGGAGTATAATGTGAGAAAGTGTGAAATTGTCCACTTTGGCAGGAAGGAAAAAAAGCATATTATCTAAATGGTGAGAGATTGCAGAGCTCTGAGATGCAGAGGGATCTGGGTGTCCTAGCGCATGAAGTGCAAAAGGTTAGTATGAAGGTACAGCACATAATTAGGAAAACTAATAAAATGTTATTGTTCATCGCGAGGGGAATTGAATACAAAAGGTAGGGAGGTTATACTTCAGCTATACAGGGCATTGGTGCGACCACATTTGGAGTACTGTGTACAGTACTGTTCTCCTTATTTAAGGAAGGAAGTAAATGCATTGGAGGCAGTACAGAGAAGGCTTACTACACTAATACCTGGAATGGGTGGGCTGTCTGAAAAGGAAAGATTGGACAAGCTAGACTTGTATCCGCTGGAATTTAGAAAGGATGTTTCCTCTTGTGGGAGAATCTGGAACTAGGGGTCACTGTTTAAAAATGAGGGGTCGTCCATTTAAGACAGATGAGGAGAAATCTTTTCTCCGAGGGTCGTGAGTCTTTGGAATTCTCTTCCTCAAAAGGCAGTGGAAGCAGGGTCACTGAATATTTTTTAAGGCAGAGGTAGATAAGATACTTGATAAGCAAGTGGGTGGAAGGTTATCGGGGATAGCTGGAAATGTGAAGTAATCAGTTCAACCATGAACTTACTGAATGGTGGAGCAGGCTCGAGGGGCTCCTGCTCCTAATTCAGGGTCAAGGATGTCACTGAGCAGGCTGCAGAGCACTGAGGGGGGAGGGTGAACAGCCAGCAGTCGTAGTCCACATTAGTACCAACAACATAAGTAAAAAGAGGAATTAGGTCCTGCAAGCAGAGTTTAGGGAGCTGGGAATGAAACTTACAAGCAGGACCTCAAAAAGTAGTAATCTCTGGAATACTTCTGGTATCACGCACTAGTGAGGATAGAACAGTTGAATGCGTGGCTGAAGAGATGGTGCAGGACAGGGCTTTAGATTCCTGGGACCAGTTCTGGGGCAGATGGGACTCGTACAGGCCAGACGGGTTGCACCTGAACAGAGCTGGGACCAATGTCTTTGCGGGGCGATTTGCTAGTGCTATTGGGGAGGGTTCAGGAATCAGGAGGAAATATGAGAAAAAACAAGACAGCGCAGAGAATTGGGACAGACAGATAGCACAAGAGTAGAAAATAGTTAAGGTATTAGTTGGGGTCAGAGTACGAGGGAATGTAATAAGTTAGGGTTACTGTGCATGTATGTGAATGCATGGAGTGTGGTAAATAAGGTTGGTGAGCTGCAAGCACAGATAGCAACATGGGAATATGATGTTGTGGCAATAACGGAGACCCGGCTCAACAAAGAGCAGGACTGGGTTCTAAATATTCCTGGATATAAGATGCTCAGGAAAGATAGGTAAAGTAAGGAAGGACAGGCAACAGAAATGATTAAGCAGAACGTCATTGTGCTAGGGAGACATGATGTCCTAGACAGGTCAAGGACAGAAATTATTTGGTTCAAGCTAAGAAAACAAGAGGTACGATTACATTACTGGAGGCACTGTATAGGCCACCAACTAGTGGGAAAGATATAGAGGAACAATGCAAGGAAATTGCAAAGGAGAGGTGCAAGAATTGTACAGTAGATGTAGTGAGCGAGTTCAATTATCCAAATATAGACTGGGATAGTGATAGTGTAAAGAGTAGAGAGGGGCACGAGGTTCTCGAGTGTGTTCAGGAGAATTTTCCACATCAGTACGTTTCCAGTCCAACGAGGAAGGAGACATTGCTGCATCCATTTCTGGGGAATGAGGTGGATCAAGTGTCAGTAGGGGAATATTTAGGGGACAGGGATCATTGTACAAGGTTTAGGTTGGCCATGGAAAAGGACAAGGAGCAATCCAGAGTAAAAATTAATTAATTGGGGGAGGGCCAACTTTAATGGATCTGACCCAGATAAATTGGAATCAAAGACTGGCAAGCAAAACTGCAATAGGACATTGGCACTAGCCTTTAAAAAAGGAGATAGTTCAGTAGAGTTAAGGTACATTCCCACAAGGGGGAAAAAGGTAAGGCAAACAAATCCAGAGCTCCCTGGATGTGGAAAGAGATAAAGAGCAAGATGAAGCTGAAAAAGGGTGCATATGACAGATGTCAAGTGGATAATACAATGGAGAAGCAGGTTGAATATAAAAGGTTCAGAGGGGAAGTGGAAAAACAAAGAAGAACAGCAAAGAGATGATGAGAAGAGACTAACAGAGAACATAAAAGGGAACCCAAAAATCTTCTGTAGGTATATAAATAGTATAAGTGCGGTAGGACAAGGAGTAAGGCTAATTAGGGACCAAAAGGGAGATTTACACAGGCAGGAGGTATGGCTGAGGTACAAAATACTCTGTACCTGCCTTCACCAAGGAAAAAGATGGTGCCCAAGTCATAGTGAAAGAGGTGGTGGTTGAGACACTGGATTAATAAGAGACAAAATTAATAAAAGGAGGTATTAGATAGGCTTGCTGTACTTAACGTTGATAAGTCGCCAGGACTGGATGAGATGCATCCAAGGATACTGACGGAAGGAAGGGTGAAAATTGCAGAGGCACAGACCATAATCTTCCAATCCTCCTTAGATAGAAGGGTGGTGCCAGAGCACTGGAAAACTGCAAATGTTACACCCTTGTTCAAAAAAGGATGTAAGGATAAACCCAGCAACTACAGGCCGGTCAGTTTAACTTCAGTAGTGGGAAAACTTTTAGAAAAAATAATTTGGGACAAAATTAATAGTTACTTGGACAAATGTAGATTAATTAAGAAAATCCAGCAGAGATTTGTTAAGGGCAAATAGTGTTTAACTAACTTAGTTGAGTTTTTTGATTAAGTAACAGAGGGTTGATGAGGATAAAGCAGTTGATCTGGTGTATATAGTCTTCCAAAAGACATTTAAGAAAGTGCCACAGAGCAGGCTTGTCAGCAAAGTTAGAGCCCATGGAATAAAAGGGACCGTAGAAGCATAGATTATGAAATTGGCTGAGTGCTGACAGGAAACAAAGAATACAGATGAACGTTGTTTTTCAGACTGGAAGGTAGGTATATAATGGGGTTCTAAGGGGTCAGTGTTCGGACCCTTACTTTTCTTGATATACATTATTCACCTAGACTTGGGTGGTACAGGGCACAATTGTAAAATTTGCAGATGACAAACCTTGGAAGTACTGTGAACTGTGAGGAGGATAGTGATAAACTTCAAGAGGGCATGGACAGGCTAGTGGAATGGATGGACAATGATAGATGAAATTTAATGCAGAGAAGTGCGACGTGATTCATTTTGGTAGGAAGACTGAGAGGCAATATAAAAGGGGAGGCGGTGGCATAGTGGTATCACTGGACTAGTAACCCAGAGACCCAGGTTCTTGATCTGGCGACATGGGTTTGAATCCCACCACAGCAGAAGGTGGAATTTGAATTTAATTAATAAATATGGAATTAAAAGCTAGTCTAATGATGGCCATGAAACCATTGTCGATTGTTGTAAAAACTCATCTGGTTCACTAATTTCCTTTAGGGAAGGAAATCTGCTGTCCTTACCTGGTCTGGCCCACATATGACTCCAGACTCACAGCAATGTGGTTGACTCTTACATGCCCTCTGAAATGGCCTAGCAAGCCACTCAGTTGTACCTAACCGCGACGAAGTCACTAAAAAGGAATGAAACCGGACGGACCACACGGCATCGAACTAGGCACCGGAAACGACAACGGCAAACCCAGCCCTGTCGACCCTGCAAAGTTCTCCTTGCTAACATCTGGGGGCTTGTGCCAAAGTTGGGAGAGCTGCCCCACAGACTAGTCAAGCAACAACCTGACATAGTCATACGCACAGAATCATACCTTACAGACAGTAGGGAGAGAGTTGCCCTGAGAGTCCTCAACATCAACACCGGACCCCATGAAGTCACATGGCATCAGGTCAAACATGGGCAAACATGCTGATTACCACCCTCCCTCAGCTGATGAGTCAGTACCCCTCCATGTTGAACACCACTTGGAGGAAGCACTGAGGGTGGCAAGGGCACAAAATGTACTCTGGGTGGGGGACTTCAATGTTCATCACCAAGAGTGGCTCGGTAGCACCACTACTGACCGAGCTGGCTGAGTACGAAAGGACATATCTGCTAAACTGGCTCTGTGGCAGGTGGTGGGGAACCAACACGAGGGTAAAACATACTTGCGCTTGTCCTCACCAATCTGCCTGCCGCAGATGCCTCTGTCCATAACTGTATTGACAGGAGAGACCACCGCACAGTCCTTGTGGAGACAAAGTCCCGCCTTCACATTGAGGATACCGTCCATCGTGTTGCGTGGCACTATCACCATGCTAAATGGGATAGATTTCGAACAGATCTAGCAATGCAGAACTGGGCATCCATAAGGCGCTGTGGGCCATCAGCAGCAGCAGAATTGTACTCAACCACAATCTGTAACTTCATGGCATATCCCCCACTCTACCATTACCAGCAAGCCAGGAGACCAACCCTGGTTCAAAGAAGAGTGCAGGAGGGCATGCCAGGAGCAGCACCAGGCATACCTCAAAATGAGGCGTCAACCTGGTGAGGCTACAACCCAGCACTACTTGCATGCCAAACTCCATAAGCAGTATGCAATAGACAGAGCTAAGCGATCCCATAACCAACGGATCAGATCCAAGCTCTGCGGTCCTGCCACATCCAGTCATGAATAATGGTGGACAATTAAACAACTAACTGGAGGAGGTGGCTCCATAAATATCCCCATCCTCAATGATGGGGGAGCCCAGCACATCAGTGCAAAAGATAAGGCTGAAGCATTTGCAACAATCTTCAGCCAGAAGTGCTGAGTTGATGATCCATCTCGGCCTCCTCCTGAAGTCCTCAGCATTACAGATGCCAGACTTCAGCCTATTCGATTCACTCCGCGTGATATCAAGAAACGACTGAAGGCACTGGATACTGCAAAGGCTATGGGCCCTGACAATATTCCAGCAATAGTACTGCAGACCTGTGCTCCAGAATTTGCCACACCCCTTGCCAAGCTGTTCCAGTATAGCTACAACACTTGCATCTACCCGGCAATGTGGAAAATTGCCCAGGTATGCCCTGTACACAAAAAGCAGGACAAGTCCAACTCGGCCAATTACCACCCCATCAGTCTACTCTCAATCATCAGTAAAGTGATGGAAGGTGTCATCAACAGTGCCATCAAGCAGCACTTGCTTAGCAATAACCTGCTCAGTGATGCTCAGTTTGGGTTCCACCAGGGCCAGTCAGCTCCTGACCTCATTATAGCCTTGGTTCAAACATGGACAAAAGAGCTGAACTCGAGAGGTGATAGTGACTGCCCTTGACATCAAGGCAGCATTTGACCGAGTATGGCATTAAGGACTCCTAGCAAAACTGAAGTCAATGGGAATCAGGAGGAAAACTCTCTGCTGGTTGGAGTCATACCTAGCACAAAGGAAAATGGCTGTGATTGTTGGAGATCAATCATCTGAGCTCCAGGACATCACTGCAGGAGTTCTTCAGGGTAGTGTCCTAGGCCCAACTATCTTCAGCTGCTTCATCAATGACCTTCCTTCAATCATAAGGTCAGATGTGGGGATGTTCACTGATGATTGCACAATGTTCAGCACCATTCGCAACTCCTCAAATACTGAAGCAGTCCGTGTAGAAATGCAGTAGGACCTGGACAATATCCAGGCTTGGGCTGATAAGTGGCAAGTAATATCCGCACCACACAAGTGCCAGGCAATGACCATCTCCAACAAGAGAGAATCTAACCATCTCCCCTTGACATTCAATGGCATTACCATCGCTGAATCCCCCACCAACATCCTTGGGGCTATCATTGACCAGAAACTGAACTGACTACAAAAGCAGGTCAGAGGCTAGGAATCCTGAGGCGAGTAACTCACCTCCTGACTCCCCCAAGCCTGTCTACCATCTACAAAGCACAAGTCAGAAGTGTGATGGAATACTCTCCACTTGCCTGGATGGGTGCAGCTCCAACACTCAAGAAGCTCGACACCATCCAGAACAAAGCAGGCCGCTTGATTGGGACACCATCCACAAACATTCACTCCCTCCACCACCAAGGCTCCTTAGACAGCACCTTCCAAACCCTCGACCTCTACCACCTCTAAGGACAAGGGCAGCAGATGCATGGGAACACCACCACCTACAATTTCCCATCCAAGTCACACACCATCCTGACTTGGAACTATATCGCCGTTCCTTCACTGTCGCTGGGTCAAAACCCAGGAACTCCCTTCCTAACAGAACTATGGGTGTACCGACCTCACATGGACTGCAGCAGTTCAAAAAGGCAGCTCACCACCACCTTCTCAAGGGCAATTAGGGATGGGCAATAAATGCTGGCATAGCCAGTGACGCCCACATCCCATGAATGAACAAAAAAAAATACAATTCTAAACAGGATGCAGGAACAGAGGGCCCTGGGGGTATACATGCACAAATCATTGAAGGTGGCAGGACAGGTTGAGAAAGCAGTTAATAAAGCACATGGGATCCTGAGCTTTATAAATAGGGGCACAGAGTATAAAAACAAGGAAGTTATGATTGAAGCTATCTAAAACATTGGTTTGACCTCAACTGGAGTATTGTGTCCAATTCTGGGCACCATGCTTTCAGAAGGTTGTTAAGCCATTAGAGAGGGTGCAGAAAAAATTCACGAGAATGGTTCCAGGAATACTTCAGTTACGTGGATAGATTGGAGAATGCTAGATCAAGACGAAATTTGAGAGACGTTCAAAATGAAGAGGGGTCTGGATAGAAGAGATAGGGAGAAAATGTTCCCACTGGCAGAAGGATCGAGAACCAGAGGACACCAATTTAAAGTGATTGGCAAAAGAAGCAAAGGCGACATGAGGAAAAATTTTTTTTTCTGCAGCGACTGGTTAGGATCTGTAATGTACTGCCTAAGAGTGTGATGGAGGCAGATTCAATCATGGTTTTCTAAAAGGAATTGGATAATTATCTGAAGAGAAAATTTTTATCAGGGCTACAGGGAAAAGGCAGGGGAGTGGAACTAGGTGAATTGCTCTTGCAGAGAGCTACCACAGACATGAGAGGCTGAACAGCCTCCTTCTATGCTGTAATCATTCTTTGACTCTTAACTGCCCTCTGAAATGGCCTAGCACGCCACTCCTGTTGTATCAAACCACTAAAGAAAAGTTAAGAACAAAAAATGGACAGACCACCCAGCAACAGCCCAGGCACTGGAAATGTAAAAGGTTCACCCTGCCCTGCAAAATCCTCCTTACTAATTTCCGGAAACTTGTGCAAAAATTGGGAGAGCTGTTCCACAGACTATTCAAACAGCAGCCTGACAATCATACTCACCAAATCATAATTTAAGGACAATGGTCCAGACTCCTCCATCACCATCTTTGGGTTATGTCCTGTCCCACCATCAGGACAGACCCTGACGGCGGCACAGTGGTATATAGTCAGGAGGGAGTGGCCCTGGGAATCCTCAACATTGACTCTGGACCCCATGAAGTCTCGTGCATTAGGTCAAACATGGGCAAGGAAACCTCCTGTTGATTACCATCTAGCATCCTCCTCAGCTGCTGAATCAGTACTCCTCTATTTTGACCACCACTTGCAAGGGCACAGAATATTCTCTGGATGGGAGACTTCAACATCCTTCAGTAGCACCACTACTAAGTAAGCTGGCCCAGCCCTGAAGGACATATCTGCCAGACTGGGCTTGCAGCAGGTGGTGAAGGAAACAACATGACTTCATCCTTGCCAATTTACCTGTCACAGATGTGTCCATGACAGTATCGGTAGCAGAGACCACAGCACAGCCTTTGTGGAGATGAAGTCACGGCTTCACACTGAGTACACTCTCCATCGTGTTGTGTGGCACTATCATGGTACTAAATGGGATAGATTCAAAACACATCTTGCAGCTCCAAACTGGGCATCCATGAGGCAGTATGGGCCATCAGCAATGGCAGAATTGTATTCGACCACAACCTGTAACCTCCTGGCATATCCCTCACTCTACCATTACCATCAAATCAGGGGATCAACCCTGGTTCAATGAGGAATGTAGAAGAGCATGCCAGAAGCAGCACAAGGCATACTTAAAAATGAGGTGCCAACCTAGCGATACTGCAATACAGGACTATGGCCTGCTAAATAGCGGAAGCAGCAGACTATAGATAAATCCACAAACAGGACTGTCCCGGCAGACCCATTGTGTCAGCCTGCTCCTGCCCCACTGAACTTATTTCTTCCTAT
Organism: Heterodontus francisci; assembly: GCF_036365525.1. Classification (NCBI taxonomy): domain Eukaryota; kingdom Metazoa; phylum Chordata; class Chondrichthyes; order Heterodontiformes; family Heterodontidae; genus Heterodontus; species Heterodontus francisci. The sequence continues at coordinate 18,683,735 of NC_090379.1, forward strand.
CTTGACTATCTTTTCTCTGCCGGTCCAGTCTCTTCCCACCTACATCCGTGACTCTTCTGACGCCCTACGTCACTGACAATTTCCAGTTTCTTGGCCCCAACCGCCTCTTCACTATGGGCATGTAATCTCTCTACACCTCCATCCTCCACCAGGACGGTTTGAGGGCTCTCAGTTTCTTCCTTGAACAGAGGCCCAACCAGTCCCCATCCACCACCACCCTCCTCCGCCTGGTTGAACTTGTTCTCACATTGAACAACTTCTCCTTCAACTCCACTCACTTCCTTCAAGTAAAAGGGTACCTTTTTGGTATCCGCATGGGTCCTAGTTATGCCTGTCTTTTTGTAGGATATGTCAAACATTCCTTGTTCCAGTCCTACTCCGGCCCCCTCCCCCAACTCTTTTTCCGGTACATTGATGACTATCAGTGCGGTTTCCTGCTCCCGCCCCGAAATGGCAAACTTTATCAGCTTTGCTTCTAATTTCCACCCTTCACACCTTTACATGGTCCATCTCCGAAATTTCCCTTCCTCGAATTCTCTATCTCCATCTCTGCGGATAGGCTGTCTACTAATATCCATTATAAGCCCACCGACTCCCAAAGCTACCTCGACTACACTTCTTCACACCCTGCCTCCTGTAAGGATTCCATTCCATTCTCCCAGTTTCTCCATCTCCGCGCATCTGCTCTGATGATGCTACCTTCCATGAGAGCACTTCTGATAGATCTTCCTTTTCCCTAAAGTGAGGACACCCCACCCCCCCCACTGTGGTTGACAGGACCTTCAACTGAGTCCGGCCCATTTCCCACACCTCTACCCTCACCTCTTCCCCCTCCCTCCCAGAACTGTGACAGGGTTCCCCTTGTCCTCACTTTCCACCCCATCAGCCTCCATATCCAAAGGATCATCCTCCGCCATTTCTGCCACCTCCAGCATGATGCCACCACCAAATGCATCTCCCCCTCCCTTCCCGTCAGCATTCCAAAGGGATCGTTCCCTCCGTGACACCCTGGTCCACTCCTCCATTACCCCCACCATCTCGTCCCCTTCCCATGGCACCTTCCCCTGCAATCGCAGGTGGTGTAATACCTGCCCATTTACCTCCTCTCTCCTCACTATCCCAGGCCCCAAACACTCCTTTCAGGTGAAGCAGCGATTTACTTGTACTTCTTTCAAGATAGTATACTGTATTCGCTGCTCACAATGTGGTCTCCTCTACATTGGAGACACCAAACGCAGACTGGGTGACCGCTTTGCAGAACACCTCCGCTCAGTCCACAAGCAGGACCCCGAGCTTCCAGTTTCTTGCCATTTCAACAACCCCCCCCCCCCCCCCCCCACCCGCTCTCATGCTCACATCTGTGTCCTGGGATTGCTGCAGTGTTCCAGTGAACATCATTGCAAGCTCGAGGAACAGCAGCTCATTTACCGATTAGGCACACTACAGCCTGCCAGACTTAACATTGAGTTCAATAATTTCAGAGCATGACAGGCCCCCCATTTTACTTTTATTTTGTTATTTTTTCCTTTTTTATAAAAAAAAAATTTTTTAAATTTTATTTCATCTTAGTTTGTTCAGTTTGCTTACCCACTTTTTTTTCATGTTTGTACTTGCTGCTGTTCAATTTTCAGTCCGTTAACACCCTATCTGTACTAATGCTTTGTCTTTCAACACACCATTAACATATTGTTTGCCTTTGCTCCACTACCTTCTGGTCAGCTATTCTGTGACTATGTTCCATCTACACCTCCTTTGTTATCTCGCGTCCCACCCCGGCTTAACTTGCTTATAACCTTTGACATTTCTAATATTTGCCAGTTCCGAAGAAGGGTAACTGACCTGAAACGTAAATTCTGCTTCTCTCTCCACACCTGCTGAGTATTTCCAGCATTTCTTGTTTTTATATGTTGTAGATAAAGATAAGTGATCCCACAACCAATGGATCAGATCAAAACTCTGCAGTCCTGCAACATCCAGTTGTTAATGGTGGTGGACAAGTAACCTATTAACCGAGGAGCAGGCTCCACAAACATCTCCATTCTCAATGACAGAGGAGCTCAGCACGTCAATCAAAAGACTAGGCTGAATTATTTGCAACCATCTTCAGCCAAAAGTGCTGAATGGATGATTCATCTTGGCCTCCTTCAGAGATCCCCAGCATCACAGATGCCAGACTTCATCCAAGTCAATTCTCTCCATGTGATATCAAAAAAACAGCTGTAGGCATTGGATACATTCCAGCTGCAGTACTAAAGATTTATGCTTCGGAACTAGTCACACCCCGAGCCAAGCTGTTCCAGTACAGCTACAACACTGGCATCTAGCCACCAATGCGGAAAATTGCCCGGGTATCTCATGTCCACAAAAAGCAGGATAAGTTCAAACCAGCCAATGACCACCCCATCAGTCTATTCTCAATCATCAGCAAAGTGATTGCAGTGCTTGGTACCATTCACAACTCCTCAGATACTGAAGCAGTTCATGCCCGCAAACAGCAAGACCTGGACAACATTCAGGCTTAGGCTGATGAGTAACATTCATGCCACAGAGGTGCCGGGCAATGACCATCTCCACTTGGCATTAGACAGCACTACCATTGCTGAACCCGCACAGACATCCTGGGGGTTACTATTGACCCAAAACATAACTGAATCAGCCATATAAGGGACTGGGAATTCTGTGGCAAGTAACTTACCTCTTAATTCCCCAAAGCCTGCCCACCGTCTACAAGACACAAGTCAGGAGTGAGATGGAATACTCTCCACTTGCCTCGACAAGTACAGCTCCAACACCACCCAAGAAGTTCAACATCCAGGACAAAGCAGCCCGCTTGATCAGGACCTTAACCACTTTAAACATTCACTTCCTCCACCACCAGCTGTGTGCACCATATACAAGATGCACGGCAGCAACTTACCAAGGCTTCTTTCACAACACCTTCCAAACCTGTGACCTCGGCCACCTCGAAAGATAAGGGCTGCAGGTGCATGAACACCTCCAAGTCACACACCACCCTGACTTGGAACTATATTGCCGTCCCTTCACCGTCACTGGCTCAAAATCCTGGAACTCCCTCCCCAACAGCATTGTGGGATTACCTATACCACACGAACTATCACAGTTCAAGAAGGCAGCTCATCATCACCTCCTCGAAGGCAATTAGGGATGGGCAATAAATGCTGGCCTTGCCAGAAACACATCCTATGAATAATTCAAAACATACGTCAGAGAAAAGCTTCAATAAGTGCATAATTTTAACGACTTGTACAGAGAATCAGCCACTTACATCCAGTTTCTTTCTCTTTGGTGAACCTTCAGATGCCTGTGTAGATGTTCTCTTCAAGTTTTGTGATGGATTTTGATCTATTGTTACACCATTTGTTGCAGGCTCCTAAACAATTACCAGAAAACATGACAGATGAGCTGCCTGTTGATTGCGAGCACTACCATTTGTAGGACAGGATGAATAACTGCCCCAATAAAAGAAAAACCCAAGTCTATATCTGAACACACAAACACTTATTTACTGATATATTCATGGGCCAGGCATTCACCTTATTGCACAACAATTAACTGTGCATACATCTGTACACTGGGAGGGAACATAAAAACACAAGAAACAGAACAGTCCCTTGAGCCTGCTCCAACACAATCATGGCTGATTTTGTACCTCAACTCCACTTTCCCAAAAAAATTCCGCACTTAAGATTCTGGTAAATCAAAATCGGAGGTCATAGGGTTCAGAAAATAAATACAAAAACCTGGAACTCATCACCTCAATGTACAAAGATTTCTTTTATCTTCGCCCTGGAACTAACTTGCCAGTGGTATTGCCCAAGCAACATTTAAGTAACATGACAGATGCTGCCAGACCTGCTGAGTGGTTCCAGTATTTCTTGTTTTTATTTCAGATTTCCAGCATCCGCAGTATTTTGCTTTTATTTAAGTAAACTGCATCTTGTTAGCCTACAATTTATTTGAAAGTCTTATTTAAATTTACAGGGTTAACACTTTTTGCAATTTTCCCATTGTACAAAGCATCTACAGTTTTTCGCAATTCCATTTTGTATGAAAGTAAAAACTGGATGAAAATAATCACTTAATGGCAGAGCAAATTATTTTAACAAAGAGGATAGTGGGAGTGGAGCTTGAATTCTGTTTCTGTATTCATTCTGTATCAACTTCCTGATATATATTAAGGAAGTAGACTTTTTTCCTGATAAATATTAATGACCTACACCTTGGGGTACAGAGCACAATTTCCAAGTTTGCAGATGATACGAAGCTTGGAAGCACTGTGAACTGTGAGGAGAGTGTAGAACTTCAAATGGACACAGACAAGTTGGCGGAATGGGTGGACAGGTGGCAAATGACGTTCAATGCAGAGAAATGTGAAGTGATTCATTTTGGTAGGAAGAGCATGGAGAGACAATATAAATTTTTTTTTAAAAAGTACAATTCTAAAATGGGTGCAAGAGCAGAGGGACCTGGGTGTATATGTGCATAGGTTATTGAAGGTAGCAGGACAGGTTGAGAATGCAGTTAATAAAGCATACAGTATCCTGGCTTTATTAATCGAGACGTAGAGTACAAGAGCAAAGTTATGCCGAACTTGTATAAGACACTAGGTTGGTCTCAGCTGGAGCATTGCGTCCAGTTCTGGGTGCCGTACTTTAGAAAAGATGTGAGGGCATTCAAAACAGTAAAGAAAAGATCACGAAAATGTTTCTAGGGATAAGGAACTTCAGTTATGAAGATAGATTGGAGAAGTTAGGACTGTGTTAGTCATAGAGTCAGAGAGATACAGCACTGAAACAGGCCCCTCGGCCAGAGTCTCCGCCAACCACCCATCCATACCAATCCTACATTAATCCCATATTCCCTACCACATCCCCACCATTCCCCTACCTACACTAGGATTAATTTACAATGGCAAATTTACCTATCAACGTGCAAGTCTTTGGCTGTGGGAGGAAACCGGAGCACCCGGCGGAAACCCACGCGGTCACAGGGAGAACTTGCAAACTCCGCACAGGAAGTACGCAGAACCGAACCTGGATCGCTGGAGCTGTGAGGCTGCAGTGCTAACCACTGCGCCACTGTGCTGCCCCCTTTTCCTTGAACAGAGGACTGAGAGGTGATTTGATACAGCTATTCAAAATCATGAGGGGTCTGGACAGAGTAGATAGGGAGAAACTGTTCCCACTCATGAAAGGATCAAGAACGAGGGGGCACAGATTTAAAGTAATGGGTAAGAGAAGCAAAAGTGACAGGAGGAAAAACACACACACCAAGTGGTTAAGGTTTAGAATGCACTGCCTGAGAGTGTGATGGAGGTAGGTTCAACTGAAGCATTCAAAAAGGGAATTAGACTGGTATATGAAAGGGAAGAATGTGCAGGGTTATGGGGAAAAGGCAGGGGAATGGCACTGTGAATTGCTGTTTTGGAGAACCGGTGAGCACACGATAGGCCAAATAGCCTCCTTCTGCACTGTAACAATTCCGTTAAGTGCTCAATGAAACTGCTGAGTCAGTTTTTCTTCTGCTTATCTGTCATACAAGACTTACATTTTTAAAAAAAAGTCAAATTAGCTGCTTTTCGTGGTCAAAAAACACTAATTCACAGCACCCTGGACTCATGGCCGAATTTCAGAACCACACAGGATGATAATTGCTCAAGCCATCGCCTGGACAGGTTACCAAAAATGTCAAGTTTGCCAGCTCCAGGATACAGCACATAACTACTTCCCAGTGTTAACAAACTGGCAAATGTTTTTACATGAGGGACACATTTTCAACAAATACATTTCAGATTTTGATCTGTGAAAAATAGTACTGAGTTGGGCTATAGTTTGACAAGTGGAGCAAAATAATAAAGTGTGAGATACAGAGTAAAAGTCCCTACTTAAACTATTTATAATTAGTAAGTAAGAAGAAAAACAGCTTCTCTTCGATCTTATAAGCTCCATACAACACTAGCACTTTCTCTGAGCTAACCAGCAATTCTATTTGGTCACCATCTCTTCAGAGTATCCATTCCAAACTACCAAAAAATCCACATAAGCAGTTTCTGTTTTCCTCATGTTAAGTGTAGGCACTCTTCCCAAGGGGAAGCAGAGATTTTATTCCACCCAACAAAGTTCGCAAGAGCCATGGTACAGCACAGTATGGATAAGAATTTAATTGGCTAAATCCAAGGTTACCAGCACAGAACACCAGTAAATTTCTCACTATTTGCCCAACTTAGGACAATCCCATCCATTAAATTTCAGAATTACCCAGAGGTGCATGGGAAGAATCCACATCCCTCCATGATATCTACCTCCTAGGTCCCATTATTGACAGAGAACCAACTCAGTCTTACTCTCATGAGTAGGCTTCCTTCTCTTTTCTTGCCCATCCCCAGAAAGACAGCAAATTAAACTCCGTTCGCGCTAACTAGCAAAAATGGCAAGAAAATAAGCTAAAACAAAAACAAATTTGTTAAGTTAGAATAATTCAAAAAAGTACTCATTTGAGATCCTTCAAATGTGGGAAATACAGAAAATCAGCACAAAAATAAATGTACAAACCTCTTTCTTTATCAATTCATTTGTAAGGGGTGATGCCGGTCTCTTTCCCCCAGAGACAACAGGACTGGATGCTTTTGTGGCTGCACTTGAAGGTTGGTTGCTGACACATGTAGACAAAACTCGGCTGACTGCTGACTTTGGCTGTGCAGTAGTTGCAGGTATGGGAGAGGCCTGAGGAATGTGTTCACTGGATGACGAAGATGAGCCTAAGAGAGAGAGGAAACAAATCCATGCTAGTTATTTAACTATTCACATAAACTGGGCTCAAAATAGCACATTTTAAGTTGAACCTTGGTCTTCATTTTCTCTCCTCCCACCCTACAGGTACTGAAAACTGAAGCACCCAATCTTTCACGTCTTCCAGGCATGACCCTTCCTATATTTAAGTCGGTTCGCAAGTCAAACTCTGTCATTGTGAACTTATTCTTCGAGAACAAGTTCAACCTCCACATACAATAAGGATAATGCTGCCCTCAGACAAGAGGTGAACACCAATCCCTTTAAGACATCCACAGTATGTGGTCAAGGAACTCTCCTCCCTCTGCATACAAGGCCTTGTCCTGGTCTGAGCTCCAAGTCTTTGCCTACAGCAGTTAGCACTGACATCCCAAATAGCAAGTAGCACACAAACACCACAATAATACAGCAGATGATCTGCAATCCAGACCCAATTAGATGAGAAACATGGGATAGGTTGGGAGGAATGTTCCCTCTAAGCTGTGCAAGTATGCAGCAGCTCAGAGCAATCGGGAAATTGCAGCACAGGGAACAAACAGGCCACACACAAGCAACATTCCATTCCAAGAGATTGCCTATTAAATTAACAGCTCTTTAGGAAACGACTAAATAGACGACAAACAGATGTGTTACCACATAGCTCTTACTCCATAAACCACAATACAGTAGAAAATACAATAGTGTATTTATAATTCTTGATTCCATAAAACACAAGCAATTCTTTTGTTGAGGGGTGGGAATAGATTAAAAAAAAAACATATTTGTGTATCTCAAGAGCACAACACCAAGTCAAGTTTATTTTATGACCAGGTTCAAGGCTACTGTCTGATCTCAAGCACAGGTACTGTACAGATTTAGGAGAAGCAAAAGATTTGGTCAAAAGAACCAAAATGATACAGGCACAGCAGGACTGTGATATGCATCTTGTGAAAAGATTCAACTCCAAAGTGGGGAGAAGTTGATATATCTTTCTTTCCCCCTCACCCCTCTATTCCCCACCCACCCCCCACTAACACATTCCTTCAATCAGCTTCTACACATCTAGAAAGGGTTGCCACTTACCCCCTGAGCTGGGAATGGAATTTCGTTTGGAAGGACTAGTCTCTGATTCCACCTGGGCTTCTGAATTCTGAACACTGATTGCATTCACTGTCGATGCAGCAGTAACAGGACTATATCAAGTGAGAAGAAAAATTACTCAACAGCATACTTATGCACGGCTGATGGCTAAGAAAACATGAGAATAATCCATAAAGGATCATGTACTGTGATTTATTTTTAAACATGACTTTCACTCTCCCTAGATTTCACATAACTTTTATAGAACAATTGTAGGTGAATATGTCATCAGGTATAGGAAAGGAGAACTGTATCCCTTACCTCAAACTTCACCTTCAAAAATACATCTGGGTAATTTAAGGAAAAAAATCAAGCTGAGCGCCAGTTATAGAATGAGGAAAACTGAAATTTATATTATCCAAAATGCTTTTCATAAAAAAAAACTCAATGCCATGTTCCTATATGTTCGTAGCTAGAATCCCACCCCATTCGATCACATGCATGTGACTTTAGCTATGGAGACTAACATTTGATCAACTCTACTGGAGTCCACCCCACCACAAATCCCGATCAATTAGTATGATGTGCAAAATGGTGGAAATATTTGAAATTTCCAAATGATAGATGATTCCAAGAAGACAGTTCTCCAACGAAACTGATTTTTTAAAAAATGGAGGAAGTAACATCTATGTTACCTCTGTGGACTGTTGACATTCTGTAATGGACTAGAAGGCACTAGCAGGCTATGGTCACTGTCCAAAGAGGCCTCCATGCTATTTTCATCTTCACAGTTGGCTTTGTTCCCTTCCAATGAATGCTTAAAAATGAAAAAAAATATTAAAAAAAGTTAGATACCAGATTCAAAATCTGCATTTCTTGGCACATTGTGTGTACCAACTATTTACATACATACAAACATGCAAGCTAGGAGCAGGAGGCGCTATTCGGCCCCTTGAGCCTGCTCCGCTATTCTATAAGATCATGGCTGATCGTATTTGTAAAACACAATAGTCAGAGCGGAAAAAACATTATTAAAAGGAGAATTAAGTTTGGCTGGACTGGCTAGCCAAATAGATGATTAACATTAACTTTACCCCTCAAAAGGTTACAGATTAATTATATATCTCGATGGTGGCGGTGGTTGGGGGAGGCAGCAAAGGAAGTAAACCATTAAACGAATAGACAAGAAACTAAAACACAGCTCAGACCCTCTCACGGTGCTAAGACCAGCCTCAAATAGGTACTACAAGCTTAGCCAAGAAAGTGACTGGTCTTATTCTGAACCATTGGATGTGCTTCATAATAAAAGGGAAGCAGTGGTTTTAATTCACAATGAAAATTGCTGTATTACAAAAGGGACTCAATTCCTCCAGTTTAGTTTTGATGGACATCAAATCCTTTGCTATCTTCAGGTTAGAGTAGGCTTTTCTCTCCCTCACTTTCTCCCTTGCCCCTTTCACCTCCTGTCCCCTCTTCCACCACAGGGAAGAATCAAAGCTGCGGTGGAACCTGACAATTCAGCACTGTAACTTAACACCATTCCATGAATGCAAAGAATTTAACATTCTCTTGTTTGCTACAATTTGAATAAATCAAAAACTTGCACTCAGAATCAGTATTACTAAAAAAAAAAATCAATAAGAGGCATTCGTTGGATAGTGGCCTGACAGGCTGAATGGAAATGAAGGAAAAACTCAAATCATTTCTGTTGGATAACTGCCTAAAGATCAATTATAACGGAATAGCTTCCAAACAAATGGAATCTGTTTGGCTATAGCTATAACTTGCAGTATTTTGACATACTGAAAATTATTTTTGCAGTCCAACAAGCAATTTATTTACAAAAGATGGAATAAATGAGCGCTGATAATACGTAACCTGGACCAAAGATTCACTTTACCTAGTTACTTATTAGCTCTTTGTAACAGCAGATGTACTCATTTAGCAGATGTGCTACCACAGTCACTGGGGAGACAAATGACTCCTTTTACAGATCATCTAAATGTAATAGGTTACCTTTTTCTTTTTTTGTTGAACATAACTGGGTAGAAGCAAATGGAGTTGTTTCCTTTTCACATGCATTGCTGCAATTCTCATATCTGCTTCGAACATTTTGCTGTTCATTGCTTGTCTATAAACTGCAGAGGATAGACAAAATTAGTTGTCTGCTACTGGCTTATTTTGCAATCAATGCTCCTTTCCTCTATTAAGGGCCGATCATCATCTAACATTCCTGAATATGGAGGAGGTGCCAAGAGCAGGAATTTACCCCAAATCTTCAAATAGCAAATAGGAAAATGGAACAACCCATTACTACAGAAAATGTAATTTCAAGTTCAGTTGAAAGTCTTCAGATATTATGGCCAACGCACCCTAATTATTTAATGCAGTGGATGGCTGATTGGTTTAAGTGTGTGGTACCTTTAAGCTTTCTTGTGCAGGTGCATGGCAACTTAAAGAGGCTGACTTGTATACAGCCTGAGAGAACACTTTTGGTTTAAAAGGGAACATTAGAGGAAATTCACTGCATATGAATAGCTGCAGTAATCACAAGACAGCAAATGCATCTTACCAGTATCTGTGAATGACTGAATGTCATATGTCAGGTCAACACTCAGGTTCTCAGTGTTTTCCACTTTCTTGAAGACTATCCCAATGACCCACATTGTGCTGAATTCCTCCCTGAAATAGAAAAGCATGGCATAATTGGAGATCTCCTCACTTGTAGCACTGTATAAAAGTATGTTGCAAAGCAAACTTTCCCTCTTTCAGGTCAAACCACCGTCTAACCTGCAGCAATGCTTGCAGTTATTCTTGCATTTTTATTCTCTTGTTCAGCAGCCATTTAAAATAAAGCAAATTATAATCCTGAAAATGGCCACAAAAACTAACAATTACTTACTTCTCAGGATTGTCCTTGGGAGCTGGGAATGATTGTGGATTAACGTGAGCCAGAGTAATGAACTCATTCTTTTCCAAGCTGCTAATCAGAATTCGGATTTTGGATTCCACCAATCCCACCCTAAACACAAAAAAATTGTTACTGAAAGAAGATGAGGAGTTCCAGCGAACTATATTTGGAGCTGCACTTTGTCAAGACTTGATGAAACTAAAACCAGTTTCTATCTAATTGGTTAAAACATGGGAGAGCACTGGGTTGAGCTGTAAGTAAATTTAAAGTGGCAGAACATAAACTTGCAGTTATATAATGCCTCATGTTACGACCAAGGTGAGAGGAGTACACCATCCTTCTTTAGTCCCACTTCTCCACAGGTCACAACATACATTTAAATGTTAACCCAGTTACCGATACGGCCAGTTATATACTCCATTTTTATTTCAGAATAAAATCCACCAACCAGGTTTCTTTAACAACAAAATTTTCAATTTATTATAAAACAAGACGTACTCAGTAAAGATGCAAAGCATTAACACAAATGAAATATAACAGTTCCCTTCTAACTTAGCCCAACACACACACACACACACACACAGGTTAAAGAAAAAAAAAAAGAGGTTTTCTCTGCAGAGATCACTTTACAAAAGGACAAAATATTTTGTCCAAATACTTGTTAGTGAAGGAAAAGGATAAGATATGGAATGATATCAGTTGTCCCTTTTCTGGTGTCCCAAATACACGTAGATGGCAGTCACTGGGAGCTTTTTGGAGCAGATCTCTTCAGGTGACATCAAGGATTAGTCTGGCAAGCTTTCCAGGAGAAATACGCCATCGGGGGTTTCAGCTATCACACACTAGATTCACAGGGTTTCTCAGAGAGGTGTAGAAAGGATGAGCTGTGTTCTTCTCTCAGCAGGCTACAAACCCAACTGACTCAAAACAATCCCAGAACGAAACCAACTCTTGGCCACCATAAATCTTGACATGCCACTTCTCCAGTCACCAAGGCTCTTGTTGTTTACTTAGCTGAAGACATGTGACTTCCAGTAAGCGTGTTTTAAAAAAAAAGTCCCAAAGTCCTTCCAGTGATCTTTTTTAAAAAAACAATATCCAGCATTTATATAATCTCTTCAGTTCTCCAAAGGAATACATTTCCACAATTTTAAAACACGAGTCCTCACAAAATATTAAAAAGTGGAAGCACTTGCATAACACCTCCATCCCTGGAGGAAGGAAATGCCATTTTTAAATGCATTTAATTACAAAGAGTGGGAAAATATGAAAAAAATTAAAACACATTTACACACTCATTCTCACTCACTCTTTACCTGTAACTAATCGAGTTCTGCTTTGTACCATCTTTGTACTCAAATAACCCAAAGCCAAAGTTAAATTCTCGACAAAGCATCAGCAATTACATTACTTTTCCCCACAATGTGGATAATTTTTAAGTGATAGGACGCCAATAGTAAACTCCATCGAAATAGTCTGGCATTCTGGTTTTTGAACTTTTCCCACCAAGGGGTAGGGGGTTTACGACCCGTATATACCAGTGTCTTGCTGTAGTTGTGGTGGGCATATACTTCAAAATGCTTAAGAGCTAATAGTAAGCCCACGCTTTCTTTTTCCACTGTGGAGTATCTCTTATGGCATTGATTTAGCTTTTTGTGAAAAGATCCCATTGGCCTTTCTATGCCCGATTCGTAGTCTTGTAACAGGACTGCACTGACCCCCAGGTCACGAGCATCAATTGCTACCTTGCAGGGTTTAGTGAAATTTGGGGCAACCAACACTGGTTCATTGATCAAAATGGCTTTCAGCCTTTCAAAAGCAGCTTGGCACTCTCCTGACCACACTACCTTGGCTTTCTCTTTTTGTAGCAAATCAGTCAGTGCAGCAGCTATAGTGCTAAAATTTGGTACAAACTTGCAGTAGAAACCACACATCCCCAAAAACCTCATGATTTCTCGTTCAGTCTTAGGAGCAGGGAACTCCATCAATGCTTGTACTTTTGCTGTTCTTGGCAACACTTGTCCTTGCCCTATTACACGCCCAAGGTAAGTCATCTGTGCTTTTGCAAATTTACTTTTAACAAGGTTTACCACCAAATCAGCTGACTGTCATTTTCTAATTAGAGCTTCTAGTTGTTCCAAGTGGTCCTTCCAAGTGTCACTGTACCAGCATATCAAAGTAAACCACAGTCTGAAACACTGGCTACCACTTGGCTCATTAGTCTATGAAAAGTGGCTATGGCATTTTTTAAGCCCGAATGGCATCACCCGGCATTCGAAAAGACCGTCTGGTGTGAAAGGCAAATATCTCTTAGCTCAGGGTGTTAAAGGAACTTGCCAGCATCCCTTTAACAAATCTATTTTGGTAAGAAGCGTGGCACTGCCGACTCTCAATACAGTCTTCAAGCAAGGAATTGGGTAGAAGTCTGCATTTGTTACTGCAATAACCTTTCTGTAGTCTAGTTGAACAGTCAGGCTTAGGTACTAACACGACTGGGCTGCTTTGATTGGGTTCAATTAGGTGATTGTCCAACATGTACTGCATTTCTGCTTTCACCAGGACTTAAGCAGTAAGGATGCTGCTTTATAGATGAGGATTCTCCTACATCCACATCATGTATGCCTAAGGTTGTACATCCTGTTTATCCCTACAGACTCCTTTAAATGCTGTGAGTAGCCTGGTTAGGTCTTCTCGTCGTTCTGAATCTAAATATGAAAGCAGAGTGTCTAATCTCCCCAACGATTCAGTATTAGTTAACCATATAGTAGGAGGTTCAATTTGAGAATCGTCTAGGCCTCATCTTCACTATACCTTTCATCCTACACTGTCCCTACTACCTGACTTATCTATGCTTGCTTATCCTCCTCTCAGCAATGATAGTTTCAACATACTGATATGACACAGCCGATTCTTTTTCCGGAGATCTGGGCTGTCAAATAATTTACTTTACCATAATAAAAGCAAAATACTGCGGATGCTGGAAATCTGAAATAAAAACAAGAAATGCTGGAACCACTCAGCAGGTCTGGCAGCATCTCTTTCCAGAGAAGCAGAGTTAACATTTCAGGTCAGTGACCCTTCTTCGGAACTAACAAATATTAGAAATGTCAAAGGTTATAAGCAAGTGAGGCAGGGGTGGGGCAAGAGATAACAAAGGAGAAGGTGTAGATTGGACAAGGCCACATAGCTGACCAAAAGGTCATGGAGCAAAGGCAAACAATATGTTAATGGTGTGTTGAAAGACAAAGCAATAGTACAGATAGGGTGTTAACGGACTGAAGATTGAACAGCAAGTAGAAACATGAAAAAAAAACAGTGGATAAGCAAACTGAACAAACTAAAATGAAATGAACAAAAAACAAAAACTGTAAAAAATGTAAAAAAAGAAAAAATAACTAAAAATAAAAGTAAAATGGGGGGCCTGTCATGTTCTGAAATGATTGAACTCAATGTTCAGTCCGCCAGGCTGTAGTGTGCCAAATCGGTAAATAAGATGCTGTTCCTCGAGCTTGCGTTGATGTTCACTGGAACACTGCAGCAATCCCAGGAAAGAGATGTGAGCATGAGAGCAGGGGGGAGTGTTGAAATGGCAAGCGACCAGAAGCTCAGGGTCCGGCTTGCGGACTGAGCGGAGGTGTTCTGCAAAGTGGTCACCCAGTCTGCGTTTGGTCTCCCCGATGTAGAGGAGACCACACTGTGAGCAGCGAATACAGTATACTACATTGAAAGTAGTACAAGTAAATCGCTGCTTCAGCTGAAAGGAGTGTTTGTGGCCTGGGATAGTGAGGAGAGAGGAGGTAAATGGGCAGGTATTACACCTCCTGCGATTGCAGGGGAAGGTGCCATGGGACGGGGACAAGGTGGTGGGGGTAATGGAGGAGTGGACCAGGGTGACGCGGAGGGAACGATCCCTTCGGAATGCTGACAGGGGAAGGGAGAGGAAGACTCATCACTATCCCAGGCCCCAAACACTCCTTTCAGGTGAAGCAGCGATTTACTTGTACTTCTTTCAATGTATTCGCTGCTCACAATGTGGTCTGCTCTACATCGGGGAGACCAAACGCAGACTGGGTGACCGCTTTGCGGAACACCTCCGCTCAGTCCGCAAGCAGGACCCTGAGCTTCTGGTCGCTTGCCATTTCAACACCCCCCACCCCTGCTCTCATGCTCACATCACTATCCAGTGAACATTAACGCAAGCTCAAGGAACAGCATCTCATTTACCGATTAGGCACACTACAGCCTGCCGGACTGAACATTGAGTTCAATCATTTCAGAGCATGACAGGCCCCCCCATTTTTAGTTATTTTTTCTTTTTTACATTTTTTATTTGTTTATTTCATTTCATCTTAGTTTGTTTAGTTTGCTTACCCACTGTTTTTTTCATGTTTGTACTTGCTGCTGTTCAATTTTCAGTCCGTTAACACCCTATCTTTACTAATGCTTTGTCTTTCAACACACCATTAACATATTGTTTGCCTTTGCTCCATGACCTTTTGGTCAGCTATGTGGCCTTGTCCAATCTACACCTTCTCCTTTGTTATCTCTTGTCCCACCCCCGCCTCACTTGCTTATAACCTTTGACATTTCTAATATTTGCTAGGTCCGAAGAAGGGTCACTGATCTGAAACTCTGCTTCTCTTTCCACAGATGCTGCCAGACCTGCTGAGTGGTTCCAGCATTTCTTGTTTTTAATTTACTTTACCAATCCTTTTGACTACTCTATATGGCCCACTGACCCATGCTTTCAGCGGTTCACCCTGTAATACTAAAACCTCAACCCCTGGTTGAAATGTTCAGGTCTTGGCATGCTTGTCTGCCCATTTTTCATGGTTGTTTGGGAAACTTTTAGGTGTTCCTGAGCCACTTTGCAGGCTCCCATGAGCCACTCCAGAACATGGATACATAATCAAGCATGGAAGATTCGTCCATCTGTTCTCAAAACTTTTCTTTGATTAGTTTTAAGAGGACCTCTTCCTCAAGTCCATAAACTAATGCAAAAAGGACTAAAACCAGTAGACTCATTAGATGAATCCCTAGTGGCAAACAAAAAGAAATTTCAGCCCTTTATCCCAATCATGGGGATATTCATGACTGTATGCCCTTATCATTTTGAGGGTCTGATAGAACCATTCTAAAGCCCCTTGTGTCTGTGGGTGGTATGCTGAAGACTTTAATTGTGTTATACCCAAATTACTTGCTCAAAAATTTTAAACAAAATTTGAACCTTGATCCAACTGAATCTCAATCAGTAATCCATATCTAGCGAAGAACTGAGTTAACGTTTCTACCACTACCTAGGAACAGAGTAGCCATATCCCCAATAGCGAGTATATATTGATGTCCCACTTTTGTTTTCGGTAAAGGTCCTACACAGTCTGCAAACACCCTACTAAATGGTTCCCCAAAAACTGGTAGGGAAATTAGAGGTGCCGGTTTTATGGCAGGTTGCGGTTTTCCCACAATCTGGCACATTTTACAAAACTGCATCACGCCCTGGTAAAAAGCTGGCCAGTAAAAATGTTGACTTATATGTGATTGGGTCTTCCAGATCCCCACATGTCCTGCTGTAGGAATTTCATGGGCCATCCTTAATATTTCCCGGCGATATTTGGGCTGTACCACTATGTGGTGAACTACCACCCTTCGACGACTGCAGGTCTGTGAGGAGGTTTCCACTTCCTAATCAGAATCCCACTTTTAATATAGTAGCCTTCCAGAACTCCCTTTGCTTCACCTAGAGCCGATTGTGCCACTTTACTTCACTCTGGATCGGCTTGCTGAGCCTTGATCATAGAAGACTTATTAAACATAACCTTCGGATTATTCAAATCCCCAAAGTAAGTTTCAGATATTCAGCTAACTGTTTGTGTTGCAATTTGACATCCAATAATGGAACTTGTTTAGCCATTGCTCGGGTCACTACACATGAAGGAAAAATTCCTGGAACCATTTCCTGCAACTGCTCTGTCTTGTGACTACTGGAGAAGCTACGACCTTCACTCCAGTCAAATCATTCCCCAAGAGTAAGTCAACTTCGCCTATAGGCAAAGCTATAGACAACTCCAATGGTTACCATTCCAGACATTAGGTCACACTCCAGGAGCACCCGATACAAAGGTACGGGTATATACTCCCCGCCGATACCATTCATTAAAACCTTGGCATTCAGTGCGCTCTCTGGTGGAAAAGTTATGCCTTTCCCTAGCAGGAAGGTTTGGGTGGCTCCTGTATCCCTAAGTATAATTATAGGTTTACCTGCCTCACTTGAGGGATAAGGACTTACTTTTCCTTTTGACAATAATTCCCTATAACTCTCAGGTATCTATTTCACGTCCCCCGCACTCAGCAGTTTTTGTACTCGGCCTTAGAGCCGCAGTCAGAGCTACAGCCTTATCTGTCGTATCCTCAGTCAGGGCCCCTTTCTCTGCATTGGCCTTGTATACTCCAATTAGTCCCATGGGTTTAACCCCACAACTTCCAGCATTCTGCATGAATGGCAATGGTAACATTTAGGCTTTTGGACCTCACTTCCACTCTCAGCATCTTCCTTTCAAGCCTAAGGAGATCCCGGGGCGTTGCCAGCTTCCCGCTCTTGCCCCCAGCTACTTACCTTCCTCCCACCTTCTATGCTTCTCAGGTTTGTGGGGGTGACGGAAAAAGGGTTTGGGCTTGTAAACAAGATCAGTAATCTCAGCTGCCTGTCTGGCTGTCTAAACCTTCTGGTTCTCTACATGGGTACTTGATAACAGAGGGAGTGACATTTTAAATTCTTCCAGAAGAATTATTTCCCAAGGGTCTCCTATGTGGCCTCTACCTTTAGTTCCCACATCCAACGATCAAAGCCAATTTGCTTTACCCTCTCAAATTCTATATAAGTCTGCGCAGGCTGTTTCCGGAGGTTCTGAAATTTCTGCCTGTTCAAGCTGCTTCATCTGTAACTGAATTCTAGCTAATTCAACTGAATTACCTGAATTGCTTTTTCCTTCTTCCAATTTCAAATGCTGTGCTATTACCTCAATTATGTCTGCTTTCTTAGCCCTTGGTTTTTAACACTAACTCCAACTTTTCTGCCAATTCCTTCAGCCCAGCCTCAGTTAAGTTTTTCAAATCACTCAGGGATAAGTCCTCCCTCCCCAGCAAGGTTATAGCAACTGACAAAGCCATTCAGGTAGTGTAAACTTTACTCTAATGCACAAGAAACCTGGTATTTTCCTTTTCCCCATTTCAATTATTATTCCCCACTTACAATTGTACTTCGTTGGCTTTGGGTTATCCAACACAGAGCCCCCAATTATACATTACGACTGAGGCGGGAGGAGTGCACTAAACCTTCTCTAGTTCCACTTCTCCACAGGTCACAACATACATTTAAATGTTTACCCAGTTACTTACTTTATTTTTATTTCAGAATAAAATCCACCAACCAGGTTTCTTTAACAAACAAAATTATCAATATTATAAAACACGATGCATTCAGTAAAGATGCAAAGCATCAACAGATTTAAATATAAAAGTTCCCTTCTAACTTAGCCTAACACACACACACAGGTTAAAGAAAGAGGTTTTCTCTGCAGAGATCACTTTACAAAAAAAAACTTTGTCCGAATACTTGTTAATTCTTGAAGGAAAAGGATAAGATACAGAATGATATCAGTTGTCCCTTTTCTGGCGTCCCAAATACATGAAGGCAGCTGTCACTAGGAGCTTTTTGGAGCAGTTCTCTTCAGGTGACATCGAGGATTAGTCTGGCAGGCTTTCCAGAAGAAATGCGCAGAGGTTTCAGCTATCACACATTGAATTCAAAGGGTTTCTCAGAGAGGCAGAGAAAGGATGAGCTAGTCATTTTCTCAGTAGGCTGCAAACCCAACTGACTCAAAGCCATTCCAAAACAAAACCAACTCTTGACTATTATAAATCTTGACATGTCACTTCTCTGTAAACAACTCTTAGTCACCAAGGCTCGTTTACTTAGCTGAGGACATGTGACTTCCACTAAGTGTATTTTTAAACCAAGTCCCAAAGTTCTTCCAGTGACCTTTTTTTAAAAAAAAAAAGGTCCAGCACCTATATAATCTCTTCAGTCCCCCAAAGGAATCCATTTCCACAATTTTAAAACATGAGTCCTCACAAAATATTTTTAAAATGGAAGCACTTTCAGAACATACATCACCTTTTGAGCAACTGAGCACTTCAGAATGAGTTATTTTGGAACACAGTGACTTCTTTAGACAAATGAGGCAGTCAATTCGTATACAACAAGATCCCACAATGAGGTAGGCAATCAGTTGATCTGCTTTTGATAGCAATGGATGAAGGAGTTATGTTTCACAGGGCATAAGGACATAAGCAATAGGAGCAGTAGGCCATTCAGCCCTTTGAGCCTGCTCCGCCATTCAATGAGATCATGGCTGATCATCATCTTCAACATCATTTTCCTGTACTATCCCTGGATCTCTTGATGTTTTTAAATATGTAGAAAATTGACCGATCGCAGACTTGAACATACTCAATGACTGAACCTCCCCAGCCCTCAAGAATTCCAAAGCTTTACCAGCCGCTGAGTGAAGAAATTCCTCCTCATCTCATGCCCCTGAAGCTTTTCTGCAAATAGTGCCACAGATCTTTATTCAGGTCTGAAAATGTGGATGGGATGCTGGTTTGTTGTCTCCTCCAAAAGCACAGCTCTCCCTCAATACCTTAGCCTAGATTCAGTTCTCAAGGCCCGACTGGAGCTTAAACCCACAACTTTTACTGAGCTACTCTTTGCCTCTAACTAATGCAAGGTGCAAAAGGGTAGCTCAGGCGATAAACCATCATTATCTTTTTTTTTGGTGAAGAACTGTTATCCTTTGACAGCCACTGAAAGTTTTTAGTGCACCTTACTCTGGGCACAGACCCTGTTGGATTTGTTTGGATTTTAAAAATCATGCTCACCAAGGAACACAAGCAAATGCATTCTGCACATTATTTTGTCTATTACTTTCCTAATCTCCTAACCTCCACTGATGTATGGTTCAACGGCTGCTCATAACCATTCTATGTCTCACACAAATGACCACTCCATATGAAAACGAGATTGTGACCAGGCATATGCTGATAGGCTATTCAACAGTAGGAGTCATGCAATATGATACAGGGGCCATTACATAATGTCTCTTGCACCCAAACTTCGTCAAATTACGACATTAGCAATGTTTTTCATATTTACTAGGGACAAGTCTCTCAGCCCCCAGATGATCTAATCCTAACCCAATAACAAATTTTAATGTTTATTACAACAGTCTCCAGAACTTACCATTCTAAGTGCTGTTTTTCCGTTGGGGCACTTGCCAGCAGCACAATGTAATGCCTTTGAAAGGGAGGAGAAAAATTACTTTGTGCAATTAAATGACAAAAATAAGTACTTCAGTCCTGTGAAATGCTCACCAATTTTCAATTCTTCTGAACGTACTTGATATTAATGTTGCCTCTAATTTATATACACCTTTGGTGAATTTCTATTAAATTCAGAGCTGAAACTCACCTCTACTATCTACTTAAGACGTCTCAGTTATACATCAAGTATAATTCTGGTTTATGCTGAGTCATAGTTCAATTAGGAATGTCATAATTTTACAAATTTTATGCATTTGAAAAATGTGGGCCAAAAACAATAAATGCAAATAGGATACTGATAAAATTTATTTTATGATCTGAGAAATCTTAAAGCAACCTCGCTGCACCAGGAAATATCAAAAACGAAAAGCAACCATATTGACAGTGCTCTACCATACGATTTATACCATGGTCCACTTGGATGGCACAGGAGGCTAAGGTTATACGATAACTTTAAATCTCATCAGGGTTTCCAATCATCCCACAAAGCACAGTGCCCCTCTTAACAATTCGTTCCTGCTACTATGATAATGATACAAGGAAAAAAAAAATCAAGACAAGGCCTATCAACCTAATTCTACTTCACTTACCACAACTGGACATGCATTCAGCCATACATGCATCCCCTCAACCTCTTTACTAATCCAACTGTTTACTTAACAGAAACTGGCTCCTAACCAGTAAGGTATATCCAATGGGCTTTTGTCATGTATGCCCATTACTTACAAGTAGCAGTGACAAACAGAATGAGTCACACTGAACAATTTAAAAAAAGTCTATTTTTAAAAACATGATGCGCACACATTTACAATTATTAACACTGATCAATAACCCAAGAAATTCAAGTAACAAAATGCGATGGATTAAAATTAGCAATCTACATGCCTGAGAGTTCTCTTCCTACCCCCACTTGTACATTGTTTAGTCTAGCACCTCTAGGTTTGATAATTCCTAGCTCCTGTAAAAACTTTAAAAAAAAAATCTGAAGGTGACCCATCCAGAATTGACACTTTGAAGACATTTGGTCTAATACAGTGCTGTCCAACAGAAATTGCTAACTAGCCACAGGCACGACCACAGCGACACCATTTTAACCACATGCACTAATTTTAACAGAAAACACCTTCACAATACAGGTAAATATGCTTCAAGTGTGCATTTATTTAAATATCTAGCACCATTCAGCGTGGAACTTTGGAATCCTGCCAATTTGATCAGATGGCTCATCTTACTGCAGCTTCGAAATTTATGTCCAGCAGTTGAGAATACTTCGACTTCAAAGGGATTGCCGAGAATGTTGACTCACATCTGTCCTTGCTCTCTATCCAGAGTACAGATGAATGCAGCTTGTCCTGTGCCACGACATGCCCTGCTGGAATTGCTCATTACTGGTTGGGCTTGCTGTCTGCGGTTGTTCAGATTAGTCAAGCTGACCGCAATGACAACTCCCCGCTCCATTCAGTATTGCTGGTGTTTCCATGGTGCTGAGTCTGCTATTTTCATCAGTGTTACAAACCATTTTACCAGATAAAAAAATAATAACCAAAGGAAGCAAAGCGCACACAAAAATGCAAGAACACTCACGCACACTGTTTTTCAATGTACCATTTACCACACATTCATATGCTATATTAATGAGTATTGTGATCACATGCACAATGGTGACTATTACTTGTTTTTTACTCATCAAAAAATGCAATTAGACACACTAGGAGTCTAAGTATTTACATATGACTAGTGACCAACATATTTGATAAAGGCGCCACATCAAAGGTTATTACAGAAAATAAAAGCTCATGGTGTAGGGGGTAACATATTGGCATGGATAGAAGACTGGCTAGCTAACAGGAAACAGAGTAGACACAATAGGTCATTTTCTGATTGACAAGATGTGACAAGTGGTGTGCCACAGGATTCTGTGCTGGGGCCTCAACTTTTTACAATTTATATAGATGGCTTAGATGAAGGGATCAAAGGTATGGTTGATAAATTTGCTGATGACACAAAGATAGGTAGGAAAGTAACTTGTGAAGAGGACAGAAGGGGGGCTACAAATGGATATAGATAGGTTAAGTGAGTGGGCAAAGACCTGGCAAATGGAATATAATGTGGGAAAGTGTGAAACTGTCCACTTTGGCAGGAATAAAAAAAGCATATTATCTAAATGGACAGAGATTGCAGAGTTCTGAGATGCAGAGGGATCTGGGTGTCCTAGTGCATGAGTAGTAAAAGGTCAGTATGCTGTTACAGCACGTAATTAGAATTAGAACATTACAGCGCAGTACAGGCCCTTCGGCCCTCGATGTTGCGCCGACCAATTAGGAAAGCTAATAGAATGTTACCATTTATCGCAAGGGGAATTGAATACAAAAGTAGGGAGGTTATGCTTCAGCTGTACAGGACATTGGTGAGACCACATCTGGATTAGTGTACAGTACAGGTCTCCTTATTTAAGGAAGGCATTAGAGGCAGTTCAGAGAAGGTTTACTAGGTTAATACCTGGAATGGGTGGCCTGTCTTACGAGGAAAGACTGGACAGGCTAGGCTTGTATCCGCTGGAATTTAGAAGAGTAAGAGATGACTTGATTGAAACATACAAGATCCTGAGGGGTCTTGACAGGGTGGATGCGGAAAGGATGTTTTCCCCCTGTGGGAGAATCTAGAACTAAAGATTACTGTTTAAAAATAAGGGGTCAGCCATTTAAGATAGAGATGAGGAGAAATTTTTTCTGTGTGGGTTCGGAGTCTTTGGAATTCTCTTCCTCAAAAGGCAGTGGAAGCAGAGTCTTTGAATATTTTTAAAGGCAGGTGGGAGTGGTGGTTAAGGAATTTAGAATCAAAATGGTTACAGCACAGAAGGAGTCCATGTCAACTCTCTGCAACAGCAATTCAGCTATTACCAGTCCTCCTCACTTTCCCCACAGCCCTGCAACTTTCTTCTCATTAGGTACTTATCCAATTCTTTTTTGAAATTATACAAGTTATGGTGCATTTCTGTACAGTTGGCATACAATGAAATCCCACGTTAACAATGACCCAACGGTCAAACAAAGACCCTGAAGTAACCAAAACAAGAGCCGAGAGCGAACATCTGGGCATTACCATCATATCTGTGTTCCTTATCACTGGCTCGCTTTGTCCCTAAAAGGAAAACTGTCTATTTAAACCAATTAAGCCTTTTGTTATCACTGCTGTCACTTTTAGTCTATTACAGAAGAATTTTACTGAGTTATTAAATGGTTGAACATAGATAGAAAGCAAGAGAGATGGATCTCTGCCCATTTCAGATGGGGAAACTATATAACCTTAAAGGATGGGAAGCGAAAAAATATATAAATCACAGTAGCAAAATCCCAAATTATGCAATTGCAGACATGGAGTAGGTTATGAGTAAGCAGTATAATAATGAACTTCCAAAAATATTTTTAACAAAACCATCAATGCACTGATCGACATATAAATTTCATACTGAAATTGATCATAGCTTCCCCCTATATTGTAAACAATTAAGACTATATACATAGTCTGATATAGATATAAACAAGTGTAGCCTTCATATGACACAGAACTAAAAGGTTGGAGAACACTCGACAGGTATGGAGATGTAGTTCAGTTCCCACTCTGAAGTCATGCATTCTGTCCTTATTTTTCTTTTTCCATTATAATTATTTGGCACACATCTAGAATGGAAATTGCCCATATAAACAAGTCACGGTCTAAATACACCCATTGCCAATGTAGTGTTCCCACTGGCAAGAGACTAATTAAATTTCCATTATAAATGTGGACAAAGGAATTTATAATGGGAAAAGTTGCACAAATGTGGGATTTTGAGATACATTAATACAGTTTCTCTATTTGATGTGAAAATACCTACCAGAGTACATACGATCACTGAAGTTTAGAACTTTGTGTCAATATTTACAATGCAATTTGCACTCTGCCTCCTTTGCAGTTGCCATTCTTTTCAACCAACTTTTAAATTGTGCTTGGTTAGAACTTGCATTCGGTTTGGAATTTAATTATTTTTCATGCTTGATTCCATGATTGTAGATAAACACAAATAATCTTGTATATTTTGTCAATTAAGAGTGCTATATGCTAGAAGCAATTTTAGGAACTGCTTAAACACTAACAAAATTAACTTAATATCTCACTGCTAATAGAACTGCACATTTATTTTATTTTTTTATTTAGAGATACAGCACTGAAACAGGCCCTTCGGCCCACCGAGTCTGTGCCGACCAACAACCACCCATTTATACTAACCCTACAGTAACCACCTACCTACACTAGGGGCAATTTACAACGGCCAATTTACCTATCACCTGCAAGTCTTTGGCTGTGGGAGGAAACCGGAGCACCCAGCAAAAACCCACGCGGTCACAGGGAGAAATGCAAACTCCGCACAGGCAGTACCCAGAATCGAACCCGGGTCCCTGGAGCTGTGAGGCTGCGGTGCTAACCACTGCACCAGTGTTTGAGAGAGTCATTGAAAAAAAAGGCTTCTAGTGAAGCATCTTCTATTTTGTGGACATGAATGGTAATACCAAATCCAGCAAAGCAGATAAATGGTATACACTTATCCAAAATTATTCATGCTTAAAACTTGCATCACAAAATGATAAACTAAATTTATTGATGCTGAATGCAAAAACTGCTCATTGAGTCCTACAGATCAACTATGAAAACAGAAATCATAAAACTGAGGTATATACCTAAATATACATTTGCCCCATCACGACTGACAGCTCTTAACGCAATCTTAACCACCATCCCCATTTCCAGTGTCGTCTTCTGCTTCAAATATTTATTCAATTTTCCCTTAAAAGATGCTATGGTCTCCACGTCTCAATTCCCTCTGATCTCCTCGATGGCAATTTTAAATTGATGACCCACTCTATCACTGATTCACCAAAGGAACTAGTCTTTCCCGATTCATGCCATCATAATTTTAAAAAGCTCCATTAAAATCCCTCTTGGCCTTCTATATTCCAATGGAAATAGTCCTAGTAACGCATGATTATTGTTTCCCCATCCCTGGCATCAATGATGAATCGTTCCAGTATAGCTTTAATGTCCCTTCTACAATGATGCAGCACCAAAACTGCATACAGTGCTATAATTATGGTCTAACCATTGCTTGGCACTTTAAGTATAACTTTTATTGCACAATTTCAGGGAATTGTGAATCTGTATCCTTACGTATGGCTTGTTCAACAATACCCTTCAGCAGATTTTCATTGTGAATATTCACATTCCTCATTTTGCCTTTCAAAAATATAATATTTCACACTTCTGCACCAGAGTGCCTATTCCGCAAACCTGCAATCCTGGAAATCCAAAATAACAGAAAAATGGTGGAAAAAGTGATGAAAAAAAAAAATCAACACAAATGGATAACTTCTCTGACCACAGATGTTGCCTGACCTGAATGTTTTCAGCAGTTTCGCTTTTTATGATATCTTTTACAGTCTTCCTCAGAGTCAGCTGTGATACAGAAGAGGAACAGAGAAACTAGGATCCCCATTCCCTCCAAACCATTTTGGAACAGTAATGAAAGCACTTCTTCAGGAGGAAAGGAACCCAAGCCTGAAAAGAGGTCTGAAAACTGGTTATTTAACTGTGCTCTCTTTTTGGGGTCACATCAGCAGAATCTGACAATAGCAAAAACCTTTTGTTTTTAAATATGGGAGCAGAGGTAGGTCATTTTGCCCTTTGAGCCTGTTCTGCCATTCAATGAGATCATAGCTGTGACCTAAATTCCATGTATGTAATTAAAACTCATGAAAAGATGTAATGAAATTCCAGAATGCTTCCTCCTGTTCCATCTCTACCAACCTAGATTAGCACCAATGCTGATCTTAAAACAACTGCTTTGGACAAAACCTGTGCAATGGGAATGAAAATTAACAGGCATAAACTTGTGCTGTAGTCACTCATTTGAAACTACTCTAGGCACCAGCGTAATGAATAAGCCTTGTAGTACACAACAACTTCAATTTATATAGCACCCTTAACATAATAAAACGTCCCAAGGCGCTTCACAGGAGCATTATAAAATAAAATATGACACCAAGCCACGCAAGGAGATATGAGATCAGATGACCAAACAGGTAGGTTTTAAGGCGTGTCTTAAAGGAGGAAAAAGGAAGAGAGGTGGAGGGGTGTAGGGAGGGGTGTGGAGCTCAGGGCAGAGGCAACTGAAGTTGCAGCGATTCAAATCAAGGATGCTCAAAAGGCTAGAATTAGAGAAGCACAGATATCTTGGAGGGTTGTGCGGCTGAAGGTTACAGATAAGATGGGGCGAGGCCATGGAGGGATTTGAAAACAAGGATGAGAACTTTAAAATCAAGAGTGTAGGAGTGATGGTGTGAGTTAAGACACGGGCAACAGAGTTTTGGATGACCTCAAATTTTCTGAGGGTAAAATGTGGAAGACCAGCTAGGAGTGCATTGAAATAGTTAAGTATGGAGGTAGCGAAGGCATGAATGAGTCTATGATCTGCTGGAACACTCAAAGAATGATGAGCTGAGACAGGGGCAAAGTCAGGTGATGTTACAGAGGTAAAAATAAGAGGTCAGAAGCTCATCTTGGCATCAAATATGACAAGGTTTCGAACAGACTGGTTTAATCTCAGACTGCTGCCAAGGAGAAGGATGGAGTCGGCAGCTAGGGAACAGAGTTTGAATGGGGACCCAAAAACAATGGCTTCAGTCTTCCCAACATATAATTGGATGAAATTTCTGCAGATCCAGTATTGGATGCCGGATAAGCAGTAATAATTTAGCAACAATGCAGGAGTCAAAAGAGGTGGTGGTGAGGTAGAGCTGGGTGTCATCAGTACACGTGAAAACTAATGCGGTGCTTTCGGACCATGTTGCTGAGGGGCAGCACGTAGATGAGAAATAAGAGGGAGCCAAGGATTGATCCTGGGGGGCACCAGGCGTAACGGTGTGGGAACAGGAAGAGAAGCCATTGATATACTGGCTACAATTAGATAAGAACGGAACCAGGTGACAGCAGTCCCAGCCAGCTGGTCGAGAGGTACGAGGAGGGAAAGTTTATCTTTGTCACATTCATATAACATATCATTTGTGACTTTCATAAGAGTTATTTCAGTACTGTGGAAGAGGTGGAAACCGAATTGGATGAATTCAAACAGCTTGAGGGCTCTAGAAGACTGCAAGCTGTGCAACATGAAATAGCATGTGCACTGATTCCAAAAAAGGATCCATGACAAGCACAAACTGGAGGTTGGTGGAATGAAGTAAACTAACCCAAGTTCTAGAGAACTAAACTAGGGAAGAGTAAAACTCATCAGGAAAACTTCTAAAAACAAAGTTCTGGGGTGGTACAGTGAAGAAATTGTTGAGAACAGTAAGACTATAGTTTTTTTATTCTTTCATGTGATGTGGGTGTCAGTGACAAAGCCAGCATTTGTTGTCATCACTTAACTGCTCTCTGAAATGGGTAATTAGAGTCAACCACATTGCTATGAGTCTGGAGTTACATGTAGGCCAGACCAGGTAAGGTCAGATTTCCTTCTCTAAAAAGGACATTAGCGAACCAGATGAGTTTTTACGACAAGTCGATGATAGTAATGGTGCCATGAAACGGAGACTAACTTTCAATTCCAGATTTTCAGTCATTAATTGAATTTAAATTCCACCAGCTGCCATGGTGGGATTTGAACCCATTAGCCTAGGCCTCTGGATTACTAGTTCAGTGACATAACCACGACAACACTGTCTACCCACAGGTATGAAACATTGAGAGTCAGCCAGATACAGGTGATCTAGGATCTTTCTGGTGGCTTGTCTACTATACAAGATGCAGAAAAGGGAGGAGAAATATCACCTGCTTAAGACGGCTGCACACGGCAACGTTCTTAAGGAGCAGTACTGCCAGGTAGTTTCTGCTCCCCACAGGATGACAGAAATTCTCATCAGTACATGCAGGTTGAATGACAAGAATGAATATATTGCACTCACTATAGTGAGCAGGCACATATTGCATAAACATCTGGAAATATAAACCTTACACAATGAGAAACCATCAATTTACTGCAGTAGATTTTATTTAACGGGAGTAACAATCTACACAGTTCCTCACTTTAAAATAGTTGTGTGTTTTTTAATGTCTCACTAATTTGATTGAGTTTTTTGAGGAAGTGACAAAGATGATTGATGAAGGAAGAGCAGTGGATGTTATCTATATGGACTTCAGTAAAGCCTTTGACAAGGTCCCTCGTGGCAGACTGATACAAAAGGTGAAGTCACATGGGATCAGAGGGGAGCTGGCAAGATGGATACAGAACTGGCTCGGACATAGAAAACAGAGGGTAGCAGCGGAAGGGTGCTTTTCTGAATGGAGGGATGTGACTAGTGGTGTTCCGCAGGGATCAGTGCTGGGACCTTTGCTCTTTGTAGTATATATAAATGATTTGGA
This sequence comes from Heterodontus francisci, assembly GCF_036365525.1. NCBI lineage: Eukaryota > Metazoa > Chordata > Chondrichthyes > Heterodontiformes > Heterodontidae > Heterodontus > Heterodontus francisci. Next base: position 18,712,343 of record NC_090379.1, read on the forward strand.
GGAAAATGTAGCTGGTCTGATTAGTAAGTTTGCGGACGACACAAAGGTTGGTGGAGTTGCGGATAGTGATGAAGATTGTCAGAGGATACAGCAGGATATAGATCGGTTGGAGACTTGGGCGGAGAAATGGCAGATGGAGTTTAATTCAGACAAATGTGAGGTAATGCACTTTGGAAGGTCTAATGCAGGTGGGAAGTATACAGTAAATGGCAGAACCCTTAGGAGTATTGACAGGCAGAGAGATCTGGGCGTACAGGTCCACAGGTCACTGAAAGTGGCAACGCAGGTGGATAAGGTAGTCAAGAAGGCATACGGCATGCTTGCCTTCATCGGTCGGGGCATAGAGTATAAAAATAGGCGAGTCATGCTGCAGCTGTACAGAACTTTTGTTAGGCCACACTTAGAATATTGCGTGCAATTCTGGTCACCACACTACCAGAAGGACGTGGAGGCTTTGGAGAGGGTACAGAAGAGGTTTACCAGGACGTTGCCTGGTCTGGAGGGCATTAGCTATGAGGAGAGGTTGGATAAACTCGGATTGTTTTCACTGGAACGACGGAGGTGGAGGGGCGACATGATAGAGGTTTACAAAGCTATAAGCGACATGGACAGAGTGGATAGTCAGAAGCTTTTTCCCAGGGTGGAAGAGTCATTTACTAGGGGACATAGGTTTAAGGTGAGAGGGGAAAAGTTTAGAGGGGATGTGCGAGGCAAGTTCTTTACACAGAGGGTGGTGAGTGCCTGGAACTTGTTGCCGGGGAAGGTGGTGGAAGCAGGTACCATAGAGACGTTTAAGAGGCATCTTGACAAATACATGAATAGGATGGGAATAGAGGGATACGGACCCGGAAGTGCAGAAGGTTTTAGTTTAGGCAGGCGTCAAAATCGGCGCAGGCTTGGAGGGCTGAATGGCCTATTCCTGTGCTGTACTGTTCTTTGTTCTTTGAGTGAGAAACAGCTGTATTTGAAACCTCCAAATCACTTCTACAACTACAATCACCTTTATATTACAAATATCTATAAAAGTTGAACTCTTTCAGTGGATTTCTTAATCATGAACAAGTTTGAGAGAGCTTTCAAGAAATTAAACTTCAGGTCCAAGCAATTGTTAGCAGTATAACCAAAAGCAATTAAAAGCATTGTTTCTATTTGACAACCGTTAGGGTAGTGTATTAGCAGCTAAAAGAAATGCCTGTAAATGGGAACAAGTACTGAAAACTAGTCATTTATTTTAATTGATGAACTAAGGTTCATCGCGGCCACGGCCATACTGGAGGACAATAGGATTGGATATATAAATATAAATCCAAGAAAATCAGAAAGCAGTGACTAAGTGACACCAATCGAGTTTTAAAAGCATGAAGACTAGCTGGAAGGTAAGATTGAGATAAAGTCCTTGAAGAAAAAAGTCTACAGTTTTGAGATACTGGAAAGACAAGAGTTAAAGACTGTAACAGGAAGAAACATAGGAAGAATAGGCAATTTAACCCCTTGAGCCTGTTCCACACTTTAGGAAGGATGTGAGGGAGATTTACCAGATCGGTTCCAAGAATGAGGGATTTTAGCTACAAGGTGAGGTTAGCGAAAGTGGGTTGTTCTCCTTGGAGCAAAGGAGGTTGACGGGAGATCTAATAGAGGTGTACAAATTATGACAGGTTTACATAAGGTAGACAAAGAAAAGCTGTTCTGATTAGCTAATGGTACAGGACTAGGGGACACAGATTTAAGGCTTTGGGAAAGGATTCAGGAGGGATGAGAGGAAGAACTTTTGTACACAGCGAATGGTAATGACCTGGAACTCTAAGCCTTTAAGAATGGTGGATGTGGAGATGATCTAAGATTTCAAAAAGAAACTGGATGAGCATCTGAGGGAAATAAACTTGCATGGCTATGGGGATAGAGGGGGGAAATGCAATTAAGTGGATTGCTCTGGAAAGCCATCATGAACTTGAGGCCAAATAGCCTCCTTCTGTGCAATAATGACTATGACCATTCACCCGGTTCATGGCTGATTTGTGACCTAACTTCACATGCAAAAGCATGAAATTTAAAAAAAAAAACAGAAAATGCTGGAAATACTCAGAGCAGGCAGCTTCTGTAGAGATAGAAACAGAATTAATGCTTCAGGTCAATGACCTTTCCCCTGACAAAAGGTCAATGACCTGACAAGTTATTGATTTCTCTCTCTCCATTGATGCTGCCTGACCTGCTTAGTATTTCTAGCATTTTGTGTTTTTATTCTTAATTCATTTGTCCCATATCTTTTCAAACATTTGGACAACAGAAATCACTCATTTAAAATTAACAATTGACCTAAAATCAACTGCTGCCTGCAGAACAGAGATCCAAACTCTACCACCTTTTGTATGTAGAAGTGTTTCCCAACTTCACTCCTGAAAGGCCTGGCTCTATTTTTTAAGGCTGTGCCCTTTTGTCCTCGATTCCAAGTGGAAACAGTTTCTCTCCATCTACCCAATTAGTGGCGCCCCCCTCCCCCCCAACCTTTGATCAAATCACCACTTTTCTTAATTCCAGGGAGAACAACTCTAGCTTGCAACATCTCTCCTCTTAATTTAACCCTTGGACTCCAGATACCATTCTAGTAAATCTACACTGCACTCCCTCCAAGGCCTATATATCCTTCCTAAGGTGTGGTGCCCAGAACTGTACACAGTACTCCAGATGTGGTCTAACCAGGGTTTTGTATAGCTGTAGCCCTACTTCTAACACCTTGTATTCTTGTCCTCTCAAGGCCAACATTCCAGTCTTTGATTTTTTTTTTGTACCTGTTCATGACATTTTAATGATGTACGTAGTGTCAAGTGTCTTTGAACCTCCAATGCTTCTAGTTTTCACCAATTAATTCACCAGCAATTCATTCAATTCCTTATAATCCATGCATTTGTATAGAGAACGCTCATTTGAGCCACCCACCCCAACTGTCCTTCTGTGTTCTAACATTTGTCTCTCACATTTCATATTTGTCTCTCCTGATTTAATTACTTTACATCTTTTAGTTTTCCCTTTTACCTGTAGCGTTTAAGGTACAATTTCTGATTACTCTACTCTCTTCCTTTTTATTTGTTTTAGAATAGTTCTTTCAACAAGCTCTGCCAGCTGAGCCCTTCCCTCATTTACTACTTTAAAGTCTTGTCAACGGCCTTTAACCTTTTCGCTAGGGACATGGTTCCAGCTCAGTGCAGGTGGAGCCTGTCCCAGTATCCCATGAAATAGACCTCCTCTTTCCTACACCTCCGTCAACCATGAGTTCGCCTCCCTAATCAGCTTGTCCCTATGTCAATTTGCAAACGGCTTGGGTAATAATCCAGGAATTAAACTCACGAGGTCCTGCTTTTTAAAAATTTACTTCCTAGTACTCTCTGATCAGGACCACTTGCCTATTCTTTCCTATGAGGTTGATCCCAAAATGGACCACAATGGTTGGATCCTGCCCTTCCAATATCCTATCAAGCTGGTACAAGATCTCCCTTATCCTGGCACCAGTTAGGCAACATACGATATCAGACTCTGCTTACAAAAGACTATCAATCCCCAATTATTGAAGCATCTACAACTACCACATTACGCTTCCTCTCCTCTGCCCCCTCCCCTTTGGTCAGATGCCTACTCCAAGATGCCATGTCAACACTCTGGCTATCCTTCTGACAGATGTCATCCTTACCCACAGAGGTAGCATGTACCTCGTACTTGTTGGAGAAGTTCAATTTCAGCAGATCCTCGTTCTGTGTCTCATTTGGGTTCCCCTTACTCAATACACTACCAATCACATCAACCCCGTTCTGATCCTACACCCCTCCACAAGATACGACCAAGATCTGGACCAAGATGCTCAGATGGTCATTCCCCTTCCATTTGTGTCAGAGTGTTTCCAACTTGCACTCCAGCTCAAAGACTCTGAGCTGGAGAGATTTGAGATGGAGAAACCTATGACAGTTATTCACTTGGATAGTCTCGCTGTCCACAAACTCCCACATACTGCAGTTCAGATACAAAACCTGGTCTGCCATATAAGAGTCCCGATTTCAAAACAGTAGGGAGGACAATGTATTGCAGCTCAGAATAAATGAAGAAGATTAAGAATTGTCCACAGTAATATCAATAGAAGCGAGTGTTTGAGACCGTAAGAGTATATGAATGTGGAGAAAGATATATACAGTGTGAGACATAGATTGGAGAGACAGTGACGAGAAGGATAACCTATCAGACAAGCTTTTTCGTGCATTATGTCCAGAAGACAGATGCTGGAAGAGTTAGTTACACAAACATTTGACACTGGAAGAAATTATCCAAATTACATTCAACTTTATGTCTGGCGTTATAACAGACTGTCAACTGCGATTGTAAGGTACAGATTTTACCATCTTATGATTGGGTGTTACTTGAAACATCAAGAGACTTGGAGAAAAATTGCCCTTTAGCACCAAAGTCTGATTTTCCATAGTCTTTGCTCCTGCCCCAACATGCTCAGTTTAGCAAATGACCATAAATCTGCAAGCAAAGGACACCAAATACCAAGATTTCACTACAATCTGTCTTCACAATGTTCTGAAACAGAATGAACGTTACCTAGGACAATAGCCCACTCAAACCAGTTAATTACGTAAGCATATTTTACCCAATTAAACAAGGTCTTAATTGTGTCTTAATTGGGACATTGGGATTATCACAGTTCAACTACAATGCTGTCTTCACCAAGTCAAATCACTTGCATTTCCACTAGATACCAATTAGGTTTGAGTGCCCTAGCTGATTTTTTTTTTCTTCTGACCTGCAGCACAGGTGCCCCAATTACAATAGCGCTGCCCCAACGAGATTAACTATCTCAATATGGACCATGAGTCAAACCCTCGCCTTTATAACAAAACATAGCATTTAGCCACTGATTTATTACGAGTTGGAAACCAGGCTATGAACGTTACATTCATACTCAGAATAAAACCAGTGTTCCTATTTTACCAGTTCTTTAAATTTCAAATATATTTTATCTATTACTGACATTAACTTTCTTGTGGACAGCTGTGAACAGACAGAAGCAGACATTCTACCATTTTGCTAGGAAAAATGTTTTATTAGGAAAATGGATACAATGTTACGACAAATTTGGCAATATTACATATTATCCCACAATCCATAGTTGGTCCAACTTTAGGGTGTGCCAAATAATTTTGGAAAATGAGCTCTTATATCAGATCCTAAACATCAAGAATCTCACTTAGAAAACAATATTCTTTGGAAAGAAACCCATCTTAATATTGTATATTTCAACCAGCATATAGATAAACCCTCAAGTAGAGCCAACAACAGGTTAATTATGACAGCAATACTAGTATACTGGTAAACAGGATGCAAATAACGTGCTCAAATAAGCAATAACAATATTGTACATGGTTAACTCAAAAGTAAAGGTGTTACAATAGATTAAATCAGCAGTATTATCCAATACTGTTGCTGCAAAAGCCACTATCCATACATCAGCTTAACAGGGTATAACAAAGCTCTAGCACTTGGCTTTGATTTAACAAATCTTCTGCACTAGTAATGGGCCTGACATATATAGGAAAGTTAGAGACCGACGAGGCTCCAAAACCTCAAACTAAAACTAGAGTTTAATCCTCTTAATTTAAAACATCCTTCGCTTAACTGATAATTCAATTTTTTAAGCACTAAAGACCTAATTTGCTGTATCACTTACATTGCTTAAATATAATTATTCAGTAATTAGAATTAAGTTCAAAAGCAATTTCAAATATTCAAGAAAAGAACAGTCTGCATATATTTAAACTGTCACCATTTTAGTCAGCATAAAAGCCAACATGGAATTTGCTACGTCGCATATCCCACCATACCTACCCACCGCTGAAAAGTAAAGTCACAGGATAGAAACCAGGATTATAATATTCTGTCAACCCTGAATTTACAAAACCTCGTTTTCCAACCTGAATTCAGATTGGAATTGGGCAATTAAGATATTAATTTCAAGGAATTGGTAAGTGGAAGATCCACAATTTTGCTATTTCTTTTCAATATGCACTGCTCCAGTCAGCAATTCTACAAATTCACCAGCTTGTCACTAAATTGGTCAAATGCTGTATCCTCTCTCATGGCATAAGTGCCCCCTTTTCTAAAATGTTCTTTCACAGGATGTCGGCATTGTTGGCAAAGCCAGCATTTACTGTCCATCCCCAATTGCCCTTGAGGAGGTGGTAAGCAGTCGCTTTGACAACTGAGTGGCTTGCTTGACATTTCAGAGAGTAGTTAAGAGTCCACCACTTTGCTGTGGATCTGAAGTGACATACAGGCCAGACAAGGTAAGGATGGCAGATTTCCTTCTCAAAAGGACATTAGTCAACCAGATGGATTTTTATGATAATCCAGTAGTTACATGGTCATCATTACTGATGTGCTTTTTATCCCAGAATTATTCAATTAACTGAATTTAAATTCCCCAGCTGCCATGGTGGGATTTGAACTCCAGTCTCCAGATTAGTCCAGGCCTCTGGATTACTCGTCCCATAACAACTATGCTACCAGTCCCAATCTGATATTTATACAAGTATCCAAATTCACAAGTATGAACCAATTGCTTCTGCACCAGGAATCCATAAGATACACAAGCCATAGTCTGCTAAAGGCAGTGCCTCCTTGCTGACATATGGTTTTAAAAAAGGCTGCTGCTTGTCTTCCAATACCTCACTAAAGTGGGCATGCTTCATGTTCAAGCCTTACAGTATGCACATTCAGGCCATTCTGCTACATAGCCATCATAGTGAAGTCCAATCCAGTCCTCACATGTGCACTTCCAGCAGGAATCACTGCATACGACCAGATGCAATTCTGGCTTGGCTTCCCTCCCCTAACTGAGTGATGCTGCAGCCAAATTTATCATCTCTTCTAATGCCAAGGTCAGATAACTCAGTGCAGAATAGGGATCAAATCAGAGGTCTTCCTGGTCTGTACGGATAAGCTACTCACTGGGTTAACTCAGCCATCAGGGGAACTAGGTGTTGATGATAAATTAAGTGACTTTTAGCTATTAGGTCTTAAGATGTCTTGCTGTAATTGATGAATCATTATTTCAAACAAATGATACAAATGATTCCTAGAATAAATCACAGTGCAGAAAAACTCAAAAGGACACAATATATTGAAAGTTAATATTTTTAATGCATTTGCAAATATTTAACATTCATTCATCGGAGGAACTTTTGAATATGCATTACAGTCTCACATATGGTAGCTGGAAGGTGGAACCTGTCTCCCAGTAGCAATTCAGAGAAACCCAGTCTGTCAAAATGTAATCTGTATTTTCTGAGCTACTAAAAACTGGCAATAGGTATCAGAAAAAAAACTGCAAGTACTTTAAGGGAAAGGGGAAGTGAAAAGGCATTTCATAATATATTAATTCACAATATAGATTAAGTGATTTTTAACTGGCAATTAAACAGCCCATCACATTTGCATTAGGTCATACTACAAAGTTGGTTTTCTAGTTAAATAGTCTTGGTTAACTACTGTAGATCACTGACTACCTGGTTGGAATCAAAATGTTTTAATCAGTCTGAAATGTCACCACTTAGGTGCTCAGTGTTGGGACTGAAATGCTTATGCGATTTACTTCTTTTCTTGGGGGCAGAGCAAGAGAAGTTGCCTCAGGGTATGGGAACTCCAAGCAGAATACAAGCTAACCCTCACAATCTTTGCCCTACTCATAAAGTAATTGAATACATACTTGTACTTCTGAAAGAAGTTTGGAGCTTCAAAGAGTTTGGACCACTCCATTTTACCCATTAAAATTTCATCTGTGATCGAAAGACCTGTGAGGAAACAAAGTGGATTCCTTACCTCTACTTACATGTAATACATTAGGAGGATTGAAAGGCATGACTGGAGTCTTAGGAAAAGTTTGATATAATACAGCATGATACTTTCCAAAACAAGTCATAAAATTATTGATGAAAGGTCATCGATCTGAAAGGTTAATTGTGTTTCTCTCTCCACAGATGCTGGCTGATCTGAATATTTCCAGCATTTGCTGTTTTTATTACATAAAGCTACTCACCTTGCTTAAACTCCTCCATCATTACTGCACGTGTAGATGCAGAGACATTGTATGTAGAGTTTTGTTGTGGGTAGGCTGGTGTGATAATTGGCATGAGATGGTATCTGTCACTTGGGTTAACCTACATACGGGGTAATAACCCACAGTTGTTAATTTTGAATTGTTGTATAGTTACAAAGTGTAAGAGTCAAAATATTTATATCGTTAAATGAGAAGTTAGAACCCTGAAGTAACGTTTTCATCTTGGATAGTAAATTTTTAAAATCTCTAGGATAATGGCAAATTCTTGTGTGCTTTTTACATTAAATTACAAAGCAGAGACATAGGCAATTCAGTCCAACAGGTCTATTCTCCATACAAGCCTCCTCCCACCTTGCGCTATCAGATCCTCCCATTTCTCTCTCATGTATGTACTAAGCTTTTCCTTAAATGCATGGATTGCAAAAAATAAATATGTACTCATGGCATAAACTGAAGAGTTCATAGCTGATGATGCAGAGCTAAAGTATACAAGTATAACTGTCATTTGAAAAGCATGGCACATACAAAATATAATTTACCCATCGATCCCCATACCTCAGATTTTCTACATCTTTTGTTTAGCTTCTACAGATTTGGTACATCTTCGCCAGAATTACTTTCTTTCATTAGTGCTAACGGTAAACAAAGTACAATATAGAATGTGAACAAACACTCACGCATTCAAAGCTAGCAACTCACTATAAACCTACCCGCGGATCCCACACCGGTAGATTCAGATTGCAGTCCTCCGGTTGCTTTAACAAGACAGGGTTAGGCCATTCCCTGCCAAGAAAAAAGCAACAGCATTGATATTTCAGAACCCCCTTAAACAAGTCTAGACTCCAAAAGTACACTTTTGATAGTTTTGTCTCAGAGTAGTTAAAGTGCTGTTTCACGTGATTGTATTAATACAGTTTCACCAACAAATCTTCTATTGGTTTAGGCAATTGAGAAGGTTGGCCCAGTTGGTGGTTAAAAGGTCCTTTCTGTTACTTATACAAGGCACAGGTGCCAAGCAGAAACTATCTTGAAACCTAGTTCAGGTAGAAACCTGCTTTATCTTGCTTCTGGATATTTTCTTTGTTCAGCTTCACACCCAGCCATGGCTGCATTATGAACAAATGTAACATTTTAAGCATGCTTTAAGTTACAATATTTGGATATTACTGGTTCACTTGTATAGGCCATTTAACAATTTGGATGACCTTTTTGGACCTCGCAACACAGCTTGTGTTGATAGTAACCAAAACTCCAGTCCAACTAATAAAAACCTTATATTTCTGCCAATTTTCCCAGCTAAGGATCTCAAACAGTTTTAGCTATACAAATTAAAATGTGTGCGCACATGCAGTAATCTCCAGTAGAGCTTTTAGTGAGTCAGTTACTACCCCATTTATCAACATCTGTTTTTAAAAAAAAAATCTATGCACACATTTGAGTTTATTAGCCACCATAAGATTCACAATGAGATACTTTGCTGAAATTGTTAGCAGCGTTTATGCATTAAGTATCCCCATATCCAGCATTTACTAATAAGAGTCTTGAGGTTTAGTTTGAATGACTTATCAGTTAAAGCAAATAAAGCAAAAACACTGGGAGAAGGCCAAGTCAAGACTTTTTTTTTTTTAAAAACAGAGCTAGTAGTTTTCACTTGTCTAAGCTCTTGTAGAGAAGACATCAAGCTACAAATGTGCTTTGCCACTGTGCCCATATGGCATTTAAAATAAAACACACTTGCACTTTCTACTTAAAGACAGACTTGCATTTATACAGTGCCAAACATGACCACAAGAGGTTCCAAAGCACTTTACGGTCAATGAAGATTTTTGAAATGTTGTCACTGCTGGAATGTAGGAAATACAGCAGGCAATTTGCACACAGCAAGCCCCTACAAACAGCAATGTGATAATATCTTTTGCTTGTCATCCTCTTCTCTTCCCTTTTCCCTCCTCCCCAGCCCCACTTTCAGTTAAATCAAGACAAATTTCTGTGGTCTTAATCTGAAAACGGGATATGGAAATAATACTTGCCTAAGGAGAAGTAATCCAAAATTTAAAAACCATCCGAGCAAGAGAAAACTTTCAAAAAGGAAAGTAACTTGTATGTAATTTGTTTTTAAATGCATGCTATTTGCGTAGATAATTAAGACCTCTATTAACCTTACTAACACAAAGTACATTAAGTGAACACTGGAGACGTAAACGCCTGCAAATATCAGATTTTCATCACATCCAAAGTGTTTTTTTTTTGTTTGTGAGATGTGGGTGTCGCTGGCTAGGCCAGCAGTTATTGCCCATCCCTAACTGCCCTTGAATGGAGTGGCTTGCTAGGCCATTTCAGAGGGCATTTAATAATCAATCATATGGCTGTGGGCCTGGAGTCACATGTAAGACCAGGTAAGGACGGCAGATTTCCTTCCCTAAAGGACATTAATGAACCAGATGGGTTTTTACAATCGACAATGGCTTCATGGTCACCATATTCCAGATTTATTAACTGAACTCAAATTTCACTATCTGCCGTGGTGGGATTTGAACCAGTGTCCCCAGAGCATTAGCCTGAGCTCTGGAAGACTAGTCCAGTGACATTACCACTATGCTACCGCCTCCCTTCAAAGTTAATACAAGTTAAGCAAGTTACATCTCCGTAAGTTAGTATGTACATTGCTTGCCAACCAAACTGGTAAATAAACTTCAATATAAACAAGTGAGATATGATACAGTTTGCAACGAGGAACGAAGAGGCCACATATTCCTTGGAAAATAAGTGTCCAAATGGGGTAGAGGAACACACAGATCTGGAGTACCGATATATGAAACACCAGAAGTATCAACGCAGGTTAGGTCATAAAAGAGCAAAGTACTGTAGTTCTTTTCTAGAGGGGCAGAATTAAAAAGAGAGAAAATATACTAAATCTGCATAGAATACAAGTGAGACCACGCTTTGAGTACTGTGAACAGCTCTGGTCTCCATACTATAAAAAGGATTCAGAGACACTGGAGAAAGTGCGAAGAAGATTTAACAGAATGATATCAGAACAAAGGGGTTATATCCATCAGGAAAGATTGAACGGATTAGAATTCTTTTCCCTCGGAAAGAGAAGATTGAGAAGCGACCTATTAGAGGCCTTTACTTTTTTTGCATCTCAACTTAATTTACCAGCCTTTGCTCCATATGCATCCTTACCCTTACCTAACAAATACATAATCCCAAATCTTGAAAATTTTAATTGACCCACCATCCACAGCATTTTTTTTTGGAGGGGCAAGGGGAGGGGAAAGTGGTAGAAGAGATTACATTTTGGGATAAAATGTTATGATTTCACACCTATACTGACTAGCTCTAATTATGCCACCTTGACTGGGCTCCCCCATTAGAATAAATAGTTTCTCCGCGTCAACCCCATCGAATCTTTTTATTTTTAAATACTTTGGTTCGATCACTGCTCAACCTTCTAAACTTAAGGGAATGAAAGAGTTTATGTAACTTGGGAGACAAAAAGCACTGCACACCCATATAACCCCTAGCAGGAGTGAAGTGTAATAAACATTAACAAGTCTACGTTGCCAAATTACATTACAAACAAGATCCATAGAAAGCAATACTCACCATTTTGAAAAGACCAAGAAGAACTTGTGTACTAGGGTGGATGCAACAGCATTGGGGTACAGTTGGCATGTTCTTGCCACCAACATGGCCCATGACACACCACCCAGAAAGCCTAGTATGTTAGAGTAAATGTTGTGGCCTGTTTAAAAACAGATTCCTTTTTAGCATTGAATGATTAACATGTTTTACCCAATACAACATCTAATTTACAATTTAACTTTGCAAATTCTAGGCCATTACTGAAATTTCTTCATCAGTGGCTCTCAAACTATAGGTTATTCCCCATTTGCTGACACAACCTGTCTGGGAGGATGCAGATGGGAGTCTGACTTTCGAACAGACTCTTTCCATACAACAACACGTACAGTGGAAAACGGAAGGGTGGAGTGAGCGTGGGGGTCGAACAGAAGGGATGAGAGGCAGGTGAAAGCAGAGATGAAAACAAGGCAGGTTTTGCAGGGATTTTTAAAACATGTACCAGGGATCCAGCAGGTTGGCTGCAAAAGGAAATGACACGGTTTCTACGGGGGCCAAAGCAAAGTTGAGAACCACCAGAGGAAAAAACAAATCACTCTCTCCGGTTACCAAATACTACTTCACACTTCCACTAAGCTGGTTCAAGCTGGAGAAAAGAAACTAGGTGGGGTAGGATATTTGAGGCACAGCTGTTTGTTTTCCAAAAAGGGTTAAATGAAAAAAATATTGATTACCTGCTGTGGATTCAGTCTTCCCCACTCTGAAAAAAATTTACTTTATATATACTACTTACATGTAAAATAATGACTATATTACAGTACAAGTGGATAAAACACGGTACAAATCTATTCTGTGCCATTAGATGATCTATCCCCACTCGGTTATAAGGCCTAGCTCTATATTCCCGTTTGTTCTTGGACTTCAGTGATAGACAGCATCTTTGTGGTAGTCTCCCACATCTGATTTTTGAAGGCCAGTTTCCCCAGAAAAATCCAGCTGATAATGTGCTAGGAGAGTCATTCCCTTTTGTGTTTCGGAATGCAGGCCAAACATATGGGCGGCACAGTGGCGAGCACCGCAGCCTCACAGCTCCAGTGACCCGGGTTCAATTCTGGGTACTGCCTGTGTGGAGTTTGCAAGTTCTCCCTGTGTCTGCGTGGGTTTTCGCCGGGTGCTCCGATTTCCTCCCACCACCGAAGACTTGCAGGTTGATAGGTAAATTGGCCATTATAAATTGCCCTTAGTATAGGTAGGTGGTAGGGGAATATAGGGACAGGTGGGGATGTGGGATTAGTGTAGGATTGGCAAAGACTCGGTGGGCCGAAGGGCCTGTTTCAGTGCTGTATCTCTAAATAAATAAAATAGGAGACGAGTGCTGAACCTTTAGAACAATGCCAAAGTCAGTACTAAAAATCACCCATCATGAATGGATGAGATTGCCAGTTGGTCAAGCAGCACAGACTGCACAACCCAGAAGTTAAAGAAATTTAGTACGAACTTTGGAGAAGGTTGCATGAATCCCAGAGGTTCCAAAATCTCGATGGCAACACTACTTAAATCAACACCAAGTAGAACACTTACCGCTTGGCTAAATCACTACCCGCTTAAAATGGTTTGGTTTTTTTGCTTGACCTAAAGAATCCAACAGCCTGTCCCCAGCTATGTGACCTGTCCCAGAACATGCCTTGAAAGCTGTTTTTTGCCCAAGTGATCATTCATCATATCAGAACTTACATGCCGAGTGTCAATACAGCATTCAAGTGGAGGGCTTCACAGCCAAAAACAACTCTGTCCTTGCTGTAGATCGACAAACATATATTTTCAGGGATCAGAGGACAGTCAGCAGAGGTAAAAACTGTGGGCAATATTTTCTTTCAGGACTGAAGGGGAGAGCTGCAACAACCCTACCATTGCCCCAGGTAAACAAATTTAATTCAGCACAAACCAGGGAATTAACCTGATCCACAGCTCAGTTCCACATAGGGCAGTGCATCAACAAACTGAGTCACTGGATCACTAACCCTAACAAGTGCATCAGAATGAAGACCAAAAAAGTGCTGGAAATACTCAGCAGGTCTGGCAGCATCTGTGGAGAGAGAAGCAAAGTTAACATTTTAAAGTGCATCAGAATGCTCCTTATTGCTCCATAATCTATTAACTGATCCTGGGAACAGAGCAGCACTTCTGTGCCAAACAGAGTCCCAAGTACTGGTCTAAGGAAGGATGTAAATGCACTGGAGGCAGTACAGAGAAGGTTTACTAGACTAATACCTGGAATGGGCAGGCTGTCTTATGAGGAAAGGTTGAGTAGGCAAAGCTTGTATCTGCTGGAATTCAGAAGAGTAACAGGCAACTTAATTGAAACATACAAGATCCTGAGGAGTCTTAACAGGGTGGATGTGGAAAGGATGTTTTCCCTTGTGGGAGAATCTACAACTAGGAGTCACTGTTTAAAAATAAGGGGTCGCCCATTTAAGACAGAGATGAGGAGAATTTTTTTCTCTGAGGGTCGTGCGTTGTTGGAATTTGCTTCCACCACCTTTTGAGGAAGAGGAGTCTTTGAATATTTTTAAGGCAGAGGTAGACAGATTTTTGATAAGCAAGGGAGTGGAAGGTTATCGGGGGTAGGTGGAAATGTGGAGTAATCAATTCAGCCATGAACTTAATGAATGGCGGAGCAAGCTCGAAGGACTGAGTGGCCTACTCCTGCTCCTAAATCGTATGTCGTGTCTGCTGACAGCAATTTAGCCTTAGTGTGTGTCTGGGCCTGCTCACCTTGCATTAACCACATCAAGGCCTTTCAAGCAGACTTCAGAATGCTCAGAGATTCATGCATACACATGCATTGTGTAAATCAACTAAAGAGAATACTCCTTCAAATCCTCTCCACCATCTAGAAAGCTCAAGGCAGCACTGTGATTGAATATTCATCACTCACCTGGATGGATGTAGCCACACTACTCCTCAAAGCTGGACACTATTCAAGTCAGAACAATACATATTAACAACTCTACTGTAAACAAAATGCGAGAAAAACTTACGTTTTGCCCATAATTTAATTGCTCTCAACGTCAGCCTAAAATTTTCAATGTTTGGTACTAAATGCAATATTTCATCAGTGACTCTGCAACCTGTTAAATAGGAAGAAACACATCACAGTTTAGCACACAGTCCAAAAACTATTTAGCCTATTTGTCTTGAAAGCATGGTTTTTTTAAAAAAACATCCTATTTTTAGAAAATGTTATTGCTCGATCTCCCGCACGGAGTGAATTACATTGTGGATGAATGCACCCAAGTACTTTATGCACTGCAGGACAATCAACTGCAGCTGTTGCACAACTTTCTGAAACCCAAATGCCTTTTGCACCATTCCGTTTCAGCTTTTTGCAGAACAGGTGGAGAGAACGAAAAGCATTAAAAACATCTGACTTGAATTTTACATCCAAAGTCCCTTTTCTTTATAATAAAAGCAAAATACTGCGCTTGCTGGAAATCTGAAACAAAAACAAGAAATGCTGGATTCACTCAGCAGGTCTGGCAGCATCTGTGGAAAGAGAAGCAGAGTTAACGTTTCGGGTCAGTGACCCTTCTTCGGAACTTCCGAAGAAGGGCCACTGACCCGAAACGTTAACTCTGCTTCTCTTTCCACAGATGCTGCCAGACCTGCTGAGTGAATCCAGCATTTCTTGTTTTTGTCCCTTTTCTTTATATTGGGACAGTCCGCACTATAAAATATTGAAGTATAACAGGTTGCAATCACACTTTTGTATTCTACACAGACATAACTTTGCCTTTCTTCTCTTTAACCCATAACCACTCAGAGAAGCAAGGCAAGATTTAATATCTTTCCCTCAAATTTTCACACCTAAGTTATCCACAATTGATAATCACTTACCATTAAGACTTCTAATGCATCTCAAGTCCAAGTTTTTAAGTAGCACATCATCTCGAAGATCCAAATCTTCAGGGATTGTCTGAAGTGCCAATCTTGCAAACAAAATATCAATCTAAAACGTAAGATTTGACATCCTGAACCGATCACATTCGTTATTTTCCAAAAAGATAATATACATTGTGATTCAAATATTAGAATGTTTGTATTTAATTTTCAATGCATGCATCTAACTAAAACTCTTGCATTCATTTAGATTTATATAACCACTTCCCTAGAGCATAATAAATCTAAGTTTCACAAGAATATACTTCGATATAGAACACTTGATTTTAGCAGAATTCTTCAGACTTGCAAGCATTTAACAGCACATGGAGTGAACCTATAGCAATGTTTCAGTAACCGTGATTTCGCATTTACAGACTTGAAATATTAAACATTGTAGAATCACACTGGCCATCAGTGACTTATATTACCATCACAACACAAAAATTACATTTTAAATTAAAGTACCTTGTAAAAGAAATTACAAATCTAACTGGAAAATAATACAAAGCAGTTAATATTTAAGAAAGTACCTCTATACCATCAAAGGATAGTTTAATTACTGGTACAAAAGCTTCTTCAACAGCCTGCAAAATAAACAGGTAACAGTCAATACAGTGTATAACTGCAACGAACACATATGCTAGTAGTACAGCATTTGCTATACCTACCCGTAAATTCCTCACTTCATCTTGCTGCTTCAGCTTTTCACAGAAAGATGTGAAGAAGTCAATTCTTTCAATGTGGCGAGGGGCAACACATAGAGCATCAATATCAGCACCTAAAAGAAAAAAGATTTTTGCTTTACTGTGCATATTTAGCCTGCTTGTTATCCAACATCTATCTCAAGCGAGGATGTTTCCAACTTACTGGTTCCTTTACTTAAGAATTCACTCCCTTTCTCTACTCCTCTCTGGTGTAGACTCTGGCTGCTGTCTGGTGCCAAAAGCATGTGAAGCCTTCCAGAACCTTGCTCAAGTGTAAGCTTGGACAGCAAGTGTCTAACAGGCTAATCAATCCCAGAGGCATCACAGTGGATCCAGTCCTATTGTCAACAAAATTCCAGCAGGGGATAGGGCTAAGTTATTAGGAGCAGAAATAAGGGCCAATTCCCCCCTTCTGCTTGGCAGAGCCAAAGTTAATTATAGCACCAACAACTGAACTTAGCCAACTCAACGCAGGTGGGCAAGAAAAGCACTCAGATTGGTTTCAGCATCCCAGCAGCAAAATAACAATGATAGAGATGCTGCCTACATTTCCCCAGAGGTTGGGGGAGCAGTCTTATGTATCAGGTGTCCAATCTTTTGCACCTTTTCTAGAACAGGACAACACGCATGCTATACAACAAAAGCAGCACCCTATAGAAAGAGCTAAGTGATCCCACAAACAATGGATCAGACCAAAACTCTACAGTCCTGCCACATCTAGTTGGGAAAGGTGGTGGACAACTAAACAACTAACCAGAGGAAGCAGCTGCAAAAAACATCCCCATCCCCAATGATGGAGAGCCCAGCAACTCAGTGCAAAAGACAAGGATGAAGTAGTATTTGCAACAGTCTTCAGCCAGAAGTGCCGAGTGGATGATCCATCTCGGCCTCCTTCTGACATCCCCACCATCATCGACCAGACAATTCAATTCACTCCATTTGATATCAAAGAACAGCTGAAGGCATGGATACAAGAAAGGCTATGGGCTGAACAACATCCAGGATGTAGTACTGAAGACTTATGCTCCAGAATGAGCCAAGCTGTTCCAGTACAGCAGCAACACTGGCAATGTGGAAAATTATCCATTTATGTCCTATCCACAAAAGACAGGACAAATCCAATCTGGCCAATTACTATTCCATCAGTCTACTCTCAATGAGCAAAGTGATGGAAGGTGTCATTGCTAGTGCTATCAAGTGGCAACAACCTGCGCACTGATGTTCGGTTTGGGTGCTGCCAGGGCCACTCAACTCGAGACTTGGACCAAATATGAACTAAACAGCTGAATTCCAGAGGTGAGGCAAGAGTGATTACCCATCACATCAGGGCACCATCTGACAGAGTATGGCATAAAGGAACTTTAGCAAAATTGAAGTCAATGGAGAAACTCTCCACTGGTTGGAGTCCTAGCGAGCACAAAGGAAGACGTTTGTGGTTGTTGCAGGCCTATTATCTCAGTCCCAAGACATCGTTGCACGAGTTCCTCGGATAGTGTCCCAAGCCCAACCATCTTGAGCTGGTCCATCAATGACCTGGGAATGTTCGCTGATGACTGCAGTGTTCAGTGCCATTCGCAACTCCTCAGATACTGAAGCAGCCCATGCAGCAAGATCTGGACATTATTCAGGTTTGGTCTAATAAGTGATAAATAACATTTGCACCACACGAGTGCCAGGCAATGACCATCCCCAAGAGAGATTCCAACCACCTCCCCATGACCTACAACAGCATTACCAGTGCTGAATTCCCTACCATCAGCAGCTTGGGGGAGTGGGGTTTACCATTGACTAGAAACTTAACTGGCCCAGCCATATAAATACTGTTGTGACAAGAGCAGGTAACTCACCTCCTGACTCCCCAAAGCCTACCCACCATCTACAAGGCACAAGTCAGGAGTGTGATGAAATATCCACTTGGCTGGATGAGTGCAGCTCCAAGAACACTCAACAAGCTTGACACCATTCAAGGCAAAGCACCCCACTCACCACTTGAACATTCACTCCCTCCACCACCGGCGCATAGCGGCAGCAGTGCGTACTATCTACAAACACCAAGTGGTCAGATTTAATTATTTTCTAAAAAATATCAGCAATGCCCTCACACACTAAGAATCTAAGCCCCACATAATACAAAGACAACCCCAATGCTCCCCCATCCCCCAACCATACACTAAGAACAAAATCATGTCCACTGTGCCTCTTGTTAGACAAAAGCCGCATTGCGATTCCAGTAGGAGCTCTTCAACCATGGGAAGTGGTTGAGAAGGGCTTTTGCAATGACCTTCCCTGTGGTGTACATCAGGGATACTTCTCTGTAGTTACTGCAGTCGGTCTTGTTGCCTTTTTTGAAGTTGGTCACAATTACGCTATCTCGGAGATCCCCTGGCATGCTCTCCTCCTTCCAGTTAAGGAAGATGGGTCCATGTATTTGCGTCGAGTGCTCTCCGCCATATTTTAGAATTTCAGTTGGTGGCCTTTTTTTTTAAGCTGTCGGATGGCCTTTTCAATCTCATGTCGGGCTGGGATTGTGCTGAGGTCGTGGCCGGTAGCATGCTGTGGAATGTGGTCGAGAGCACTCGCATCAAGGACTAAGTCATGATTGAGAAAATCTTTGAAGTGCTCCTTCCAACGAGCACTGACTGCCTCAGTCCTTGATCAGCGCCACTCCATTCTTTGCTCTCAGTGGGGCAGGTCTTTGGGCCGTAGATGGTCTTGACTGTGCTGAAGAATCCACACATGTTGTGGCTGCCGACCAGTTGCAGTACTTCCTGCACTCTTTCAGCCCACCAGCTGTTCTTTAGGTCACAGGTTTTTCTTTGGACCTCGGTCTTCAATTGTCTATCTACCTGCTTTTTCTCCCCTCAAACTTTGGTGATGCTTCCAGCTGAGGAACGCCTTGTGCTTGCAATCTAGTAGTTCCTGGATCTCCTGGCTGTTCTCGTCAAACCAGTCTTGACGTTTCCTGGTCGGAAAACCAAGAGTATATTTGCAAGTGCTGCTTATGGTAGCTTTGAGGGCAGTCCAGGCGTGGTGGACATTGAGAGATTCCGGTTCGTTGAGCGTCGCCAAGTTGCGTGTATGACGCTACCCGAGTAGATCATTCTTCGCAGAGCCCTCGATACCATCAATGTTGATTTTCCTGCAGCAGTGCTTCTGATGTTATTGCCGTTTTTGGACTGGGTTTATAGAGATAGTAGCTCGGATTAGGCGATGGTCGGGCCAGCAGTCATCAGCTATCATGGCACGGGTGATGCAAACATCCTTGCGGTCCCTCGCTCGGACAATGATGTAGTCAAACAAATGCCAATGCCTGGAGCTAGGGTACAGCCATGAGGTTTTGTATTTGTCTCCCTGAAGAAATAGGGTGCTCAATACGATCAGGCCATGTTCAAGGAATTTCGTCAGAAGGAGGACTCCGTTGGTGTTAGCCCTTCCAACACCTTCCTTGCCAATCACACATTTCCAAAGGTTTGTGTCCTCCCAACTCTGGCATTGAAGTCTCCAAGGAGGATCAGCTTGTTCTCCTTGGGAACACAGGACAGCAAGTGATCAAGGCTGGAGTAGAATTCCCTTTTGGCCTCATCTGTTGCTTCTAGGGTTGGGGCTTACACGCTGATGACTGTGGCGTGCTGTTTCTGGGCTAGGGCGAGCTGGAGGGTCATGAGACATTAGTTTATCCCACACGGGGGCTCACTGAGGTGGCTGGCACGTTCATTTTTTATGGCGAAGCCAACCCAGTGGAATCACAGATCGTCTTCTGGTTTATCTTTCCTGTGCATCCACCACCTTGTCCACAGCAAAACAACTCCAAGAAAAATGTTGGCAGCAATCTTTATGCATGGCCTTCTTTGATCTCAAAGACCTTAGACCCTATCAACCGGGAAAGACTACGGAACATCCTCCTCAAATTTGGCTGCCTGGAGAAATTAGTCACCATCCTTCACCTGCTGCACAACATGCAAGCTGTAATCCTTGCCAACTGATCTGCCACTGACCCAATCTGCATGCAAACTGGGTTCAAGCAAGGCTGCGTCTTCACACCAACGCTCTTTCCCACCTTCCTCACTGCAACACTCCACCTCATCTCCATAAAACGCCCTGCAGAGTAGATCTACTCTACAAGATGAGCGGAAATCATTTAACTACATCGCCTCCAGTCCAGAACCAAGGTCACCCCAAACTCTATCATTGAGCTGCAGTACGCTGACGACGTTTGCGTTTGCGCACACTCAGGGGTCAAGCTTTAAATCCTCATCGATGCATTCACGGAGGCCCATTATAGAATGGGCTTCGAGTCAGACATCCGGAAGACAAAAGGTCCTCTAACAGCCTGCTCCCGCAGTGCAACACTACTCCCCGACTATCAAGATCCACGGCAACTCAATGGACAACATGGTTGGATCGGCAGACATGGACAATAAAACTCAGCATTGCATGCCAACGCAGCCTTCGATCATCTGAGAAAAAGAATGTTTGATGACCAAGACCTCAAACCTGGCACCAAGCTCAGGGTCTACAGGGCCGCACTGTTAGTTACCCTTCTGTTTGCTTCGGAAACATGCTCACTGTACAGCAGACAGCTCAAAGCCCTGGAGAGATATTACCAGCTGGGCCTCAGCAAGATCCTGTAAATTCAGTGGCAGGACAGGCACTCCAATATCAGTGCCCTCTCAGGCCAATACCCCCAGTATCGAGACACTGGTCATGAATAGTCAGTTACATTGGGCGGGCCACATCATCCGCATGCCTGACAATACGCCCAAAACAAGCTTTCTACCCTGAGCTCCGTCACAGCAAAAAGTTACCAGGAGGGCAGAGGAAACACTACAAGGATGTCCTTAAAGCGTCCTTCAAAAAATGCAACATCTCCACTGATTCATGGGAATCTCTTTCCCGAGACCACCCAAAATAGAGACGCATCCGCAAAGGTGCCAGCCAGTTCGAGCAACGTTGACATGCCCAGGCAGCGAACAAGCGCAAACAGAAGGAGCATTCAGAAATTCAAGCATCCCATCGACTTGCCTCAAATACCACCTGCCCCATCTGTGGCAGAGTGTGTGGATCCAGAATTGGACTATTCAGTCACCTAAAGACCCACAATCCTGGAGTGGAAGAAAGTCATCTTCATTCCCGAGGTACTGCCCAAGAAGAAAAATAAAATCTCCACACATGCAAAAAAAGTCCAATCCCTACACAGCAAAAAGCTAAACCCTTCCTTCCACTGCTCCTCAGCAATTCAAAACCTCTACATCTTGTTCATAGAAACATAGAAAATAGAAGACCATTCGTTCCTCCGAGCCTGCTCCGCCATTTATGATCATGGCTGATCATCCAACTCAGTAACCTGTTCCCTCTCGCTTTCGCCCCATATCCTTTGATCCCTTTCGCCTCAAGAGCTATATCTAACTCCTTCTTGAAAACATATAATGTTTTGGCTTCAACTGCTTTCTGCGGTCGCGAATTCCACAGGCTCACCACTCTCTGGGTGAAGAAATTTCTCCTCATCTCAGTCCTGAAAGGTTTACCCCGTATCCTTAGACTATAACCCCTGGTTCTGGACTCCCCCACCATTGGGAACATCCTTCCTGCATCTACCCTGTCAAGTCCTGTTAGAATTTTATAGATTTCTATGAGATCCCCCCTCACTCTTCTGAACTCCAGCGAATATAATCCTAACCGACTCAATCTCTCCTCATACACCAGTCCCGCCATACCAGGAATCAGTCTGGTAAACCTTCGCTGCACTCCCTCTATAGCAAGAGCATCCTTCCTCAGATAAGGAGACCAAAACTGCACACAATATTCCAGGTGTGGCCGCACCAAGGACTCGTATAATTGCAGCAAGACATCCCTGCTCCTGTACTCGAATCCTCTCGCTATGAAGGCCAACATACCATTTGCCCTTTTGACTGCCTGTTCAGCGACTGGTGTACGAGAACACCCAGGTCTCGCTGCATATTTTCCCCTCTCAGTTTGTAGCCAGATAATAACCTGCCTTCCTGTTTTTGCCAACAAAGTGGATAACCTCACATTTATCCACATTATACTGCAGCTGCCATGCATTTGCCCACTCACTCAACTTGTCCAAATCACCCTGAAGCCTCTCTGCATCCTCCTCACAACTCACCCTCCCACCCAGTTGTGTCATCCGCAAATTTAGAGATATTACATTTAATTCCCTCATCTAAATCATTAATGTATATTGTGAATAGCTGGGGTTCGAGCACCGATCCCTGCGATACCCCACTAGTCACTGCCTCCATTCAGAAAAAGACCCATTTATCCCTACTCTGTTTCCTGTCTGCCAACCAATTTTCGATCCACTGCAATACACTACCCCCAATCCCATGCACTTTAATTTTACACACTAATCTCTTATGTGGGACTTTGTCGAAAGCCTTCTGAAAGTCCAAATAAACCACATCCACTGGCTCCCCCTCATCAGCTCTACTAGTTACATCCTCGAAGAATTCTAGTAGATTTGTCAAGCATGATTTCCCTTTCGTAAATCCATGCTGACTCTGTCCGATTCTACCACTGTTCTCTAAGTGCTCTGCTATAAAATCTTTGATAATGGACTCTAGAATTTTCCCCACTACCAACGTCAGGCTGACTGGTCTAGAATTCCCTGCTTTCTCCCTACCTCCCTTTTTAAATAGTGGGGTTACATTAACTACCCTCCAATCTGTTGGAACTGTTCCAGAGTCTATAGAATCTTGGAAGATGACTACCAAAGCATCCACTATTTCTACGGCCACTTCCTCAAGTACTCTGGGATGTAGATTATCAGGCCCTGGGGATTTATCAGCCTTCAATCCCATCAATTTCCCCAACACCATTTTTCTACTAATATTGATTTCCTTCAGTTCCTCCCTCTCACTAAACCCTGTGTTCCCCAACATTTCTGGTATGATATTTGTGTCCTCCTTTGTGAAGACAGAACCAAAGTATGCATTTGGTTGGTTAGCCATTTCTTTATTCCCCATCATAAATTCCCATTTCTGACTGTAAGGGACCTACATTTGTCTTCAATCTTTTTCTCTTCACAGACCTATAGAAACATTTAGGGTCAGTTTTTATGTTCCCTGCAAGCTTACTCTCATACTGTTTTCCCCTTCTTAATCAATCCCTTGGTCCTCCTTTGCTGAATTCTAAACTGCTCCCAATCCTCAGGTCTGTTGTTTTTTCCAGCAAATTTGTATGCCTCTTCCTTATAGGAAGAATATAGGAAGATAGGAATAGTAGGCCATTCAGCCCCTCGAGCCTGTCCCGCCATTCAATGAGATCATGGCTGATCCGCGGCCTAACTCCATATACCTGCCTTTGGCCCATATCCTTTAATATCTTTGCTTAACAAAAATCTATCTCAGATTTAAAATTAACAACTGTTCTAGCTTCAACTACTGTTTGTGGGAGAGAGTTCCAAACCTCTACCACCCTTTGCGTGAAGTGCTTCCTAACATCTTTCCGGAACGGTCTGCACCTAATTTTTAGACTATGCCCCCTAGTTTTTGAATCTCCAACCAGTGGAAATAGTTTATCTTTATCTAGCCTGTCTTTTCCTGTTAATATCTTGAAGACTTCAATCAGATCACCCCTTAACCATCTAAATTCTAGCAAAAACAGGCCTAACTTGTGTAATCTCTCCTCATAACTTAACCCCTGTAAGTCCATGTATCATTCTTGTACACCTACGTTGCACTCCCTCAAAGACCAATATATCCTTCCTAAGGTGTGGTGCCCAGAACTGCTCACATTACTCCAAGTGGGGTCTAACCAGGGTTTTGTACAGCTGCAGCAGAATCTCTGTCTTTATACTCTAATCCTCTAGATATAAAGGCTAGCATTCCATTAGCCTTTTTGATTATTTTCTGCATTTGCTCGTGGCATTTTAAAGACCTATGCACCTGAACCCCCAAGTCTCTTTGGACATCCACTGTACTTAACCTCTTCCCATTTAGAAAGTACCCTGCTCTATCCTTTTTTGGTCCAAAATGGATAATCTCACACTTGCCCACATTGAAATCCATCTGCCACAGTTTTGCCCACTCATCTAGTCTGTCAATATCTCTTTGCAATTTTATGCTTTCATCTAGACTGTCTACAATGTCGCCTAACTTTTTATCAGCAAATTTGGATATATGTTTAGTTTAGTTTCGTTTAGAGATACAGCACTGAAACAGGCCCTTCGGCCCACCGAGTCTGTGCCGACCATCAACCACCCATTTATACTAATCCTACACTAAACCCACATTCCTACCACATCCCCACCCGTCCCTATATATTTCCCTACCACCTACCGATACTAGGGGCAATTTATAATGGCCAATTAACCTATCAACCTGCAAGTCTTTGGCATGTGGGAGGAAACCGGAGCACCCGGAGGAAACCCACGCAGACACAGGGAGAACTTGCAAACTCCGCACAGGCAGTACCTAGAATCGAACCCAGGTCCCTGGAGCTGTGAGGCTGCGGTGCTAACCACTGCGCCGCCCTACTTACTATGCCATCATCCAAGTCATTAATGAATAATGTGAATAACTGAGGCCCCAACACAGATCCCTGCGGGACACCACTAGTTACATCCTGCCAATCAGAGTACTTACCCATTATCCCCACTCTCTGTCGCCTACCACTCAACCAACTTTCTAACCATGTCAATAATTTGCCCACAACTCCATGGGCTTCTACCTTAGTTAACAGACTCATATGTGGGACTTTATCAAATGCCTTCTGGAAGTCCATATAAATATCTAATGCTACCTCTAATTTCCCTTGTAAGCCATGGTTTGGCTACCTTTCCCGTTTTACTCTTGCGCCAGGCAGGAATAAACAATTGTTGCAGTTCATCCATGCGCTCTTTGAATGTTTGCCATTGCCTATCCACCGTCATCCCTTTAAGTAACATTTCCCAATCCATCATGGCCAACTCGTGCTTCTTACCTTCGCAGTTTCCTTTATTAAGATTCAGGACCCTAGTCTCAGAATCAACGACGTCACTTTCCATCTCGATGAAGAATTCCATCATATTATAGTCGCTCATCCCCAAGGGGTCTCGATCTTCCTGGCCTGGACTGCTCCCTGACATCTGTGCCACGTAGAGTCCCTTTTGTCATTCTACTAGATCGCAGACTTTCCCTTTTATTCTTTCTTCCTCTTCTCCTGCCTCTGTACTTGCTTAAAACCTGTTACATATGTAACTTTCTCTAGCTCTTATAAAGGGTCATTATAAAGGATATTTCTCTCTCCACAGATGCTGCCTGACCTGAATATTTCCTGCATCTTTCCAGATCTCCTGTTTTTCCCCATTTTCTTTTCGACAGCATGGTTCGGTCCACTTGCTACTCTTTCTCTGCCCCATGACATGTGAATGCACTTTTTTAGCCCTCAAAACTTACCAATTTTGGAAGCTCCTTTCCAATTAGAGCAAAATTCTGTTCCTTCAGTGGTTTAAATGCAGCTTCACAATCCTGAACACCTGGGGAGTTTGAATGCTCAGCGCATAAGTGGAACTACCAGCCAGGTTGAAGGCTGAATCTGACCTGTCAGTTGGGTTTTAAATACCATTGCTTTAAATAACATTTTCTATTTAATCCAAAACTGGACTGTTCCCTCCACTGCACCATCACAGCAGCATCGCCCCCCCCCCCCCCACCCCCACCCCCACTCCCACTCCCCAACACCCAACATTTGGATTGGCAGTGGCTTCCCTACAAAAAGTCGGGACAAAACAAATTTCCCTCAGTGCATTAGTGCTGCTACAGGTATAGGGATCCACAGCTTAAGAAATTCCATCTCGTGATAGAAGCATGCTTCTGCAGCTGTGTGTGCAACAGAATGACGATACCCAAATATATTTATTACATACCTTTTGTATGCACTCCTAATCTGTACGAACCAAATGTAAAAATCTTCCCACCAACATTCTCTATTACCGATGGTGGAAGGTTCTGAAAAAGAATTCAACCGATTCCGTAAAACAGGTTATCAGCAATTCATATGTTCTTCCATGAAGGAAGAATGAATCCACATATCTATAGTGCCTTAACAGGTGTCTCATGTCTCAGAATACTTCACATACTTTGAAGCCAAGTGCCTGCTGTTACATGATCATAGTTGCTGTTTATGGGAGCTGCTTGAACACTGTCAATTTTAGGTGATGTAAACTGAAGACAGACCATTGGCTGGAATACCAGAAGATCTCATTGCTCCTCCTTGATTAGTGCTTACAGGAATTTTAAGTCCACCCGCACAGGGAAACAGGGTCTCAGTTTGACTCTTCATCTGACAATGCAGCATCCTTTCAGTACTGGAATGTCAGTCAAGATTACATGCTCAAGTCCTGGAGTGGTGTGTGAACTTGAATCAACAACTTTTCTACACAAATACCGAGTTTGCTACCGACGGAGTCAATTTATTAAAATAATGAGTGCACAGAAGTACATTGTCTTCCCAACCAGTCGTAAAGCTAGATTTATTCAGTGTTCCAAATTTGATCCTACACACCAGTGCCATCTCAGTACATTTTGTAGGTTTACAAGAGTTTGTATTTCTTTGCAAAACTATAGATTAATCTGCAGTATTTTGCTTTTTTGTGTAGTTTAATATAGTTTCCTGATCTGCTCAAATATTCAACATAGGACATGCTTCAAATATTCTAGCAGGTATTTACAAAAAAATTATTTAAGTACCCTTTAGTGTGCTTGATCTCCACGCATGACTTCTAATTTCTTGGGAAGGACCACACATCCTTTCCCATTTGATGAAAACAAGCAGTTTCTTCCTGAAACATGGTTATGAGCCTTCATTCACCAACTTATCTAAATACAAATGTACGTTGCAAGTGGCAGCTTATATCATGTAGCACAGAAAAAACTGAATTTCAGTTAAGCACTGTCCTTACCTTAATTTCACTGGTATCCCGGATCCATTCTTTAACTAAGCTATTTAGCTTTCCCAGAATTGCAATTCTGCAAAATAAGGAGGCAGTTTAAAATATCACCGAATGTATCATTACAAAGGAAATTAGAGATTATTTTACAGCTCATTCTTTTCCTTCAGCTAGTGGTTTACAATATTTATAAGTGAACCTACTGCATGGCCAACCCAAATTTGAAAACAGGAAATGATGGAAATGCTGATTAAGGGCTACACAATATGGTAGTCAATTTTTCTCTTTCATGTGCTTGCTATCCTCTTCAGTAGTTTATGTTTTAGTTTAGAGATACAGCACTGAAACAGGCCCTTCGGCCCCGAGTCTGTGCCGACCATCAACCACCCATTTATACTAATCCTACACTAATTCCATATTCCTACCACATCCCCACCTGTCCCTATATTTCCCTACCACCTACCTATACTAGGGGCAATTGCTAATGGCCAATTTACCTATCAACCTGCAAGTCTTTGGCATGTGGGAGGAAACCGGAGCACCCGGAGGAAACCCACGCAGACACAGGGAGAACTTGCAAACTCCACACAAGCAGTACCCAGAATTGAACCCGGGTCGCTGGAGCTGTGAGGCTGCGGTGCTAACCACTGCGAAGTATTTGTAACATGTACTGTTACATCATTCCAGCATTCCTGGTCTCATTAAGCTGAGGGAAAACGAAAAGCCAACTGGGAGTAAAAGCATCACAAAGTCAGTGCTCCAAATTAGTTCAAATTGTAAAGTAATAGGGATAGAGGAACCATGCTAGATGGAGTCAGTAACAGTGCAAATCCCCGACAGATTCACCACTACAACCACCTTGTGACATAAACAAGAATATTTTTCACACAGAACATGCAGATTCTTCCCAAAATATGTCAAATCGAACCTACATTTTCCCATTGCTGCACTATGTACAAATCCAATTTAATTGGACATCTTAGATCATGAAACAGGGAATATATTAGGCTATGAGGAATTTAAAAAATGTTAAGAAAGTCACTTTGTTTCAGATTTCCAGCATCTGCAGTATTTTGCTTTTACTCAAGTCAAACTCATTCCCTTTGGAAAAGTAGATACTTCAAGGTAACCCAACTGGAGTTTGCAAAAACAAATTTGCGATAGGCAAATAGGTGGGGAAACAGATTACAAATAAGTCAACGCAAATTGTGTTCACTTTTTTTTTGAAATTCCCATGAGATATGGGTGACACTAGCAAGGCCAAATCTGCCCATTCCTTTTTGTCCTTGAGAATGTGGTGTTGCACTCCCTTCTTGAAGCACTGCAGTTCATATGGAAAAGCTCCTCCCACTGTGTGGTCCAGCATTATGACCCAGAAACTATAAAGGAACGGCGACATACGTCCAAGTCAGGACAGTGTGTGACTTGGAAGTGATCATGTTCCCGTGCAACTGCTGACCTTGACCTTCTAACTGATCAAGGCTGCAGGTTTGGAAACTGATGTAAAAGACACATTAACTTGCTGCAGGGCTCAGGTGGAAAAAGGTAGTATAAATAATAGTCCGAAAAGCAAACAAAAAAAAGAGTAATAATCAGAAACTGTGTAAAATAATTAAACCATGAGAGAAATAAAAAACATGAGTAAAACACGAGAGCAGAAGGCAGGTTAGTATGTGTGGCCCAAAAAAAATGGTTTGTACAAACGCACTGAGTACAAAAGAAACAAACTAAATAAACTAGTCGCAAATTCAATTTGGTGGCTGTGACATGGCAGCCATTACCGAGAGATGGATGCAGGACGATCAGGACCAGCAACTAAATATGCCAGGTTATAAGGCAGGTTTGTCCAACATACAGCCCACGTGCCAGAGTTTGGCCCGCCAAAGTTTTCCAGGCGAAAGGGGGGGGGGGGGGGGCGGGCAGCGGCAGCGAGAGCGGGGGCGAGAGAGTGTTTAACACAGTAAATTAATAAATTAGTCTTCTCATTTAAAACTTGTTCACAAAAATGCACATTTTTTTTGATTATTGAAATAAGTTTCTAATGCCTTATCCTTCTAAAAATTGCTCACTGGCCCCCTATGTAAAGACAAAATTTGTAATCTAGCACCTCATATGAAAAGGTTGGAAACCCCGTTGCAAGGTCTACAGGAAAGATAGGGAAAATAGAGCAAAAGGAGTGGCCTTAGTGTTTAAGGATGAAATCACTTCAATTATTAGAAAGAATATAATGAGAGGTAAGCAGTCTGCTAAGGTTTTGAGTAGAAATTAAGAAATAGAAAAGCATTTAGGACTTTAGTGGGAGTTGTGTATAGGTCCCCGGGTAGTATTATATAAATGTAGAGATTAGACAAGGATGTAGCAAAGGCAGAGTGGTTTTAATGAGGGACTTTAACTTGCAGAGAGATTGGGACAAGCACTCTAGCACATATCAGAAAGATAACAAATTATTTGAGTGTGTCGGGACAGTTTTTTTCCAACAACAATGCCACCGTAGACTTAGTAATGACTAAGATTTAGTTAACAGCCTAACAATGCCGTAACATTATCTGAAAGGGAAGAAAAACGCTAAACAGCGAAGATTTGCAATTTAGGTAAGGCTGACTTCAATGTGATGAGACAGAGACTGTCCATAGTAAACTGGGCAAATTTGTTGATGGGTAAAATGACATATGATCAATGAGAGATGTTCAAAAAAGAACGAGATACAGAACCAGTTTATTCCCTCAAAGAGCAAGAGCTCTACTTGGCAAAAAACAGCTGTGGATTATTGAGAGACAAGAGACAGCATAAAACCAAAAGCATAGAAAATGCAAAAACTAGCACGGATCCGACTAAATGGGAGAAATACAAAGAGCAGCAAAGGGTGAATTATAGACCAGTTAGCCTTATAATGAGGGACAGAGTGACTGAAAACTTCACAATGATTAGCATGCACTAGCATGGATTTGTAAGTGGTAGGACATGCCTGATGAACCTGACTGACTTTCTTGAAGATGCAACTGAAATAGTGGATAGGGTAACATCTATGGGTGTTATTTTTTTTTATTCAATCATGGGATGTGGGCGTCACTGGCCAGGCCAGCATTTATCACCCATCCCCAATTGCCCTCGAGTAGGTGGCCTTCTTGAACTGCTGCAGTCCATTTGGGGTAGGTATACCCACAGTGCTGTTAGGAAGGGAGTTCCAGGATTTTGACCCAGCGACAGTGAAGGAATGGCAATATAGTTCCAAGTCAGGATGGTGTGAGACTTGGAGGGGAACTTGCAGGTGGTGGTGTTCCCATGCATTTGCTGCCCTTGTCCTTCTACTTGGTAGAGGTCGCAGGTTTGGAAGGTGCTACCTAAGGAGCCTTGGTGCGTTGCTGCAGTGCATCTTGTAGATGGTACACACTGCTGTCACTGTGCGTCAGTGGTGGAGAGAGTGAATGTTTGTAGATGGGGTGCCAATCAAGCGGGCTGCTTTGTCCTGGATGGTGTCGAGCTTCTTGAGTGTTTTGCAGCTGCACCCATCCAGGCAAGTGGAGAGTATTCCATCACACTCCTGACTTGTGCCTTGCAGATGGTAGACAGACTTTGGGGAGTCAGGAGGTGACTTATTCGCCTCAGGATTCCTAGCCTCTGACCTGCTCTCCCAGCCACCGTATTTATATGGGTACTCCAGTTCAGTTTCTGGTCAATGGTAGCCCCTAGGATGTTGATAGTGGGGGATTCAGCGATGGTAAGGCCATTGAATGTCAAGGGGAGATGGTTAGATTCTCTCTTGTTGGAGATGGTCATTGCCTGCCACTTGTGTGGCTCAAATGTTACTTGCCACTTATCAGCCCAAGCCTTGATATTGTCCATGTCTTGCTGCATTTCTACACGGACTGCTTCAGTATCTGAGGAGTCACGAATGGTGCTGAACATTGTGCAATCATCAGTGAACATCCCCACTTCTGACCTTATGATTGAAGGAAGGTCATTGATGAAGCAGCTGAAGATGGTTGGGCCTAGGACACTATCCTGAAGAACCCCTGCAGTGATGTCCTGGAGCTCAGATGATTGACCTCCAACAACCACAACCATCTTCCTTTGTGCTAGTTAGGACTGCAGCAAGCAGAGGGTTTTCCCCCCCGATTCCCATTGCGATTCCCATTGACCTTAGTTTTGCTAGGGCGCCTTGATGCCAGACTCGGTCAAATGCTGCCTTGATGTCAAGGGCAGTCACTCTCACCTCACCTCGAGTTCAGCTCTTTTGTCCATGTTTGAACCAAGGCTATAATGAGGTCAGGAGCTGAGTGGCCCTGACGGAACCCAAACTGAGCGTCACTGAGCAGGTTATTGCTAAGCAAGTGCCGCTTGATGGCACCGTTGATGACACCTTCCATCACTTTACTGATGATTGAGAATAGGCTGATGGGGCTGTAATTGGCCAGGTTGCACTTGTCCTGCTTTTTGTGTACAGGACATACCTGGGCAATTTTCCACATTGCAGGGTAGATGCCAGTGTTGTAGCTGTACTGGAACAGCTTGGCTAGGGGCTCGGCAAGTTCTGGAGCACATGTCTTCAGCACTATTGCCGGAATATTGTCAGGGCCCATAGCTTTTGCAGTATCCAGTGCCTTCAGTTGTTTCTTGATATCACGCGGAGTGAATCAAAATGGCTGAAGTCTGGTATCTGTGATGCTGGGGACTTCAGGAGGAGGCCGAGATGGATCATCAACTCGGCACTTCTGGCTGAAGATTGTTGCAAATGCTACAGCCTTATCTTTCGCACTGATGTGCTGGGCTCCCCCATCATTGAGGATGGGGATATTTGTGGAGCCACCTCCTCCAGTTAGTTGTTTAATTGTCCACCACCATTCACGGCTGGATGTGGCAGGACTGCAGAGCTTAGATCTGATCCGTTGGTTATGGGATCGCTTAGCTCTGTCTATCGCATGCTGCTTACGCTGTTTGGCATGCAAATAGTCCTGTGTTGTAGCTTCACCAGTCTGACACCTCATTTTGAGGTATGCCTGGTGCTGCTCCTGGCATGCCCTCCTGCACTCTTCATTGAACCAGGGGTGGTCTCCTGGCTTGATGGTAACGGTAGAGTGGGGGATATGCCGCACCATGAGGTTACAGGTTGTGGTTGAGTACAATTCTGCTGCTGATGGCCCACAGCGCCTCATGGATGCCCAGTTTTGCATTGCTAGATCTGTTCGAAATCTATCCCATTTAGCACGGTGATAGTGCCACACAACACGATGGACGGTATCCTCAATGTGAAGGCAGGACAGTCTCCACAAGGACTGTGCGGTGGTCAGTCCTACCATTACAGTCATGGACAGAAGCATCTGCAGCAGGCAGATTGGCGAGGACAAGTTCAAGTATGTTTTTCCTTCGTGTTGGTTCCCCCACCACCTGCCGCAGACCCAGTCTAGCAGCTATGTCCTTTAGGACTCGGCCAGCTCGGTCAGTAGTGGTGCTACTGAGCCACTCTTGGTGATGGATATTGAAGTCCCCTACCCAGAGTACATTTTGTGCCCTCGCCACCCTCAGTGCTTCCTCCAAATGCTGTTCAACATGGAGGAATACTGACTAATCAGCTGAGGGAGGGCGGTAGGTGGTAATCAGCAGGAGGTTTCCTTGCCCATGTTTGACCTGATGCCATGAGACTTCATGAGGTCCAGAGTTGATGTTGAGGACTCCCAGGGCAATTCCCTCCCGACTGTATACCACTGTGCCACCACCTCTGCTGGGTCTGTCCTGCCGGTGGGACAGGACATACCCAGGGATGGTGATGGCTGTGTCTGGGACATTGTCTGTCAGGTATGATTCCGTGAGTATGACTATGTCAGGCTGTTGCTTGACTAGTCTGTGGGACAGCTCTCCCAACTTTGGCACAAGCCCCCAGATGTTAGGAAGGAGGACTTTGCAGGGTCGACAGGGCTGGGTTTGCCATTGTCGTTTCCGGTGCCTTGGTCGATGTCAGGTGTTCCGTCCGGTTTCATTCCTTTTTATTGACTTCGTAACGTTTAGGTCCAACTGAGTGGCTTGCTAGGCTATTTCAGAGGGCATGTAAAAGTTAACCACATTGCTGTGGGTCTGGAGTCACGTGTTGGCCAGACCAGGTAAGGACAGCAGATTTCCTTCCCTAAAAGACATTAGTGAACCAGATGGGTTTTTACAACAATCGACAATGGCCATTAGACTAGCTTTTAATTCCAGATTTATTAATTAAATTCAAATTCCACCTTCTGCTATGGTGGGATTCGAACCCATGTCCCCAGAGAAATACTCTGGGTCTCTGGGTTACTAGTCCAGTGATAATACCACTACGTCACCGCCTGCCCCATTTACATGGAGTTCCAGAGGCATTTGATCAAGTCCCTCTTAGAGACTGTCAGCTAAAGCTCATGGAATTCGGAACATAGGATCAAGAGTAGGCCATTCAGCCCATCGAGCCTGCCCCGTCATTCAACACAATCATGGCTGATCATCCACTTCAATGCCTTTTTCCCACGCTGTCCTCATACCCCCATATGTCATTTATATTTAGAAATTTGTCAATGATGGATTTAAACATACACAATGATTGAGCTTCCACAGCCCTCTAGGGTAGAAAATTCCAAAGATTCGTAACCCTCTGAGTAAAGAAATATCTCCTCATCTCAGTCATAAGTGGCTTCCCCCTTATGTTGAAACTGTGTCCCCTGGTTCTAGACTCCCCAACCAGGGGAAATATCTTAGCTGCATCTACCCTGTCTATCCCTTTAAGTATTTTGTAGGTTTCAATGAGATCTCATCTCATTCTTCAAAACTCTAGAGAATACAAGCCCAGTTTCCCCGATCTCTTTTCATAGGACCATCCCACCATCCCGGGAACAAGTCTGGTGAACTTTCATTGCACTCCCTCTATGGCAGTAATATCTTTCCTAAGGTAAGGGGACCAAAACTGCAAACAGTACTCCAAACTCAGTCTAACCAAGGTTCCACACAATTGAAGCAAGACTTCACTACTCCTGTACTCCAATTCTGTTGCAATAAAGGCCAACAGACCATTAGCCTTCCTAATTGCTTGCTGCACCTACATGTTAGCTTTCAGTGACATTGACAAGGACACCCACATCCCTTTGTACATCTACACTTTCTAATCTCTTACCATTTAAGAAATTCTCTACACATCTGTTCCTCCTACCAAAGTGGATAACCTCACATTTTTCCACATTCTATTGAAGGCAGATTACTGACCTGGGTAGGAAATTGGCTGTAGAACGAGAAAGCGAGAGTAGGGACAATAGGGTGGTCCCCTAATTGGCAGGATGTGACTAGTGGTGCCCTGAAAGGATCTGTGTTGGAGCCTTAACTGTTCACTGCATTTACTAACGACTCAGATGATGGGATAAAAAGCCACATAAACAAATTTGCTGAAGGCATAAAGACAGGCACATTGTAAGCCGTGTAGATGGAAGCATAAAATTACCAAGAAATATTAATATATTAAGTGAATGAGCAAAACTTTGGCAAATAGATTTCGAAGTAGGCAAATGTGAGGTCATTCACTTTGGACCCAAAAGGGATAAAACAGAGTACTTTAAAAATGGTGATAAGTAAGGTCCAAAGAGACTCAGGGATCCAGGTACACAAATGTCATGAACAGGTACAGAAAATTAAAAAGGCTAATGGAATGCTAGTCTTTATAACTAGAGGAAAAGACTGCAAGGGGGGAGCAGAGTTCATGCTAAAGATATACAAAGTCCTGGTTAGACCTGGAGTACTGTGAGTAGTTCTGGGAACCACAGCTTAGGAAGCAAATATTGGCCTTGGAGGGAGTGCAGTGTACATTTACTAGAATGATAGCTGGACTCCAAGAGTTAAAACACAAAAAGAGATTATACAAACTAGGATTGTATTCCCTGGAATTTAGATAGTTAAGGGGCGTTTGATCAATTTTTCAAGATATTAAGGGGAACAGATAGAAAGAAACTATTTCCACTGTTGAGTGTTGAGGACTACGGGGCATAGTCTAAAAATTAGAGCCAAACCTTTCAAGTGAAATTAGGAAACACTTCAGCACGCAAAGGGCAAGAGAAATTTGGAATTCTCTTCTGCAAATTCATGTCAGATCAACTGTTAATTTTAAATGAGATTGATGGATTTGTTAACCAAAGGGATATGAAGCAGACAGGCATTTGGAATTAGTCACAGATCAGCCATGAACTCACTGAATGGCGCAATAAGCTCAAGGGGCTAAATGGTCTACTCCTTTCCTATGTATCCTGCAGACAGCACGCACTGCAGCCTCGTTGCGCTGGTACTGGAGGCAGTGTATGTTTAATGAACCTTTTCATTTAGATCTGTAAAAATTTACCAGGGAAAGCCATTGGGGTGACAGTAAGTCAGTCATACAGCGCAGAAACAGGCCCTTCGGCCCATCGTGACTGTGCCGGCCATCAAGCACCTAACTATTCTAATCCCATTTTTCAGCACTTGGCCCATAGCCTTGTATGCTATGGCGTTTCAAGTGCTCATCTAAATACTTAAATGTTGAGGGTTCCTGCCTCTACCACCTCTTCAGGCAGTGCATTCCAGATTCCTACCACCCTCAGTGAAATACATTTTCCCTCAAATCCCCTCTAAACCTCCTTCACCTTAGCTTAAATCTATGCCCCCTGGTTATTGACACCACCGCTAAAGGAAAACGTTTCTTCCTATCTAACCTATCAATGCCCCTCACAATTTTCTATACCTCAATCGCATCTCCCCTCAGCCTTCTCTGCTCCAAGGAAAACACTAGTCTTTTCAGTCTCTCTTCATAGCTGAAATGTGCCAGCCCAGGCAACAATCTGGTGAATCTCCTCTGCACCCTCTCCATTGCAATCACATCCTTCCCATAGTGTGGTAACCAGAACTGTACACAGTACTCCAGCTGCAGCCTAACTAGTGTTTTATACTGCTCCATCATAACCTCCCTGCTCTTATATCCTGTGCCTCGGCTGATAAAGGCAAGTATCCCATATGCTTTCCTAACCACCTTATCTATCTGTGCTGCTGCCTTCAGTGATCTATGGACAAGTACACCAAGGTCCCTCTGACGTTCTATACTTCAGTATATTCCATCGTGTATTCCCTTGCCTTGTTAGTCCTCCCAAACTCCATTTGCCACAGCTCCGCCCATCTTACCAGCCCATCTATATCGTCCTGTAATCTAAGGCTTTCCTCCTCACTATTTATGACACCACCAATTGTCGTGTCATCTGCGAACTTAATGATCCTATATTCATGTCGAACTCATTAATGTACACTACAAACAGCAAGGGTCCCAGCACCGATCCCTGTGGTACACCGCTGGTCACAGGCTTCCACTCGCAAAAACAACCCTCGACCATTACCCTCTGCCTCCTGCCGCTAAGCCAATTTTGGATCCAATTTGCCAAATTGCCCTGGATCTCATGGGCTGTTACCTTCTTAACCAATCTCCCATGCGGGACCTTATCAAAAGCCTTACTGAAGTCCATATAGACTACATCAACTGCTTTACTCTCATCTACACATTTCGTCACCGCCTCAAAAAATTCAATCAAGTTAGTCAGACATGATCTCCCCCTGACAAAGCCATGATGACTCCCTGATTAATCCCTGCCTCTCCAAGTGAAGATTAATCCTGCCCCTCAGAATTTTTTCCAATATTTTCCCAACCATTGATGTTAGACTCACCGGCCTATAATTACCTGGTTTATCCCTGCTACCCTTCTTGAATAACGGTACCACATTCGCTGTCCTCCAATCCTGTGGCCAGAGAGGATTTGAAAATTTGTGTCAGAGGCCCTATCTCCTTCCTTGCCTCACATAACAGCATGGGATACATCTCATCTGGGCCTGGGAATTTATCCACTTTTAAGCCCACTAAAACAGCTAATACTTACTCCCTTTCAATGCTAATATGTTCAAGTATGTCACAATTTACCTCCCTGATCTCTACACCAACATCGTCCTTCTCCATAGTGAACACAGATGAAAAGCAATCATTTAAAACTTTACCTATGTCCTCCAGCTCCACACCCAAATTGCCACTTTGGTCCCTAATGGGCCCTACTCTTTCCCTGGTTATCCTCTTGCCCTTAATATACTTATAAAACGCCTTAGGATTTTCCTTTACCTTGCCCGCCAGTGTTTTTTCATGTCCCCTCTTCGCTCTTCTAATTACTTTAAGTACCACCCCCCCCCCTACACTTTCTATACTTCTCTAGTGCGTCCACTGTTTTCAGCACTCTGAATCTGCCATAAGCCTCCTCTTTTTTTCTTATAAACTGATCCAATCCTCTATATCCCTTGACATCCAGGGTTCCCTGGACTTGTTGGTCCTAGAGAAGTGAATGTGTTTCTCCCAGAAGGGATTGAGAATATAGTTAAAAAAGGTGGAAACACAGGGATGATATCTGAAAGACAGAGGGACACACTGGGCCAAATGGTCTTTTGCTCTTTTTAAATATTTTATGCACATGCATTTCCTGTATACACAAGCTAATAATTAAGATCAGATGTTTTCTGGAATAATGACCCACAATCAATGGCCAGTTAGTACTGGCAATGCAGGAGAGAACTGAGGATGCAAGCAGAGTAAGATCTTACACACTGCCGAGTTGAAACAGTTATGTGGCACATGTGGGCAATTGTTTAAGGAATTACATCCTTGGTGAGTGTTTCTTTTCCACAGAATCCCCCAATCCCAACAGACAATGTATTATTGTGTTTGTATGTGGAGAGTGAAAATATATAATGGTCAAGAGATTTGAGTAGAGCCCTGGGCATCTGTTTCTGGGAGGAGGGAGTCACACCTCTTCCCTGATCTCCGTGCAAACTAAAAGACCAGCCAAAGTAAGTCAGTCAAATGAATAAACAAACCAAAATCTTCACTGAAAAAATCACAATACCTGGAAAAGCAAAGATTATTTAAAACTAGACTAAGCTGAGGCTTAATAGTTTTCCTGCCATGGCTGATTCTTGCAAGATTTACCTGTGCTGCAGCTCCTCCTCCTCTTCAAAGACTCCAAAAGGTTTCAGTGCTTCAATGAGTTTCTGAGTAAGCACATAATCGTTTTCTTTTGGTGAAGCCAAACTAATTGGAGATGTAATACCATAATGTTTTTGTGCTTGGGACTGCAGAGATCCTTGATTTGCAGCAGGGCTGTGGAACAAAACAGTAAAAATGTCAAACTATACAGCAATTGAGACTTACTGTCTGCAACATTTCAGGTTGGAGCAGCAAATTATATTTATTAAAGTTCTGAGCACATCAAAATTACTTAACGTGTTCATTAAGCAAAACATGCTTACTCAAGCATTAAGCATCATCACTTCACAATGAAATTCACCAACTGCAATAAAGACATAAAAAATACAATCACATTTTTTAATTCATTCAAGGGATGTGGGCGCCGCTGGCAACTTCCCATCGCTAATTTCCTTGAGAAGGTGGTGATGGTCAGCCGTCTTCTTGAACTGCTGCAGTCCACATACTCTCAGTGCTGTTATGTAGTGCGCTCCAGGATTTAGACCCAGTGATGTTGAAGGATTAGCAACATATTTCCAAGTCAGGATGGGCTACGACTTAGAGGTGGTGGTACTCCCATGTGCCTGCTGCTCTTGTCCTTCTATATGGTAGAGATCATGGGATTTGGAAGGCGCTGTTGAAGCAGCCTTGGCAGGTTGATGCAATGCATCTTGATGATGCACACTGCTGCCACTGTGCACCAGTGGTGGAGGGAATGCCAATAAGATAGGCTGCTTTGTCCCAAATGGTGTTGAGCTTCCAGAGTGTTGTTGGAGCTGCACTCATCCAGGCAAGTGGAGACGATTCCATCACATTCCTAACTTGCGTCTTGATGGTGGACAGACTTTCAGGAGCAAGGAGACGAATTACGCACTGCAAAATTCCCAGCTTGCAGCCACAGTATGTGTGTGGCTGGTCCAATTATGCTTCTAGTCAATGGCAACCGTCAGTATGTTAATAGTGGGGGATTCGATGATGTTAATGCCTTGTTGGAGATGGTTATTGTCTAGCACTTAAGCACAAATGTTACTTGCCACTCATTAGCCCAGGCCTGAATGTGCAGGTCTTGTTGCACGTGGGCATGGATAGCTTCAGTATCTGAGAAGTTGTGAATGGAAATGACCATTGTGCAAGTATCAGCAAATATTCCCACTTCTGAGCTTACAATGGAGGAAAGGTCATTGATGAAGTAGCATGGTTGGGCCTAGGACACTACCCTGAGGAAATCCTGCTGCAATGTCCTGGAATGTTGGCGGCAGGTGAGAGGGGGCAGGGTGATGGTGGCAGAAAGATAGTGCTTGCAGAGGGGTAGCGGGACTTACGAGAGAAGAGGATCTAGAATGTAGATTCTACTTAGCTTACCTGTATTTTAAAAGATGAACAAATCAAATGTGTTGCTTAAGTTACTCAAAATAAGTGACCCACATAACCAAGATTCAACATTTGTGGAGTAATTCCCTCTTCCAGTCACCAGTGAACATTTACAAGTTTAATCAAGGGTTACAGACATTTCAGTCTGAAAAGCTCAAGTTATTTCACTGCATTTTCAAGTATGTTCACCTATGAAGACACTTCTCAGTCTAGTTTTGCTTCTATCTACGG
Organism: Heterodontus francisci; assembly: GCF_036365525.1. Lineage (NCBI taxonomy): Eukaryota > Metazoa > Chordata > Chondrichthyes > Heterodontiformes > Heterodontidae > Heterodontus > Heterodontus francisci. The sequence continues at coordinate 18,752,185 of NC_090379.1, forward strand.
CTGCCATGATTGGTACATATACAATGGCAAATAAATCATTTACCCCAGAGACTCCTTCAAAAGGGAATCTCAATATCTTAATTTATTAGTATTGTATCCAATATAGAATGGCAGCATATGCTTAAACAATGGAAATTTGCAAGTTAATATAACCAGTATCCTGAGCAGGATACAGGTTGTCAAAAATCAACTTAACAGATTTAATTGAAATGTCTGCAAATCTAGCTGATCTAAAAGGTACAATGCCCATTAGAAGTTTTGTAAGCAAGGCAAACAGCAATGCCCAAAGAAAAACTGCCACACTGGGTGCAGAAGGGCAGTCTCTATTAACATTGCTCACCCAGCAGACACCAAAAAATGACATTTGATGTTGAACACATTTGCCCAAAACATTCGCTAAGTGAGCCAACTTGACACCAGCTGGCAATGTGGAGCAGAACAACAACAGAGTGCTGCAGAAAGTGCAAGCACAATGGAAAACAATGGAGTTGATGCCCTACCACAAAGATCACAACAACCAGCATCCCCATTAGCAAGTTAAAACTGATTATAAAAGTTCTCCTTGCGTTGTACATTACATTTTAAGCCTATATTAAATTTAAAGTATTTTAGCTGCAGCTAAGTGCAAAACACTAATTGTGGTAGGCTACATAAATGCAACTTTCATACCAACATTAAGGAAACATCAAGTTTAGACCTATGCAACACAATCAAGAAACTCAGGAACAGGATAAAACAAAGGATCCTCAGAACAGCAGCACAACTACATGACAGCTCTAGTATCATGTTTGTTTTAGCTTTCTAGTTTATACAAAAACAAAACTGAAAAAAAAAAATATCTCAACGAGTCAGACCAATAGATCAGGCACAATTATGGGCATTATCCTGATTATTCAATCTCCTAGAGGAACAATCAGCATAATTACTCCCTGATGTCCAAAAGGTAACAAAACTGAAGATTATTTTTTTTTTTAAAACCTCTCCATCCTTAAACCCTAGAAAACACAGCTCCCATTCCAGCAGTACAGGAACCTCTGTATCTATCCCTACAACCTCCAATCCTGCTCTCAGCCAGATTTCTAGCCTGTATGAAAAAGTTAATCGACATAGCGTTAACAGTTTTCAATGTTCCACACATTCGCTCCTTATTAAAGCAATGTCAAGTACATGCATCCTGCATGCAGTCTAAGCGATTACCTTTTTACAGCCAGTCACTTGTACTCTTGGTATTTTCATCACCTGGGTCATGTCTCCCAACCTCTCAACTTTTCTCTACTGAATCAAGTTAAAGTTTTTCCTCATAACCTAGAGACACGTCAATCTTTCACTGAGTCCTCCATTTTTGTTTTTAAAGTTGGAGCATGCAATATATTCCAAAAGTAATTTTTAAAAATTCATTCATAGTATGTGAGCATCGCTGGCAAGGCCAGCATTTTTGCCCATCCCCAATTGCCCTTGAGAAGGTGCTCTATACAATAAAGTTCTTTTGACTTAATCAAATACTAAGTAATATCTTGATCACTTGACTAACTTTCATGGCAACTGCTTCATACTGAATAGAAACTTTCAGTGAATGATCGGTCAACAAGTGACAACCAAATCATTTTCCAATTTCACTGATGGACACTAATTTCTTTACTACTTTCAGCTCCAATATCTCTATTTTTCTCCAAAGTGTCCACTTTATTGACAATAACAGAATTACTACTCCAATGGCATTTCCTCTCTCGTTCATCCCAAGCAGAGTACACCATCCTACATTAGGGATAAGGAACAAAAACTCAAAATCTGAGCCAAAATTCAAAAAGCTAGAAATATGCAGTAGGTTCATCACTGTCTGACCTCCTCCCTTAAAACCTCATTACACTACTAATGTGTTCCTGCTTTCTATCAGATCAAGACTTTCACTCTTAACACAGTCCATCCCCACATGTCACTTCCCTTAGAGGCCTGCTACCCAACCCAAACCCGGATGGGACCTGACGAGATGTGTCGGGTTTGGGTCAGGTCAGGCACTCACGGTAAGTGCTCTGCTGGTAAGTATTGAAATTTTATTTATTTATTTATTTATTTAATTTACCTGAGCCGGGAGTCCAGGACGAAACTAAATCTGCACGGTGAATGAGTGACGTCACTATGACGAAATCACACACGCGCTGCAGCTTCTTGCAGGTTCAGTGTCAGGAATGGTCGGAGCAGGTTCAGGTCGGGTCGGGCTCAGGGCAAAATTGGAGTGACTCAGACCGGGTCGGGCTCAAGTCCTCTGTGCTTCAGTCTGGGTCGGGTCAGGTTCTTTTTTCCATGACCTGAGCATGCCTCTAACTTCCCTATCTAGACTTTTCTCTCCACTTCATCTCTGGTAACAAAGTTTCCAAAAGGCACCTACTTTAAGATCACAATCCTACAACTCTCTTGATTACACTTCTTCCCTCTCTACTTCCTTTAAAGACTGCAAACTTTTCACTCAGTTTTTCAGTCTTTGTCATATTTCCCCCGATGAAATAAAATTCCATGGGATCCAGGGAAATGCAGCAAGGTTCTGGGCACCACACCTTAGGAAGGATAGATTGGCCTTGGAGGGAGTGCAACATAGGTTTACAAGAATGATACCTGGACTACAGGGGTTAAGTTACAAGGAGAGATTACACAAATTAGGCCTGTTTTTGCTAGAATTTAGAAGGTTAAGGGGTGATCTGATTGAAGTCTTCAAGATATTAACAGGAAAAGACAGGCTAGATAAAGATAAACTATTTCCACTGGTTGGAGATTCTAAAACTAGGGGGGCAATGTCTAAAAATTAGGAACAGACCGTTCAGGAGAGATGTTAGGAAGCACTTCTTCACGCAAAGGGTTGTAGAGGTTTGGAACTCTCTCCCACAAACAGCAGTTGAAGCTAGAACAGTTGTTAATTTTAAATCTGAGATAGACTTGGATAGATCAGATTTAGATCTGATTTTTGTTAAGCAAAGATATTAAAGGATATGGGCCAAAGGCAGGTATATGGAGTTAGGCCGCGGATCAGCCATGATCTCTTGAATGGCGGAACAGGCCCGAGGGGCTGAATGGCCTACTCCTATTCCTATCTTCCTATGTAAGATGGATACAAAATTGGCTCAGTGGCAGGAAACAAAGGGTAATTGTTGATGGGCATTTTAATGACTGGAGGGCTGTTTCCACTGGCGCTCTGCAGGGCTCAGTACTGGGTCCCCTGCTTTTTGTGGTATATATTAACAATTTGGACATAAATGTAGGGGGCATGATCAAGAAGTTTGCGGATGACACAAAGATTGGCTGTGTGGTAGATAGCAAGGGGGATAGCTCTAGGAAGATATTGATTGTCTGGTCAGATGGGCAGAAAAGTGGCAAATGGAATTAAGCCTGGAGAAGTGTGAGGTGATGCATTTGGGGAGATCAAACAAGGCAAAGAAATACACGATTAATGGGAAAATACTGAGAAGTGTAGAGGAAGTGAGGGACCCTGGAGCAAATATCCACAGATCCCTGAAGGTAGGATAGGTTGATCAGGTGGTTCAGGCGGCATATGAAATCCTTTCCTTTATCAGCCGAAGTGTAGAATATAACAGCAGGGAAGTTTTGCTGGAACTGTATAACTCATTGTTTAGGCCACAACTCGAGTAACTGTGTGCAGTTCTGGTCACCTCATTGCAGAAAGGATGTAATTGCACTAGAGAGGTTACAGAGGAGATTTACAAGGATGTTGCTGGGACTGGAAAATGCAGCTATGAGGAAAGATTGGATAGGCTGGGGCTGTTCTCCTTGAGGGGAGATCGGATTGAAATGTATAAAATTTTGAGGAGCCAGGATAGAGAGGAGGTGAAGGGTCTATTCACCTTAGCAGAGGGGTCAGTGACGAGGGGGCACAGATTTAAAGTGATCGGTAGGAAAATTAGAGGGGAGATGAGGAAAAAAACCTTTTTCCACCCAGTGGCAGGGGTCTGGAACTCACTGCCTGAAAGCGTAGTGAAGGCAGACACCCCTCAACTCATTCAAAAGGAGTCTCGATATGCACCTCTTGTTGTAACCTGCATGGCTACAGACCAAATACTGGAAGATGGGATTTGAACAGATGGATAGTTTTTCAGCTGGCACAGACACAATGGGCCAAGTGGCCTCTTTCTGTGCCTTAAACTTGCTATGATTTTGTGACACCACTTTCAAAACCAGCTTCAGTTTTTTTCTCTGAGCTGCCCCCACCCCACCTCAACCACAATGCCCCAGTTCTCAACAGGTGCTTACAATTCATGGTTAAGAGACACTCACCTTAACCATTACTTAATTTCAGAATTGCAATGTTAGCTTTAAACCTACGAAACAGGAGAACTCGTCAGCAGCCTGAATTAATCTGTACCACAGAACCTCATGTAACTTCTGCACATTATGCCTGCTGCAGCAAAGCACAGCTCAATCACCATTCAGCTGAGCATGGCTAACAAACCAGAGATCCATGTAATTGTAGTCATGCAGAATGCCTTGCATTAACATGGGCAAATGCACCCAAACAATGCTGCTTTTTAAAAACTACCTAGGAGCACTGTATCCTCTCAAGTACAATTAACCCTTCCACTGGGACAAGGCAGAAAGAAGAAACACATGTCACTATTGCAACAGGAGTACATATGGGACTTTACCACATTAAAAAGTCTAGCATTTATCGTGTATAGCATATCCACTCCCATAAAACCATGTGGTTATATCCTCAACACAAATCTGCTGATATTCAAATAAGCACACCAAAAACTATGAACATATGCAATCCCCACAGTTGAGGGTGCAACCTCTTCTACATCCTTCAACGCAAAAGTCTCATGTCAGTCAGGTTTTTGAGCAAAAATTGCTACTTTTTTTCCTTGCAATTTCTTCAGTTCCTGAAGATAATATCTTGCACAAATGCAGAGATTCTGCTCACCATTTCTTACCTTAAAGTGGCCATTGTGGAACTGGAAAACTGACTCTTACCCAATCCCAGTCAACAATATTGTGGCTACTTCAGCACAGATTAGGGTTCAAACCAGAAACCTTTCCGGTACAGCTCTGCTCTTCACTTCTTTAATCAGAATAGGCATTAAGAGGCTATGTAGTGACCCATACTTCAATGTTTTAAAATGAAACATTTAGGTTTCTTCCTCCTTTTCCTGCCGTTGATCTGCTCCCCTCTCAACTGAAGCTGTTGACTCCTTGCGAAGCAATAGGTCCAAAGCAACCAGACAACCTCCAGTGCCTTGCTCACATTTCATGCACAAACCTGCACAATAAACACTAGTATGCGAACTGAATACCTCAACCATCACAACCAAGTTTAATTCCATCCACCAGTTTATCTCTAACTGGGTTAGTGGATAGCCATGAAGAGCAGCCAGCTTACAGTGTTTCTACCCTCACCCTAGGTGAAATAAGTTAATTCAGCCTGGACCACAAGTCAAACCTGAATTTAATGAATAAAATCACCAAACCAAAAGGAGCTACTGATCATATTTTCAACAGCTCCAGGACTCTCCCTCTCTAAGGAAATTAAAGCCTATATACCTTCCCACTGGGGGTTCCAAACTGTGATTACAAAACTCTAAGTACTGCTTTAAGAAGTGAATCAGCAACATTTTACTGAACCCTACTCTTCTTAAAGAACATCCATAACTAATATCAGTGGACACACAAGTTCTCAGTTTCAGATTATTAGAACTTAATGCAAGACCATGATAACAAAGGAAAATAAGTAAAAGGAAAATACTGCAGATGCTGGAAATCTGAAATAAATACACACCAACCCTTGTTGCTCCAGCATTCTTTTTTTTCTTTTGGGCCTCCTTATCTCGAGAGACAATGGATACGCGCCTGGAGGTGGTCAGTGGTTTGTGAAGCAGCGCCTGGAGTGGCTATAAAGGCCAATTCTGGAGTGACAGGCTCTTCCACAGGTGCTGCAGAGAAATTTGTTTGTTGGGGCTGTTGCACAGTTGGCTCTCCCCTTTCGCCTCTGTCTTTTTTCCTGCCAACTACTAAGTCTCTTCGACTCGCCACAATTTAGCCCTGTCTTTATGGCTGCCCGCCAGCTCTGGCGAATGCTGGCAACTGACTCCCACGACTTGTGATCAATGTCACACGATTTCATGTCACGTTTGCAGACGTCTTTATAACGGAGACATGGACGGCCGGTGGGTCTGATACCAGTGGCGAGCTCGCTGTACAATGTGTCTTTGGGGATCCTGCCATCTTCCATGCGGCTCACATGGCCAAGCCATCTCAAGCGCCGCTGACTCAGTAGTGTGTATAAGCTGGGGGTGTTGGCCGCTTCAAGGACTTCTGTGTTAAATAAATAAGTGCTGGAAATACTCAGCACGTCTGGCAGCATCTGTGCAGAGAGAAACACAGCTGACATTTCAAGTTGGATATGACTCTTCAGAAGCCATATCGACTCAAAACATCAACTCCGTTTCTCTCTCCACAGATGCTGCAAGATAAAAAGTACTTCCTTCTTTCTTCCCTATCCTCACTTTTCAAAATTCACTTAAATCTGTAGGAATCCTGATTGAAACCTAAAACCACTGAGCCCATAAGGGTACTGTTTTTCACAGAATCACGTTCACAAGTGACTATTCATAGTCTTAACTGTAGAATAATACAGGAGATAATCAGAGCACAGAATCACACAAATCACATGATGTCACAACAGACTGGAGTGTTTCTGGGTTCCTGTGAAACTGCTGTCCTACCTACACAGTAGTTAATGGGACACGTGTCAATTTCAGTTTTAGAAAATATATAACATGCACATATGAAATATTTTCTGAAAAAAAAAGTAGATTAAAACAAATTAGAAAAGAACACTCCTGCAAATGGGTCATGTTTTGAATCAAAGAAGCAAATAAAAACTTCTATGTATCATAGTTACACCAAGTGTCTTTGGCGTGTAGTAAATTCATGATCAAGTCTTGGATAGAATCTTTAAGTCGCCTTCATTTAAAGAAAGTCCATTCCATTTTCCTACGCCTTATTGCAGATTTGAATTCGTTATTTTGGATTTGTTCTCTGTATATCTAGTGGATCTGCAAAAATCTATTCATTACTCGGCCATTAGCATAGTATTAGACGCTTCTGTGCACAAGATGTTTCGCATTTAAAAACAGTTTTACTAGAAAATACTGATTATGCATGTTCCACTTAGTATGGTCCATTCACTCCCTCGTGTCCAAAGGATAAATGCTTGAACCGATCTGGTGCAGAACTAGCTTAGCCAACCATCATCAGATTTGGCTGGACCACAAGCAGCACTACTGGGCCTTAATATCCTCAACCAAAACTACACACTACTCCAGGATCATCCTGCAATGCAAGGATAACACCAGACTTCCTTTCTCCACTACAAACCATCTCCTTAAACTCAACCTCCCCCTCCACCAAGAAGTGTGAGGAGTGCATGGACATCTTTGTTACAAAGATTGAGTCCAACCATTCAGAAGTTCGCAACTTTGGTATTCTATTTAATCCCAAACTGAGCTTTGAACCCCATACCCCCATCACAAATCTCCATCCTCCATAAACTTCAGCTCATCTAAAACTCTGCTGTCCGTATCCTAACCCACAATTTCTGCTCATCCACCACCCTTGCTCTCCCTCCAAATTAAAAATTCTCAACTTCATGTTTAAATCCCTTCATGCTCTCACCCCTTCCTATCTCTGTAACATCCGACAGCCATACAAACCCTCCAAGAGTTCTGGGATCCTCGAACTCTGGCTTCCTGTATATTCCCCACTCTTTTCACTCTAGTATTGACTTCTTTTTACTGCATCCTGCATTTTTAAATAGTCAGATTCAACAGGGAAGATACTCAAGATTGTGCCCTTTATAATGTCTAAAAAGAATCAAACAGGACAGGAAGCTATTTGGCCCATTGGACCCCTGTGCTGGCTCTTTGGCAGAGCTTTCTAACCAGTCACACTCCCAGGCTTGCTCTGCATAGCCCTGTATTTTTTTTCTCCCAAGTAATTACCCAATTTCCCTTCTAAAATTACTATCGAATCTGCTTCCAACACCCTTTCAGGCAGCACATTCCAGACAACACAACTCACTGCTTTTAAAAAAAGCTTCCTTGTGTCACCTCTGGTTCTTTAGCAATTAACTTAAATTTGTGTCTTCAGGGTACTCTCCCTTCTGTCACTGGAAAGAGTTTCTCCTTATTTACTCTATCAAAACGACTCATGATTTTGAACACTTCTATCAAATGCTTTCCTAACCTTCCCTGCTCTAAGCAGAACCAGCCCAGCCTCTCCACATAACTGGAAGTCCCTCATCCCTGGTATCATTCCAGTAAATCATTTTGGGCGGCACAGTGGTTAGCACCGCAGCCTCACAGCTCCAGTGACCCGGGTTCAATTCTGGGTACTGCCTGTGCGGAGTTTGCAAGTTCTCCCTGTGACCGCGTGGGTTTTCGCCGGGTGCTCCGATTTCCTCCCACAGCCAAAGACTTGCAGGTTGATAGGTAAATTGGCCATTATAAATTGCCCCTAGTATAGGTAGGTGATAGGGGAATATAGGGAAGGTGGGGATGTGGTAGGAATATGGGATTAGTATAAATGGGTGGTTGATGGTCGGCACAGACTCGGTGGGCCGAAGGGCCTGTTTCAGTGCTGTATCTCTAAATAAAATAAAAAAATAAATCTCTTCTACATCCTCAAGGCTTTGACATCCTTCCTAAAGTTTGGTGCCCAAAATTGAAAACATTGCTCTAACTAGCGTCTTATAAAGATTTAGCATAACTTCCTTGCCTTTGTACTTTACGCTTCTATCATTAAAGGCAAGGCTGTTAAATGCAAGTTTAACAGCCTCGTCAACTTGTGTTGCCATCTTCAGTGATTTGTGTACATTCATCCTCAGGTCTCTATTGCTGCACCCCCTTTAAAATTAACTCTATTGGATCTCCTCATTCTTCCTACCAAAACAAAATCACTTCACTGCATTAAATTTTATCTACCACATATCTGCCCATTTCACTAGTCTGTCTATGTCCTCCTAATGTCTGTCACTATCCTCCTCATTGTTTACTACATTTCCAAGTTTTGTGCCATTTGAAAACTTTGAAATGATACCCTATGTATCAAAGTCCAGGTTACAAAGGGACAGCTGCCCTAATATCAACACCTGGGGAATATCTGTGTATTTCCTTCTGTTCACCAGTGCTCTCTGCCCTTTAGCCAATTTCATATCCACACTTTAATGCCAATGGCTTTAATTTTGCTAATGCAGCCATTATGTGGTATCCACTACCTTCTTCCCTCTATTCCACCTTATTCTGTTCTAAGGTTCTTGCACCAAAAATGTTAACCCATCTTTTTCCTCTACAGAAACAGAATGACTTGCTGTGCATTCCTGGTATTTCTTTTCATTTCTATTTCCAGCATTTGCAGCTTTTTTAAAAAAATGTATATTTGTGCCTAATTGGCAATTATTCAAGATTTTCAAACTACATTACACCATGTAGATGTGATGAATAGCCACTGCAGGTTCACGCTCAGCAAATGATATCTGGAAAGTCCAACTGCCTTCTCTCACATACAGCCATTTACTCTTTCTAAACTATTTTCCAGTGTTAGTCTGTTTAAGAATACAAAATAGCTCCTTGGATTTGCAGGTGGGGTGGGAGAGGAGAAAAGAGTTCTCCTGCCAAAAGTCAAGTGTCCACATGTCCCACAAACAAAAGAAGTGTTTCTGAATGGATGTCTGCCAAGCAAAACCAAAGGGGCATGTAACTCTGCCCACTGTACCAGTTTCAATTAAAGTTGCTTACCAAGGTCATCCTTTTAAAATGCCAGAAGGTGGAGATCCATTTTGATTACAACATCATCTATTATACAATTTACTACAACGAGAAGTTTTTTTTAGTTTCCATATTAGAAAGAATACATTCTCAAGGATTTGGGAGGAAAATAGCATTTCAACGCAGAATTTTGACAATTAAGTGTTTTAAACTGTAATTAAATTGGTGACTTAAAGCAGGCTTGTTTTAAACACAAAAATCGCGGCTTAATTAAAAAAAAAATCTTCACAAGCCCGATTACAAATACTACGACCCAGCCATTCAAAACACCGCCTATAACAGGCAAGAGAAACGACAAAACCCTTTTAAATATTGAAACCACATTAATAGATTGAAAACGATGTTTAAAAAATAAAATTCTATAACCTCCATCCCCCAACAGGCCTAAAGAGAAACGATAAATACAATTAAAACAAAATGACCATTTATTATTGTAAGACGAGGCGCAGACCGCTACAACTCTACAATAAATTTAAATTAAACCCGAGCTCCACAAGAAGGTCTGAGTAGATTGAGAGGCCTGAAGGCGGCGGCAGGCAGGCGGCCTTTCACCAGGGTTATTCCAACCGCCCGGCCTCTTGATTTCCTCTCTCGCCGCTAACCCTGGCTCTCCTCATGGTACTTACTATGGCATGGCTCGGCTCGGCCCCGTTCCACTTCCACTCCCCCTTCCCTAACGGTCGCCGAGGTTTACTCTCATCTTGCGCCCGAGGTTTATTTTTAATCGTTTTCCTGGGTCTTTTTTAAATTCCCTTTACGTTTCTTTCCTCTATTGAAATTTCCTCCGTCTTTTCCTTCTCTCCCCCCACCCCTCCTCCTTCTTATAACAAAGCGCCCAGTCCCAACATGGCGACAGACGGACAAAAACAACAAACCCGCCGCAGCCAGCGCCAGCCGGCTCGACGTGCCCGACGCAGCGTCACCTTACATCACCTCTCCACCCCAGCACGCACGCCAAGATAAAACACGTGCGCATCCGTGCGTCGCGCTCGCTCCCGGCCACGCGGGGGGAAGGAGGCGTGCGCGTTTCTCACTCATGCGCATGCGTGCTGGAGCACCCGCAGCAAAGTGGAAGGAACGGGTATTGAAAGGGTCTAGCGCCTGCGCTGTGTTGCTAAACTAATCACACCCAGAGAAATATACAAAATACAAATGTATTGGTTTGACAAGTTTTCCCCCCTCTTACTTTGATTGTAATTTCAAAATTATTGCTTGTGCCTCTTTAAATAGGGCAACATATTAAGTCTCAATCATCATCTCAATTCATGGTGTTCTCTCTCCTCTGAGTTCACTGCTCTCTTATCCTCCCTCAGTCTTTCCCTCCATGTAAGCTCCCCAACCCATATTCACAGCCACCCGCTTGAGCTTGCCATCTCACGTGGCCTTGCTAGCCCCTTCATATCAATCTCAGCTAAGGCCATCTTTGATCACTTCTTTGCACTGCTCTCCACCCACATCCTGCTTCCCCCTCCAAACCCTACATCCTTCTGTCTCTGCCCCCGGAAAAACTCCCCCGCCCCCCAGTTCACTTCGAACTGCCCTCTCAAATAATCAATTGTCTAGCCCTTGATTCTCCGTTCACCACGCCATTTCTCCAGGTACCAATCTGCTCAATCACACCTTCACATCCACCTTCGATGCCCTTGTTCCTATTAAAATCATTACTCTCTACGCTCAACTCCGCTCCCTTAAGTCCAAGGGATAGGACTAGGAAAGAGGTTCTGCATAGGGAGTATGAGTAGCTAGGGGCTAAACTAAGTAGCAGAACATGAAAGGTAATAATCGTGAGCAAACATTCACTCCCTCCACCACCGACGCTCAGTGGCAGCAGTGTGTACCATCTACAAGATGCACTGCAGCAATGCACCAAGGCTCCTCAGACAGCACCTTCCAAACCTGCGACCTCTACCAACTGGGAGGACAAGGGCAGCAGATGCATGGGAACACCTCCACCTGCAAATTCCCCTCCAAGCCACACACCATCCTGACTTGGAACAGTTCCTTCACTGTTGCTAGGTCAAAATCCTTGAATTTCTTTCCCAACAGTGTACCTACCCCAAATGGACTGCAGCGGTTCAAAAAGGCAGCTCACCACCACCTTCTCAAGGGCGATTAGGGATGGACAATAAATGCTGGCCTGGCCAGCAAAGCCCACATCCCATGAATGAAAAAAAAATTGGTGTAGGGTAAATAAGATTAGAGAATTAAATGCGTAGTTCAAAGGTTAGTGTGGGAGAAATGGGTTTCAATTCATGGGGCACTGGCAACAGTACTGGGGAAAGTGGGAGCTGTACCGTTGGGACGGCACAGAAGGAGGTCATTCAGCCCTTCGTGTCCGTGCCGGCCGAACAAACTAGCCGCCATATAATCCCACCTTCCAGCACCTGGTCCATAGCCTTGCAGCTTACAGCACTTCAGGTGCATGTCCAGGTACCTTTTAAAATAATTGAGGGTTTCTGCCTCCACCACTAGTCCTGGCAGTGAATTCCAGACATCCACCACCCTCTGGGTGAAAAAGTTATTCCTCATGTCCCCTCTGATCCTTCTGCCAATCACCTTAAATCTGTGCCCCCTGGGAATTGACCTCTCCGCTAGGGGAAACAGATCCTTCCTGTTTTCCTGCATTCGATAAGGTGCCACATAAAAGATTAATAGGCAAGATAAGGGCTCATGGTTAGGGGTGATATATTAGCATGGCCCGTCATAATTTTGTACACCTCAATTAAGTCACCCCTCAGCCGCCTCTGTACTAGGGAAATCAACTCTAGACTATCCAATCTTTCCCCATAGCTGCAACTTTCAAGCCCTGGCAACATCCTTGTAAATCTGCTCTGTACTCTCTCCACAGCAATTATGTCCTTCCCATAATGTGATGACCAGAACTGTACGCAATACTCTAGCTGTGGCCTAACCAGCATTTTATACAGTTCCAATATTACATCCTTGCTTTCGTATTCTATACCTCAGCCAATAAAGGAAAGCATTCCAAATGCCTTCTTCACCACTTTATCTACCTGTCCTGCCACCTTCATGGACCTGTGGACATGTACTGCAAGGTCTCCCTCTTCTTCTGCCCCTCTCAATATCCTCCTATTTATTGTGTACCATGCTGGGACCAGTGTTCTGGTGAGTCGTACAACTAGGGTGGTAGAGAAGGCTTTAAACTAAATGGTGGGGCAAGGGCCGAACTGAGGGAAGATGTGATAATTTAAAGAGAGAGGAGAAGGAACGAGTGTAAGATAGCAATAAGAGTAATGATAATCAGAGTGTAGCAGGAAGGACAGAGTGTACAAACTTAAGAGTGCACCAGCAGATAGGGCTAGAGGTAGTCAACTAACAGTGGGGGGGGGGGGGGGGGGGGGTAGGTCTCGGGAGAGGGAAGATTTAGAAATCCAGAAAGAAAGGCCAGCAGAATGGGACAGAGAGTTTAACAAAAATTGTACATCAGAGAATCAGGTCATTGAAGGTAATAGAAGTAAAAAAAATGTACTTAAAGGTTCTTTATCTGAATGTGTAAAGCATCTGCAATAAGATAGATGAACTAGTGACACATATAGAGGTAAATGTCTTAGATCTAATCGCCATTAGAGAAACATGGTTACATGGTGATCTAGGTTGGGAAATAAATATTCAAGGGTACACAATATTTGGAAAGACAGAGGAAATGGCAAAGGAGGGTTAGCCCTGATAGTAAAGGATGGCATAAGGACAATAGTGAGAAAGGATCTGGCCTCAGAAGATCTTGAATAGAATCAGTATGGGTGGATATTAGTAATAGCAGGAATCAGAAAACATTGGTGGGACTAGTTGATAGACCCCTAACAGTAGTTATAAAGTTGGACAGAGCATTAAACAAGAAATTATTGCAGCTTGTAACAAAGGCAATGTGATAATTGTGGGGACTTTAATCTTCATTTAGAATGGGACAATGAAATTGGCAAGAGTGGTCTAGAAGATAAGTTTGTAGAATGCTTTTGGGGCAGTTTCTTGGAGCAATACGTTGTGGAACCAACTAGGGATAAAGTTATCTTCGATCTAGTGTTGTGTAATGAAGCAGTGTTAATTAGTAATGTCATGGTAGAAGATCCACTAGGAAATAGTGATCATAATACCATTGAATTCCATGTTAAGTTTGAAAGTGACGCATTCCAATCACAAACAAGAATCTTAAACTTAATCAAAGCCAGTATGTTGGTATGAGGGGAGAACTGGCTAAGGTACATTGGGTAAATAGACTAAAAGGTATAGCAGTAAATGAACTGTGAGAAACCTTCAAAGAAACAATTCATAATGCTCAACAAAAATACATTCCATTGAAAAACAAAAACTCAGCAAGAAAGACCCATCCATGGCTCACTCAAGAAGTTAAGGATAGTATTAGATTAAAAGAAGAGGCTTACAATGTTGCGAAAAAGAGGGGCAAGTCTGAGGATTGGGAGTATTTTAGAAACCAGCAAAGGGTCACCAAAAAGTTGATAAAAAAGGAAAAGATAGAATGAGAATAAACTAGCCAGTAATATAAAAACAGATTATAAGAGCTTTTATAGTGATATCAAAAGAAAGAGAGTAACTAAAGTACATGTTGGTCCTTTAGAAGCAGAGACAGGAGAAATTATCATGGGGAATGAGGAAATGGCAGAGGCCTTGAACAAATATTTTCTATCTACCTTCATACTAGAAATAGACAGTAGCCTAGGGGCTAAAAAGAGTGAGGAAAATAAGGAAATTAATATCAGCAGAAAAAAATTATTGGAGAAATTTAAGGGACTAAAATCTGACAAAGCTGCGGGACCTGATGGCCTACACCCTAGGGTTCTAAAAGAGATAGCTGCAGAGACAGTGGATACACTAGCTATGATTTTCCAAAATTCCTTAGGGTTGGGAACTGTCCCATCAGATTGGAAGTTGGCAAATGTTACACTAGTTTTCAAGAAAGAAGGAAAGAGAGAAAACAGGGAACTCCAGGTCAGTTAGCCTAACATCATTGTTGGTAAAATGCCGGAATCGATTATTAAGTGAGTTTTAATGCATATAGAAAAGTGTGGTTAGAACAAGTCAGCATGCTTTTACTAAAGGGAGATCCTGTTTGACAAATTTATTCTAGTTTTTTGAGGATGTAACTAGTAGGGTAGATAAAGGGGAACCAGTAGATGTAGTATACTTGGATTTCTAAAAGGCATTCGATAAGGTGCCACATAAAATATTAATAGGCAAGATAAGAGCTCATGGAGTTGGCGGTGATATATTAGCATGGATAGAGGATTGGCTAATGGACAGGAAGCAAAGAGTGGGCATACATGCAGCATTTTCAAGTTAGCAGGCAGTGAATAGTGGAATGCCACAAGGATCAGTGCTGGAGCCTCAGCTATTTACAATCTATATTAATGACTTAGATGAAGAGACAGTGAGTAATGTATCTAAGCTTGCTGATGATACAAAGGTAGGTGGAAAGGTAAGCTGTGGGGAGGCCAGAGAGAGGCTGCAAAGAGTTATAGACAGGTTAACTGAGTGGTCAACAAGATGGCAGATGGAGTATAATGTAGGGAAGTGTGAAGTTTTGTACTTTGGTCATAAGAGTAGAAAAACAGAATATTTTTTAAAAGATGTGAAACTTGTAAGTGTCAATGTTCAAAGAGACTTGGGTGTGCTTGTACAAGGAATGTAGAAAGTTAGCATGCAGGTACAGCAAGCAATTAGGAAGGCAAATGGCATATTGGCCATTATTGCAAGGGGATTGGAGTACGGAAATAAAGAAATCTTGCTACAATTGTACAGGGTTTGAGTGAGACCACATCTGGAGTACTGTGTGCAGTTTTGGTTTCCACATTTAAGGAAGGATAGACTTGCATTGGAGGTGGTTCAGCAAAGGTTCACTAAATTGGTCCCTGGGATGAGGGTGTTGTCCTATGATGAGAGGCTGAGTAAATTGAGCCTATATTCTCTGGAGTTTAGAAGACTGAGAAGCGATCTCACTGAAACATACAAGATTCTGAAGGGGCTGGATAGGGTAGACACTGAGAGATTGTTTCCGCTGGTCAAGTAATCTAAAACAGGGGCACAGTCTCAGGATAAGGGGCCAATCAATCAGGACTGAGATGAGGAGAAATTACTTCACTCAAAGGTTTGTGAAACTTTGGAATTCTCGACCCAGAGGGTTGTGGATCCTCCATTATTGACTACATTTAAGGCTGGGATAGACAGATTTTTGGTCTCTCAGGAAATCAAGTGATATGGCGAGTAGGCAGGAAAGTGGAGTTGAAGCCTAAGATCAGGCATAATCGTATTGAATGGAAGAGCAGGCTTGATGGACCATGTTGTCTACTCCTACTCCTATTTCTTGTGTTCTTGTGAATGCAGACTTGAACAGATATAGCAGACAACTGGTTTAGCCATTCACCACCAAATCCAGCTGGACCATGAAAAGCACAATCGGATCCTCTAGTTGTCTGAGAAAACTAATCACTATTCCAGGATCATCCTGGAATACAAAGGTAACCCCGGCTTCTTTTCTATACTGCGAGTTGTCTTCTTAAACCTCTCTCCCCTGTCTCCTCCACCCTCACCTCCAATGACAAATGTGAGGAGCTCATGAATTTCTTTGTCACCAAGACCCTCCCTTCCCCTACCCCTACTTCCTCTAAGGGCGCCATACCCCGCCCCCCCCCCCCCCCCCCCCCCCCACCACCACCACCCCAAACCCTAGGTCTGAACTTCTTTCCTTCTCTCCTATCGTTAGTAAGAAAAACAGAAGTGCAGAGTATTTCTTAAATGGTGAGAGTTTGGGAAGTGTTGATAGCCACAGAGGGCTGGGGGTCCTTGATTATAAGTCAGTCAAAGCTAACATGCAGGTACAGCAAGCAATTTGAAAGGCAAATGATATGTTGGCCTTTATTGCAAGGGGTTTTGAGCACAGGAGTAAAGAAGTCTTGCTGCAATTGTATAGACCCTTGGTGAGACCGCTCCTGGGGTATTGTGTACAGTTTTGGTCTCCTTACCTAAAGAAGGATATACTTGCCATTGAGAGAGTGCAACAGAGGTGCACCAGACTGATTCCTGGGATGACGTGACTTCCTATGAGGAGAGATTGATGGGATTGGGCCTGTATTCTCTAGAGTTTAGAAGAACGAGAGGTGATCTCATTGAAGCATACAAAAAGTTTACTGGACTTAACAGGGTTGATGCAGAAGGGTCTAGAACCAGGGGACGCACTCTCAGAATAAGAGGTAGGC
The DNA here is from genome assembly GCF_036365525.1 of Heterodontus francisci. NCBI lineage: Eukaryota > Metazoa > Chordata > Chondrichthyes > Heterodontiformes > Heterodontidae > Heterodontus > Heterodontus francisci. The sequence goes on from NC_090379.1 coordinate 18,769,241, forward strand.
CATTTGGGACTGAGATGAGAAGGAATTTCTTCATTCAGAGGGTGGTGAATCTTTGGAATTCTCTATTCCAGAGGGCTGTGGAGGCTCAGTCATTGAGTATGGTCAAGACAGAGATCAATAGATTTCTAGGTATTAAAGATATCAAGGGATATGGGCGGTACAGTGGTGCAGTGGTTAGCACCACAGCCTCACAGCTCCAGCGACCTGGGCTCAGTTCTGGGTACTGCCTGTGCAGAGTTTGCAAGTTCTCCCTGTGACCCCGTGGGTTTCAGCTGGGTGCTCCGGTTTCCTCCCACAGCCAAAGACTTGCAGGTTGATAGGTAAATTGGCCATTGTAAATTGCCCCTAGTGTAGGTAGGTGGTAGTGATGTGGTAGGGAATATGGGATTAACGTAGGATTAGTATAAATGGGTGGTTGTTGGTCAGCACAGACTCGGTGGGCCGAAGGGCCTGTTTCAGTGCTGTATCTCTAAATAATAAATAAATATGGGGATAGTGTGGGAAAATGGAGTTGAGGTAGAACATCAGCCATGATCTGGTTGAATGGCAGATCAGGCTCGAGGGGCCAGATGGTCTACTCCTGCTCTTACCTCCCCTCATGCCCTCTCTGAGCTCAGCTTGTCCATGAGACCCACCTCCTGCTCCCTCAACCCTATTCCCACTAAACTACTGACCACCCAATTTCCCTTCCTGGTTCCCATGTTAGCTGACATTGTTAATGGTTCTCTCTCCTGAGGTTCTCTTCCTCTTTCCTTCAAATCTACTGTCATCACTCCTCTCCTCAAAATAAACAACCCTTGACCTTGCCACCCTTGCAAAATATCGCCTCAACTCCAACCTCCCTTTCCTCTCCAAAGTCCCTGAATGTGTTGTTTCCTCCCAAACTTGTGCCTTCTTTCCCGATATTCCATGTTTGAAACCCTCCAATCACATTTCTGCTCCAACCAAAACTGCTTTTATCAAAGTCACAGATGACATCCTATGTGACCGTGACAAAGGCAAACTATCCCTCCTGGTCCTTCTCAATCTGTCAGCAGCCTTTGACACAGTTGAACACACCATCCTCCTCCAATACCTCTCCACCGTCATCCAGTTGGGTCGAACTGCAGTCTCCTGGTCCATTATCTATCTAATCGTAGCCAGGGGACCACCATCAATGGCTTCTCTTCTTGCTTCCCCACCATTACCTCCTGTGTCCCCCAAAAATCCATCCTATTTCTCATCTACGTGCTGCCCCTTAGCGACATGATCCAAAAACACGTCAGTTTCTACCTCACCACCAATCACCTCTCTCAAACCCTCCACTGTCTAAATTATCAGACTGCTTAACCGACATCCAGTACTGGATGAGCAGGAATCCGTTTCAATTAAATATTGGGAGGACTGTCTTTGGTCCCTGCCACAAACTCCGCTCCCTTGACATTGACTCCACCCCTGTCACTGGCAACTGTCTGAGGCTGAGCCAGACTGTTCGCAACCTTAGTATCGTATTTGACCCTGAGATGAGCTTTTACTATATATCCACACCATCACTAAGACTGCCGATTACCACCTCTGTAACAGAGCCCATCTTCACCCCTGCCTCAGCTGTTCTGCAGTTGAAACCCTCATCCATGCTTTTGCTAACTCCAGACTATTCTAATGCACTGCTGCTGGCCTCCCACATTCTACCCTCAGTAAACTTGAGCTCATTCAAAATTCTGCTGCCCGTGTCTTTACTCACACTGAATGTTGTTCACGCATCACCCTTGTGCTCACTGACCTAGGCTGGCTCCCAGTTAAACAATGTTTTGATTTTAAAACTCTCATCCTTGTTTTCAAATCCTGCTCTAGCTTTTTAATCTCCTCCAGTCCGACAACTTCCCAAGATATGTGTGCTCATTTAATTTCTGCCTCATGAGCATCCCCGATTTTAATTGCTCCACCGCTGGTGGCCGTGCCTTCAGCTGGCTGGGCCCTAAGTTCTGGAATTCCTCCCTAACTTTCTCCACCTCTCTCCCTCACTTTCCTCCTTTAAACCTACCTCTTTGACCATGTTTTTGGTCATCTGCCCTGATACTTCCTTATGTGGCTTGGTGTCATATTTTTCTTACAATGCCTCTGTGAAGTACCTTGGAATGTTTTATTATATTAAAGGCACTATAGAAATACTTCTTCTTGTTGTTAAGTGATTCCCAAAATGACCTAATCATCCCAACTGATAGCCACAAAGAGTAGAGAGCTGTGCACAAGGTGCACAAATTTGAGAAAGATGAGCAACAAATGGCTTACAAATTAAATCTGATAGTTTCATTTTATAAATGTACAAGTTGAAAACAATCCTGATGAAAGGCCACATACCAAGACCTCTGCTTCAAGATGGCTGGCTCAGTTAAATTAGATGTAAAGATATTTATTAAAACTTTACAACTATATTCATAACTAAGTTTGTTTTTCAGTGAAAATGGAAATCACCTCACCTATGTGAAAATCGTGGTGACAATGGGAATGGAGTGCAAAGTCATAATGTCTTCTGCAGATATACCCAATATAGCCCTCAAATATAGAAGTGGCCGTTCCCTCTGTCGCTGGGTCAAAATCCTGGAACTCCCTTCCTTACAGCACTGTGTATACCTACCCCACATGGACTGCAGTGGTTCAAGAAGGCAGCTCACCACCACCTTCACAAGGGCAATTAGGGATGGGCAATAAATGTTGGCGTAGTCAGTGATGCCCACATCCCACGAACGAATAAAAAATACAAAAACACATTGTTTGTAGTGGTCTCTTTTGAAAGGGGTAGTGAGCTCTGTTGGTGCAAAATTTATTTCATTGGGGAGGTCTGGAGGTGCATCTACACCTCACTGCCAAGAAAGAAAATGATGTAAAAAAATATTTCTGGTACATTTTCAAACATTTTGAAGTGTACTACAATTCATTATTAGAGCCAAAAATATATTATTGTTTAGGTGACTCAAAGGTAAGGGTTTAATGTTTGTTGATTGTGAGCAGAAGGGAAGGACTATACAGTTCTGAGATCCTGGAGATAATTAGTATGTGCTGATGCTGCCGAGCCATTTCAGGTTGAAATTTATTATGGCCCATCTTCAAGCCTACAACTGATGGCGTGCACACTGCATCCTGTGAGAACTGGGCCTTCCAGTTGACTCTTGAATGCCCTCTGAAATGGCATAGCGAGCCACTCAGTTCAAGGGCAATTAGGGATGGGCAACAAATGCTGGCCTAGCCAGCAATGTCCGCATCCCATGAAAGATCAAAATAAAATCCTTTGTGCTTCTATGTTGTGGTGTCTCAGGCCAAGAAGCCAAAAATTTAGTTTTTCCTAAGGTCTTGAACAGACTGTTAATGCCGTCATCCAATAGATCCAGGTAGGCAACATAAATGATGTTAAATGCCCTATCCAACTCTGCAAACTGGTCTATGATTGGTTGAGGTTGTCCTTTGTTACTCTGTCTGCCAACATTGATGTTTCTGCCTCCCAGCATCTGAACCGAAGACCTTCAGACTCACCCGAAATTGGGCCTCAGACACTGGGCACTGTTGTAATAGTTGAAGAGATCAGCTGGCAACATGTGCGCCTTCAGGGGCAGCTCACTGGTTAGTGGTGCTCCAATTTGTGATGTCAGCCTTATCAGCAGCAGCCCTCAGGTAAATCCTTGAAGGGAGAGGATAAAAAGATTGAGGGGAGGAGGTGGGGACGATTGAGGCTGTGAGCAGTGCACAGGAGTGCTGTGGAGGCATGAAGAGCATTCCTCTTTACCGCAGGAAGCCAAGTAAAAAATCTGAGCATAATTAAAGCAAAATACTACAGATGCTGCAAATTGGAAATAACGAAAAGTGCTGGAAGTACTCAGCAGGTCTGGCAGCATCTGTGGAGAGAGAAACAGAGTTAATGTTTCAAGTCTGTGACCTTTCATTAGAACTGGCAAAGGCTAGAAATGTAATAGGCTTTGAGCAAGTAAAACCGGGGGGGAGGGGAGGAGGGGAAGAAACATAGAAAATAGGAGCAGGAGTAGGCCATTCGGCCCTGCGAGACTGCTCCGTCATTCATTATGATCATGGCTGATCATCCAACTCGATAGCCTGTTCCCGCTTTCGCCCCATACCCTTTGATCCCTTTAGACCCAAGAGCTACATCTAACTCCTACTTGAAAACATACAATGTTTTGGCTTCAACTGCTTTCTGTGGGAGAGAATTCCACAGGCTCACCACTCTCTGGGTGAAGTAATTTCTCCTCACCTCAGTCCTGAAAGGTTTACCCCGTATCATTAGACTATGACCCCTGGTTCTGTACTCCCTCACCATCGGGAACATCCTTCCTGTATCTACCCTGTCAAGTCCTGTTAGAATTTTATAGGTTTCTATGAGATCCCCCCCTCACTCTTCTGAACTCCAGCAAATATAATCCTAACCAACCCAATCTCTCCCCATACGTCAGTCCCACCATCCCAGGAATCAGTCTGGTAAACCTTCGCTGCAAGAACATCCTTCCTCAGATAAGGAGACCAAAATGGCACCCAATATTACAGGTATGGCCTCACCAAGGCCAAGAAGAACAAAAGGGAAGGTCTGTCATGGGGCAGAGGGCAAGAGAGATTAAATGACAAAGATGTCATGGAATAAAAGGCAAAGCGAGTAGTAATAGCCATAGTAAAAGACAGTGTTAATGACAGAATAGTGAACAGCTTTGCCGAAAACAAAAATCTGAGCAGAAAGGCCCAGCGCCTTAAACAAACATTGGGCCCCTCATTAGCATATTAAAGGGGCCTAACAAAAACAACAACCTGCACTTATAGAAGTAGTGTTAGCAAACAAAATTTGACACTGAGCCACAAAAGGAGTTATTTAACAGTTGACCAAAAGTTTGGTCAAAAAGGTAATTTTTAAGGAGCATCTTAAAGGAGGAAAGTGGTAGAGAGAGGGAGAGGTTTAGGGAGGGAATTCCAGAGCTTAGGGCCCAGGCAACTGAAGGCATGGCCACCAATGGTGCAATGATTAAAATTGGGAATGCACAAGAGGCCGGAAGGGGAGGAGCACAGATATCTTGGAGGGTTGTGTGGATGGAGAAGATTAGAGATTGGGAGGGGTGAGGGCACGGAGGGTTTTAAAAACAAGGAAGAGAATTTTAAAATAGAGGCGTTAGTTAATTGGGAGGCAATGTAAGTCAGCAAGCAATGTGGGATGATGGGTGAGTGGGACTTGGTGTGAGTGACGATACTGGCAGCAGAAGTTTGGAGACCTCAAGTTTACGGAGAGCAGAATGTGGGAGACTAATCAGGAGTGTGTTGGAATAGTCAGGTCCCAGAGGTAACAAAGGCATGAATGAGGGTTTCAGCAGCAGATGATCTGACGTAGGGGGCGGAGTGAGGCAATGTTATAGAAGTGGAAGTAGGCGGTCTTAATGGTGGCGCAGCTATGTGGTTGGAAGCTGTGAATAGTTTAGAATATGTGAACGGGCAAGAATCTGGCAGCAGAGTTTTGGATGGTCAAGCTCATGTAGGGTGGAAATGGGAGGCTGGCCTGGAAAGCATTGGAGTAGTCAGGTCTAGCAGTAATAAAGGCATGGATTAGGTTTTCAGCAGCAGTTGAGCTGAGGTAGGGTTGCGATCGTGCAACGTTACGGAGCACAAGATCATCTCGGTGCGTCCTGGGTCACTGTATGATCACCATGGGAAAGAAACCAGAGTGTCTCCTAACAGGAGGTGAGAGGTGACACAGTTTTACCCGAAAGAAAGACAGAGAGAGAGAGAAAAAGCACATGTCCTGTTGAAAAAAATCAACATCTATATTATACAGCAGAGAGACCTGGCAGTGACCCACCACCTTCAACAGAACCTTCAATCAAGAGAAAAATCTAACACCATTTCAGCACTGCATCCATCTAGAACTTGAGTCTCAAGAGAATTCAACAGGTTTATTGTGACCTTTCCCCCCACTAAAAAAAACACCTTCCTCATTCCCTTCTCTATCTGTTTAGTGTGTGTGTGTGTGTGTGTGTGTGTGTGTGTGTGTGTGTGTGTGTGTGTGTGTGTGTGTGTGTGTGTGTGTGTGTGTGTGTGTGTGTGTGTGTGTGTGTGTGTGTGTGTGAGTGAGCGAATGCGAGAGGATGCGATTGTGACAATTTCAGGTTAGGCGTATTGATCAATAAACAATTGACTTTCTGTTTTCAAAACCTACAAGGAAACCTGTTGCTGTCTGGTCATTTGAAAAATAAAACAATGAGGGGCTAAACTCTAATACAAATACACTTGCTGCAGTCAGGTGGGGAATTGAACAGTAAGAACCACCCACATCGCACCATGTGGCCATAACAAGACCCATAGAAGAAACTCCGGACCTTGAGGAGACATCATCCTCAAATTGAGGGATAGCCAATGTGACAATCCAATAGTGTAACCAACTGGGTGACAATGTGGTCTGCTGTGCAGGTAAATGCAACTCACAAGGAGATTCCATGTGCTTTATTATAACTATAATGGGATAATGGGAATGCTCTGCAGGTTAGCATCACTGTCATAGAGCTGTACTACAGGTTAGTACAATTGTCACAGCTTCACTGCAGATTAGTGCAACTCACAGTGGGTTGTTTAACAAGCAGGTCTGGTAGCTTAGTGGTTATGTTACTGTCTGACCATGTATTTCTTACTGGGTAGATCCATACTGACCTCACTTTCAGCTCTGTTGTGATTTTCAAAAGTGTGGTTCACAAGAACATAAGAAATAGGAGCAGGAGTAGGCCATTCAGCCCCTCAAGCCTGCCCCACCATTCAATAAGATCATGGCTGATCTGCCCCAGACCTCAACTTCTCTTTCGTGCCAGCTCCTCATAGCCCTCAACTCCCCGATATTTCAAAAATCTATCTACCTCCTCTTTAAATACTTGAAGTGATCTAGCCTCCACAACTCTCTGGGGTACAGAATTCCAGACATTCACTACCCTCTGGAGAAGAAATTCCTTTGCATCTCAGTTTTAAATGAGTGTCCCCTTATTCTGTAACTATGTCCCCTAGTTCGAGATTCCCCCACTAGTGCAAACATCTTCTCAACATCTACCCTGTCAAGCCATCTCAGAATCTTGCACGTTTCAATAAGATCACCCCTCATTCTTCTAAACTCTAATGAATAAAGGCCGAACCTGTTTAGCCGTTCTTGATAAGTCAACCCCTTCATCCCAGGAATCAGCCTAGTGAATCTCTTTTGAACTGCCTCTGATGCCAGTATATCCTTTCTTAAATGCAGATGACACTAAGGTCGGTGGAGTTGTGGATAGTGCCGAAGGATGTTGTAGAGTACAGAGGGACATAGATAGGCTGCAGAGCTGGGCTGAGAGATGGCAAATGGAGTTTAATGCGGAAAAGTGTGAGGTGATTCACTTTGGAAGGAGTAACAGGAATGCAGAGTACTGGGCTAATGGGAAGATTCTTGGTAGTGTAGATGAACAGAGAGATCTTGGTGTCCAGGTGCATAAATCCCTGAAAGTTGCTACCCAGGTTAATAGGGCTGTTAAGAAGGCATATGGTGTGTTAGCTTTTATTAGTAGGGGGATCGAGTTTCGGAGCCACGAGGTCATGCTGCAGCTGTACAAAACTCTGGTGAGACCGCACCTGGAGTATTGCGTGCAGTTCTGGTCACCGCATTATAGGAAGGATGTGGAAGCTATGGAAAGGGTGCAGAGGAGATTTATTAGGATGTTGCCTGGTATGGAGGGAAGGTCTTACGAGGAAAGACTGAGGGACTTGAGGTTGTTTTCGTTGGAGAGAAGGAGGAGGAGAGGTGACTTAATAGAGACATATAAGATAATCAGAGGGTTAGATAGGGTGGATAGTAGCGTCTTTTTCCTCGGATGGTGATGGCAAACACGAGGGGACATAGCTTCAAGTTGAGGGGTGATAGATATAGGACAGATGTGAGAGGTAGTTTCTTTACTCAGAGAGTAGTAAGGGCGTGGAACGCCCTGCCTGCAGCAGTCGTAGATTCGCCAACTTTAAGGGCATTTAAGTGGTCATTGGATAGACATATGGATGAAAATGGAATAGTGTAGGTCAGATGGTTTCACAGGTCGGCGCAACATCGAGGGCCGAAGGGCCTGTACTGCGCTGTAATGTTCTAATTCTAAAAAATTCTAAATACAGGGACCAAAACTGTACACAGTACTCCAGGTGTGGCCTCACCAAAACCCAGTACAGGTGTAACAAGGCTTCCCTATTTTTAAACTCCAACCTTCTAGCATTAAAGGCCAAAATTCCATTTGCATTCCTAATTACTTGCTGCACCTTCATGCTAATTTTTTGTGTTTCATTCACAAGAACACCCAGATCCCTCTGTGCTACACTTTTTTGAAGTCTCTCTCCATTTAAATAATAGTCTGCCTTTTGATTCTTCCTACCAAAGTGTATGACCTCACACTTTCCTACATTAAACTCCATGTGCCAAGTTTTTGGCCACTCACCCAACCTATCTATATCCCCTTGCAGATTCCTTATGTCCTTATCATGACATGCCCTCCCACTTATTTTTGTATCGTCAGCAAATTTGGATATATTACACTCTGCCCCCTCCTCCAAGTCATTAAGATAGATAGTAAATAATTGAGGCCCTAGGACTGATCCTTGTGGCACCCCACTAATTATGTCTTTCCAAGCTGAAAAAGACCTATGAATCCCGACTCTCTGTCTTCTGTGAGTTAACCATCCTCAATCCGTGCTAATACATTACCCTCAATATCGTGAGCTCCTATCTTGTACAATAATCTTTTATGTGGCACCTTATCAAATGCCTTCTGGAAATCTAAATACACTACATCTACCGGTTCCTCTTTATCAAACTCTGCTTGTTATATCCTCAAAGAACTCTAGCAAATTTGTCAAACATGATTTCCCATTCACAAAACCATGTTGACTCTGTTTGATTGTGTTAAGCTTTTCTAAATGTCCTGCTATTTCTTCCTTAATAATGGACTCTAGCATTTTCCCAAAGACCAATGTTAGGCTGATTGGCCTATAATTTCCTGATTTTTGTCTCCCTCCCTTCTTGAACAGGGTCGTCACATTAGAAGTTTTCCAATCTGCTGAGAGCCTCCTGGAATCCAGTGAGTTCTGGAATATTTTGACCAATGCCTCCAATATGAAGACCGATGCAAAATATTGGTTTAAATTATCTGCCATTTCCCTGTTCCCTGTTATCGATTCTCCAGTCGCATCCTCCAAGAGTCCCACACTCATTTTAGTTACTCTCCTTTTTATATACCTACAGAAGCTCTTGCTGTTTGTTTTTATATTCCTTGCCAATTTACTTTCATAATCAATTTTCTCCCTTTTTATTAGCTTTTTAGTCATCCGCTGCTGATTCCTAAAAAATTCCCAATCCTCTGGCCTACCACTAGTTTTCGCCGCTTTGTATGCCTTAGTTTTTGATTGGATACTCTCCTTGACTGCCTTTGTTATCCATGGTTGGTTCATCCTTCTCATCGAGTCCTTCTTTTTGACCAGCATAAATTTTTGCTGAGTGTTATGAAATATCTACTTAAATGTCTGCCACTGCTCATCCACTGACCTTCCCATTAGTCTATTTTCCCAGTCCATTTTAGACAACTCTTTCTTCATACCTCTGTAATAGCCCTTGTTTAAGTTGAGGACACTGGTTTGAGACCTGAGTTGCTCACCCTCAAACTGAATTTGAAATTCTACCATGTTGTGATTATTACCCCCTCGAGGATCCTTAACTACGATATCTCTTATTAATCCTACCTCATTACACATTACTAGATCTAAAATAGACTGTTTCCTGGTAGGTTCCAAGTAACAATCCCTGATGCACTCTACAAATTCATCTTCCATGTTACCTCTGCCAATCTGATTTGTCCACTCAATATGCAGATTAAAATCACCCATGACAATTGTAGCGCCCTTCTTACATGCCTCCGTTATTTCCCAATTTATACTTTCTCCTACAGTGACAACTCTTCGGAGGCCTATAGATGGCTCCCACCGGTGACTTCTTCCCCTTGCTATTCCTTATTTCCACCCAAACTGATTCCACATCACGATCTATTGCACCTATATCACTACTCACCACCACACTGATACCTTCCTTTATTAATAAAGTTACCCCACCTCCTTTTCCTTTTTGCCTATTTTTCCGGAACGTCGAATACCCTTGAATATTGAGTTCCCAGTCTTGGTAACCCTGCAACCACATCTCTTTAATATTTCTATTTGTGCCGTCAGCTCATCTATCTTGTTACAAATGCTGCCGCATTCAGATAAAGAGCCTAAGCTTTAACTTTTTGTCATTATTACTCATTCTGGTTCTAATTTCAGCTGCACTCTTCTGCTTATATTTTCTGCCCCTTCCTGTCACACTTTGATTGCCTCTTCACTACCCTGCACCTCTGCTCGCTCGTTTCTTTTTGATTTTTTAAAACTTCCCTTCAATTGAACCCTACCCCAACTAATTAGTTCAAAGTCCTATCTACAACCCTAGTTATACGATTTGCCAGGACACTGGTCCCAGCATGGTTCAAATAAAGTCACAGAGTCATAGAGTTATACAGCACAGAAACAGGCCCTTCGGCCCATCGTGTCTGTGCTGGCCATCAAGCACCTAAACATTTTTATCCCATTTTCCAGCACTTGTTGCCTGTAGCCTTGTATGCTATGGCATTTCAAGTGCTCATCTAAATACTTCTTAAATGTTGTGAGGGTTACTGCCTCTACCACCTCTTCAGGCAGTGTGTTCCAGATTCCAACCACCCTCTGGGTGAAAAAGTTTTTCCTCAAATCCCCGGCCCCTTACCTTAAATCTATGCCCCCTGGTTATTGACCACTCTGCTAAGGAAAAAAATTTCTTTGTATACCTCAATCAGGTCCCCCCTCAGCCTTCTCTGCTCTAAGCAAAACAATCCTAGTCTTTCCAGTCTCTCTTCATAGCTGAAATTCTCCAGCCCAGGCAACATCCTGATGCATCTTCTCTGCACCCTCTCTAGTGCAATCACATCCTTCCTATAGTGTAGTGACCAGAACTCTACACAGTACTCCAGCTGTGGCCTAACCAGCGTTTTTTACAGCTCCATCATAACCTCCCTGCTCTTATCTTCTATGCCTCGGCTGATAAGGGCAAGTATCCCATATGCCTTCCTAACCACCTTATCTACCTGTGCTGCTGCCTTCAGTGATCTATTGACAAGTACACCAAGGTCCCTCTGACCCTCTGTACTTCCTAGGGTCCTTGCCTTGTTAGTCCTCCCAAAATGTATCACCTCACACTTCTCAGGATTAAATTCCATTTGCCACAGCTTTGCCCATCTGAACAGCCCATCTATATCATCCTTGTCCTGACCCGAATTTTCCCTGGATTTAAGACTACCCCTTTGTCTTAGTTCTATCTCTTTTAACCTAAATTCCCTCTCTTCTCTTTCACTTTCTCTCCAAAATGCTCTCTCTTTCTCCCTTTCCTCCAATTCAAGTTTCCTTATTGCTATTACTTTTTCTTTTTCCTGCTGAAGCTCCAGTTTTTGCATTTCGAACTGAGTCCTAGCCAATTTCACTGCATCATTCTTAGACCGACTACCTTCATGTCTTTTGTATTCACTTTCTTGTTCCTCGTATTGCCCTTCATCTGTATTACCAACATCATCTTCTTCTACCAATTCCAGATATTTGGCTATTATGTCAATCATCTCTGCTTTTTTGGCACCTGATTTCAATTCCAACCCCAATTTTGCTGCCAATTTTTAAAATTTGTTCTTAATTTAAATTATCAAGTCACTCAGGGAAAGATTCTGCTTTCCCAAAAACTCTGCTACAACCACTAATGCCATAACAATGGTATAGACTGTATCTTATTATACAAGAGACCTGGTTCTTTTAATTTCTTTGTAATTGGTGTCAGATTTAGATCCAAACAATCAAGTTTCCAATTGATAAGTTCCCAGACGAGAGCAATTAATCTGATGCCAAACGCAAGACCCCAATTTAAATATGTTATCCCAGAGACGAGTAATTACTATGATTCCAAATGCGAGCCCTCCAGATTAGTCTGATTCTGCTCCCAGACGCGAGCCAATTAAATATGATACAACTGCAAGCGAGCCTCCAATTAAGATATGATTCAAATCCAAAGATGAGAAACCCAATTAATATGTGATTCAAATCTCGAAAAAGCCCCCAATTAATATGTTATTCAAATCTCAGGACGAGCCTCAATAAATATGTTACAACCAACCGCTCCTGTCAAAGCCCACAATCAAAATATATGATTCTGAGATTTTTTTAAATTCATTCATGGGGTGTAGGCGTCACTGGCCAGGCCAGCATTTATTGCCCATCCCTAATTGCCCTTGAGAAGGTGGTGGTGAGCTGCCTTCTTGAACCGCTGCAGTCCAAGTGAGGTTGGTATACCCACAGTGCTGTTAGGAAGGGAGTTCCGGGATTTTGACCCAGCGACAGTGAAGGAATGGCGATATAGTTCCATGTCAGGATGGTGTGTGACTTGGAGGGGAACTTGCAGGTGGTGGTGTTCCCATGCATTTGCTGCCCTTGTCCTTCTAGTTGGTAAAGGTCGCGGGTTTGGAAGGTGCTGTCTAAGGAGCCTTGGTGCATTGCTGCAGTTCATCTTATAGATGGTACACACTGCTGCCACTGTGCGTCGGTGGTGGAGGGAGTGAATGTTTGTAGATGGGGTACCAACCAAGCGGGCTGCTTTATCCTGGATGGTGTCTAGCTTGTTGAGTGTTGTTGGAGCTGCATCCATCCAGGCAAGTGGAGAGTATGCCATCACACTCCTGACTTGTGCCTTGTAGATGGTGGACAGGCTTTGGGGAGTCAGGAGGTGTGTTACTCACCTCAGGATTCCTAGCCTCTGACCTGCTCTTGTAGCCATGGTATTTATATGGCTACTCCAGTTCCGTTTCTGGTCAATGGTAGCCCCAAGGATGTTGATAATGGGGGATTCAGCAATGGTAATGCTGTTGAACGCCAAGGGGAGATAGTTTAATTCTCTCTTGTTGGAGGTGGTCATTGCCTGGCACTTGTGTGGCGTGAATGTTACTTGCCACTTATCAGCCCAAGCCTGGATATTGTCCAGGTCTTGCTGCATTTCTACACAGAGTGCTTCAGTATCTGAGGAGTTGTGAATGGTGCTGAACATTGTGCAATCATCAGCGAACATCCCCACTTCTGACCTTATGATTGAAGGAAGGTCATTGATGAAGCAGCTGAAGATGGTTGGGCCTAGGACACTACCCTGAGAAACTCCTGCAGTGAGGTCCTGGAGCTCAGCTGATTGACCTCCAACAACCACAACCATCTTCCTTTGTGCTAGGTATGACTCCAGCCAGCGGAGGGTTTTCCCCCTGATTCCCGTTGTCCTCAGTTTTGCTAGGGCTCCTTGATGCCATACTCGGTCAAATGTGGTGGGAGAAATGCGCTGACAATTCAATCCCATCGCTCCACAGATCGCCTAGCATATAATTTAAAACTTCCTAAATTAAAGAAAGACCCAGCCAAATGGTACCATCTATTAACCCCCCTAATGAGGCTAACCAAACCAGGTGTCTTTAAATCAACAAATTAACTCTGTAATTAGAAGAACTAAATTCTTAAACACTATGAAGATATAAACATATAAAATAGAAAAAATTAGAGTCGTTACATATTTACAGTCCAATGTTGTTTGAAGTCCTCACAGAATGTTGCTTGAAGTCCTCACAGCTGTTCGAAGTGGAAACAGGTTCTTCCACATAGAACATCCATAGTCTAACTTCAGCAGTAGGTGATGCTTCGTTCCTCGGCAATGAATTTCAACAATTAACAACATGTGAACACTTTCGATAGAACCAATCTGACTTTAGAGGTTTTGAGTGGTAAAAGATTGCCACAGTCTAACTTCCCTTCCTTCAGTTTAAATTATCAGAGATCTCCATTTTGGCTTGACTTTTTTTAGAATTTTGAGAGATAATAATTAAACAGACTAAATTCCTATTCCTTCAGTTTAAATGGCTGAGAGCTCTTTTTCCAGGTGCTGACACCACAGCTGTGTCATCTGTCTGTCTGTTCTGTTAGAACAAACTGTCTTCAACTAAAAGTCAGTTCAAAATTGAATTGTAACAAATGTATTGCTTGCTACTCACTCCCAGTTGCTGTATCTATGGTAACGAGCATGCACCCTTTGAATCGCAGTCTCCAAACGGCAACCGAAAATGCACCTTTCTATAACTCCTGAGGCTTGCCGGTTCTTAAAGCAATACTAATCCTCTGCAAACCTTAAAGGCAAACTGCATATTCCCGGAAAAAAAACTACAGGACCATGACAGTCCCGTAATCTAAGACTATCCTCCTCACTATTTACGACACCATCAATTTTCGTGTCATCTGCAAACTTACTTATCATGCCTCCTATATTCAAGTCTAAGTCATTAATGTACACTAGAAACAGCAAGGGTCCCAGCACTGATCCCTGCGGTACACCACTGGTCACAGGCTTCCAATCACAAAAACAACCCTCGACCATCACCCTCTGCCTCCTGCCACTATGCCAATTTTGAATACAGTTTGCCAAATTACCCTGGATTCCATGGGCTCTTACTTTCTTAACCAATCTCCCACCTTATCAAAAGCCTTACTGAAGTCCATGTAGACTATATCAACTGCTTTACCTTCATCTACACATCCAGTCACCTCCATGAAAAATTCAATCAAGTTTGTTAGACATGATCCCCCCTGACAAAGCCATGCTGACTATTCTTGATTAATCCCTGCCTCTCCAAGTGGAGATTAATCTTGTCCCTCAGAATTTTTTCCAGTAGTTTCCTTACCACTGATGTGTTACTCACTGGCCTGTAATTACCTGGTTTATCCCTGCCACCCTTCTTGAATAGTGATACCACATTCGCTGTCCTCCAGTCCTCTGCCATCTCTCCTGTGGCCAATGGAACACTCTTTCCTTCCCCAGTACTGGTGCCAGTGCCCCATGAATCAGAACCCATTTCTCTCATACCAATCTTTGAGCCACACATTTAACTCTTCAATCTTATTTGCCCTTCGCCAATTTGCATGTGGCTCAGGTAGTAATCTGGAGATTATTACCTTTGAGGTTCTGCTTTTTAATTAATCCCCGAACTGCTCATAGTCCCTCAGCAGAACCTCTTTCCAAATCCAACCTATGTTGTTGGTACCTACGTGGACCATGACAACTGGATCCGTCCCCTCCCACTCCAACTTCCTCTCCAGCCCAGAAGAGATGTCCTTAACCTTGGCACCAGGTAGGCAAACAGCCTACCTATCTTTGCTGCAGAGAACTGTATCTATTCCCCTAACTATGCTATCCCCTAATACAACTACATTTCTCTCTTCTCCCCCCACTTGAATGGCACTCTGAACCACTGTGCTGTGGTCAGTTCGCTCATCCTCCCCACAGCCTGTGCCCTCGTCCACACCAGAAGCAAGAACCTCATAGCTATTGGATAAGGGCACAGGCTGAGGCTCCTCCAAAGCTAAATCTGGATCCCCATACCTGCCTCTCTCGCAGCCACACCCTCCTGTCCCTGACCACGGTCCAAATTTGATGCAATTAATCAAAGGGGTGTGACTGACTCCTGAAACACAGCGTCCAGGTAACGCTCCCCCTCCCTGATGTGTCGCAGTGTCCGCATCTCGGACTCCAGCTCATCAACTCTGAGCCGAAGTTCCTCGAGCAGCCAATACTTGCTGCAGATGTGGTCACCGTAGATCACACCAGCGTCCACCAGCTCCCACATACTGCAGCTGCAACACATTGTCTGCTCAGTCATCTCTATTCTATTTAATTAATTAATTTGGATGTTAAATGTTTGGATGTTTGATGCTATGTTTGATTTAAATTAAATTTAAAGTACCTGTTTCACCAATCAATTGTAATTAATATCTCTAGTCCTGCTCTGTGTTTATGCTCTTATTATAACACTTACTGATACACTACCACGATTGAAAACATTTTAATTACCCAGCTCCTAATTTGAACCAATACCCTCCCTGCTGCTCCCTCTCTCTATATATATATGGTAAATTATAAAATCCGCCTCAGTTTTTAGTTTTTTTTACTAATGAATTGATCAAGTCTTATTTTATATTTGATTAACTTAGATTAAATTAAAAGCTTACCGGTACAGTCACCCCGGCCTGCATTCTGCTTCCCCGCTCCCTGTTGATTGTGGCATCATTTTTCAATTTTTGATTTGCCTCCGAACCTCCCGCTCCTCTCCCGCTGCTTCTCTCCGAATCTCCGAGGTTCTGGCGCACATTTGGAATGCTCTCCTTTCCCGCTGCTTCTCGCCCTTTCAGGTATGCTACCTCCCCTTTTCCTTTTACTTCAGAGATAGGTGTTTCCCTAATCTGTCCATGTCCTCTGGGACACTATTGCTCACTTCCACTGCGCTCACCTGTGGCACTTCAACCACGTGAGGCATCTCCCTCACTCATGGCTTTCCTGTTAGGGAACTTTTCTCATCCCTATTTAAATCTTTAAAAAAGGTTTCAACTAACCATATCTCGATTGCTTTTCTTTCAGTTTCGGCTTTTATCGTAGCTTCTTTAAATCATTTTGGCTCTATCTGGCCCTTTTAAATTTTTCTGGCTCTTTCGCCCCTGGTGGGATTTTTGGAACTTCACCAGCCCCCTGCAGTTGTGCAGAGTTTTGTTTTCTCCCCTCAATTTCTCCTGTCTCCATGAACTGCTCTGGACTCTCTGGGTACAATACTGTACTTCCTGCCAAGTCATTGCCCAGCAATAGATCTACCCCTGGCATGGAATGATTCTGACTGTCACTACCCCAGTGACCAACTTACTCTGTAGGGAAATTTTAACTAAAGGAACCGTCAAGCATTTGCCAGTAAGCCCTTTTACTAACCATGATATTTGTTCTGCTTTCCAGTGGTATTTCTGTCAGTTTGGCTGCCAGTAGTGTTTGAGAACAATTGGTATCCCTGGGGATGGCTATGTCCTTGTTTGTTGCCTGGGACACAAAAAGAGTAATTTTTCCTTTATGCAAAAAGTGCTGATATCTGCTCTGCTCTTCCGTTATATTAGAACACAGCCTTATCACTTTCAAATCCATAGACACAGGCTTGACTGCAGCATCTCCTATTGTTTTTTTTTGGCATACCAACAATTGGCCTGGACATGCTCAGATTTGTCACAGTGGAAATATATTGGGCAGACCCCTATTAGTTTATCCCCTGGGTTCCTTCTTTTAAAAGTTGGAGACTGGTCGGGTTTTCCCTCCCAACTCTCCTTTTCTCTCAAGCCCATTTCCACTTCCTTTGCATCCATGCTAACTCTCCCTAGCTTGTACGAGTTACTAGACCCAAACTTATTCAGAGTTAGAGATTTATGTATTAATTCATAGTCATCGGCCATTTTTGCTGCTTACCTTAGTCTTGTGATTCTGTTCTTTGATTATGGGTTCCTATGCTACTTGGAATGCTATTTTTAAACTCTTCCAGCAACATCACTTCTCCCAAATTTTCATATGAGGGTTCTAGCTGAAGAGCATGTATCCAGTAATCAAAAGCCATATGTTTGATTCTTTCAAATTCAATGTAAGTCTGTGTGGGTCTTTTCCAGGTGTGTCTGAATCAATGTCTATATGCTTCCAGAACCAGCTCATATGCATTTAAAATTGCAGTTTCAGTTTGTTCATAAACAGAGGAAATTACATCTGATAACAGGGGAAAAAAAGCTTCACAAACCCTACCCACAAACTCGTCTTGTAAGAGGAGAGTCCAGAATTCTTTTGGCCATTTTAGCCTGGTAGCTATTTTCTCAAGTGAGATAAAATATGACTCAACCTTCTCCTCATTAAATTTTGGCACTCGTCTTGAGTGTCTCAGTACATCAAAGTTTTGCTCTGAATTGGGATCTGGTTTGAGTGACGATCAGCATTTTCATTTTGGGTTTGCAGTCTCTATAACTCAAACCTTCTTGCTGCTTTCTCTCTTTGCATCTCTCTTTCCTCTTTTTCCTTTTGAAACTGAAACTCCTTTTCTTCCTTTTCATTTTCAAGCTGAAACTCTCTCTCTCTTTCATCTGTAACTGCATTCTAGCTAGAATTATTTTTTCAGACTCTGATTATAGGCTTTCTTCTTCCAGTTCAGGGGTGAGTTTAAAATGGTTGGATTGACTTTTCACCAGTTCAGGTTTCTTTGCTTTTTGTATGAAGGTGATTCCCACCTCTGCAGCTAAGCTTTTAAAATCTTCAACACTTAATTTGCTTAACATATCATGGGATATCTCTCCCTGCTCTACTAACTCCTTAGCATTAAATGTGACCATCTCTTTTGTTTTTAGCACCGTAGAGAGAAAAACAGAAGAATACAAGAAAACCTGTTTGTTTACTTTTCCACAATTTTAGAGTCAATTTTCCTTCCATTTTCCAAAGCTCTCGTTTATCTGGTGGTTCAGATCATGGTTCCGAGCCCCCAATTTGTTATGGTGCATTGTGGTGGTTCCCACTGTTCAACTCCCCAACTGACTACAGCAAGTGCATTTGTATTAGAGTTTACCCTCTTGGTGTTTTATTTTTCAAATGAGCAGACAGCGACAGGTTGCCTTGTAGGTTTTGAAAACAGAAAGTCAATTGTTTATTGATCGATACGCCTGATCCTGAAATTGTCGTAACCACGTCCACTCACCCATTAGCACGCAGACACACAGACAAAGAAACATTTTCAGTGGCCATTTTGGACCATATTCACTTTCTAAAATAAAGGTCAATTTTTTAAAGACAAAGTCCATTTTTTTCATAACTCTTCAGAGTTAGTCCATGAATTGTTGATGCCTTCATGTGATTGAACAGGCTGATTCTCAACCCGCAGATCTTTGGGCACATGGGGCAGGACGTCCCACGAGGTAGTGGGATTCGGAGTGCGGGAATTGCTTCCTTTTCCTTCCTGCTCTGCCGCCGCTCTGCCTCGTCATTAAGGTGTTTGGACTCGAAGCATGATGCAGCTTGATGGACAAGTTGGTGCCAATTTGAATGATTGGTAGCAAGTTCCTCCCAGTCATCAATGTCAGTTCTGCCACGCTTCAAAGAGAGCTTCAGAGCGTCTTTGAAGTATTTTCTTTGGTCTGCCCGGAATGCTGGCCATTTGCAAGTTGAGAAGACAGGACCTCACAGGGGATATATTTTACGGCCATCCAGACGCAGTGTCCAGTCCATCGAAGTTCGTTCTGCAGGAGTTTTGCCTGAATGCTTGTGGAGCTGGCCCCAAGAAGGACACTAGCATTTGCTCAACGGTCTTCCCACTGAATCCGGAGGATGCGGCGGAGGCATTGCTGATGGAATTTCTCTATTACTCTTATGTATCGCTGATACACAGTCCAGGTGTCACTGTAGTACAGGACCATGGTGACGACAACTGCTCTGTACACTAGGACTTCTGTTGACTTGTGGAGGTCTTTGTTGTGTAACACTTGCTGTCGTACTTTGTAGAAAGCTGCGCTGGCGCAGCTGACCCGGTGTTGGATCTCCTCATCAATGGTGGCCTTTTGAGAGAGGTGGCTGTCAAGGTTTGGGAAGTGATCAAAATAATCCAGAGTCTCTCCTTCAACATATATTTCAACAACTCCTCAACTGTGAATCCAAAGTGGCAGCTGATACTCTTCAGGCTATCTCCCAGTATCCTGTGGGAGAATCCATGGGTGAACCACCATCGATGGGAGAGCTGCAACAAGCAATCAAACGGATGAAAAACAACAAAGCCAGTGGCCCTGATGGTTTCTAGCTGAGGTCTTCAAAGCTTATGTGCATGAAGTCATGTTCACATCAAAACTCCTGATGTCGGGCCCAAAATGCGGGGGGGGGACCTCGCCTCCGGATTTTTTTAGCCTTACAGAGCGATCCTCCGGTGTTTTGGGTCAAAGTATAAGGAGGCATGATCCCGGTCCCTTTAAAGACTTTATAGGGATGGGGATCCCGCCTCCAAGAGCTCCCGGCCAATCGGAGGACTGGCAGCTTAGCAGTATCGGCAGCGCCACCAGGAGCAGTGGCCACTGAGGGTACTGCAGAGGCCTCAGACTCAGGCCCAGCGCTGGAACCCCAGAACACAGGCAGGTGAGGCGGGCTTGCCGGGGCCAGTCCAAATGCCCCCGCGAGGGTGGCGTAGGGGTGGTCATTCGGTCCAGGATGAGGGGGATTCTGGGGGGTCAATTATTCCCAGGGGGAGGTCTTCTGTGGGCCACGAATTGTCCGCGATGGAGGGACCCCTCCCCCACAAGACCACAGGGAGGACACCTAGTTTTACAAGGCATCCACCCCGCCACTGTTGATCTCAGCGGCGGCAGGAAGAGGCCCTTATTTGGCCATTAGTAGGCTACCTAAGGGCTTCAATTGGCCTCTGGGCGGGAAGGTTGTCGTCAGCCTATCCCACCCCTGGGAAGGATTGAAATTGGGAATCCTAGCATCAGGTTCAATGGCGGGTGGTTCCTCTTGATTCTCCACTATCACCCCCCCACCCCACCACCCTGACATGAAACCCACCTTCTGGTCGAGCACAAGATCCGGCCCACAGTGTGGCTTTAGACCTTCCAGAGGAACTTTTGACAAGTTCAAGAAAAATGTCAAGAACAACAGCAGGAACTCTTCATTGCATTCATCAACCTGCCAAAGCATTTGACTCAGTAAATCACGAGGTTCCAAAGATTTGGATGTCCAAGACACTTCATCACAATCCGGCAATTGCTCCATGATGATATGACAACAAGAGTCTTGAGTGGGAGATCTGAAACAGACACCTTCCAAATCCGGACCGCGGTCAAGCAAGGCTGTGTGATATTCACAATCTATTTCGTGTAGGCTATTCACCTCATCAAAGATCAACTGCCCTCTGGTGTGAGTATTAAATATTGCCTAGATGGAAAAGTCCGTAAACTCAGTTGCCTCCATGTCAAAACTAAACTTACCACCATAGACATACATGACCTACAGTTTGCGGATGAATGCAGTGTCGTTGCCCACTCTGCACCAGATTTGCAAGCATTACCAAATAAAATTTGACACATACAAGAGACTCGGCCTGTCCTTGAATGTTGCCAAAACAAAACTCACATATCAACTGTTATGGCCAGGTGAGAAGTGGTCTAGGGTTTCCCTCTCAGCCTTTGCCTGGTTTAATAGTAACAGAGTTTAATTTGAAAACACTGTGTATTTAGCTCCCCCTCAGTGAATCCTTGTTCACTGCTCCAATTGTAAGGCAAAGAAATCAAACAGATTTCCTTAGATTTAAACAAGAAAGATAGGAGTTTATTAATCTTAAACTCTAATCCGGTTAACAACTACGAATATGCGACACGACCACGCTAGCATGCATACGTGATAAACACACACACAGATAGAGACAGAAAAAGTAGAAGGAATAAAGGGGAAAAATTTGAGGCAATATCTGGTAGTTACACTCCTTTAAGTTCAATGTGGAGTCTTTGGTTGCCGGTAAGTCTTGCAATGCGTTGGGGCCCAGTTCACGCTTCAACTTGTTCCGATGTAGGAGTCTTTTCTGTCTTAGGTTTACGTGTCTTCCATGGGTGCGGTGGCTTCGGAGAAAGCGAGAGAGAGAGAGACAGCCAGGTGAGAGACTTGCTTGCTTCAGCTTCAGTTACACACTGCCTTCTGAATTCAAACTGTCCTGTGGCTAATTCAAAAAAACCTGGACCAGTCAGTTAGTCATGTGACCAACTGGTTTAACCAGGCCTGGCTGTATGGATTGTATCATCTTAGCAGGCCCTGGAATGCGCTTCCTTACACCTTCAATGTCTGGTGATCAA
The DNA here is from genome assembly GCF_036365525.1 of Heterodontus francisci. Taxonomy (NCBI): domain Eukaryota; kingdom Metazoa; phylum Chordata; class Chondrichthyes; order Heterodontiformes; family Heterodontidae; genus Heterodontus; species Heterodontus francisci. Next base: position 18,791,033 of record NC_090379.1, read on the forward strand.
AATCCATTTGGGTTAATAGGAGCAGGGAATAGCCCTTTGTCTCCACAAGCAGCGTCTCTTAGTCTGCAAATGTCATTCCAGCCCAAATGTCTGGTGATCTTCAAACAAGTAATTTCTTCACTCCAGCAACAGTTTAAAATTAATATTCATGTGACAAAATTAATATGTCACATTCTAGGCAGGTGGGGTTCTGCATGACACAACCCACACCTGGTCAGCCAAATATTACACCTCCCATTGGATTGTAATGTAGCTCTTAAGTCACTTACACAAACCTTTTTTCTTAAAAAGTGAAAAGGAAAGTTTCTGGTAATTAGGAAGCTCCACGCATTGGCTGATTATTTTGAACTCGCTTTAATTTGAAACAACGGGTAATGTTCCAAAGAGTGTGCTCCAAGGCAAATATAAAAATTAGCAGTGTTGATCAGAGCTGGAATTCCTCCCAGATATCATCATCCAGCAAGAACAGAGGCTTTGGAAGCAGATCTGAATCCTGGCATCTTGGCTAGGGAAGATTCTGTACTGGCTGCTGTGTGACCTGCAGCGAGCAAGTGCAGCACTGGCTGTGCTTGTTCATGGTGTAATGGACTTCTGGGCAGAATGACAGAAGCAAAATGCACTTAAGAAATAAGCAGATGCAGCAATGCGACAAGGGTGGGTTAATTCTGGATGGATGAATTAAATTGGCCAAACCAGCTCCTCATCATGAAGTAGCTTGTGATCTGCGAGACCAGAACCTTTTGTTTTCAGAGTAAAGGAGCAGTTACAGACATGCTGTTTAGTGCCTGTATAATCAGGACTTGTTCTGCACAGAATTCTGTTGGATGGGGAAAGTTTACAAAAGCAGAGGTCGTTTGCTCAAGATGTTATCCGGAGATATTCTTTTAGCCTTTAATGTTTATCCTCAGGTATTACAATGTGCTCTGATTTTAGCAAGCCTCCGTTTAGCTATCTCTAATATTATTTTGAAAAAGTGGACGAATCATTTTGTTACTGTAAACATTGTGTACTTGTCGTTAATATTTTATTTTATTAGCTGAACATAAAAGAACTCTATATATGGTAGAGAGGGGAAAGTTTAACTGACTGATTGTCATGAACATTTCTTAAAGAAGTGATTTCTTTTACCCAGTGGGATGGCAGTAATTGCTATTTGCTTCTGTGCGGCTGAAGAAAGAGGAAGAATTATACGTTTTATTTAAAAGACAAATTAGCAAACAATGGAGCAGTGAGAAATAACAACCTGCATTTATATAGCACCTTTAATATAGTAAAGTATCCCTAGGCACATCACAGGGGCATAATCAGAAAATAATTGGCACAGAGGAACGAAGAGGATATTAGGATAGGTGACCAGAAAATTGGTCAAACACTTGGCTTTTAAGTAACGTCTTAAGGGAAGAGAGACAGGAGGATTGGCAGAGGTTTAGCAAGGGAATTCCAGAGCCTAGATAGCTGAAGGTGCAGTCACCACAGAGGGGCAATGGGAGTGGGGGATGTACAAGAGGCCAGAGATGGAGGAACACCAGAGATCTAGGAGGGTTGCAAGGCTGGAGAAGGCTACAGAGATAAGGAGGGGAGAGAGAGCACAGAGGGATTTGAAGATGACAGTGTGAATTTTTAAAATGAGGCCTTGATACCCTTGTTCCCATTAGTACCATTACTCTCTTTCACCCTGGCCATTCCCCCTGGTATCGCCCTCATCTCTGCTCCCTTAAGACCAAGGAAAGCAGACTTGAATGTCTATGGCAGACAAGTGGTTTAGCCATTCACTGCCAAACTGCTCACTATTCCAGGATGTAACGATAACCCCCAGCTTCTCTTTCCACTACAAACAGTCTTTTCAATCCCTGCTATCTTCACACTTGCCTCCAGCAACAAGTGGGAGGAGCTCATGAACTTCTTTGTCACAAAGATCAGCTACCTCTGCTGCTTCTCTCCCTTGCCCTAGCCCACCTGGCCAAACTTCCTCTAAAGCTCCCCCAGCCATAGCCCTGAACTTGAACCTTTCTCTAGTTTCTCTCCTATCTCCCCTCATGCCCTCTTTGAGCTCATCTTGTCCATGAGACCCACCTCCTGCTCCCTCGACCCTATTCCCACTAAACTATTGACCACCCAACTTCCCTTCCTGGCCTCCATGCTAGCTTGTATGGTTAACAATTCTGTCTCCTCAGCTACTGCCCCATCCCCCTCAAATCTGCCTCCATCACCCCTCTCCTCAAAAAAACCCACCCTTGCAAACTACCACCCTTTCTCCATCCACCCTATTATCTCCAAAATCATTGAATGTGTTATCGCCTCCCAAATCCATGCCCATCATTCGCGCAACTCCTTGCTTGAATCCCACCAATCAGGTTTTCTCTCCACCAGAGTACTGAAATTACTTTTTATCAAAGTCACAAATGAATTCCTATGTGACTGTGATACGATCCCTGCCTGTCCTTCTCGACCTGGCTGACACACCATCCTCCTCCAATGCCTTTTTTAAAATTTGTTTACGGGATGTGGGTATTGCAAGCCAGGCCAGCATTTATTGCCCATCCCTAACTGCCCTTGAGAAGATGGTGGTGAGCTGCCTTCTTGAACTGCTGCAGTCCAAGTGAGGTAGGTATACCCACAGTGCTGATAGGAAGGGAGTTCCAGGATTTTGACCCAGCAACAGTGAAGGAATGGCGATATAGTTCCAAGTTAGGATGGTGTGTGACTTGGAGGGGAACTTGCAGGTGGTGGTGTTCCCATGCATTTGCTGCCCTTGTCCTTCTAGTTGGTAGAGGTCGCGGGTTTGGAAGGTGCTGTCTAAGGAGCCTTGGTGCATTGCTGCAGTGCATCTTGTAGATGGTACACACTGCTGCCACTGTGCGTCGGTGGTGGAGAGAGTGAATGTTTGTGGATGGGGTGCCAATCAAGTGGGCTGCTTTGTCTTGGATGGTGTCAAGCTTGTTGAGTGTTGTTGGAGCTGCACCCATCCAGGCAAGTGGAGAGTATTCCATCACACTCCTGACGTGCCTTGTAGATGGTGGACAGGCTTTGGGGAGTCAGGAGGTGAGTTATTCATTGCAGGATTCCTAGCCTCTGACCTGCTCTTGTAGCCACGGTATTTATATGGGTACTCCAGTTCCGTTTCTGGTCAATGGTAGCCCCAAGGATGTTGATAGTGGGGGATTCAGCGATGGTAATGCCATTGAATGTCAAGGGGAGATGGTTAGATTCTCTCTTGTTGGAATTGGTCATTGCCTGGCACTTGTGTGGCGCGAATGTTACTTGCCACTTATCAGCCCAAGCCTGGAAATTGTCAGGTCTTGCTGCATTTCTACATGGACTGCTTCAGTATCTGAGGAGTCACGAATGGTGCGGAACATTGTGCAATCATCAGCGAACATCTCCACTTCTGATCTTATGATTGAAGGAAGGTCATTGATGAAGCAACTGAAGATGATTGGGCCTAGGACACTACCCTGTGGTATCTTGGGCCTCTCCACCATCGGGCGGGAATGTTCCATTCTTTATCTATTTAGTTGTAGCCAAAGGATGGCTTCTGTTCTGGCTCCTGCACTGTTACCTCTGGTGTCCCCTAAGGATCTATCCTTGACCCCTTTCTATTTCCCATCTACATGCTGCCCCTCGGCAACATCATCTGAAAACACATCAGGTGCCAAATGTACGTTGACAATACGCAGTTCTACCTCACTCCACCTCTCTCAATCTCTCCACTGTCTCAGATTTGTCACACTGCTTGTCCAATATCGAGTACTCGATGAGCAGGAATGTCCTCCAATTAAGCATTGGGAAGACTAAAGCCATTGTCTTCGTGCCCCACCACAAACTCACTCCAGAGCCACCGACTCCATCCCTCTCCCTGGCAACTGTCTGAGGCTGAACCAGACTGTTTACAACCTTGCTGTTGTATCTGAGGTGAGTTTCTGAATTATCTGTGCCATCACTAATACCACATATTTACACCTCCATATTGTTACATTGATTCGAACATTGATTCAGTTCAGCTGCCTTTGTTATCTCGTGATTTGACTATTCAAATGCCTTGCTGACTGGTTTCCCATCTTCCACCCTACGTGACTTGAACTCATCCAAAACTCTGCTGCCCGTATCCTAACTTCCACCAAGTCCCTTTCACCTAAACCTCTTCTTGTTGAAATCCATTGGGCTGCAGTCTGGCAATGGCTCAGTTTAAAATGTTATCCTTGTTTTCAAATCTTTATATGGCTACATTCCTCTGTAACCTCCTCCAGCCCTACAACCCTCTGTGATCTCTGCACTCCTCCAATTCTGGTCACTTGCACAGCACTAATTTTAATCGCTCCACCATTGGTGGCCATGCCTTCAACTACCTAGGCCCTAAACTCTGAGATTCCCTAAACCTCTCCACCTCCTTACCTTTCTCTTCTTATTAAAGACGTTCCTTAAAACCCACTGCTTTGTGCAAGATTTTGGTATTCTGTTCTAATATCTCCTTATGTGTCAAATTTTATTTGGTATTGCTCCTGTAAACTGTTTTGGGAAGTTTTGATAAATCTTTCTATTGACCGTGGCACCACTGTGCAGGGGGCCATCCAAGTCAGGGGAGAAAAAAAAGAATACAGTAGTGGTAGAGGATAGTCAGGGGAATAGATACTGTTATCTGTAGCTGCAACCGGGTGCTCCGAAGGTTGTGTTGCCTGCCTGGTGCCAGGATTAAGAATATCTTGCTGAGGCCAGAGAAGAACGTGGGCCGGGATTTTATAGAGCTCCCGACGTCAGACTCTGTGGCGGGTTGGGGGAGGGGTCCAGTAGATTGTTCCAGCGGGGGGGGGCCCGCACGGAGCCTGACGCCCCCCACCTCCTCCTCCCCTCCCCTCCCCCTCCTCCTCCGTGACTGCTAATTTCAGGCATGAGAAATTTCCCATTGACTTCTCCTTTCAGCGAGTCTGTTTTTTTAAAAAAAAAATCACAGCTGTCAGTTTCAGTTGCACAGCTGATAGGTGTTCAGAGCGGGAACAGCGGCTTCCATTTAGACAAGGTCGGGGTTTTAAGGGGGGGGGTCCGTTTTTTTAAAAGCCCGCCAGAAAGCAGGTCGAGGGAGAGAGACAGAGAGGGAGCGAGGCAGAGGGAGGGAGACAGAGAGGGAGGGAGAAAGACAGAGGGAAAGAGAGGGAAAGAAAGAGGGAGGGAGAGAGAGAGGGAAAGAAAGAGGGGGAGAGGGAAAGAGAGAAGGAGAGAGGGACGGAGGGAGAGGGAGAGAGAGGGAGTGGGAGAGAGTGGGGGAGGAATGGGAAAGAGAGAGAGGGAGGGAGCGAGGGGGACAGGGAGGGAGGGAGGGAGAGAGGGAGGGAGAGGAGTGAGTGAGAGGGAGGAATGGCAAAGGGAGAGCGAAAGAGAGAGGGGAGAGGGAGAGAGCGAGGAGAGGGAGCGAGAGGAGAGAGAGAGGAGGAGAGGAGAGAGAGGGGGCAGAGAGAGAGAAAGTGGGCAGAGAACGAGGGGGGATGACACAGAGAAGGAGGGAGGGGGAGAGAGGGACGGGGAGAGAGAAACAGAGAGTGAGAGAGAGAGAGAGAGTGACAGACAGACAGAGAGAGAGAGAAGTGGGAGAAAGAGCCATCAAGATCACTCCTGACAATGGCTATCTATCTGGAGTACTCCGCATCACTACACAAGTGCGCAGGCAAACATTGACTACTTCTGCAAGCAAAAAAGTGCCAGGTGTCTCACTAAATCACTTTCCAACGTAGTGTCCAGAAAGTAAGTCAATAAATTAGTCTTCTCATTATAGCTTCTTCACAGAAATGCACCTTTGTTGTTGTTGTTTTGATTAATAGTAAGATAAACTTTTCATGCCTTTATCTTTCTGAAATTGTCTCACCGGCAAGACAAAAGTTGTAATGTGCCCCCCACCCCAACCATGTGAAAATGTTGGGCACCCCTGCTTCAAGACTTTAACCTTATGTTTTAAAATAACCTAGCAGCAAAGGTTATTGCAAAAGTAATTTGCATTGGCATTGTATACTATTTTGCTTGCTAGTTAGCTAATACAGTTGTGCTGCTCTCCATTGATGTTTGTATGCTTAGCTACTTTATTTATAGGGAAAAATGTGTTTTAAATTGGACTGTCTTTTGATGGCATTAGATTGGATATATACTTTATATACAGATTATTCGCCCCCATGTCTGTGGCTGAGTCAATAATTTTGTCAAATGTCTGTGATGCAACTTATTGGTGCCTATCCCTGTTTACAGGCCCTCTGACAGCTATACTTTTGGACAGAGTATTAATCAAGAAATAATAGGATCTTGTAACAAAGGTAATGCAATAATCATGGGGAGACTTGAATCTTCATGTAGACTGGACAAATCAAATTGACAAAGGTAGTCTGGAGGGAAAGTTCATGGAATGCATTGAAGACAGTTTCCTAGAACAACATATCATGGCACCAACGAGGGATAAAGCTAGATCTTATATTGTGTAATAAGGCAGGGGTAATTAGTAATCTCCTAGTAAAGGATCCTATGGGACAGAGTGATCATAATACAATAGAATTTCACATTAAATTTGAGATGACATACTTAAGTCTGAAGCCAGAGACTTAAACTTAAATAAAGCCAATTAAACAGCTATGAGGGGCAAGTTGGCTAAAGTTGGTTAGCAAAATAGATTAAAAGTTATGGAGATAGATAAGCAGTGGCAAACATTTAATGAAATAATTCTAAATTCTCAACAAAGATACACTCCACTGAGAAACAAACCTCCATGGGAAAAGTGATCGACCCATGGCTTACTAAAAAATTAAGGATACTATTAAGTTAAACAAAGAGGTTTATAAGGTTGTGAAGAATAGTAGTAAGCCAGAGAATTGGGAGAGTTTTAGAAATCAGCAAAGGGTGACAAAAGGACTGATAAGAAGCGGAGAAAATAGATGAGTGTAAATGTAAAAAGATGTAAGAGCTTCTACAGGTATGTAAAATGAAAAGAGTAGCAAAATTGGCCCCTTAGAGGCTGAGATGGAATAAATTATAATGGCAAATAAGGAAATGACAGTATCTGTCTTCACAGTAGAAGACACAAAAAGCATACCAAAATATTGGGGAACCAAGGGGCTAATGAGAGTGAGGAACTTATAGAATCATAGAATGGTTACAGCACAGAAGGAGGCCATTCGACCCATTGTGTTTGTGCTGCCTCTCTGAAGGAGCAATTCACCTGGTTCCACTCCCTTGTCTTCTCCCCATAGCCCTGCACATTCTTTTCAGATAATAATCCAATTGAATCTGCCTCCACCAGACTCTCAGGCAGTGCTTTCCAGATCCTAACCACTTGTTGCGTGAAAACGTTTTCCCTCATGTCGCCATTGCTGTTTTTTGCCAATTACCTTAAATCTGTGCCCTCTGATTCTTTTTCTTCCACCAATGGGAAGTTTCTCCCTTTCCACACTGTCTTGACCCTCACAATATTGAACTGCGTTTTATATCTCCTCTCAACCTTCTCTTTTCTAAGATGAACAACCACAGCTTTTCCAATCTCTCCACAAAACTGAAGACCCTCATCCCTGGAACCATTCTCATAAATCATTTCTGCACCCTTTCGAAAGCCTTCACATCTTCCTAAACTTAAAAGTGATTAATATCAGTAGAGAAAATGTACTAGAGAAACTAATGGGATGAAAAGCCACAAATACTTTGGACCTGATGGCCTACATACGAACATATGAATTAAGAGCAGGAGTAGGCCACTCGGCCCTTCGACCCTGCTCCAGCATTCACTAATGTCATGGCTGAACTGAGTACTCCACATTTCCACCTGCCCATGATGGCCTTGAACTGAATATTCAAGGATATTCCACATTTAGGAAGGACAGGCAAAAAGGAAAAGGAAGTGCTGTTGTGCTGATAATAAGGGATGGGATCAGTACATTAGTAAGGGAGGATCTCCGATCGGAAGAACAAAATGTGGAATCTGTTTGGGTGCAGCTAAGAAACAGCAAGGGCCAGCAAACATTGGTAGGAGTTGTTTATAGGCCACTGAACAGTAGTGGTAGTGTGGGCCATGGTATTAATCAGATTAGAGCAACATGTGACATGGGTAATACAGTAATCATAGGTGAATTCAATCTGCATATAGACTGGGTAACCCTAATCAGCACTAATGCTGTGGAGGATGAGTTTCTGGAGTGTGTTAAGGATGGTTTTCTAGAGCAATATGTTGGTTGAGGAACCGACTAGAAAACAGGCTATTTTAGATCGAGTTTTATGTGATGAGAAAGGGCTAATTAATAATCTTGTTGTAAAAGAACCTTTAGGGATGAGTGACCATAATATGATAGAATTTTACATTATGTTTGAAAGTGAGGTAGTCCAATCTGAAGCCAGGGTGTTAAATTTGAACAAAGGAAATTATGAATGTATGAGGGGCAAATTGGCTGGGGTGGATTGGGAAAATACATTAAAAGGTATGACAGTACATAGGCAATGGATAGTCTTTAATGAAATATTACGCAGTTTACAGCAACTATACATTCCTTCAAGGCACAAAATCCCCAAAAGTAAAGGCAGTCAACTGTGGATAACAAAGGAAGTTAAGGATTGTATAAGATTAAAAGAAAAGGCCTATAAAGTTGCCAGAAATAGTAGTAAACCTGAGGATTGGGAGGATTTTAGAATACAGCAAAGGAGGACCAAGAAACTGATAGAGAATAGAATATGAATGTAAGCTAGCAAAAAATATAAAAATGGACTGCAAAAGCTGCTACAGGTACATAAAAAGGAAACATTTGGTTAAGACAAATGTGGGTCCATTACAGGCAGAGGCAGAATTTATAATGGGGAATAGAGAAATGGCAGAGAAGCTAAATGATTACTCTGTGTCTGTCTTCACTGAGGAAGATACAAGAAATCTCCCAGAATTAGAGATCCAAGGGATTAGGGGGAGTGAGGAATTGAAGAAAATTAGTATTAGTAAGAAGGTTGTATTGGAGAAATTAATGGGGCTGAAGGTTGATAGATCTCCAGAACGATATTCTACAAGAGTGTTGAAAGAGGCAGCTATGGAGATGGTGGATGCATTGGTGATCACCTTCCAAAATTCTATAGATTCTAGAGCAGTTCCTGCAGATTGGAAGGTCGCAAACGTCACTCCACTATTTAAGAAGGGAGGGAGAGTGAAAATAGGGACTTACAGACCTGTTAGCCTTACATCAGGCTGAATGCTAGAATCTATTCTAAAGGATGTGATAAATGGACACTTGGATAATAACGATCTGATTGGGCATAGTCAACATGGATTTATGAATGGGAAATCCTGTTTGACGAACCTGTTGGAGTTTTTTGAGGATATTACTAACACAATTGATAAAGGGGTCGGTGGACGTAGTATACTTGGATTTTCCAAAGGCATTTGATAAAGTTCCCCACAGGGTGTTGGTTAGCAAAATTAAAGCACATGGAATAGGAGGTAATATACCGGCATGGATTAAAGATTGGTTAACAGGCAGAAAGCAGAGAGTAGGAATAAACGGGTCATTCTCGCATTGGCAGGCTGTGACTATTGGGGTACTGCAGGGATCAGTGCTTGGGCCCCAGATGTTCAATGATTTGGATGTGGGGACCAAATGTAGTATTTCCAAATTTGCAGATGACACAAAACTAGGTGGGAATGTGTGTTCTGAGGAAGATACAAAGCAGCTTCAAGGGGATTTGGACAGACTTAATGAGTGGGCAAGAACGTGGCAGATGGAATATACTGTGGAAAAATGTGAAGTTATCCACTTTGGTGTAAGGAATGGATGTGCAGAGTATTTCCTAAATGGTAAGAGATTAGAAAGTATAGATGTACAAAGGGACCTGGGTGTCCTTGTCAATAAGTCACTGAAAGCTAACATGCAGGTGCAGCAAGCATTTAGGAAGGCTAATGGTATGTTAGCCTTTATCGCAAGAGGATTGGAGTACAGGAGCAGTGAAGTCTTGGAGTACTGTATGTAGTTTTGGTCCCCTTACCTTAGGAAGAATATTATTGCCAAAGAGGGAGTGCAACGAAGGTTTACCAGACGTTCCTGGGATGGCGGGACTGTCCTATGAAGAGAGATTAGGGAAACTGGGCCTGTATTCTCTAGAGTTTCAAAGAATGAGAGGTGATATTGAAACTTACAAAATACTTAAAGGGATAGACAGGGTAGATGCAGGTAAGATGTTTTCCCTGGATGGGGAGTCTAGAACCAGGGGACATAATTTGAAGATAAGGGGGAAGCCACTTAGGACTGAGATGAGGAGAAATTTCTTTACTCGGAGGGTTGTGAATCTTTGGAATTCTCTATCCCAGAGGGCTGTGGAAGCTCAGTCATTGAGTATGTTTAAAGTAGAGATTGACAGATTTCTAAATACAAATGACATAAGGGGTTATGAGGATAGTGTGGGAAAACGGCAATGAAGTGGATGATCAGCCATGATCATATTGAATGGCGAGGCAGGCTTGATGGGCTGAATGGCCTATTCCTGCTCCTATGTTCCTATCCTAGACTTCTCAAAAAAGGTGATTGCAGAGATAGTGGATGAAATGGTTGCGGTCTTCCAAAATTCCCTATATTATAGAATGATCCCAGTGGATTGGAATGTAGCAAATGTAACACCACTATTCAAGGAAGGAGGGAGAAAGAAAACTGGGAACTACAGGTCACAGACCTAAAACGTTAACTCTATTCCAGTTCCACAGATGCTGCCAGACCTGCTGAGTATTTCTAGCATTTTCTGTTTCTGGTTCAGTTTTCTGACATCTGCAATATTTTGCTTTTGAACAAGCCAGTTAACCTGACATTGTCATCAGGAAAATGCTGGAATCCATTATTAACGAGGTGTTAACAAGGCACTTAGAAAATTATAATATGATTAGGTAAAGGTAAAATGTTTTTATGAAAGGGAAATTGCATTTGACAAATTTATTAGAGTTTTTTGAGGATGTAACTAGCAGAGTAGATAAAGTGGATGCGGTATATAGTATAAAGGGGATATAGTATACCCTAGAGGGCTGTGGATGATCAGTCGTTGAGTATATTCAAGACTGAGATAGATTTTGGACTCTAGGAGAATCAAGGGATATGAGTACCAGACAGGAAAGTGGAGTTGAGGTCAAGATCAGCCATGATCTTATCTCATGGCAGAGCAGACTCAAGGAGCTGTTTCTTACGTTAAAGCTGTTGCAGTGTTGGTGTACTGGGAGCCAATGCAAGCACAAGGCTGATTGGGTGAGCAGTATTTGGTGTGAGTTAGGATATGGGCAGCAGTGTTGGATAAGCTCAAGTTTATGGCAACTATCACTTATAACAATCATCAAAAAATATCAATATGTCAGGACCAAGGTGAATGTGGAAACCGTCCACTTTGAATGTGCTGCTGTAAAGATTTATAAAATACAAATTAAAAAACCATATGATATGGTGGCACCACATATTGGAGCTCAGATATGCTGGACCACTGATAGGACACAATTTCCCACAGGGTAATTTACTGACGTGAGCCATCCCATCATGGACAGGCACCATCAGAAGGCAAGCGCTTACCCTGTGTGAAAGCAGAAAAAATTAGGAGGACAGAATCTCTGCAGCCACAATCAGACACCACCCAGTGAATGGTCATTGCATGACAGATGCTTGATCACAAGTCATATGAAATGTCGTCTGGGATTGGTTCCTAATGCAGAATGCCACTAAGGGGGAGTTATGAGAAACTGAAATAATATGTTAAAAAATAAAGTTACTATATGGAAGTGTATGGATAAATAAAATGTATGTACTTCAAACTGAAAAACCCCCCCAAAACAATAAAGCTTAGCTCCTTTAAAGTGTGTACATTAGTTAGGTAGCTCACATACATCATTTTATCTGTGTGTCAGTAACAACACTGGTACTAGAATTTAACAGCTGCCTTTAGGGTTAACCCAGATAATTACCCCCTAAAAACAATCCCAAAGTTAGGATTAAACACACAAAAAATCCAGCAGCCTCAGCATATCACAGTTCCAAAAGGACACAAGCAACTGCTTTCCTAGTTTGGTGTAGGGAGTGGTTTCTGCACACCAATGGACAGCATCAATGTACAGCGGCCCTTTCAATCGCCTGTGTTACATACACACAGCAGAACAGTTCAATGTGGGAAAGGTGTTGAGGAAATGACTCAGCCCACAACGCACAACAACACTTCTTGGTATTCTGCTGCGTGCAGGCATTTGAGAAGTATTTTATTTGTCCTTTCTGAAACTGTTTTGCTGATTAAACCTAAAGTTTTCTTATTGTGGACATTTTTGATCTGAAAAAGCACATCATTGCTCACAGCTGAGCTGTGTTTCATGTCATAGTCTAATGATAAAACAGTAGACCAATGTTACACTTTCCAACAGAGGAACAGGATTTCTTTCTAAAGTATGAATAATACAAAGGTGCTGCACTGCACAAGTACAGGTGGTTAGGCTTCTCTTTATTCAAATATATAAGCAGGATTTAGTTTAATAGCACAAATTACATTTTGACTACAATTTCTTTTGCTAATATACAATTTAAAAAGACACAGTTCTAATCAATGCCTTTCATGAGAACTGGTTTTAACATCTATTTGATCTCTGGAAGTGTATCAACTTCTTCTCCTTTCTCTTCAGTCAATTTGTGGATTATTCTTGAACAGGTATTCAGCCTTAAAAATAAATATATATATATAAAATACATATTGGTATGGTTGGTCAGTTCTGGATGAGGGTAGAGTGAATTAAAGTTTATAGGAGTATTATGGGGAGGTATAACTGAAGTAGGGAGATGGTAAACCTTTTCTAGTTTTGTGATCATCTGATCATAGAGAACATTGATTAGAAAACCAAATTGAGAGAGGAGCCAGATATAACTGTATGTCTGACCATACCTTCATATTATTATATTATGTCACAGGAGGAACAGGTAAAATAAGTGGACTTTTCAGCTGCTTGATCCTTAAAAACTGCAGAATTGTGAATTTGCTTCAGACATGTAACTACAATTTGCCTCAGCACAGCTGGGCTAGGAGTGGGGGAAATCATCTGAGAACACTAATCCTGATTATTATCCAAGTGATCCCATGGTAGCTTCTGAAATATGGATTGTGGAGCATTCACTGTATATTTATGTACAAATATACAAAGGAGCTACATTTTTCTGAGAGAAATCAACAGAATACTGCTGGCACCTGACAACTCTTCACGAGAAGAGGCTAAAGTTGCTTTCATGTTAAGTGTATAACTGTAGTATGGGAATAAAGATGTTTGGTACTAAATCAGATGTAGTTTACTTGCTTCACAGCTCTTATTTCCTTCACAGCTGTTGGGCCAGTCACAGTTGTGGAAGGTTAGCCTGGGCTGCTGATTGGGATGGAAAACTGGTAATTTCACCCGCACACTGATCATGAGCTGGCATCAGTACTGATTACTGGAGGTGCAATATCCTCACAGTTCAATAATGTTGCATAGAGGGGGTCACTGTTGGTTTGTGAACTGGGGAAGGAGGGAAGGGAGGATAATTAAAAAGGTCAGGGGGTGGGGTGGGGGGGAGAGAATCAATTTTTTACTTTCCTTACCAGAAAATCCACTGGGTCATCGGGTCTGATCTTACAGCACTCAATCAGCCCTTTGGTCAGTGTAGGCATAACGTTCTGCATTAAATAATTTCGTAGTGGAACCGAATGAGCTTCAAGAAATTCCTGTTCTTGTCTCTTTACCTCTTCCAGGCGCTTGTTCTGCATTAAAAAAAAAACCCAGAGACATTAATTTTTCAGCTTACACACAGAAGGGATAAGGGACATGGGGATTGTGCAGGAAGGTGGAGCTGAGGTTGAAGAGCAGTCGTGATCATATTGAATGGTGCAGCAGGCTCAAAGGGCTAAATGGGCTATTCCTGCTGCTATTTCTTAACTTCTTAGCTACAAATACACACATATATATGTAAGTGCAGCTTTCATAAACATGTCAAGCAGTTATTTTCACAGGAACTGACTGTCAATTCCATCAACCTGAAGTAGATTAGAAATGATCAGGGAATGGCCATATTCAATAGAGGAATCCCCAGAAATGCAAAACAGCAAGAACGATTTACAGGGAAAAAAATTGTCTCTGAAAAAATTTCTGAAATTGCTAATATTTACTAAATCCAGACTTCATTCAAGCATGAAGGGTATAGTATTTGTGTTTTATTATGATTTGCAAATGTAAAAAAAACTACTTAAAGCACAAAACAGCTACATTTGCTCATAAACCAACAAAATCATTTGTAAAATATAAAGGAAAAGTGTCAAATGCTAAAAATCTGAAATAAGAACAAAAAATGTTGAAAATACATGCTATTAGCTTTGTAAAGAGTACAGACAGACTGTGACATTCTGGGTGTGTACCCTTTATCAGAACAATTTGTTAACACATGCGGAGGCTGTTTTAAAGCAGCATCTAAAAGTCTTTATTTGTTTGTGAAACACTAACATTAGAGATGGCCATATTAGCACTGGATATCAGTTCTAGATGGAGATAGTACTACAGTACAGTAATACTGGATATAGTATCTTGGAAAATTACAGGGTGAAAAATATAGGAGAAATGAAATAATATTTAAACTCCGGAATTTTCAAATAGCAAAATGCCATTAAATTATGTAACTGAACCAGCAGCTGTAATGCACCTGGTAATTTGTGGTTACCAATTATCCATGTTGCTAATAATTGATAGGATTCTAAGAACCAAGAGATTTGTTTATTTAAACATTAGGTAGAATAACTATGGGATGATGCAGAGAGAAATGTACCGAGGACAATCCTGAACCAACAATCCTGGTGGTTGCTAGCAGCACATAAAGACTGAAGGGAAAATGTACCCGGGTGTAACTATTTCTGTCACAAATATCAGGCAGACATGGACCTGCTGAGATTTTCTGTGCTTTATTAAAGAGATCTCACTGCAGATCATCAATTTAAATTCATGGTGGGAGCTTCTGATAGTGATCAGATGGCAAATTTTGGTGCCCAGTTAAAATTTTAAGGAACATTGTGGGCTATATGGGTTCCAGGTATTATTCGAACCAGACATAATGTTCTATCTTAGAGTATGTTTCCCTCACTTACCCACTCTTCCCAGCGTGCTAATTTTTCTGCAGCTTCTTCTGCCTCCCTGCGTTCTCGTTCTACATGTTCAGCAACCTCTCTGGCCAGGCGTTCATCTGCCTCTTTACGCTGCAACTCTTTCAGCTCTTCGGGTGTGGGCCCATAGTTTTTGGCAACTCCAACGATTTTAATAATTTCATTAACCACTGGGGTGTTTTCAGCATCGTTGTCTTGCGAAACGTCTGAAAGGAACAGTTACAGGCTGCATTGTCAAGTTTTCTTTTAAGCCCATTGCAATCTTCAACACAGTGGAAAATCAACAGTTAACCACAGCATCACAATATTTTGAGGTTTCCCCACCAACAATGCCTAATTATTTATGGAGACAGACGATTTCACTGTACTACATCAAAGAGCTACATTTAACTTTGTCTTTCTAACCAAAATGACCTTTGCATTGTGTTATAGCGATTTACGTCACTTTCCTCTATTTAATGTTCTTATCTACATGCTATTAAACAATTTGGCTGGCACTTTGTAACGCCAGTTACCATACCTGTATTCTTGATCTCTACCCATTATTCTTATCTGTGTTTTGGTCAGTCCTATCAATGGACTCTCCTCCTGACTATGGCAGTTCTAATGAACCTAGGCCATGAACAGACTTATCTTTCTCTTTAAGCTACTGATGGACCTACTGTGTATTCCCAACATTTTATGCTTTTATTTCAGATTTTCACCACTGATGTGTTTTTAAAAAATCTACACCACACTCTAATGAGTTACATCTTTTATTGTGCCACGGAAATCACTAATAATGATTCTGTCAGAGCTAAAAGTAAACCATTCACTAAAATAAGCATCTATATTTATGAAATATATGTGTAAGTACCCAAGATATTCCATACACGCTGTGCCATTAGCACTGACCAGGGGTCAGCAATGTGTCCGTACACAGACACCAGTGTCCATGGTAAAAATTTTGAGGTCAGTGACTGGTAATTTCAGGAACGAGAAATTTCCCATTGACTTCTTCTCCCAGGCCAGTCTGACTTAAAAAAAAAATCACAGTTGTTAGTTTCACAGCTGA
The DNA here is from genome assembly GCF_036365525.1 of Heterodontus francisci. Taxonomy (NCBI): domain Eukaryota; kingdom Metazoa; phylum Chordata; class Chondrichthyes; order Heterodontiformes; family Heterodontidae; genus Heterodontus; species Heterodontus francisci. The sequence continues at coordinate 18,807,201 of NC_090379.1, forward strand.
CAGGTGCTGGGAGCGATTTCTGAACTTCAGACAAGTTCGTGGTTTCTCAGTGGGTTCCAATTTTTTTTTAAAGCCCACTAGAAATTCACAAACTTGTCCAAAGTTCAGAAACTGCTATTTCTGCTGTAAGCACCTGTCAGCTGTGAAACTGACGGCTGCGATTTTTAAAAACTGACCAACCACAAAGCTGAGAGTTCCCGCTCTCTGCAAAGAGAGAGAGAGAGAGAGAGAGAGAGGAGAGAGAGGGGAGGAGACAGAGGGGGGAAAGGGAGGAGGGAGAGAGGGGAGAAGAGGGAGAGAGGGGAGGAGAGCGAGAGGGGGAGAGGGAGGGGGCGGGACAGAGACAGAGAGGGGAGAGAGGGGTACAGAGTGAGAGAGAGGTGGAGATAAAGGGGGGAAAGAGAGGAGTGGAGGGAGGGGGAGAGAGAGAGGGGGAGGGGCAGAGTGAGAGAGAGAAGGGAGAGAGGGCAAGAGAGAGCAGAGAGAGAGAGGGGGAGATAGAGGGAGAGTGGGTGGGGGAGAGAGAAAGAGGGGAACAGATGGGGGGGAGAGGGATGGACAGAGAGGGAGGAGAGAGGGAAGACAGACGGACACAGAGGGGACGGGGAGAGAGATGGGCACAGGAGAGAGGTGGACACAGAGAGGGGATAGGGATTGACACAGAGAGGAGGAGAGAGAGATCAAGATTACTCCTGAGAGATGGACATTTATCCGGATTCTCCGCATCGCTACATCAAGTGTGCGGGCATTGACGACTTGTGCAAGCAAAAACATGGCCAGATATCTCGCTAGAGAGAAATGCATTTTAAATCAGACTGTGTTTTAATGGCATTAGGGTGGCTATACACTTTATATACAGATTAATTGGCCCCATGTCCATCGCTGAGTCAATAATTTTGTCAAATGTTCCTGATGCAACATGTTGGTGCCTATCCCTGCGCTGAACGCAGCTGAGGTACTTCACCTTTGGGAAGGAGAGAAGGAAAGTCACAGGGAAAGTCAGCTATAAGCACTGCAGTTAAAAGAAATACATTTTCCAATAGCACCTTTCAAGACCCCAGGATCTCCCAAAGTGCCTTACAGCCAATGAGGTACTTTACCATTAACCTGTTTATCTTTCTCTTTAAGATAACATCTCCTTGTGCTTGGCTTGAGTGGAGGCAATTTGAGAGCCAGCCGCCTCCCGCTGCAGTTTGATTTGTTCAATTATAGCCTGGTTAATATACTGTACTTTTCATAGCATAAGCCATGGTGCCATTGGATGGTGGAACAGGCTCAAGGGGTTGAATGGCCTACTACTGTTCCTATTTTCCTGTAAAATGTGATCTCGAAATTATCGTGAGCGATTCCATGTGAGGCCCTCCAGTATGAATTAAAAATATGTGCAAGAAACATTTTTTTTCTTTGAAGTGCAAATTTTTCTTGCTAGGTATGATAGAAGCACAACAAGCACTTTAAACAATTAATATCCATTTCTAGTCCAGTACAAGGAAAGGTAGCAAATCAGATAGGTCAAGAGGTCTGATAACCATGGATACCAGGGAGCAGACCATGGTGGATGGCTCTCAGGTGGGAAGCTGTGACAAGGAAGCTGCAAGCTGGTGAGGTGGGGCACGGGCAAGTCAATCAACGCTTAGGTACTCAGAAGCAGGAGGTGGCAGAAGCAGGAGGGAGGGTCAGGATGGAAGGACAAACCTGTAATTGTATTGTCGATTGTTGTAAAAACCCATCTGGTTCACTAATGTCCTTTAGGGAAGGAAATCTGCTGCCCTTACCTGGTCTGGCCTACATGTGACTCCAAACCCACAGAAAGGTGCTTTGCTGGCCTCATGTCCAGCAAGCCACTCAGTTCAAGGGCAATTAGAGATGGACAACAAATGCTGGCCTAGTCAGCAATGCCCACATCACACAAACAAATTTAAAAAAACTACTGAGTGTTTTAAGTGGGAAAAATATGAACATTTTCCAACTCCCTGCTATATTTTCCAGGCCTTGGGTGGGTGGAACTGTGCAGAACAGCATCATTTACTTTGGAGGACTCAGACAAGTATAGTAAATAGCTAAGTTCAAGTATAACAGGCAGGATAGGAAAAAAAGGTAACAGAAAAGTGTTACTGGAAGTAAGTGTTACAGTTGCACGAAGTGCACATTATATGGCCCAACTTATATATTATAGCTGGCACTGCACCATTCTAGGCTGAGACACTCTACTTGGTGGCTGTGCTCAGAATGATTAATATCAACCACCATTGAGATGCAAACATCTTTACAGTTGCTGTAAACGACATCACGATTTGGCTTATTCAGCACATTGGTACCGTACTTTGCAAGTAAAAAAGAGCACAAGGCAATACACTTTCAACAATGTTTCAATATGTTTGTCTCATGATTGCTGCTTTGCAACTACCACCAGTGGCTTACAAATGAAAAGATGAGAAAAGGCTATCGGGCCCTCAATGCTCACCTTATTCATTAGGCCTTCCCCAGTGGTTAATAATGCAACTTCCGGCAGAGGCAAAACAAGAAACAAAGAAAACAACATAAGGATAATTTCTGGGAAATTCCTCCCTGACTCTAAGGCAATATCACAAGTTCAAAGAGGACATGATTATTCAAAACCTATCACTAGGCATGCTTAGCTACCTCCAACCTACACCCAATATCTTGCAATGTTCTTAGTAACTTAATACTGTACAGGACTGGAAAAAGCCATTTTCTGTAACCATCAGTATTACACTCGAATGTTATACAGCTCAAAATACTCTCTCTAACCCTAAGTTATATGGACAAAATCTCTAATTGTGTTACTGGTTGTTTTCAGTTTAAGTGGACACAGAATGAAAATTTTGCATAGCCCTTGCATATATTGAAATTCTAGTAACAGCTCTACAGTCATGTACAGTTTTGGTCTCCATACCTAAATAAGTATATGCTTGCTTTGGAGAGGGTGCAACAGAGAGTCACTCAATTGATTGATGGCGTGAGTGTCTCATGAGGAGAGATGGAATAGAACGGACCTACATTCTCTGGAGTTTAGAAGAATGAGAGGTTATTTCACTGAAACATAAAATTCTTTGAGGGCTTGACAGGGTAGATGCTAAGAGGCTGTTTCCCCCGGCTAGAGACTCTAGAACTAGGGGTGATAGTCTCAGGGTAAAGGTTTAGTCATTCAGGACTGAGATGAGGAGAAATATCTTCACTCATAAGGTTGTGAATCTTTGGAATTCTCTACCCTAGAGAGCTGTGGATGCTCAGTTAGTAAGTATATTCAAGACTGAGACTGATAGATTTTTGAGCACTAAGGGGAATCAAGAGATATGGAGATAGGATGGAAAAGTGGAGTTGATGTAGAAGTTCAACTGTGATCTTACTGAATGGCAGAGCAGGCTCAAGGGTCCAAATCGCCTACTCCTACTTGGCTATTTTATGTTCTTAAGTCAGTCATTTCATTGACATCAATAAGCTTACCAATATGCACAGGATGAATCTCAATCTCATCAAAAAAATTAAGGAGGGTTTCATCTTCCATATTTTGTTCCCTGTAGTGGGAAAGATGGCGAAAGAACCTATCTTGTGTATAATGGGTTCCAACGACAACACTCTCTGGCAGGTTCAAGACACGATTTTTCAGGAACTCATCGGAGGCTTCCAAAGAAAAGATATACTCTGTGGAGAGAAAGCATACAGAGACTTGAATTATTGGCAGAAGTCGTGATAGGTGGAGGGTCAGAGATATGGGAGTTTTTAAAGTAAGTTAAGTGAGGTTTTTTTTATAAGGGTAGATAGTAAGAGGTTGGGGGGAATGTGGGTGGTAATGGAGACAAGGAAGTGGTCAGAGGTAGCCTTGTTGGTGATTGAGACCTCAGGAGCAGAGAGAAGGCGAGGTTGATAAGATGGTGATGGTTGTGGGTTCCATGTATGATGAGATTGAGCGAGAGTAGGCATGTAGAGAAGCCAGAGGAGAAGGGATTGGGGAGCCTAGGTGTAGATCAATTCAATAAGGATGAGGAGTCACTCGTGGAAGTTTTAAATTGCAGCAATACATAAATATTCTGGAATTACCTTTCAGGGTCAGAGAACTTCAAACAAATGTTCCCCTTAGCAGTTAAGAGATGGAATAAAATCCACTATGGGGCAGATTATGCTTGCGAAAAGGGCCAGTTTGATGGGTCAAATGACCTTTTCTCCCTTAGCGCTATTAAGTTGGACCATCAACAGATAGATTCTGTAAATGAATTCAATAGATTTTGCAGGTATTTGCAGGATGACAGCGACAAAAAATAAAGTGTGACTGGTATTATTGAGATAGTTTTTAAAAATCAGAAATACAATGAAACATTACTAACCTGGAGTAATTGTCTTGTCGAATTGTGGTAATTTGCTTAAGGCACTTTCTTCTTCCTCCTCCTCTTCAGCTGCATTACAAGACAAGACAAAATAAGGATGAGGACTGACATGGATGAATTCAGGTTCTAAAGAACACTCTAGTGTCTCTGGTCTGGGACCACAGAAATGTGTGTGTGGAATTTAACTGATCGGGATTGAATGAAATCGATAGTAACATTAGACGTATATGCTTGTGTTTTGCAAGAAGACATTTGATATAGCCTTATCATTTTAGAAGTTTTGTCTGGCTATTTACCTCTCTCAGGTGACTAAATATGTTGGGCACAGCCCATGATATTCCAATTTCATCTGTTGAAAGAAGCGTGTTCAATGAGTTGATGGCATTTTTCATTCAACACTTGACAATGACAATAAATCCAGACCTCTAAGCAGCTCTCAAAAATCTTTAACCTACAAATGTTTGAGGAATACAATCAAAGTTTAAATCTGGTAAGCCCCAAATTTTCTTTGACTCCCACCTTCATGTTTTTCTCCCCTTATTTAGGTATCTCCTACACCCCATTTCCTGACCAGGTCATTTCTACTGTCAGACCTCACCCACTTTGGTACTGTGGACAGCTACTGGGAGGCATAGGTGGACACCATAGTTTGAGCTACCCTCTGAGTGATTTTCCCTTACATGCTGGTGACTGCACATTATCTGTTTTCAGCAGTTTCCTTAGATAACCCATCTGAAGTCAGGATCTTACTGTACAGGGAACTGAACACCTAATCAACATCCTATCACTCCATGGCACAACATTTGGCACATCTCAACTCTATCAGTAGGTCTCCTGAATATTCATGGGATTTTTGTCAGGATGATATAGGTACTGTATTTGTAATTTATTCCAAAAGTTTCTACTTGTAATTACATTTTCCTTGACTCCTCTGTTACTCATTTGCTTTGTTATTCATAAGCACAGTCTTAGCATAGAACAACTTTCACATAACACAATCTCCTCTAGTACTTTACAGGTACAATAGTGAGCATCAAACAGGAAGTGGGAGAGACAGCATGATTCAATATTAAAGAAACAATTAGGAATAATTTTATAGCTATAATTTTATAGAAACACAAAATTAGATAACTACCCCTATTATACTCTAAATTTCCAAAAATAGATATTTAGAACAGGTATCTAAAAATAGAAATAACTGATCATACTTCGGGCTGGATTTTACCAGCCCCCTGACGTCGGGGGTTGTGGTGGGGGGGCCTGGAAAATATCTCCGGGAGAGGCCCGCCATGGGCCTCAATGCTGGGACGGCCCAGTCTCATGTTATCGGCAGCGGCGAGACCTTGTGACGGCACCCTCCCCACCACTGCTCGGAGACAGAACCTTAATTTAAATATTTAAATAAATGTTAACTAATGCATAATCACTTATCTCGTCCCATTCAGAGATCCGAGGCAGAATGCTGGTGGGGAGGGGGGTGAAGTTTTCAGGGTGGGGGGAGAAGCGGGAAAACTCACTATTGGTTGCGGGGATGGTTGGAAGGGTTTGAGGGTCAAAGTTAATAAAGTTTGTGAGGGATAGTTCGGGATCAGAACAAAAGGTTCTTTTGGGGAGAAGGCAATTTATAGATTGATTACTCATTGGGAGGGTGAGAGAGGGGATTCAAAGTGCTATTAAAATTTTAATTGTATTTTTTGCAGACCTTTAAAAATTTAAATGGCTCTGAAGGGCTTGAAGCCCTTTTAAAATGACGCCAGTGCCTGTGCAGTGACACCGGACGCTGCTGCCGGAGCACCCGCCCCCGATGATGACGTCATCAGGGGCGGGCGGTCTGACCCCTCCATGGAAATGAGCCGCCATGCGAAGTATTGCAGTGGGTCCGCGGTGCACATCTCGCGCCTGCACCGATCGGTTGCGAGCTGGAAAAATTCAGCCATGGTGTTCTTCACAGTCAAAAATAAACATTTTGGCCATGAAATTCGGCTCTTTAATGCCTGAACGGATATGGCCTCCTGCTGAAAGACCTTCTCCCCCTCTTACTGCTCCTTTCTTCTCCAGCAGTTTGTCCTGCAAAAAACAAAAGCCTTGCTGCCACACAAAATGCAATAGAGCAGGCCATTGGGGAGATTAAATAACGCTTCTACAGCCTGGATTGCTCTGGAGGAGCCCTGCAGTACTTGCCAGAGCATGTGTCAAGATTCGTAGTGTTCTGTTGCATGCCGCACAATCTTGCCATCATGAGGCACAGCTCTTGCCACCAGCTATAAGACCATTAGCTGAAGAGAAGGCCAGACTGTCTGCGATCCAATCATTCAACTGAGATACGAGTAAATGCAACCCTAACTCCTCATTCACCCTCAGTTCCACAGCTTACCTTCTCTGTTACTGACCATCAGAGACATAATGGCCACAATGCAAAAATAAAAGCCACCATAAAATAAACATTCCAAACCAAATATATAAATGAAACCATACCATTTTGCGTACAAATGTCAACTAATTATCCCTGTGCTTTCCCTTAGTGCCTGCCTTCTGTGTGCCTATGCATGTCCTATGCTCCTAAACAGTGCAATCCCAGTGGCTGCATCATGGAAGGCTGTTGACTTTCAATGGAGGAGAGTGAAAAATGGCCTTGCAGGACAACCTTGAGCAACTCTCTTCCCTAGAAGCCCCGGCTTTGAACTACTCCATCTAAGCATGGGCAGCAGAAGTCTGGGCTGGTTGCCTGACAGTGGTGTGAGAGTGGTGGAAGGATAAATGCTGATATCCTGAGGGAGATGAAGGTACTGCCACTACCCTGGGGCAGCACCTCAGTAATCGTTGTAATTTGTTGGAGGAGAGACTGCTGGACTGCTGTGACAGCCTATTTGAACACTGGTATCCGCAGCCATGATGGCATGAGTCGAAGGCTGCATGGCAGCTAGCTCAACTTGTATGACTTCAGTCTGAACTTCCACTGCAGCATCCAGACACTGGGTGGCTTCTGCTTGTGCTGCAATGGAAGCTGAGACATCGACCATCAGAAGCTTGGGTCCACAACTGTGCTAATGGAGTTGGCCATCACTTCTACGCTGGAAAGGATGGGTTCCAAGCTCTGTGCAAAGCCTCTGTGCCAGACTCCTCCATGCTCCTTGACAGACTTTCTGGCAGGCCAGTCAATACTCCAAGCATTCCCATCAGCCTTCTTTGTAGGTCACCCCATTGAAATCCTCAACTGAGTTCTCTGCAGAAGAATTTGTTGGTGACATTAACTTTACCTTTCTGGTGAGCTCACATTAGTGCTATCCTTAAACCCTTCCCTGGCTGCCTGTGTCTCACCAATTGCAGATCCCGCCTCTATGCTATCCTTTAAAGTACGCAGAGTGTTAATTTCCGAGCTGGTAGCTGCGAGCGTGAGAGTAAGTGACAGTGTTTCTTCTTCATCACTGTCTTCCTGCTCTTGCACCTCTTGCTCTTCCACCACTGCCACGCCAGGTTGCAGTGCTTAGGTGTGTGAAAAGAGAAAGGCTCAATGGTAGGCTTGTGGTGAGGAGAGGGGTGAAAGCAAGGGATGCATGCTTACACCACTTGCAGCTTGTAAGTCAGAGAAAATTATAGGATGCGGGAAAGTGGGATGTGAGAAGCAAGATTGGATATGAAGATGCCGTCATCTTCGATCTTGCAGCCCTGCTGCCGCCACAGTTTCAACCCTGCCTGCTCCAATGATGGTGACCACCATCCCCTCCATTGGGTTAAGGACATGCAGCCGTAACTGTCCCCTGCTGGTCAGCTGCTGCTATCTCCAGTTCTGTACCACCTAGTCCTGCAGGAGAGAGGGAAGTGTGTCAGTAAGTGTAGTGCAATCTGTCTGGGTGATGTGGCTGTCATGGTTGAATAGCTGGCAGTGTGTGCAAGCTGTGAGATGTGGGTGTGAGGTTTGCAGCAGTGTGAAGTGTGTGATGATATAGTGAAGCATATCAATGGCCGCTATGAGTCCTGATTTTTAGATTTAGATTTAGAGATACAGCACTAAAACAGGCCCTACGGCCCACCGAGTCTGTGCCGACCATTAACCACCCATTTATATTAATCCTACACTAATCCCATATTCCTACCACATCCTCACCTGTCCCTATATTCCCCTACCACCTACCTATACTAGGGGCAATTTATAATGGCCAATTTACCTATCAACCTGCAAGTCTTTGGCATGTGGGAGGAAACCGAAGCACCCGGAGGAAACCCACGCAGACACAGGCAGAACTTGCAAACTCCACACAGGCAGTACCCAGAATTGAACCCTGGTCGCTGGAGCTGTGAGGCTGCGGTACTAACCACTGCGCCACTGGTAGGTGAATGATAGGGTTTTGATGAATTGTGTGTGAAGCTAGTGGTTCAGTTGGTATGATATGGCTTATGAAGATGCATTCAACTGACCCTGACCACTCATTGAATTTCTTGTGGCACTGCATCCAGGTCCACAGGGATAGACTCCTGGCATTGACTGCCATGGTTATCTGGTCCTACTGCCTTTGCAAAGTTTGTCTGGAGGGCCTCCCGCACCCCTGTGAATAGATGACATTGCTCCTTCCCTCCACTCTTGCACCAAGGCCTTCATGCAATGTCGGAAAATCTTGGAGCCTGCTCTCTGCCATGTTGTGCCATTATGAGTTGTCCCCAGGTCAAAATCACTTTTAGAAGAACATCCAATACCTGCTCCAGTCAAAATGCACCTCCCCTTTAAGAGGTGCAGGCTGGCTTTAATTCATGCTAGCCTCTCACAATTTTGCATCCCCATGCTCAGGCGTGCAGCCAATCAACAGTCCGCTTAGCGTTGGCTGCACAGCAGAATCATTTAAATTAGCAAGTTTCCATGCTGCCACCATCAGAAGCAACAGATACAGGGTAATCCTGCATTGTGATCCCCACACCCGTTTTCAAATTCGCGGCCCTTGTCTCCCTTTCTGTTCTGTTTCTCAGTTCTCTCTGTCTCTCTAATTCTTTCTATTTGTCGTTTATCCTTTCTCTCTGGATGGATCTCTCAAGTGTTGTTTCCTAGTTATTTCTATTTGTTTCTCAGTCACACTCACTCTTTCTCTTTCCAATTCTCTGTAAATGTCCCTTCCTTTGTCTCCCTTCCCTTCTGTTTGTCTTTCACTGCCTTTCACAATGCCTCACATTGCAGTTTTCCTTGTATTATTTTACTGTTTTTAAAAGCCAGCCAGACAGCAAAATGGCAGCCAATGTGATTTAGGGTCAGGTTTATTAGCTTCAGCTAGAATGGACTGCACCCAGCACCCAAATTCATATCGTCTGTTTGTCCTCCTGCTTTTTTGCTGCAATAGGTAGAAATAGAAAGAATTAGACAGTTGGAGACAACTGAGAAACAGAACAGGAAGAGAGACCAAGGCTGTGAAATTGAAAATGGGCATGAAGATCACGAAGCGGGATTACTCCACACCTGTTGCTTCTCATGGTAGCGGCACATAAACTGCATGGCGCCTTTTTTTATTTGTTCATGGGATGTGAACGTCACTAGGAAGGCCAGCATTTATTGCCCATCCCTAATTGCCCTTGAGAAGATGGGTGGTAAGTCGCCTCCTTGAACTGCAGCAGTCCGTTCTGTCTGGGTCCAACCACAGTGCTGTTAGGAAGGGAGTTCCAGGATTTTGACCCAGCAACAGTGAAGGAACAACAATATAGTTCCAAGTCAGGATGGTGTGTGACTTGGGGGGGAACCGGCAGATGGTGGTGTTCCCATGTATCTACTGCCCTTGTCCTTCTAGGTGGCAGAGGTCGTGGGTTTGAAAGGTGCTGTTGAAAGAGGCTTGGCCAGTTGCTGCAGTGCATCTTGTATATGGTACACACTGCTGCCACTGTGCACCGATAGTGGAGGGAGTGAATGTTTAAGGTGGTGATTGGATATTGATCAAGCAGGCTGCTTTGTCTTCGATGGTGTTGAGCTTCTTGAGTAATGTTGGAACTACACTCACACAGGCAAGTGGTGAGTAATCTATCACTCTCCTGACTTGTGCCTTGCAATTGTAGATGAATCGACTGACTGAACAATAGCAATGAACAGGACTGAATTTTGTTTTACAACACATTCATAAAATGTGTTATCATGGTATGTTCCTTTATTTATTTATTTAGAGATACAGCACTGAAACAGGCCCTTCGGCCCACCGAGTCTGTGCCGACCAACAACCACCCATTTATACTAACCCTACAGTAATCCCATATTCCCTACCACCTACCTACACTAGGGGCAATTTACAATGGCCAATTTACCTATCAACCTGCAAGTCTTTGGCTGTGGGAGGAAACCGGAGCATCCGGCGAAAACCCACGCGGTCACAGGGAGAACTTGCAAACTCCGCACAGGCAGTACCCAGAATCAAACCCGGATCCCTGGAGCTGTGAGGCTGCGGTGCTAACCACTGCGTCACTGTGCTGCCCTTACTTGCAGCATATATATTTGTACATGTACATACATCCCTAGCCTCGTTCTAATCAGCATCTATGTGTGCCTTTGGGCTGGAGTGTCAGGCTGCCCTGGGGCTAACTGGATTTCATGATGATAACTGTCAAATTATAATAGTAAAGTGTGCATAACTTACCACCAAAGAGGTCCTTGGTTTGTAAATACGTTTTAGGAAAGCCATCAAGAATAAAACCCTGGTTCTGGCAAGGCATAGATGTCAGCTTCTCTTTCATAAACCTGATGACATACATATCATCCAGATGACCTACAAAGCCAATAGACAAAGGGCACATCAGTTAAAATACAGAAATAAATTTATTTTTCTCCAAACAAGAGAGTAGTTAGCAAAATAAATGGGATCCTGGGCTTCATAAATAGAGGTATTGAGTACAAAAGCAAGGAAGTTATACTGAACCATTATAAAGTGCTGGTTAGGCCACAAGTAGAGTATTGTGTCCAGTTCTGGTCACCACACTTTAGGAAGGATTGTGAGGGTCCTTGAAAGGGTACAGAGATTTACCAGAATGGTTCCAGACTTGAGAGATTTTAGCTACAATGTTAGGTTGGAAAAGTTGGGGATATTATCCTTGGAGAAAATGAGGTTGAAGTAAGATTTGATAGAGGTGTACAAGAGTATGACAGGTAGACAAAGAACTGCTATTCCCTTCAGCTGATGGTAAAAAGGCTTTGGGCAAGAGATAGAGGAGGGATGCAAGGAGGAACTTTTTTTACGCAGGGAGTGGCAATGACCTGGAACTCGCTGCCTATGAGGATAGTGGAAGCGGAGACAATCAATGATTTCAAAAGCAAGTGGGACGGGCACTTGAGGGAAATAAACTTGCAGGGATGGGGGATAGATCAGGGAATGGAGCTGACTGGATTGCTCTACAGACAGACAGCATGGACTCGATGGGCCAAGTGGCCTCCTTCTGTGCCATAATGACTCTATGCCCCAGTAAGCACTTTAAGATCAGTAAGTTTCTTCAAGTGGTTGAGCAGGCAGTTCGTCTTCCATTTACTTCCGTTTCCTGATCCCATGGAAATCTGGCCAATAACTATTAAATTTAACCCAGGTATACCATGGAAGCCTGATTTAAATACGTTGGTTAAGTGCCCCACCTTTCCAAGGTGGAACACTCACACTGCATGTTACCTGCTGCTGTAAAAATGGCAACAGGCACATAAATGACAGGTTGAGGACAAAAAACGTTTTACTCCCCTCAGCTGATGTGGGGGGGAGGGGTGGGGGGGGAGGGGAGGTGGTTAATACCAAGGCCATTGTGTTCTTACAATAACACAATAATTTCCACGTTTATATTCGATGAAGATGTTTTGGTGATAAGAAGTGTAACAACTAACTTTGAGCCTCTTGGATGCTGTCTGTCCTATTCTAGATTCAAATTACAGAATATAAACATGTTGCTATTGGAAATGGCAAATAAAATATTAATTGCATAACTGGTAACAATTCTTGAACTTGCTAAACAGGATAACTTGTGAGCCACTTATACAATACCTCAGCTCTGCATCAGTACAAAACATACTGCATTACTTAAGACTGAAGTCAGCATGGGGTGTAAGCCCACCCATCTCGCATTACTTCAGCTTTGTACAATGTGCAGCATAACTATAAACTACCACATGCTCTAGTGTCGAAAAGGATTAAGCCACACACAGCAAACAATGTAACACAACTCCGGCCAGTTGTTCATCAGTTCAGTGCAGTAAGGTTACAAGCTGTAAAGGAAATTAAGTTTGATAAAAGTTAATCAAGTTGTTAATGGAGAGCAGTTTGCAATGCAAGCATATCCTGACATTAGGTATTAATCAGTGTTATTAAAATAAGCTACAGGAAAAGAAGCTCAATAATTTCAATCTTCACTGACTGCGGCGCATTATGGGTATATCCTGGCAAGACAAAAATCACAAATGCGGAAATTCTATCAAAGGCAGAGCTCCCAAGTGTGTTGGCACTAATCAAATAGAGGCGACTTTGGTGAATCGGACACATCCGCAAGATAGAAGACAGTCGCGTATCTAAAGACCTTCTGCATGGTGAGGTAGCCAGGGCCAGAGGACCAGTGGGGTGCCCAAAGCTCCGCTTCAAGGCTTGCAAGCACAACACAGAGTCATTGAGTCAGTTACGGCACAGAAGGAGGCCATTCGAATCCATGCCAGCTCTCCATGGAGCTACGCAGCTAGTTCCACTCCCCGGCTCAATCCCCATAGCCCAGCAAGTCTATTTCTCTCAGGTGACCATTCATCTTTCTCTTGAAGTCAGTGATTTGAAGGTCCTAAATGTTGACTCTCACACCTGGGAGTCATGAGCTGGCGAAAGAGGGGCTGCTGTGCACTACCACGATGACCAGTTGCTACAGCAATTTGGCAATAGGCGCCAACGTCAAAAACAACTCACAGCGTCACTTGGCAGCTTCACGTGCAGCATTTGTGGCAGAACCTGCCTCTCAAGGATTGGCCTTCATAATCATCAGCAAAGAAGCACCAAGAGAAGACACCCCATCTAAATGGATTGTTTGCTGTGTGTCCATCATCTTTCATTGATGGAAGGATGCCAACCAACAACCAACCAACTTATGGGGAAAGAATCAAAAATAGGAACAACTGGATTGGTGTAGTGAGAGGAAGTTATGCACTGCATCTACTTGGTCATACATGGACTTACAACTTGATGCAACATTTAAAAGGTTTTGCAACTGTTACCTTGATTTATTCATAAGTAAATATAAATGCAAAACAAAAATCTAACGACATCCATTACCACCATTTTGATCCATATTTTCTCTGATTTGGTCAAGGAGCTCCTGGGCATCTCTGACTCCCATCTCATCAACTTCTTCTTCCTCACCTTCTTCAGCTTCCTCAGTATCAGGCTGCAAACATTTTAATTCCTAAAATGATAAACATTCAGTTTGAAACAAAGCTGTAAAAACTACACAATTGTTTCTTTAAAAAAAGGAAGCCTCAGCTCACCCCAATATCTCAGTTGGTAAAAGCAACCAGCCACCACTGGTCTGTGCTGAGTTATATGTCCCAGCCAGGGTGGAAGGAGATATGCCCCAATTGGCTTCAGTGCCGCTGAGCTAAGGAAGTCAAGAACAACCATGGTTTGTAGTTCAACTGATATCTATTAACTCCTCTTCTGGAAAGGACATGATGTGTGCGGATATCAGCAGAAAACAAGACTATGATCCATAGTTAAATAACCTGCTGCCAACTGTTGTCTAGGCTTATACATGAAAAACAGTCACTTGATGAGGTTCCCGAGGGAAGCTGGTGCCCATGGAACCATACACTAGCATAAGTCAGGATATCTAGGAGAGAAAACTTGCAACAAAAAAAAAATGCAAAGAAAACTGCAAATTTGCAATGTTGCAATATTTCTGGAGAAGCAAATCAATGAAATCTGAAGAGATGTGACCATAGATATATAAGTGGTCCCACGTGTAAAAGCGAGGAGTTAGAGAAGCTGAAGCTTTACACTTGAAAAAGTAGACAATTAAGGTGGATCACATGGAAACATATGAAATATTAAATTGTATAGATTATTACTTCAAAGTGAGTCAGAAAAATTGGAGCAGAGGACATAAATAGAAATTAGTGAAAAGTAAACTTAAAATCTTGCTCAGGAATAAATTGTTTCCTCAAAGAGTGACACGTGTTTGGAACAGTCTGCCAGGCAGGGTAGAAGAAGCAAGAATATTAGGATTGTTCAGCATACAACTGGACAGTCCAATTACAGAGTTAGGGTACTGGAGGGATGATTTTGGATGGGTCAAGTAGTCTTTTCACATTCTTAACTTTTCTTGCGTCTAGTTAGAATAAACGTACCAGATTTGCTATAGCCTCCTCAATTACATCTTTTATTTTGATATGGTGCAGCTTGTAGTGCTTGGCTAGCTTTTCTGCCACGGAGGTTTTCCCCACTGCAGTTGGTCCCAGAATAGCGATTTTTAGTGGCTGTGAAAAAAATATAGTTCATTACAAAAACCTGTTGGCGGCACTTGTCTGAAAACAAGTCAAAACATCCTCCTAGGGTTTCAGAAAAATAACCAAAATCCTTTCGCCGGAAGGCAGAAAACAAACATGGAGGTAGCACGGCCGAAACACCTTATTTGCTAATTTAGCAAAGAGACATGCTCCAGATTTAACTCCAGGTGTGCTTTGGGTGGATGGATGGTGGGGTAAGTATTTGCTGGACCTCATTAACATGCTGCCAGTCCACTTCCCACCTGATACAGTTACTCTGAGGGCCAGATTGCCAGCACTTGGGACCTGTGTGTGACAATGGATGCAGGCTTGAACATCTTTGGTCTAGGCTCACCTATGAAGAATAGTTATTTGGGTGAGATAACAAAGGGAAGCCAACTGTATCCCAGCATGAATCAAGGTCTTCAGAACACAGCAGAAAATAGGAGAGGGAGGAACAACAGTAGAAATAAACACCGCACTCTACCAACTTTCTCACTGCCAACTGTAAGGAAAGAATGAATAGTCTAAAACAGACACAGGAGGGGGAGAGGAAGTGTAGATGGCGTCAAAACATCTTTACTGAATGCAATAAAACTGAAAATGCTGGAAACACTCAGCAGGTCGGGCAGCATTTATGAAGAGAGAAATAAAGTTCATGTTTCAAGTCGATGACTTTCATCAGAGTGCGGTTGTGTATGCTTTCCCCTTAGTTCATTCTTTCTATACATGAAGGAATTGAGTATGAAGATTAATGTAAAATTCCAGATGCTTAAATAGCCAATTGAAATCGCATAAAATAATTTCCACAAGAAATGATTAATCAAGGAGATAATCAACTGCTTTACCAGAAGTGTTCGAGATTGCTTGAATTCTTTGATAAGGTTCTGAATGTTCTCCACAATACCGGCTTCAGCCACCCAGTGGATGTTGAAGTTTTCCTTGATGTAGAAAGCCTCCAACGCCAGATTCACCAGCAAGTGATCAAGATCTGATTGCTGTTAGAACAGAAAGGAAATTTAAACATGAAAACTTCAAATTTTGTAAGGTGAAATGAAATAAATGGCCCATGGAAGGTTTACCTTTTAGGTGAAGCTAATATCACAATTGCAGTGTCCCAAGTGTGTAATGTGAAAAATCTGGTGAAACAAGTCCACTCAACATGTTAAACTGCCTTTTCTTCTTCAGATGATGAAGGAACTCCTGTATATTCATGTATTTTATAGTTTGCGATGTCTATAATTTGGAATGAGTGTAGAAAATAAGCTAGTTTCACCTCCTCCCTCCCCCTGACAGTCAGCACCCTCAGCATGTTTTGCAGCTGTTCCTGCCTCATGCCTTCTCTTCCGACAGTCTGTCCAGTTTTACTCTGGTCCCTCTCTTAAGCCAACTTGTCATTGCCTCTTATTTATCTCCTATTCTTGCGCCCCACTTTCTCCAGCCTTGCTTCTTCCTTTCAATCTACTTAGCCAACTACTCTAACTCTTTATCATTTTTTTCATTCTCTCACAGCTTGCTACTCTGTGCTTTCCCAGTAATGGTTTCTAAGTGCAGTGTGCTGAGCGTCTAAAGTTTGATAAAACCATCCCATCTTTATGAAAGAAACGAAGGCCGTACAAATAAGATTTTCAAATATGAAAGTTATAGAAGAAGGTAGAGAAGGCAACAACAGTGTTTTGGAAATAAACAACATGCTTTTTTTGTTGGAAATACTCAGCAGGTCAGGCAGCATCTGTGGAGAGAGAAGCAGAGTTAACATTTCAAG
The DNA here is from genome assembly GCF_036365525.1 of Heterodontus francisci. Taxonomy (NCBI): domain Eukaryota; kingdom Metazoa; phylum Chordata; class Chondrichthyes; order Heterodontiformes; family Heterodontidae; genus Heterodontus; species Heterodontus francisci. Next base: position 18,823,762 of record NC_090379.1, read on the forward strand.
TCTGTGACCTTTCATCAGAACAGTTCTGATGAAGGGTCACAGACCTGAAACGTTAACTCTGCTTCTCTCTCCATAGATGCTACCTGACCTGCTGAGTATTTTCAGCACTTTCTGTTTTTATTTCAGATTTCCAGCATCTGCAGCATTTTGCTTTTATTTGTGCTTTTTTTGTTTTTAGGATGTGGGCAACACAGGCAAAACTAGAGTGAGCCTCTTATTTGTTACTTTGCTAAATAGAATGGAAACTCAAACAGTTAGCATATGTACAGGTTAAAAAGAGAAATAAATGGTGTACTAACTGTCAAGTCATAGTTCAGCAGGGCATCTCCTTCTGGAAAGAGCTGGATTTTGCCAGGTCCAAGTTTGCTGATTGCCTGTAAAGATAAAGATTATATTTACCAGGTCTCTGAAAATAATAGTACTGGATTGTAGATTAAACTATTCTTTAGAGATCTCCCAATGGTCTAGCGGTTAAGGCATTGCCTAAGATAGCAGTAAGCAATACAGACCAGAAGATCAATGGTTGAATTTCCAATGCTGATAGAGTTGATCTTATAATAAGAGGAAATATCTATATAGTGAATTATCATGTCTAAATATCTCAAAGCATTTCATGCAATTAATCACTTTTGAAATCCATTGACTATTATAAAAGCAAATGAGGCATATATACTGCACTAATAACTTCACACAAACAGAATTTAGATAAATGACCAATCAATCTGTGATATTGGTTGGGAGCAATGTTGTCCAGGACACCATGAGAACTCTGAAATAGAAGCAAAATACTGTGGATGCTGAAAATCTGAAATAAAAAGAGAAAGTGCTGGAAATACTCAGCAGGTCTAGCAGCATCTGTGGAGAGAGAAGCAGAGATAACACTTCAGGTCGATCACATTTCACCAGAACTCTGTTTTCCTTTGAAAATTGCCATTAATATCCACATGAGCAGGGCAACAGAATGACGCTTAATGTGTCAAAGGACAAAATGTCCAACAGTGCAACACCATCTCAATTTATCAGTGGAACTACCTATAACTTTTGTTCTAGAAGTGAGAGTGCTAAGTAGAACAAGATAACATGAAGTTTTGAACAGCAGTCTGGGCTATGCAACTGTCTTCAGTGGTCTGGCATTACAAATTTTGGGTCTGCATTAGATATTTTCCTATAAATGGGCCCTGTACCTCCGATGTTAAGAAGTTTACCTTTCCTGCTGAATATCTAATCATATGAAAGTGTAAACCAGCATTTGTTGAAATAATACCCCTTGTGTATATTGGATACTGTGATCTCATACATACCTAATGTGAATATCTTCTAGCTTCTAGAAGGCAGATCAATAAGCATTTTGTTTAAATAAGGCAATTTTAAAATAAGAAACTGATTTGCTAAAAACAGAATACAGTTTTTAGTTACATTGAATCCAATGCCAAACGCTTCTCTTAATATCAAAGATAATTAATTACATAAATTTGGTCCTCAATATAGGCCTATCTTCACTTATTTACTGAGCATACTAGCTCTAACCATTGGAAAAGGGAGCTCTCTGCAAATCTAGACAGTTTTAAATTGAAACTTGAGTCTTCTTTTCCAGCCAGAGAGACGCTGACTCCTACCCTCACCTATTTAAGTTCAGAATTGGTTCATTGTGCTGTCAGTCAAAATTACCACTGCTGTCTTCCGGCCCGCAGTTATGTGGGTGTCATGGCAACGGATTGTCTATCCAGTTAGGACTCCTGCAGCGTTCAATAAAAGGAAGCTGTTCTAACATTACTTATGCAAATGTCTCCATAATGTACTAATAAACACAAATGTTTCAACCTTATATAGTATTTAAGAAGAACAATTCTGTTAGCCACTCCATCAGGTCCCAGCTACATGATATAATCCATATTCCCAGGTAGCTGTTGGCTGTTTTTAATTCATTCTTGGGTGTGGGCATTGTCACACAAGGTTTTATTTTTGTACTAAACTCTTGGACTGCTATGTGTTTAAAAAAAACTAAACAAAGGATTTTGTTCAGTGAAAGACACCTGCAAATATAATTGGAATTCTTGGAATGTTTTGAAAGGAAGTTCAGAACAAGAGTTAAACCTTATGGGTGTTTTGAAAGGAAGTTAAACTTGTAAAAGGATAGGAAGGCTAGCAGTTTCAAGGAAACCCCAGGGGTTTGACCTTCAGAGATGTTTTTGAACCTGGGGGAGACACTGTGTCTGGACATGTGACCATGTTCAGGTAGGTCCTTTTTTCACTTTGGACTCTCGAAAAAAGCCTGTGAATTGGACAAAGGGCAGGCATTTGACATCTTTGCTTGGCCTGCCTGCAGCAAGAGAGAAAAGACCCAGAAAAGTGCTACCTCTATTTGTAAAGGAGACTCGCATCTCTTGAAAAGGAATCCTGCATTTGAAAGGTGGCAGATTCCTGGTGCCTCCGGTCTCTGAAGAATTTCTGTATCCAGTCAGTTTCCTGCTGCTTCCTGTATTCTAAGAAATCCTGAAATCTGAAGAATTCTTCTACTGCTAGACTGCTGCTTCAAAACCCCGAGCAGACCTGTTGCTACACCCATGAAAGAAGACCTATTTGACACCTGCTGCAGTTAAATTGGGGTGAACACCTACCCATCACAGACTGTTCATCAACCTCACCTGGAGAGACTTCGAGTAGCATCTGACTATTTGACTCTGGGACACCTAACCATACCAAAAACATCCAGAACGTGAAGCTCAATTATTTTTATTATTCCTTCTAATCCTAAGAAACAGCTGTACCAAAAATCCTTTTCCCCGGTTAACCGGTTTCTTTTCGAATGTATGTGTGTGTGCATAAGGGCTAAGGGAATAAGAGACTTTTCATGTATAGATTTACCTTGATAGTAGTTAAGACCTATTATTTATTTTCTAATAAATAGTTAATGTTGTTGTTGTTTAAAGAAACCTGGTTTGATGTGCTTTATTCTGGGGGAAAAATGCAGTGTTTAATTTGGCTATTTTGCAGTAGTTGGGAAACTATTTGATATGCTATGACCTGTGGAGCAGTGGGACTGAATTAACAGTCCATTATTCCCGCCTTGCTCGTAACAGTATTGCTGGCAAGGCTGAAATTTATTGTCCATCTTAGTTACCCTGAGAAGTTGTTGGTGATTCTTCTTCTTGTGCTGTTTTTCTTTGCAGCAGCTTGGTAGAACTGAGTAGCTTGCTAAGCCACGTCATAGGGCAGTTAAGAAACAATCATGTTGGACTAGAATCACATATAGGTCAGAGCAGGTGAGGATGGCTGGTTTTCTTCTCTAAAAGGCACTAGTGAACCAGTTGGGTTTTAATGACAATTCAACACATTCACAGTCACCTATACTGATATCAGCTTGCTTTCTTTTATTTTGAAATTTTTGTGCTAAATTTCATTTGATAGCAACACCTGAATATAAATCAACCCAAAATCCCTCCTAAGGCAAAAAGGCACCAATCTTGAAATGTGACCTGGTTAGGGAGGGGATACATACCAACCAGGATTGCTATCTCACCCCAGCAAACACCTCGGCAAATCCTTACTGCACAAATTCATGCTGACAATGAAGTTTAATGGATTCTTTTAGGAGGAAAGTGAATAGGTTCAAAGCTAACTTATTGCAAACATCATCTCATTTTCTACTGACAGTGTTGTGGAGATGCAGGTGTTGGGAGGGTTGTTCACAAATTTCCCACATGTCAAAATTACGTTAATACAAGCAAATGATGTGTCATTGGAAGCATTTATATACTGTATTATACTTTATATACTTTATCAGATTACATGACACAATCAAAAAAGAACATTACAACAGTGACTACACATCATTGGCTATAAAGCACTTTGAAATGTCTGATGGGTGTGAAAGTCGCCAGATAAATGCAAGTCTTTCTTTCAGGAAGGATCTCTAAATGTTACCTTGGCTATTTCTTTCAGCTTGTGCTTTGAGTCATCCAATGCAAGAATGTAGTATGATCTTGGTTTATGTTCCGATACATTTTGCAACACCCTGCAAGATAAGGCCAAAAAAAGTCACTCCTTTGAAACAAAACAAACACCATGGATTCACTGGTCCACATATTCACTGGAGCAGGAATAACCACAGGTTGTCCTTCACTTTCAACCTGTCTGGAAATTTGAGATAATTTAATAAACGAAAATATTCAATCCAAATGAATGTGACATTTCAGCAAGTCTACATTGAGGGGTGATTCTCTGTTCCCAACGGGAGGAGCCACACTTGACGAGATTGCAAGAATGAGATACTGCAATATTATACCCCAAGTTTGCTGATGACACAAAATTAGGTGGGAATGTGAATTGTGAGGAAGATGCAAAGAGGCTTCAAGGGGATTTAGACAGGCTAGAGTGGGCAAGAACATGGTAGATGGAATATAATGTGGAAAAATGTGAAGTTATCCACTTTGGTAGGAAAAACAGAAGTGCAGAGTATTTCTTACATGGTGAGAGATTGGGAAGTGTTAATGTCCAAAGGGACCTGGGTGTCCTTGTTCATAAGTCACTGAAAGCTAGCATGCAGGTGCAGCAAGCAATTAGGAAGGCTAACAGTATGTTGGCCTTTATTGCAAGAGGATTTGAGTACAACAGTAAAGAAGTCTTGCTGCAATGCATAGATCCTTGGTGAGACCACACCTGGAGTACTCTGCACAGTTTTGCTCTCCTCATCTAAGGACAGATATACTTGTCATAGAGGGAGTGCAACGAAGGTTCACCAGACTGAACCCTAGGATGGCAGGATTGTCCTATGAGGAGAGACTGAGGAGACTGGGCCTATATTCTTTAAAGTTTAGAAGAATGAGAGGCGATCTCATTGAAGCACACAAAATTCTTATAGGGCATGACAGGGTAGATGAAGGAAGGATGTTTCCCCGGCGGGGTTCTAGAACCAGGGGACACAGTCTCAGAATAAGAGGTAGGCCACTTAGAACTAACATTAGGAGGAATTTCTTCACTCAGAGGGTGGTGAATCTTTGGAATTCTCTACACCAGAGGGCTGTGGAGGCTCAGTCATTGAGTATATTCAAGTCAGAGATTGATAGATTTCTAGATACTAAAGATATCAAGGGATATGGGGATAGTACATGAAAATGGCGCTGGGGTAAATCAGCCATGATCTAGTTGAATAGTGGAGCAGGCTTGAGGGGCCGAATAGCCTATTCCTGCTCCTATTTCCTGTGCCCCTAGTAAAGCTGTTCCAGTACAGCTACAACAATGACATCTGCCCAGCAATGTGGAAAACTGCAGATATGTCCTGTCCACAAAAAGCAGGACAAATCCAACCCAGCCAATTACCACCATATCAGCCTATTCTCAAACATCAGCAAAGTGATGGAAGGGGTCATCGACAGAGCTATCAAGTGGCACTTGCTCAGCAAGAACCTGCTCACTGCCACTCAGTTTGGGTTCTGCCAGGGACACTCAGCTCCTGACCTCATTACAGCCTTCATAGAAACATGGACAAAAGAGCTGAACTCGAGGCGAGGTGAGTGTGACTGCCTTTGACACCAAGGCAGCATTTGACCGAGTATGGCATCAACGAGCCCTCGCAAAACTGGAGTCAATGGGAATCAGGGCAAAACTCTCCGTGGTTGGAGTCATACCTAGCGTAAAGGAAGATGGTTGTGTTTGTTAGAGGTCAATCATCTCAGTCCCAAGACATCACTGCAGGAGTTCCTAAGGGCAGTGTCCTAGGGCCAGCCATCTTCAGCTGCTTTATCAATGACCTTCCCACCATCATAAGGTCAGAAGTGGGGATGTTCACTGATGATTGCACAATGTTCAGCACCATTCGCAACTCCTCAGATACTGCAACAGCCTGTGTCCAGATGCAGCAAGACCTGGACAACATCCAGACTTGGGCTGATATGTGGCAAGTAACATTCACGCCACAAAAATGCCAGGCAATGGCCATCTCCAACAGGCGAGAATCTAACCTTCTCCCCTTGATGTTCAATGGCATTGCCATCGCTGAATTCCCCATTATCAACATCCTGGAGGTTACCATTGACCAGAAACTGAACTGGACCAGCCACATAAATGCTGAAGCTACAAGAGCAGGTCAGGGGCTGGGAATCCTATGGCGAGCAACTCACCTCCTGTCTCCCCAATGCCTGTCCACCATCTACAATGCACAAGACAGGAGTGTGGTGGAATACATTCCACTTGCCTGGATGTTCCGACAACACTTAAGGACAAAGCAGCCCGCTTGATTGGCAGGCCATCCACCACCTTCAACATTCATTCCCTCCACCACTAACACACAGTGGCAGCAGTGTGTACCATGTACAAGATGCACTGCAGCAACTCACCAAACCTGCGAACCCGACCATCTAAAAGGACAAGAGCAGCAGATGCATGGGAATACCACCACTTGCAAGTTCCCCTCCAAGCCACACACCATCTTGACTTGGAACTATATCGCTGTGCCTTTACTGTCGCTGGGTCAAAATCCTGGAACTCTCTTCCTAACAGCACTGTTGGTGTACCTACACCTCAAGGACTGCAGCAGTTCAAGAAGGCAGCTCACCACCACCTTCTCAAAGGCAATTAGGGATGGGCAATAAATGCTGGCCTAGCCAATGACAGCCACATCTCATGAACAAATTAAAAAAAAATTCCTGTTCTCTGACCTGCATTCCCATTGAGCACAGCTCCCCGAAGGGAGTGAGGAATCACCCCATACAACTCATTTTAGAACTATTTATTCCCACCTCTCCTGTTGCTACGAAAACCAAAGGAAGATGGCTGTGGTTTTTGGAGGCCAATCATCTCAGTCCCAGGACATCAGTGCAGGAGTTCCTCAGTACAGTGTCCTCAGCTCAACCATCTTCAGCTGCATCATCAGTGACCATCCCTCCATCATGAGTTCAGAGGTAGGAATGTTTGCTGATGATTACGCAGTGTTCAGTTCCATTCGCAACTCATCAGCTAATGAAATGGTCCATGCTCGCATGTAGCAAGACCTGGACAACAGTCAGATCTGAGCAGCTGACTGGCGCCACACAAGTGCCAGACTGACTATTTCCAACAACAGAAAATGTAACTACCTCCTCTTGACATTTAACTGGGGAGGCTGTGGCATAGTGGTATTGTTACTGGACTAGTAACCCAGAGACCCAGGGTATTACTCTGGGGACATGGGTTCAAATCCCACCACAGCAGAAGGTGGAATTTGAATTCAATTAATAAATCTGGAATTAAAAGCTAGTCTAATGATGGCCATGAAATCATTGTCGATTGTTGTAAAAACCCATTTGGTTCACTAATGTCCTTTAGGGAAGGAAATCTGCTGTCCTTACCTGGTCTGGCCAACACGTGACTCCAGACCCATAGCAATGTGGTTGACTCTTACATGCCCTCTGAAATGGCCTGGCAAGCCACTCAGTTGTATCTAACCGCTACGAAGTCAATAAAAAAGAATGAAACCGGACGGACCACCCGGCATCGACCGAGGCATCGGAAAAGACAACGGCAAACCCAGCCCTGTCGACCCTGCAAAGCCCTCCTTGCTAACATCTGGGGGCTTGTGCCAAAGTTGGGAGTGCTGTCCCACAGACTAGTCAAGCAACAGCCTGACATAGTCATACTCACAGAATCATACCTGACAGACAATGTCCCAGACACTGCCTTCACCATCCCTGGGTATGTCCTGTCCCACCGGCAGGACAGACCCAGCAAAGGTGGTGGCACAGTGGTATACAGTCGGGAGGGAGTTGCCCTGGGAGTCCTCAACATCGACTCTGGACCCCATGAAGTCTCATGGCATCAGGTCAAACATGGAGAAGGAAACCTCCTGCTGATTACCACCTACCGTCCTCCCTCAGCTGATGAATCAGTACTCTTCCATGTTGAACAGCACTTGGAGGAAGCACTGAGGGTGGCAAGGGCACTGAATGTACTCTGGGTGGGGTACTTCAATGTCCATCACCAAGAGTGGCTCGGTAGCACCACTACTGACCGAGTTGACCCAATCCTGAAGGACATAGCTGCTAGACTGGGTATGCGGCAGGTGGTGAGGGAACCAACAAGAGGGAAATACATACTTGACCTCGTCCTCACCAATCTGCCTGCCGCAGATGCATCTGTCCATGACTGTATTAGTAGGAGTGACCATCGCACAGTCCTTGTGGAGACAAAGTACCGCCTTCACATTGACGATACCCTCCATCGTGTTGTGTGACACTACCACCATGCTAAATGGGATAGATTTCGAACAGATCTAGCAATGCAAAACTGGGCATCCATGAGGCGCTGTGGGCCATCAGCAGCAGCAGAATTGTACTCAACCTCATAGCCCAGCATATCCCCAACTCTACCATTACCATCAAGCCAGGAGACCAACCCCGGTTCAATGAAGAGTGCAGGAGGGCATGTCAGGAGCAGCACCAGGCATACCTCAAAATGAGGAGTCAACCTGGTGAAGCTACAACACAGGACTATCTGCATGCCAAACTGCGTAAGCAGCATGCAATAGACAGAGCTAAGTGATCCCATAACCAACGGATCAGATCTAAGCTCTGCAGTCCTGCCACATCCAGCCGTGAGTGGTGGTGGACAATTAAACAACTAGCTGGAGGAGGTAGCTCCACAAATGTCCCCATTCTCAATGATGGGGGAACCCAGCATAGCAGTGCGAAAGATAAGGCTGAAGCATTTGCAACAATCTTCAGCCAGAAGTGCCGAGTTGATGATCCATCTCAGCCTCCTCCTGAAGTCCCCAGCATCACAGATGCCAGATTTCAGCCAGTTCGATTCACGCCGTGTGACATCAAGAAACGACAGAAGGCACTGGATACTGACTGCAAAGGCTATGGGCCCTGACAATATTCCGGCATTGTACTGAAGACCTGTGCTCCAGAACTTGCCGCACCCCTAGCCAAGCTGTTCCAGTACAGCTACAACACTGGCAACTACCATGCAAGGTGGAAAATTGCCCAGGTATGTCCTGTACACAAAAAGCAGGACGTCCAACCCAGCCAATTACCGCCCCATCAGCCTACTCTCAATCATCAGTAAAGTGAGGGAAGGTGTCATCAACAGTGCCATCAAGCGGCACTTGCTCAGCAATAACCTGCTCAGTGACGCTCAGGTTCTGCCAGGGCCACTCAGCTCCTGACCTCATTACGGCCTAGGTTCAAACATGGACAAAAGAGCTGAACTCAAGAGGTGAGGTGACAGTGACTGCCCTTTACATCAAGGTAGCATTTGGTTGAGTATGATATCAAGGAGCCCGAGCAAAACTGGAGTCAATGGGAATCGGGGGAAATCTTTCAGCTGGTTGGAGTCATACCTAGCGCAAAGGAAGATGGTTGGGTTGTTGGAGGTCAATCATTTGAGCTCCAGGACATCACTGCAGGAGTTCCTCAGGGTAGTGTCCTAGACCCAACCATCTTCAGCTGCTTCATCAATGACCTTCCTTCAATCATAATGTCAGAAGTGGGGATGTTTGCTGATGATTGCACAATGTTCAGCACCATTCGCAACTCCTCAGATACTGAAGCAGACCGTGTAGAAATGCAGCAAGACTTGTACAATATAGGCTTGGGCTGATAAGTGGTAAGTAACATTCGCGCCACACAAGTGCCAGGCAATGACCATCTCCAACAAGAGAGAATCTAACCATCTCCCCTTGACATTCAATGGCATTACCATCGCTGAATCCCCCACTATCAACATCCTAGGGGCCACCATTGACCAGAAACTAAACTGGAGTAGCCATATAAATACTGTGGCTACAAGAGCAGGTCAGAGGCTAGGAATCCTGAGGCGAGTAACTTAACTCCTGACTCCCCACAGCCTGTCCACCATCTACAAAGCACAAGTCAGGAATGTGATGGAATACTCTCCACTTGCCTGGATGGGTGCAGCTCCAACATCACTCAAGAAGCTCGACACCATCCAGGACAAAGCAGCCCGCTTGATTGGCACTCCACCCACAAACATTCACTCCCTCCAGCACCGACGTACAGTGGCAGCAGTGCGTACCATCTACAAGATGCACTGCAGCAACACATCAAGGCTCCTTAGACAGCACCTTCCAAATCCGCGACCTCTACCAACTAGAAGGTCAAGGGTAGAAAATGCATGGGAACACCACCACCTGCAAGTTCTCCTCCAAGTCACACACCATCCTGACTTGGAACTATATCGCCATTCCTTCACTGTCGCTGGGTCAAAATCCTGGAACTCCTTTCCTAACAGCACTGTGGGTGTACCTACTCCACATGGACTGCAGCAGTTCAAGAAGGCAGCTCACCACCACCTTCTCAACAGCAATTAGGGATGGGCAATAAATGCTGGCCTGGCCAGCGATGCCCACATCCCCTGAATGAATAAAATAAACCAAGTTCAAATTCCCTGCTATCAATATCCAACATTGACCACAGTCACATAAATACTCTGACAACAACTACAGGTCAGAGACAGAGTATTTTGTGGCAAGTGACTCACTTCCTGACTCCCCAAAGGCAGTTCACTACCTATAGGGCAGCAATATGATGGAATAATCTCCATTTGTCTGGATGAGTGCAGCTCCAAAAACACATAAGAAGCTCGACACTATCCAGGACAAAGCAGTCACTTGATCTGCACTGCATTCAACACCTTAAACAGTCACTCCGTCCATCACTGGGACACAGTGGTAGCAGTGTGTATCATCTACAAGATGCACTGCAACAACTTGCAACGCTTTCTTTGGCAGCACCTTCCAAACCCGTAACCACCGCCATCCAGAAGGGCAAGGGCATGGGCACATGAGAACACCACCTTGTCCAAGTCATCCACGATATTGACATGGAAATATATTGCTGTTCTTTCATCGTTGCTGGATCAAAATCCTGGTACTCCCGATCATCACCACATGGACCGCAGCAGTAAGAGAAGGTGCAACACCACCACCTTCTGAAGGGCAATTAGGGATGGGTAATAAATGCTGGCCTTGTCAACGATACCCATATCCGTGAATGAATAAGAAAAAAACAAGTCAGACCAACAAATAAGTACCAGATTGCAGTTTGTTTCTGTGATTCTGGCATTTGGATCTCTATCAAGATATGAACAGTTATTAATGGAACTAAAAAATAAATTGCAAAGGAACTGTAAAGGAAATAAAGGGGAAATAATGTGACATCACAGAAAGCTGTGACCTGATTGCCTGGTAGGGAATTTTTTTTAACTGAATTTGAATATAAAACATTGATAAAAATTGATTAAAACCCTAATTAACTAATTAATAAGTAGAGTAACTAAACCAGAGGGAGGAGATTACTGTATTTAGTTAGCATTTAATATTTATAGTAGGAATCTAGCACTAGGGACCATATAGTTATTATAACAATTTAGTAAGGATTTAATAAGTATTTATTTATCTTAAATTAATTTATTAATTAGTGCGAGAAATGTCAGTTAGAGGGGTGAAGTGCTTCACCTGTGAGATGTGGGAGGTCCGTGACGCTTCCAGCGTTCCGGACGACTACATCTGCTGGAAGTGTACCCAGTTGCAGCTCCTCACAGACCGCATGGATCGGTTGGAGCAGCAACTGGATGCACTTAGGAGCATGCAGGTGGCAGAAAGCAACATAGACAGGAGTTTTAGAGAAGTGGTTACACCCAAGGTGCAGGCAGATAGATGGGTGACCGCTAGAAGGGGCAGGCAGTCAATGCAGGAATCCCCTGCGGCTGTCCCCCTCTCTAACAAGTATACCATTTTGGATACTGTTGGGGGGGGATGGCCTATCAGGGGAAAACAGCAGCAGCCAGAGCAGTGGCACCATGGCTGGCACGGTTGTTCAGCAGGGAGGGACAAAGCTCAGAAGAGCAATAGTTATAGGGGACTCTATAGTCAGGGTCACAGATAGGCACTTCTGTGGACGTGAAAGAGACTCCAGGATGGTATGTTGCCTCCCTGGTGCCAGGGTCAAGGATGTCTCTGAACGGACAGGGGGCATTCTGAAGGGGGAGGGTGAACAGCCAGAGGTTGTGGTACACATCGGTACCAACGACATAGGCAGGAAGAGTGATGAAGTCCTGCAGGGGGAGTTTAGGGAGTTAGGTAGTAAGTTAAAAGACAGGACCTCTAGGGTTGTAATCTCGGGATTACTCCCTGTGCCACGTGCCAGTGAGGCTATAAATAGGAAGATAGCGCAGCTAAACATGTGGCAGAACAGCTGGTGTAGAAGGGAGGGTTTCAGATATCTGGACCATTGGGGTCTCTTCAGGGACAGATGGGACCTGTACAAGAAGGACGGGTTGCATCTAAACTGGAGGGGCACAAATATCCTGGCTGCGAGGTTTGCTAGCGTCACTCGGGAGGGTTTAAACTAGTGTGCCAGGGGGGTGGGAACCAGAGCAGTAGGACAGCAAGTGAAATAAATGAGGGGGAACGAGTAAATAAGGCCAGTAAGACTAAGAGGAAGAGTAGGCAGGGAGATGTTGCGGAGCACAGCGGGACTGGTGGTCTGAAGTGCATTTGTTTCAATGCGAGAAGTATAACAGGTAAAGCAGATGAACTTAGAGCTTGGATTAGTACTTGGAACTATGATGTTGCTATTACAGAGACTTGGTTGAGGGAAGGACAGGATTGCCAGCTAAATGTTCCAGGATGTAGAAGCTTCAGGCGGGATAGAGGGGGATGTAAAAGGGGTGGGGGAGTTGCATTACTTGTTAAGGAGAATATCACAGCTGTACTGCGGGAGGACACCTCGGAGGGGTCGTGCAGTGAGGCAATATGGGTGGAGCTCAGGAATAGGAAGGGTGCAGTCACGATATTGGGAGTTTTCTACAGGCCTCCCAACAGCCAGCGGGAGGTAGAGGAGCAGATATGTAGACAGATTTTGGAAAGATGTAAAGGTAACAGGGTTGTAGTGGTGGGTGATTTTAACTTCCCCTATATTGACTGGGACTCACTTAGTGCTAGGGGCTTGGATGGGGCAGAATTTGTAAGGAGCATCCAGGAGGGCTTCTTGAAACAATATGTAGATAGTCCAACTAGGGATGGGGCCATACTGGACCGCCCAGGTGGTCGAAGTTTCAGTAGGGGAGCATTTCGGGAACAGTGACCATAATTCCATAAGTTTTAAGGTACTTGTGGATAAGGAGAAGAGTAGTCCTCGGGTGAAGGTGCTAAATTGGGGGAAGGCTAATTATAACAATATTAGGCAGGAACTGAAGAATTTAGATTGGGGGCGGCTGTTTGAGGGTAAAACAACATCTGACATGTGGGAGTCTTTCAAATGTCAGTTGATTAGAATCCAGGACCGGCATGTTCCTGTGAGGAAGAAGGATAAGTTTGGCAAGTTTCGGGAACCTTGGATAACGTGGGATATTTTGAGCCTAGTCAAAAAGAAAAAGGAAGCATTCTTAAGGGCTGGAAGGCTAGGAACAGACGAATCCCTTGAGAAATATAAAGACAGTAGGAAGGAACTTAAGCAAGGAGTCAGGAGGGCTAAAAGGGGTCATGAAAAGTCATTGGCAAACAGGATTAAGGATAATCCCAAGGCTTTTTATACGTATATAAAGAGCAAGAGGGTAACCAGGGAAAGGGTTGGCCCACTCAAGGACAGAGAAGGGAATCTATGTGTGGAGCCAGAGGAAATGGGCGAGGTACTAAATGAGTACTTTGCATCAGTATTCACCAGAGAAGGACTTGGTGGATGATGAGCCTAGGGAAGGGAGCGTAGATAGTCTTAGTCATCTCATTATCAAAAAGGAGGAGGTGTTGGGTGTCTTGCAAAGCATTAAGGTAGATAAGTCCCCAGGGCCTGATGGGATCTACCCCAGAATACTAAGGGAGGCAAGGGAAGAAATTGCTGGGGCCTTGACAGAAATCCTTGCATCCTCATTGGCTACAGGTGAGGTCCCAGAGGATTGGAGAATAGCCAATGTTGTTCCTTTGTTTAAGAAGGGTAGCAAGGATAATCCAGGAAATTATAGGCCGGTGAGCCTTACGTCAGTGGTAGGGAAACTATTAGAGAGGATTCTTCGGGACAGGATTTACTCCCATTTGGAAACAAATGAACTTATTAGCGAGAGGCAGCATGGTTTTGTGAAGGGGAGGTCGTGTCTCTCTAATTTGATTGAGTTTTTTGAGGAAGTGACAAAGATGATTGATGAAGGAAGGGCAGTGGATGTTATCTATATGGACTTCAGTAAAGCCTTTGACAAGGTCCCTCATGGCAGACTGGTACAAAAGGTGAAGTCACACGGGATCAAAGGTGAGCTGGCAAGATGGATACTGAACTGGCTCTGTCATAGAAGACAGAGGGTAACAGCGGAAGGATGCTTTTCTGAATGGAGGGATGTGACAAGTGGTGTCCCGCAGGGATCAGTGCTGGGACCTTTGCTCTTTGTAGTATATATAAATGATTTGGAGGAAAATGTAGCTGGTCTGATTAGTAAGTTTGCGGACGACACAAAGGTTGGTGGAGTTGCGGATAGTGATGAGGATTGTCAGAGGATACAGCAGGATATAGATCAGTTGGAGACTTGGGCAGAGAAATGGCAGATGGAGTTTAATCTGGTCAAATGTGACGTAATGCATTTTGGAAGGTCTAATGCAGGTGGGAAGTATACAGTAAATGGCAGAACCCTTAGGAGTATTGACAGGTAGAGATCTGGGTGTACAGGTCCACAGGTCACTGAAAGTGACAACGCAGGTGGATAAGGTAGTCAAGAAGGCATACGTCATGCTTGCCTTCATCGGTCGGGGCATAGAGTATAAAAATTGGCAAGTCATGCTGCAGCTGTACAGAACTTTAGTTAGGCCACACTTAGAATATTGCATGCAATTCTGGTCGCCACACTACCAGAAGGACGTGGAGGTTTTGGAGAGGGTACAGAAGAGGTTTACCAGGATGTTGCCTGGTCTGGAGGGCATTACCTATGAGGAGAGGTTGGATAAACTCAGATTGTTTTCACTGGAACGACGGATGTGGAGGGGTGACATGATAGAGGCTTACAAAGTTATGAGCGGCATGGACAGAGTGGATAGTCAGAAGCTTTTTCCCAGGGTGGAAGAGTCAGTTACTAGGGGACATAGGTTTAAGGTGAGAAGGGCAAACTTTAGAGGGGATGTGCGAGGCAAGTTCTTTACACAGAGGTTGGTGAGTGCCTGGAACTTGTTGCCGGGGGAGGTGGTGGAAGCAGGTACGATAGCGACGTTTAAGAGGCATCTTGACAAATGCATGAATAGGATGGGAATAGAAGGATACGGTCCCTGGAAGTGCAGAAGGTTTTAGTTTAGGCAGGCATCAAGATCGGCGCAGGCTTGGAGGGCCAAATGGCCTGTTCCTGTGCTGTACTGTTCTTTGTTCTTTTGAAATATTTTTTTTAATTGTCAATTTTACATATTACTTGACTACAACTCAATGCCATAAGAACATAAGAAATAGGAACAGCAGTAGGCCATTCGGCCCCTCAAGCCTGCCCCGCCATTCAATAAGATCATGGCTCATCTGCCCCAGACCTCAACTCCTCTTTCGTGCCAGCTCCTTATAGCCCTCAACTCCCTGATATTTCAAAAATCTATCTACCTCCTCTTTAAATACTTCCAGTGATCTAGCCTCCGCAATTCCCTGGGGTAGAAAATTCCTGACATTCACTAACCTCTGAGAGAAGAAATTCCTTCGCATCTCAGTTTTATATGAGTGTCCCCTTATTCTGTAACTGTGGTCGAGATTCCCCCACTAGTGGAGACATCTTCTCAACATCTACCCTGTCAAGCCCCCTCAGAATTTTGTACATTTCAATAAGGTCATCCTTCATTCTTCTAAACTCTAATGAATAAAGGTCTAACCTGCTTAGCAGTTCTTGATAAGTCAACCCCTTCATCCAGGGAATCAGCCGATTGAATCTCTTTTAAACTGCCTCCAATGCCAGTATATCCTTTCTTAAATACGGGGACAAAACTGTACACAGTACACCAGGTGCGGCCTCACCAACATCCTGTACAGTTGTAACAAGACTTCCCTATTTTTAAACTCCAACCCCCTAGCAATAAAAGCCAAAATTCTATTTGCCTTCTTAATTACTTGCTGCACCTGCATGTTAACCTTTTGTGTTTCATGCACAAGAACACCCAGATCCCTCTGTGCTGCACTTTTTTGGAGTCTCTCTCCATTTAAATAATAGTCTGCCTTTTGATTCTTCCTACCAAAGTGCCGCAAATACAATTATTCATTGATTAACTAATAGTTGCAAAAGATACCTTTTGTCAAAACTGAATGAGCGTCCCAATGCAGCTTCATTGTTTGCAATGGGAGCTCTGATTTCAGACCAGGTTGGGATTTGATTTGACGAAACACCCTATCGTCTTGGTGCAAACAACAGAGCTGTTTTGAAGCACAAAGGGATCCTCCCTGTTAATGAAATCACTTTGGCATTAAGTTAAAAAGACTTGCATTTATATAGTGCGTTTCATGACCACTGGATGTCCCAAAGTATTTTACAACCAATTAAGTACTTTTGAAATGTAGTCACTGATGTAAGGGAGGAAATGCAGCAGCCAATTTTTGTACAGCAAATTCCCACAAACAGCAATGTGATAATGACCCAATAATCTGTTTTTTTGTATTGTTGATTGGGGCATAAATATTGGCCAGGACACTGAGCTAACTTCCCTGCTCTTCGCAATAGTGCCATAAGTTCTTTTATGTCCATCTGAGAGGGCAGACAGGCCTTAGTTTAACATCTCATCGGAAAGATGGCACCTCTGACAATGCAGCACTCCCTCAGTACTGCACTACAGAGTCAGCCTTGACTTTTGTGCTCAAGGTCCGGAGTTGAACCTGAACCCACAACCTTCGAACTCAGAGGTGAGCATACTACAAAATGAGCTACGGCTGTGGTAAAGCTATGTTTAAAGTTGATTTTTTTTTTCAAAAAACATTTCCGTTAAACTTCCTGTACTCTTTGTTCTTTACTTCTGAAAACAACTGTTCATGCCTCAGTAGAGACCCAAACACTGGTGCAACTGAAACAACAGAAGACAATGAGACCCAACAAGATAGGACTTTGATTGGGGAAGACAGTTGATGTTATTTTTAAAAATGTCAATTGATATTTTTCAACTGTATTTTTTCCCCAAACACAATGAAGTCTTTTGAACAAAATAGTATTGTAAGAGGCTATCCTAATAGCTCAGCAATTTTATCATGTATCTGAGACATTCAAACCAGGAAGATCTGAGGTGAAAGTCCTTGTTGTGAGGTCAGTTAGTTCATCTCAGCTTTGGGCAATGATAGGGGCGCCATATCACACCCGAGTTAGCAATGGCAAATTTGACCAGGCTGCCCTTCCTGAACACTCCCCAGTGAGTGCTGCTGGAAGTGTAGGGTAGAAATTCATCTTGGATGGGTGCGCTAAATGAGTGTCATTGCATCAGCCGCTTGTTATCTTCCCTGATTCAGTTCTATTAAAGTAAATGGATATCGACTGGTGGCTAAAGCAATACTGCCCATTTTACGATACCACCTGAGACCAATTTCATTTCTGTTGTACCCAGACTTTGTTAAGGACAGGTCAGGCTTAGCTGTGATATTGCTGTGGTCCAATATTCTGCCAACACTCACTCTCAGAATTCACACAGAATAACTGAATTGTTTGTCAGCTGTGGTTCAGTTGGTAGCACTCTTGCCTCTGAGTCAGAATGTTGTGGGGACACTCCAGAGCAGTACTGAGTGGGTGCTGCACTGTTGGAGGTGCCGTCTTTTGGATGAGACATTAAACTGAGGCCCTGTCTACCCTTTCAGGTACTATTTCAAAGAAGAATATGCGAGTTATCCCCTATGTCCTGGTTAATATTTATCCCTCAATGAACATCACAAAAACAATTATCTAGTCATCAAAAACAATTATCTAGTCATATCACATTGCTGTTTGTGGAAGTTTGCTGTGTGAAAATTGGCTGCCACGTTTCCCACATTGCAGCAGTGACTGCACTTCAAAAGTACTTCACTGTCTGTAAAGCACTTTCAGATGTCCGATGGTCATGAAAGGTACTATATAAATGCAAGACTTTCTTTTACTTTTTGAACAGCACTTGGACAATGAAAGAAAATTGACAAGGAAAAAAGGAATTCTCTCTCCTGTTTCCTTTTGTTTTACACTTACGCAGCTAAGTCTTTGACATGAATGGTTGGAACAATATTTTTTCCATCTCCAAAGCATGGTATTGCTGGATTCAGCCCAAGCCAGGCCTCCTGAACACAGAAAGAAAATCACATGAGGTCAGAATTACATGTACTGGCATACTGTTTTAAGCACTTAAACCCCATGAGAATCATATCACTGCATTAAACACAACAATCACACATATGGTCATCAGTACTAGCAGACCAAGGCAACATCCATTTTTGACACACCTAGTGTAACTCAGGTGTGAAACGACATAAACATCTTTGAAAAATATCAGACAATGCCGTCCTGGTCATGGTGAAATTCAACAACAACATATATTTATATAGCATCTTTAACATAATAAAGCATCTCAAGGCACTTCACTGGAGCGTCACAGAACAAAATGAAACACCGAGCCACATAAGGCGATATTGGGCAGATTGCCAAAAGCTTGGCCAAAGAGGTAACTTTTAAGGAGCGTCTTAAAGGAAGAAAGAGAGGTAGAAAGGCGGAGAGGTATAAGGTGTGAAATCCATAGCTTAGGGCTGAGGCAGCTGAAGGCACGGTCACCAATGGTGGAGCAATTAAAATCAGAGATGCTGAAGAGACCACAATTAGATGAGCGCAAATATCTCAGAGGGTTGTGGGGCTGGAAGAGATTACAGAGGTAGGGAGCAGCAAGGCCACGATCGGCTTTGAAAACAAGGATCAGAATTTTAAAATAACTGTATTGCTTGACTGGGAGCCAGTGTAGTTGAGCGAGCACAGGGGTGATGGATGAACGGGACTTGTTGTGAGTCAGGACACAGGCAGCAGAGTTTTGGATGACCTCAATACTCAAGTCTAGAGGTAACAAAGGTACGAATGAGGGTATCAGCAGCAGATGAGCTGAGGCAGGGGGTGGAAATAGGTGGTCTTGGTGATGGAGCGGATATGTGGACAGAAGCTCATCTCAGGGTCAAATATGACACCAAGTTTGTCAACAGTCTGGTTTAATCTCAGAGTTGCCGGGTAGAGGGATGGAATCAGTAGCTAGGGAATGGAGTTTGAAGCGGGGACCAAAGACAATGGCTTTGGTCTTCCCAATCGTTAATTGAAGGAAATTTCTGCTGTTACTGGATGTTGGACTAGCAGTCTGATAATTTAGCAACAGTGAAGGAGTCAACAGAGGTGGTGGGGAGGGAGAGCTCGATGTCGTCAGCATACATGGGAAAACTAACACAGCGCTTTAGGATGATGGAGCAGAGGGGCAGCATGTAGAAATAGGAGGGAACCAAGGACAGATCTTTGGGGGACACCAGAGGTAACAGTGCAGGAACAGGAACAGAAGTCACTATCATAGAATGTCTACAATACAGGAGGCCATTCAGCCCATCATGTATGTACCAGCTCTCTGCAAGAGCAACTCACCTAGTGCCACACCCCAGTCTTTTCCCCATAGCCCTGCAAATTTTTTCCCTTCCGATAATTATGCAATTCTATTTTGAAGGTCTCATTGAATCTGCCTCCACCACACTTTCTGGCAGTGCATTCCAGATCCTAACCATTTGCTGTGTAAAGAAGTTTTTCCTCATGTCCTCTCTGGTTCTTTTGCCAATCAATGTCCTCTGCTTCTGGATCCTTTGGCCAATAGCAACAGTTTCTCCCTATCTACTCTGTCCAGACCTTTCATGATTTTGAACACCTCTATCAAATCTCCTCTTAATCTTAGGAACATAGGAACAGGAGTAGGCCATTCGGCCCATAGAGCCTGCTCCATCATTCAATATGATCATGGCTGATCATCCACTTCAATGCCTTTTTCCCACACTATCCCCACATCCCTTTATGTCATTGGTACTTAGAATCTGTCAATCTCTACCTTAAACATACTCAATGACTGAGCTTCCACAGCCCTGAGGTAGAGAATTCCAAAGATTCATAACCCTCTGAGTAAAGAAATTTCTCCTAATTTCAGTCCTAAGTGGCTTCCCCATTATTTCCAAATTGTGACCACTGGTTCTAAACTCCCCAGCCAGGAGAAACATCTTACCTGCATCTACCCTGTCTATGCCTTTAAGTATTTTGTAGGTTTCAATGAGATCACCTCTCATTCTTCGAAACACTAGAGAATACAGGCTCAGTTTCCCCAATCTCTCTTCATAGAACAGTTCCGCCATCCCAGGATCAAATCTGGTAAACCTTTATTGCACTCTCTCTATGGCAATAATTTTATTATTTATTTATTTTATTTTATTTAGAGATACAGCACTGAAACAGGCCCTTCGGCCCAGCGAGTCTGTGCTGACCAACAACCACCCATTTATACTAATCAACTATTCCCTACCACTTACCTACAGTAGGGGCAATTTATAATGGCCAATTTACCTATCAACCTGCAAGTCTTTGGCTGTGGGAGGAAACCGGAGCACCCGGCGAAAACCCACACGGTCACAGGGAGAACTTGCAAACTCCACACAGGCAGTACCCAGAATCGGACCGGGTCCCTGGAGCTGTGAGGCTGCGGTGCTAACCACTGCGCCACTGTGCTGCCCTATCCTTCCTAAGGTAAGGGGACCAAAACTGCACACAGTACTCCAGGTGAGGTCTAACCAAGGTTCTATACAATTGAAGCAAGTCTTCTACTCCTATACTCAAATCCTCTTGCGATACAGGCTAACATACCAATAGCCTTCTTAATTGCTTGCTGCACCTGCACGTTAGCTTTCAGTGACATTGACGAGGACACCTAGGTCCCTTTGTACATCGACACTTTCTAACCTCTTACCATTTAAGAAATACTCTGCAAATCTATTCCACCTACCAAAATGGATAACCTCACATTTTTCCACATTATATTCCATCTACCATGTTCTTGCCCACTCTAGTCTGTCCAAATCCCCTTCAAGCCGCTTTGCATCTTCCTCACAACACACATTCCCACCTAGTTTTTTGTCACCTGTGAACTTGGAAATAATACATTTGGTCCCCACATCCAAATCATTGATATACATTGTGAACAGCTGGGGCCCAAGTACTGATCCTTGCAGTACCCCACTAGTCACAGCCTGCCAACGCGAGAATGGCCTGTTTATTCCTACTCTCTGTTTTCTGCCTGTTAACCAATCCTTAATCCATGCTGGTATATTACCTCCTACCTCATGTGCTTTAATTTTGCTAACCAACCTCCTTTGGGGGACTCTGTCAAAAGCCTTCTGAACATCCAAGTACACTACATCCACCAACCCCCCTTTATCAATTCTGTTGGTAACATCATCAAAAAACTCCAACAGGTTCGTCAAACATGATTTCCCATTCATAAATCCATGTTGACTATGCCCAATCAGATCATTATTGGCCAAGTGTCCAATTATCACATCTTTTAGAATAGATTCTAACATTTTCCTTACGACTGATGTAAGGCTAACGGGTCTGTAGTTCCCTGTTTTCTCTCTCCCTCCCTTCTTAAAAAGTGGAGTGACATTTACTACCTTCCAATCTGCAGAAACCATTCCAGAATCTACAGAATTTTGGAAGATGATCACCAATGCATCCACTATCTCCATAGCTACCTCTTTCAACACTCTGGGTTGTAAAATATCAGGTCCTGGGGACTTATCAACCTTCAGCCCCATTAATTTCTCCAATACAACCTTCTTACTAATACTAACTTCCTTCAATTCCTCATTTTCCCTAGTCCCTTGGATCTCTAATTCTGGGAGATTTCTTGTATCTTCCTCAGTGCAGACAGACACAGAGTAATCATTTATCTTCTCTGCCATTTCTCTATTCCCCATTGTAAATTCTCTTGACTCTGCCTGTAATGGACTCACATTTGTCTTAGCCAAATGTTTTCTTTTGACATACCTATAAAAGCTTTTACAGTCCATTTTTATGTTTTTTGCTAGTTTACATTCATATTCTATTCTCCCTTTATCAGTTTCTTGGTCCTCCTTTGCTGCATTCTAAAATCCTCCCAATCCTCAGGTTTACTACTATTTCTGGCAACTTTACAGGCCTTTTCTTTTAATCTTATACAATCCTTAACTTCCTTTGTTATCCACGGTTGATTGCCTTTACTTTTGGGGATTTTGTGCCTTGAAGGAATGTATAGTTGCTGTAAACTATGTAATATTTCTTTAAAGACTATCCATTGCCTATGTACCGTCATACCTTTTAATGTATTTTCCAAATCCACCTCAGCCAATTTGCCCCTCATACCTTCATAATTTCCTTTGTTCAAATTTAACACCCTGGCTTCAGATTGAACTACCTCACTTTCAAACATAATGTAAAATTCTATCATATTATGGTCACTCATCCCTAAAGGTTCTTTGACAACAAGATTATTAATTAGCCCTTTCTCATTACATAAAACTAGATCTAAAATAGCCTGTTTTCTAGTCAGTTCCTCAACATACTGCTCTAGAAAACCATCCCTAATGCAATCCAGAAACTCGTCCTCCACAGCATTAGTGCTCATTAGGTTTATCCAGTCTATATGCAGATTGAATTCACCTATGATTATTGTATTACCCATGCCACACACTGCTCTAATCTCCTGATTAATACCATGGCCCACACTACCACTACTGTTTGGTGGCCTAAAATCAACTCCTACCAATGTTTGTTGCCCCTTGCAGTTTCTTAGCTCAACACATTTTGTTCTTCCGATCGGAGATCCTCCCTTACTAATGTACTGTCCCATCCCTTATTATCAGCGCAACAGCACTTCCTTTTCCTTTTTGCCTGTCCTTCCAAAAGTCGAATATCCTTGAATACTCAGTACCTAGTCTTGGTCACCTTGTAGCCACGTTTCCCTAATGGCAATTAGATCATACCCATTTACCTCTATTTGTGCCTTTAAATCATCTACCTTGTTGTGAATGCTGCGAGCATTCAGGTACAGTGTCCTTAGACTTGCCTTCTTGCCATTATTCTGCATTCTAAACCTAGTTGATGCTTGCCTTTGTTTCGCCTGCCTTCTAATATCGCTTGCTACTTTTCTACCTCCTGTTACCAGCTTTACTTCCTTCCAATTTGAGCTCCTCCTCAGATTCCCATTCCCCTGACAAGCTAGTTTAAACCCTCCCCAACAACACTGGGAAATCTCCCCGCGAGGATATTTGTTCTGGTCCTGTTAAGGTGTAGCCTGTCCATCTTGTACAGGTCCCAGCTGCCCCAGAACTGATCCCATTGCCTCAGAAATCTGATGCCCTCCCTCCAACAACAATTCTACAGCCACGTGTTCAATTGATCAATCCTCCTATTCCTATGCTCACTAGCACGTGGCACTGGGAGTAATCCTGAGATTACTGATCTTGAGGTCCTGCTTTTTAATTTCCTTCCTAATTCCCTAAAATCTGATTTCAGGACCTCATCCCTCTTCCTACCTATGTCATTGGTACCAATGTGGACCACGACCTCTGGCTGTTCACCCTCCCCCAGAAGGATGTCCTGCAGCCGCTCCGTGACATCCTTGACCCTGGCACCAGGGACGCAACACACCACCCGGAGTCATGTTTACTGCCGCAGAAACGCCTGTCTGATCCCCTGACTTTTGAATCCCCTATCACTCTTGCTCTTCCACTCTTCTTCCTCCCCTCCTGTGCAGCTGAGCCACCAGTGGTGCCATGGACTTTGCTCTGGCTGCACTCCCCTGAGGAACCATCGCCCTCACTAGTATCCAAAACGGAAAACCGAGGAGAAAGACACCAGTTTCTCCAACCTATCCACATAACTGAAGTTCCTCATCCCTGGAATCATTCTCATGAATCTTTTCTGCACTCTTTCTAATGCCTTCACATCCTTCCTAAAGTGTGCTGCCCAGAACTGGACACAATATTCCAGTTGAGGCCAAAGCAGTGTTTTATACAGGTCATATGGTCATTTACGGCATAGGAGGCCATTTGGCCCATCGAGTCCATGATGGCTCTCTGCAGAACAATCCAGTCAGTCCCACTCTCCCGCTTGATTTCCATAGCCCTGCAAATTTATTTCCTTCAAGTGCCCATAGAATTTCCTTTTGAAATCATTGATAGTTTCTGCTTCCACCACCCTCGTCGGCAGCGAGTTCCAGTTCATTACCACACACTGCCTAAAAAGGTTCTTCCTCACATTCCTCCTGCATCTCTTGCCCAAGACTTTCAATCTGTGTCACCTAGCCCTTGTAGCATCAGTTAATAGGAACAGTTTTTCCTTATCTATCTTATCTAAGTCAGTCATAATCTTGTACACCTCTAGCAAATCTCCCCCCCAATCTCCTTTGCTCCAGGGAGAACAACTCCAGCTTTTCCAACCTAACCTTGTAACTAAAATCTCTGGAACCATTCTGGTAAATATTCTCTGCACCCTCTCAAGGACCCTCACATCCTTCCTAAAATGTGTTTACCAGAACTGGACGCAATACTCTAGTTGTGGCCTAACCAGAGCTTTATAAAGGTTCATGCTTAACTCCTCTGCTTTTGTATTCTATGCCTCTATTTATGAAGCCCAAGATGCCATATGCTTTGCTAACCACTCTCTCAATGTCCTTCCACCTTCAAAGATGCACCCCTAGGTCCATCTGTTCCTGCACATTCTTTAGAACTGAGCCATTACGTTTATATTGCCTCACCCTATTTCTTCTGTCAAAATGCATCAACTCACGTTTGCTGGTATTAAATTCCATCTGCCACTTGTCTGCCCATTCTGTTAGCCTTTACATGTCCTGTTGCAGGCAGCTCGTAACATCCTCATTGTTTGCCACACCTCCAAGTTTGGTATCATTGGCAAATTTTGAAATTCCACTCTGTATTCCAAGATCTAAGTCATTTATATATAGCAAAAAAAGTAGTGGTCCTAGCACTGACCCTTGGGGAATACCTGTCTACCATTCTTCAGTCTGAAAAAAATAATTTACCATGTCTCGCTGTTTTCTGTCCTTATTGGACACTGACCCTCCTATTCCATGAGCTTCAATTTTGTTAACTAACCTTTCATGTGGTATCTTATCAAATGCTTAAAATCTATATAGACAACATCCACCGCATTCCCTCATCAACCTTCTTTGCTACTTCATCAAAAAATTCATCAGTTAGATTAGTCAAGCATGATCTGCTGGCTACCCTTAATTAACTTAATCCTCTCCGAGTGCCTGTTGATATTTTCCCTGATTATTGTTTCTAAACCTTGCCCACCACTGTGGTTAAACAAACTGGACTGTAGTTGCTAGGACTGTCCATGCACCTTTCTTGAATAAAAGTGTTATATTTGCCACTCTCCAATCCTCTGGCACCTCCCCCAGGTTTATCACTGTTTTAAATTTAAACAAAATCCTTTCATGGGATGTGAGCATTTATTGCCCATCCCTAATTGCCCTTGAGAAGGTGGTGGTGAGCTGCCTTTTTGCACCGCTGCAGTCCATGTGGGGTAGGTACACCCACAGTGCTGTTAGTAAGGGAGTTCCAGGATTTTGACCCAGCGACAGTAAAGGCACGGTGATATAGTTCCAAGTCAGGATGGTGTGTGGGTTGGATAGGAACTTGGAGGTGGTAGTGTTCCCATGCATCTGCTGCCCTTGTCCTTCTAGGTGGTAGAGGTTACGGGTTTGGAAGGTGCTGTCCACGGAGCCTTGGTGAGTTGCTGCAGTGCATCTTGTATATGGTATACACAGTTGCCACTGTGTGTCGATGGTGGACGGGGTGAATGTTGAAATTGGTGGATCGGGTGTCAATCAAGCGGGTTGCTTTGGCCTGGATAGTGTCGAGCTTCTTGGGTGTTGTCGGAGCTGCACCCAGCCAGCAAGTGGAGAGTGCTCCATCACACTCGTGACTTGTGCCTTGCAGATGGTGGACAGGTTTTGGGGAGTCAGAAGGTGAGTTACTCGCCGCAGAATTCCCAGCCTCTTAACTGCTTGTAGCCACGGTACTTATATGGCTGGAACAGTTCAGTTTCTAGTCAATGGTAACCCCCAGGATGTTGATAGTGGGGGTTCAACAATGGTAATGCCATAGAATATCAAGGGGAGATGGCTGGATTCTCTCTTTTTGGAGGTGGTCATTGCCTGGCACTTGTGTGACGCGATTGTAACTTGCCATTTATTAGCCCAAGCTAATGAATGTTGTCCAGGTCTTGCTGCATATGGACACGGACTGCCTCAGAAGCTAAGGAGTCACGAATGGTGCTGAACATTGTGCAATCATCAGTGAACATCTCCACCTCTGACCTTATGATGGAGGGAAGGTCATTGATGAAGCACATGAAGATGGTTGGGCCGAGGACACCACCCTGAGGAACTCCTGCAGTGATGTCCTGGGACTGAGATGATTGGCCTCCAACAACCACAACTATCTTCCTTTGTGCTAGGTATGACTCTAACCAGTGGAGAATATTCCAACTGACTTCAGTTTTGCTAGGGCTCCTTGATGTCATACTGGGTCAAATACTGCCTTGATGCCAAGGGCAGTCACTCTCACCTCACCTCTTGAGCTCAGCTCTTTTGTCCATGTTTGGACCAAGGCTGTAATGAGGTCAGCAGCAGATTAGCCCTGGTGGAACCCAAACTGAGCGTCACTGAGCAGGTTATTGCTAAGCAAGTGATGCTTGATAGCTCTGTCAATGACGCCGTCAAGCAATTTGCGGATGATTGAGAGTAGACTGATGGGGCAGGATTTAGTCATAGTCATAGTCATAGAGATACAACACTGAAACAGGTGCTTCGGCCCACCGAGTCTGTGCCGACCAACAACCACCCATTTATACTAATCCTACATTAATCCCATATTCCCTACCACGTCCCCACCATTCTCCTGTGGGAGGAAACCGGAGCACCCGGCGGAAATCCACGCAGTCACAGGGAGAACTTGCAAATTCCACACAGGCAGTACCCAGAATTGGTGCTAACCACTGCGCCACTGTACAGGACATACCTGGGCAATTTTCCACATTGTCAGGTAGATGTCAATGTTGTAGCTGTACTGGAACAGCTTGGCTCGGCGTGTGGCCAGTTCTGGAGCACAAGCCTTTAATACTATTGCCAAAATGTTGTGAGGGCCCATAGCCTTTGCAGTATCCAGTGCCTTCAGCCGTTTCTTGATATCACGTGGAGTGAATCAATTGACTGAAGACTGGCATCTGTGATACTGGGGACCTCAGGAGGAGGCCGAGATGGATCATCCACTCAACAATTCTGGCTGAAGATGGTTGCAAATGCTTCAGCTTTGTCTTTTGTACTGATGTGCTGGGCTCCCCCATCGTTGAGAATGGGGATATTTATGGAGCCTCCTCCTGTTAGTTGTTTAATTGTCCACCACCATTCACGACTGGATGTGGCAGGACTACAGAGCTTAGATCTGATCCATTGGTTGTGGGATTGCTTAGCTCTATCACAAGCTGTTTCCACTGTTTAGCATGCATGTAGTCCTGTGTTGTAGCTTTACCAGGTCGACACCTTAATTTTAGGTATGCCAGGTGTGGTGCCCAGCAAGCCCTCCTGCACTCTTCACTGAACCAGGATTGATCCCCCTGCTTGATGGTAATGGTAAAGTTTGGGATTTGCTGGGCCATAAGATTACAGATTGTGGATGAATACAATTCTGCTGTTGCTGATGTCCCATGGATGCCCAGTCTTGAGTTGCTAGATCTGTTCAAAATCTATCCCATTTAGAACGATGGTTGTGCCACACAACACGATGGAGGGTATCCTCAATGTGAAGACAGGACGTCTTCTTCACAAGGACTGTGCGGTGGTCACTCCTACCAATACTATCATGGACAGATGCATCTGCAACACGCAGATTGATGAGGACTCCGCTTTTTACTACCCTTTTGCTATTGAGATGCCTTTAGGAGACTTTTAGGTTCCCTTTTATGTTAGCTGCTAGTCTTGTCTCATACCATCTCTTTGCTTCACTTATTTGCTTTTTCACTTCCCCTCTGAACTTTCTACATTTTGCCTGGTTCTCAATTGAATTATACACCTGACATCTGTCATATGCACCCTTTTTCTTCTTCATCTTACTCTCTTTAGTCATCCAGGGAGCTCTGGATCTGTTTGCCCTACCTTTCCTCATCACTGGAATGCACATTGACTGTATCCGAGCTATCTTCTCTTTAAATGCAGACCATTGTTCAGTTACAGTTCAGACCATTGTTCAGTTTTGCCTGCCAATCTTTGATTCCAAATTATTTGGGCCAGATCCATTCTCACTCCAGTGAAGTTGGCTCTCCCCCAATTAACAACTGCAAGTGATACCCTGGCTACGATTGGATAGATAAGAATGGAACCATGCGAGTGCAGTCCCACCCGGCTGGAAACAGTGGAGCGGCATTGAACAAAGATGACGCGGTCAATCGTGTCAAAGGAATATAGTTGCTGATCAGGGACAATCCAATAAAGGCAGTAATTAAAGGAAGCTAGAATAAACAAAAGATGAAGAGACTCAAAAGGAAATGTGGTGAAAGGAATGAAGTTGAGATCTCCAGTGGTGTACTTGCTCATCTCCAAATTAACAAAGGTGTGGTTATCCTGTGTTTCCTTTCCAAAATTGAGAAGCCACAGTGATGGGCATAGGCCCAGGAGATAGTTCATCACCACCATGTAAAAGAGTAGGAGATATGTGCCGGGAAAGCCCCATTTCGCCAAAGTTACAGCAGCCGTTTGGGAGAACCCTTGAGAAAATTCACCAGGATCAGGTCAATCAGAGCAACAGAAGTGAAAGGAAGACCGGAGGAGAGGAAAGGACGATTCACAGAAGTTACAAAACACCTTTGGCATAGCATCAGAGGAATTACTAATGAAGACAGCAGTTAGAATCCTAGAATCTAACAATACAGGAAGCTATTTGGAACATCATGCCTGTGCCGGCACTTTGTAAGATTTATCCAATCAGTCCCACTCCTCTGATCTCTCCCCACAGACCTGCAAATTTTATGCACCTTTTCAGTAATATCTGAAGTAAAACAACTAACTCCTGGTGATACAATTCAGAATATATAACAGCACACAAAAGAATTGATGATTTGGGCTGAGTTACGGATTGTATATACTCAACAACCGTCACAGTGAAAAACATGACTTTCCCATATTTTTTACCTTGAAAAAGTAGTGAAATACATCTTCTTCCATTCCATAAACAAGCCCAGATGCAATAACGTATGTAGTGAACTTGCGTTTCTTCTAAAATAAAAGGGATGCAAAATATTCTCTTCACAAATAAACTGATTGATCTATACAGCATTAATACAATTAAATTATACAACATGTTACTATATAAAACAGACCGTTCCAAGCATTGACCATTTAACTTCACTCATTCCTCCACTGAAAAAGTCATCAGTAGCCAGGCTCTGTCCACACACTATCATCAGTAGCCAGGCTCTGTCCTCACACTATCATCAGTAGCCAGGCTCTGCCCTCATGTTATCATCAGCAGCCAGGCTCTGTCCTCACACTATCATCAGTAGCCAGGCTCTGTCCTCACACTATCATCAGTAGCCAGGCTCTGTCCTCACACTAGGGTCAGTAATCAGGCTCTGTCCTCTCGCTGCCATCATTAGCCAGCTCTATACTCATGCTGGGGTTAGTCGTCGTGCTCTGTCCTCACACAGGAATCATTAGCCAATTTGTGAGCTCATGCTGGGATCAGTCGCCAAGCTCTGTCCTCACATTGGGGTTATTTTCCAAGCTCTGTCCTCACGCTGGGGTCAGTAGTTAGGCTCTGTCCTCATGCTATCATCAGTAGCCAAGACCTGAACTCACACTCATGTCAATTTGCATTCTTCCATTCTCATCCATCCGCCATTCCCAAATTGCTGTCAACACCCATGTACTGTCCCTCTGATTTTTCTCTCCTACAGGGAAGGGCCTGACCTTCACTGGATACTTCACCAGATTTGCTGAGTTCAGTAATTAACCATGTGGGGAAATCCCATGCACAGACCTGGCCCTACATACACCCCTCCCCCATAAAAAAAGTTGTATTGCTTTGTCTATATTTTATTCATTATGATCAATTTCCAAAAATCCATTTCTTCACTTGATGTTCTTACTGGCTATATTAAACTTGTAGGGATATATAGGAAGAGGAGTAGGTCATTTAGCCCCTCGCATCTGTTCCACCATTTGATTAGATCATGGCTGAACTCTATCTTAACTCCATTTACCTGCCTTGACTATATAACCCTTAATTAATAAAAATTTACTATTCTCAGTTTTTAAGTTTTTAATTGACGTAGTCTCAATTGCTTTCTGGGAGAGAGAAAATTGACAGTGTGGATCGACTGGCCAACAGCAAAACTGAATTTTATTTTGGGAATGAAAATTAGGTGGATTCTATGCTAGGACGCTGATCCACAATGCCAATTCTGCACTCAGGGAGCAAGTTGATAATCTATCCTGTAAAAGCTATCACATGGCATTGCCTGAGTAATGAAGTTGGTCCTTATATATTTCACTTTTTCTTGACAACAAAATGCTGTTGGAATGTGAAACTATGCATTAAATGCAACACAACACACTCAAACTTGAAATACTACAATTTTCCCCCTTACATACTCTGAAAATAAAATTTCTCAAAGCTTATTAAAAATTGAGTTAGTTGAAATGGAATTTGTTTGAGTCACTCATGGCTTGATACATATAATGGAACATGATATTTATAGTCTTAGAGATTCATCGCAGAGTTAGGAACTGAACACCCAAAACACTGAGGTAAAATAGACCTTACATAGAGTCTGCAGCACAGAAACAGGCCATTTGGCCCAACTGGTCTAAGCCAGCATTTATGCTCTAACAAACCCCCTCACACATCCTTCTTCAGATGTCAGCACATCCTTCCATTTCTTTCTCCCACATGTACTTATCTAGCTTCCCCTTAAATGCATGTATGTTATTTGCCTCAAATACTCCTATGTTGCGCATTCCACATTCTTGCCACTGTTTGGGTAAAGAAGCTTCTCCTGAATTCGCTATTGGATGTCAAACCATTATAGCTGCACACAGGAAAATTACTTTTCTAAGATTCAAATTTTCTTCTGAAGTTACATACAGTTTTTCCAAGTTTGATAACCAGTTTCTCAAGGCTAATGTGATCCTTAAAGTTTGGATGAGCCTTTCTTCTACGGTAGTCATCTTCCGTTAAGGGAGTGTCTGGATCCTCCTGCAAAAAGAAATTAGCAGTTGACTTTATTTTCACGTGCATAAAACACATTAAAGCAGCAATAACCTGCTCACTGATGCCCTGGGTTCCGCCAGGACCACTCAGCTCCTGACCTCATTACAGCCTTGATTTAAACATGGACAAAAGAGCTGACCTCAAGAGGTGAGGTGAGAGTGACTGCCCTTGACATCAAGGAAGCATTTGACCGAATATGGCATCAAGGAGCCCTAGCAAAACTGAAGTCAATGGGAATCAGGGGGAAAACTCTTCACTGGTTGGAGTCATACCCAGCAGTTGTGGTTGTTGGAGGTCAATCATCTCAGCTCCAGGACATCACTGCAGGAGTTCCTCAGGGTAGTGTCCTAGGCCCAACCATCTTCAGCTGCTTCATCAATGACCTTCCTTTAATCATAAGGTCAGAAGTAGGGATGATTGCTGATGATTGCACAATGTTCAGCACCCTTCACAACTCCTCAGATAATGAAGCAGTCCGTGTCGAAATGCAGCAAGACCTGGACAATAACCAGGCTTGGGCTGATAAGTGGCAAGTAACATTCGCGCCACACAAGTGCCAGGCAATGACCATCTCCAACAAGAAAGAATTTAACCATCTCCCCTTGACATTCAATGGCATTACCATCGCTGAATCCCCCACTATCAACATCCTGGGGGTTATCATTGACCAGAAACTGAACTGGAGTAGCCATATAAATACCGTGGCTACAAGAGCAGGTCAGAGGCTAGGAATCCTGCAGCGAGTAACTCACCTCGTGACTGCCAATGCCTGTCCACTATCTACAAGACACAAGTCAGGAATGTGATGGAACACTCTCCACTTGCCTGGATGGGTGCAGCTCCAACAACACTCAAGAAGCTCAACACCATCCAGGACAAAGCAGCCCGTTTGATTGGCACCCCATCTACAAACATTCACTCCCTCCACCACCGACGCACAGTGGCAGCAGTGTGTACCATCTACAAGATGCACTGCAGCAACGCACCAAGGCTCTTTAGACAGCACCTTCCAAGCCCGCAACCTCTAGCACCTAGAAGGACAAGGGCAGCAGATGCATGGGAACACCACCACCTGCAAGTTGCCCTTCAAGCCACACACCATCCTGACTTGGAACTATATTGCCGTTCCATCACTGTCGCTGGGTCAAAATCCTGGAACTCCCTTCCTAACAGCACTGTGGGTGTACCTACCCCACATGGACTGCAACAGTTCAAGAAGGCAGCTCACCACCACCTTCTCATGGTGAATTAGGGATGGACAATAAATGCTGGCCTGGCCAGTGACACCCACATCCCACAAACAAATAGAAAAAGTAATAAAGTAAAAAACATATTAACTTATGGTTCAACTTTTCTCAGATTTATAGAAACATAGGAGCAGGAATAGGCCATTCAGTCCATAGAGCCTGCCCCGCCATTCAATACAATCATGGCTGATCATCCACTTCAATGCCTTTTTCCCACACTATCCTCATATCCCTTTATATCATTGGTATTTAGAAATCTGTCAATCTCTGCTTTAAACATACTCAATGACTGAGCTTCCACAGCCCTCTGGGGTAGAGAATTCCAAAGATTCACAACCCTCTGAGTAAAGAAACTTCTCCTCATCTCTGTGGCTTCCCTCTTATTTTGAAATTGTGTCCCCTGGTTCTGGACTCCCCAACCAGGGAAAACTTCTTAGCTGCATCTATCCTGTCTATCCCTTTAAGTATTTTGTAAGTTTCAATGAGATCACCTTGCATTCTTCGAAACTCTAGAGAATACAGGCCCAGTTTCCCAAATCTCTCTTCATAGAACAGTCCCGCCATCCGGGAACAAGTCTGGTGGACCTTCGTTGCACACCCTCTATGGCAATATTATCCTTCCTAAGGTAAGGGGACCAAAACTGCACACAGTACTCCAGGTGAGGTCTAACCAAGGTTATATACAATTGAAGCAAGTCTTCTACTCCTATACTCAAATCCTCTTGCGATAAAGGCCAACATACCATTTGACTTCTTAATTGCTTGCTGCACCCGCATGTTAGCTTTCAGTGACATTGACAAGGACTCCCAGGTCCCTTTATACATTTACACTTTCTAATCTCTTACCATTTAAGAAATACTCTGCACATCTGTTCCTCCTACCAAAATGGATAACCTCATATTTTTCCACATTATTTTCCAACTGCCACGTTCTTGCCCACTCACGAAGTCTGTTCAAATCCCCTTAAAGCTGCTTTGCATCTTTTATATATGTAGAGTATAAATAATAATGGAGAGACTACAAAGCAGCAATTAAGGCATTCAGATATTTTTCCTTCTCTTGAAGGTGCCAACTCAATCCATGCATGGTTCCACAGGTTCAGCAGCTCACCATTACCTTGCCGAAGGGCCTAATCTGTACGTTTCAGCACAGCCAGTGAGAGTGGTCAGCTACTCAACTGTTCGCAGCATCACAGCTGAATCTAATCCTGCCCTAACCACAGTATGGTTTCCACTCAGTTACACCTTATTTATGAACAAAATTCCAGTGAACCCAATCGAGAAAGTAAAGAAATGATGGATTCCCAAAGGAGACTAGGACAGTAGACCCAATAGCATCATTAAGATACAGGAATACCTGAGTAACCATGACATTAGATGGAGCCCAATCACATTATGTCATGCCTCAGAGGTACAGCATTAAAGAAAGCATGGCACGGAGATCACCATACAGCAAAGCCTCATTAGCTGTATCTGCCAAGGTGTCGCCAATCAAATTTGCAGTGCTGTTGCTTCAACCTTGCAAAAGCTGCAGGAAACTACCTTCACAGGGTCCACACAAAAAACACACATATACAGCAATGTTCCCGCTAAACTGTACATGTGCACAGTTGGCTGGCAGGTACTGCACAGGCCTTGCTCTGTGTTAGATACTGTACATGCGCAGTAGTGCAAGAAAATGTAAAGGTTCTGTGGGTTGAAAAAACTGACTGGGCTGAATTTTAAAAGGAAAATTTATGCACAGCTATGCCATTTGCTTCTCGGACATCTGCAGCAATCAAGCAGTGCAGTAGCTGTCAGCTGAAGCTTCAAACCTGTCTTCACTTTCTTATGGAACAGGGCCTTGGAATAACAAAGAGGGCAATCATTGAATCCAGCACTATACTTTAGCAGTAATCAAACAAGAAATCGATTGTTGGGCTGCACCACTGCTTGATTGCAGACTGGTGCCATGACCTTGGGTTATCTTTTCCTTCACGTTTGCCTGTTACTTCCCATTCCCCTCACCCTTGAGCTCTGGCAAAGGCTCCTAATGTGTTGAGGTGTTTTTCTGGGATTTTCCAGAGCACCTCAGAAATTTTGTCACCCCATTTTGCTATCTCTTTTTCATGGTCCCCAGCCCTTTAAATTTCACCAATTCACATTATGTGCTTTCAGCACTCATACAAACCTGCATCTGGTTTCTAATGAAAGGTCACAGACCTGAAACATTAACTGTTTCTGTCTCCACAGATGCTGTCAAACCTGCTCAGTTTTTCCATCATTTTTTGTTTTTATTTCAGATTTCCAGCATCCGCAGTATTGTGCTTTTATTTATTATTTATTATGTGTCTGGATCTAATTGGACGCAAACAGCATACGTCATTTGGAAATGTCTGAAACTGTCTTCTCGTCATTCAGACCTAAAATGTACCCATGTCAGGAAAATCTAGACATATAAATGCATTTTCCATCCCTAGATAGCAATCAGTAGCAGGAACACCAGTGGCATTTTCCTTTCCCTAATTCAGGGGCACTACGGGCAAATACAGCACCCCTATTGCCAAGCTGCGTGATACAAGCTAACTCGGCAAAGGTTCTCAAACTGGCTCAGTTCATTTGCTGTCTCTACTAGGGCAATTTAGATAGATAGATCAAGACCTGACTGCGCACATGCTCTCTAAACGCAGTGACCGATGGAAGTCCAAGATGGCGGTGCCCATCTGAAACCGCAATTTGAATTTTTATGCAGGAATAATAAAAGCAACATCACAGTTTATGGAGAAACAACTTGCACTTTAAAGAGTAAATCCTTTAACTGTGCACGGTTTATTCACTCAATCAACACATCCACAAAAAGTTTTAGCAGGGTACAGATTAACTCACATGATCATTGGTTTTTGAGCTCTGTATGTCATGTCAACTCAATTGCAATAAACATTGAACTTTGTAATAAAAGCAAAATACTGCGGATGCTGGAAATCTGAAATAAAAACAAGAATGCTGGAACCACTCAGCAGGTCTGGCAGCATCTGTGGAAAGAGAAGCAGAGTTAACGTTTCGGGTCAGTGACCCTTCTTCGGAACTTGAACTTTGTAATATGCTTAAAAGCTGGCTACTATTCAATAAGTTTTTTTAATGATTAAATGGCAAATATCAAAACACTATGAATTTTCCTTACAGGATCGGCAGGTTTGGTGAGTGCCCATGTCATTATTGTTGACAATAGAATGAATATCTTTGGGCTCTCGAAATTTTCTATCTCTGATTGTAGCGCTGCAAATAGAAAAAAGGGAAAAAATAAACATTACCCATTTGCATTGTTTCATTGTTTACTTATCTGGTCCAAAATAAGCCAAGGAAATGTACAACCTTTATACAGAATTGTACTTTTTAATATACTTGCATTCCCTTGAGTTTTGGAAGTGATTCACAACTGGTCAGTTCTCTCTTTCTGTGCTATACTTCTGGTAACTTTAATAGATGCTCTAATAGGTTCATCATGTTTGTCACTGCTTGGGAAATGGGATCAGGCTGCAGTTGGATGGCAATATTCAACTGCACTTCACAAACAAAATGTTTACCCACTTATAATTAATTTTAGATAGAATTACATAGATTAGTACAACAGAGAAACAGGCCATTCAGTCAACTGGTCTACACCAGTGTTTAAGTTCCACACAAGCCTCCTCCCACCCTACTTCATCTAACCTTATCAGCATATCCTTCTAATCATTTTTTCCTCATATGCTTCCCTTAAATGCAGCTATGCTACTTGCCTCAACTATTCCTTATGATAGTGAGGTTCACATTCCAATCACTCTCTCGGTAAAGAAATTTCCCCTGAATTCCTTATTGGATTTATTAGTAACTATATTACATTTATGACCGCTGGCATGAATCAAAAGAAGAGGGAAGTGGAGGAGAGGGGACAAGGAGAAAAAAAGGGTAAGGAAGGGTGGAATTGATGAGGAGATTGTGGGGAAGAGGCAGAAGGATGGGTGGGAAGGAGAGCAAGAGGGGTAGGAGAAAATGGTAAATGGAGAGGAGGGGAAGGAGAGGAGACAGAAGATGAGGTGTAAGGAGGATGGGAGTGGAGAGGTGGGTAGAGGGATGGGAGGAGAAAGGGAGAGGAATGGGAGGAGAGAAGGGCAGAGGGATGGAAGGAAAGAAAAAAGAAAGAAAAGAGAGGGGAGAGAATGGGAGGAAGGGAAGGAAGAGGCCACAGCAAAACAGGGAGGTTCCTTTTATTTCATTGTCTGATTTTTAAATTGGTTTCTGAGGTCCTGCAATGTGCTGGTTCTCTAATGGTTTCCTGTGTTCCTTACATTTCTTTTAAAAATAAATATTTCTTTCCCTGCCATGTTGACCCTAGGCAGCCTTATGTTTAACATGAAGTCATGTAATATGCTCGCAGCACCACCTACAAGTGCAATACCTTTGGAATATTGAGACAACAACAACTTGTACTTATATCGTAGTTTAACATAATAACATCCCAAGGTGCTTCACAGAAGCACTGTCAAACAAAATATAATACTGAGTCACATAGGAGATATTAGGGCTGATGTAGGTTTTAAGGAGTGTCTTAAAGGAGGAAAGCGAGGTAGAGAAGTGGAGAGGTATAGGGAGGGAATTCCAGAGCTTAGAT
Organism: Heterodontus francisci; assembly: GCF_036365525.1. NCBI lineage: Eukaryota > Metazoa > Chordata > Chondrichthyes > Heterodontiformes > Heterodontidae > Heterodontus > Heterodontus francisci. Next base: position 18,860,910 of record NC_090379.1, read on the forward strand.
TCTCAGCAGCAGAAGGCTCAGCCACCAATGGTGGAATGATTAAAATTGGGATGCTCCAGAGACCGGAATTAGAGGAGCGCAAATATCTCCAAGGGTTGTAGGGCTGGTGGAGATTGCAGAGATAGGGAAGGGTGAGGCCATGGAGGGATTTGAAAACAAGGATGAGAATTTTAAAATCGAACTATTGTTTAACTGGGAGCCAATACAGATCAGCTAGCACTGGGTGATGAATGAACAGCATCTGATGCGAATTAAGACATGGGCAGCAGAGTTTTGGATGACATCAGGATTATGGAGAGTAGAATGTGGGAGGCCAGCCAGGAGTGCTTAGAATACTCATCTTTTTAAACATATAATGCATGTCATAAATATATATAAATAATCACCCAAACATGAAACATTCTGATCTTAATCCCTGGGATTCCCTAGAATGTCATGTTAAAATACATTAATGAATGTAGATTTTCCTCTATCAGGTTTACCCTATTTACGACCTGATCAGAAAACTAGCCAGTGATCAATTATATTGGATCACTTCCCAATTCATGCCTTTACGGAAAGTAATAAAACAGGAGGGCAGGAAATGCCCACCTGAAAAAGTGTGAGTGTCATTTAAATAATAAAGCATCCTGAAGAAATATCACAAGTCTACCAAATAAAAATGTATTTCAAAATGATTTTTAAAGTTCTCCCTGGCAACTCTCTGAGACGAAACCAGACTGTTCACAACCTTCGTGTCATATTTGACCTTAGGATGAGCTTCTGATCACATAATCGTGCCATCATGAAGACCGTCTATTTCTACAATGCACAATAACATATTACACCAATAAAAAAATTGCCAAATTCGAATTGCTTTAAATTCCTACCTCATTAAAAAGTAAAAGAACTAAGTGCAGAATAATACTTCTCTTTTTCAAGGCTATTTCAAGAGGAATGCAAGTTATCCCAGATACTGATAAAGGGAAAGGCATGCATACAGACCACAAATAAAGTGAAGATGATGCATCAGATTGATGCGAACACTTACATTTTAACCGAAACACTGCTGTAATGTGTATTTTATCAGAGTCCTCTATAGCTTAAATCTCCCTGACAAGTTGCATATCTCAACATTACCAATGTCCATTTGTGTGTCTCAGCTTTCTATGGAAAGGATACCTCAGAGGGGGCTCTGCTCTATACTAATGGGTGAAAGTACAAGCCCCCCTTGGCAGTTTTAATAAAATTCAGCACACCACTTCTTTAACAAATCAAAAAGTCAAATCTTTGCAATTTCTCTGACGGGTAATAAATGCAAGGATTTTTGTTTTGCTCCTGATGGAAATGCTGATCATTTATGAAACAAAATCAAAGAAATTAAGCAGATGATACATAATTATTGTTGGAAAAGCAAAAGGAAAAGCAGAAAAATGAAAGAATAAATCAGGACCTGAAACAGCCCAAGAGGCTTCATCAATTTGCTCAGTTGTTTCTGTGATGTTATAGATGATGGTGTCACATTCCAGAAGATACTCCAATAGCTGCTCCCGTGTATTAAACTGAAATAAGATGTGAAAAATAAATGTTCGCAGTTGACTTTTGCAATACGTTGAGCACATTAATGTCAAACAGTTCCAAAGCAGATTTAAAGCTACTGTTTTCTCTTTCGGATCTCCAGACATACACGCTATATTGATGACTTTCAAATCAATTCAATTTTCTCCTCTCTTTTCTTTACATCTTGGTAGACCTCTCCAATACCACGTCAAAGTGGCTATTTTTCATGTGTGGGTCTAGATAGTGACTATCAGTAGATTGTTTGACTGTGCAGGGCTTTGTAGATGAGCTCAGTCCTATCCTCACTCAATGTCAACACATTCTGACTTTCCAGCAGAAGTCACTGGAATAGAAATTAAGATCGGGGCTCTTGGTTAGTTTTCCCCTCTCTAGCTCAGAGGCATAAAGGCCAGTTGTAGCATGCTAACTGATGCTTCGACTGGGACCAGCTAACTCAACACAGGCCCAATAATGAACTTGAAATAAAAATAGAAAATGCTGGAAATACTCAGCAGGTCTGGCAACAACTGTGGAAAGAAAAACTGAAAGAAATAGAGTTGCTGCTTCAGGTCGATGACTTTGCATCAGAATTGGGAAAAGTTAGAGATGTAACAGGTTTATAGCAGGAAAAGGCGGGAAGGTGGGAAAAAGAACAAAAGAGGTCTGTGATAGGGTGGAGGCCAGGACAGATTAAGTGTCAAAAGGGTTGATGGCGCAAGACTAAAGGGAGTATTAATGAGACAAGTAAAGAAACAAAACGGGTGTTATATGAGATGTAAATGGCAGAATCATGATCAGCTGCCATCTGAAAACAAAAAGAGAAAAACTAAAACTAGCAAAGAAAAAGTAAACAAAATAGGAACAGAGTTTGAACCTGAAACTTGATTTGCAAGACTTTGTACCATACCAGGGATAGGTTTACTTACTTCCAACGGGGGAGATTCAACCTATCAATTTTAATGATTTTATTTCATTGTTGCTCCAGTAGCATTCAAAAACTTAATGGGAACAACTAACTTGACAATTTGTGTGATAAAAGGAAAACTGGAAACGCTAGAAATCTGAAATAAACATAGAAAATAGGAGCAGGAGTAGGCCATTCGGCCCTTCGAGCCTGCTCCGCTATTCATTATGATCATGGCTGATTATCCAAATCAGTAGCCTGTTCCCGCTTTTGCCCCATACCCTTTGATCCCTTTAGACCCAAGAGCTATATCTAACTCCTTCTTGAAAACATACAATGTTTTAGCCTCAACTATAGAAACATCTCGTGCCGTAAGCTGCAGGGCTCAATTCCACAGGCTCACCGCTCTCTGGGTGAAGAAATTTCTCATCTCAGTCCTGAAAAGTTTACCCTGTATCCTTAGACTATGACCCCTGTTTCTGGAGTCCCCCACCATCGGGAACATCCTTCCTGCATCTACCCTGTCAAGTCCTGTTAGAATTTTATAGGTTTCTATGAGATCCCCCCTCACTCTTCTGAACTCCAGCGAATATAAACCGACTCAATCTCTCCTCATATGTCAGTCCCACCATCCCAGGAATCAGTCTGGTAAACCTTCGCTGCACTCCTTCTATAGCAAGAACATCCTTCCTCAGATAAGGAGACCAAAACTGCACACAATATTCCAAGTGTGGCCTCACCAAGGCCCTGTATGATTGCAGCAAGACATCCCTGCTTCTGTACCCGAATCCTCTCGCTATGAAGGCCAACATACTATTTGCCTTTTTTACCGCCTGTTGCACCTGCATGCTTACCTTCAGCGACTGGTGTACGAGAACACCCAGGTCTCGCTGCATAGTCCCCTCTCTCAGTTTATAGCCATTCAGTTAATAACCTGCCTTCCTGTTTTTGCTACCAAAGTGGATAACCTCACATTTATCCACATTATACTGCATCTGCCATGCATTAGCCCACTCACTCAACTTGTCCAAATCACCATGAAGCCTCTCTGCATCCTCCTCACAACTCACCCTCCCACCCAGTTTTGTGTCATCTGCAAATTTGGAGATATTACATTCAGTTCCCTCATCTAAATCATTAATATATATTGTGACTAGCTGGGGTCCTAGCACCGATCCCTGCGGTACCCCACTAGTCACTGCCTGCCATTCCGAAAAAGACCCATTTATCCCTACTCTTTGTTTCCTGTCCGCCACCCAATTTTCTATCCATCGCAATACACTACCCCCAATCCCATGCGTTTTAATTTTATATGTTAATCTCTTATGTGGGGCTTTGTCGAAAGACTTCTGAAAATCCAAATAAACCACATCCACTGGCTCCCCCTCATCAACTCTACTAGTTATATCCTCGAAGAATTCTAGTAAATTTGTCAAGCATGATTTCCCTTTCGTAAATCCATGCTGACTATGCCCGATTCCACTACTGTTCTCTAAGTGCTCTGCAATAAAATCTTTGACAATGGACTCTAGAATTTTCCCCACTACTGACGTCAGGCTGACTGGTCTATAATTCCCTGCATTCTTTCTACCTCCCTTTTTAAATAGTGGGGTTACATTAACTACCCTCCAATCTGTAGGAACTGTTCCAAAGTCTATAGAATCTTGGAAGATGACCACCAGTGCATCCACTATTTCTAGGGCCACTTCCTTAAGTACTCTGGGATGCATACCATCAGGCCCAGGGGATTTATCAGCCTTCGATCCCATCAACTTCCCCAACACCATTTCTCTACTAATACTGATTTCTTTCAGTTCCTCTCTCTCACTAAGCCCTGTGTTCCCCAACATTTCTGGTATGATATTTGTGTCCTCCTTTGTGAAGACAGAAGACAGCTGGAAGTTGACAGCAATGCACAGCAGGTTTATTAGTATCTAAAACAGAAAGACCGATTAAGGTTTCAGGTATAATCTTTCATCAGAACTGGTGCAGTGAACATCAGTAATGTATATATACTGCTTTTAAAGTAGAAAAATATTCCAAGGCACTTCTGAGTTTCAGATCAGACCTCCCAATGCAAGAGGGTAACTAGAGAAAGGATTGGCCCACTCAAGGACAAAGCAGGAAAATTATGCGTGGAGTCAGAGAAAATGGGTGAGATTCTAAACGAGTACTTTGCATCGGTATTCACCGAGGAGAGGGACATGACGGATGTTGAGGTTAGGGATAGATGTTTGATTACTCTAGGTCAAGTCGGCATAAGGAGGGAGGAAGTGTTGGGTATTCTAAAAGGCATTAAGGTGGACAAGTCCCCAGGTCCGGATGGGATCTATCCCAGGTTACTGAGGGAAGCGAGAGAGGAAATAGCTGGGGCCTTAACAGATATCTTTGCAGCATCCTTAAACACGGGTGAGATCCCGGAGGACTGGAGAATTGCTAATGTTGTCCCCTTGTTTAAGAAGGGTAGCAGGGATAATCCAGGTAATTATAGACCGGTGAGCCTGACGTCAGTGGTAGGGAAGCTGCTGGAGAAGATACTGAGGGATAGGATCGATTCCCATTTGGAAGAAAATGGGCTGATCAGTGATAGGCAACATGGTTTTGTGCAGGGAAGGTCATGTCTTACCAACTTAATAGAATTCTTTGAGGAAGTGACAAAGTTGATTGATGAGGGAAGGGCTGTAGATGTCATATACATGGACTTCAGTAAGGCGTTTGATAAGGTTCCCCATGGTAGGTTGATGGAGAAAGTGAAGTCGCATAGGGTCCAGGGTGTACTAGCTAGATGGATAAAGAACTGGCTGGGCAACAGGAGACAGAGAGTAGCAGTGGAAGGGAGTTTCTCAAAATGGAGACATGTGACCAGTGGTGTTCCACAGGGATCCGTGCTGGGACCACTGTTGTTTGTGATATACATAAATGATTTGGAGGAAAGTATAGGTGATCTGATTAGCAAATTTGCAGACGACACTAAGATTGGTGGAGTAGCAGATAGTGAAGGGGACTGTCAGAGAATACAGCAGAATATAGATAGATTGGAGAGTTGGGCAGAGAAATGGCAGATGGAGTTCAATCAGGGCAAATGCGAGGTGATGCATTTTGGAAGATCCAATTCAAGAGTGAACTATACAGTAAATGGAAAAGTCCTGGGGAAAATTGATGTACAGAGAGATTTGGGTGTTCAGGTCCATTGTTCCCTGAAGGTGGCAACGCAGGTCAATAGAGTGGTCAAGAAGGCATACGGCATGCTTTCCTTCATCGGACGGGGTATTGAGTACAAGGGTTGGCAGGTCATGTTACAGTTGTATAAGACTTTGCTTCGGCCACATTTGGAATACTGCGTGCAGTTCTGGTCGCCACATTACCAAAAGGATGTAGATGCTTTGGAGAGGGTGCAGAGGAGGTTCACCAGGATGTTGCCTGGTATGGAGGGCGCTAGCTATGAAGAGAGGTTGAGTAGATTAGGATTATTTTCATTAGAAAGACGGAGATTGAGGGGGGACCTGATTGAGGTGTACAAAATCATGAGAGGTATAGACAGGGTGGATAGCAAGAAGCTTTTTCCCATAGTGGGGGATTCAATTACTAGGGGTCACGAGTTCAAAGTGAGAGGGGAAAAGTTTAGGGAGGATATGCGTGGAAAGTTCTCTACGCAGAGGGTGGTGGGTGCCTGGAACGCGTTGCCAGCGGAGGTGGTAGACGCGGGCACGATAGCGTCTTTTAAGATGCATCTAGACAGATACATGAATGGGCAGGAAGCAAAGAGATAGACTCTTAGAAAATAGGCGACATGTTTAGATAGAGGATCTGGATCGGCGCAGGCTTGGAGGGCCAAAGGGCCTGTTCCTGTGTTGTAATTTTCTTTGTTCTTTGAAGGTAGTTAAACATATTGTTGAGGAGGTAGGTTTTAAGAAGGCTTTTGAAAGTGGGATAGATGAAGTAAGGTTTCCCATGGTTGGTGAGAGACTTCCAGAGGGTGGGTAGAGCAGGGGAGAAAGGAACCAGAGTTGGAAGAGCAAAAGCAGAGACATTTATAGAAGACAATGAAGATGCTGAAGTTGACATGTTGAGGGATGCTAATGAATATTGGTAAGGATATTACTGGCAGGTGAGCAGACATTCCAAAGAATAGGGTTCAGACAGCAGACTTCTGGATGAGTTGGAGTTTATATAGGCTAGGAGGTAGGGATGCCAATGAGGAAGCCATTGAAAAAAATCAGGCTGAAGAAACATTTCTTATACAGTTGATGAGGACAGCTCAAAGAAAATAGATAGAGGGGAGAACAGCAGAATGTAATGTAGGCAAGACAAAGAGAAAGACAAAACAGTGCTCCCAAAATGGATAGGAAAACAGCAGAATGAGAATGATATCTATTAGGAGAATCCGGTCTGAAAATGGGGGGAGCCAGCTGAACTCTGAAGTTGTTCAAGTTGAAGTTGAGCCTGGATGTCTTCTTCAGCCTCACTACGGCAGTTCTGATGAAGGTTACACTTGAAACCTCAACTTATGTTTCTCCTTCAGATTCTGATTGGCCTGTTGTGCATGTGCAGCAATTTTTGGTTTCCCTTTGTGTACTGACATGTGTTGCTTTAACACTCAAACTTGCTATGTGACAAGCAGTTAGTGACGTAGTGAGAAACCATGAACACACGTTTATCTTTGTCTGTCAAACTAACAAAAAAAACCGCAGTCCTGTTTTGAGACATCAGTCTTGTTAATAAATTAAAGAATAATAGTCTTAGGGGTATTTTAGCTTCATAAAGTAAATTTGGGGACTTACAGAGAAAATGTCAAGAGCAAAATCAGGCTTCTTGGCATCAGGATTACTCAACGTCCCCACCACCTGGTACGTCCCTTTGGCCAGTGGAATACTTTTGATTGTTTCAGTCTCTTCCTCATTCAGTTCCTCATCTTCTATCACTTCCTCCAGCGACGATCCAACCACGCAGTTTGACAGGTACTGGAAATGAATCAAGTATCAGAATTTAACTTTTCATTTCATAGAACCATTGAATAGTAGAGCACAGGAGGAGGCCATTCAGCTCAACGAGTTTGTGTCGGCTCATTTAAAAATTAATCCAGTTAGTCCCATTCCCCAGCTCTTTCCTCATACTCCTGATTTTTTTTTATCCTTCAAGCATTTATCCAATTCCCTTTTGAATATTAATATTGAATCTGTAACCCTCAGTCTATCAGGTTGTGCATTCCAAATCCTAATCACTTGTTGCAAAAAAAAAACGTTTCCTCAAGGCAACTCTGGTTCTTTTCCCGATCACCTTAATTCTGTGCCCTCTGGTTATCAACTTTTCAGCCATTGGAAACAGTGTCACTTTATTTACTCTATCTGAACCCTTCATGATTTTAAACACCTCCATCAAATCTCCTCTTAGCCTACTCCACTCTGAGAACAACCTCAGCTTCTCCAGTCTATCCATGCAACTGTAATCCCTCATACTTGGAACCATTCTAGTAAATCTCTTCTGTACCTTCTCCAAAGCCTTCATGTCCTTCTTCAAGTATTGTGCCCAGAATTGGATACAATACCCCAGCTGGATCCCAACTATTGTTTGGTATAAAAACAAGAAATGCTGGAACCACTCAGCAGGTCTGGCAGCATCTGTGAAAAGAGAAGCAGAGTTAACGTTTTGGGTCAGTGACCCGAAACGTTAACTCTGCTTCTCTTTTCACAGATGCTGCCAGACCTGCTGAGTGGTTCCAGCATTTCTTGTTTTTATTTCAGATTTCCAGCATCCGCAGTATTTTGCTTTTATTTTTTTGTTTGGTATAGGTTTAGCGTAACAAGAGTTACAAATAAACATCTGACGATGGAATCTGTGTCACTTTACAAAGAAATTTCAGCACTGGCAATCTTAGCAGAGGTCAGTTTGATAGATGTTTCATGATGGAAGTGTATATTTGGAAAAGTGGCATTTCCATACTCTGAAACCTATGGTAGGGCATTTAACTGCTTTGATGAGAACCTTGGCAAAATTTTCAACTTCAGTGGGCAATAAAACTAGTGGTATCAGATTTTCCACCTCTTATACACCCTGTCCAATTTTCAGCTGCTTCAATACTGCCAACTTTATGCCCCATCGAAGTATCTGCTTCTTGCTTCGATTAAATCAATCTTTCCTGGACTACCAAGTTATCTTACCCAACTGTGTTCCTTCTACTTATGTGGCTGGGAGTTTAATCAGTTGCTTTCATAATGTGATCAGGTCAAGTTGAATTCAGTCCCTATTGTCTGAGCATCAGTCTAAAGACTTTTTATCAAACAATTTTTAATGTGGTACTCATTCATAAAAATGTAATGTTGGAACAAGTTTGCAAAATGACAGAGGAGCACTGTAATAAGTGAAGATGAAGTTCACAAATCACAAGCTGGGTACAGATGAGGAATACCATTCATTACATCTTAGCTCATCCATTGAGAAAGACATTACAAACTCCCCAATGTAGCATCCAAATATTTCTCAAACTGTTTCCAACTGTGTTGCCATTACAGCCCTACAGAGAAATCCACACCACGTATTAACTAACCGTTGTCTGAAAACCTCCTGACATCAGCCCTAAATTTACATTTGAACCTGTATTACTCTTATAGGTTCAGGCTAAATTGTTGTTCTGGATCCACCTTCTCTATACTCTATTCGTCACCCCTCAGTTGCCTCCTTTACACAGTGAAAATCTCCCATTTTCTCCAGTCTTTTCTCCTAATAGTCTTAGAATCATAGAATGATATAGTACAGGACGCCACTCGGTCCATCGCGCCTGTGCCGGCTCTTTGAAAGAGCTATCCAATCAGTCTCAATTCCCTGCCCTTTTCCTCATAGATCTGCAAATTTTCCCCCTTCAAGTATTTATCCAATTTCCTTTTGATATCTATTATTGAATCTGCTTCCACCACCAAATCAGACTGTGCATTTCAGATTATAACATCTCACCTCTGGTTCTTTTGCCAATCACCTTAAATCTGCATCCTTTGGTAATTGACCCTTCTACCTCTTGAAACAGCTTTTCCTTATCTACTCTATCAAAACCTTTCATGATTTTGAACACCTCTATTAATTCTCCTCTCTACCTTCTCTCCTCTAAAGACAATGACTCCAGTTTCTTTAGTCTTGCCGTGTAATTGAAGTCCCGCATCCCTGGTACCATTCTAGTAAATCTCTTGCATCCTCTCTAAGGCCTTGCCATCCATCCTAATGTTGATTTCCACTGCATTCCAACTGAGCCAATATTTATTCCTTGAACACCTCTCACGTTCTCCAGATTTTGTTTTCTTAATTTTATTGCTGCTCATTATGACTTCCTCTGGTAGCAATTTATGGTACTCTGGTACTAGGAATTAGTGAGATGGCTCTTTTCTGAACCGCCACTTTAATGTGATTTGGTGAACCAGACACAACGCAAGGTCCAGGAGGAAGGGTGATAGAAAGATGATTAGGTCATTGAGTGAGTACCTAACCATGCATGGTGGCTGTAGCGGTACATGCCATTTCTTTCTTACTGATCAACTTAGTCTAACACAATTATCAGAATATGGTTCTCTATATAAGCAGGAGCTTCAATATATTTGGATATACTCTCAGCTTTTATCTGCAGGTCCAGCAATCAGAGGGACAGATGGAGGACCAGATAGGTCCAATAAGGTGAAATGGTGAAGGAAAGCAAGAAGTCAAATCCATCGATTCCTCATCTAATGTAGGTGAAAATGATGGATGGCCTCCCGATTCTCAGAACTTCTCCTGCAACAGCTCCTGGCGTGAAACCAAATGCAGAAGATACTCAACCACAGGGGTTGCCCAAACTTTGTACGGTAAGTACAAAACATTGCAAATGTCATGTGATCAAATCAAAGTTGGCAAGTATTAGCATCTGCCAGCCAACAGCTGGATGCTATATAACAAAACCTGCCAGAATTTTCCCAGAGTTGCACACACAAGTATGCACACACATACACTCATTTACATATGAGTGTACATGCAATTACATGCACTTAGCCATACACGAACACATACATGCATGCACACTTACACATGAATATTTACCCACACTCACACTTACATACACGAACACACACGCACTTATATACATGCATACTTACATGCATGCACTTACATGAATATTTACCCACACGCACACTTACCTAGAAGCACACTCACACATGAACACTTACATAACATTCGCATACACGTTCACACACACATACTGCCCCTCAGTAACCAGTTGCCGATCTCACTAACTTTCCCTGCATGAATCCCCACGAATGAGTCTAAATGGTTGAAGAAGATCCGCTTGCTCCGGATTTTCTCCAGCGTCGCCGTCTTCTCCTCCTCTTCCATCTCCGCCCCGGGCCCTTGGATACGCAGCGACAGAGCGCGTTGCTAGGGAGGGTCCTCGGGAGCCGGGGCCAGCGGGCAGGCAGTGAGCGGGACAGCTATAGCTCAGGGTCAGACTGAAGCTGCGCAGCGCAGGCAGAGTGCAGGGGAGGGGAGAGATTCCATTTAAAACAACCACTGCCAGTTCCTGGTGAATCTGCTCTCTCCTGGGATGATGCTGAAGCTTTTTCCCCAAAGGGAAATAAGGGCAGGCTGTTAGACACCGTGTGGGCAATGAGCTGTGGTCAATGCTCTCTGAACTCTGGGACACACCCCAAAGTGTCAATCATGATCGGGCCATGCACACTACAAGTTGGTGGGAAGCACTCTCAGCTTTGCTTGAGGGGGGGAAAAATTGCATTTGTATAAGCACCTTTCACCATCTCAGGGCACCCGAAAATTCTTTACAGCCAATAAGTACTTTATTGAAGTATAACCACTCATAACGATGGAACTGAAGCACTTGCTATTCTTGTCCCTGTCAGCTCATTGTTGGAGCAATTCAAAACTAATCCTGCTGCCCCTCCATCACCCTGTCCCTTGCTTGGTTCAACTACTGGAGCCTAAATTGGGCGTCAAAGCCCACACTTGCTCCAAAGTAGAGTACTTGCTTCTACTTTGTTCTGTTCTTGACAACCATCCTGGATTGTCTAGGAGTCTCTCGCAATAGATAATTGATCTTCCAGGCGCTGCAGCAAGCAACCTGAGAGAAAAGGTGGAAGTGGGGTTTGCAGCAGCGCAGATCTGAAGATCAGGGTCTGCACATCTAAATACCAGCATGCTGAAAAACAATTATAGGAATTGGATTCAGCCCATCTAGCCAGTATTTCAAATTACTAATCTTAGCCCTTCTTCCCCAGCACAGCCCACGCAATGGGAGAATTCTCCCGCCCCCCCCATAGTGATGGGAAGGAAGGAAAACCAGAGAGTTTCCCCATTTACTTGCAACCCCTTCTCATTCACCTCTTAAAGACCCTAGATAGGTCAGAAGTTTTGCCTGGCACGGGAAAGAAACAATAAACCACTGCTTGAATAAATAAATGAAGTGCAACATAGAAAGTTACCAGAGTTGGCATTTTATTAAAAAATGTATTCTTAATGAATGACTTGTTTTTCAGTTTCCGTACAACAAATATGCTTCATGTCATTTATGTCGGAATAATATTCAGGAATTGTACTTTATTTTAAATTGTTAATAGGGGAGGCGGAAGAAGAAAGGGGGAGGGTTCAAACAAGAAGACAATAAATATATTAACTATTCTTTTACAGCATTTTGTTCCTGTTTCTAGATGTCATCGGTGAGGCCAGCTAGCAATATCTAATGGCTAAAACCAAATAGCTGAATTTCTGAAGTAGAGTTCACCTCCTGTCCTCAGTATTTTGATAATTTTAGCTGGAAGACCTGTACTTGTCCGATGAAATGTGACTGTCCTTCACTAGCCATGCCTCCTCCCCCATCCTTTCTTAAAAATCATACCCTTAGAATTGAACAACTTGATACATATGAAATATGCAAACGTCTGGGTAGGACAGTTAATTTATAAGCTCCCATATAATTATTCATTTTAATCTTGAGGGAGAAGAGCTCCTGCAGTTCTTTGAAGGTTGATGTTGATCACTCTTGTCACTAATTGCCAGGTTCTCCAACCTTCAGCTCCCTCAGTAATAATGTGCACAGGAGACATCCCTGCATTGAATTTTGGTTCATCAATTTTTCCATCTGATTTGCTGCAAAACACAATATTCAAAACTACCATTAGCAATGTGACAGATGCATTTTTTTTCATTTATTTATTTTCACTTAGGTAACCCTCACTTCCAGCCATAAAAAAAACCAACTGATTTAACAGGACAGAAATTGTCTCTACTTCTGGAACAGGAAGGTAGTTAGGTAGTTTAGTGTCCCAATTGCAGACTGAGATTATAACTTCCGGCCAGGAGATTTAAGTCAGCTGTCACAGTGCTTCAAACATTGCAGCCCAACATTATGCAAGATTTAAAGACTTGTTTTAACTTACAGAATTGCTCAGGATATAGTCTATCTTTCTCTGTTCTTGTGAGTTTTTCTCCACTTTGTCTCTGTACAAAACTAGCTGCTGTCGGTCTTTAAGATCCCTGTAGGTCTAAATCAGGGAACAAAAAGGAAGGTAAAACAACTTTTGCAAACAACTGCATCATTTACTTTCTGAATCCCAATTTATTTGTATGTCTTCAATTTAGACAACATCTACTGATTGCTGCTGAATTACCACCATCTTGTCTCACCGTTCCTGCAAGACTGATTTTGCCTGCTTTTTTTTTAAGCAGCATTCCCCCAGACCAATAATTACCTTCCAGCTGAACCATTCCCAGGCCTCTAGCAATGACACTCCTAACGCAGGAGGCTCTGAAAATTTTGCATTCTGAACTTATCAATTTATTTTGAAGGCTATTTGGACCTCACGTCCTCACTCGTGAACAAGCTGCTTGGGAGTAGAAAGTGTGCTGAAGACGAATCCTCTTGCAGTGCAGCTCAATTGTACTTCTTGGTGACGGGGTTGGGCAGGGGGTTTGAAGAAAGGCTGCCATTTACAGTGTCCAAGAGGATGTTCAGAAGCTGACTTAATCCATACCATTTCTAACATTAAACACACTTGCTGTTGTGGACTTCTGTAAGCACTCAAATTATATAAACCAGGTCAATCATGGGCACTCTGCTTGAAACTGCACTACTGTTCTTTCCATCACTCAGGTCCTCTCTAAAGCAGCAGAAATAAATGCAACACTTAAACTTACGTCAATCACAATGTTATGGCACTTGTACTTTGTGGCAAGGTTCAACTTCAGTTCTGTGTTATCCACTAAAGCAACATATTCCTGAATAACCTGTAGAAAAATGTTATAGAGTGGTATGAAATGTCATTGCTATCAACAAAAGAACCGGAGGCAACATGAGGAAGAATTTTTTTTTCACACAACGAGTTTGTGTGATCTGGAATGCACTGCCTGAAAGCAGATTCAATAATATCTTTCAAAGGGAATTGGATAAATACATAAAGGGAAAACAGTTACAGGGCTATGGAAAAAGAGCAGGCAAGTGGGACCAATTAGATAGCGCTACCAAAAAACTGGAACAGCCACGATGGGCCAAATGGCCTCCTTCTATGCTTTACCATTCTGTGAAACATCCTTTCTTTTTAGGGTGGTATAGTGTGTTGCAGGAACCCACACATGGTACCACAGACTGATTGTTTTTCAGGTTTAATACCCCATTGCTGATTTCCCAATCCCCATCACACGGTTTCAGGGAGGTTCTGACCTTATTCCGAAAACTATCTCCAACTTACTATTTATTTGCTATGAGAGATGAGACTGGTGGGTAATAACGGACTTTACCCAACATCAAACACCCTTGGGTCAGATATGACATGACTAAGATGCAAAGTACAGTGTCCTCTACAGTATCCAAAACAAAATGCATAGACCCTGACCGCACCTTCACACCTCACCCTCACCTATACCATCAATGTAACATTTTCAATTGCCCCAGCAGTCATTTCAATATCCCAAATAGTTTTTGCTTCAATATTAAAGGTTATCTGTTAATTGCCATTTTCACATGTCAAAATGGAATAGAGATGACACTACATATCATTTTGTAAGTGGGGGTTAAAATGCATGGAAGATACAACTGAATTATTGCAGTATTGAGAACACTCGTGGACGTCAATGGCAAAAAGGTAGCAGACCATGTGGCACTGCCAAGGAAAAAGAAGTTTATAGCAGCGATATTCATCTGATTCTGAAAACACAATCACATGAACCCAGACCTTGGCATTTCCATGACGAGCTCTCCAAGATAATAAACTGCTAAAAAAAAGTGACTTCTAGACCAATGTGGGGCAGCAACAGGAGTGTGCTTGAAGTTGCAACATGGCATCATAGAATGGTAATGCACAGAAGGAGGCTATTTGACCATCGTGGAATTGTAACTGTTGGAACCCCCACCTTATATATGGCGCTGGGACAGGTGTGTAGGCATCAAGGGCATCCTGAAAGATCATCATTCTTGTGCCTCTCCTAGATCATGACCTGTTTTATTTTTACTCAAAGGTGCAGAATGAAGGGAATTGCTTCTCAAAGTATCACAAGCTAGGATCTTACCTCAACTGGAGCATTGTTTTTGTGCAAGATGTCCACAACTCGATGAAATCCAATTGGGGCTTTCTTCTTGGTATATCCTAGCCAATTCTAAAACAAAACAAAACACGCCTGTATATCATCTTTTTTACAGGGAGGAAGGTGATTTGAATGGAATTTAAAAAACATTCATTCACAGGATGTGGGCATTGCTGGCAAGGCCAGCATTTATTACCCATCTGTAATTGCCCTTGAGAAGGTGATGGTGAGTCACCTTCTCGAATACAACCAAGTGGTATGAGAGGCCACTTCAGGGGGCAGTTAAGAGACAACCATATTGTTGTGGGTCTGGAGTCATGTACAGGTTAGACTAGGTAAGGACATCATATTTCTTTTGCTATTTAGGGCATTCTTGAACCAGTGGGTTTTTATGCCAATCCAGTAGTTTCATGGTCACCATTAATGATACTAGCTTTTTATCCAGATTTAAATGAATTTAAATTCCCCAGCTGCTATGGTGGGATTTGAACTCACGTCTCCGAATCAGTAGTCCAAGCCTCTGGATTATTAGTCTGGTATTCTATAATACACAATTATTCTATAATACCCCGGGAATTGAATGACCATAGTAATGGCTTGTGGGAAAACAAAACAAGAAAAAAAAAAATACTTCTCAATTCTAGGCAAAATCACCAAAGGTGGAACAATGCAGAAAAAATATAATTAATTCAAAATTACATCACCATGCTCTGAAATTTAGTTTAATGGAAATAATATTGTCTCTATTTTTCTATTCCTAATTCTACAGAATAATTATGCCAACTGTAGATATTAGCCCCAAATCCTTGTAATTATCTTCTATCCCATTGAAGGCCATGGAGGAGATAAAGATGTAGTGATTGAACCAATGCAATGTGACTGGACTGGAAATCATGAACATAAGGGCATGCACTCTGGAGGAATTTCATGAATGCAGCATGCGTAGGCTTGGATGAGATAAGTTGTACAAGGTCATTAATTTGAAGGTGGTACAGGACAGGAGAGAATGCCCTGGGAGACCTGTGAGTTAATGGAATAAAAAGTATGAGGAAGTGATTCATCAACTACAGCCCAGATAGATCAATTTGAGAGGAAGATAGATTGGCGGGAACATAGCCTTAGTGTGAGGCCAAATAATAGTCAATTGTATAAATCACATCTGGCTACATTAGCCATATGCACCAGCTTTAGTAGAAAATGCCTGTCACAATATGGGTAAATGTGTTTCACATGTATTTAGGTGTCAGCCATGGCTCAGTCACAAGGTTCTGGGTTCAAGTCCCACTCCTGGACTTGAGCACCAAAATCAAGGCAGTGCTGCACTGTCAGAGGTGCTGTCTTTCAGATGAGGCCCCCTTTGCCCTCTCAGATGGATGCAACATCCTAGGGATTACCATTGACCAGAAATCTAACTGGACCAGGTATATAAATACTGAGGTTACAATAGAAGGTCAGAGGCTGGGAATTCTGCAGTGAGTAACTAACCTCCTGACTCCTCAAAGTATACCTACCAGCTAGAAGGCACAAATCAGGATTGTGATGGAGTGCTCTACACGTGTCAGAATGAGTGTGGCTCCACAACACTCAAGAAGCTCGACACCCTTTCTTTAATTGGGCGGCGCAGTGGTTAGCACCGCAGCCTCACAGCTCCAGTGACCCGGGTTCGATTCCGGGTACTGCCTGTGTGGAGTTTGCAAGTTCTCCCTGTGTCTGCGTGGGTTTTCTCCGGGTGCTCCAGTTTCCTCCCACAAGCCAAAAGACTTGCAGGTTGATAGGTAAATTGGCCATTATAAATTGTCACTAGTATAGGTAGGTGGTAGGGAAATATAGGGACAGGTGGGGATGTTTGGTAGGAATATGGGATTAGTGTAGGATTAGTATAAATGGGTGGTTGATGTTCGGCACAGACTCGGTGGGCCGAAGGGCCTGTTTCAGTGCTGTATCTCTAATCAAAAACCATCCAAGACAAAGCAGCCTGTTAGATTGCCACCCACCCCCCACAATCCACCACCTTAAAGATTGACCCTGCACCACAGGCACACATTGGCTGCAAGGTACACTGCAGCAACTTGCCAAGTCTCCTTCGACAGTACCTTCCAAACCTGTGACCTCTACCACCTAGAATGACAAAGGCAGCAGATGCATGGGAAGACCTCTTTTCTATGTTTTTTCTATAACTTTAGGGACTTTCAAACGGCTTTTAGATAGGTATATGGATAAAGGAGAATGATGGGGTATAGATTAAATTGTCCTTGACAGAGGACAAAGGATCGGCACAACATCGTGGGCCGAAGGGCCTGTTCTGTGCTGTATTTTTCTATTTCTACCTCCAAGCCACACACCATCCTGACTTGGAACTGTATTGACATTCCTTCCCGGTCACTGGGTCAAAATCCTGGAACTCCCCGAACAGCACTGTGGGTGTACCTACGCAACATGAACTGCAGCAATTCAAGATGGAGGCTCACCACCACCTTCTCGAGGGCAATTAGGGGCGGGCAATAAATACTCACGATGCTCATATCCCAAGGCACTATTCCGAAGAAGAGCAGGGGAGCTATCCCCGGTGTCCTGGTCAATATTTATCCCTCAATCAATATCACAAAACAGATTATCTGGTCATTATCACATTGCTGTTTGTGGGAGTTTGCTGTGTGCATACTGGCTATTGTGTTTCCCGCATTACAACAATGACTATATTTCAAAAAGTACTTAATTGGCTGTAAAGCTCTTTGAGACAGCCAGTGGTTGTGAAAGGCGCTATATAGTTGCAAATCTTTCTTTCTTTTAATGAACATCAAGCACTATTCAGTAACTGCGGAAGTAAAGTAAACCATCATTTTGCCAACAAACACATAAGTAGATTTAAGTAGTAAAAGAACACATTCTGCTGCAATTACAGGAAAAATAAAAGACTTATAGGGACATAAATTATGACTTTATACAAATAAGTTACCTTTGTAGTAAATAGAGTATCAACGTCTTTCCAAGCTTTCAGTTTGGCACGAGCTGCTAGCGTAGTGAGTAAATACTGCTTGTCGGAAATCTAAAACACAAGCAGAAATAATACTTTCTATTATATATGAATATGCACACAGTTTGTAACCCAACGAAAAGCATTACATAAATCATCTGCAAATGATGCATTTTTCCTTATATCACTTGTGAAACCATGACACATTTTTCTACATTAAAGGCGCAATATATACTCAAGTTGTCTTTATTAACAATTCCTTATTCCCTAACCTTGGCTGGGATACCAACTCAAGATGTTCCAAGTTTGCATGTGATGTATGTGTTCTCCACCACAACCCATGTCAAAAACAGAGGTCACCACAATGCTATCAATACCTGTACCACAACTGGAAGATAATACATCACATACAGAAACTCCTTCCTGACTGGTACACCATAACTTCCTAAGCAGATTCTGTTCATACATGATGTGCTGTGCAATTTCATGTTCTTTTGTTAGTAAAATAAACTTGCCTGTGGACTTTTGGTTCAGTCTATAGGTGGGGGTTTTGTTTTCTGCACAGAATCATCTTCTTAGGCAGTCCCTCAGCACCAAGGATGATTTACTTCCACTTTGGTTCAGTGCGTTCTAACATAGTCTCATGTGGGGCAGGTGGTGTTTGAAGAGTTTGATAGGCGAGTTACTTTGGGGGCTGTGAGCTTCTTCCGCTGCCTGTACTTGGCTTCCGCATACTCCCGTTGAAATCTCTCGAGATGTTTGGTACATTCCTGAATGTACCTCCTCCGCTTTGAGCGGTTGAGGGACAGGTATTCCCATGAGTCGATTGGTATGTTGGATTTCTTGAGAACGTCCCTAAAGCATTTCCTCGGTCTTCCTGGGAATCTTTTACCGTGGCGAAGCTCAGAGCAGAGCAGTTGCTTCGGGAACCTGGGGTCAGGCAAGTGAGTGACGAATCCCAAAAAGTGAATGCACTCCCATTAGATAGGCAAATTATTCCCTAGTTCCTGCTGAGCCTTGCTGGGGTGACAGTAGGATGCTACCGCTAGTTCAGAATCTCTGGTATTAGCGAAGGAAGAAAAACACACAGCCAAGGTCACCATTACAAATTGTATTCAGCATCCGTTTCTGGGAACGTGCATGTGTGAACATCTGTTCCGGACAGGATCAAGTTCAAATATGGTACCTCACCGAGTGGCTTGATGACTCTCACTGTCACAGCTCGCTGACTCATGTCGAGATTGATGACACTTCAGCTATAAGAGGTAACTTTGTGTAACAAATATTAAAAATGCTACAAGCGTGTTAAACTTGTGTCTCAAGGGGTTGGATTTACAAGACAGCAGGGCTGAGAGGTGTAGGTTACAATTCGGATGAGATGACTGATCTAGTGTGCTTCACGTAATAAAATTCAGGTTGGATATTTCAGTGATTGTTCACTGTTCTGATGAGATTTGAGCTCAGTAGCATTAGTTCCCAAGGTGGCCTGGCAAACCTCCCCGTTTTGGGGTCAGAATTTACAAAAAAATGATTCAATGTCAGTCAGACTCTCAATGGCTCCAAGAAAGCAAGTCTGGGCCTGACCTGGGAATCAAGATATAGCAGAATGGTTTTCCCAGCTAGTAACTGAACTGAAAGAAAATATAACAATAAATATTCCTTCCACTATTCTGAAATGCAGGTTACAGAAAGCATTGTAGGCAGAAATTGCTACTTTTGTTCAGTCATGTGAATTCTGCAAAAAAAAAGCTTCTTTTTTCATTAACCTTGACTTGACAGTGTTCATCAGTTTCACATGGAGAAGCACACATTCGGTGGAATCTTTGTGACCCTGCAGAGATGGGTTTGGAGAGGGAACCAGGAGCAAATTATGAAAGTTGCACATTGGTTGGCTCCCTGACCCCTTTGCGGAAAACCTCCGTTCAGTCCGTAAGCATGACTCTGAGCTTCCGGTTTCTTGCCATTTCAACACTCCCCCCTGCTCTCATGCTCACATCTCTGTCCTATAATTGCTGCAGTGTTCCAGCGAACATCAACGCAAGCTCGAGGAACAGCATCTCATTTACAGATTAGGTACGCTACAGCCTGCCGGACTGAACATTGAATTCAATCATTTCAGAGCATGACGGGCCCCCCCTTTTTATGTTTACTTATTTTTTATGTTTTATTTGGTTATTTTATTTTAGGTTTTTTAGTGTATTTAGTTTGTTTCTACTGTGCCTACCCACTGTTCCTGTTTTTTAAAAAATGTTTTAATATTTGTGCTTTGAGTGCTCTGTGCTTTACAGTCTATTCACACCCCCTCTGTACTAACGCTTTGTCTTTCAGCACACCATTAACATACCGTTTGCCTTTGTTCCATCACCCTCTGGTCAGTTATTCTCTGTGACTTTGTTCCATCAACACCTTCTCCTTTGTTATCTCTTGCCCCACCGCCGCACCCCCCCACCCCCCAACCCCGCTTTGCTTGCTTAAAATCTTTTACATTTCTAATATTTGTCAGTTCTGAAGAAGGGTCACTGGCCTGAAACGTTAACTCTGTTTCTCTCGCTACAGATGCGGCCAGACCTGCTGAGTATTTCCAGCATTTCTTGTTTTTATTTCAGATTTCCAGCATCTGCAGTATTTTGCTTTTATTTTAGCATCAATTAAGGGCCCACTTAGGGTCAAGGTGCAGACCCTGCCGGGATTCTCCTGGTATTGGATCAACCCAACTGAATGCGCAGGTGGCCTCTCAGCAGCTGAATGGAGGGCCATCGGTCCCTCATTTCACTGGCCCCATTATTAACTAGTATGATTGCAAAAGACGGAGCCTGGGCCACAACCTTTCCCATGGAGGGCTTTCCCACCCCACCCCCCGCACCCAACTGATGGCATTAAGAGTTGTACGTCTTCTGTATTTTCAAATCTTAGGCTAACTTCCGAGGGCGCCTCCATTTTGTGGCACCCTTTGCTCTCCTAACTGCCTCAGCAGCGCCCACCACTCCCATTGGGGCTGCTGTCAGTCACGTGCTACAGGGCCACTGATTGGCCCTCCCACCTCAGGAACCTATCCTAAATTGGACTGCGAACCTGGAGGCGTCCTCTTAATTGGCTGCCTCCTGGAAGATTCCCCCTCTTGACACATCTCTGATCACACGAGGTCGGGTCGGGAAAATGTTCCGACACCTAAAATATTTCAAAGTGCTGAAGTTTCCGCCCATTTATGCTCTTCTGTGAATAGTGGGATGGTATTTTTTTACATCCACCGGAGCAAGCAGATGGTGCCTCGGTTTAACGTCTCATCTGAAGGACGACACTTTTGGCAGTGCAGAACTCTGCTCAATACTACAACGGAGGGTACTCAATTCTCTGGTGTGGGGCTTGAAACCACAACCTTCTGACTCGGTGGAGGGAGTGCTACCACTGACCCATAATTATAGCATGTTGATGTTTGTTGATTCTTGGGTCAGCTGCTAAAGGAAGCAGACAATAAAATCACAACTTCTCACCTCAGGGGAAACGGCACTACATTTATAAATGTCAAATTGAGGAGGGGAGGGAGAGTTTCTGAGCATTTTCTTTTGACGGATTATATAGGGAGGATGGAATCGATGACAAGCTAGGTTGTACACGGCCAGTGAAATACAAGCACTTATCGGGACCAATGCCTTTTACTCAATGAATGCTTTCTTATGCTCCACTGTAAAGGCTCAGTACTTACTTTGAAAGTATTTTTCAAGTTGGCTGGACTACTGAATGTTCCCTATGAAAAAACAAAATGAGAACACAATTAAAGTCACAAAGTATTTCATTTTTAAGCGAGGACCAGAATATTTCACTATATCATGATACATGTCCAACCACATTCCCTACCCCAACCATCATAGCAATGACACAAGCAGCAGCGCCTGTCCCCTAACTTAAAATAACCGTGCCAATTTACAGAATCTGAAGAAGAACTGTAACCTTATTCTGCATTAGGTGTAGCCCAGCTGATGCTATTGCAATACATGTAACTATGTTTGACCCTGTAACAAAGTTATGTCAATTACTAAATCTACCCAAGCATGAGAGGTACTTTTTAAATGCTTAATCTCATGATGGTATTAATCATTTATGTGTTAATAAAGTGGCTTGAGTATCTGAGCCTGGCTTAATTCTTAATGACTCAGACAAGAGCAAATGAGCTAACTTACTCATTGGAATGCAGGATTCCAACAGCAATTGAGTGATTTGTGTAACTTTTAAAATTGTTTTTGGGTTGTGGAAAGACCCCATTTAACACCTGCCACTAGTTACCATGAAAGGTTGGTGGCAGAATTTCCCTGTGAACTTCTGCAGTCCTTGCAGTGATGATGCTCTCTCAATGGTGTGAGATAGGGAATTCCTGGACATATGTCCAAGTGGGGAACTTCGAGGTAATGCGGGTTCCCATGATGATGCTGCTCTTGTCCTTTTCAGTGGTAGCGGTCACTGGGGAGGGACTGCTAACATACTTTGATCTGGGTAATGTAAGTCAGTTCAAGTGAGCTGAACTTTAGGCATCTAATAAAGGTTAACGATGGAAGGTAAATCTCCAAGTCCATCTCTGATGTGGAGTTGAAGGGAAGGGGTTAAAAATTCATCTGATACTTTTAGACCAACGTTAGTTTATTGATTTACCACTCACAATAAGCAATACCCTGTGCCACTCTTCCACCCAGAATTATAACTATTTCTACATTTATTTATTTGGGGGGGGGGGGGGGGAGGGGGTGAATTTATATTTCTAACCCAAATATGTGCCTGCACTGATGGAATTGAAAATAGCAGCTCTTCCTCAAAGCGATAGTGTATCTGGTCAAAGCACTGCGAAGCAGTTCCCCTACACCATCACTCTCACTATGACTAACACACACGCAGAGACACATATATACATATAAGAAATAATGACTCACATCAGATTCCCCATAATGATAAAAGCAGGAGTAGTAAAGTGTTGTTATTAGCGGCATGTGCAGGATGGAGGCCTTCCTTGGATGTTTCCTGAACGCCTCCATTTGTCCAGACGCCTCAATGCGTTTGTCATTCTCCTGAAAACCCCAAAATGAAAAGGGTCACCTCCAAACCGGTCTCTCATGAATGCACCAATGTTTACATTGTGGTTTAGTTACCTATAAAATCTGATGTATAAGCTGCTCTCTTTTTGCAGTTTAAAGCCACTGCATAATCGCACTGGATTGTATAGTTGGAGGGCATGAAAAGATACAATTGCCCAGATTTTGCAGGCAGTTTCTGTTCCCTATGCTGACAGCTATCCACAGAGGTTTAGTGGGCTTTTGATCGGAGCGTTGCTGTCATCAGGACTCTGATGCAGTGCGGTGTCCTCTACAGGGCATCTGTGGCATGTGAATGCAGCACAAGCAACAGCGAGGCTCTTCAACCAATCAACTTGAAGAATCCTCACTGAGCACGAAATAAAGAGAGGGATTGAAAAGGTGGGAATAAGAGAGAAATAAAAAAAGAGACAGACAAGAAAATTAAAAATAAAAAACTCCACCACTTGTAAAATTACATTTTCGGGGCCAGATGGTTGTGTGGCATTAGTTTTCACGCTGTCACATGTACAAAAAGTGCGATGATGAAAGATTATGGACTAAAACTGAAGAGTTATAAAAATTGACGTTGTCTTTTAAAAAATGGACCTTTCTTTTACAAAGTGAACAATATGCTCCAAAATGGCCACCAAAGGTTAAAAGACATGGCCTTTCTATATTCAAACTGTCTGACAGGGACAAAGGAATGTCTTCAAAGCTATGAGGTGTCAATTGCACCCATCCTACATCTATCCTGAAATATTCCCGAATTAAATGGGTTCTTCTGAAACAAACAAGGTGTGAAGTGGAAACATTATAACTGGATTAGTCTCATCCTGAACCCATCAAGACACACTTTTGAACTGAATGGGTTCTTCTGAAACAAAGAAGGTGTGAAGTAGCCATATCCTAGGCCATTGTTGGTCACCATAGGTAAAGAAAACACCTGTCTTCCAACAGATACGATGTAACAAATCTTTACCTTAAAAGGCAGCCTTAGAAAGAGAGCCAGAGAGACACAGAAAGAAGCTTCCAAACAGCTTTTCCAGCTAAGGGGCTGGAAGAACATCCAGCAAACCAGAAAGCATGTGCCTACTGTAGAATTCTACATCTATACTTCTACAGCAGTGAATTAGAAGTGATTCCACTGTCCTCAACTGAACTTTCAACTAAGAGAGAAACCTAGAATCACCTCAGCCCTACAACTAACAAGAACTTGACTCCCAAGAGAATTCATCAGGTTTACCACGACCCCCAAAACTTACCCCCACTTAACCCTTTTCCTCTCTATCTGTCTTCTTGTGTGTGTATGTTGTGTGTGTGTGCAAGTGAATGCATGAGCGGATGCAGTTGCGATGATTTCGGAATAAGGTGTATTGATCAATAAATAAATAATTTTCTGTTTTTAAACCTACAAGAAAACCTGTTTATTTGACAAGAAAAACACAAAGGGGTTAAACCCCAATAACTCCCGCTCTTCCTTTTCCTTTTGAAACTGCATCTTTTTTTTCAACTGCATCTGTATTTCTTCCCTTTTCATGTGCAACTGGATTCTAGCTGGAACTATCTTTTCAGACTCTGTTTCCATGCTTTCTTCTTCTGGTTCAGGGATAAGTTTAAAATAGTTAGCTAGACTCTTCACCAGTTCAGGTTTCTTTGCTTTTTGTTTGATAGTGATTCCCACATCTGTCGATAAGCTTTTTAAATCTTCAATATTTAATTTATTTAACTTATCATGGGATATCTCTCCCTGCTCTATAAACTCCTTAGCATTAAATGTGGCCATCTCTTTTGTTTCTGGCACCGTAGAGAAAAAAAACATGAAAACCTGTTTGTTTACTTTTCCACAATTTTAGAGGTCAATTTTCCTCCTGTTTTTCAAATCTCTCATTTGTCTGGTAATTCAGATCCTGACTTCGAGACCCCAACTTGTTACAGCTATGTGGTTTGGTGTTCAACTCCCACCTGACTGCAGCAAGTGTGTTTTGTTATTAGGATTTTACTCCTTTGTGTTTTACTTGTCATTTTGGAGCACATTGTTCACTTTTAAAAGAAAGGTCCATTTTTTCAAAGACAAAATCAATTTTTGTAACTCTTCAGTTTTAGTCCATAATTTTTCATCGTTGCACTTCTTGTATGCGTGACACCTTCCCCAAAAGGGTAAAAAGTGGAACTCTTTGGATTTCATTTTTATATATTTATTTGTTTGTTGGGTTTAGAAAGAAAGGAAAATGTAATGAGGTTTAGGGGTCACACCATTGCACACATGGCATCGGTACCTCAATCTCACAACTGCTACAGCTGGCATTGTCTGTAACAGCCACTTCTTGTTCAAGTTTAAGTTTTTACATCATCCTTCCTTTGGATGAGGTATCCTTAAAAAATTGCATTTCGTTTGGGTACGTGTTGTCAAATGGAGTAGTAGTTTCTCTCGCATCAGTTTGTAGTACTTTGGGAACATTAATCTCAATAAGCATGTGGTTGTTGGTGAAGCTTGTCATATGCAAATTTCAGATACTGCTGGTGGTAAGTTGATAGTTCTTACCTCTAGAGTGATAGTGGGTGATAAATTATTCTTTAGCCCCTGTGAGGTGTCTGGGATTTCCTCCTGCCCCTTGTTCTTGTTGAGATCTGAATCTAAATTGTTGTGTTTGATTAGCTTTGGATTTGGAACTGATGGTTAGATTTTTTCAGTGGGTAAATCCACACTATCCTCATTTGAGTTTTCTTGTGATTTTCACAAGTGTTGTTTACTTTGGGGTATTTTACCTTTCATTTTCCTTTTACTCCAGGGATGAATTTTTCCCTAATCTACCCAGTGTCCAGTGAAGCTAAAGTTTTGGGCTAAGCTGCTCACTGCATTTGCTGGCCCACGTAACGCAAGGATTTTCAGTCCATCTGATCTACCTGACTGCCTGAACTGGCAGCAATGTGCGTGTGGCGTGAACATAATACATCAGAATTTTGTCCCCATCTCCTATACACGCCATTGGTCCCTCCCCATACCCACGTTAGTCAAAAGCAAAATGTTTCAAGATTGCCCTTACCTCAATAATGATCTGTCTGTCCAGCAGTGTGTAGTGGTCTTTGACAAAGGTAGCATCATCGTAAGCAAATGGAAGCCTAAAGAGAAAAGCATGGAGATGCAATAAAGTAGAATGGCTGTTTCAACACTTCAACAATCACCATCTCCCAAGGACTTGAAGTAAAGCAGCTCCCCGGTGCAAGACAGACAAAACTGAGAGAAACACCTTTACTCACTGCTTCTTTAACAATGACATAGATTAGAGAGTATTCAAAAAGAATTCAAGGAATTTCTTGCAGAAATGTTCTTAAAATGCTTCACACATATTACTTAAAGTGAAAGGTGCTGCAACAATGGTCAGCCCAAAGAACAATCACACAGTATACAACCAGGTTCACCTCCAACTGCCCCTTGGCACCATGTTAGTCAATGTGTTTGTCAGTGATTGCTGGAGTGAACACACCTTCAACTCCACCGTGTGCCATGTAGAAACACAGAAAGGAACAGGGCACAGAAGGAGGCCATTCGGCCCATCACCTCTATCTGTTCATCGCTCCACTCCTTCAGCCTCGAGTAAAAATGAAGCTTATGTTTTGGGCTAAGCTGCTCACTGGATTTGCTGGCCCACGTAATGCAAAAATATTCAGTCCATCTCATCCACCTGACAGTACATTCAGAGCTGGCAGCAATCAGTGTGTGGCGTGATCCCAACATAATACATCAGAATACAGGGCATGAGAGAATCAGAAATAAGGCATTTTCCATATGGTTCAAGGATGGCACCAGGTTTAATTCCTGGTAAACACTGAGTTAGTGTATCTCAGCTGAGCAACTATAGAGGGAGGGCTGCGATTGGTCACCCGGGCTAGAGAAGAGAAAAAACAAAAATAACACGGCCAGGTTCCTACAGCAACAACAACTTGCATTTCTATAGCACATTTACATAGTTAAAAATGTCCCAAGGCACTTCATAGGAGTGTTATCACACAAAATTTGATACCGAGTCACATAAGGAGATAATAGGACAAGTGACCAAAGGTTTGGTCATAGGGGTAGGTTTTAATGAGCGCCTTAGAGGAGGAACGAAGGTTAGAGAGGCAGAGGTTTAGGTTGGGAATTCCAAAGCTTAGGACCTAGGCAGCTGAAGGCACGACTGCCAATGCTGGATTGATTAAAACCAGGGATGCACAAAAGGCCAGAATTGAAGGAGCACAGATACTGCAGTGTTGTAGCACACAGTAAACCCTCCTGGAAAGCATGCAGGTATGAAGGTCAGGTGAGGATGAGATTGTGATGGGGTTCAATTGCAGCATGCTCGACATAGCCCTTCGACACTAACTGCCTCAACTCACATAAAAAACAGCCACTTGGTGAGGTACCAGATGACAAGGACTTTAGATTGGAGTGGGTAGAACAAGGCCCCTTGTGTAATTATTATTTTTTTAATTCAGGGAGTAACTAATTAACCAAAGTGTAACTCATGGCAGGAGAGCTCAGCCCCGTGATATGCTCCTCCTGCGCTATGTGGGAAATCAGGGACGCTTCCAGTGTCGCTGATGACCATGTGTGCAGGAAGTGTATCCATCTGCAGCTACTGGCTACCCGCATTACGGAGATGGAGCTGCGGGTGGATTCACTGTGGAGCATCCGCGATGCTGAGGATGTCATGGATAGCACGTTTAGTGAGGTGGTCACACCGCAGGTAATGGCTGCACAGGCAGAAAAGAGATGGGTGACCACCAGATGGAGTAGTAGGCACAGGCAGGTAGTGCAGGAGTCCCCTGTGGCCATCCCCTTCTCAAACAGATACACCGCTTTGGATAGTGTTGGGGGGGATGACCTCCCAGGGGAAAGCAGCAACAGCCAAGTTCGTGGCACCACAGAGAGCTCTGCTGCACAGCAGGGGAGGAAAAGGAAGAGCTATAGTGATATGGGATTCTATCGTAAGGGGTGCAGATAGGCGTTTCTGTGGCCACAAACGAGACTCCAGGATAGCATGTTGTCTCCCTGGTGCTAGGGTGAAGGATGTCTCGGAGCGGCTGCAGGACATTCTGAAAGGGGAGGGTGAGCAGCCAGAGGTCGTGGTCCATATTGGTACTAACGACATAGGCAGGAAGAGAGCTGAGGTCCTGCAAACTGAATATAGGGAGTTAGGCAGAAGGTTAAAAAGCAGGACCTCTAGGGTTGTAATCCCAGGATTACTCACTGTGCCAAGTGTTAGTGAGGGTAGGAATAGGAGGATAAGACAAATGAATGTGTGTCTGAAGAGCTGGTGTAGGAGGGAGGGCTTCAGCTACTTGGATCATTGGGATTTCTTCTGGTCAGAGGTGACCTGTACAAGAAGGACGGGTTGCATCTAAACTGGACAACATCCTTGCGGGGAGGTTTGCTGGTACTACTCGGGAGGGTTTAAACTGGTCTTGCAGGGTGGGGGGGGGGGGGGGGGGTGGTGGGGGGGACCAAAGTAGTAGTCACTCTGATGAGATAATTGAGGCAAAAGTAGAGGTTAAAGCAAGCAAGTCCAGTAGGCAGGCCGGGCAGGGGCAGGACAGGGAGCGTGGAAGGTCTGGTAGGTTAAACTGCATTTACTTTAATGCAAGAAGCCTTACAAGTAAGGCAGATGAACTCAGAGCATGGCGGGTACATGGGATTGTGATATTATAGTTATTACGGAAACGTGGTTGAGGGACGGGCAGGACTGGCAGCTCAATGTTCCGGGGTACTGATGCTTCCGGCGTGACAGAGGTGGAGGTAAGAGAGGAGGGGGAGTTGCACTATTGATTAGAGAGGACATCACAGCAGTACTTAAGATATCCCGGGGGGAAGGTCCAGCGAGGCCATATGGGTAGAACTTAGAAATAAGAAAGGGGTGATCACTTTGATGGGATTATACTACAGGCCCCCCAATAGTCAGAGGGAAGTGGAAGAGCAATATGTAGGGAAATCACTGATAGGTGTAGGAATTATAAGGTTGTAATTGTAGGTGATTTTAACTTCCCTAATATTGACTGGGACTGCCTTAGTGCTAAGGGATCAATGGGGAAGAATTTGTTAAGTGTGTCCAGGATAGTTTTCTGAAGCAGTATATGGATGGCCCTACTACAGAAGGGGCTACACTCGACCTCCTCTTAGGAAATGAGGATGGGCAGGTGGTTGATGTGTCAGTGGGGCAGCACTTTGGGACCAGTGACCATAACTCTATTAGCTTCAAGATAGTTATGGAAAAGGATAGGACTGGTCCTCAGGTTGAAGTCCTAAATTGGGGGAAGGCTAATTTCGATGGCATCAGACAGGAACTCTCAAAAGTTGAATGGGAGAGGCTGTTTACAGGTAAAGGGACGTCTAGCAAGTGGGAGGCTTTTAAAAGTGAGATAGGAGGAGTTTAGGGCCGGCATGTTCTTGTTAGATCGAAGGACAAGGCTGGCAAGTTTAGGGAACGTTGGTTGACAAGGGATTTTGAGGGTCTGGTCAGGACAAAGAAGGAGGCATATGTCAGGTATAGGCAGCTGGGATCAAGCGAGTCCCTTGAGGAGTATAGGGGATGTAGGACTACACTTAAGAAGGAAATTAGGAGAGGCCATGAGATTTCCCTGGCAGATCACAGAATAATACAGTGCAGAAGAGGCCCTTTGGCCCATCGAGTCTGCTCCGATGCATAAATGACACCTGACCTGTCGACCTAATCCCATTTGCCAGCACGGCCCATAGCCTTGAATGTTATGACATGCCAAGTGCTCATCCAGGTACTTTTTAAAGGATGTGAGGCAACCCGCCTCTACCACCCTCCCAGGCAGTGCATTCCATACCGTCACCACCCTCTGGGTAAAAAAAGTTCTTCCTCAAATCCCCCTTAAACCTCCTGCCCCTCACCTTAAACTTGTGTCCCCTTGTAACTAACCCTTCAACTAAGGGGAACAGCTGCTCCCTATCCACCCTGTCCATGCCCCTCATAATCTTGTACACATCAATCAGGTCACCCCTCAGTCTTCTCTGCTACAGCGAAAACAACCCAAGCCTATCCAACCTCTCTTCATAGATT
This sequence comes from Heterodontus francisci, assembly GCF_036365525.1. NCBI lineage: Eukaryota > Metazoa > Chordata > Chondrichthyes > Heterodontiformes > Heterodontidae > Heterodontus > Heterodontus francisci. Next base: position 18,890,991 of record NC_090379.1, read on the forward strand.
AAATGTTCCATCCCAGGTAACATCCTGGTGAGACAGAAACAAGAAATGCTGGAATCACTCAGCAGGTCTGGCAGCATCTGTGGAAAGAGAAGCAGAGTTAACGTTTCGGGTCAGTGACCCTTCTTCAGAACTGACAAATATTAGAAAAGTCACAGATTATAAACAAGTGAGGTGGGGGTGGGGCAAGAGATAACAAAGGAGAAGGTGCAGATTGGACCAGGCCACATAGCTGACCAAAAGGTCACGGAGCAAAGGCAAACAATATGTTAATGGTGTGTTGAAAGACAAAGCATTAGTACAGATTAGGTGTGAATATACTGAATATTGAACAGCAGCAAGTGCAAACCTGAAGAAAAACAACCTAAAAAAAACAGTGGGTAAGCAAACTGAACAAACTAAGATGAAATGAAATAAATGCAAAAAAAAAATTGTAAAAAATGTAAAAAGGAATGTAAAAAAAAAGGAAGAAAAAATAACTAAAAATGAAAGTAAAATGGGGGGCTGTCATGCTCTGAAATTATTGAACTCAATGTTCAGTCCGGCAGGCTGTAGTGTGCCTAATCGGTAGATGAGATGCTGTTCCTCGAGCTTGCGTTGATGTTCACTGGAACACTGCAGCAATCCCAGGACAGAGAAGTGAGCATGAGAGCAGGGGGGAGTGTTGAAATGGCAAGCAACCGGAAGCTCAGGGTCCTGCTTGCGGACTGAGCGAGATGTTCCGCAAAGCGGTCACCCAGTCTACCCGGGTGAATCGCCTCTGCACCCCCTCCAGTGTAATCACATCCTTCCTATAATGTGGCGACCAGAATTGCACACGTGAGCCGCATGGAAGATGGCAGGATCCCCAAAGACACATTGTACAGCGAGCTCGCCACTGGTATCAGACCCACCGGCCGTCCATGTCTCCGCTTTAAAGACGTCTGCAAACGGGACATGAAATCCTGTGACATTGATCACAAGTCATGGCAGTCAGTTGCCAGCGTTCGCCAGAGCTGGCGGGCAGCCATAAAGGCGGGGCTAAAGTGTGGTGAGTCGAAGAGACTTAGTAGTTGGCAGGAAAAAAGACAGAGGCACAAGGAGAGAGCCAACTGTGTAACAGCCCCGACAAACAAATTTTTCTGCAGCACCTGTGGAAGAGCCTGTCACTCTAGAATTGGCCTTTATTGCCACTCCAGGCGCTGCTCCACACACCACTGACCACCTCCAGGCGCTTACCCATTGTCTCTCGAGATAAGGAGGCCAAAGATAAGAATTGCACACAGTACTCCAGCCTTACCAAAGTTCTCTACAACTCCAACATGACCTCCCTGCTTTTGTAATCAATGCCTCGATTGATAAAGGCAAGTGTCCCATATGCCTTTTTCACCACCCTATTAACCTGCCCTTCTGCCTTTAGAGATCTATGGACAAACACGCCAAGGTCCCTTTGTTCCTCGGAATTTCCCAGTGTCAGGCCATTCATTGAATATTTCCGTGTCACATTACTCCTTCCAAAGTGTATCACCTCACAGTTTTCAGGGTAAAATTTCATCTGCCACTTTTCTGCCTATTTGACCATCCCGTCTATACCTTCCTGTAACCCAAGACACTCAACCTCACTGTTAACCACTCGGCCAATCTTTGTGTCATCCGTGAACTTACTGATCCTACCCCCCACATAGTCATCTATGTCGTTTATATAAATGACAAACAATAGGGGACCCAGCACAGATCCCTGTGGTACGCCACTGGACACTGGCTTCCAGTCACTAAAACAGCCGTCTGTCATCACTCTCTGTCTCCTACAGCTAAGCCAATTTTGAATCCACCTTATCATGTTACCCTGTATCCCATGTGCATTTGCTTTCTTGATAAGTCTCCCATGTGGGACCTTGTCAAAGGCTTTGCTGAAATCCATGTAAACTACATCAACTGCACTACCCTCATCTACACACCTGGTCACATGCTCAAAAAAATTCAATTAAATTTGTTAGGCATGACCTTATTCTGACAAAGCCATGCTGACTATTCCTGACAATCAAATTTTGCCTCTCCAAGTGGAGATAGATTCTCTCCTTCAGAATTTTCTCCAATAGTTTCCCTACCACTGACGTGAGACTCACTGGTCTGTAGTTCCCTGGCTTATTTCTACAACTTTTCTTAAATAGTGGGACCACATTAGCTGTTCTCATCCTCTGGCACCTCCCCTGTGGCCAGAAAGGAATTAAAAATTTGGGTCAGAGCCCCTGCAATCTCCACCCTCGCCTCCCACAGCATCCTGGGACACAAAAGTGGAGGTTTGTCCACTTTTAAACCTGCCAAAACCTCCAATACCTTGTCACTCCCTATGACAATTTGCTCAAGAACCTCACCGTCTCTCTCTCTGAGTTCCATATCTACATCCTCACTCTCGTGGGTGAAGACAGATGTGAAGTATTCGTTCAACACCCTACCAATGTCCTCTGGCTCCACCCACAGATTTCCCCCTTGGTCCCTAATGGGTCCTACTCTTTCCCTGGTTGTCCTCTTCCCGTTGATATACTTATAGAATATCTTGGGATTTTCCCTACTTTTACCAGCCAGAGCTTTCTCATATCCCCTCTTTGCTCTCCTAATTGCTTTCTTAAGCTCCATCCTACACTTTCTGTACGCCACTAATGCTTCCGTTGATTTGCTCTCCTTGTATTTGCTAAAAGCCTCTCTTTTCTTTCTCATTGTACCCTGAATGTTTCTGGTCATCCATGGTTCTCTGGGCTTGTTGCTCCTACCTATTACCCTAAAAGGAACATGTTGGGCCTGTACCCTCCCCATTTCCTTTTTGAATGCCCCCCACTGCTCTTCTGTAGATTTCCCGACAAGTAACTCTTTCCAGTCTACCTTGGCCAGATCCTGCCTTATTTTACTAATATTCGCTCTCCCCCAATCCAAAACCTTTTTCTGCAACTTGTCTATTTCTTTCTCCATAACAAGCTTAAATTGTACCATTCAGCAGGTCTGGCAGCATCTGTGGAAAGAGAAGCAGAGTTAACGTTTCGGGTCAGTGACCCTTCTTCGGAACTTCCGAAGAACCAGTTCCGAAGAAGGGTCACTGACCCGAAACATTAACTCTGCTTCTCTTTCCACAGATGCTGCCAGACCTGCTGAGTGATTCCAGCATTTCTTGTTTTTGTTTCAGATTTCCAGCATCCGCAGTATTTTGCTTTTATTAAATTGTACCATGTTGTGGTCGCTATCGCCAAAATGCTCCCCCACCAACACATCAACCACCTGTCCGGCTTCATTCCCCAGAATTAGGTCCAGCACTGCACCCTCCCTTGTTGGATCCTCTACATATTAAGCTAAAAAGTTCTCCTGTATACATTTTAAGAACTCCACTCCATCTAAGCCCTGAACATGATGACTATCCCAATTAATGTTGGGAAAGTTGATTAGATTAGAGATACAGCACTGAAACAGGCCCTTCGGCCCACCGAGTCTGTGCCGAACATCAACCACCCATTTTATACTAATCCTACACTAATCCCATATTCCCAACAAACATCCCCACCTATCCCTATATTTCCCTACCACCTACCTATACTAGTGACAATTTATAATGGCCAATTTACCTATCAACCTGCAAGTCTTTTGGCTTGTGGGAGGAAACCGGAGCACCCGGAGAAAACCCACGCAGACACAGGGAGAACTTGCAAACTCCACACAGGCAGTACCCGGAATCGAACCCGGGTCCCTGGAGCTGTGAGGCTGCGGTGCTAACCACACCTAATATAATTACCCCATTAGGGGGTCTATAATAAACACCTAGCAACGTGGCTGTCCCTTTTTTATTCCTAAACTCTACCCATAAAGCTTCATTTGATGCCCCCTCCAAGATATCATCTCTCCTTACTGCAGTACCGACTCCTTAACTAATATTGCAATGCCCCCTCCTCTTTTACCCCCTCCTCTGTCTCGCCTGCAGATTCTATATCCCGGGATATTAAGCTGCCAATCCTGCCCCTCCCTCAACCATGTCTCTGTGATGGCTACTATATCTCAATTCCAAGTGTCAATCCTTGCCCTTAACTCATCCGTTTTACCTGTAATACTCCTGGCATTAAAGTAGAGGCCATCCATCCTGGTCTTACTCCCTTGAAACTTACTTCCACTGTATTCCCTCTGACTTGTTTGCTTTCCTGTGTTTAGCTGTGTCCCTATCCTGCTAGGAGTCTGCATCCCCTCCCCCTGCCAAATTAGTTTAAACTCCTCCCAACAGCACTAGCAAACCCGCCAGCAAGGATGTTAGTCCCCCTATGGTTCAGATGTAGACCGTCCCGCTTGTACAGGTCTCACCGTCCCCAGAAATGGTCCCAGTGGTCCAGGAATCTAAAACCCTCCCTCCTGCACCAACTCTTAAGCCACGCATTCATCTGTGTTATTCTCCTATTTCTATACTCGCTAGCACGTGGCACTGAGAGTAATCCAGAGATTACAACCCAAGAGGTCCTGCTTTTTAGTCTACTGCCTAACTCCCTGAATTCTTGATGCAAGACCTCATCCCTCTTTCTACCTATGTCATTGGTACCAAGATGTACCATGACCTCTGCCTTATCACCCTCCCCCTTCAGGATGCCCTGCAGCCGTTCAGTGACATCCTGGACCCTTGCACCAGGGAGGCAACACACCATCCTGGAGTCACGTTGACGGCTACAGTAGCGCCTATCTGGTCCCCTGACTACAGAATCCCCTATTACTATTGCTCTTCCTCTCTTTCCCCCTTCCTGTGCAGACAGGCTGCTTGTGGTGCCAGAAGCTTGGCTCTGTCCGCACTCCCTGGAGGAACCAGCCTCATTCGCCTCCAAAATGGAATACCGATTTGCAAGCGGGACCCCAGGGGACTCCTGAACGACCTGCCTGTTTCTCTTGGACTGCCTGGTGGTCACCCATTCCCTTCCTTCCTCAAGTCCCTTCAGCTGCGTGTGACCACCTCTCTAAAACGATAAGATAAAAGAGAATCCTAAAAGATTCTATAAGTATATTAAGAGTAAAAGGGTAGCTAGGGAGAGAGTAGGTCCCCTTAAGGATCAGTGTGGTAATCTATGTGTGGAGCCACAGGAAATGGGTGAGGTCTTAAATGAATACTTCTCGTCTGTATTTACCTTGGAGAAGGTCATGGAAGCTAGTGAGTTCAAGGGAGGGAACAGCGATATCCTGGAGCATATCAACGTAACAAAGGAGGAGGTGTTGGAGGTTTTGAAGCGCATTAAGGTGGCTAAATCCCCAGGGCCTAACCAGGTGTATCCTAGGATGCTATGGGAAGCAATGGAGGAGATTGCTGGGGCACTGGCAGAGATTTTTGTATCATCGTTAGCCACGGGTGAGGTACCAGAAGACTGGAGGAAAGCTAATGTTGTGCCTTTATTTAAGGAGGGCAGCAGGGAATAGCAAGGGAACTACAGGCCGGTGAGCCTTACATCAGTGGTGGGAAAGTTATTGGAAGGGATTCTGAGAGACAGGATTTATATGCATTTGGAAAGGCATGGTCTGATTAGGGATAGTCAGCCTGGCTTTATGCGTGGAAAATCATATCTCATGAATTTGATTGAGTTGTCCGAGGAGGATTGACGAGGGCAGGGCGATCGACATTGTCTACATGGACTTTAGCAAGGCCTTTGACAAGGTCCCGCATGGTAGGCTGGTCCAGAAGGTTCGAACACATGGGATCCAGGGTGAGCTGGCAAATTGGATACAAGATTGGCTTGGCGATAGGAGGCAGAGGGTGGTAGTGGAGGGTGGTTTTTCAGATTGGAGGCCGGCGACCAGTGGTGTGCCGCAGGGATCAGTGCTGGGCCCTCTGTTGTTTACCATATATACTAATGACTTGGATGTGAATGTAGGGGGCATGATTAGTAAGTTTGCAGATGACACCAAAATAAGTGGTATAGTGGACAGTGAAGAAGGTTGTCGAAGGCTACAACAGGATATAGATAAACTGGGAAAGTGGGCAAGGGATTGGCAAATGGAATTTAACGCAGACAAGTGCGAAGTGCTGCATTTTGGGAAGTTAAACCAGGGCAGGACATATACAGTGAATGGCAGGGCCCTGGGGAGTGTTGTTGAGCAGAGAGACCTTGGGGTGCAAGTACATAGTTCCCTGAAAGTGGCAACACAGGTAGACAGGGTGGTGAAGAAGGCATATGGCATGCTTGCCTTCATCAGCCGAGGCACTGAGTACAAGAGTTGAGACGTCATGTTACAGTTGTACATAACGTTGGTTAGGCCGCATTTGGAGTACTGTCTGCAGTTCTGGTCGCCGCACTACAGGAAAGATGTGATTAAGCTAGAGAGGGTGCAGAAAAGATTCACAAGGATGTTGCCTGGTTTGGAGGGCTTGAGTTATGAAGAGAGATTGGATAGGCTGAGTCTGTTTTCCCTGGAGCGAAGGAGGCTGAGAGGGGACATGATAGAGGTATATAAAATTGAGAGGCATAGATAGGGTAGATAGCCAGAGTCTGTTTCCCATGGTAGGGGTGACTAAAACTATAGGGCATAGATTTAAGGTGAGAGGGAGGAGGTTTAAAGGGAATCAAAGGGGTAAATTTTTCACACAAAGAATAGTGGGTATCTGGAATAAGCTGCCTGAGGAGGTGGTGGAGACAGGAACAGTAGCAACATTTAAGAGGCATCTGGACAGGTACTTGAATGAGCAAGGCATAGAGGGATATGGAATTAAAGCAGGCAGGTGGGATTAGTATAGATAGGCATTATGGGCGGCATGGACACGGTGGGCCGAAGGGCCTGTTTCTATGCTGTACGACTCTATGACTCTAAGAGCGAACAGAGCACAAAACCACACCACAGCAAGATGTCAACATCTGCAGGAAAAGAGGAGAGAAAATGGAAGATAGAAATTGTTAGAAATTACCAGTGCAGATAGCTTCGCTTCCATTCAGCTACTTGTTTATATCTCTTCGGGACACTTACCCAATGCAGTTTTTTAAATATTCTGTTTTTTTTACTTGGCCTTTGATATTCAGATGTTCCTTGTACTGCAAGATCTGTAACAAGAAATAAAACAATTCTACATAATAACCATGCTGAGGTATAATGATCTCTATTGAATCTAAGTATCATTCAATGTCTCTTGTGAATTTGCTTCAGATGATGTGAAAAAGTGTTTGTCACCAATTTAACAACTGGAAACTCACAAACCAAACCACCCACTTGGCAACAAGGGAACAATGCAAATGGTGGAATTCTGGAATGAAATCAAAAATTCTGGGAGGCACAAAAAAGGGAACAAACAAGTTAATGTTTTGGGTGCAAATGTTTAACAGTTCTGATGAAGGATCTAGATGTGAAACACTAACCCAACCTTTGTCTCTTCAGAGACTGATGGGTCTGTTCTGTATTCCCAGGATTCTCTGCTTTTGCCTCAAGGCTTTTGCAGATACCTCCCCTCTACCCCACCATGTATTTTGATAAGTGATGCAGTTAACAATTCCGTGGGTGGGAGGGAGCACAGTGTGTTACTAGAATGTCACATCAATTTGAATTCTGCAACAGTGGGCATTTTGAAAGGTCGTTTAATCATTCTGTGTGGTGTAAGGAAGGTAAAAGATCACTTTGGGCCGAAAGTGTTTGAGTTCGAAAATAAAATGATTCCCGGGATACACGCAATTATACTCAGGCCAGATACGGCACGGAATTAAATACAGGGGAGGGTGGGATAATCCCTCATTCTCACACCTCTGGGCCTGGGATTCAGTTCCGGCCCAGACCTGAGGAGATGGCTGTTTTCTCTCTACCAGTTTGCCGGCGTGTTGGCCCATTAAAAAAAAAATTAGCTATCCATAATCGAGCATTAAGTGGTTTTGCAATGGGGAACCTCATTCAGAAAGGCTGTGCTGGAACTGAAAATGATACACCAATGCAGCAGAGGGATACTCACCTGAGGGCTGAGGTCATGGTATCATGGTACATTGTTGAGAAAGTTATACACCTCACCCACACTACACTAAACATGGAGTTTTTGATGGAGAGGTGTAGGGGGAACTCTACCCTGCATTTTACATTTATTTTTAATTCACTCTCAGGATGGGCATCACGGTTATTAGCAGCATTTATTGTCCATCTCTAGGTGCCGTGTGAGAGTGGTGGTGATGGGAAGCCTTTTTCTTGAAGCACTGCAGCAGTTTAATACAACTGAGTGGCATGCTTGGGCAGTTAAGAGTCAACCACATCAGTGTGGGAATAGAAGCAAAATACTGCGGATGCTGGAAATCTGAAATAAAAACAAGAAATGCTGGAACCACTCAGCAGGTCTGGCAGCATCTGTGAAAAGAGAAGCAGAGTTAACGTTTCGGGTCAGCGACCCTTCTTTGGAATAGAGCTTTTGGGAATAGAGTTACATATAGGACAGATCAGGAAAGGGTGGCGGGTTTCCTTCCTTAAAAGACATTAGTTGGGATTTTGCAACAATCCAACAGCTTCATAATAACTTCTACTGATGCCAGCTCTTTATTTCCAGATATTTTAACTGAAATCAGGCTCTCTGGGTGCTTCTGTGATTCTGCGACTAGTCCAGTAACATAACACCACCATACCCCAAACGTTACTGGACTCAATCTAGGAATGTTTGAGTGGATCGGACACAGCTCTGTTCTGCATCTCAGCTGCAGCATACTTACTGCAGCCTCTTCTGTTCGCCCCAGAACCCTGTATTCAAAGAAACAAAGTATATTGTAATGTCATTTTGCATACCCATTTGCAGAAGATATTTATCTTGATTTAACTCACTTTCTTTACCTACTTCTGAAGCAATCACTTGCTGGATTTGCTTTTACTGATGCTAGCTGGCAAAATCTAATTCCACCCCCACCCAGTGGTTACTGGATATTAATCGGGACTGGTGGGAATCCTGGTTAATTCCATACTCCCTTTCCCATCAATGAGGCCCATTTGAGCATCCTTAGTGCTATCTCACTTCAGATCAGTTCATTGAGGAAAAATGGGAGTCAAATGTTGTCTAACTTGCTGCTTTCTTTATATTTAGCATTCCCTTCTCCTTCTTTGCCTCCTCTTCACCCTCTTGGTGAGATGGAGGTAGGGTGGGATTTGTCTGTTCTCCAGGCCCTTTGCCTATTAACCGGCTGTTCTCAATAATGGCCTTTCTCTCCTGTTCTCCAAGAGCAGCATTCCTCTCTTTGCACTACTTAGTGCCAATCTGCTGTTTATTTGTATTGTGCTTCTATGCTGTATTTTCTTTGTTTCCTTATTCTAAAACCAAAAGCAAACATTAACAAAAACTACAGAATATAAAAATAGCCGCCTTACTTGAGCATTTCCAACAGCAGTTTCTGTTCCCCTATCTCTTTCAGATAGTAGACAAAATGTTGTAAGGCGACCTGTCTGTCCTCCAACTCTCGAAACAGTACTTCTGCAATATATAGACAGGTATATTTCCAGATAAGCACAGTAAATTTCCAGCACAGAAAAAAACATTCCTACATCAAACTGCTCAGTTGAGGGATAAACTTTTGAAAAATATATATTCATCAATCTCCATTGTGTTAGGCGTAAAAACATACAATGATACAGCGTAAAAGACAGCCATTTGGCCCATCACAGCTTTGACAACTCTCTGAAAGAGTGATCCACTTAGTCCCATTCCTTTCCCCAAGTCAGTTAAAATTTTTCCTTTTCGAATATTTATTCTCTTCCCTTTTAAAAGTGACTGTGGATTCTTCTTTCACCACTGTTTCTGGTGGTGCATTCCATTTCAGAGGCCCTCCTGATCATGTAACACCCAACATGCCCCCGCCCTGCTAGAACTAAGAGCTGCTGGCCCGCTGATTGGTTGGCAGCTCCATTAGGTGGGACATCCTGCCTCAATGGGGTGAAAGTCCCGCCTAGGACCAATTAAGGGCGTGGGGACTGTAAAAATCCAGGCCCGGCGGAGACGGGATCACCACCAACCTTTTGGTCGGTGGACGGCTCCCCTTTGCCCACCGTAAAATTCTGGCCCCCATCTGCTTGCTCGGGTGGATGCAAGAGATCCCATGGCACTATTTCGAAGAACAACAGGGGAGTTTTCCCTGGTGTCCTGGCCAATATTTATCCCTCAATCAACATCACAAAAACAGATTATCTGGTCATTATCACATTACTGTTTGTGGGAGTTTGCTGTGCGCAAATTGGCTGCTGTATTTCCTGCACCACAATAGTAATTACACTTCAAAAAGTACTTCATTGACTGTAAAGCACTTTGAGATGGGCAGTGGTTGTGAAAGGTGTTATATATGTGCAAGTCTTTTTTTTCCCCATTGTATCTTCAAATATTTATCCAATTTTCTCTTATAAGATGTGAGTCTCTCTGATTCAAGAGACGCCTGTGGAAAAGCATTTCATGCTTTAATAACTCCCTCCATAAAGAAATTTCTCCTGGCTTCTCTCCTCAATCACAGTGACAATTATAATTTATCACCACTTTCCCAACCAGAAGAAATAATCTTTCCTTATTTGCTCCATCAAAAACCCTTCATGACTTTAATAACTTCCATTCATACTACTCAGCCTTCCTTGCTCCAATGGAAATGGCACTCAATATCTCAAGTTTTTCCTCATAAAATGATACAGCACAGGAAGCCATTCAGCTCATTGTGCCTGTGCTAGATGGTTTCCTTGGTATTAACTATATTTATTCTGGTACTCTATGGGGTACCATTTCCACTTTGCTTGCAAATTGAGCTCAGATTTGCGCTGGTTTTGCATTTACGTTCACATTCTTGCTGAAACTCATTTGCATAAATGTAAAATCGTCCATGAACTAGCACAATCGGGCAGCATTTTAAAAGGTAATTTTTTTTGTGTCAGCAAATATTCCTTGATGTATTTGGTGCAGTTTTATTAATACAGCTGAAGATGGGTTTATCAGAAAAAATAAGCATTTTCGTCCACGACCCAATTTTAAAGAACTGAAAATGACTTTAAAAAACTATACAGAACCATTTACTAGTTCCATTGGTATACTGCAATAAGTTTCTCAGTAAATTAAGTATTTTTTAATATTTAAAAGCCTTACAAATCTGCCTATGAGCGCTGTTACACCTAAAAATAAAGCTTAATTTCAAGAGCCTCCTCAAAAGCCCACAAACTGGAGTGATTAGCAGAAACTCACCAGCGTGATTAATTCAACCTGGTGTGGCCAGTTTTGTGGGAGGTTTTTATTTAAACCAGTGTAAAAGATCATGAAATTTCAAGTGTGAGTTACGCTCAGCGCAAATCAAGTTTCTGTGATCTTTTGTGCTGGTCTGGCCAATTCTGGGTGAATCGCGCTGAAAATAACCACGACCGATGCCTCCATTTACGTTTGCAGAGAGAATTGACAGTACCACCCCTGGTCAAAGAAAGAACAGCAGTCTCGTAATATCTTATAATATTAGTTTTAACATGTAACAGTGCCATCGAGCGGAGAAAGCAAGAATAGCAGGCACTACCACCATCAGTAATTGCAGTGTTACAAATTCAACAGTAGGTATACATTTTTATTTGAAACATCTGTCGACATGATTGGTGGTACTGGCTTGGAACGGGTTGATGATTCCAAGAGCTGAATTTAAGGTTAAGGATCATAGGTAAGGTAAGGGCAGTGAGAATATTGTCTGTGTGAAGTATTCCCTCAACTTCTCTCAAACAGGTGGAAAGGTGGGGGAATACTGTCCTGCGACTTCAGTGACAGGACACGTTGGTCTGCTGGCCTTTTTACACAATCACTGTTATAACTGTCCCAGTCTACAATTACACTGCCAAAAAATACGGAGTGACAGGAAGCTAACAATCTCGGCACACAATGAAGGGTTACATACTCTTAGGCACTGAAGCAATAACTAACTAATGGCACTGTACAAAAGTATAGTGCATTAATATATGGTTCCTGCATTTCTGCACAGGACCCAGGCTTAAATCATAGACTAATGGATGAATATTGTTTTCCACTTCCTCCTTCTATTTCCATCCTCTTGTCAGGGACCTATAAACAAAAATTAGCTTGGGCAATCCACCCCAGATGCCTGTAGGTATGGGCTAATAGGATTACCTGCCCACAATTCAGCAAAATGGCAAAAGGCAAAATACTGCAGATGCTGAAAATCTGAAATATAAACAGGAAATGCTGAAAACACCCAGCAGGTCAGGCAGCATCTGTGGAGACAGAAGCAGAAATTCTGACTAGCATTTTCTATTTATATTTCAGTAAAATGACAATTGGACTCACAGGCCACAGGGATGCTTGGTGACAGTAGTGGAGCAAATTTATCGTTACTGCAATGGGGTGAGAAAGCCATAACTTTAAACCCCTTCTTTTTTTCTCCATCCAATTTCTCCCCTTTCCTGATGGTGTAGGTTCCTTGCTGATCTATAATCCCACCTATGCCCTGCAGCAGTTTACCCAAGTACATGGAATTAAGCCACAGATCAGCCATTATCTCATTGAACGGCGAACAGGCTCGAGGGGGCTAAATGGCCTCCTCCTGTTCATGTATGGACTGAATGTGTGAATTTCAGTAGGCTCTTCAACTTTGAAAGGCACATAGCTTATCTGTCTTTGCCTGACAGGGGTCACTGGACAGTAAAAGATGATCAGGAACCCTACCAGGCTCACCCCATTTCCCCTTTGCCCCCACTTTAGGAACACACAAAGGTGTGTAATTGTAGCTCTCGTATCCCTGCCCCCAGGTTGAGATCACATTACTCAGCACAGAGCAGAGGTTAAGCGTGGGACCTTACTGATCTGTATAATCCCAACTCCTCAGTGCATTAGACAGCTGAACCACCAGGAGAGAAATGTCCCTTGCTCAGACTGAGTAGATGGGGCTTTATAGTCTCCTTAATTCTGGTCCCCGGTTGCTACAAACATAGAAATTGTACAAGAACAAATTACCTTTGCTTAATGATTTTTTCAGGAATATCAAAACCTATAAGAAAATAAGATACAAGTAAAGATTTTGTAACACAGACTCTAAGACAATAGCATTGAACAGATAATTTACCAACCTCCACAAAGATTGTCAGTTCAAGCTTCCTTATAATCCATAAGCAAGACTTTGCGAGAATAATGTTGGATGCGAATATAATTAAACTACTTAAAAAATATTAACTTGGGAGGAGAGGAAAACTTTTTCATGCAGTGAGTGGTTAAGGTCTGGAATGCACTGCCTGAGAGTGTGGTGGAGGCCGGTTCAAATGAAGCAGTCAGAAGGGAATTAGACTGTTATATGAAAAGGAAGAATGTGCAGGGTTACAGGGAGAAGGCGGGGGAATGGCACTAGGCAAATTGCTCATTCGGAGAGCTGGTGCAGACATGATGGGCCGAATGGCCTCCATCTGCACCTTAACAATTCTGTAATAACCTATAAGTTACTAACCATTTCACATTTAACTGATCAGCTTCCAAGTATAACCTCCAACTTGCAAACTGACTAATGGTTAGATTATTTAATTTATTGACACTCTGAAACCCTCATCGTCAAACCGATGGATCATTCCAATAGGTACCCCTCTATTTATATTTCCCACCACTTGCTCATGCTTCTTCTAGAGCCCAAGCACTGCAAGCACGAGGAAGTGACCAACTGACCTGCTCCTGCAATTACAGGTTAATCTCCCAGTAACTCCTGCAAACAACCCAGGAGAAAAATTACAGGAACATTTCCTTGCCTTGTTTCACGTCGGCCAGACTCGCAACAAACAAACATGCCCAGGATGCAACGTGGCTCTGCTGCATACGTGATCTGGTAAAACTTTGCAATGGATAGAGCGGTTTCCGTAGCATAGAGCATTGTGGGTATTGCAGCCACCATTTTTGACTGATTGCCGTATCAGGTCACCAATGGAGGGAGCACAAGGCAGGGCGGTTAGAGACAGGAGCTCATGAGCTGAAACCTCCTAGAATGCAGTCCAATTAGTGTGGGCAACCCTACTCTGCAGTTTCCCTCACTCTGCTTCCACCCCAACTCCCACCCAGGATACATTCCATTTACACTACAACCCTGCTAGGCTATGTAGAGTTTTACAGCACAGAAACATGCCATTTGGCCCAACTGGTCTACGACAGTGGGTAAAATATAGCCTATATATGTCTCAGGACAATGACGTAGCCCCAACAGTTCAAATTCAACAGTTAGGGAAAACAGTCATGGCGGGAGACAGAACATGATGCAGGCTAGCAGACATGGTACAACTTGTTATCTTATATGTCGCTCAGATTGTGGTACTGGGAGTTTAGCTCATTTTGGTCTGTTGGCTTAGAGGTGTTATAAGATATTAAAATAAGAAAGTAGATAGACATGAAATAACAATAATTGCCATGTATCAGAAGAAGCTCTTTTCCCTCAAGGTGGGGACTGTAGAAATATGGCGGTCACCATTTTTATACCATTGAAATATAGAGTCGTACAGCATAGAAACAGGCCCTTCGGCCCACCGCGTCCATGCCGACCATAATGCCTATCTATACTAATCCCATCTGCCTGCATTAATTCCATATCCCTCTATGCCTTGCTCATTCAAGTCCCTGTCCAGATGCCTCTTAAATGTCGCTACTGTATATAATGGATTAACTCTTCTAAATTACTGGCAGATGTCCTTAACCTCATTAGCTGTTAACAATTTATATAATTGCATGCTTTGATGGTTGATTGGAGGGAGCTCACACCTAATTCTAGGTAATGGTTGGTTGAAGTTAGGCAGAGTGTAGTCAATCAGGCTGTGTGTGATGAGTCTTGGCTGATGCAAAAGCATGTGTGGCACAACAGAGCTATAAAGGAAGGTGAAATAAGTGCGAAAGTGCAAACAGAAATTCCACTGTCTGCACTATTCTAGACCTTTTTATTAAAGATAAAGAGAGCTCAGCAGGGATTAAAACAACAAGTCATAGAGTAATTTACGGCAAAGAAGGAGGCCATTCAGTCCATGCCGGCTTTCCACAGAGCTACGCAGTCAGTCCCTCTCCCTGACTCGATCCAAGTAGCCCTATTTCTCTCAGGTGGCCATCAACTTCCTCTTGAAGTTACTGATCGTCTTTGCTTCCACCACTCTTGTGGGCAGCGAGCTCCAGGTGATTACCACCCGTTGGGTAAAAAAGTGCTTCAATACAACTACAAAACCATCTGCAACAGCTGCAAATCCACCGACACCAATGCTGTGCAGCAGATGCACTGGAGCGATGTATGGCAAGTGTAACAAGGGAAGGTGGTGCTTGAATCTTAACCCTGTGGGTTGCCGGGAGCACAGCAAGGTGTGAAGATGCTGAACTCTGGTATCAACAGGCAGGGGATACATTTCTGTGAGAGTTCATAAACCTCTGCAACCTCTTCCAGCCCCACAACCTGCCAAGATATCTGCACTCCTCCAATTCTGGCCTCTTGCGCATCCCTAATTTTAGTCACTCCACTTTTGGTAGCCTTCAGCTGCCAATACCATAAGCTCAGGAATTCACTCCCGAAATCTGTCCGCCTCTCTACCGCTCCTACTTTCAGATGCTCCTTAAAACCTACTTCTTTAGCCTTGTTTTTCGGCATCTGTCCTAATGGCTCATGTGGCTCGCTGTCAAATTTTATTTGCTAACGCTCCTGAGAAGAGCTTTGGGCGGCGCAGTGGTTAGCACCGCAGCCTTACAGCTCCAGTGACCCAGGTTCAGTTCTAGGTACTGCCTGTGTGGAGTTTGCAAGTTCTCCCTGTGACCGCGTGGGTTTCCGCCAGGTGCTCCAGTTTCCTCCCACCGCCAAAGACTTGCAGGTTGATAGGTAAATTGGCCATTGTAAGTTGCCCCTAGTGTAGGTAGGAGAATGATAGGGAATATGGGATTAATGTAGGAGGGGATGTGGTAGGGAATATGGGATTAATGTAGGATTAGTATAAATGGGTGGTTGATGGTCAGCACAGACTCAGTGGGCCGAAGGGCCTGTTTCAGTGCTGTATCTCTCTATGACTATGACTTTCTCTATGACTATGTTTTACCATGTTAAAGGCGCTATATAAATGCAAGTTGTTGTTGTTCTGTATTCTGGGACAGAGCCTTAGCAAAGGTCAGGAAAGCATTCCACAGACAGGTGTGACTGTAGGTGTGTGTCTAGCATCAGAGAGAGATCACCCGACAACACCTCTGGGAGAGAGGCAGGCTGAATCTTAACGGGCTGGAATATCCCTTTCACGCTCGCTGCTCTTCAATACTGTCCATCAGACCAAGATTCGCATCATGTGTTCAGCGAGACAACTGATAGATTTTGAGCAGAGTTTCCAATGAGCACTCACCGCAGTGATGACATTCCCATCGTGCGTTTGAACAGCTTGATCCACAAGATTCAGTTTGTCATTCAAGGAGCGAAACCGCTCCAAGGAGTACATCTGGAAACCAAATCGGTACAAGAGTGAGCAAAAATAAATGCTCGTTACATAAAGAGAGAAAGTGCGTGTGTGTATGTGACAGACACTACCTTCAGTTTAGAGCAATCCTTCCACCTCCAAATTAAATATTCTATTTTTCAAGTTTTAAAACAAGAGCTAGTGTTAGCACTCGCTGGCTCACTGCCACGATCGGCCCCAGCCACTGGCTCGCTACTTCAATCGGCCTTGGCCACTGGCTCGCTGCTTCAATCGGCCTTGGCCACTGGCTCGCTGCTGCAATCGGCCTTGGCCACTGGCTCGCTGCTGCAATCGGCCTTGGCCACTGGCTCGCTGCTGCAATCGGCCTTGGCCACTGGCTCGCTGCTGCAATCGGTCTCGGCCACTGGCTCGCTACTTCAATCGGCCTTGGCCACTGGCTCGCTGCCACAATCGGCCACGGCCACTGGTTCGCTGCCGCGATCGGTCTCGGCCACTGGCTCGCTACTTCAATCGGCCTTGGCCACTGGCTCGCTGCCGCGATCGGCCTCGGCCACTGGCTCGCTACTTCAATCGGCCTCGGCCACTGGCTCGCTGCTGCAATCGGCCTTGGCCACTGGCTCGCTACTTCAATCGGCCTCGGCCACTGGCTTGCTGCTGCAATCGGCCTCGGCCACTGGCTCGCTGCTGCAATCGGCCTCGGCCACTGGCTCGCTGCCGCGATCGGCCTCGGCCACTGGCTCGCTGCCGCGATCGGCCTCGGCCACTGGCTCGCTACTTCAATCGGCCTCGGCCACTGGCTCGCTGCTGCAATCGGTCTTGGCCACTGGCTGGTTGAAATCGGCCAGTGTCCCTGAGTTGAAGGGGGGAATAAATCATCCATCCAACAATCCCAGGAAAGCGAGCATGTGTGAATGACAGATGAGGACAAGTCAGGCTCAGCCGAGGATGAATTTCCAGCAGACACTCACCGTCCAGACTCGCACATTAATAATGACCACTGGAGAAAAGCAAAGGCCAGTGGAACAGTACCTCAAATTCAGGAAAGGAGGAGGGAACAAGGGAGAAAAAGTGCAAAAGAATATTTGTGACTATTTCACCATACCCTGCCTTTCTGCATCTGTCTAACCGTCTCCAGCGGACTCCGGTCAATTGAAATGTCCTATGGAAAGGGAGCGGGAAAAACAACAGAACAAGCTTCACAATAACATATAATTAGTTCAGTACCAACTCCTTTAACCTCACTTTTTTTTTTAAATTCATTCACAGGATGTGGGTGCTGCTGGCTAGGCCAGCATTTATTGCCCATCCCTAATTACCCTTAGGAAGGTGGTGGTGAGCCGCTTTCTGGAACCATTGCAGCCATTGGTGCTGATTGGCGTTACTGATACTAGCTTCTTATTCCAGATTTATTCAATTAAGTGAATTTAAATTCCCCAGTTGCCATGGAGAGATATGAACTCCAGATCATGAGTTTAGGCCTCTGGATTACTAGTCTAGTACCATACCCCCAATGGACAGCACATATTTCATTTAAGTGATATAAGGTTCCTAAAGGGCAAGGAACATGAAGGAAAAAGCACATTCCCACATATATGTTTTAATGCATTCAATGCAAGAAACTGTAAATATCCGTCTTTCACAAAAAAATTTCAATATCTGATACTGTTTTTTAATTAAGCAACATCTTCTGTTACAGAGAAGAGAATGCAACGTTTTCCTTTCCCAGAATCTATATCCTGGATTTATATGGCATATTTAATGTTCATAAACGTTCCAAGGTAGTTCACAAAACCACAATCAGCTGCCAAACTGCTACGAGGTAAAAATGTGTCTTTGGGAGTTGGAGATTCTGATGCTGCAGCTTTCCATAACCTTTTGGTGAGAGGAATTGGGGGAGGGGGAGAGGTGCAGCGAGTTCGCGCAATGCTCTTCGACCTTTGTGATGCTGCTTCAAATTGAATGCAGGCGGATGGAATAAAAGTCCTCCCTCCCCGTATGGGCCAGGGCAATGGACTACTGCCAATGATTCTACATCACTCAGCATCAAACCTGATGACCCTGTCTAGGGAGGTCACAAGGAGAACGTGGGCATAGGAAACGTAAAACTAGTGCTGTAACAGTCCTACTCTGGAGACTGTGTAGAAAGGGAGGCGTCACTTTACAGCTGGGTAGGTTATGGTTGAGCCAAGAGGGTCTGCTACTGTCATAAGTGTTCCATTTCTCCTGGGCTGGCAACTCACACCAAAAATTGGCCAAAGGGATTAATTTTAAAAATCCCTAGTCTTTAATTTCATTGAAATGTATAAAATTCTTAAGGGACTTTACGGTGTAAATGTTGAGAGGTTGTTTCCCCTGGCTGGGGAGTCTAGACTAAGGACCATAGTCTCAGAATAAAGGATCAGCCATTCAGGACTGAGACGAGATTTCTTCACTCAGAGGGTTGTGAATCTTTAGAATTCTCTACCCCAGAGAGCTGTGGATGCTCAGTCAATGAGTATATTCAAAACTGAAATAGATAGATTTTTGGACACTAAGGGAGTCAAAGGATAAGGGGATAGGGCAGGAAAGTGGAACTGAAGTAGAAGATCACCCATGCTTTTACTGAATGGCGGAGCAGGCTGAGGTCGTATGGCCTACTGCTGCTCCTATTACTTATGTTTCAGTTTACAACCCAGCTAGTAACTTGTACAGACAGATTAAATAAATTTATTAAACCCACCTTGTAATCGGCCTTTGATTTACGTAGATCGGGTGCATAGCTCGTGGTGGTTGAACCTATGACAGCTGGCAGAAGTATTGAAGAGTGATTTAAGCGAACGAGAACCTCCCCTTCAATTTTTTTTAAATTCCCCTTGCCCTTCCCCCATGTTGCACACTCTCTCAGGTGACCAGCTCTTCCACCAAGACATATGTAAGCCAACATTCACAACTCTCTCAAAGGAAGGTCCCAACACCAGGTCCAAGAGAGAGTCTCAAGAGAGTGGCCAAAGCGGCTCTTCCAGCCGCTATCGGAGACTGTGGGACTCCCTGCTAAAACTGTGTGAGTGTTGCCAACACTGCAACCCTCCCTCAATTTCCTCCTCCTCCCCTTTTAGAGGATGGGAAGAATTGAGTAATGCCCTGCTGTGCCAAGCAGAGATTGGAGAGTCCGTGTGTAGAAAGCAGCGATCCTGAGCTTAGTTCCTGTAACTCTGCCACCCCCTGAAGAACAGACTCCAACAAAACCAACTCCCTCTCCTGCCAACATCTTACATTATTTTTATACTTTCACTTCAAAAGAGGGGAGATGAGCCGAGTTGTCAGGACCTGCAACTCTCTGCCTTAACGGATGGTGGAAGCCGATTCCATAAATAATTTTAAATGGGCGCTGGGCAGCTACTGCGGCGACAGTGCAATTCAGTGCAACTCTAATCAGCAAAGGTTAGCAATTCAGGAGAAATTATAAGGTTTTGCATAAACAACATGGAGAGGTTATACCTATCAGGAACGGTTGAACAGGCTGGGGTGCTTTTCTCCAGTAAAAAGACTGAAGGCTGACCTGAAAGAGGCCTTTGAGGTTATAGAAGGGTTGGATAGGGTAGATGAAGAGATGATATTTCCAATTGTGGAGGGGAACCAAAACTAGAGAATGTAAATATAAGATAATCACAAATAAATCCAGTAAGAGGAACTTCTTTACTCAGAGAGCGGTTAGGATATGGAACGCACTACTATGTGGAGTGGTTGAGGTGAATAGCATTGTTATATTTATGAGAAAGCTGGACAAACACACGAGGGAGAAGGAAACAGAAGGATATGGTGATAGAGTAACATGAAGTAGAGTGGGAGTAGGCTCATGTGCAGCATAAACAGAACATGGACCAGCTGGTCTGAATGGCCTATTTCTGTGCTGTCCATTCTATGTAATACTAGGTAAACTTAACTTACAATCAGAAAGCGACTGGAAACTCCCAAGCCGACTGATCCCAAATAAAGCACTCGAAGGATCTTTTTTACCTGTAAATAAAACAGTCCCAAAGTCAGGTGAGCACAGGACAGTCCAAGACTGAGTAACACTTGTTCCACTTCCTTTACAAGAGCCGTATTTATTCAGCATTGGAATACTTTGGCATTACCACAGTGAGAGAAGTCACAGTACATTTCAGCCTTTGACATTTAACTGGGCATACACTTAAACAGGATTACCACCGCTTATTTATTATGTAATGCACATATATGCTTTGAAAAATCCGGTCGGAGAGACGTTCTGCTTGCCACAGACCCACTCCGGCTGTATTACGTCCAGTGATTCTGGCATCAGGAATACGAATTGTAATAGCAAGCATACAACACAAAGCAGAGTACATGACGTGCTCCACTCAAGGGCAGCGATAGTAAGGATTCCACTTAATTACAGATTGTTCACCATCCCAACCCCCTCAATTGTTGTATTGCAGAAAGCCAGGCAGTGATGGATAGAACTGGAGCCAATCTTTACATGCTTTTATCTAGAGATACATTTTCCAAACATCACTTCCTAACCCAACAGAATTTCAGTTTGTTCCTATTTATAGGCGCACACTTGAATTCCCAATTAATGCCCAACCTGCATTCAATTAAATACAATTAATATACAATTTACACTAACCTCCTCAATCAGGATTCCCACTGCTGACTGAAATACAGGGAGCACTCCAGGCATGTGTGAGCACGTGGATGTCGAGTTGTACCAAAAATAACTTTTTTTATATACTGCCTTTAACATAGTAAAACCTCCCATGGTGCTTCACATGAGCAACATTTTCATAAAATCAAACAAACTTTGACATCAGACTACACAATGAGATATTAGGAAAGGTGACCAAAAGCTTGGTCAATCGTAGGTTTTCAGGAATATCTTAAAGGGGCTGAGAGAGATGTAGAGGGGTGGAGAAATTTAGGGAGGGATTGGTGGAAAACTGAAAATCGGTGATACAGAAGAGGCAGGAATTGGATTTCCGATATCGCAGAGGACTGGAGGAGTTCACAGAGTTATGGGAGGGTGGAGGGGTGGAAATTGGGAGATGGCAAAGGCTGTTGAGGGATTTAAACGCAGGTTGAGAATGATAAAGTTGAGGCACTGCCAGATAGAAGCCAAGGATGATGTCTAAACAGGACTTGGAGGGGAACTTTTTGCTCCCTCTATAGTTGAATAAATTGAAGACACGGATCATCATGGCCCTCACATGAAGGACATTTTGGGCGGGGTATCTATCAGAAGAAATCCAGAGCCCATGGGACTGAACGGGAGTCAATGCTGTTGGGGCGG
Organism: Heterodontus francisci; assembly: GCF_036365525.1. Lineage (NCBI taxonomy): Eukaryota > Metazoa > Chordata > Chondrichthyes > Heterodontiformes > Heterodontidae > Heterodontus > Heterodontus francisci. The sequence continues at coordinate 18,912,619 of NC_090379.1, forward strand.
GGTGGCAGAAACTGACAAAGCATGCGGTGAGTGTCTTGCTTTCGGAATAAGGAGGAGTTCAAAGCTCAGCGGTGGAGTTCTGACACGTTACTGTGCAGTTGCTGAACTGAGCAGTGGTGAGGAAAATCTACAGGCGCCTGGGGGTTAGGGGGTGGGCTGGGGTGGAGGTCAGAGAGGAATTTTCCAGTTACTTTTTTTTCCCCGTAATGGCCCTGGGATCCCCCCACTCTGAGATTACATGGCTGCGAAGCAGGGGTTTGGCAGTGGGCTGGGGCGATTAGAAGTGACTATTCACCATGCTCCAGCCACAATGAGTATGGGGGGCAGGCTTGATAAGCTGTTTTTTTCCTGCACAGCAATCTTGTTGATTCATCTGTCACAAAGTAAGTTGAATCAACGCCACTACCTTTGAAAAAGCTGCTTAGAGAATATGCAGAGATAGGCTTGGAAATAGTCTGCTGCGTTGTGTCGGAGAGAGATCTTACAGGTCCCAGGTCTCGGACGTCACCTGCTCGGATCCCTGTTGCGCTCTCTTTGATTGACCAGGAGATACCTGGGGAAAAAGAAATATATAATTCAGATACAGGCGCAAGGTTCCAAGGCACTTTAGTTGCATTCCAAACACTTCCAATGCCCGTGCTGCCAGGTCTATTCCAATGCAACATTTCAACCATTTCCCAGTTCAATGAAGAACTAGAATCCCTTTATATTTGTGATTTTTCTCTGCCTGTTACATTATAGTGGTGACGATACTGCAGAAGGTACTTTATTGGTTGTAAAGATTTGGGATGTCCTGAGGTCATGAAAGGCAATGTTTTTCTGTGAGGGATCCCTCTGTAGGGTAACCCCAATCCAGACCTCACCTTTAAAGAATTATATACTATATCAAAATACTACGTCTCTTTGTTCAACTTTCAAGGACGTAGGCTTTTCTCCTGAAGGCACCAGCTCCCTCACTCAAATGCTGGTTCCCCTCTAGGTATCTTGCCTAACCAGGCTGAGGTATGATCCCTCAGGTTCAGTGACCCTCAAGTGGCAGTCCTCCATGCATGGAGCTATGTAGGCTATTCATCCATGTGAGGCATCAATGCTTTACCAATCCCGTCCACAAACATGACGTTTGTCCAGGTTAATCAGAGTGGATGTGGGGGGGCGGGGAATGGTGGGGAGGTGGGCTGGTGGTGCTGGGGAGAAGAGTTGCGATGAAGAGAGCGGGGGAGAAAAATTGGGGGGAAGAGAGCGGGGGAGAGAAGACCGGCTGGGGGCTGGGAAGAGTTGAGTGTTGTGAGGGTGGTGGTGGGGGGGGGGGGGCGGTGGGGGGGAGAGGGTGGATGGAGGAGGCAGAGAGAAGGTGGAGAAGGGGCAGTGGGTGCTGTACTTACTTCCCACAGGCTCCCCGCTCCAGCTGACCCTCTCCACATCATCGTCATCATCTTCCACAATGCTGCGGAGGCTGTTCACCGCCCGTTTGGATGCTTTCAGCTAAAGTGACAATACAAAGCAAACTGTCATACAAAATGCAACCGACCATAAATGTGGCAGCTGAGTATGATAGGGCGTGAGCACATACAATAGGGCACCGCATGTCATTTCAATGTCCACACACATGCACATGCCAGCAGGGATCACTGGCTAGCTCTAAAGGATATGAACCCCAGGCCAGTTATACCAGCCCCATTGCCAACCCAGTCCATATCACCTAACTCAGTACAGAGCAAAGTAATAATATTTACAACTCTCCAGAAATGATGCACAGTATTAAAAAAGATTTTAAAAATTGGTTATTCTGTGATTTGTTCTTCAGATAATTAATTCAAGTGTGAAACTGGATGAAGTTTTACTCAGTCCCCATCTGTATTTCCTTTTTACTATCTTCAGAAACGAGTTCTATTTATATAAATGTTTACTCAGGTAATGAGTATTGCAGAGTGCTTTGCCAGTAACACATACTCGACGAAACAGTGGACAGAACAAAGAAGCATGTGTGTGTGTGTATATATATATATATATATATATATATATATATATATAGTGACACCTCGATTCACGGCGATGATTGGGTAATTCCCCCAACCATCACACTTGGAGACCGCACTGCTACAACAACAGCAAATTGTAAAACATTCCAAGGCACATCACAGGAACATGAAAAGACTGGGATTGATTTAATGCACATCACAGAATTGTTACAGCACGGAAGGAGGCCATTCAGCCCATCCTGTTTGCACCGGCTATCCGAATGAGCAATTCACCTAGTGCCACTCCCCCGCCTTCTCCCCGTAGCCCTGTACATTCTTCCTTTTCATATAACAGTCTAATTCCCTTTTGAATGCTTCAGTTGAACCAGCCTCCACTGGGCTCTCAGGCAGTGCATTCCAGACCATAACCACTCGCTGCGTGAAAAAGTTTTTCCTCATGTCGCTTTTGCTTCTTTTACCAATGACTTTACCACTACACATAACTTGAATTATCCAACTGACATCCATTCACTGCATTTTGCTGAAGGAATATTCAATTTGTATTATAAAATTATGTAGAGTGTACCAGGGATTGTTACTTAGAGCAATATGTTGCAGAACCTACCCAGGAACAGGCTATTTTAGATCTAGTAATTTGTAATGAGGTAGGATTAATAAGAGATATCGTAGTTAAGGATCCTCTAGGGGGTAGCAATCACAACATGGGAGAATTTCAAATTCAGTTTGAGGGCGAGCAACTCGGGTCTCAAACCAGTGTTCTCAACTTAAACAAGGGCAATTAGGGAGGTTTGAAGAAAGAGTTGTCTAAAGCGGGCTGGGAAAATAGACTAAGGGGAAGGTCAGTGGATATGCAGTGGCAGACATTTAAACAGGTATTTCATAACACATAATTTATCGCGGTCAAAAAGAAGGACTCGATGAGAAGGATGAACCAACCGTTGGTAACAAAGGCGGTCAAGGAGAGTATCCAATCAAAAGCTAAGGCATACAAAGCAGCGAAAACTAGTGGTAGGCCAGAGGATTGGGAATTTTTTAAGGAACCAGCAGCGGATGACTAAAAAGCTAATAAAGAGGGAGAAAATTGATTATGAATGTAAATTGGCAAGATATATAAAAACAAGAGCAGGTCAGAGGCTCGGAATCCTGCGGCAAGTAACTCACCTCCTGACTCCCCAAAGCCTGTCCACCATCTACAAGGCACAAGTCAGGAGTGTGATGGAATACTCTCCACTTGCCTGGATGGGTGTAGCTCCAACAACACTCAAGAAGCTCGACACCATCCAGGACAAAGCAGCCCGCTTGATTGGCACCCCATCTACAAACATTCACTCCCTCCACCACCGACGCAGTGACAGCAGTGTGTACCATCTACAAGATGCACTGCAGCAATGCACCAAGGCTCCTTAGACAGCACCTTCCAAACCCGTGACCTCTACCATCTAGAAGGACAAGGGCAGCAAATGCATGGGAACACCACCACCTGCAAGTTCCCCTCCAAGTCACACACCATCCTGACTTGGAACTATATCGCCGTTCCTTCACTGTCGCTGGGTCAAAATCCTGGAACTCCCTTCCTAACAGCACTGTGGGTATACCTACCCCACATGGACTGCAGCGGTTCAAGAAGGCAGCTCACCACCACCTTCTCAAGGGCAATTAGGGATGGGCAATAAATGCTGGCCTGGCCAGCGATGCCCACATCCCATGAATGAATTTTTAAAAATAGCAAAAGCTTCACGGGTATATAGAGAGTAGCTAAAGTGAGCGTGGGACCCATGGAGGACATGACTGAAGAATTGATAACAGGGAACAGGGAAACGGCAGATAATTTAAACCAATATTTTGCATTGGTCTTCACGGTGGAGGACACTATAAACATTCCACAGATATCAGATAAACAAGGAGTTAATGGGAGGAAAGATCTTGTAACAGTCTCTATCACGAGGGACAAAGTATTTGACAAACAAATGGGATGAAAGGCAGACAAGTCACCAGGACCTGATGGCCTACATCCAAGGGTTTTAAAGGAAGTGACTGCAGAGATAGTGGCGGCATTGGTCGAAATATTCCAGAACTCACTGGATTCCAGGAGAGTCCCAGCGGATTGGAAAATCGCTAATGTGACGACCCTGTTCAAGAAGGGAGGGAGAAACAAAGCAGGAAACTATAGGCCTGTCAGCCTAACGTCGGTCGTTGGGAAAATGCTAGAGTCCATTATTAAGGAAGAAATAGCAGGACATTTAGAAAAGCTTAACACAATCAAACAGAGTCAACATGGTTTTGTGAAAGGGAAATCATGTTTGACAAATTTGCTAGAGTTCTTTGAGGATATAACAAGCAGAGTTGATAAAGGGGAACCGGTAGATGTAGTGTATTTAGATTTCCAGAAGGCATTCGATAAGGTGCCACATAAAAGATTATTATACAAGATAGGAGCTCATGGTATTGGGGGTAATGTATTAGCATGGATTGAGGATTGGTTAACTCACAGAAGACAGAGAGTCAGGATTAATGGGTCTTTTTCAAGTTGGAAAGGCAAAACTAGTGGAGTGCCACAAGGATCAGTCCTAGGGCCTCAATTATTTACTCTCAATATTAATGACTTGGAGGAGGGGGCAGAGTGTAATATATCCAAATTTGCTGGCGATACAAAAATAGGTGGGAGAGCATGTTGTGATGAGGACATAAGGAATCTGCAAGGGGATACAGATAGGTTGAGTGAGTGGGCAAAAACTTAGCAGATGGAGTTTAATGTAGGAAAGTGTGAGAATCAAAAGGCAGACTATTATTTGAATGGAGAAAGACTTCAAACAAATGCAGTACAGAGGGATCTGGGTGTTCTTGTGCATGAAACACAAAAAATTAGCATGCAGGTGCAGCAAGTAATTAAGAAGGCAAATGGAATTTTGGCCTTTATTGCTCGGGGATTAGGGAATTCTTGTTGCAACTGTACAGGGTGTTGGTGAGGCTGCACCTGGAGTACTGTGTACAGTTTTGGCTCCCGTATTTAAGAAAGGATATACTGGCATTGGAGGCAATTCAAAAGAGGTTCACTGGGCTGATACCCGGGATGAAGGGGTTGACTTATCAAGAATGGCTAAACAGGTTAGGCCTTTATTCACTAGAGTTTAGAAGAATGAGGGGTGATCTTATTGAAACGTACAGGATTCTGAGGTGGCTTGACAAGGTAGATGTTGAGAAGATGTTTCCACTGGTGGGGGAATCTCGAACATAGCTACAGAATAAGGGGAAACTCATTTAAAACTGAGATGCGAAGGAATTTCTTCTCTCAGAGGGTAATGAATGTCTGGAATTCTCTACCCCATAGAGTTGCGGAGGCTAGATCACTGAAAGTATTTAAAGAGGAGGTAGATAGATTTCTGAAATATCGGGGAGTTGAGGGCTATGAGGAGCTGGCACGAAAGAGGAGTTGAGGTCTGGGGCAGATCAGCCATGATCTCATTGAATGGCGGGGCAGGTTTGAGGGGCCGAATGGCCTACTCCTGCTCCTATTTCTTACGTTCTTATTCCATTCACTGCATTTTGTTGGAGAAATAACCCTGCTGTTATCTGAAGACTGCTACAAATTTGGTCAGAAGTTCCGTTTGCTGTAGTTTGTAGAGACTCTGTAGACTGCTGTAGTGCGTTATCTAAATAGACTGTTTGACAGTAAATGGACTTTGCTGTTTGCCTTAAGTCCTGCCCATCACAGTGGTGTCAATAGGCACTCCAAACAAAGAATGCCCAATCCCAAGCAATTTAAAGAGTCATCTAAGTTCAATGGTGGAACAGGCTTGAAGGGCTGCGTGGCCTCTCCTGTTCCTACATCGGCCCCAAGGGAAAGTAAGCGACAATTGATCGCAACCTCTCTGCTATGAGGAATGAGGCAGAACAGAGTCTAGGCACTTTGATGCGAGAAACACAGTCATTGTGCATCATTCACTTGCAACTCCAAGAAGCTAGCCCAGAGACTTATCAGACGCTTGTGGGCAGATCACCTGTGATTGGGGTATGCAAAAGGAAGACTTCAGGAGGCAGGGTGTAAATTTAGAAAAATGAATAAATGAGATTATATAGACTTTAGCCATCCTAAAGTTACATCCTTCAAAAGAATGAGGTTAAATAAGCCGTTAAAGCAAGATCTCGTCTGCCAGTACGAGAGACAGCAAAGATTTTATGGCACTATCCAGAAGAAAAACAAGGAGTTCTCCTAGTAACCTGGGCAACGTTCCTCACCCAACCAATTCCATAATAAAAATATTAGCTGGTCAAATACTGAGTTCCTGTTTGTGGGATCTTGCCGTGTACAAATCAGTGCTGCAATTGTCTACAGAGTCGACTCCAACGGTTGAGTGTGGTTTGGATTGTCCTGAGGATATTATAAGATGCTACAAAAATGTAAGTTCCGTTCTTTCCCCTAAAGAGGATCATTAAGCAGGACAGAGCAGCTCCAAATCAATTCCCCCTCAAAAAATCTGATCAGGAAATTTAAATACAGGCAATTTACTCGCCTCTGTATATTCATCATCATCATCATCAAACATGAAAGCTTTGCATTTTGTGCTGTTCCAATATTCTTCTTCATCATTTTTAGTTCTGCTCATCTGTAAATATAATAGAAAAACTGGACAAATTTGTATTAATCACAGTGTTTATAAAATACTGGAACAGAATCCAGCTTTAAACAATGCTGTGTTTTCTGCTCTTTATGGAGCCCCACTTGCCACTTCTCTCATCAGTGTTAACAGATCACTGGTAGTTCAGGGGGCTAATGCACCAGCCTGGTGAGCCGATCTCTGGCAAGGCAGCTGTGCAGGCACAAGAACTGACTCCAGCATCTCGGATGAAAGAGCAACACAATCAGCCATATCACTTGCTCCCTGCCACCTCTGGCTGGATGGGGTGCACACGTGGACTGAGTTTTGCTTCTCTCCAGCACAGAATGGCCTATTGACCAACTGACGGTCATATGTGTGAATCTAGGCAGTCAGTTGGTCAAGGTACTGGAGGGTAGGCTGTGGGCATCTGAAGAACTGTAGTCCAGCAATGAGTCTGTCTACCAGAAAACTGAAAATGTAAAAAAAAATAACAATTATATCCTTCAGGCGGTGAAATGAGAGACAGGAAGTAAATTTTGACCTGATTGCCAACATTTTTAAATATAAAGCAACAACAAAGAACACTCCCTCACAAAGACAATGCCACTTTAATGCTGAATGCTGACCCTCTGGAGGGGTTTGGCTGTCCTGTAGTGCAGAGACAGTCTCAGGACACAAACCTCACAACTGATGAGTGTCACTCAGACTCACACACATACACTTGGAGGAAAGTACTAGGAACAGCCTACTTTTGTTTTAAAACACCAGGTACGTTTGTTAGTGCGTTTATTATACCCATGTTTACATAAAGTAAATTAATGCTGACAGATCCCTACCCCGACCAGCCACTCACTCACCCCTGAACTCACTCACTTCCCTGCATCAGCCTCTCAGGAACAGGCAGCTCGCCGGGATTGCGCATGCGCATGGGGCGCAAGGGCCGCCTGGGGCTGTAGTTTTAAAGCCTCCTCAAACTACAGCTCCCGGCAGCGCCTGCGAGGGCAATCTTCCAGTGCATGGCCCTACCATCACTTCGAAAGCACAGGAGCAGATAACGTCGTGCTTATGCAGCAGCAACAATGGTTAATTTTATTTATTTTTATTGTCGCTTTTTTAAATTACAGAGTCGTTGACGGAGTTCACTTCAGAGATGTATATTACTGCTGCACAATGCGTGCATCGATAAACTAGTTCCGTGCAGCATCCAGTTACTTTTACTTACGGCCCGCATGATCAAAGTACCAGGCTTTGAGCTCCTGGTCAGACAGGCCTTTCCAATCAAGCGCTAAAATAAAAATAAAACACTGCGGATGCTGGAAATCTGAAATAAAAACAGAAAGTGCTGGAAACATTCAGCAGGTCTGACAGCATCTGTGGAGAGAGAAGCAGAGTTAACGTTTCAGGTCAATGACCTTAAGAACTGACATATTAGAAATGTCAAAGATTTTAAGCAAGTAAAGTGGGGGTGGGACAAGAGATAACAAAGGAGAAGGTGTAGATAGGTAAAGGTCACAGAATAGCTGCCCAGAAGGTCATGGAGCAAAGATATGTTAATGGTGTGTTGAAAGACAAAGCATTAGTACAGATACGGTGTTGACAGACTGAAAATTGAACAACCGCAAGTTCAAACATGAAAAAAAAGTGGGTAAGCAAACTGAACAAACTAAGATAAAATAAAATAAACACAAAAAAATATAAAAAAGAAAAAATAACTAAAAATAAAAGTAAAATGGAGGGCCCGTCACGCTCTGAAAATATTGAACTCAATGTTCAGTCCAGCAGGCTGTAATGTGCCTAATTGGTAAATGAGATGCTGTTCCTCGAGCTTGTGTTGATGTTCACTGGAACACTGCAGCAATCCCAGGACAGAGATGTGAGCATGAGAGCAGAGGGGGGTGAGGGCGTGGGTGTTGAAATGGCAAGCAACTGGAAGCTCAGGGTCATGCTTTTGGACTGAACAGAGGTGTTCCGCAAAGTGGTCACCCAATCTGCGTTTGGTCTCCCCAATGTAGAGGAGACCACGTTGTGAGAAGCGAATACAATATACTACATTGAAAAAAGTACAAGTAAATCGCTGCTTCACCTGAAAGGAGTGTTTGGGGCCTGAATAGTGAGGAGAGAGGAGGTAAATGGGCAGGTATTACACCACCTGTCATTGCAGGGGAAAGTGCCGTGGGAAGGGGACGAGATGATGGGGGTAATGGAGGGGTGGACCAGGGTGTGGCCCTAAGCTCTGGAATACCCCCCCCCCCCCAACACACACACACTTCTCCACCTCACTTTCTTCCTTTAAGACAGTACTTAAAATCTACCTCTTTGACCAAACTTTTGGTCATCTGACCTAATATTTCCTCTTGTGGCTCGGTGACTTACTTTAGAACATAGAACAGTACAGCACAGTACAGGCCCTTCGGCCCACGATGTTGTGCCGAACGTTTAACCTACTCTAAGATCTAAGTAACTACCTACCCTTCATTCTACTATCATCCATGTACCTATCCAAGAGTCGCTTAAATGCCCCTAATGTATCTGCTTCTACTACCACCGCTGGCAGCGCATTCCACGCACCCACCACTCTCTGTAAAGAACCTACCTCTGACATCTCCCCGAAACCTTCCTCCAATCACCCTAAAATTATGCCCCCTGGTGATAGCCCTTTCCACCCTGGGAAAAAGTCTCTGGCTATCCACTCTATCTATGCCTCTCATCATCTTGTACACCTCTATCAAGTCACCTCTCATCCTTCTTCGCTCCAATGAGAAAAGCCCTAGCTCCCTCAGTCTTTCTTCGTAGGACATGCCCTCCAGTCCAGGCAGCATCCTGGTAAATCTCCTCTGCACCCTCTCTAAAGCTTCCACATCCTTCCTATAATGAGGCGACCAGAACTGAACACAATATTCCAAGTGTGGTCGAACCAGGGCCTTATAGAGCTGCAGCATAACCTCGCGGCTCTTAAACTCAATCCCCCTGTTAATGACAGCCAACACACCATACGCCTTCTTAACAACCCTATCAACTTGGGTGGCAACTTTGAGCGATCTATGGACATGGACCCCAAGATCCCTCTGTTCCTCCACACTACCAAGAATCCTGTCTTTAAGCCTGTATTCCGCATTCAAATTCGACCTTCCAAAATGAATCACTTCACACTTTTCCAGGTTGAACTCCATCTGACACTTCTCAGCCCAGTTCTGCATCCTGTCAATGTCCCGTTGCAACCTACAACAGCCTTCCACACTATCCACAACTCCAGCAACCTTCGTGTCATCGGCAAACTTGCTAACCCAGCCTTCCACTTCCTCATCCAAGTCATTTATAAAAATCACAAAGAGCAGAGGTCCCAGAACAGATCCTTGTGGAACACCACTGGTCACCGAGCTCCATGCCGAATACTTTCCATCTACTACCACCCTCTGACTTCTATGGGCCAGCCAATTTTGGATCCAGACAGCCAACTTTCCCTGTATCCCATGCCTCCTTACTTTCTGAATGAGCCTACCATGGGGAACCTTATCAAATGCCTTGCTAAAATCCATATACACCACATCCACTGCTCTTCCTTCATCAATGTGTTTTGTCACATCTTCAAAGAATTCAGTAAGGCTTGTGAGGCATGACCTGCCCCTCACAAAGCCATGCTGACTGTCTCTAATCAAACCATGCTTTTCCAAGTAATCATAAATCCTGTCTCTCAGAATCCTCTCCAATAATTTGCCCACTACCGACGTAAGACTGACTGGTCTATAATTCCCAGGGTTATCCCTATTCCCTTTCTTGAACAAGGGAACAACATTTGCCACCCTCCAATCATCTGGTACTACTCCATATCATTCAAAATTTCCAGCACATCCTCCCTCTTAACCTCAACCTGTTCAAGCATATCAGCCTGTTCCACACTGTCCTCACAAACGACCAGGTTCCTCTCACTAGTGAATACTGAAGCAAAGTATTCATTTAGGACCTCCCCTACCTCCTTCAACTCCAGGCACAAGTTCCCTCCACTATCCCTGATCGGCCCTACCCTCACTCTGGCCATCCTCTTGTTCCTCACATAAGTGTAGAACGCCTTGGGATTTTCCTTAATCCTACCCGCCAATACTTTTTCATGTCCCCTTCTAGCTCTCCTAAGTCCATTCTTCAGTTCCTTCCTGGCTACCTTGTAACCCTCTAGAGCCCTGTCTGATCCTTGCTTCCTCAACCTTAAGTAAGCTTCCTTCTTCCTCTTGACTTGCTGTTCCACATCTCTCGTCATCCAAGGTTCCTTCACCCTACCATCCCTTCCCTGCCTCATCGGGACAAACCTATCCAGCAGTCGCAGCAAGTGCTCCCTAAACAACCTCCACATTTCTGTCGTGCATTTCCCTGAGAACATCTGTTCCCAATTTATGCTCCCCAGTTCCTGCCTAATAGCATTGTAATTCCCCCTCACCCAATTAGATATTTTCCCATCCCGTCTGCTCCTGTCCCTCTGCATGACTATAGTAAAGGTCAGGGAGTTGTGATCACTATCACCGAAATGCTCTCCCACTGAGAGATCTGCCACCTGGCCTGGTTCGTTGCCAAGCACCAAGTCCAACATAGTCTCCCCTCTAGTCGGCCTATCTACATATTGAGTCAGGAAACCTTCCTGGACACACCTGACAAAAACTGCTCCATCCAAACTATTTGCACTAAGGAGGTTCCAATCAATAGTAGGGAAGTTGAAGTCACCCATGACAACAACCCCGTTACTTCTGCACCTTTCCAAAATCTGACTCCCAATCTGTTCCTCCATGTCTCTGCTGCTATTGGGGGGTCTATAGAAAACTCCGAACAAAGTGACTGCTCCTTTCATGTTTCTGACTTCCACCCATAATGACTCAGTAGACAAACCCTCCTCGACGACCTCCCTTTCTGCAGCTGTGATACTATCCCTGATTAACAATGCCACTCCCCCACCTCTTTTACCTCCCTCCCTATTCCTTTTGAAACATCTAAACCCTGGAACATCCAACATCCATTCCTGCCCTTGTGGTATCCACGTCTCCGTAATGGCCACAACATCGTGGCTCCAAGTACTGATCCATGCTCTAAGTTCATCATCCTTATTCCTGACACTTCTTGCGTTAAAATAGACACACTTCAACCCATCATACTGGCTGCAACTTTGCCCTGTCAACTGTCTAACCTTCCTCACAGACTCTCTGCACTCGGTATCTGCCTGTACAACAGCTACCCCATCCACTGATCCATGGCTCCGGTTCCCATCCCCCTGCCAAACTAGTTTAAACCCTCCCGAAGAGCTCTAGCAAACCTCCCGCCCAGAATATTGGTGCCCCTCCAGTTCAGATGCAACCCGTCCTTCTTGTACAGGTCCCACCTTCCCCAGAAGGTATCCCAATGATCCACATATCTGAATCCCTCCCTCCTACACCAGTTCTGTAGCCACGTGTTCAGCTGCACTCGCTTTGTTTTATAATGCTCCTGTGAAGCGCCTTGGGACATTTTATTACGTTAAAGGCACGATATAAATATAAGTTATTGTTTGATTCAGAAGGTTGTGAGTTCAGACCCCACTCCAGAGGATATAACCTAGTCTGACACTTCAGTGCAGTACCGAGTGAGTGCTGTTTTGCCACAGGGCTGTCCTCTTGCATATTTACAGCCTAGGTGAATGTAAAAGATCCCATGGAAGTATATGGAGAACATGGAGCTCTGAAGATATCCTGGTTGTCATTCTTCCCTCAGTTAACACTATCCTGAGGATTTGAAAGGCACGATATAAAAGCATGGTCTTTCTTTACCAACAAAATACTACATTATCAGAGGTACCGCCCCTCAGATAGGCCATTAGAGCAAGAACCAGTTATGGTGAACGTTAAAGCTCCCTGATACCATTCTTCCGGCGTCCTGGCCAACATTCGTCCCACACCCAATCAGTCAGTATGGCAGCCTAGTGGGTATGACACTAAAATAATTACACAGAAATTGTGTTCAAATCTCACCATGACAAGTTGGAAAATAAAATTCAATAAATCTGGTAATTTGTAGTCTATGCAACAGAAAATTACAATGAAAGCTGCTTTACTGTTGTAGAAAGACTTGCATACATAAATGCACCTTTCATCATCTCAGGGCATCCCAAAATGCTTGACAGCCAATGAATATTTTTGAAGTGTAGTTACTGTTCTAACATCGGAAATACAGCAGCCAATTTGCACAGCAAGCTCCCACAGAGAGCAATGTAATAATGACCAGTATTTTTTTGTGATGTTGATTGAGGGAATAAAGATTGGCCAGGACTCTTCTCCACAATAACGCCATGAGACCTTTTACATTCACCTGAGAGGGCAGACGGGGCATCAGTTTAACGTTGTAAGATCTGGTGTTTGCTTTAACTTAATTGTAAGATTTAAGCCCTCAATTACAATTATAGACTAAGTTGGGAGAGCAGATCTAAAAGGGACTTCCTACTCAGACTAGCTACAAAACCACAAGTACGAGGGTGTTTTCGCAATCTTCGCAGACTTGATTTAAGTTTTCCACAATAAGCACAAAATCATGATACTTAGCAAAGGGCAGTGGTCAGCAGCTGCATTCACAATGGAACACTGGTCCTCAACCTCCGGTTAACTGCGGTGCCTTGTCTCTTGATTGAACACTATCGCCTGTCTTTTCTTCTTCTTGATGATGCGCACTTTGTGTCTTACGAATCCTTGACAACGCAACCACTAAGTGGCGCAGTACTGGCACACGCGCAAATACAGCTTCATTCACTGAAATGTCACTGTCTGCGACCTCAAGGCAGCTTCCAGTAATGAAGATGGCGCTGCTCCATTTATCACAGAAAACAAATTAAGCCCATATCCCCTCAATGGCTGCGATCACCACCTCCATCCCATCCCCAACAGCACCCCAGCTCTCTTCTGCCACCATGCTTTTCTTCACTGCTCCCTCCCCCGCCCATCTGCTCGCTCCCTGCCTTCCCTCAGCCGCTTGCACTTTGGCAGCTCGTTCACCGTTTCTTAGGGCAGCGCAGCAGGGAGCGATCAGCCGAGGGGGGGAAGCAGCAAGGCCTGACGTGAGCGGTGGGGGTGGTGTGGAAGAGGGTGAAGCAGGATGCAAGCGGCCAAGGGGAGGAAGCGGCGAGGCCTGGAGCAAGTGGCCGAGGGGGGTGGGGGAGAAGCAGCGAGGCCTGGAGCAAGAGGCCGAGTTTCGGGGGGGTTGCGGGTGGTGAAGCAGGGTGTGAGCAGCTAAGGGGGAAGAAGTGGCAAGGCCTGGAGTGAACGGCCAAGTGGGGGGAAAGCAGCGAGGCCTGGAGTGAGTGGCCAGGGTTCGGGTGTGGGGGGTGGTGAAAGCGGGGTGCGTGTGGCTAGGGGGGCGGTGGGGAAGGCCAGGAGCGAGTGGCTGAGAGAAGGCAGCATTAAGGCCGGGAGTGAGTAGCTGAGGGAAGGCAGCAGAGAGGCCAGGAGCGAGCAGCCCTGTTCCAGCATGCGATGACGTTTTAGAGCGCATGCACAAATTAGTCCTGACAAGCTGGGTGCTGACACAGCACCTACTGGCAGGAAGAAACCGTTCTGTTCATGTGTGCAGCTGGAAATGCACTGATGACGTCAGTGCTTGGCTGCATTGTCAGGAGTCACTTTGTGATTTAATACTCCTTTCCCAGCTTGGCTCTGTGCCATATTAGGTAAAATTCCTTTTCCAACCATCTCATTGGTCAGTAATTACCTAACTGTTCTTCTATGATGGTACCTTGCTGGAGCCTGGTACATAATCCATGATTTTCATGACCTCTTAGCAGCTGGTTTTTGCTTCCTTGACTCTATGAGCTCCTTCACAAAAGGTCATATCTTGAACCGGTGCCGCCATGCTGTGGCTGTTCATCCACAGTAACCGTTTAACGGGATTGATATGTGCTAATCTCATTTCACAGCTTTGTGACCAGATAGGGATTGTTTACGGGTTTTTTTAACCAGTTAGAAAGCTAACAGTCTCCCTGGGGTAAGCCACAGTCTATTGACTTTTACATAAAGGGTCTTAAAGGCCTGCTCGGGTCTGTAAAGGAAACCCGACCCGAGCCTGACAGAACGACATCCGATCCGAGCCCTTTCATTTTTTCCCGCGCCTGACCCAACCCGAAATAAAGTTGGTTATATTAAAGAGGTTGTGCTCTATCTTCGATGGAATCATTCACTGCAGACTAGTGCGGAGTGTTTCCCACCTTGACGTCCTGGCTATCACTGTGTCCGATCCGGCCCGACACGTCGTCGAGTCCCGTCGGGTTCAGGTCAGGTAGCCATGCTCTAAAAGGTCTATACATAGCCTGAATTAACCTTTCCATCACTTCTTGACATGTCATGACTTGTACAGAACTTTAGCCAACATCCTTTGTAGTTATGTTACATACGGAATACAATTTAAACCATTACATTTAAGGATATGACAACTAAGTCCTAACAGTCCAACTAAGTTCTAACAGTCCTATAATAAAACAAAGTGATTATTGACAACGCAGCCGGCAGCTGACGTCATCAGACTGCGCCAATCTGCGCACATTGGCTCCTGCTCTCTGCGCATGCGCTGCATTCCGCAATGCCAGGACTGGTTGGCGCATGCGCAGATGATGTCATCACATAACGCGGGCAGAGAGCGGGGTGGGGGAAGCGGGCAGAGAGTGGGGGTGGGGGAAGTGGGGAGAGCATGGCCGAAAACCTTGGTGGTGATGGGTGCACTCTCCTCCTCCCCAGCCCGCCCACTCGCCCCCCCCCCCCACCCCCCCACCAGCCAGCTCACTTGCTGGCCCCCCACTCCACCGCCCCACCCAGCCCACTCACTATCTCCCTCCAGCCATTGTGTGCTGCCATGTGTTTAGGTTGCCTTTGTGTGAATATTTGAGCAGCGCCATCTTTAGTCCTGGTAGCTGTCTGACGTCGCAGACTGTGACGTTTTAGTGGTAGAGGCTGCATTTGCGTATGTGCCACTGCAGTGCCGCCTAGTAGTAGCGTTGTCAGCAAACGCAGCCATAATAAAATGAACTCAATCCTACCATGTCTCATCCAAAAGATGGCACTTCTGACTGCACAACACTCCCTCAGTACTACACTGCAGTGTCAGCCTAGATATTTGTGCTCAAGTCTCTGGAGTGAGGCTTGATCTACAACCTTCTGACTCAAAGACAAGAGTGTGACCAACTGAGCCACAGCTGACACTTAGAAACCCAAGTGGCTCACTAATGCCATTCTGGGAAGGGAACCTCCCATCCATACCTGATCTGACTGTTACTAGTACTAAATAGAAACCCCCAAACCAATTTAAAGAATTACACAAGATTTCACATTTTAATACGTTATAATAACAAAAAGAAATCCCCATTAACCAGACAGTACTTTGTAATTAGCTGAAACGCCAGATTACAAAGGTATTTTCTTTACTTATCAAATTACTTGAAGACCTCACATCACATTTATAAGTTGTGCAGTCCTTTTTGATGGCAAAATCCTTTGCGGTTAAAAGTCCCAAACTCCGACCAGTAGCAATGGGTTGGATCCATGAATAAGGTGATTCCCAGTGATCCTGCTGGTCTACTTCTCCACAAGCTTCAACTTTCAAAACAAGTTCAAGTCTTTGCAGCCTTTGAAGCCAGGCTTCCGAGAGCAGGTGTACCCTTTCTCTTGAGGCTGCAACTGCCGGGTTCCTTTCTTACAGCCTGCCTTGAGGCCCTAACTGCTGGTTTCTTCTCTTACAGCCTGTTTGCCTTCGGAAAGTCTGTTAAATTTATCTGGACTTAAAAGTCATAGCTTATTATCCTGTTCCAATATGCAATGTTCAGAAGTCTAGTTTCACACAGCCAGCTGGGCCTTCCAATGTTCCTAGGTGTTAACAGCTGCTCGGTATATTTGCATCTTCAAAACCACTGACCCCTTGTTTTACAATCTGATAGTCTGGGAGGGTGAAACCCATTGTTCTTCAGATGTTACCCCTTGTTGTAGGGTATTCCCAAGCGCAGAGGCACCTGCCGTAAATATCATAATGTTTAAATATTATTTGAGTAACCTTCTTCTTTGGCCTCCTTATCTCGAGAGACAATGGATAAGCACCTGGAGGTGGTCAGTGGTTTGTGAAGCAGCGCCTGGAGTGGCTATAAAGGCCAATTCTAGAGTGACAGGTTCTTCCACAGGTGCTTCAGAGAAATTTGTTTGTCGGGGCTGTTACACAGTTGGCTCTCCCCTTGCGCCTCTGTCTTTTTTCCTGCCAACTACTCAGTCTCTTCGACTTGCCACACTTTAGCCCCGTCTTTATGGCTGCCCGCCAGCTCTGGTGATCGCTGGCAACTGACTCCCACGACTTGTGATCAATGTCACAGGATTTCATGTCGCGTTTGCAGACGTCTTTATAGCGGAGACATGGACGGCTGGTGGGTCTGATACCAGTGGCGAGCTCGCTGTACAATGTGTCTTTGGGGATCCTGTCATCTTCCATGCGGCTCACATGGCCAAGCCATCTCAAGCGCCGCTGACTCAGTAGTGTGTATAAGCTGGGGATGTTGGCCGCCTCGAGGACTTCTGTGTTGGAGATACGGTCCTGCCACCTGATGCCAAGTATTCTCCGGAGGCAGCGAAGATGGAAAGAATTGAGACGTCGCTCTTGGCTGACATACGTTGTCCAGGCCTCGCTGCCATAGAGCAAGGTACTGAGGACACAGGCCTGATACACTCGGACTTTTGTGTTCCGTGTCAGTGCGCCATTTTCCCACACTCTCTTGGCCAGTCTGGACATAGCAGTGGAAGCCTTTCCCATGCGCTTGTTGATTTCTGCATCGAGAGACAGGTTACTGGTGATAGTTGAGCCTAGGTAGATGAACTCATGAACCACTTCCAGAGCGTGGTCGCCAATATTGATGGATGGAGCATTTCTGACGTCCTGCCCCATGATGTTCGTTTTCTTGAGGCTGATGGTTAGGCCAAATTCATTGCAGGCAGCCGCAAACCTGTCGATGAGACTCTGCAGGCACTCTTCAGTGTGAGATGTTAAAGCAGCATCGTCAGCAAAGAGGAGTTCCCTGATGAGGACTTTCTGTACTTTGGACTTCGCTCTTAGACGGGCAAGGTTGAACAACCTGCCCCCTGATCTTGTGTGGAGGAAAATTCCTTCTTCAAAGGACTTGAACGCATGTGAAAGCAGCAGGGAGAAGAAAATCCCAAAAAGTGTGGGTGCGAGAACACAGCCCTGTTTCACGCCACTCAGGATAGGAAAGGGCTCTGATGAGGAACCACCATGTTGAATTGTGCCTTTCATATTGTCATGGAATGAGGTGATGATACTTAGTAGCTTTGGTGGGCATCCAATCTTTTCTAGTAGTCTGAAGAGACCACATCTGCTGACGAGGTCAAAGGCTTTGGTGAGATCAATGAAAGCAATGTAGAGGGGCGTCTGTTGTTCACGGCATTTCTCCTGTATCTGACGAAGGGAGAACAGCATGTCAACGGTCGATCTCTCTGCACGAAAGCCACACTGTGCCTCAGGGTAGATGCGCTCGGCCAGCTTCTGGAGCCTGTTTAATGTTTAAATATTATTTAAGTAACCAGTAACATATAATATTAGTGAACAGTGAGGAGGTTGCAAAGCACCATGGGGCTCAGTTAACTTGACCACATTCCACAGGAGCTGAGTAATCCATTCTCAAACAAAAGGCTAATTAAAATGAAAAGCAGACGCCCTTGTGGAATGCTGACAAAGGTGCTAGCTGTAACGAGGTGAAAACATCATGAGTAATCCCCTATCTGTGTATGGGCCGGTAACGAGGTGAAGATAAGGGGGTATGGAAAACATCATGAGTAATCCCCAATCTGTGTATGGGCCGGTCATGCAGCCCCTCTATGCCTAGTAACCGCTTCTATTGGCTTTAATAATCCATGTATATAATCGATAATTGTTGTGATTGGACCATGTCCGGCCGGGATGGGCTGAGTAACTGTTTGAAAATGTATAAGTATGGATGATTTTCCTTTGTTCAGTGGAGAGGCATCTGGACAGCCCAGTGACCTACTCCCCGCTGGCGTAACTTAATAAACTGTTTGACATTGGAGCAGACCTGAGTGTCGAGTGATTCTTCTAGATTCATTCCTGCTAACACCCCTGCAGTCTCTGTTTTTTTCACACAAAAAAAATCTTTGATCTGTGTTCTCTGTTGTCCTGGTAATCAAGACTTCTGCCTTGTCCTTTTGCGGAGTGGATGTGAAATCACCTGACCTTCCGGACTTTTAAAATTCTCGAATTTTTAAAAAACATAATCATGTTACAAAGTCCAGAGTTCAACACTGATTTACATGTAACTCCATACCAAACTGTGCAGTTGAATCTTAATGCCCTCAGGGTAACCAGGAATGGGCAATAAATACACAGCACATCCCATGAACAAACTCAAAGCACAATACTCCCATCATAGAGGATACAAGTAAGATCCCTGAAATAGCTGTAATTCAGGAAATGGAAGGGAGGGAGGAACTCAAGAAAATTACAATCACCAGGGAAGTGGTACTGAGGAAATTGTTGGAGCTGCGAGCTGACAAGTACCCGGGTCCTGATGGACATCATCCTAGGATCCTAAAAGAAGTGGCTAGTGAGATAGTTGATGCGTTGGTTTTAATTTTCCAAAATTCCCTAGATTCAGAGAAGGTTCCATTAGATTGGAACATAGTCTATGTAACTCCTTTTATTCAAAAAGGGAGGGAGACAGAAAGCAGGAAACTAAAGGCCAGTTAGCTTAACATCTGTCTTAGGGAAAATGTTAGAAGCTATTATTAAAGATGTTATAGGAGGGCACTTAGAAAAATTCAAAGTAATCAGGTAGAGTCAACAAGGTTTTGTGAAAGGGAAATTATGTTTAACCAATTTATTGGAATTCTTTGAAGAAATAACATATGCTGTGGATAAAGGGGAACCGGTGGACGTACTGTACTTAGATTTCCAGAAGGCATTTGATAAGGTGCCACATCAAAGGTTATTGCGGAAAATAAAAGCTCATGGTGAAGGGGGTAACATATTGGCATGAAGATTGGCTAGCTAACAAGAAACAGAGAGCAGGCATAAATGGGTCATTTTCTGGTTGGCAAGATGTAATGAGTGATGTGCCACAGGGATCTGTGCTGTGGCCTCAACTTTTTACAATTTATATAAATGACTTAGATGAAGGCACCGAAGGTATGGTTGCTACATTTGCTGATGACACAAAGATAGGTAGGAAAGTAAGTTGTGAAGAAGACATAAGGAGGGTACAAAGGGATATTATTCGTTTGTGGGATGTGGGCGTCTCTGGCTAGGCCAGCCCATCCCTAATTGCCCTTGAACTGAGTGGCTTGCTATGCCATTTCAGAGAGCAATTAAGAGTTAACCACATTGCTGTGGGTCTGGGGTCACATGTAGGCCAGACTAGGTAAGGACGGCAGACTTCCTTCCCTAAAGGGCATGAGTGAACCAGATGGGTTTTTACAACAATCGACAATGGTTTCATTAGCACCATTAGACTAGCTTTTCAATTCCAGATTTATTAATTGAATTCAAATTTCACCATCTGCCATGGTGGGATTTGAATCTGTGCCCACACAGCATTAGCCTGGGCTCTGGAGTACCAGTCTAGTGACATAACCACTAGGCCACCGCCTCCCCTATAGATATGGGCACAGATCTGGCAAATGGAGTATAATGTGGGAAAATGTGAAATTGTCCATTTTGGCAGAAAGAATAAAAAAGAAATGGAGAGATTGCAGAGCTCAGAGATGCAGAGAGATCTGGGTGTCCTAGTGTATGACTTGCAAAAGGTTAGTATGTAGGTTAAGCAAGTAATTAGGAAAGCTAATAGAATGTTATCAGTTATTGCGAGTGGAATCGAATACAAAAGTAGGGATGTTATGCTTCAGCTATACAGAGCATTGGTGAGACCACATCTGGAGTAGTATGTACAGTATTGGTCTCCTTATTTAAGGAAGGATGGAAACACGTTGGAAGCAGTTCAGAGCAGGTTTACTATACTAATACCTGGAATGGTGTCTGATGAAGAAAGGCTGGACATTTTAGGCTTGTATCCACTGGAATTTAGAAGAGGAAGAGGCAACTTGATTGAAACATACAAGATCCTGAGGGGTCTTGACAGGGTGGATGTGGAAAGGATGTTCCCTCTTGTGGGAGGATTTAGAACTAGGGGGTCACTGTTTAACAATAAGGGGTCGCCCATTTAAGACAGAGATGAGGAGAAACTTTTTCTCTGAGGGTCGTGAGTCTTTGGAACTCTCTTCCTCAAAAGGCAGTGGAAGCAGAGTCTTTAAGGCAGAGGTAAATAGATTCTTGATGCACAAGGGAGTGAAAGGTTATTGGAGTAGGCCGGAATGTGGAGTTGAGGTTACCATCAGATCAGCCATGATGTTATTGAATGGTGGAGCAGGCTCGAGGGGGCCTACTCCTGCTCCTAGTTCATATGTATCAAAAAATAGATTAATTGGTGTTTGTGGGATCTAATAATGCACAAATTGGCAGCTGTTTTCAATGTGTACATTGTACATCTTCCCACAAAAAAGTAACAGCACTTCAAGAGTTAAAAAAACCACTAATGGAATACTTTTGTTTCATGTGAAGTATTGAATATAATAGTCAAGACCTAATGATGAATTGACATAAATCCTTACTAAGACCAGAGTTAGTGTACAGTTTTGGGCACCACACAGTATCTTATCTTGCACGGAGTGGTCGTTTAAGTATGTACCTCAGTCTCCAGAGTGGTACTTGAACCCTTAGCCTTCTGACTCGGACACAAGAGAACTACCAATGACCCAAGGCTGACACCTTAAACTTAAATATGAGATTTAGAGCATGAGATTCTTTTTACATAGTGTATGGGGCTATGTGAAGCTCAGTCAAAAGTAGGCCATTCCGAAAGCGTTATCTAAGGACTAAACATTAAGGACTTTCTGAACACAAGTTATAAGCTGTACCACCGGAAGGTGGTATGAGGTCTTCCGGAAATTAACCATATGGAAAGTTCAACGCGCGATGACGTCCGTTTTTCTGGCATTTTCTAAACGGGCGACGGCCCGGGGAACAAAATAAAAATCCGCCTTCAATCACAGATCGGACATCTGCCGCCTAAAAGCAAAAAACAAACACTATCAGCCAAATAATCAGAGGAAAAAAATAGAAAATAAATCTGGTGTGTTCAGTCACGGACCTCGGGTAGACGCCGGAAGTGGGGAGGGGGCGGGAGTGCCGTAATGTGTTCGTCAGACAATGAGCGGGGCGGAAGTGCTGAAACGTCATGACAGGCGGGGCGGAAGTGCTGAAACGTCATGGCAATGAGCGGGGCAGGGGGGTGGGTGGTTAAAGACGGAGAGTGTGGGGCGGAAGTTCTTTTGGCGTCATCGGCCACCAGCGGGCGGTGCGGATAAAGGGGAGAGAGGGGGTGGGCCGAGGCGGCGATGACGTCACGGCTTTCTAGCATGTTCTGACGGCGACCGGATAAAGACGCGAGGAGACCGGCTACGGGGCGCTTTGGCGAAGAGGGGTGGCCTTGGCTGGGGTCTGTAACCGGTGGCCTGGCGATCTACCCGTATTCTGACCTTGCCCCTTCCGCAGTTATACGGAAATCTCCCGGCGGCGAGGCGTTAGATTCCTGTTTTAATTCATTTGTTCCGCTTCCACTCGTGCTACTGTCACTATGGCTAAGTGGGGACAGGGGGACCCGCGTTGGATCGTGGAGGAGCGGGCCGACGCCACTAATGTCAATAACTGGCATTGGTAAGGGCAGTAACAGCCTGTGTCTACTTCTCTCTATGTGTTTGTCTATCTGCATCTCTCTCTATTTTTGTCTCTTTCCTTCTTCTCGTTTTCTTTCTCTAGATGTCTTGCGCTCTCTCTATCTATCTGCCTCTTTTGTGCACTTTGTCACATATAACGTGTGTAACACACGCACCCACCAATCATTTAAGTTTTAATATTTCCTCTGAGCCGAGGAGAAACTTTTACAGGCGTGTGAGTTGAGAATGCTTTGTCTCAAAATACTTGTTTAACACTCCTGGTGGTCTGCAGGGGCCCCTCTATTTATAGCTGTCATATTTTCTATATATAAAATTTTCTGGGCTATGTGCCACCTTTTTGCTTAAATATGATGTGAGCAAGGGCTGCTGCAGTTGGGATGTAAATTTTATATTCTTGAAAAGAGAGAGATGCTGTCGAAGCCTTTTGTCTTGTACTCCTCGGGACAGATACATGAATGCCAAATTTCAAAAGAATCAACATTGTTCCCTTTGAAATTTTATATTCTTGTATCTGTCCGGATGATTGCAAGATAAAAAGCTTTGACAGCATGTTTCTGTATTTCAGCAATACTCCAGTTCTGTACTGTCAAGTCACTATTTTATATTATCCTCCTTCCCCACTATCTGATCTCTTTCTCCTGCCCGCCACACACACTCTGGTTTGTGAGGGGTTACATTTTTGTGAGGGTGTGATGGTTTGATCTTCCTTTTGTAAGCTTGGGGGCTCTGGTTTATGTACTTGAGGGAAACTTGTGCTTAAATGTCACAAGATAGTATGTCGAAAAGGGAAGTCTGGTATTTTTTTAAACTAGCCTGTTGAAAGTAGGACAAGGGGTTGGAGCTTGAAGCTAGAAAAGGAAAACTTGAGGGCTGAGTTCTGGATGTGCTCCCTCATACTGTCCTTCACAACTTTGAACTGGTTCCCAGATAGATTAGTGGAGGTAGAAACATTGGAATCATTTCAGAAGTATGATTGGATGCTGCAATGGGGAGGGTTTTATGCTGTTTTTGGATGTAAGAATCAAGATAGATGTGGAATGCCTTCCTCAACTGTACATGTACTGTTAATTTTCAATCTCTCTCCCCTTTGTGTCCTCATTAGCCATACTGGTGGTTGAAGTGGGTCAGAGAAAGAATGTGTGAATGAAGAATATGCATGTAATAGCAGGAGGAGGTAAATCATGCATATTCAAAAGTATTTTGCTTTTGATGCTGGAAATCTGAAATGAAACAGAAAATGCTGGAAATACTCAGCAGACATGGCAGCATCAGGAGAGAGAGAGAGAGAGAGAGAGAGAGAGAATTCTCTGTTTTGATTAAAAAGCATGCATAGTTCTAACACTGACTTTCCTGTGATGGCTTTAGTATTGTGTATACTTTCCCTGGAAAGTAAAGTAGTGATCTGATTTTTGTTTGAGATTATATAGTATTAAAGGAACTGGAAATGTTTTTTGTGTTGGATAAAGTCTTGAACAGTGTTAGTTTGCTATCGTGTGAATTCTTAAGGTACTGTAAAGAAAGCTAGGTGTCCCTGGGTTTGGGAAGGTATAATTAGGATTCCTGATTGTTATCCAGTGGTACCTGCTGAAATTGTACAAATTTATTTGCTTGGCATTATCCTGTCCACTGTCAACAGCCTGCTGTAACAAGCTTGGTCCACCCTTGTGATGAATGGCTTTCTTGGTCAAAGCAGTAGATGTCAACTCATGTGGGTCACCTCTTTTGGGAGAGGGGCAAAGGGGAAATTTTGATGAGAAGGAGGAAGTTTAGGATAAGGAAGGGAGGGGAACTGCCATGTTCTGCATGGATCAAAAGGGTGCCTTAAAGGTATTGATTTGCAGATATGATGCAAGGGGTGTCGGTCTTGATTTCTGCATTTTGTTGTTGGAATTCTGTCTAGCTTTGAGATGATGCTAAGGGAAAAGGGGATTCTTGTCTCTTTCTAATGAGAGCAAAAGCTCATTGCATCTTAGGCTTCTGAGACCACAGAATTTGGCATGGATTGTCTATGCTGGTTCTTTTGCTAGAGCCATCTCAAACTAATCCTAATGTCCTGCTCTTTCCTCAGATCCTTGTATCTTTTTATCTGTTTCAAATATTTATCCAGTGTTACCATTGTGATGAAGATGTAATTATAGCTTGCCATATAGTTTCCATTATAAATGGAAAAAGCTGACAAGTGCACATAGATGTAAAGTTTTTAATAAAGAGGGCACTTTATTTAACCTACATGATAGAAGTAAAAGGAATGAGGGGAAAAAAAAACCTTCTCCTGTCCTAGATGGGTAAGGATTTGTTGAAATCAGGACAAAGCTGAGTCAAGCAATGCTCTTGCTGAGAATGGCATGTGGAGGCTGCTATTAAAGCATGCTTCCATTTGCTGCAGTAAATGACAGTTCTGAATGATGAAAGCAGCTTGTATAAATTTTGACAGATTTGTGTTTTTTCAGAATGTCAATTTCTGTTCTCTTCTGTATTTGAAAATTGTATAGGGTAGGATGTTGCATTTACTGGCAAAATATTGCTTTCTGTCATACTTGGTGAAAGATAAAAGCTTCAAAGCTAGCATGTACAGATTGATCTAAAGCTTCAGACTTTAGTCATTGGGGATGATCTTAACCTGTCCACAGTAAAGCTGACCTTCATATCCATCCACAGGACAGAAAGAGATGCCTCGAATTGGTCCATAGATAAACTTAAGTCACTGTTGCTGGCAGTCAATGTAGAAAACGAAGAGGGAGTGTGCGAAGTGACCGAGGTGAGCAAGACTGATGGTGAAGCTTCAATTAACAACAGAAAAGGAAAACTGATTTTCTTCTTTGAGTGGAATATCCACATGTCATGGATAGGTGAGTATGCAGAACCACACAAGTTATTTTGAAACTTTGACCAAAGTGACTCATTCAACTTGTCCAGTGAGTAGTGGAGTATTACAGATCAGAAAAGTTTGGCCCCTGCCTGTTAACCGACCTCAGCCCAGACAGTGAGGTTGTTGCAGTACCCCTTGAAGAAATAGAAAACAGCCAGCAGTCCCATTCTTAATCACTTTCCAGTGATTCCTACTGGAGTACGTGTGGATATCAATGAAGACATGATTGGTCTAAGCTCTGACCATCCTGACAGTGGAGTAACATGCTGACATGATGTGACTCTTCGGTACCATGCCTGCATGGCTATTCATCAGATGATCAACATCTGAGGAACAATATCCCAGCAAAGTTAAAGCCTTTATGTGCAAGGGAATAAATGAGTGATTTGGAAGAGGGAGGGAAAAGAAAATCATGTTTTCATCTGCATTCAAATCCAGGCTGTTGACCCATTTCTTTCAGTAATAATGCATGTTATTAGGACAGAGTTTTAACCTTCCTCTTGTCTGTAAGAGTGCTTAATTGTGTCACTGCATGTCCAAAGTTGAATTGTTTCCTTTCCCAGTACTGACATTTTCACCTTGGTTTCAGTTCATAAAAATTCATGTACTTTTTTCCCCCCACAAAGAACATAAACCAGGTCATTTCCTTCCTAATTTTCAAGTTGAAATCACATTCTTATTAACAATGATTTCATTTTCCCTCCTCATAGATAATAAGAAATAGGAGCAGGAGTAGGCCATTTGGCCCGTCGAGCCTGCTCCACCATTAAAACAGATCATGGCTGATCATCTACCTCTGTGCCATTTTTCCCCACTATCCCCATATCCCTTGATATCATTAGTATTCAGAAAACTATCGATTTTCTGTCTTGAACATGCTCAATGATTGAGCTCCCACAGTTCTCTGGGGTAGAGAATTCCACAGATTCACCACCACCTGCGGAAATAAATTCCTCCTCATCGCGGTCTTAAATGGTTTGCCCCTTATTCTGAGACTATTTCCCCTTGTTCTAGACTCACCAGCCAGAGGAAACATCCTATCTACATCTACCCTGTCACGCCCTGTAAGAATTTTGTAAGATCATCTCCATCAAACATTATGCATTACTTATGCTGGGGCTCAGTTCTATGGATGCTGGCAGCTATTTGATATGTTAACCAAGTGCTAGTTAGACAAGTTGTCATGCAGCAAAGGCTGATTCAGTCTACCTGTGTAGAATTACCAGCAGTAAATATATCCAGTTTTCCTTTGGAAACAAGTCTACGTTGGAGAGGAGATGAGTTCAGTCACGAAAGATTCTACTACAGAAAGATGCATCAGGGACAGGTTGGACCTGAGCAAGAGATAGGGGGATGACCAGAAGTGTGGTTGGGGGTAAAAATACAATTTAATGTGTCTTTTTGAAGGTTGACAGAGGTGTAGCTGTAGAATTTGAATATGGAGGCAAAATTATCGAAGGCACTATCAATTTTGAAATTGCACTTAAGGTTGGGGATCCCAGTATGATTATGTAACCAAGGCAATGCAAACCTATGCACTTTAGTGACCTGTGTAGCCCATTACCATACCAGGTATGCATGTTAAACTTTGTTTTTCACTCCTTCCTCTGAGAGAAAGTGTCTTCTGATGTGTAGGCCTCATCTATACATAAAACATTTATCTAATGCCTACCTTATTGGATGGGAGCCTTAATTTCAAGGTGTGAAATCTTTAGTATGCTTTGGGAAGGTGGAAATATTTTCAGATTGGAAAAAGCAGGGCTAATCTGATTTTTATTCTGTACTTGCCTTGAGAAATTTCTTAACCGATCTCTTTGGCCTCCTTGGCTCGGGAGACAATGGGTAAGCGCCTGCAGGTGGTCAGTGGTTTGTGAAGCAGTGCTTGGAGTGGCTATCAAGGCCAATTCTAGAGTGACAGACTCTTCCACAGGTGCTGCAGATAAAATTGGTTGTCGGGGCTGTTTTGTATTTGGCTCTCTCCTTGCGCTTCTGTCTTTTTTCCTGCCAACTGCTAAGTCTCTTCAACTCGCCACACTTTAGCCCCGCCTTTATGGCTGCCTGCCAGCTCTGGCAATCGCTGGCAACTGACTCCCACGACTTGTGATCAATGTCACAGGACTTCATGTCGCGTTTGCAAACGTCTTTAAAGCGGAGGCATGGATGGCCTGTGGGTCTGATACCAGTGACGAGCTCGCTGTACACTGTGTTCTTGGAAATCCTGCCATCTTCCATGAGGCTCACATGGCCAAGCCATCTCAAGCACCACTGACTCAGTAGGGTGTGTAAGCTGGGGATGTTGGCTGCCTCGAGGACTTCTGAGTTGGAGATACAGTCCTGCCACCTGATGCCAAGGATTCTCTGGAGGCAGCGAAGATGGAATGAATTGAGACATCGCTCTTGGCTGACATACATTGTCCAGGCCTCGCTGCTGTAGAGCAAGGTACTGAGGACACAGGCTTGATACACTCGGACTTTTGTGTTCCGTGTCAGTGCACCATTTTCCCGCACTCTCTTGGCCAGTCTGTACATAGCAGTGGAAGCCTCTCCCATGCACTCGTTGATTTCTGCATCGAGAGAGTTATTGGTGATAATTGAGCCTAGGTAGACGAACTCTTGAACCACTTCCAGAGAGTGGTCGCCGATATTGATGGATGGAGCATTACTGATGTCCTGTCTCATGATGTTCGTTTTCTTGAGGCTGATGGTTAGGCCAAAGGTTTGCGGCTGCCTGCAACGAATGTCGATGAGATTCTGCAGACACTCTTCAATGTGAGATGTTAAAGCAGCATCGTCGGCAAAGAGGAGTTCCCTGATGAGGACTTTCCGTACTTTGGTCTTCGCTCTGAGACGGGCAAGGTTGAACAACCTGCCACCTGATTTTGCGTGAAGGAAAATTCCTTCTTTTGAAGAATTGAACGCATGTGAGAGCAGCAGGGAGAAGAAAATCCCAAACAGTGTAGGTGCGAGAACACAGCCCTGTTTCACGCCACTCAGGATAGGAAAGGGGTCTGATGAGGTGCCGCTATGCTGAATTGTGCTTTTCATATTGTCATGGAATGAGGTGATGATACTTAGTAGCTTTGGTGGACATCCGATCTTTTCTAGTAGTCTGAAGGGACCACGTCTGCTGATGAGGTCAAAGGCTTTGGTGAGATCAATGAAAGCAACGTAGAGGGGCATCTGTTGTTCGCGGCATTTCTCCTGTAGTTGATGAAGGGAGAACAGCATGTCAATAGTCGATCTCTGTGCTCGAAAGCCACACTGTGCCTCAGGGTAGACGTGCTCGGCCAGCTTCTGGAGCTTGTTTAAAGCGACTCGAGCAAAGACTTTCCCCACTATGCTGAGCAGGGAGATTCCACGGTAGTTGTTGCAGTCACCGTGGTCACCTTTGTTTTTATAGAGGGTGATGATATTGGCATCGCGCATGTCCTGTGGTACTGCTCCCTCATCCCAGCACAGGCAAAGCAATTCGTAGAGTGCTGAGAGTATAGCAGGCTTAGCACTCTTAATTATTTCAGGGGTAATGCTGTCCTTCCCAGGGGCTTTTCCACTGGCTAGAGAATCAATGTCATTACTGAGTTCCGATTTTGTTGGCTGTACATCCAGCTCATCCATGACTGGCAGAGGCTGGGCTGCATTGAGGGCGGTCTCAGTGACAACATTCTCCCTGGAGTACAGTTCTAGGTAGTGCTCAACCCAGCGGTCCATTTGCTTGCGTTGGTCAGTGATTGTGTCCCCTGATTTATATTTGAGGGGGGCGATCTTC
The DNA here is from genome assembly GCF_036365525.1 of Heterodontus francisci. Classification (NCBI taxonomy): domain Eukaryota; kingdom Metazoa; phylum Chordata; class Chondrichthyes; order Heterodontiformes; family Heterodontidae; genus Heterodontus; species Heterodontus francisci. Next base: position 18,941,616 of record NC_090379.1, read on the forward strand.
TTGACGGTTGGTCCAAAAGCTCTCAATGCCATCATACATTCATCTGATGTTTCTGTTGTCAGAGGCCAGCTGAATATGACTGCATAGGTGTTGCCAGTAGTCATTTACGCAGCGCTTCTGGCTGTTTTAAGTGCTACGGATGTTAACTGGCTGGGGGCTTTCTTGTAGTTCAGCAGTGCAATGCGCTTAGCGGCTGTGATAGGTTCCAGCTCTTCAAAGTGAGATTGAAACCAGTCTGCATTCCACTTCACGCGTTTGCCATAGGTGGTCATTGCTGAGTCATAGATGGTGTCTCTGATGTGGGCCCACTTGGTCTCTGCTGTAGGAGTGTTTTGAAGGGCTTTTTCATGTGAATTTAGAAATTTTTGTAACAGCTGTGGATAAGAAATTCTGCTCGTGTTGATGCGCGGGTGGTCCTTCTGCTTGGAGTGATGTAACTTCTTTGGTTTGAGTCTAACCTTGCTGCACACCAGGGAGTGGTCGGTGTCGCAGTCCGCACTGTGGAAGCTGCGTGTGGTTTGAACGCTGTTTAAAGATGCTCGCCTTGTGACTGAGGTCCAGCTGGTGCCAACGACATGATTTTGGGTGCCTCCAAGAAACCTGGTGACAGGGTTTATTGTGAAAGAGTGAGTTGGTGATGCAGAGGTTATAGATACACAACTCAAGCAGTCTCTGTCCATTCTCATTCATCCTTCCAATGCCATAGCACCCAAGGCAGAAGGGCCATGAGTCATGGTCGGCCCCAATCCTGGCATTAAAGTCCCCCAGCAGGAACAGATGTTCGGTATTGGGGATGCTACTAATATTATGGAGTTCCTCGTAGAACTTGTCTTTAGCTTCAGGTGGGGAGCAGTGTTGGAGCATAGATACTGAGTAGGTGTACTGGACCAGAGGCGGTGAGCAGTCGGATGGACCGTATGCGTTATGAGCCATTTGAGGGTGGCTCTATCATGCTGAGCAGAGTTTCTGATGGCGAAGCCCACTCCATGCTGTCTTGGTTCTTCAGGATACCTACCCTGCCAGTAGAAAGTATAGTCTTGCTCTGTTAGAGATCTGCTCGCAGGGAGGCGTGTCTCCTGAAGTGCTGCAATGTCCACATTGAGTCTACTGAGCTTGTTGATGATGGCGGTCTTCCGAGAATCGTTGATTTGTTTAAGGTCTTCCGACAGGTCAGGACACATAGTTCTGAAATTCCAGCTTGCAAAACGAAGGGGTCGTACCTCCTTTTTTTTTTTTTTTTTTTGTCGTGCTGTTTGGTGCGGTATTGCAGTCCGCTTTTCGGCCAACGGCCCTGAGCTCCAAGCACCCATTGAAGCAGGTGGACTGTGGCGGGACAGAACCTTATTGACCGGGGTCTGCCCGGTTTGAGGCGGGCGGTAGCTGTCCAGTGAGGTGCGATGACCTCTCCCACCGACAAAGGCAACCCGTGGCGCCCAATCTCTGCGCCAATTGAGCTGGACTTATAACCTGTAACTGCTGCCTTCCGTGTTTTGGTCGCTGTGAGGCGACTATGGAGTGACCTAATTAAGAATAAAGTGAAAAAATTATCCAGATCACTTCCCCTGCTTCTGCCCACCCACACCCCCCCCCCCCAACCTGTGCAAATTAATAGTTTTGTTGAAAAAAATTATGCTTGTATCACTGCATACACTTTGTATCCTTCTATTGTAGGAACTTCAAAAACTGGAATTAAATATAAAGGAACTGTGGAAATACCAAACCTGTCAGATGAAAATGATGTTGATGATGTAGATGTAAGTTGTTTTTTTTAAAAAAAAATATAATTATTCCTATTCTACTCTTAGAGTCAGCACAGTTGCAACAGGTCAAATGTTCTCCTGTGCTGTAAGCTGCTATGATTCTTTCCTACATTTTTCTGGTTTGCTTTGCCTGACTGAGGCTGGACCTGCTCCCAAGTTTTTTTTTTCAATGCTGCTAGACAGCATGATACCATCTTTTCAGGGTTTTTCCCATCGGTTCCAATTTTTTTCCTGCCTGGTCCCCATTTGGGATGATCAGGATTGGAACCAAAGCGTGTGTGAAGTTGAACCTGTATCCTTCCATGCATTGAAATCATGGTTATCCAACATACTGCCACAGGTTCTCTGAAACTTAACTCTGTTCATTACATCAAGATCTCCTTGGGTGCAGTCAACTTTGTTTAAATGTAAAGTGGAGAGAAAATTGTGCACCAAAAAGAGCCATTTGGGCCTTTTTAATGAATAGAAGTGTGTTAATTAATAGTATGAAACTGGGTTATTTCTGCTCTCTAGCTGTAGCTCTAAGCTAGAAGAGGCTAAGTGCTGCTTTTGCATTTATAATTTTGAAAAAATGCTTAAAGTCAAACCAGTCCAAGCCCATCTTTTGAGACTGACTTGAACTCTAAGATTGACTTTTTTTGCTGTGGTAAAATGAGCATTGATTTTAGTTTAAGATATTTTGAAACTTGTTTTTAAAGCATCTGTAACTGCAGTACCCTTCCCTTGTGTTGCCTGGTAAACTTCACGATATTTAGGTTGAGTTTTCTCTTCCGCATACTTTCTTTTCTCTCCCACCCAAAAATAATTGCCATTGTGCAATCCTTACTGTTCCCAGTTGTACTTTATAAAACGAAATTTGTACATTTGTTCTATGACTGGGAAGATAATACTTCATCCCCCTGAAGTAATGACATGATGAATGCTGAGATTTGTGATCGTGTTAATGCAGGAAAAAGTATTTGCAAGAAGCTGGCAATAAACGTGATTCTATATAAAGGATGCAGTATGTATAAAAGCTTTTGGAAATTTAATATTTTGGACTCTGTAGGTAATTGTAGCTTTTGTTTATTTTTTTGGAGCCTGTCTGAATTAAATGTTTGGAATTGTCCTCCAGATTATTGTTGGGCTGGCAAAAGATGAGCCTGACACAAAATTGTTGGCTCTAATGAAAAATGATGGTGCAAGAAAGATCAGGGAGGCACTTCTCAACTACATTGATACACTGAAATTAGGTAAGTATAGAATAAAGCATTTCTTACATTCAACCTTTCATTCCAGTAAAATCATAATCAATGATCCAGTTAAACAGAGATTGCAATACATTGAATGTTGCATGTTAATATTTACAGGGACAAAATTGAACACACTTCTTTAAATTGCAGTTTTATTTGTCAGTCTAAAACATATTTTATCAAGTTGCGTGAGACCATTGTAGGTTCAATTCTAGAACTTAGCCTTGAATCCAGCTCAAAGGTGACTTTCTTTGCTATGTAGTTGCTGATTTGTTATCTGCTACTGGACAGTACTGCAAATATGAAAATATTCAGCCAGGAAAAATTTTGTCTATCTTTAAACTGGGGGAAGATCATAATTGTTGGCTTTACTGAAGCTGGGGTTTAATAACACTGGGTTCTGCATCATCTAACTTTGCACTTATGTTAACACTTTCAACATAGTAACTGTTCCAAGGTGCTTAAGTGCTTTTTTGGGGGTCAGAGGGAGGTTAGTGGGGTTGGGTTAGTTTTGACTATAAGTAATAGCATTAGAAGTGACCAGTGCTGTGCATGAAGTAGGTTTTGAAAATGGGAAGAGGGAGCACGATTGCAAGTTTATCAAAACGTTCCATGACCAAGATAGCGTGAGGCCACATCACTAGATGAGAGTCGGTAGATATGCAGGTGTTCAGAGCTGCCATGTAGAGCTGGAGGAGGTTACAAATGTAGTAAGAGGGTACGCTATTAGATATGTAAGAGACGGAGGGTTGTGAATTCATTTGATGGGAGATGGAGTTAATGAAGGGTGATAAAGACAAGGTGATGGTCGAATGTAAAGTAGAAAATGAAGACTTTGTAATGAGTAGGTTATTGGATTTGAAGTCTGTTTTATGATCAAATGGGCAGCAAAGGTTGGGTCTGTCTTAAGTAAGGAGATGGGTTGGATGAAAGCTAGGAGTTTTTGACAGAAGTAAAATGGGATAGTTTGTGTTAATAACTTGGAAATTTTTTTAGCTGATCCATAACTTTTAGCCAAGCTGTTGTCAGTTGTGATGAAGAACTGCCTGCTGGCTTGTCTGAGGAAGATCACATCTTGCAGGATAATTAATTATCAGGAACTTGGAGTTAATTTTGTTGTCCAACATAGTTTCTAAAATCTTGCCCAACACTAAGGTTAAACTAAAATAAAAGCAAAATACTGCGGATGCTGGAAATCTGAAACAAAAACAAGAAATGCTGGATTCACTCAGCAGGTCTGGCAGCATCTGTGGAAAGAGAAGTAGAGTTAACGTTTCGGGTCAGTGACCCTTCTTCGGAACTGACTGGCCCATAGTTGCTGTGTTCTAGCACCTCCCCCGTATTTGAGGAGGATTGGAAGATGATGGCCAGGAGCTCTGCAATTTCCACTCCCACTTTCCTTGGCATCCTCAGATTCATCCCATCTGAACCTGGTGACTTAAAAACTTTAAGTACGGCCAACCTTTCCAGTACTTTCTCTTGATCAATTATTAGTCCATCTAGTATCTCAGCTACCTCCTCGGTGTGACTTTGGCAGCATCTTCTTGGTAAAGACAGGTGCAATGTGTTCATTGAGTACCTCAGCCATGCCATCTGCCTCCATGTGTAGGTCTCCTCTGGTCCCTACTCAGCCCCACCCTGCTCTTACTAACCATCTACTGTTTATATGGATTCCCTTTTACATTAGCTGCCAGTCTATTCTCCTATTGGGAGGCTGAAATGTGCTGATATGCTGAGTGGAAAACTCTTCCCTTTTCCTCCTTTTGAAAATGCTAGTTCCTCCTGGGCTTGGCTTTGGGGACTTGCACTTCAGTGCTATTGTCAACAGTTCTTGAGAGGCTCATTGCCGTGGAAGCTTCGCCTGGCTATGGGGGGGTCACTGCTTTCAGACTTTGACTCATCCAGTGAGGAAGAGTGGCACAGACAACAAAAACAAGAAATGCTGGAATCACTCAGCAGGTCTGGCAGCATCTGTGGAAAGAGAAGCAGAATTAACGTTTCGGGTCAGTGACCCTTCTTTGGAACACAGTGGCACAGAGATGGGTAAGCAGCCACATGGTGTGCCTGTGCAGTGGCCAGTGGAGCTCCAGCAGGTTGAGGAACCCATTGGATGAGGAGAGTGTATGAGGGCAAGAGGGCAGCCTCATGGTTGCAGAAGGTGCTGCCCAACTCAAATGGTGTACTGTTAGATGCTTAGCTTAATAATCAGAGCACCAATGTGTACGAAGATTGCATCTCTCCAGGCAGGTGTGTGGTATGCTGGAGAAGTTGATGCCAGTGGGACGTGCCAGGCATCCAATGCCTGTTGTGTTAAAGGTGATGTTGGCACTCCTTTTTTCGTCAGTGGTTCGTTCCTGGAATCATCTGGAGATGTATGTGGCATCTCTGTCAGCAACCCATCGATGCATAAAGGAGGTTATGAATGTTATGTACTGTCAGCTGGACAATACATCAAGTTCACAACTGGTCAGGCCGAGGTCAGTTGGCTTTGGGGCCGTGGCTGGATTTCCCTAGGTGCAGGGGGTCATTGACTGACTGTACTCGTGGCCAGGAAGGGGTTTCACTCCCTGAACGTTCGTCATCTGTGATGACCCTAAGTGAATCATGCAGGTGTGCATGAGGTTTCTGGGAAGCTGCCACGACTCTTGCATTCTGACAATCTCAATTGCCTCAGCTCTTCAGACCACCTGAAAGCCTTCACGACTGGATACTGGGGGACAGGGCGTATCCACTGAAAACATGGATTCTGACTCCTATACACAACCCCCAACACACGGGCAGAGGACACAAATGCTGCCATATGGCTACAAGAGCCACCATCAAGCAGGTCGTTCATCTTTTGAAGATGAGGTTTAGATGCTTCGATGGGGAGGCCTTCACATTACTCTGCCACTTTTTTGCCCATTCCACCAATTTGTCTAGGTCCTTTTTGAAGTTTTACACTATCCTCCTCACAGTTCACAATGTTTCCAAGTTTTGTATCATCTGCAAATCTTGAAATTGTGCCTTGTACACCAAGCTCTAGGTCATTAATATAATTGGGAAGAGCAAGGGTCCCAACACTGACCGCTGGGGAACTCCACCAATAAACCTTTCTCCAGCCCAAAAACATCCATTAACCACTACTCTCTTTTTTTTCTGTCACTCAACCAATTCCGTATCCATGTTGCTACCGTCCCTTTTATTCCATGAGCCATAGTTTTGCTCACAAGTCTGTTGTGTGGCACTGTACCAAATGCATTTTGGAAGTCCCATGTACACCTCAACAACATTGCCCATATCAACCCTCTGTTACTACTTCAAAAAAAAACTCAGTTAGTTAAACATGATTTTCCCTTAAATCTATGCTGGCTTTCCTTAATTAAAGCACATTTGTCCATGTGATTATTAATTTAGTCCTGACTTATTGTTTCTAGAAGTTTCTCCACCACTGCAATTTAATTGACTGACTGGCCTGTAGTTGCTGGACTTATCCACCACCTGCTGGCCCTTAATCGGCTCTTGTGCGTAAAATTGTTGAGGACATCCCAACACCAACCCATGTACTGCTGACCGGATATTCCTCCAGTGTTGGGTCATATGTCACGGAAAGCTAACATGCAGTTGCAGCAAGCAATTAAGAAGGCTTTATCGCAAGGGGATTTGAGTACAGGAGTAGCGAAGTCTTGCTTCAATTCTATAGAATGTTGTTTAGACCGCACCTGGAGTAGTGTGTGCAGTTTTGGTCCCCTTATCTTAGGAAGGATATTATTGTCATAGAGGGAGTTCACCAGACTTATTCCTGGGATGGCGAGACTGTCCTATGAAGAGAGATTAGGGAAACTGGGCCTGTATTCTCTACAGTTTCAAAAAATGAGCGGTGATCTCGTTGAAACCTACAAAATACTGAAAGGGATAGACAGGGTAGATGCAGTTAAGATGTTTCCCCTCATTGGGGAGTCTGGACCCAGGGGTCACAATTTCAAAATAAGGGGGAAGCCACTTAGGATCGAGATGCAGAGAAATTTCATTTCTTTACTCAGGGTTGTGAATCTTTTTAATTCTCTACCCTAGAGGGCTATGGAAGCTCAGTCATTGAGTATGTTTAAAGCAGAGATTGACAGATTTCTAAACACCAATGACATAAAGGGATATGGGGATAGTGTGGGGGGGAAAAGGCATTGAAGTGGATGATCAGCCATGATCATATTGAATGGCAGGGCTGAATGGCCTACTCTTCATTCCAATCTGGTCAGTAAAATTCAGGCCTTTGTCTTTGCTGCCTAGCCCTGAGATAATTGATGCGTTGCTGCCACCTAGTCTGATCTCAACAAACTTGAGACTTTTTTTTTGTGGTGTTTAAGGCGCAGCACAATAAGTATTTAATTTATCCATTGAAGGGCCAGCCATGGCTCAGTGGTAGCACCTCACTTTTTTAATCAGAAGGTTATGCATTCATGCCATTCCAGAGCCTTGAGCGCAATATCTAGGCTGATACTTCAGTGCAGTACCAAAGGATTGCTACACTGTTGGATGCTTCATCTTTCAGATGAAACATTGAAACAAGGCCCTATCTACCCCCTCAGGTGAAAATAAAAGGTCCTGTGACACTGTTTGCAGTAGATCAGGAGCTCTCCCTGATGTCATGACCAATATTTACCCCTCAACCAGCATCACAAATGGATTATCTTGTATTAATCTCATTGCTGTTTGTGGGAGCTTGAAAATTGGCTATCCTGTTTCCTACATAACAATGATTACACTTCAAAATGGAGGAACAAATTTGCATTTATATAGTGCCTTTCACAGTCAATGAAATCATTTTGAACACTAGAATTCTCCATCACTTTTGCATTTATATTCCAGAATTTACTCAGGGAATGATCTTACCAACAGTTAACGGCGTTCAGAAGGAACCATCAGAGTCCAAGCCCAAGGCTGATCTGCAGGCCAAGGTAAAGAAACATTAATTACCATTGATCTTCAAACTTGAACATAAAGCTGACCGAATATTTTCAGTATCTTCAGTCTCTGTGTCCTTCCAGTATCACTGGAAAGAATGGTTAGACAGAATAAAAATGTCTTTTTTAAAGACTTTTTTTGTTTAATTCTTTCATCTGACCCTCACCAGCACAGACAGCATTTATTACCTTCAAGGCCAACTGGGGATGGTAACAATGAGCTGCCTTCTTGTACAGCTGCTGTCAGTGTGGTCTAGCTACACCCACAGGACTGTTAGATAGGAGGTTCCAGGATTTTGTCCCAGTGATGAAGCAATAGCATTGTATTTCTAAGTCATGATGATGTGTGACTTGGAGAACTTGCAGGTGATGGTGCCATGCTCTTTCTCCCCTTGTTCTTTTAATAAAGCTCAACAGTTTCTTAACAATGTGTGGGCACAACTTAATACAAAACTAAATTCTCTTGCCACCTGGAAAAGCCTTGCATAATTAATAAGTAGTCAGTTCCTAGTGGTGTGTGAGCTCACAGGGGCGGCGCAGTGGTCAGCACCGCAGCCTCACAGCTCCAGCGACCCGGGTTCAATTCTGGGTACTGCCTGTGTGGAGTTTGCAAGTTCTCCCTGTGTCTGTGTGGGTTTCCTCCCACATGCCAAAGACTTGCAGGTTGATAGGTAAATTGGCCATTATAAAAATTGCCCCTAGTATAGGTAGGTGGTAGTGAAATATAGGGACAGGTGGGGATGTGGTAGGAATATGGAATTAGTGTAGGATTAATATAAAATGGGTGGTTGATGGTCGGCACAGACTCGGTGGGCCGAAGGGCCTGTTTCAGTGCTGTATCTCTAAATAAATAAAAATAAAAAAAATAAACTCTACAACTGGCAGTAACCTTATTCAGTGCCTGTGAGCACTGGGTGTGGTCGATGGGAAATTCTGAAGTTAGCAGTTAGTGTGCTTTGGCCTGATGCTGGGTGCTCAAATGTTGATCTGTTCCATGCTCCACTACTGACTTCACTTATGAAAAATGTATCCATACAGAAAATGGGCATGCTATACAAATGATTGACTTCTTTTGGTGGGGGAAGGAAGTGGAAGCAGGGCCATGATGTTTCCATTTAGTTTGCATTCACAAGTTTTCCTATCTTTTGGTAGGTGAAGGTAGAGATACTTGGAGCTTCCTTTCAGACCAGGAAACTCCAATATTCCTATTCTGTTGTCACAGTGGTTAGCTACACTGAATCATAGAAAGATTATGACACAGAAAGAGGCCACTTGGCCCATTATGTCTGCCCAGCTGAAAAACAAGCCACCTGGTTGAATCCCACCTTCCAGCATTTGGTCTGTAGCCCTGCAGGTTATGGCACTTGAGGTGCATATCCAGACACTTTTTATAAAAAAAAAAAATGAGTTGATGGTTTCTGCTTCTACCCTTTCAGGTGGTGAGTTCCAGACCCCTACTACCTTCTGGGTGAAAATTTTTTTCCCTCATCTCCCTTCTAATCTTTCTACTGTTCTAATCTTTCTACCAATCGCTTTAAATCTATGCCCCCTAGTCGCTGACCCCTCTGCGAAGGTAAATAGGCCCTTCGCCTCCACTCTATCCAGGTCCCTCACAATTTTGGACATTTCAATCAAATTTCCCCTCAGCCGCCTCTGTTCCAAGGAGAACAACCCCAGCTGGGGGTTCTTTCCTTTTTATATCTGCATTCTTCCAGTCCTGGCAACATCCCCATAAATCTTCTCTGTACCCTATCCAGTGCAATTACATCCTTTCTGTAATGAGGTAACCAGGACTGCACACAGTACTCAAGTTGTGGCCTAGCTAATGATTTATACAGCTCCAGCATAACCTCATTGCTTTTATATTCTATACCTCAGCTAATAAAGGAAAGGATTCCATATGCCTTAACCATTTTATTGACCTGTCCTGCTACCTTCATGGATCTGTGGACATTCACTCCAAGGTCCCTCACCTTCTTCTACACATCTCAGTATTCTCCTGTTAATTATGTATTCCTTTGTCTAGTTTGACCTTTCCAAAATGCAAGACCTCACACGACTCTGGATTGAATTCCATTTGCCACTTTTCTGCCCACCTGACCAGTCCATTGATTTCTTCCTGCAGTCTACAGTTATTCTCCTTGCTGTCAACCACACTACCAATTGTTGTCACCTGCAAACTTCTTGATCATGCTCCCTACATTTTACGTGCAAGTCATTAATATTTAGCACAAAAAGCAGAGACCTACTAGTGAGCCCTGCAGAACATCACTGAACACAGCCTTCCGGTCGCAAAAACACCAGTCAACAATTGCCCATTGTTTCCTGCTACTGAGCCAATTTTGTATCTAGTTTGCTACATTTTCCTGGATCCTGTGGGCTTTTATTTTTTTTAACCAGTTTGCCATGTGGGACCTTGTCAAAAGTGTTACTAAAATGTATATAGACCACATTAACTGCACTACCTTCATCAATCCTCCCTTGTTACTACTTCAAAAAATGCAATTGGGTTAGTCAGACAGGATCTTCCCCTAATAAATCCATGCCCTTTTAAGTGACAGTTTATCCTGTCTGTCAGAACTGATTGCAGTAACTTGCCCACTACATTGTAGGGTCTTGAGGGAGAAAGCTGGATAGTATGGCACTCAGTCTTGTCCTGTTAATTATGTATTCCTTTGTCGAGTTTGACCTTTCCAAAATGCAAGACTTCACACTACTCTGGATTGAATTCCATTTGCCACTTTTCTGCCCACCTGACCAGTCCATTGATTTCTTCCTGCAGTCTACAGTTATCCTGTAACTAAAGTAGCCAAAAAACCTAAATAATTTTTTGACGTTTCTGTACTACAGCTGAGAACCCGTCAGATATACTGGGCAAAACTTGAGAACACTTTGTCCTATTATAAGAGCAGTGTTCTAAGCCAATTGCTACCTGAAGCTGGCTTTATTTGATATGCAGTTTGTTAAACTTTAGCAGTTCGTTACTGGTTAGGTGCATTGATTACCAATAGGGTATAGATGGCTGCATAGTCTACTTTGCACAGCTCTCTGAAGCCTGAATTTCTTCCTCCCATCACCACCATGCTCTATTTTAATAGAATTACTTTTCTCTTCAGATCACTACAGGGCAGTTACCCAGTCAGCATGCATCAGTTGGGGTCAAGATTCCAACCTGTAAATTTAACTTAAATGACCATTTCATGACATCAGCAGAAGAACTCTACAGGATCTTTATTACACAAGAGGTAAGTGTCTCAGCAATGGGAGCGGGAGTAGAGATTGAATGTTGGTTGGTTTTGTACACCACCAAGTGGCTTGTGTTGGAGGAACATGTAAAAGTTTAAGAGCAGCTGTCAAGTCTGTCACATTGGTTGGGTAGAATCATAGAACATTACAGCACAGAGGTCATTCAGTCTGTGCCAGCTCTTTCAAAGAGCAATCCAGTTAATTCCATCCCCCCATTCTTTTTCTCCTATAAGTATTTTTCCAATTTCCCTTTTTGAAGGCTACTTCTGAATCTGTAATCCAGCACCCTATTGGGCAGTGGATTCCAAATCCTAACCACTTGTCTAAAGCTTCTCCATGTCAGCCCTGATTTTTTTTTTTTCCACCCGCCCTCGCTGCCGCCACCCTGCCCAATCACCCTAAAACCGGTGTCCTCTGGTTATAAACTCTTCATGATTTTAAACACCTATCTGATCTTCTCTTAGCCATTAGTGTTCTACGGAGAACAACACCCAACTTCTCCAGTCAGTCCATCATTTACCACAGACGGAGGCCATTTGGCCCATCAAGTCCATGCTGGCTCTCCACGGAGCTATCCAGTCAATCCCACTCCCCTACTCGATCCCCATAATCCTGCAGCCTAACATTATTATATTTTAAAATGGATGGAAAATAAGGACTGCAATCACTCAAATTCAGCGAGGGCAGGAGGTGGAAGACCTGCTGTCAGAACTTGACACCAGATGTGGTACAGATCCTGATCCTTTCAATAATACAAATCATGTTCGTTTTTTTTAAATCTGCCATCCATTATCTATCTGTCAGAAGTCCTGTGGCGACGGGCAAGCAATGTAGCAGCAGGTGTGGCTTCACAGAGCCGTAGACATGAACCTGCATACAGGTGGCTCATGCCTTAGGGTCGTTTTTCACTGGAAGGAAGCAGTAGTGGAACTCAGCAGCTCTCTGAGCAAGTGAGGACCACATTGCTCACCTCCCTAAAATGAGGAAGGGGCTAGAAAAGGTGCCCCAACGTTGTCTGTTTCACCTACACTAGCCAGCAGGCCGAATCTGGTGGGGATCGCATCAACATGCTTGTAAGATGATCTCAAAAAAGAAAGTAAGGGTGACACTGGTCGCCATAGGCACATGGAACATGCGCACCCTCATGAACAATGCTACAACCCACAGACCTGGGGCAGAAACTGCTCTTTTCAGTAGAAAGTTGGCTCGGTACAACATCCAGATTGCTGCCCTCTGAGACTCATCCTCCTGAGGAGGATCAGCTCAAGGAAATCAACACTGGTTACCTGTTCTTTTGGATAGGCTGTGGAAAGGAACAGTGTGATGCTGGCGTAGGCTTATCTGTCATGAACTATCTTGTCTGTAAGTTGACATGCCTTCCCATGGATGATGCAACAGGCAAGCAACTCTCATCAACATGTACGCCCCTACCATGACCAATTCTGGTGACGTCCAGGATAAATTTTATGATGACCTGCACTCCTTGACTGCTGCTGTGACAAAATTAGACAAGCTAATCATTCTTGGTGACTTCAGCGCAAGAGTTGGTGCAGATCACCAGGCGTGGGAAGGAGTCATCAGAAAAACAAGCTTAGGGCAGTTGTAACAGCAATGGTCTCCTCTTGCTGAAGATGTGTGCTAAGCATGAGCTCTTAATCACCAACACAGTTTTCCGCCTCCCTAACGGGATGTTTTGGATGCACCCTTGTTCCATGCATTGGCATCTAATCAATATCATCACCAGGTAAACGGATAGGCAGGATGTGTGTGTAACGAAAGTCATGTGAGGTGCCGACTGCTGGACTGACCACAGTCTTATCACAAAGCTAAACATCCAAAATGCATCTCCCTAGTTTCCCCCAGGGCATGAAGGTACAGAAGCTTCTCAATGTCTCGAGGCTCAAACAGGCAGTCGTGAAAGTATCTGAGAAACTAGAGAGTCACCTGTGTACAGCGAAAATGGTCACTCACTGCATCGAGGATGACTTGATAACCTTCAGGATATCGTGTACTCCACAGTTCTAGAGGTCCTTGGCCCTAATTCTCGTTGTCATTAAGTTGTTTTTTTTTTGTTTGTTTTCTGGATCACCTCCTGATTCAAATGAAACCATTGGAGAAACATTGCCTCTATGGGGCTTATCTCAATGACCAATCACTATCCAAGAATGATGCCTACCGTAACATCCGCAGGACTGTCCAATGCAAGCTCAAGATGCAAGACACATGGCTGAATCAGAAAGCAGACGAACTCCAGTCATATGCTGACCACAAACACTGGAAGAGATTTTACGATGCTCTGAAATCTGTCTACACGCCCCAGTCTACTGGTTCATCACTAATCCTCGTTTCCAGCAGGTGAACATTGCTCACAGAAGAAGTGAAAATTCTAGAAAGACGGGCAGAGCAGAATCACAGAATAATACAATGCGCAAGAGGCACTTCGGCCCATTGAGTCTGCACCGATGCATCAAATACACCTGACCTGTCTACCTAATCCCATTTGCCAGCACTTGGCCCATAGCCTTGAATGTTATGATGTGCCAAGTGCTCATCCAGGTACTTTTTAAAGAATGTGAGGCAACCTGCCTCTACCACCCTCCCAGGCAGTGCATTCCAGACTGTCACCACCCTCTGGGTAAAAAAGTTCTTCCTCAAGTTCCCCTTAAACCTCCTGCCCCTCACCTTAAACTTGTGACCCCTCGTAACTGACCCTTCAACTAAGGGGAACAGCTGCTCCCTATCCACTCTGTCCATGCCCCTCAATCAGGTCACCCCTCAGTCTTCTCTGCTCCAGTGAAAACAACCCAAGCCTATCCAACCTCTCTTCATAGCTTAAATGTTCCATCCCAGGCAACATCCTGGTGAATCGCCTCTGCACCCCCTCCAATCACATCCTTCCTATAATGTGGCGACCAGAATTGCACACAGTACTCCAGCTGTGGCCTTACCAAAGTTCTGTACAACTCCAACATGACCTCCCTGCTTTTGTAATCTATGCCTCAATTGATAAAGGCAAGTGTCCCATATGCCTTTTTCACCACCCTATTAACCTGCCCTTCTGCCTTCAGACATCTATGGACAAACACGCCAAGGTCCCTTTGTTCCTCGGAACTTCCCAGTGTCAGGCCATTCATTGAATACTTCCGTGTCACATTACTCCTTCCAAAGTGTATCACCTCACTTTTCAGGGTTAAATTCCATCTGCCACTTTTCTGCCCATTTGACCATCCCACCTATATCTTCCTGTAACCCAAGACACTCAACCTCACTGTTAACCACTCGGCCAATCTTTGTCGTCCGCGAACTTACTTATCCTACCCCCCACATAGTCATTTATATAAACGACATAAATGACTAACAATAGGGGACCCAGCACAGATCCCTGTGGTACGCCACTGGACACTGGCTTCCAGTCACAAACAGCCATCTGTCATCACTCTGTCTCCGACAGCTAAGCCAATTTTGAATCCACCTTATCATGTTACCCTGTATCCCATGTGCATTTGCTTTCTTGATAAGTCTCCCATGTGGGACCTTGTCAAAGGCTTTGCTGAAATCCATGTAAACTACATCAACTGCGCTACCCTCATCTACACACCTGGTCACATGCTCAAAAAATTCAATCAAATTTGTTAGGCATGACCTCCCTCTGACAAAGCCATGCTGAATATTCCTAATCAAATTTTGCCTCTCCAAGTGGTGATAGATTCTCTCCTTCAGAATTTTCTCCAATAGTTTCCCGACCACTGACGTGAGACTCACTGGTCTGTAGCTCCCTGGCTTATCTCTACAACTTTTCTTAAATAGTGGGACCACATTAGCTGTTCTCTAGTCCTCTGGTATCTTCCCCCGTGGCCAGAGAGGAATTAAAAATTTGGGTCAGAGCCCCTGCAATCTCCACCCTCGCTTCCCACAGCATCCTGGGACACAAATCGTCCGGACCTGGAGATATGTCAACTTTTAAGCCTGCCAAAACCTCCAATACCTTGTCACTCCCTATGACAATTTGCTCAAGAACCTCAGTCTCTCTCTCTAAGTTCCATATCTACATCCTCATTCTCTTGGATGAAGACAGATGTGAAGTATTCGTTCAACACCCTATCAATGTCCTCTGGCTCCACCCACAGATTTCCCCCTTGGTCCCTAATGGGTCCGACTCTTTCCCTGGTTATCCTCTTCCCATTGATATACTTATAGAATATCTTGGGATTTTCCCTACTTTTACTAGCCAGAGCTTTCTCATATCCCCTCTTTGCTCTCCTAATTGCTTTCTTAAGCTCCATCCTACACTTTCTGTATACCACTAATGCTTCTGTTGATTTGCCCTCCTTGTATTTGCTAAAAGCCTCTTTTTTTTTTTTCCTTTTCATCGTACCCTGAATGTTTCTGGTCATCCATGGTTCTCTGGGCTTGTTGCTCCTACCTATTACCCTCGAGGGAACCTGTTGGGCCTGTACCCTCCCCATTTCTTTTTTAATGCCCCCCCCCCCCCCCCCCCCACTGCTCTTCTGTAGATTTCCCAACAAGTAACTCTTTCCAGTCTACCTTGGCCAGATCCTGCCTTGTCTTACTAAAATTGGCTCTCTACCAATACAAAAACCTTTTTTGCAACTTGTCTATTTCTTTCTCCATAACAAGCTTAAATTGTACCATATTGTGGTCGCTATCACCAAAATGCACCCCCACCAACACATCAACCACCTGTCCAGCTTCATTCCCCAGAATTAGATCCAGCACTGCACCCTCCCTTGTTGGATCCTCTACATATTGAGCTAAAAAGTTCTCCTGTATACATTTTAAGAACTCCACTCCACCTAAGCCCTGAACACGATGACTATCCCAATTAATGTTGGGAAAGTTGAAATCACCTAATATAATTACCCTTTTATTTTTACACACCTCTGCGTTTTGCACACATATTTGCTCCTCAATTTCCCGCTGACTATCTGGGGGTCTATAATTAACACCTAGCAATGTGGCTGTCCCTTTTAACCATGTCCTCAATTAGCCTTCATTCATCAATGAAGAAGCAATCAACAGGCTGCTACAGCTTGCCATCAACTGTTCTCGATAACCCTTCCACGCTGTTAGAAACAACAAATGCTATGAAACGCCTGTCCAGTGACTACTCCAGGAGCTGAAGCTACTCCTGCTCAAGTCTACAAGATCAGTGCCTGGTCAAGAAGCTCTCTGAACTCCTTCAGTCCAGGTGGGAGCAAGACGACTAAGATGCCTCCATTGTTCACCTGGACAAGCTGAAATCTAGTGATAATCACAGGAATCTCACTGCTCTGTATCACTGGCAAAATCTTTGCGAGAATCCTTCTGAACCACTTTGGCAACAGATCCTGGTCGAGATGTTGCACTGAGTCAGTGCTGTTTCAGAAGAGGTAGAGGAACCACTGGGGTGTTGGCAGTTAAACAACTTCAGGAGAAATGCCAAGAGCAGAACATGGATCGCTACGCCATGTTTGTTGACCTGACTAAGGCCTTCGACAGACAGTCGTGAGGGCTTTTGGAAGGTAATGGAAAAATTCAGCTGCCCTGAGAAATTCATCGCAGTGGTTCAACAGTTCCATGACTACATGCTCATGTATATCCTGGATAGATGGAGAGTCTGTCTGACCCATTCCCAGTCAAAGAACAGTACAGCACAGGAACAGGCCATTCGGCCCTCCAAGCCTGCGCCGATCTTGATGCCCACCTAAACTAAAACCTTCTGCACTGCCAGGGACCGTATCCCTCTATTCCCATCCTATTCATGTATTTGTCAAGATGCCTCTTAAACGTCGCTATCGTACCTGCTTCCACCACCTCCCCCGGCAGCAAGTTCCAGGCACTCACCACCCTCTGTGTAAAGAACTTGCCTCGCACATCCCCTCTAAACTTTGCCCCTCTCACCTTAAATCCATGTCCCCTAGTAACTGACTCTTCCACCCTAGGAAATAGCTTCTGACTATCCACTCTGTCCATGCCACTCATAACTTTGTAAACCTCTATCATGTCGCCCCTCCACCTCCGTCGTTCCAGTGAAAACAATCCGAGTTTATCCAACCTCTCCTCATAGCTAATGCCCTTCAGACCAGGCAACATCCTGGTAAACCTCTTCTGTACCCTCTCCAAAGCCTCCACGTCCTCCTGGTAGCGTGGCGACCAGAATTGCACGCAATATTCTAAGTGTGGCCTAACTAAGGTTCTGTATAACTGCAGCATGACTTGCCAATTTTTATACTCTATGCCCCGACCGATGAAGGCAAGCATGTCGTATGCCTTCTTGACTACCTTATCCACTTGCGTTGCCACTTTCAGTGACCTGTGGACCTGCACACCCAGATCTCTCTGCCTGTCAATACTCCTAAGGGTTCTGCCATTTACTGTATACTTCCCACCTGCATTAGACCTTCCAAAATGCATTACCTCACATTTGTCCAGATTAAACTCCATCTGCCATTTCTCCGCCCAAGTCTCCAACCGCTCTGTATCCTCTGACAATCCTCATCACTATCCGCAACTCCACCAACCTTTGTGTCGTCCGCAAACTTACTAATCAGACCAGCTACATTTTCCTCCAAATCATTTATATATACTACAAACAGCAAAGGTCCCAGCACTGATCCCTGTGGAACACCATTAGTCACATCCCTCCATTCAGAAAAGCACCCTTCCACTGCTACCCTCTGTCTTCTATGACTGAGCCAGTTCTGTATCCATCTTGCCAGCTCACCTCTGATCCCGTGTGACTTCACCTTTTGTACCAGTCTGCCATGCGGGACCTTGTCAAAGGCTTTACTGAAGTCCATATAGATAACATCCACTGCCCTTCCTTCATCAATCATCTTCCTCACTTCCTCAAAAAACTCAATCAAATTAGTGAGACACAACCTCCCCTTCACAAAACCATGCTGCCTCTCACTAATAAGTTCGTTTGTTTCCAAATGGGAGTAAATCCTGTTCCAAAGAATCCTCTCTCATAATTTCCCTACCACTGACGTAAGGCTCACCGGCCTATAATTTCCTGGATTATCCTTGCTACCCTTCTTAAACAAAGGAACAACATTGGCTATTCTCCAGTCCTCTGGGACCTCACCTGTAGCCAATGAGGATGCAAAGATTTCTGTCAAGGCCCCAGCAATTTCTTCCCTTGCCTCCCTTAGTATTCTGGGGTAGATCCCATCAGGCCCTGGGGACTTATCTACCTTAATGCTTTGCAAGACACCCAACACCTCCACCTTTTTGATAATGAGATGACTGAGACTATCTACACTCCCTTCCCTAGGCTCATCATCCACCAAGTCCTTCTCTTTGGTGAATACTGATGCAAAGTACTTATTTAGTACCTCGCCCATTTCCTCTGGCTACACACATAGATTCCCTTCTCTGTCCTTGAGTGGGCCAACCCTTTCCCTAGTTTACCCTATTTGTTCTTTATATACGTATAACATCACTAATGGAGTTAAGCAGGGCTGCATGCTAGCACCAGCCCTCTTCACAGTTTTTCTCCACCATGCTGTCCGATGCCAGCATCACCATGATGGAAGGAATTGAAATTAGATATCACCTGGACGGAAGGCTGCTCAATCTGAGATGACACTAAGCAAAATCCAAGGGCTCCAGGGATGTACTTTGTGATTTTCTGTTTGCAGCTGACTGTGTACATTGGTTACCAGTTCAGAGCTAACATGAAATATAGCATAGACTTGTTCTCCAATGCTTGCAACAACTTCAGCCTTGCAAACAGCACAAAGAAAACTTGTGTACTAGCCTACTCCAGGAAAGTGCTGTCTCAAGCCGAAGGCTTCAGTCCATAACAAGAAGCTGTTAGTAATGAATAAGTTCACTTATTTCAGCCGCCCTCACACTCTCTCTCTGTCTATAATTGATGAGACACATACAAGATTAGCTGAAACATGTGTAACCTTTAGCAGACTTCAAACATCAGTTTGGGAGTGAAGAGAAGTAAGTCTGCTTATCAAACGGAGTCTATAGAGCAATAGTCCTGCCCATTCTGCTCTACACATGAGACTTGGACTGTGTACCAGTCATGCCAAGAAACTCAATCGCTTTCACTAGCTACCTTCAGAAGCTACTGAAGATTAGCTGGCAGGACAAAATACCAGACACCAAGGTGCTCACCCAAGTGGCATGCCAAGCATCCACACCATTTTGAGATGGTCACAAGAGTTGGACTGGTCAGTGCACGCTCAGGCAGTCATAGGAAGCGCTACAAGGACAGTATGAAGGCTTCACTTGAGTTCTGTTATCGACCCTGAGTCCTGGGAGAAGCTTGCCCTAGTGCAACTAAATGGTGCAGCCTCCTTTTTGAAAGCAGAGTGCAAACACAAGGAGAGGAATTCCTGAGCCAGCAGCTCATCCATATGATCAATTGTCTGCAGTATCCTGCCCTATTTGCAGCAGAACTTTCTGGTCGCAGACAGGCCTCAGCAGTCGCCTACTACCCACTGAAACACTACCAACACCCCAGGTGATTGCCATGGTCATCTTTGCCTCAAAGGATGAGCAACATTACCCCAACCCCATGAGCCCTTATCTTGTGTAACAACCTTTTGTGTGGCACTTTATCAATTTTCTTTTGAAAATCCAAATATACTACATCCCCTTTACCTACTCTGCTAGTTACATTATCATAAAACTCTTAGATTTGTCAAACACTGTTTCCCATGTTGACTTTGCCAAATCATACTTCTCCTCTTTGGCCTCCTTGTCCCAAGAGACAATGGGTAAGTGCCTGGAGGTGGTCAGTGGTTTGTGAAGCAGGGCCTGGAGTGGCTATAAAGGTCAATTCTAGAGTGACAGGCTCTTCCACAGGTGCTGCAGATAAAATTGGTTGTCAGGGCTGTTACACAGTTGGCTCTCCCCTTGCACTTCTGTCTTTTTTCCTGCCAACTGCTAAGTCTCTTCGACTCGCCACACTTTAGCCCTGCCTTTATGGCTGCCTGCTCGCTTTGGCGAACGCTGGCAACTGACTCCCACGACTTGTGATCAATGTCACAGGACTTCATGTTGCGTTTGCAGACGTCTTTAAAGCGGAGACATGGATGGCCAGTGGGTCTGATGCCAGTGACAAGCTCGCTGTACAATGTGTCCTTGGGGATCCTGCCATCTTCCATGCGGCTCACATGGCCAAGCCATCTCCAGCGTCGCTGGCTCAGTAGGGTGTATATGCTGGGGATGTTGGCCGCCTCGAGGACTTCTGCGTTGGAGATACGGTCCTGCCACCTGATGTCAAGGATTCCCCGGAGGCAGCGAAGATGGAATGAGTTGAGATGTCGCTCTTGGCTGACATACGTTGTCCAGGCCTCACTGCCATAGAGCAAGATACTGAGGACACAGGCTTGATACACTCAGACTTTGTGTTCCGTGTCAGTGCGCCATTTTCCCGTACTCTCTTGGCCAGTCTGGACACCTTTCCCATGCACTTGTTGATTTCTGCATCGAGAGACAGGTTACTGGTGATAGTTGAGCCTAGGTAGGTGAACTCTTGAACCACTTCCAGAGCGTGGTCGCCAATATTGATGGATAGAGCATTTCTGACGTCCTGTCCCATGATGTTAGTTTTCTTGAGGCTGATGGTTAGGTCAAATTCGTTGCAGGCAGCCGCAAACCTGTCGGAGATTCTGCAGACACTCTTCAGTGTGGGATGTTAATGCAGCATCGTCAGCAAAGAGGAGTTCCCTGTACTTTGGTCTTCGCTCTTAGACGGGCAAGGTTGAACAACCTGCCACCTGATCTTGTGTGGAGGAAAATTCCTTCTTTTGAAGACTTGAACGCATGTGAGAGCAGCAGGGAGAAGAAGATCCCAAACAGTGTAGGTGCGAGAACACTGCCCTGTTTCACGCCACTCAGGATAGGAAAGGGGTCTGATGAGATGCCGCTATGCTGAATCATGCCTTTCATATTGTCATGGAATGAGGTGATGATACTTAGTAGCTTTGGACATCTGATCTTTTCCAGTAGTCTGAAGAGACCACGTCTGCTGACGGGGTCAGAGGCTTTGGTGAGATCAATGAAAACAACGTAGAGGGGCATCTGTTGGCAGCATTTCTCCTGTAGCTGTTGAAGGGAGAACAGCATGTCGATGGTGGATCTCTGCTCGAAAGCCACACTGTGCCTCAGGGTAGACACGCTCGGCCAGCTTCTGGAGCCTGTTTAAAGCGACTTTTCCCACTATGCTGAGCAGGGAGATTCCACGGTAGTTGCAGTCACCGCGGTCACCCTTGTTCTTAGAGGGTGCTGATATTGGCATCACGCATGTCCTGTGGTACTGCTCCCTCCTCCCAGCACAGGCAAAGCAATTCATACAGTGCTGAAAGTATAGCAGGCTTGGTACTCTTGATTATTTCAGGGGTAATGCTGTCCTTCCCAGGGGCTTTTCCACTGGCTAGAGAATCAATGGCATCATTGAGTTCTGATTTTTGTTGGCTGTATGTCCAGCTCATCCATGACTGGCAGAGACTTGGCTGCATTGAGGGCAGTCTGTGACCACATTCTCCCTGGAGTACTGTTCTAGGTAATGCTCCGCCCAGCGGTCCATTTGCTTGCATTGGTCAGTGATCGTGTCCCCTGATTTAGATTTGAGGGTGGCAATCTTCTTGATGGTTGGCCCAAAAGCTCTTAATGCCATCATACATTCATCTGATGTTTCTGTTGTCAGAGGCCAGCTGAATGAGTGCATAGGTGTTGCCAGTAGTCATTTACGCAGCGCCTGGCTGTTTTAAGAGCTACGGATGTTAACTGGCTGGGGGCTTTCTTGTAGTTCAACAGTGCAATGCGCTTAGTGGCTATGACAGGTTCCAGCTCTTCAAAGTGAGATTGAAACCAGTCTGCATTCCGCTTCACACGTTTGCCATAGGTGGTCATTGCTGAGTCATAGATGGCGTCTCTGATGTGGGCCCACTTGGTCTCTGCATCCCCTGTAGGAGTGTTTTGAAAGGCTTTTTCCAAGTGAATTTAGAAGCTTATGTAACAGCTGTGGATAAGAAATTCTGCTCGTGTTGATGCGCAGGCGGCCCTTCTGCTTGGAGTGATGCAGCTTCTTTAGTTTGAGTCTAACCTTGCTGCACACCAGGGAGTGGTCAGTGTCGCAGTCCGCACTGTGGAAGCTGCGTGCGATTTGAACGCTGTTTATAGAGGCTCGCCTTATTTATTTTATTTATTTAGAGATACAGCACTGAAACAGGTCCTTCGGCCCACCGAGTCTGTGCCGACCATCAACCACCCATTTATATTAATCCTACGTTAATCCCATATTCCTACCACATACCCACAATTCCCCTACCACCTACCTATACTAGGGGCAATTTATAACGGCCAATTTACCTATCAACCTACAAGTCTTTGGCTGTGGGAGGAAACCGGAGGCTGCGGTGCTAACCACTGCGCCACTGTGCTGCCCTTGTAACAATGAGGTCCAGAGGGTTCCAATAACATGATCGTGGGTGCCTCCAAGAAACCTGGTGACAGGGTTTAGTATGAAAGAATGAGTTGGTGATGCAGAGGTTGTGAGGTACACAACTCCAGCAGTCTCTGTCCATTCTCATTCATCCTTCCAATGCCATAGTGCCCAAGGCAGGGGGCCATGAGTCATGGTCGGCCCCAACCCTGGCATTAAAGTCCCCCAGCAAGAACAGATGTTCGGTATTGGGGATGCTACTAATGATATTATGGAGTTCCTCGTAGAACTGGTCTTTAGCTTCAGGTGGGGAGCAGAGTGTTGGAGCATAGATGCTGAGTAGGTGTACTGGACCAGAGGCATTTGAGGGTGGCTCCATTATGCTGAGCAGAGTTTCTGATGGCGAAGCCCACTCTATGCTGTCTTGGTTCTTCAGGATCCCTACCCTGCCAGTAGAAAGTGTAGTCTTGCTCTCTCAGATCTGCTCGCAGGGAGGTGTGTCTCCTGAGGTGCTGCAATGTCTACATTGAGTCTACTGAGCTAATGATGGCGGTCTTCTGAGAATCATTGATTTGTGTAAGGTCATCTGACAGGCCAGGACACACAGTTCTGACGTTCCAGCTTGCAAAATGAAGGGCTGGTACCTTCTTTCTTTTTTTTGTCGTGCTGTTTGGTACAGTGTTACAGTCCACTTTTCGGGCAATGACCCTGAGCTCCAAGCACCCATTGAAGCAGGTGGACTGTGGTGGGACAGAACCTTATTGACCGGGGGCTGCCCGGTTTGAGGCGGGCGGTAGCTGTCCATTGAGATGTGATGACCTCTCACACTGACAAAGGCAACCCGTGGCGCCCAATCTCTATGCCAATTGAGCTGAACTTCTAACCCGTAAATGCTGCCTTCCGTGTTGTTTTGGTCGCTGTGAGGTGACTATGGAGTGACCTCTCTATGGCGCATGCCTGGGCAGATGTATGGAGGTTGAGTTGCCCAAGCGTCAAAACCCCCCCTCTCGGCCTTCCTGGTGGGGTCCAAATGAGTGTAGAGCACGACGTTTGGCACCGGTATGGCTGCAGGAACTGCCGGAAACATGCCAAAGGTGGCACATGACTGTCTTCGGGGTTCTGCTCTGGATTTTGTGTTAGGGTTTACTCCCTTAGCCTTGGTCTCTCCTGAGACGTCCACAAGGCAGTGGGGTTGTTAGGGCCCCTGCTCAAGGATGGGGGGGTGGGGGAAGGAGTGGAGGGAAGGGGGTGTGAGGGGGAGCTGGGAAGAGGGGTGCGATTTTGGGGGGGGGGGGGCGGGTGGAGGAAAGAGGTGCAGGTAATATAGCATTTCATCAGCTCCCACCATTGTCCTGTAGTGATCTGAATGCTGGGTGGGGTACCTTCATTAATTGGTTAGTAGTAAAGCACTTAAAGGACCTCATCAGGTAAATCGGGCTCTCGATGAACCTGTTCGCTTCCACCTGCATCGTCGTACCCTGTTACTACTTCCTTAATGGGTTCAGCATTTTACCGATGACTATCAGGCTAACTGGCGTGAGGTCAGTGCTGCCTCTAAGCTGTGCAGATATGTAACGATCCATAACCTACCGTGTAGGGAACAAATGAGCCACACAACTAACGTTTGCTTTAAAATATGTACCTGTGTGGCAGCGCTACAATCGTAAAGGGGCCCATAATGGAACCAACAGGCCGTGTGCAGTAAAGAGAAATTAGCGGGACCATTGCCTGTCGTTTCATGTTTTCTATCTCCCTCCTTTCTTGAATAGCAGTGTTATTTTTGCCAACTTCCAATCCATTGCCACCATTTCCCAATCTAAGGTAGCATAGTAAATATTGGTTTGAGTTAAATTTGAAATTATGGACAAAATAATTTGTCAACTTTATTTAGATAATTGCTGTTTTTAAAATTTTGGATGATCTACTTGTTCCCCTCCTCTGACATTCTAATTCAATAACTGTCTCTAAGCTATCTGCATTGAAATGATGCAGCTGCAAATTCTAATCAGCAGTGACGTTTATGGGAGGAATGAGGGGAGAGACACTGATTTCTAAACTAGACAAATAGTTCTAAGGCTGAAAAACTATATTGTTCAGCTTATTCAGGCTTTCACACATGCACCAGCAGTTGTCGAGGCCACCAAGGGAGGAAAATTCCGACTGCTTGATGGGAATGTCAGTGGAGAATTCTTGGAACTGGTGAGTATCTGCATTTAAAACCTTGCATTAACAAATTAGAGGCTTTCTAAATGTGAGGGGTCTAGCATGGAATGTTCAACTTCTATTCATCTTCACACTTCAGTCTAAGCTGCATTGACACACCAGGCAGCATGTGCTAGTGACCACCTTGATGCAATTGGTGCTGTCTAATTTGTATGTTAACAATGAACTGATGCAAAAATCATAGGGTAATATTGAATGGATATAGTTATGCTAGCAGTGTGATTTTTGTTTTTCCCGAGGGCATGTTTCCTAAATTCAAATTCATGGGTGGAGTACCCTTGACTCAAAGACTGGCTTTTCCCTACCCTTTTCCGAGAACTTTGTTTCCTGCATTTACAAGACAGGATCTTCCTAGGCCTCTCTTTCCTCTCCATAAAAAGATGAGATGTGTGCAACAGATAGTTGTGGGCTCCCATAGTGGGGCAATTTGTTTTCTACGTCTCCTGCTAATGACCCTTCACATCATGCTACCTTTGCAACAAATTGCATCAAACTGCTTACAAAGGCAATAGCCAACTGTATACGGTCACTAGCATGTGAACAGTTTTGCTTGAATGACTAACACTGACTTTGTCTGCAGTTTAGATATAAAAGAATTCTACCACGACACATGCACATAAAGTCTGACTGACCAGTTTGATCTCTCTCAATCAATTGAGTATGTCAAAATCAACCAAGTTCAATTGTCAGTGTTTTTTTTAAAATGGGGAAATTCAAAAAGGTCGAGGCAAGTTAATCTGCAGTAAAATTGGCAGTGTTTAAACCTCAACATTAAAATCTTGGTAGCTCGGGTTTAGTGATTTTTTTTTTGTAGTTTTTTTTTTCCAATGTGCAAGATATTCAGAGTAAGTACTTGTTACTGGTGACTTTTATATACAGTTATTGAGCAATACTGATGACTAATTTTATTTACCAGGTTTCTGAGCAACTGATCATTATGAAGTGGAGGTACAAGTCATGGCCAACTGGTATGTTTCTGCAAACTGAATGTAGCTATACCCTAGAATGCAATGATTGGATTGAACTTTCACAACTGGTTTTAATCAAACCCAAAAAGTGCACACTGGCTCAGTTCACTGTTTATTTTTCAACCCCTCTGAAATAGTGTGAATCAGCACTGAGGTTGTGAATACAACATAAAGGAGGGAGGCAGAATTGAGTTTTTAACTTTTTTCAATAATCCAGGAAAATTGAATGTACAAAGTTCAGAATACATGGGATGGTGACATTTCTGTTATCTGTTATCAGAGGACTGGAGAACAGCTAATGTGGTCCCACTATTGAAGAAAGGTTGTAGAGATAAGCCAGGGAACTACAGACCAGTGAGTCTCACGTCAGTGGTAGGGAAACTATTGGAGAAAATTCTGAAGGAGAGAATCTATCACCACTTGGAGAGGCAAAATTTGATTAGGAATATTCAGCATGGCTTTGTCAGAGGGAGGTCATGCCTAACAAATTTGATTGAATTTTTTGAGCATGTGACCAGGTGTGTAGATGAGGGTAGTGCAGTTGATGTAGTTTACATGGATTTCAGCAAAGTCTTTGACAAGGTCCCACATGGGAGACTTATCAAGAAAGCAAATGCACATGGGATACAGGGTAACATGATAAGGTGGATTCAAAATTGGCTTAGCAGAAGGAGACAGAGTGATGACAGATGGTTGTTTTAGTGACTGGAAGCCAGTGTCCAGTGGCGTACCACAGGGATCTGTGCTGGGTCCCCTATTGTTTGTCGTTTATATAAATGACATAGATGACTATGTGGGGGGTAGGATCAGTAAGTTCGCGGATGATACAAAGATTGGTCGAGTGGTTAACAGTGAGGTTGAGTGTCTTGGGTTACAGGAAGATATAGACGGGATGGTCAAATAGGCAGAAAAGTGGCAGATGGAATTTAACGCTGAAAAATGTGAGTTGATACACTTTGAATACTTCCATGTCACATTACTCCTTCCAATGATTGGCCTGACACTGGGATGTTCCGAGGAACAAAGGGACCTTGGCGTGTTTGTCCATAGATCTCTGAAGGCAGAAGGGCAGGTTAATAGGGTGGTGAAAAAGGCATATGGGACACTTGCCTTTATCAATCGAGGCATAGATTACAAAAGCAGGGAGGTCATGTTGGAGTTGTACAGAACTTTAGTAAGGCCACAGCTGGAGTATGGTGTGGCGACCAGAATTGCACATTATAGGAAGGATGTGATTGCACTGGAGGGGGTGCAGAGACGATTCACCAGGATGTTGCCTGGGATGGAACATTTAAGCTATGAAGAGAGGTTGGATAGGCTTGGGTTGTTTTCACTGGAGCAGAGAAGACTGAGGGGTGACCTGATTGAGGGGCATGGACAGAGTGGATAGGGAGCAGCTGTTTCCCTTAGTTGAAGGGTCAATTAATAGGGGTCACAAGTTTAAGGTGAGGGGCGGGAGGTTTAAGGGGGATTTGAGGAAGAACTTTTTTATTCAGGGGGTGGTGATGGTCTGGAATGCCCTGCCTGGGAGGGTGGTAGAGGCAGGTTGCCTCACATTCTTTTAAAAAGTACCTGGATGAGCACTTGGCACATCATAACATTCAAGGCTATGGGCCAAGTGCTGGCAAATGGGATTAGGTAGACAGGTCAGGTGTTTTAATGCATCGGTGCAGACTCGATGGGCTGAAGGGTTCTTCTGCACTGTATTATTCTGATTCTGTGAACAGGCTACCAACTCCTGTGGAACTGTACTTACAGGATAAGACAACTATTTGCATTTATATGGGATGTTTTACTACATAAATACATCTCTACAACTTTTCTTAAATAGTGGGACCGCATTAGCTGTTCTCCACTCCTCTGGAACTTCCCCTGTGGCCAGAGAGGAATTAAAAATTAGGGTCAGAGCCCCTGCAATCTCCACCCTCGCCTCCCACAGCATCCTGGGACACTAATTGTCCGGACCTGGAGATTTGTCCACTTTTGACCAAGTTTCCATTCTATTGTGTATACTCATGGCCATTGAGCCCAGGTTTTTCAATTTTCAGTTGGTTTGACCACAACTGAGCCCAATCCCATTACTAGCCAATATCTCTACATGTGCAATTTCCAACAAAGAACAAAGAAAATTACAGCACAGGAACAGGCCCTTCGGCCCTCCAAGCCTGCGCCGATCCAGATCCTCTATCTAAACATGTCGCCTATTTTCTAAGGGTCTGTATCTCTTTGCTTCCTGCCCATTCATGTATCTGTCTAGATACATCTTAAAAGACGCTATCGTGCCCGCGTCTACCACCTCCGCTGCAACACGTTCCAGGCACCCACCACCCTCTGCGTAAAGAACTTTCCACGCATATCCCCCCCTAAACTTTACCCCTCTCACTTTGAACTCGTGACCCCTAGTAATTGAATCCCCCACTCTGGGGGGGGGAAAAAGCTTCTTGCTATCCACCCTGTCTCTACCTCTCATGATTTTGTACACCTCAATCAGGTCCCTCCTCAACCTCCGTCTTTCTAATGAAAATAATCCTAATCTGCTCAACCGCTCTTCATAGCTAGCGCCCTCCATACCAGGCAACATCCTGGTGAAGCTCCTCTGCACCCTCTCCAAAGCATCTACATACTTTTGGTAATATGGCGACCAGAACTGCATGCAGTATTCCAAATGTGGCCGAACCAAAGTCCTATACAACTGTAACATGACCTGCCAACTCTTGTACTCAATACCTCGTCCGATGAAGGAAAGCATGCCGTATGCCTTCTTGACCACTCTATTGACCTGCGTTGCCACCTTCAGGGAACAATGGACCTGAACACCCAAATCTCTCTGTACATCAGTTTTCCCCAGGACTTTTCCATTTACTGCATAATTCACTCTTGAATTGGATCTTCCAAAATGCATCACCTCGCATTTGCCCTGATTGAACTCCATCTGCCATTTCTCTGCCCAACTCTCCAATCTATTTATATTCTGCTGTATTCTCTGACAGTCCCCTTCACTATCTGCTACTCCACCAATCTTAGTGTCGTCTGCAAACTTGCTAATCAGACCACCTATACTTTCCTCCAAATCATATATGTATATCACAAACAACAGTGGTCCCAGCACGGATCCCTGTGGAACACCACTGGTCACACGTCTCCATTTTGAGAAACTCCCTTCCACTGCTACTCTGTCTCCTGTTGCCCAGCCAGTTCTTTATCCATCTAGCTAGTACACCCTGGACTCCATGCGACTTCACTTTCTCCATCAACCTACCATGGGGAACCTTATCCAACGCCTTACTGAAGTCCATGTATATGACATTGACAGCCCTTCCCTCATCAATCAACTTTGTCACTTCCTCAAAGAATTCTATTAAGTTGGTAAGACATGACCTTCCCTGCACAAAACCATGTTGCTTATCACTGATAAGCCCATTTTCTTCCAAATGGGAATAGATCCTATCCCTCAGCAGCTTCCCTACCACTGACGTCAGGCTCACCGGTCTATAATTACCTGGATTTTCCCTGCTACCCTTCTTAAACAAGGGGACAACATTAGCAATTCTCCAGTCCTCCGGGACCTCACCCGTGTTTAAGGATGCTGCAAAGATATCTGTTAAGGCCCCAGCTATTTCCCCCCTCGCTTCCCTCAGTAACCTGGGATAGATCCCATCCGGACCTGGGGACTTGTCCACCTTAATGCCTTTTAGAATACCCAACACTTCCTCCCTCCTTATGCCGACTTGACCTAGAGTAATCAAACATCTGTCCCTAACCTCAACATCCGTCATGTCCCTCTCCTCGATGCAAAGTACTCGTTTAGAATCTCACCCATTTTCTCTGACTCCACGCATAACTTTCCTCCTTTGTCCTTGAGTGGGCCAATCCTTTCTCTAGTTACCCTCTTGCTCCTTTTATATATGAATAAAAGGCTTTGGGATTTTCCTTAACCCTGTTTGCTAAAGATATTTCATGACCCCTTTTAGCCCTCTTAATTCCTCGTTTCAGATTGGTCCTACATTCCCGATTATTCTTTCAAAGCTTCGTCTTTCTTCAGCCTCCTAGACCTTATGTATGCTTCCTTTTTCCTCTTAGCTAGTCTCACAATTCATCTGTCATCCATGGTTCCCTTTTCTTGCCATTTCTATCACTCATTTTCACAGGAACATGTCTCTCCTGCATGCTAATCAACCTCTCTTTAAAAGCCTCCCACATATCAAATGTGGATTTACCTTCAAACAGCTGCTCCTGCCGAATTTTGGTATAGTTGGCCTTCCCCCAATTTAGCACTCTTCCTTTGGGACCACTCTCGTCTTTGTCCATGAGTATTCTAAAATTTACGGAATTGTGATCACTATTCCCAAAGTAGTCCCCTACTGAAACTTCAACTACCTGGCCGGGCTCATTCCCCAACACCAGGTCCAGTATGGCCCCTTCCCGAGTTGGACTATTTACATACTGCTCTAGAAAACCCTCCTGGATGCTCCTTACAAATTCTGCTCCATCTGGACCTCTAACACTAAGTGAATCCCAGTCAATGTTGGGAAAATTAAAATCTCCTATCACCACCAGCCTGTTGCTCCTCCATCTTTCCATAATCTGTTTACATATTTGTACCTCTGTCTCACGCTCGCTGTTGGGAGGTCTGTAGTACAGCCCCAACAGTGTTACTGCACCCTTCCTATTTCTGAGTTCTGCCCATATTGCCTCACTGCTCGAGTCCTCCATAGTGCCCTCCTTCAGCACAGCTGTGATATCCTCTTTGACCAGTAATGCAACTCCTCCACCCCTTTTCCCTCCCTCTCTATCCCGCCTGAAGCATCGATATCCTGGGATATTTAGTTGCCAATCATGCCCTCCCCTCAACCAAGTCTCAGTAATAGCAATAACATCATACTCCCAGGTACTAATCCAGGCCCTAAGTTCATCTGCCTTACCTACTACACTTCTTGCATTAAAACAAATGCACCTCAGACCACCAGTCCCTTTTGCGTTCATCATCTGCTCCCTGTCTACTCTTTCCCTTAGTCACGCTGACTTCATTATCTAGTTCCTTACAGGCTTTAGTTACTACCTCCTTACTGTCCACTGACCTCATTTGGTTCCAGTCCGGCCCAGGTGTAGACCGTCCAATTTGCAATAGTCCCACCTCTCCCAGAACCGGTCCCAATGTCCCAAAAATTTGAACCCCTCCCTCCTGCACCATCTCTCAAGCCACGCATTCATCCTGACTATTCTTTCATTTCTACTCTGACTATCACGTGGCACTGGTAGTAATCCTGAGATTACTTCCTCAGGTCCTACTTTTTAACTTGGCTCCTAACTCCCTAAATTCTGCTTGTAGGACCTCATCCCGTGTTTTACCTATATCATTGGTGCCTATGTGCACAACGACAACTGGCTGTTCACCCTCCCCTTTCAGAATGTTCTGCAGCCGATCTGAGACATCCCTGACCCGTGCACCTGGGAGGCAACATACCATTCGGGAGTCTTGTTTTCAACCACAGAACTGCCTATCTACTCCCCTTACAATCGAATCACCGATGACTATAGCCCTTCCACTCTTTTTCCCGCCCTTCCGAACAGCAGAGCCAGCCACGGTGCCATGAACCTGGCTACTGCTGCCTTCCCCTGGTGAGCCATCTCCCTCAACAGTATCCAAAACGGTATACCTGTTTTGGAGGGAGATGACTGCAGGGGACACCTGCGCTGCCTTCCTGCTCTTTCTCTGCCTTTTGGTCACCCATTCCCTTTCACCTTCAGCAATCCTAATCTGCGGTGTGACCAATTCGCTAAACGTGCTATCCACGACCTCCTCAGCATTGCGGATGCTCCAAAGTGAGTCCATCCGCAGCTCCAGAGCCGTCATGCGGTCTAACAAGAGCTGCAGCTGGACACACTTCCAGCACGTGAAGGAGTCAGGGACATCAGCCATGTCCCTGAGCTCCCACATTGAGCAAGAGGAGCATAACACGGGTCTGAGATCTCCTGCCATTTTCAATCTTAAGCTTAACTTAGTTAAATGAAAAAGGAACGAAAAGTTTTTACCAATCACACGAAAAAAAAATAAATAGAAAAAGCCTTACCTTATCTGCACACCACCGAGTCCTTTTTTTTGGTTAGAGGAGGGCGGCGGGTGGGAGACACTACAGGTGTAGTGTCTCGGGTTCAACCGCTGCCCAAATATATAGGACTTACTTACCCAGCTGCCACCTCGCTCTCCCTGTCGCCACTGCAAAAAGAAGTGGTATTGAGTGTAGGAACTCTGGCTTTTGTGTTCCACCTCCCTAAGCCCTTGAATGGTGACGTGAAACATAGTATCACTATTTCTAATCCAGCTTAGCTGACTAACTTGACCGTGCCAAGTTATCTTGTCTGTTATTTGGTTTAGTACCACATAGCATAGAATTACATTCAGACACTGCTATCAAGAAACCTTTTTTTTAATGCCTTGTTCAAAAGGTTAACTTAATTTTTTTGACTTTTAATTTACCATCCCCTTTGGTCCTTTCCACAAATTCTGAACCCTTGCCTCTGATTCCACCCCTCTCCTTGGTTGCTGTCTCAATGAACCAGACTTGGCTGTCCTGTGTGACTGAAACTGTGGGCCCTGTTCTCTCCATCACAAAGGCTGCCTGCTCATACCCCTGCACATCGCTCATCTCCACTCGGCCCTCATCTATGCTGTTGTCACTTCTGAAATCCACTATTTCAATGTTCTGGCCAGCTGACCTGATCTGTAAACTTCTGCTCATCCAAGATTGCAGCCATGTCCCACTTACCCGTCACTCCTGGGCTCACTGATTTGTTAGCTTTTGGTTGTCATGGCAATTTACAGTACTGCCATTTTGTCTGAGCTACTTGGCATCCAGGAGGCTGTACATTTGGGAGTCCAATCCTTTTTATGGAAGTGTGTTCTGAACCTTCTCTTCATCTCCTCCTTGATTTTTAAGTAGTTGTTTCCAGTCCACTTTTGCCAAATCACATCTCTGCTTAGTAAAAACTGCCTTCCCCCAACTGAACTTACTCTTGGTCTATCTGTCCTCTTCCATAACTGCTCTAAATCTAACTAAATTCTGATCTCTGCCACAAAATGCACTGTCACTGATATTCTTACCAGCTGCCTATTTCATGCTCTTAAAATTAAGTCCAGGACTGCCCCTTCTCTTGGGCTTGCTACATACTAAAGTCCTCCAATGCATTTAAAGAATTCAGTGTCCTCTTATACCTTTTACACTGATTCTATCCCAGTTAATAGGGTTGTTGAAATTCCCTGCTATTACTACCTCATTGTTTTAGCATTTCTCAATTTGCCTACATATTTGCTTTTCTATCTCCCTCTGACTGGATGGAGATCGATAAGTACGTTCCCAGTAGTGTGATTTCCTCTTGTGTTCTCATTTGCTCAAATTCCATCCCTTAACTAATTTGTCCCCACCTACCTCTCTTAAGGAAGACCCTCTTTAAAATTCACCTTCCAAGCTTTTGACTACCCCTCTTTTGGCTTTGCACGATTTTTTTTTTTTGTCTGATTACATTTAAGTATCTTGGGATATTTTTCTGTGTAAAGTCATGGTATAAACACATTTAAATTCAAATCCATTTGAAATACTGTAAATGTGGCTTCCTTAATTTGTTTCATTGACTATTTAAATTGGTGTCTTGAAAATCTTCCATTTTCAGTTTTGTTTGTTGAAAAACTTACTAATTGCCACTGGCTTATTTTCAGAACATTATGCAACTATAAAACTAATCTTCTGCAGCAAGAACGATGGAACAGAACTTAAAGTGGAGTGCAAAGGTGTCCCAGTGGGAGAGGAAGATCAGACAAAATCAGGCTGGCAGCGTTACTACTTTTATGGCATTAAGCAGACTTTTGGATACAATGTACGACTGTTCTAATGGGACGGTCTTTGAAAACTCCTAGCTAACTTATGAATACTGAAAAGCTTTAGACCTTTGTTCATTTCACTGTTCTGTTCATTCTCTTAGTCCAGCGAACCTGCATCTATGACCATGGATACTTTTTCAGTAGAATGTCTTTTTCCAGCAGCCAAAAAACTCTGAACTACAGCCTTAGAGTGGGAAAGACTTTTCCAATCCATGTTGAGGAATTGGTGAATATTGACCATGTTAATTGTGAAATTTTAAATGAGTTCTACATGCAAGAATTTCCCACTATATTTTACAGATGTGTAAATTATTAGTTCTCATCACCAGTGTGACTTTTCAATGGTAACTGCAGTATGCTGTAAGGTTTGGGTTTCATATGGATTGAGCAATATGAAGAGCGAACTAAAGAGAAGATTGGAGAAGTTTCTTGCCTTCCCTTAAGTTTACTTCTTACCCTCCCCCATCACCTTCCCTCCTTTTTCTTTTTCTCTTTTCCACCCCACCCCACCCCCAGCAAACCGTTCAATCCCTTTTACTCCATCTGCAGTATATGCCTACCGCAGCATCTGAAAAGGATACTTTGTTTAAGCTGTTCAGGAAAAGCAGATCTCAGACCAGTCATCTGTTTGCATCTGATGCATATTCACTGATCATCAACTCCGTATAGCAATGTGCCAGTGAAGGGATCAAATAAAAGCTAGGAGTGGAAGAAAATCTTTACTGATGGTTGCATTTTTTTCAAATGTGATTATTACATATAACCTCTGGGTAGTGTGTGTAATACATTCTACTGTTGTAACTGCAGTTACACCAGGGCTAGACTTTTTCAGTTGGGTTTTAGTTAAGAGTTCATAGATTACTTACAAGAAGTTTAGTCATATGAAAATCAGTCATAGCTCCTGCTTGCAAAATGGGTTATTTTGTACATCTATCATTGTCCCATCATAGACAATGCTGTACCTTTTTGTAAGGAACTGCGAGGGGGTAAATGTAATTTGCTAATGCAACAAATTCTAAAAATCTGCTTGAAATGATATTTTTCTAATGGTAGAACACCGAATGGCAGTTTTGATACAGGTACTGGAAATGATGCTCCATAACATCCTGGAACAGGGCATCTTGTGTGCCCCCATTAAACTTTTTTTCCCTCCTCTCCGTGAGTTAACAGGCTGAGGGCAATGTGGCATCTGGTACCAAAAGTATCTCCTTAACCAGTGAGGGTTAAAGATTGAGAGAAATGGAGACAACTGAGAACGAAAAAGGCAAATTAAAGTTAAATCTGAAAGTGAGCGAGAAAGATTGGATTGAGAGGGGTAAAAGGAAAAAAGTAGTATGGGGAAAAATTACAAAGTAACAATTTTCTAGCTGTAGGAATAAGACTGCATTGTTTTAAATTGTTCCATACCTGGTCTTGATTGGAATTGTAAAAACATAACCGCACAGGTAATTTTAATAAGATTTAACTACTAGCCCAAACTTCATGTGGAGAGTTTAATTGGCAGTGAATGCGCAACTTGGAATTGCGTTGAGATGAAAACTAGAGGTAATCAATATTAGATAGTCCCCAATAAATCCAATAGGGAATACAGGAGAAACTTTCTTTATCCAGTGTGGTGAGAATGTGGAACTCTGCCACAAGTAGTTCAGGCATTTGGCATTGATGCATTTAAGGAAAGCTAGGTAAACACATGAGGGAGAAAAGAATACAAGAATATGATGGAAATACTCAGCAGGTCTGACAGCATATGTGAAGAGAGAAAATTAACTTTTTCAAGTCGATGACTTGAAATGGCAATTTTTATAAAGTTGTTTTTACTTTCAAAATAGATGGCAAGAGCTGGAAAGCAGAAGAAAAAGGAGAATATGGGTGGTTGTTGGTCGGCACAGACTCGGTGGGCTGAAGGGCCTGTTTCAGTGCTGTATATCTAAAATAAATAAATTTTCCAGTTGATGAAAGATGTAACAGATTTTGATCACGTACAGAGATGTGGGGGAGGAGAACAAGAAGGCCTGATGGGGTGGAAGACAGGACAGGTTAAATGACAAAAGGGTTGGTGGTGCAAGACTTTAGGCACTTTACAGCCTTCTGGACTCAACATTGAGTTCAATTTCAGAACATAACCTCTGACCTTTATTTTGGATAACAGCTGTTAATGATTCTGCTTTTCCCATTTACACATCCTCTAGACGCACCTGTTTCTCTACTTGTGTGGAAAACCCATTGCCACCCCTTTTTGCCTTGCACCTTTTATCCTTTTTG
This sequence comes from Heterodontus francisci, assembly GCF_036365525.1. Taxonomy (NCBI): domain Eukaryota; kingdom Metazoa; phylum Chordata; class Chondrichthyes; order Heterodontiformes; family Heterodontidae; genus Heterodontus; species Heterodontus francisci. Next base: position 18,977,533 of record NC_090379.1, read on the forward strand.
TCATTTAATCTCCCTTGTTTTCCAGTTTATCACAGAACTTCTTTTTGGTTTCCCCACCCCCATCCCAGCCTGGTTGAGCACAGCCACTTAGTGAAACTGAGGTTGAGGGTGAGCTGCCATTTTCTTGAGGCTAATAGAGTGGCGCAAATTATTCAACTAGTGACTGTTCATAACTCATGGGATATCTCTTCCTCGCCACAAGTTGATTTTACACAATGACAGCACCATTAAACTCCGTTTTGTCAGCAGATTCTTAGTTAATGACATTGCAAGTTAACAGCTGATCTGGTCAGACTACAAAACTTCATTTGATCGGTGGCTTTTGCATTGTGCCTTTTTTGTGGAACTAAAGTTCTAAGCCTAATCTCTTGCAGTTTGCAACAGTGAATTGGCAGATATTGGGTTAAATGTCTAGACTGAATTGTATGTGTACCAGAACAAGAGGTGTAGGCTGGTTGTCCATCCCCATGTACATATTCTACTGTCACAAGTTACTTTATTAAATACAATTTCTACTTAAACATTTGTGTGCCTTACACTTCCAATATCTCGAATGTGCTAAGTAATTACATTAAAGTGCATTTTTAGTATTGACTATACTATTAAAGGAATTTGGGGATGGGTAGTCCTAACATGAGGACAGTTAAGAGGAATCTTTGCTCAGAAGAACAAAAGGTAATCAGTATGGGTAGAGATGAAGGATAACCAGGGTCAGAAAACAGATAGTAGTTAACCCCTTCCACCTACCCACCTCCACCCCCACCAGTAGATGTTGTGTGTCCGTATTAAAAAAAAAAGTGTAACAAAGGAAATGCAATGATCATGGGGACTTTAATCATGGATGGGACAGATAAAATTTGCAAAAATAGTTGAGGATGAGTTCATGGAATGCATTTGAGAAGTTTCTAGAACAATGTCATGGAACCAAGCAGGGAAGAAGTCATTTTTGATCGTTTCCTGTAATTTGAGAGAGTTAAGGGATCCTCTGAAAGTTTCACATGGAGTTTGAGTGATTTAAGCAAGTCCAAAACTAGAATATTGAACATGTATGAGGGGCATGTTTGATCAGGTGGATTGAGAAAGCCGATATAAAAACTGATGGTAGATAAGCAATGGTGAACTTGATATATTCCATAATTCTCAAATCTACATTCCATGGAGAAATAAACTCTATAGGAAATGAGATCCATCCATGGCGAACTGAAGAGGCTAAGGGTGGTCTTAAATTAAGAGGCTTGTAATGCCAATTAGAGTACTAAGTCTGAAGATTGGGAGTCTTAGATAGCAGTAGAGGATAACCAAAACTTTGATAGAGGGAGAAAAGAGTGAGTAAACCAAGCAGAATTACAAAAATTGTAAGAAGTTTTGCAGACTTGTATAAAGGAAGAGTATTCTAAGGAATTTGGGTGTCCTTGGACCAGAAACGATGTTAAAAATACAGCAAGAAATTAGGAAGGCAAATGGTATTTTGGCCTGTAGTGAAAGGGGGCTGGAGTGCAAGAGCAAGAAAGTTGCTGCAATTACACAGGGGTATGGTGAGACCACACCTGGAATACTGTGTGGAGTTTTGGCTTCCATACTTAAGGAAAGATCTACTTTCCTTGACTGTGGGGGGGGGATGGCGAACAGAGGAAGCGGTTACAACAAATGGTCACTGGACTGATTCCTGGATTGAGAGGATTGTCCTATGAGGAGTGTTTGAGTAGAGTGGACCTGTATGCTCTGGAGTTTAGAACAAGAGGTGATATTGAGACATAAAATATTGAGATGACTTGAGAAGGTACTTACCGAGAGGCTGTTGCTCTTGTCTGGAGAATCTAGAAATATAGGGGCATAGCCTCAGGATAAGGGGACAGCCATGTTATACTGAGATGAGAAATTGTTTCATTCAGGGTCGTGAATCTTTGAAGTTTCCTACCTGAGAAGGATGTGGCTGCATAGTCCTCGGGTATATTTAAGGCTGAGATAAATAGATTTTTGGACTCTAAGGGAATTGAGGAATTCTGGGGATCAGGCAGGAAAGTGATGTTGAGGATCAGCTGTGATCTTACTGAATGTGCAGGCTCGAAGGGTTGAATCGCCTTTTTAACAAAATTCTTTGTGGTACTGCAGGCAAGGCCAGCAGTGGTTGCCCATCACTAATTTCCCTTGAGAAAATGGTGAGCTGTCTTCTTAAACCACTGCAGTCCATGTGGTGCAAATACACCCGCAATGCTGGTAGCGAGGGAGTTGCAGGATTTTGACCCAGCGACAGTGAAGGAGGATTGATGTATTTCCAAGTCTGGATGGTGTGTGGCTTGGAGAGGAACTTGCAGGTGGTGGTGTTCTTATGCATCTGCTGCCCTTGTCTTAAGTCGTAAAGTGCAGGCTTTGGTTGTCAGAGGAAAAGAGTGACAACAAAGACATCAAACCTGACTCCAAGTGCATGGTCTACCGGGGCGCAGTGTTATCTGCCTTTCTGTATGCGTCGGCAACATGGACACTATACAGCAGACATCTCAAAGCCCTGCAGCGATATCACCAGCAGTGCCTCTGCAAGATCCTGCAAATTCAGTGGCAGGCCAGGAGCTCCAATATCAGTGTCCTCGCTCAGGCCAGCTTTCCCAATATCAAGATACTGGTCAGTTCCGTTTGGTGGACTATATTGTCTGCATGCCTAGCATAAGACTCTCAAAACAAGCTTTCTACTCTGAGCCCCGTCATGTCGAGAGGCTACCAGGAGGGCAGAGGAAACACTACAAGGATGTCCTTAAAGCCTCCCGGAAAAAAATGACATCTCCCTGAGGCCACCCAAAACGGAGAGGCAGCATCTGCAAAGGTGCCACTCAGTTAGAACAATGACAACATGCCCACGCAGCAACCAAGTACACACAATGGAAGGAGGGTTCAGAAACTCAAGCATCCCATTCACTCGCCTCACCAAACACTACCTACCCCCCACCTGTGGCTGAGTGTGCAGTTCCAGATTGAACTATTCAGTCATCTAAGTTCCCACAACCCTGGAGTGGAAGCAAGTCATCCTCTTTCCAGAGGGACTGCCTAAAAAGAAAGTGGTAGAGGTTGTGGGTTTGGAAGGTGCTGTCAAAGGATCCTTGGTGAGCTGCTGCAGTGCATCTTGCATATGGTACACACAGCTGCAACTGCGTGTTGATAGTGGAGGGAGTGAATGTTGGCAGATGGGGTGCTGATCAAACATGCTGCTTTGTTCTGGATAGTGTCAGGAGTGCAATTGGATGAAGCAATCAAATCAGGGATCAGGTGTAAGAGTTGTTCAATTTTTCCCACTTGAGTTACCATAGGAAGATTTGGAGTAATGCAGTATGCTGTTTAATCTCTAAGCCCTCATTTCTGATTCTAGGTCAGGGTTTGTGGGAGAAGAATGCTAAGAGCATATTGAAATCACATCTACAATATTATAGTCAGAACCTCTACAATTCAATGCAACCCATAAATTTTGCAACTGTGCAGATTTTTTTTCTGTCTAGGTTTTAAAAATTATATTAAAACATGGCCCTTATTATGTAGGGCATATGCTTTTCCACTTGTCACTTTTCCAATTATAAATAGTCTATTTTTCACTTAATTTAATGTCAAACTTTAGCTACTGGATGGCATCTGAATTTTGAGTTGTTCTCAGGCCTGGCCCAGTAGATGGCAGTGGAGCAACTTTAAATGGCTGCATTTATCCTTTTCACTTGCACTGTTATTTTCCGCTGCTTGAAGGAGAGCAACTATGATGCTCTCTGAAGGCTTGACAGCAGTTGCAAATAAACTGGGCACAAGCATCAGGAGTAGATAGTACCTACTATGGCTCCCTCGAGTTTTACAGCAACTTGCCCCACAAAAAAAAAGTCGTGAGCTGCTAACAGCTGAATAAAGAGGGCAAGCAACTGGAGAAGGAAAAGTAAATTAGAGAGGGTAAATTCAATATCAAATCATGTACAGAAGAGGGAAATATTTAATAGCTGAAGGATTAAGACTTCATCCCTGTAATTGTTAATTTTCATGCCAGAGAGATTGATTGGCAGTAATTATCAATTTTGTCATTCCAGGTACTTATGCTTGGAATGAAGACTTTGTAGTAAATTTAGTTTGCATTTACTGTGCAAATGCAGCAATTTCTAGACATTCAATGCATTTAAACAAAATGCCATTTTTTATGAACCTAATGGTGGAGTATAACTCATTCAACTATTTTTGGATATGGCCATTTAACAGCTCCTCACCTTAATTTGTGTATTTATGCAGAAATAACAGTAAACACCTTTAGACTCATGTATTTTGACAACAAAATCTGGCCCGATATTAGTGTCTGCCCTGTGTCACTCACCAGTTGTATACCAACATACACTGCATACCCGCCTCTCCTTCCCCCCCCCCCCCCCCTTTTGTAAAAAGGCAAACATATAATAAAAATAAACATAATTAGCAAAGGGAGCCTTGGAACTGTCTTTGGAGTAATGAGACTTGCTACTCTTTATTCAGAGTGATGCTATTTAAATAAATCAAATAACTTTTAAGATTGAAGCTCATTCAAGATACATTTTCCTTATGCCCACCACAGTCTACTGCCAATGACATCAAGGGATATAGGGATAGTGTGGGAAAGTGGTCATGAGGTAGATGACCAGCCATGATCTAATTGAATGGCATGGCAGGCTCAATAGGAGCAGGAGTAGGCCATTCAGCCTATGTTCCTAATGGCCAACCCCTCACTAAGTTGCTATATTATGTGCCAAGAAATCTGTGAGTGTCATTACTTTATAACTTGCATTTTTGATCTTTTAGAACTAATTTAAATAAGAAAAAAAATCATGGGCAGAAGATTCACTTCTTCCATTACCTACCACACAAGCTAGTGCTGTGAAGGCACAGCTTGCAGTCCTCTCCAAACAAGGGGAGTTGATTTCCACCACACCCCCACAACCAAACTCCAGGCAGAAATCTTTAAGTAATGTGATTAATTTGATCATCTAGCAACACAGTAATTTGATCAAAGTGAATTTGGCATCAAAACTAATTAACCCAAAATCTGTCATAATCTCCCTTATTTGCAGTAACTCGAGATATTGGTTGAACAGAAGATTGGATTCTGTGAATTGGAAGTCTTATGGGGAGGCTATCTTTAGATTTAGAATGGATCTCAAGCAGTTTCGATGAGAACTGGCCTTGCCAGGCAACAGACGTAAGAAAGTGTTTTTTTTAAAATTACAATCTTAACCAGGATAATTCCTCTTTTCCACAGTCTTGTCCACACCCAGGTAGCCCTGGAGAGGGAGTACACGATGTCTGCATGTACACTTGAGGCTTTCCAACTGTTGGGCTCCACTGAGACTGGGGGACATAAATCAACACCAAAAACCACATTTTGCTTCAATTTAATAAGTTTCCTTTCATTTTACTTACAATTTAGAATTTGTTACTGTCCCTTTAATAAAAGGAGGCACTTTTGTTAGTTTGTTTTCTTTTGATCATGTGTCATCCTAATTGGCATTGTGGAAGAGTTCACCCAGAACTCGCCTTTTGTGCCCTTCTCAGGTTGGCCATACTGAACTTACCTTGTTCACGATTAGCCCAAAGAGGGGGAAGTCATTGATGGAAAGTGTTTTAAATGTCCCAAATGTAATCCACTTCACTCTCTTATCTTGCATTTCACATATAGGTGCTGCATTAAAAAAAAGTTTCAAGTTGTGCGAGGCTTTGGAGATGCCAGGCCAGTTTCAACGAGAACATCCTTCCAGTTGGGTTGTGCAAGCTCCTTATACAGTTATGTGAAGTATTAGATTAGAACCATGACAATGTTGCAATGGAATACAAGCAAAGTACTGCGGATGCTGGAAATCTGAAATAGAAACAAGAAATGCTGTAAATACTCAGCAGGTCTGGCAGCATCTGTGGAGAGAGAAGCAGAGTTAACATTTCTGTCAGTAACCCTTCTTCAGAACTGGCAAATATTAGAAATGTAAAACATTATAAGCAATGAAACAGGGGTGGGGCAAGAGATAACAAAGGAGGTATAGATATGACAGTCACAGAATAGCTGACCAGAAGGTCGTGGAGCAAAGGCAAACAATATGTTAATGGTATGTTGAAAGACAAGGCATTAGTACAGATAGGGTGTTAACGGACTGAAGATTGAACAGCCGCAAATACAAACATGAAAAAAAAAAAGTGGGTAAGCAAACTGAACAAACTAAGATAAAAGGAAAAAGAAAAAAATAACTAAAAATAAAAGTAAAATGGGGGGCCAGTCATGCTCTGAAATTATTGAGCTCAATGTTCAGCCCGGCAGGCTGTAGTGTGCCTAATCGGTAAATGAGATGCTTGGATAGTGAGGAAAGGGAAGGTAAATGGGCAGGTATTACACCTCCTGAGATTGCAGGGGAAGGTGACGAGGTGGTGGGGGTAATGGAGGAGTGGACCAGGATGTCACGGAGGGAATGATCCCTTCGGAATGCTGACAGAGGAAGGGAAGGGAAGATGCGTTTGGTAGTGGTATCACGCTGGAGGTGGCGGAAATGGCAGAGGATGATCCTTTGGATATGGAGGCTGATGGGGTGGAAAGTGAGGGCAAGGGGAACCCTGTCACAGTTCTGGGAGGGAGGGGAAGGGGTGAGGGTAGAGGTGCGGGAAATGGGCCGGACACGATTGAGGGCCCTGTCAACAAAATTGGGGGGGTCCTCGGTTGAGGAAAAAGCAAGACATATCAGAAGCACCGTCGTGGAAGGTAGCATCATCAGAGCAGATGTGTCGGAGACAGAGAAACTGGGAGAATGGAATGCTTACAGGAGGCAGGGTGTGAAGAAGTGTAGTCGAGGTAGCTGTGGGAGTCAGTGGGCTTATAATGGATATTAGTAGACAGCCCATCCCCAGAGATGGAGATAGAGAAGTCGAGCAAGGGAAGGGAAGTGTCAGAGATGGACCATGTACTTTTATTTTGTTTTTTTTGTTCCTTTTTCAAATTTTTTTTGTGTTCATTTTATTTCACCTTAGTTTGTTCAGTTTGCTTACCCACTGTTTTTTTTCATGTTTGTACTTGCGGCTGTTCAATTTTCAGTCCATTAACACCCTATCTGTACTAATGCTTTGTCTTTCAACACACCATTAACATTGTTTGCCTTTGCTCCACAACATTCTGGTCAGCCATTCTGTGACCTTGTCCGATCTACTTCTCCTTTGTTACTTCTTGCCCCACTCCCGCTTTACTTGCTTAAAATCTTTCACATTTCTAATATTTGTTAGTTCTGAAGGGTCACTGACCTGAAATGTTACCTCTGCTTCTCTCTCCACAGATGCTGCCAGTCCTGAGTATTTCCAGCATTTCTTGTTTTTATTGCAATAGAATACTTTTGATATTAAGGTTAATGCACACCGAGATAGGCATCAGCCTTGGCTTGGTGGTGGCAATCTCATCTCCAGGGTCAGAAAATCAAGCCCTCTCCAGAGATTAGCACACAAAATCTAAACCAACATTCAGTGTAGAACTGAGGGAGTGCTGCCCTTTCTTTCATGAAACGTTAGAGGCCCTAGTTTGCACTGCTTAGTGGATGCAAAATATCTATGGCAGTTCTCCCCACTACCCTCAACCCGCATCACAAATAAATTATCTGACCATTTAAATCAAGACATACAGCTCTATGCAAATAGGGCTGCTTTTCATACAACGTGACTACACATCAGAAAGTATCTCACTGGCTTTAGGACATTTTAGGACACGAGGTCATGAAAGGCACTATATAAATACAAGCTTTCTTTCTATAAAAAGGGCTTGCCCTGTATCATCCCAGGTGGTGGTGTTTCCATGGAGCAGTCATTCAACGTCAGGAATATAAATGAAAAGACGACAAGAGCAGCAGTTGACTTAAGGCAGTTTTTCTTTATATTTTAATCCCAGATATGGGACAGAATATTTATGTATAAAAAGGTACAATCAAGCACTCCAATTCAAGAATGCCAGCCATTGCTTCGAAAAGATTTAGATGAGACTTTTCACAAACCAGAATTAAGATCTTAGTTACAGTTATCCAAGCAAGCTCAGTGAGGACTATACATTGTAAGTTCCACTGTTCTAACTCAGTGTTTCCAAATAGAATACCAGGGATTGAAAGAAACCACACACACACACACACACACACACACACAGTGTCTGATCCTTAGTACAGCGGTTTTTAAAGCTTTGAACTGGTATAATTTCCAGACACTTAAAATCAGCTGCATAAACTCTGGATTTTCCTTTTCAAAAATAAAATCAGTATTTTCATGAAACCCAAATGAAAATCTTCCCAGTATACACTGATCACTAAAATGAGTGGGGGGGGGGGGGGGGGGTGGAAAGGAGAGAGAGAGAGAGAGGGTGAGTGAGTAAGATAATGAAAAAGTCTTTTTAAAAAATTGATAAACGATCCATAACTCATGGATATGTAAAAATCACAATTGCTATCAGTATACCGCTACCTCCCTTAAACTTTAATTTAGCAACTTTAGATATTCAAAGCTATCATTTTAATATGATATTCGTGAATCTTCCCCTCTCTATACACAAAGCCTACAAGCCACTTCAGGTGTAAAGCTCACTAATTGTACTGGCATTAGTCCAAAAAAAAAAACGCAAACCACTCTTCCTCAGGCAGTAGTAGGTGCCATAATTTTTTTTTTTTTTTAAAACAGACAATCTATATATACACACACACAATGCTTGAAATAGGCAAAACTTGTTGGGGCTGTTTAAAGGAGGTAATATATTTTGGCTTTTTTGGGATCAATATACAGTTTAAAGACGTTTGATATATCAATAAGTGGGCCCTGATGCTAAATTGTTAAAAATAATGAATTCTTTTGTCCACCTTGAATGTTTTATTTCAAGCAACAGACTTTGTACTTGGTGTTATTGACTCACACAGAGTTAACATTAATTGGAGGTACCGTCAGAAAAGACTGGTCAATTTAAGCTTTTTCCCTCCAATGGAGGAAGAAACTAATTGCAGAATAGGATTAATTTGGAGAGATGAGCTGATGAGAAATAAAAGCCCGTAACAGAATAATTCACACTTGGGGTCTGGAATGGAGAGAACTCGATACGTCAAGCTGTCTTTTCTCATTCTCCTTTATCTGGTATTAGCTCCTTTGCATAAGTCAGTAACTCCAAGTCAGGATCCCTGCCATCAGCTGCCACTGATTAAACTTTTTTTTTTAAAAAAAAGCAAAAGTCAAAAAAAAAGTCTTAAAAATTTTTCTCAATCATTTCCCACCCCCATATATCAGGAAGGACCTCCAGAATGAAGAGACTTCCAAAACATTTGACTTTGGCAAGCAGTTTCTAATACACTAAAACTGCCTGTTCAATTCAAAACTGACCAGTAACACATCACCCAATCTTCAGCAGTCTTGTTAAACTATCCCAGAAACAGGGAAAAAATAAAGACCCGTTTTTAGTAATACATGCATAAATTAAACTAATGGGTAAAAATAAAATTAATATACATCAAAACTCATTTCTTAAAAGCATATTTATAAGAACAGTATGAAACTAATGTTGAACAAAAGTGACTATGAAGCAGTAAATCACTGAAGAGTTTACATCTCCCATACATGGACTCCTGAACCTTGCATATACCCAGATAGTAGTGGGGGGGGGGGGGGGGGGGGGGCGGGGGGAACCTTGTAGTCTAGGTATACTGTATTAACATAGGATTTTCCAATTACTCAAGATTTGGAATCATTGCGTGTATCTTGCTTTTTACATTTAAGGGCATAAATCTGCGTCAAAGTGCAACTAATAACAAAGGATCCAGAGATGAATTTCCTTCTGTAAACTTTATATTCAAAACCAGTAAAACAAAACACCCATTTACCCATTATTCTCAAAGCAACAAGAACTATGCCCAATTTCATGCTGTTACTTTCTATGCTAGCAAATTATGATTATCTGCGGCAATTCAAAATCAAAACAATACCCTTCGTATAAAATTCAGTTCTTGCAGTTTTCTAGGCGAGAGAATGAGTTTAAACTGGATTTTTTTTTTGTATGATGGAGACTTCACATCTGCCTTTTCATCAGCGAAATTAAATGACATAAATTTGTCAGTAAGCTTCAATTTGCGAAAGTTACCCATCTGGCATGTATTAGTTTAACACAATTACAGAAGCAGAATCTCTCAGTGACCATTTATCTTCCCTAATCCTCAACAATTTAGAAGTGGGAGGGAGGGGTCATCACAACTTGCCAGGGAGTTGGCATGCCCCCATGCACAAAGGTGGCAAAGGCTCAGACATTTGTACAACTGCTGTGCAAAAAGGACATTTATTTTAACATAAAATGTAAAGCAGCAGTGGATAACTACAAGGGATTCATCACATAACTACCCAAAATACTACTCAGTAACGAGATAAATGGTAATAACGGTGTTCTCCACAACAATGCTCAACAGTTAACAACTTTTAAAAACAAGAACGGATACTCAAAAGCTAGCTAGACTTTTTGCACTAATTAACTTAATCTTGATAGACTGTTTACCCTTTAATTTTAAGAAAACATTTCAGATGTAGCCCCCTTTCTGGACAATCCAAACAGCAGCCTTTAGATATGAAAACTGCACTAAAATTAAAAGTTCATTGATTTGAATACATCAGAAGTCAAGGTAATTTTCTGTTTCAATAAAAGAAAAATTCTATCCGATACAAGTAGGAGCCATGCATCCATCATTACATTCCCACCTAAGAGCAATGCTGTATTTCTATACATACCTTTACAGCACACAGGCCAGAGTGTGTTCCAAGATAGTAAAATATCTCAGGGTTAAGGAGATGTTAAATTGTTTGGGTTACAAAGCTGCAACACGCTGTAAACTATTGTCACAATGTATATACAACAGCACCATCTAATTTAAGGAATACACTGTCAAATGCAGAAGGGAATGAAAGGGATTAGATAGCATTTCTGACCAAGCTAGTACGGTTAACAGACCCAATGGCTGCCTCTTTACACTGAAATTTCTACAATTCTAATGATCATATTGGAACATTCTTCACACAAAGTGATCAATATATGGACTTGCAGATGGAACAGAAGGTAAAAAGTCTAAAATCCTTTAAGAAAGAGCAGAGGCTGTATTGGGAGGGTGAATAACTTGCGTCATTTGTAGATATCACGATCTAATACACCTTTCAGCCCCAATGCACACAACAGATCTGCCCAGCTTTGCTCATAATTTCAGCCCCACTTAATACTAGTACAATTACAAAAACACAATTCCAATAAGATCCTAGTTTTCTGCCCACTGCAGTTTGTTTTAACAATGATGACAGGCACTAACCAAAAGCCACTTTAATATATCAAACAAATTTCTGGATTTTGAATGGAAGCTTTCTTGGGGTAGTTTTGTGTTATAAATATAATCCCTCAGTTTGATACCTGTGATTAGTTCATTGTAATTATTTTGAAAGGAGGGTCCTTGGTCACTAGGTTCATTAATTTTTTTAAGATTGATAAGTGGGATAATACGGCTTTGCACACAAAATCATGCTACTTGCTAAATTATAGCCATTCACTTTATTTTCATGCATTAAGCCTGCACATCAGCTAAATTATACATTTGAGCTCATTAGAGTTTATAGACTTTATTCAGCGTAGCATGCCTCAGGTGGCTCCCATTGTAACAAAGTATATAATGCAGCAGTTTCCAAAATTAGGTTCTTTCTTAAAATTATATAAAATACAACTTAAACTCTCCCCATACTCAATCTATCTATAATGCTCCTGCAGAAAACCATGGAAAAGAACATCTGGAATAATGTCAGACTTTAAACAGCACAAGGAGGCCCCCAATGTACATTCTTCACCCCAGTCTCACATTAGGGTATATGCCTTGGTTAGAATGAGTGCACAATCTACTTTCCTTCCCTTGGCCTTTTATGCGGCTATAAGCCGCTTTGCTGACCACAGCAAATAAAACAGGAAATTCTTTTCTACTCTGTTCTTCCCCATCCCATCAAAAAAAAAGTTCCAATTAAAACAAAAAAAGTCAGGAGAATAGGTCTCAGAGACCAGAAACCAACGGATCTAAAACATACACAGCACCTTGGGCTTTATTAATAGAGGCATAGAGTACAAGAACAAGGAAGTTATGCTGAACTTGTATAAGACGCTAGTTCGGCCTCAGCTGGAGTATCGAGTCCAATTCTGGGCACCGCACTGGAGGAAAGACGTGAGGGCATTGGAGTACAGAACAGAAAAGATTCAGGAGAATGGTTCCAGGGATGAGGAACTTTAGTTAGGAAGATAGATTGGAAAAGTTAGGCCTGTTTTACTTGGAGAAGAGAAGGCCGAGGTGATTTGATTTTTTTTTAAAAAGAGATACAGCACTGAAACAGGCCCTTTGGCCCACCGAGTCTGTGCCGACCATCAACCACCCATTTATACTAATCCTATACTAATTCCATATTCCTACCACATCCCCACCAGTCCCTATATTTCCCTACCACCTACCTATCCTAGGAGTAATTTATAATGGCCAATTTACCTATCATATTGATAGATGTATTCAAAATCATGAGGGGTCTAGACAGAGTAGCTGTTCCCACTCATGAAAGGATCGAGAACGAGAGGGCACAGATTTAAAGTATTTGGTAAGAAAAGCAAAACTGACATGAGGAAAAGCTTTTTCAGGCAGTGAGTGGTTACGGTCTGGAATGCACTGCCTGAGAACGTGGTGGAGACAGGTTCAGTTGAAGCATTCAAAAGGGAATTAGGCAGTTATATGAAAAGGAAGAATGTGCAGGGTTATGGGGAGAAGGCAGGGAAATGGAACTGAGGGAGCTGCTCTTTCAAAGAGCCGGTGTGGACACGATGGGCCGAATGGCCTCCTTCTGCACAATTCTGTGATTCCATATGCAGTGCTACTCTGCAGAAGCAGGAAAAACTTCAAATTAATGTCAGCCTGTACAAGTTGAATGCCTGATTGCAAACTACAGCATCTACCAAAGAGAAAGTCAATCACATTGCTGGTGATATATTTTGGTGTAAAACAAAACCTAAGTGCACATGAAAAAAAAAATACACAACCACACACACCCATCTCAGTCAACCACATGGCACATGCTTCTTTAAAGTAAAAAAAAAGTGAGGTCCTTTTGTATTTAGATGACTCCTCATGGAGGAAAACTGAATAGTTTAACAAAAAGCGACAGACTATACGTTAAGCAATCACGGGTCAGCGTACAAGTCAGTTTAAAAACAAAAATACAAAACAGAAGATACACCGCACATCACAAACTCACCAGTAAAATGTAACTACTGTCTAATTTATCTAAAATCTTACTCAAAAACTATTTCTATTCTAATCATAATTACAATCTGTACAGTTTTTTTGTAAAAAAAAAATTGAGGGAGGTACTTGACCAAAGCAGGCGGTTGCAGGCGACTTGCAATTTCCTGCTTCAAATTCTGCCAAATAAAACATTTGTAATACACAGTGTAACACAGTTAAATTAGAGATTCTTAAACAAGCCTTTCTGTACAGTATTGAAAAGACAAGTCTATAATCACCTCCTCAAAGCACTAAACATAAACGGATGATTCACACAAAAAAACAAATTTGCAAAGACACACACTATAGGTTTAACATACTCTCACTGCACGTGTATGACAACGCAAGCAAAATTATGGGAGCTTATTTCCTTGTGAGTGACTGTCACATACACATAATTAACCCTCCCTTCCCCATTGGCAGTACTTGACTGAGGCGGCACACAGGGAAAGGGGGCAGTGCTTTAAAATAAAATTTATCCACAATCTTAGTTTCTCTCGGGAAGGTCCATACAAAACGAAATGCAATGTCCCAAACAACTGTCCAATTGAGAAGAAGCCTAGTCACAAAAAAAAGGTACTAAAAAGACAAAAATCATGTGCATGTCATCCCAGCATAGAACTCAGCTGTAGAAATTCCAAGGTTAATTTAAAAAAAAAATTGGAGATGATGGATTAAAACTTTGCATGGAAATGTTCCATGCATTTCATGTGAACCTGGCTTGTTTGCATCAAGATTTAGAGCATCTACATCTGAACAAAAAAAAAAGCCACTGAAGTAAATACCAGCAACCAGTTTGGAGTCATTTTCATCTTTTAAAAAAAGGCAAGGATACTGCATTTACAAAGATAAGATCCAACCCCCACTGCACGAATAACTACCTATACAGAAGTGCCATGGAATATTTTGGATGGTACATTTCATGGCTTAAAAATGTATTCATTCAGTACATCTACACCTAATAATGAAGGAAAACCTCTTGACTTGTTGATATACAGGTGAAATACCTTCAATAGCAAGCAGCAAGATACCTAATGAAATAATGACTATGTAAACCACCACCCCAAGGACAGTTTGACTGAGGGCATGGGGGATTACAATGATAAATCCGTCATACACCACTTCCCTGCCAAAAAAGTCACAGGTAAGCTAATTCCTGGACTTTATTGCATACAGTATCCTGGGCTTTATTAATAGGGGCATAGAGTACAAGAGCAAGGAGGTTATGTTAAACTTGTATAGGACACTGGTTCAGCCTCAGCTGGAGTATTGTGTCCAATTCTAGGTGCCGCACTTTAGGAAAGATGTGAAGGCATTGGAGAGAGTCCAGAAAAGATTCATGCGAATGGTTCCAGGGATGAGGAACTTCAGGAATGAAGATAGATTGGAGAAGTTAAGACTGTTTTCCTTGGAGAAGGCAGAGAGCAGATTTGATAGAGGTATTCAAAATCACGAGGGGTCTGGACAGAGTTGATGGGGAAAAGCTGCTCCCCACTCTTGAAAGGATTGAGAATGAGGGGGCACAGATTTAAAAAGTGATTGGTAAAAGAAGCAAAAGCGACATGAGGGAAAAACTTCTTCATGGAGAGAGTGGTTAGGGTCTGGAATGCTCTGCCTGACAGTGTGGTGAAGGCAGCTTCAATCAAGGCATTCAGAAAGGAATTAGACTGTTATCTGAAAAGAAAGAACGTGCAGGGTTACAGGGAGAAGACGGGGGGCGGTGGGGGGGAACGGCACTAGGTGAATTGCTCATTCGGAGAGCCGGTGCAGACACGATGGGCCGAATGGCCTCCTTCTGTACTGTAACAATTCTGTGATTCGGTGTCAGAACTTAATTCCACCTGTTTCAAGCAGCAGTTGGGAGTACTGCATTAACCATTTGAGCTACAAAAGGATCACTTACAGAGGCTGCCCCTCTCAACAAGCAACTCACTAAACATCTGATAAAGTTTATATCAAACTGGATCAGTTACCATCAGGGATGCTCGACTGACAATGTAATCACAAGCAGAGGTTCCCTCTTAATTACTTTCTTTGACATTGGAGCTGGAAGGGAAGAGCGAGACGACCAATATTAACTAAAGTGGAATGACTGCATGTGAGGAAAAGTATTGAATGCAATGGTTCAAAGGTGGAGTTGCGGGGAGGGATGGTGTGGTGTGCGAGGATAATTAGATGGCTTATACAAGTCCAGTTCTTCAGAATAAAATCTTCCCTCAACCCTTCTTCCCCTCTCTACCGCCACTCACCCCAACCCGGGTTTTAAAAAATCTCTACAAGGTCGCATGCTACAGAAGTCCAACAGCATCAGAGAGTGGGATATTGAATGTCAGTCAGAACACACAAACCTAACCATCTGGTTGAATGACTGGGATCTATATATTGGTGAAGGCACAAATCTCCCCTTTCCACTCCGATGTCCCTCATTAGCTTAATTAACTCATTAAATAAGTAGTTCACATTTTTAAAACATCAGAAAAGTGAAACTGTGAACGAGCAGAATATGCAAACCCTGTCTTTCAAACTCCAATGCTTATTCTCTCTTCCCCCAACCCTCACTGCTGGGTAACTAGTAAGCACAAAGATTACTATCAGAATTATTAGTCTCCCCATCTCCCTCCTCCAAAAAAGAAAATGGCAGTTTTAAAATGGCAAATGATACATGTCAATCTTAAACCCCAATCATCTCTAATCAGATTTCTTTTTAATCCAAATGTGAAGTCACATGTATGGTTTACGAACATACAAATTGGAAGGAGTAGGCCACTCGGCCCCTCGAGCCTGCTCCGCCATTCAATAAGTTCATGGCTGAACTGATTACTCCACATTTCCACCTACCCCCGATAACCTTTCACACTAATCAAAGTGTGTGCGTATAGGGAGAGAGGAGTGAGGGAAGAAATGTTATGACAGTTTAAAAATCAAAATATTTATGATCTGCATATTTCTTATAAGTCAACCTGTACAAAAGCAGTAATCTCCATAATATGGTGAGCTTGAGGAGCCACCTTGCTTGGGGAAAACAGCGGGGGATTTGTGGGGGGGGGGGGGGGGGGGGAGGGGGTGGTGGGGAAAGAAGGTGGCGCAAAGACAGCAGTGTGCTTTAGAGGGTCATCTGTAAGGATTGAAAGCAATACTACAAGGCTCGCTACTAGACGAAAACCACCTGCACTCATTTATATCACACAGCTAGACCCTGGTGCCCTTCCAGACAGCTGATTGGATAAGTGCCCTCAATACTGTATACATACACACAGTGTTGCAAAAAAAAAAAAAAATCCTGCAGTTTTGGCATTAAAAGAAAATAAGAAATGTGAAAGACAAGCAATTAACACTCATTAAAACTTCTCAAATCTCCCATCCTCCACCCTGCCACATTCCCTCCCCACCGCAAAACAATGTTTACAAACTGGAAAACTCTAGCACGCATTCCCAACCAGCACGGGCAGGTTATTAGGAACACAGTGGACACCTCAGCCTCTCAGCCACACCCCCCCCCCCCAAACAATGCACAAGCAACCAACAAGATTTTAAAAATCATTCTCAGCACGTGCGCGAACAGATGTCTTTCACCTCCCACAACCTTTTTTAAAAAATAAGAAACCGTTCTCCAAGTCCAGTCAAATTTTTTGTTCTTCCTCTCTCGTTGCAAAACACTGCAATTCAAAAGCATTCTGAACAGACTGCGTTTGTTACGCCAATCAGGCTGGATTTAATATAAAACCGAACTATAGAATGTTTTGAAAAGTTCTCCAATATAGTTTAAAAGGTTAAAATAGCTCAAGCTGTACAACACCACACTGTCCAAATAAGGAACAATGGCTGCAGATTTAGCTGTCAACAGGTTCACAATTAGGAAACACAATTTTAACCCAGGGAGAAAATGAAAAATAATGACACTTTTCTTTTTTAAACGATAAAACTCTGTCCAACTGCAAGGCAACAAAATGGGTATTTCAATTTTAAAAAAATTCTGACACATTTGACCAATGAAGGATTTGTTCCATTTACTGTCCCTTTCATACACATTCACTCGCTGTCCTTTCCTCATTAATTACTCTTCCACAACACCACCCCCCACCTCCCCCAACCCCTTCTTTCTGGTAACATTTTGGCTTTGTTCAGTCACACATCTCCTCTGCTATTTCATGTGGGTTTAAAATGCCAGGAACGGTCATTTGAAGCTTTCTCTTCTCTTCCTGGGCCTGACGCAGGGCTGTTTCTCTTTCCTCCAGGAACAGGTCTGAAGTGTCCTCGCCACCAAATTCCTAAAAAATGGGGGGAAAATGAGGGATCAGTATGGTTGCTGTTCCATCGAGAAATCCAGTATCAAAGCTTAAAAAGATTGCCATCAGCACCAGTGTCTCCCGCCATTTTCTTTCCTCAAACATTTCCTGGTAAAGGTTTGGTGCCAAATAAGGCAAGGCATATTGAAGCACAGTTTGAACCCAATATCAGTGACAGTTATAAAGGCCTTTAAATGTAGTGAAACGTCCAATGTGAAGTGGCCAGAGGAGAGGCCGATTCTGAGAAGGCTTTGGAGAGTGATTATATATACAAAGAATGTGTGGAAGTTTAGGGAGATAATTTCAGAGGATAGGATGAAGACTGTGCTGACTGAGTGGGGCAAAGACATTAAACTGGCCTAGACCCAGAAGGCGTGCAAGTCTGTATGGGAGATGGGGGTGGGGGGGAATGATGAGGAGAGAGAATAATGAAATAGAAAGAATGGGAGAGTTTTTTTTCCCCCAATTGTCTTTCTCCCTCCCGCCCTCAAAATTTCAACTCCTGCTGGTCTGCTAGTTCATCAGTGCTGGGCACCCACCAGTAACTGCCCACACTCGCTGAGTAAATCTATTCAAAAATGTGGAAAGGATCAGGAAATTTTTTTTTAAAAAAACAGCCAAGCCCGATTGTATCTGCACTGAGTTCAGTCATGGCTTGAGTTGGATTAAAAAGGTTACGTTTCCTCAGACAACCATGGATTAAACATCTGATTAATTTACATTTATACAATGCATCACAGAGACATCCCAGAGTGCTTCAAATAATGAATGGATGCATCTTGGTCGCAATAAAAGGGCTTGGGGGCAAACAAAAGTGAACAAAATTATGATCTAATTCTTTCAAATCGTTCTTCCTTTTTACGATGGCAAAAGCAAAACATCTAGTCCTGAACCTCTAGGTTGCAGCTCAAGTTGTAGGCTGGGAGCAGCACTGCAATGCACATTCTTGTTTATACATACGTTATGTTGCTTAGCTACGACACACAATTGCTCAAAGAGGTGAACTGCTATGTTTTTGTTACATTTCCCTTAACAGCATCAAGACCTGCAGCATTTAATTCTTACTTTTATCTGTACAAGGAAATCTCTCAGATGTTCTTTGAAAGATGGAATGTCTTGGTTTAGGCTGAACAGGCCAGTCACAAAAACTTTGATCTGTGCACTGGAGGAACAAAAAAAAAAAATCAGTATTAAAAATAAATTTGTATACTTCCATTTCTGCTGCAATTCCAATTGGTGAAATCCTAACACAAATTCAAACCACTATTAACATTTCTGACCAAGCTAAAAAAACAAGATACTTGGGGGAGCAAGTCAGCCATTCAGTAGTGACTAAGGGTATACAGTGGGTGGGACAAACACACAGAAGCCTCATTATGAAATATAAAAAGGTGCAAGTCAGCCATGCTGTTCTCAGAGGAAAATCAAGTGACTTAAAAATTAGCAATCACAGCAAAAACCCATAATGTTCCATAGTCTGTTTTCTCTGACAATTGAGAAGAAAAGGATGAGAAATCAGATCAGAAAGAGCAAAAATGGGGAAAGGGCGGAAGAGAAGACAAAGAGAATTAGAAAGGAATTGAGACAAAGAAAAATGAAAAAGATGACAGAAAGCAAGAGAAAGACAGATAAAGAAAAAAAAATCAGCTGCAATTCCTTCAATCACAGTTGGCGACTCCAATGGTGCCTCGATTAAATTTCCACACTGGCACAATTTGCTCTGGACTGCATATGTAAATTAAATTGCATCAAATTTCAAAACTATTAGATGACAAGTACCTACAATACACCATACTATTAGCATTAGTTACAGAACAGGTAGCTCAACCTCGGTGGCCACGTCCCATAACAGCATCTGTCGAGCACACACTACAAGGACGCCAGAAAACTGGACTGCATTAGTTACCCTTGCTAAACTCAACATCTCTTCCAAAACTCCTGGGTTATCTCAATTCAACCCCCTCTCCATGAAACCAGTTATTTGAACTCTGAGCCTCTGTCTGAAACAGTAGAAAAGAGCCTAGACAAGTCCGACAAATAAACAGAGTAAGCTCTCGAGTGTTCTGACTCACTCCCTTCCCCTCAGTGAATAAGTATTGTGTGATTACAAACACTGCCCTCGCCTTATAGTCAGTCCGTAGACAGTAACACACACACAGCCTCTACCAACTAATCGATTCAATGTCTCAATGTCAATGAATTAAATCTGGCAAGAATGGAATGCAATCTCCCAGCTTCACAATTAGAATTTCAGTACTCAAACCCACCCCACAAAATTGGGCAGGGTGTAAAACGAGCATTGCACCTATTTACTCAGTGTCCCAATGGGTGTGTTAGGTTAAAATTGAACCCTTAATTTCACCAGCATATGCTGAAACTAGGAACTTGCAATCTAAATCTCTAGGCTGGGAAGGAGAACCTACACAAGCACTTAGCTGTTCAAAAGCCTAGTGATTTGTCGTACTATCAACAAGCTACATGGCAATAGGAACACAGGTTCCAAAGTCATCCAAGTTGGGCTGGGTCTGGAGAAAAGGCAGACAGAGGCCGAGGTTGGGGCACACACATACACATTAAGCCTGGTCCCGTCTTCCCTCGAAGTCCACATGCACGCGTGCTTCAAGCAGAGGTTGCTGGATAGCAACCAGGTGCAGGAATCCTGTCCTTTTTCTCCCCCTGCCTAAGCCACAGGGCTGAGGCTCATTACAGTGCTCTGCTGCCCCCACCCCACCGTGATCAGCTAACTCAGCACAGAACAGGGAATGAGGCTCAGAACTTCCTTGGTTGGATGGCCAAACACATCACATCTCTCTGATCAACACTCACTCCTGGAGGTGAGGAAAGGCAGTTTTCAGCAAGTTGGCCACAAACTCCTGCACGAAGATCTGGTTGTTAATGTTGGGAGTAGCTGGGCTCAAAGATAAAGTGATCTTGCCATCCTCCACTAAGCTGAACATGTATGCCAAGATGGTAGCGTGCATCGTCAACCCTAGAAAGGAGAAATTAATTTTAAAAAACAAGTTAGATATCAGGTTGCACGGAGTAATGTGGTCAGATCCAAACTGTAGACTCACAACTGAATACATTCCTTGTGTTTCTCCCAGCACCCTCCCCCGGGATAAAGTTCTAAAGATATTGACAGTTCTCCAATATCTTTCCCAATGGGACGTTCATCAGTGTCAGCTATGGTTCAGTTGCTAGCACTCAGTCAGAAGGCTCCACACTAGGGACTTGAGCATAAAATCTAGGCCAACATTCCAGTGTCGTAGAGGGAGTGCTGCTGCATTCCTGATATTGCAACAGTGACTACAATTCAAAAGCAGTTTATTGACTGTAAAGCACTTTGAATCATCCCAAGATTGTGAAAGGTGCTATTTAAATGCAAGTTTTTTTTTTCTTTCTTTTCAATGAGCCTCAATCATGGAGGCATTCACATCTAGGCCCAATCTTACCCTCACATGAGCTTTCCAGAACGAGTCACCCAATGGGAAATCAAAAGCAAGTAGCCTCACCAATTCTCTCCCTTTCTCTACTCCAAATATACATAATTCCATGCACACACTACATCATTACACTGAACACACATCAGTTAACTCAACCAAGAATTAGGGGGAGGCGGGGGAGAGAACAAAAGACCAAAAGTGAAACGAACAAAAGTCTGACTCACCAGCGGTGTGTGAAGTATCCGTCACCACTGAGAATATATGTTGGAGAATGTCACAGAAATAGGTTTGGTAAAAGCTCTGGGCAGCTGCCTCTTCCTGTGCAACATTCTGCAGTAGAGTATAAAGAATAGACAACCCTGCAAACACACACATTGCAGAATCCAGTTAAAACACTGATATAGTCCAAAACCTGTGGGGAGACAAAAACAAGGCACCATAGATATACGACAGTCACTAATAAACCCAATAAGGAATTCAAGAGCTTCTCCATCCAGGCAATGGCTAGAATTTGGAATCTGCTACAAGGAATAGTTGAGGCGCACAGAATAAATGCCTTTAAGGGGAAGCCACATAAAACAAAAGAGAAAGGGAATTGAAGGGTATGCAGATAGAGTGAGATGTTGTAGGGTGGGAGGAGGTTTGTGTGGAGCATAAACACCAGCAGACAATCTACAGCACAGAAACAGGTTCAAGTAAAGTCTTTAAAGTTAGATTTAGTGCAGCAGAGGTCACATAATACTTTGGTGGAAGGGATGGGGGAGGAGGGTGGGTAGTAGGAATAAAAGGCTCACAGCACAACACACCTGTATCAGCCACGTTCCTCATGGTGTGCTTGAAAGCCCAGATAATAGAGTCAAGTACCAATTTGAACTGGGCTGGAGGTATGTTCAGGAAGGCAGGGAAACAGTGACTATTGACTGCTTGAAGAAGCAGAAAGAAGTTAGTCCTGTGCTCTGGATACTCTTCAAAATCCTACAGAGGAAGATAAAACATTTTTAATACTTTAAATTTTATATACAGTCTGCAAGCAGCAAATAGATAGTACTACATCACCACAATTTTAAGAATTAAATCTGACCTCTAATTAATTTATAGCCTATTCCTGTTAGTTCAAATCTGAAATCATTTGAATTAGAGAATAATTTGAACTTTTGTGCAAAAAACAATCTGGGACAAACAGAAGTCGCTGGCAGACAGGAGAGGTGCCATTCTGCTCTGACTCACCATACAGCCAGGTACTCTGCCACTTCCAGTCCTTTATTCCCCAATGTTCCAAGCTAGACTGATGGGACCTGCAACTAGCGATGGCTATGTAACAAATATGACCAAAGTGGCAGGTACCCAAGGAGCGCAAATCAACTTTAAAGCTTCAGTACTACACTGGGGGAGGAAGGGGAAGTATTGTAAATGAAAATGAGTCAGATTCTCTTAGATGCTTTACTATTTGCAAAAAGACAGGATTACTAACCCTTTCTTCAAGTGCAGAGTTACGCACGTCTTGTACGCACTTTACCTATTGGCTCTCCAAACTCACCATGTACCAATATAATGACTGGTTTCACGCAGCGGATCCACAGCTACCAGAAACTGCCACTGAAATTATCCAAACCTGCTTCACTTCGGAAAAGGTGTAGATGCTCATCTCATCAGGTTGGGCTGAGTGGAAGGGTAGTGTACTAATCTGTTGGTACTATCACAATTCCCCTACTATGTATTCTATTTACACCACCCAAAAATTTACAAAAGTTACTTCTAACAGATGGGCAAAAGAAAGTTAATCAGTTTGGTTTGTAATCTGACCAAGGAGCAGCGAGAGCATCAGAAAGTGCTACAAAAATATAGATGAGGAAATGTAAAACAATATACCCCAGGGTTAATGAACAATCACAGGATCAGAGTCCACATTTGCAGTAACAAAATACAGAATATCAAATTTATCCAATTAAACAGATTAGACTTAGGTGCCCTCATGAAATAAGTTTCCATTCAATAGGGACCTGTGGATACTTGGTTTATATCACAACAGTATAAAATATTTTCTTCTGCGTCATAATTCAATGATACTTCATCTGTGACAATTTAACACTTTTGGCTGCCCTTCTGCCTGTTAACTCTTGAAAGCAGTGACTGGGATGGAGGTAAGATTTCAGTGTCAGGAAGCACCCTGTACGGAACCCATGTGGCCATCCTCCACTGCTCAGAATGGAGAGTGGACCAGGCTACTGGAGGTGGGGCTGAATTTTAAGAACCAGTTAAGTCTAACCTTGCCCTCACCCAATACCCATAAAGATACACACCCTATGTAAGGGAGGGAGGGGGGGGGGGGGGTGGGGGAGAAAGAGGGGGGTCATTAAATCAGAACTATAAACAAAATTCCTGGCCAGCAGACTAGAGATTGAACAGAAGGCACTTCAATATCTTTGTGAATTGAATTTCACTTCTCTCCAGGAAGATTGTCTCTGCCATCTTGAAAACCACAATATGAGGGATTAAAAAGGTAGAAACTATGAGAAAATACAACCTTAAAGTTGGTTTTACTTTTAAATTAGCATCCGAATCAGAACTGTTAATTTAACATATTTATACAGGCAGACTTCAACTAACAGAGACAGACAACTAAAACATATTATTTAAAGGATTAACAGAGGCTGCAATGGAAACTGAGCAGGGAAGGAAATTAGTCCCAGCCCCTAAACGAACGTGATGCCGAGGAGATTATTACTTTCCTTCAACTCTCTTTAGCTCTTGAAGTGCGATCCAGTCGGTATAATTGTTAACACACAGTAAACTTCCTACGATCAGACTAAAAATTACCTTGTTGATCATATCCAGAGTGCACTCAAACAAGGCATCGAAGATCTGGGGGACCTCTGCAGTAATGTGGTTCTCCAGTTTGTTCACTATGGTTGCCATTGTACTCAAAACTTCGGGTTCCCGGGCCGCAGGGACATTCCTCTGGTAGTCAATCAGCACTGCATCAAGCAGCGGGGGAACAAAGTTTTCTGCAACCTGAAAGAGTCAAGAGAGGAGTGAGTGTGTGTAACTATTGTGCTTAGGTAACTTGGCATGGTGTCTCCATTTCCTTTTTTTGATAAGGATAATAAAACTAACACAGAGGGCCACAAGAATGGGAAATCAGGCCCGGTTACGAGTGCGACAGATCCTTAGCACCAGAAAGCAGGAAGTTGGTTGACATTGTCTTGGTGGTTTTTAGTGCCTAATGCCGAGTGCTTATATGCCCTCGTCTGAGACACATTAGTCTCCGATATGTTGAGCTGGATGTTATGACTCAAGACTGAAGTCATCATCTTCAGGACCCACTGAAAAACTTGCTACTGATTCCCTTCCCTTCTCCACCCAACGTCTCCAGTTCAGTCATGCTATTTGCAACTTTGGTGTTGTGTTCAACCCCGAGCTTAAGTATAGACCACACATCACAAAGATCAATTACTTCCACAACGCTCCTACTGAACTTAGTTCAGCCCCATTGCTGCCGAAATCCCTCAAAACAAGCTTGGTCAATTCCAAACTCTTAGTCCCAATGCCATCCTGTCTTCCACCACAAGCTCCAATTCATCCAAAACTCCATCACAAACTGGCAGGATCTGCTTGCTAAGCACTCCCAACCTCGCTGGCCTTCACTGGTTCCCTGACCCCCACAACATATTAAAAAAAAAATTCAGTCTCTAAACTGCACTGTCCTAACTTAGCATTGAAATCTCCTTTAGCTCTATACCCCAATTGAGCATATTACTCCAAGTCTGACCTTTTGTACAATGTTTCCCACCTCAGAGCCCAGAATTGCCTGGCTGCTCTCCAGAATTTTCTTCCTAAACTCTCTCTCTCCTCCTTTTAAAAACAAACATTGCCAAAATCCCTCTGTCTGACCAAACTCCCAGTTACCAGTCCAAATAGGATGAGGCGGCACAGGTCCAAACTGGAGATGCACAACTATAGCTTAATGATCAGGAACTCTCCACATAATAAGAGAGCGATCAATGTGTGAAATGAACGTCTGAGTAGGGCAGCAGAAACAAAGAGAGAGTTCAAATGGGAGAATAATGTAGGGTTTTTCTGGATAGCTGGAGTTAAGTTGGGCTAATTGTACTCACCAGCTGTGGATCGGAGGATCGGCTCACCCATCCAGATATCAGCTTCAGAGTCTCCCTCTTCACTGTTCTCATACTTTTGATTAATGGCTGCTTGGTAACAACTTCACCTAAGTAGGGAAAAGAAATATACAAAGAGATTAACAGTAGCCACCTGGATCAGTTGACCATCCACTGTCTAGTCTGGTCAGTGATTGTGCCCACTTTTGCACAGCCGGTCTCTTTGCTACACCCCAACCATTTAATTTTATTCAGCAATTTAATTTTCTCCTCTTGGGCTCCCAACTGCGACATATATTCCCTGGCTGGAAAGGAATTGGGCTTCAGCCTGAGCTGCGCTACAGTCCGACACCATAGAGAGTCTCCCCAGAGTGTCTCGTCCGTCACCTCCTCACAGCAACACTTCATTGTAGGACACAACAGGCTAGAACCAAAGATGACAGACATCTCGCAGCTTAGACTCTGGTAGCTGGGAGCAGACAAACATTTGCGGAATACTAGCTGCTTTGAGATAGAGGACTCGCTGCACAGGAAACCACAGACACGAAGCCACCACACACTGGCCTCATTTGCAAGGAGCTTATATTGTGATATATAAAAAACCTTTTCTTACTTACAAGTCACACTCTATTCCAGTTCTCTCCATTACTTCTGTGGTGGAGGTGGGGGTGGGGGGGTGGGTGGAACAGGAAAAATAAAAGGAGGGTACATTGTATCTGCAACATTTCAAAATGTGCAACCTATCCTGCTCTACTTCAAATCCATTTAAACATGAGAAGGGGCCGATAACTAAACAAACCTTACGGAAACTTCATATTTGGAAGTCCAATTCAGTCCACTCCAAGCTTATAATCAAAGCTTTCTTTCCCATTTGGAAAAGTCTCCTAATTTTGTTCAAGCCATGAAAACGTTTCTTCAGAGACTACTGAAGGGGACATAGGGACAGGAGGAGCTATTCGGCCCCTCGAAACTGCTCTTCCATTTAATTAGATGACTGACCTACAACTCAGCTCCATCTACCTACCTTGGTTCTATAAACTTCGATATCCTTGCCTTAACAAAAAGCTATCAATCTCAGTTTTAAAATTTTGAATCAACACCCCAAGACTCAGGCTTTTGGGAGAAGTGTTCTCTAGATTTCCACTCTGGAAAGAAGAGAATTTTGCAACAGTCTGCTTAAATATCCAACCTCCACTCCAAAATAAAAGTGACTATTTACCATTTGCCTGGATAGCAGCTGAGATATTCTCACTCAAACACTTGTACACATTGAGCATGTCCAGATATATTCGTCCTAGCTGAATGACAAATGGGTGTCCAACCGCCTTGCAGGCCCTTACGTTGGTCTTCAGGATACTCCCGAGCTGTTTCACCGTCTCTGCGTCCTTCAGAATGTCCACATTCTTTGTAAAATATAACACATATAAATAGAATGCGTATCTGCTAGGGAGGAAAGGTGCTCTAAACACTTCCCCATGGTACCTATAACCCGCTGCATTTTTTTTGCCTACTCATTGCAGCCAAATGGAAGGGGCAGGTAGCAAGTACTGCCCACACCTCGACTCATGGCACCCGTGACAGGCACTGGTAAACTGAAGCCAGTCAACATCCAGATGGGGAATCACCTATCCTCCACTTGTCTTATTCTTACAATAAGCCAGCAATCACAAGATGACAAAGAATTTGGAGCTCTGGTCAAAAGTTTAAAAAAAAAATGGAGGGGGAAGAGGCAGAGAGGAAGAAACTAAATATTAGAGTTTCTAAATGTTAACTTCTGAGAATTTGAATTGCTGTCTTCTCCCACAACCACTTCTGACAAGGAAAAACAACATGCAATCTGTCCATGATGCTCATAGACAGACACTGAGAGACATAGATGAGTAACAATGAAATAAAAACAAGAAATGCTGGAACCACTCAGCAGGTCTGGCAGCATCTGTGGAAAGAGAAGCATAGTTAACGTTTCGGGTCAGTGACCCTTCGTCGGTCACTGACCCGTAACATTAACTCTGCTTCTCTTTCCACAGATGCTGCCAGACCTGCTGAGTGGTTCCAGCATTTCTCGTTTTTATTTCAGATTTCCAGCATCCGCAGTATTTTGCTTTTATTTTGAGTAACAATGAAGACAGCTTGCTCTTCTCTACCCCACCCATGACCGGGGGAGGCGGGGAGAGAACATGACGGAATCTGGAGTTTTCAGAGCAGGGAAAGCAGAACAGATGGTCTCAATCTTGGTGATAAAAGAAGTCCTTGAGCTCCTCGCACTTGTTTGGACATGGTGCTGGGAGTGTCAGAGAAGGTGGGGGGTGGGGCGATTTAAGTTGATGGTTGGTAATGGAGAAATGGAGCCATTGCCTGTATCAGCCATAATTGTGCAGTTAAAAAGAAACAAAAGGGCATTTATCACCTCATTGTCAGAATATTTGTTAATGTCTCAGAGCTTAGAATTGTTCTTATTTACTACATAAGACAGTCTTTAATCTGCTCTCACCCGTATGATTTTAGGCTCACGTACAATTTCAGACAGACATTCACAATTCTTTTATGGAAAAAGTATTACAGTAAATAGAGCATTCCCTTCAAATTATTTAACAAACCCAATGACCCAACATAAAGTAAGACAGCCCAATAAGTTGTGTCGTTCGCTAATTAAATGAATGATGAATTGACCGAGCCACCAGTTATCTAACTCACCTTCGTCGCTTGCTGAATAATGCTGTCCCACACCTGGTTAGGCAAAAGCATGTATTTCTCAATCAGATGCTCCTGGACAGTCTGATCAGTCTGAGCTCCAATCATGTAACCAACAGCTTCATAGAATGTGTGCACCTGAAGTTGAAAAGAAATTCTTAAATTTCCCATGAAAGAATGTCTAGAGATTGGTGTTGAGTCATGTGCTAACCACCAAGCATTAAACCTCAGGCTTCTTTCTCTGACATTACACAGCATTTCCCACCCAAACGGATGTCCAAGGACATGGAACAGTGGCCCAAGGCAACTCCGACTATTTCCTTTCATCCTGGAAAGCATAAGAAATTCTGGGCTTCGTGACCACATTCCTTAAAGCTTGGTGGGAAATAGCAAAAGGCAAGCATGTTGTTTATCTTCCTTACATTGGACAAAATCCTGTCAAATTAGGTTACAAAATTTATTTACAATTCTAGTGCATTTAGGAAATCACCATTCTGTTACATATCTTACTTGCATCAAATGAAACAAGACACAAATAAAGTACAATCGGCTCACTTAAACACCATCTTTCAGGATACTCATTAAAATATTCTGCTTTGCCGGTCCAACCCACTACATATGCACCTTGTGTGTGTTTTGGCACATACTAGACATCACAGTCCAAAGTCATATTTTATCATAGATGAGAGAGAAAGCCAGTTATTAACCTTCAGGCTGAAATTAACAAGCACCTTCCAATCCACAATTAAATGCATTTACTTAAGAGCAATTAGAATATGTGGCATTGAAGTGACATAGCTCCACCTGAGCAGAACAATACATTATGCTTCACAACGTAATATTCTTGTCTTTTCAAAAACAGTGCACCATCTGACTCACTGCCAGCAAGGTCACGGGAGATAGGCTAGAGGTTCATAACAATTGAAATGAATTTACTTCTCTCTCTCTCTTCCTTGCTTCCCCGCGCTCCCCCCATACATATTGACATTGTCCAGTTGCTCCTCTTCTGCCTACAGTGACCTCCATACAATCATTTCGCCTTTCAGACATGCGAGTTGCATGGAGTGTGACCCAGCAGATGAGCAGCTGGAAACATGGTGGTCCAACTTCCCACTTACTTTCATGAAACAGGCTCCTTTAATCTGATGGAATACGGCTACAATGGTCAACACAAGAGCAGCTGCATTTAATATCCATGAGAGAGCAGGTGACATAGGGAGATACCCACTGGTTAAAATTGGCTACAATTCTAAAGTGTAAGAAGATTTGCACAGGAAAACTCCTTTCACTCAGATTATAACCACACTTACTTGATGAGGCTGCAGGTCACAAATGATGGTGTTGATGTTAGTCAAGATCTCATCAATAAAAGGCATCACCTCCCCCACTTGCACTTGCACAAAGTGGCGCCGGCACTTTTGGGCTATCTTAATAAATGTGTCACAAGCCATGTCCTGGACGCCATCGTGTGTTTCTGTGAAGCAATAAGGGGTTAAAAAGTTATTTCAAAATAATAAGATGTTAGCATCAATTTAAATTAAAAACCCCTTCATATAAGAACAACAGTAGAGCACAGGAACAGGCCATTCAGCCCTCCAAGCCTGCGCCGATCTGGATGCCTGTCTAAACTAAAACCTTCTGCACTTCCGGGGATCCGTATCCCTCTATTCCCATCCTATTCATGTATTTGTCAAGATGCCTCTTAAACGTCTCTATGGTACCTGCTTCCACCACCTTCCCCGGCAACAAGTTCCAGGCACTCACCACCCTCTGTGTAAAGAACTTGAATTGCACATCCCCTCTAAACTTTGCCCTTCTCACCTTAAACCTACGTCCCCTAGTAACTGACTCTTCCACCCTGGGAAAAAGCTTCTGACTATCCACTCTGTCCATGCCGCTCATATCTTTGTAAACCTCTATCATGTCGCCCCTCCACCTCCGTCGTTCCAATGAAAACAATCCGGGTTTATCCAACCTCTCCTCATAGCTAATGCCCTCCAGACCAGGCAACGTCCTGGTAAACCTCCTCTGTACCCTCTCCAAAGCCTCCATGTCCTTCTGGTAGTGTGGTGACCAGAATTGCACGCAATATTCTAAGTGTGGCCTAACTAAAGTTCTGTACAGCTGCAACATGACTTGCCAATTTTTATACTCTATGCCCCGACCGATGAAGGCAAGCATGCCGTATGCCTTCTTGACTACCTTATCCACCTGCGTTACCACTTTGTGACCTGTGGACCTGTACGCCCAGATCTCTCTGCCTGTCAATACTCCTAAGGGTTCTGCCATTTACTGTATACTTCCCACCTGTATTAAACATAGAACATAGAACAGTACAGCACAGTACAGGCCCTTCGGCCCACGATGTTGTGCCGAACCTTTAACCTACTCTAAGATCAAACTAACTACCTACCCTTCATTCTATCATCCATGTACCTATCCAAGAGTCGCTTAAATGCCCCTAATGTATCTGCTTCTACTACCACCGCTGGCAGCGCATTCCACGCACCCACCACTCTCTGTAAAGAACCTACCTCTGACATCTCCCCGAAACCTTCCTCCAATCACCTTAAAATTATGCCCCCTGGTGATAGCCCTTTCCACCCTGGGAAAAAGTCTCTGGCTATCCACTCTATCTATGCCTCTCATCATCTTGTACCCCTCTATCAAGTCACCTCTCGTCCTTCTTCGCTCCAATGAGAAAAGCCCTAGCTCCCTCAATCTTTCTTCGTAGGACATGCCCTCCAGTCCAGGGAGCATCCTGGTAAATCTCCTCTGCACCCTCTCTAAAGCTTCCACATCCTTCCTATAATGAGGCGACCAGAACTGAACACAATATTCCAAGTGTGGTCTAACCAGGGCCTTATAGAGCTGCAGCATAACCTCGCGGCTCTTAAACTCAATCCCCCTGTTAATGAAAGCCAACACACCATACGCCATCTTAACAACCTTATCAACTTGGGTGGCAACTTTGAGCGATCTATGGACATGGACCCCAAGATCCCTCTGTTCCTCCACACTACCAAGAATCCTGTCTTTAAGCCTGTATTCTGCATTCAAATTCGACCTTCCAAAATGAATCACTTCACACTTTTCCAGGTTGAACTCCATCTTCCACTTCTCAGCCCATCTCTGCATCCTGTCAATGTCCTGTTGCAACCTACAACAGCCTTCCACACTATCCACAACTCCAGCAACCTTCGTGTCATCGGCAAACTTGCTAACCCATCCTTCCACTTCCTCATCCAAGTCATTTATAAAAATCACAACGAGCAGAGGTCCCAGAACAGATCCTTGTGGAAAACCACTTGTCACCGAGCTCCATGCTGAATACTTTCCATCTACCACCACCCTCTGACTTCTATGGGCCAGCCAATTTTGTATCCAGACAGCCAACTTTCCCTGAATCCCATGCCTCCTTACTTTCTAAATGAGCCGACCATGGGGAACCTTATCAAACGCCTTGCTAAAATCCATATACACCACATCCACTGCTCTTCCTTCATCAATGTGTTTTGTCACATCTTCAAAGAATTCAATAAGGCTTGTGAGGCATGACTTGCCCCTCACAAAGCTATGCTGACTGTCTCTAATCAAACCATGCTTTTCCAAATAATCATAAATCCTGTCTCTCAGAATCCTCTCCAATAATTTGCCCACTACCGACGTAAGACTGACTGGTCTATAATTCCCAGGGTTATCCCTATCCCCTTTCTTGAACAAGGGAACAACATTTGCCACCCTCCAATCATCCGGTACTACTCCAGTGGACAGTGAAGACGCAAAGATCATGGCCAAAGGCGTAGGATTCTCTTCCCTCACTTCCCGTAATATCATTGGGTATATCCCGTCTGGCCCCGGGGACTTATCTGTCCTCATATCATTCAAAATTTCCAGCACATCCTCCCTCTTAACCAACCTGTTGGAGCATATCAGCCTGTTCCACGCTGTCCTCACAAACGACCAGGTCCCTCTCACTAGTGAATACTGAAGCAAAGTATTCATTTAGGACCTCCCCTACCTCCTCCGACTCCAGGCACAAGTTCCCTCCACTATCCCTGATCGGCCCTACCCTCACGCTGGCCATCCTCTTGTTCCTCACATAATTGTAGAACGCCTTGGGATTTTCCTTAATCCTACCCGCCAAGACTTTTTTATGTCCCCTTCTAGCTCTCCTAAGTCCATTCTTCAGTTCCTTCCTGGCTACCTTGTAACCCTCTGGAGCCCTGTCTGATCCTTGCTTCCTCAACCTTAAGTCAGCTTCCTTCTTCCTCTTGACTAGCTGTTCCACATCTCTTGTCATCCAAGGTTCCTTCACCCTACCATCCCTTCCCTGCCTCATCGGGACAAACCTATCCAGCAGTCGCAGCAAGTGCTCCCTAAACAACCTCCAAATTTCTGTCGTGCATTTCCCCGAGAACATCTGTTCCCAATTTATGCTCCCCAGTTCCTGCCGAATAGCATTGTAATTCCCCCTCTCCCAATTAAATATTTTCCCATCCCGTCTGCCCCTGTCCCTCTCCATGACTATAGTAAAGGTCAGGGAGTTGTGATCACTATCACCGAAATGCTCTCCCACCGAGAGATCTGCCACCTGGCCTGGTTCGTTGCCAAGCACCAAGTCCAACATAGTCTCCCCTCTAGTCAGCCTATCTACATATTGAGTCAGGAAACCTTCCTGGACACACCTGACAAAAACTGCTCCATCCAAACTATTTGCACTAAGGAGGTTCCAATCAATATTAGGGAAGTTGAAGTCACCCATGACAACAACCCTGTTACTTCTGCACCTTTCCAAAATCTGCCTCCCAATCTGTTCCTCCATGTCTCTGCTGCTATTGGGGGGTCTATAGAAAACTCCCAAAGTGACTGCTCCTTTCCTGTTTCTGACTTCCACCCATAATGACTCAGTAGACAAACCCTCCTCGACGACCTCCCTTTCTGCAGCTGTGATACTA
Organism: Heterodontus francisci; assembly: GCF_036365525.1. NCBI lineage: Eukaryota > Metazoa > Chordata > Chondrichthyes > Heterodontiformes > Heterodontidae > Heterodontus > Heterodontus francisci. The sequence continues at coordinate 19,010,327 of NC_090379.1, forward strand.
TCCCTGATTAACAATGCCACTCCCCCACCTCTTACCTCCCTCCCTATTCCTTTTGAAACATCTAAACCCCGGAACATCCAACATCCATTCCTGCTCCTGTGATATCCACGTCTCCGTAATGGCCACAACATCGTAGCTCCAAGTACTGATCCATGCTCTAAGTTCATCACCCTTATTCCTGACACTTTTTGCGTTAAAATAGACACACTTCAACCCATCATACTGGCTGCAACTTTGCCCTGTCAACTGTCTAACCTTCCTCACAGACTCTCTGCACTCGGTATCTGCCTGTTCAACAGCTACCCCATCCACTGATCCGTGGCTCCGGTTCCCATCCCCCTGCCAAACTAGTTTAAACCCTCCCGAAGAGCTCTAGCAAACCTCCCGCCCAGGATATTGGTGCCCCTCCAGTTCAGATGCAACCCGTCCTTCTTGTACAGGTCCCACCTTCCCCAGAAGGTATCCCAATGATCCACATATCTGAATCCCTCCCTCCTACACCAGTTCTGTAGCCACGTGTTCAGCTGCACTCGCTCCCTGTTTCTAGCCTCACTAGCACGTGGCACCGATAACAATCCTGAGATTACTACTCTGCTCGTCCTGCCTTTCAGCTTCCAACCTAACTCCCTATATTCACTTTTCAGGTCCTCATCCCTTTTCCTAGCTATGTCATTGGTACCGATATGTACCACGACCTCTGGCTGCTCCCCAAATGCATTACCTCACATTTGTCCGGATTAAACTCCATCTGCCATTTCTCCGCCCAAGTCTCCAACCGATCTATATCCTGCTGTATCCTCGAACAATCCTCATCACTATCCGCAACTCCACCAACCTTTGTGTCGTCTGCAAACTTACTAATCAGACCAGCTACCTTTTCCTCCAAATCATTTATATATACTACAAACAGCAAAGGTCCCAGCACTGATCCCTGCGGAACACCACTAGTCACAGCCCTCCATTCAAAAAAGCACCATCTGTCTTCTATGACAGAGCCAGTTCTGTATCCATCTTACCAGCTCACCTCTGATCCCATGTGACTTCACCTTTTGTACCAGTCTGAGGGACCTTGTCAAAGGCTTTACTGAAGTCCATATAGATAACATCCACTGCCCTTCCTTCATCAATCATCTTCGTCACTTCCTCAAGAAACTCAACCAAATTAGTGAGACACGACCTCCCCTTCACAAAACCATGCTGCCTCTCGCTAATAAGTTCGTTTGTTTCCAAATGGGAGTAAATCCTGTCCCAAAGAATCCTCTCTAATAATTTCCCTACCACTGATGCAAGGCTCACCGGCCTATAATTTCCTGGATTATCCTTGCTACCCTTCTTAAACAAAGGAACATTGGCTATTCTCCAGTCCTCTGGGACCTCACCTGTAGCCAATGAGGATACAAAGATTTCTGTCAAGGCCCCAACAATTTCTTTCCTTGCCTCCCTCAGTATTCTGGGGTAGATCCCATCAGGCCCTGGGGACTTATCTACCTTAATGCTTTGCAAGACATCCAACACGTCCTCCTTTTTGATAATGACATGACCCAGACTATCTGCACTCCCTCCCCTATGCTCATCATCCACCAAGTCCTTCTCTTTGGTGAATACTGATGCAAAGTACTTATTTAGTATCTCGCCCATTTCCTGTGGCTCCATGCATCGATTCCCTTCTCTGTCCTTGAATGGGCCAACCCTTTCCCTGGTTACCCTCTTGCTTTTTATGTACGTATAAAAAGCCTTGGGATTCTCCTTAATCCTGTTTGCCAATGACTTTTCATGACCCCTTTTAGCCCTCCTGACTCTTTGCTTAGTTCCTTCCTACTGTCTTTATATTCCTCAAGGGCTTCGTCTGTTCCCAGCCTTCGAGCCCTTACGAATGCTTCCTTTTTCTTTTTGACTAGGCTCACAATATCCTGCGTTATCAAAGGTTCCCGAAACTTGCCAAACTTATCCTTCTTCCTCACAGGAACATGCCGGTCCTGGATTCTAATCAACTGACGTTTGAAAAACTCCCACGTCAGATGTTGATTTACTCTCAAACAGCCATCCCCAATCTAAATTCTTCAGTTCCTGCCTAATATTGTTATAATTAGCCTTCCCCCAATTTAGCACCTTCACTCGAGGACTACTCTTCTCCTTATCCACAAGTACCTTAAAACTTATGGAATTATGGTCACTGTTCCCGAAATGCTCCCCTGCTGAAACTTCGACCACCTGGCCGGGCTCATTCCCCAATACCAGGTCCAGAATGGCCCCATCCCTCGTTGGACTATCTACATATTGTTTCAAGAAGCCCTCCTGGATGCTCCTTAGAAATTCTGCCCCATCCAAGCCCCTAGCACTGAGGGATTCCCAGTCAATATAGGGGAAGTTAAAATCACCCACCACTACAACCCTGTTACCTTTACATCTTACCAAAATCTGTCTACATATTTGCTCCTCTACCTCCCGCTGGTTGTTGGGAGGCCTGTAGTAAACCCCCAACATCGTGACTGCACCCTTCCTATTCCTGAGCTCCACCCATATTGCCTCAATGCATGACCCCTCCGAGGTGTCCTCCCGCAGTACAGCTGTGATATTCTCCTTAACAAGTAATGCAACTCCCCCACCCCTTTTACATCCCCCTCTATCCCGCCTGAAGCTTCTAAATCCCGGAACATTTAGCTGCCAATCCTGTCCTTCCCTCAACCACGTCTCTGGAATAGCAACAACATCATAGTTCCAAGCACTAATCCAAGCTCATCTGCCTTACCTGTTATACTTCTCGCATTGAAACAAATGCGTTTCAGACCACCAGTCCCGCTGTGCTCAGCAACATCTCCCTGCCTGCTCTTCCTCTTAGTCTTCCTGGCCTTATTTACTAGTTCCCCCTCATTTATTTCACCTGCTGTCCTACTGCTCTGGCTCCCACCCCCCTGCCACACTAGTTTATGTTTGTGTATTTCGTTTAAAATCTGAATTGTCAGCTTTGAAACTTAGGTTTAATCTGCGTATCCCATTTCCACACAATGCAATTTAATAGAATTGTACAGGAAGGCTCATTTCCTCCTTTTAATGCAATTGTTAATCTGCCTCTGAACAGCTGAAAAATTTCATTTTGACAACGGTTTTATGTACCATTTTTGGAGTAAAAAACCCCTATAGAATCAGGATAATATTAACCCAATTCTTCCCACAGGGCATAGTACATATTTCTGTGAAAATACGGTAACTATAAATTCATCGTAAATTTTACTCCACCAGTGCATTTAAATTTAACAAAAATTTCCTGATTTAGCACATACATTATTCTGTAGCTATAAACAAACATTCATAGTCCGTGCAATGTCAACAAAAAAAAAATCAAAGTAAGCAAAGCTGCACAGCATTAACTAGCTCCACACTGAATACAAGCTGGACTTTAGGACAAGTCTCTCTTACCATGCATAAACTCAAAGAGCTTGTTCACCACAGTCTTCAGGAATTTCCAGTGAGCTCGGAGGAACCGGGGATACTGCCCCACGACGTACATTATATTTGAGGCAATAATAGCCTTGTTATCCTTCCCACGTTTTTGTTCACATAGACCCAGCAGATCCTTCAAAGCCAATAGATACAATGGTAAGTAAAACAAGCAGAGTGAATGAAGGCATTGTGCTTTACAATGTAATATTCTTGTCTTTTCAAAAACAGTGCACCATCTGACTCACTGCCAGCAAGGTCATGGGAGATAGACTAGAAGTTGTGTGTTCAATCCCCAAATATCCAAGGGAACAGACATGGTTGTTCCCCCTCAAATTGGATTTGGGGGTGAAACCTTATCCCAAGCGAGAAAGATACAAAGTGGCATTACTCAATACTCGTCAACAGGACTTCATCAACACCAACTGACCTTGATGACTGTGACGAGGAAGCGTTTCTCATCTTCTTCGTGCATTGCCCCACTGATGGAGCCAATAGCCCAGCAAAGTGTGTTAAGGTTCTTCCACGACCATTCGGTACCATTCACTTGGTTGTGTAGCTTCTCGGTCATTATGCATTCTGTGTCAGCATAGTCTAAATGTGTCAAGTACACTGAAACAGGAAAACAAAGTCGTCTATTTAGAACGTTAAAACTTGTCAATTCCTTCTAATAGATGCAATCACTAAGGAACGATCAGAGGACCACAACCCCACTTTAATATTTTTGGCGAATGTCCAATGCATCAAATTCTGGAACTGCCCTTTGTGTCCCTTCGCAATTCTTGATTATTGGCTGCACCACAATTTTCTTCATTAAAAAGGGCAACATTAGTGTTGGGACAAGTACTTCTAAATGAAGCACAACACTGCCTATTAACCCAGTTTAATCTTAAGACAATTGCCTTTCATTTCGGGGACCTGGGTGGATGGTTGAAAGTATCCTCTTATGCATCCTACACAGGATAATTTTGGGCAGAGAGAAAGAGCACAAATTATCTTTAGTTTGGCAATCTCCACAGGACGGTTGGTATGGAAAATGTCACACACTGGTGCATTGTCCTGAGGTTGGGGCTGAGACTCATTTTTGGAACAGAGCAGAAGCAGTGATGCTGTGACAGCTGACCAGGAAGTGCTTCATGCTGATTTGAGGTGCCCAAATGGAAAATATTCCCATTTTTTGACAGAAATTTAAAAAAACATGAAAACTGTAATTACACAATGTCTGCCAGCATCTGACAAGAGTAACTATACAGACATTTTTGGTAGAGGTTTGTCAGAAATGGGAAGAGACATTGTAGGCCCTTTACAGAGCTGATCAAAGCTTCAAGAATGGAGAAAAAAAGTAATGCCCTTTCATAGGGCTGACCATAATTCAGCGAGAGATTATTTCTTTGGAAAACAGGATAAAAAAAGGTAACTAAAGGTAGAGAAAGAGTCTGGGGAATTGATCACGGAAATCAGGGAAATGGCAGAGACGTTGAACAGGTAGAAGATTTAGAAAACTTCCCAAAGATACTTGAAAATCAAGAGGTGAAAGGGAGGGAGGAACTTAAAACACCATCTCCAGGGAAAAGGTGCTGGGAAAACTATTAGACCTAAAGGCTGACAAGTCCTCAGGACCAGGTGGCCTGCATCCTAGGGTCTTAAAAGAAGTAGCTGCAGTGATAGAGGCATAGGTTATAATCTTCCAAAATTCCTTAGATTCTGGAAGGGTCCCAGCAGATTGGCAACTAGTAAATGTAACACCTATATTCAAGAAAGGAGGGAGACAGAAAACAGGAAACTATAGGCCAGTTAGCCTAATGTCTGTAATAGGGAAAATGCTAGAATCCATTATTAAAAGGATACTTAGAAAATCATAATGGTATCAGGCAGACTCAACAGGGTTTTGCGAAAAGCAAATCGTGCTTTGAGGAAGTAACAAGCAAGGTGATAAAAGGGAACCTGTAGATATGGCGTACTTGGATTTCCAAAAGGCATTTGGTAAGGTGCTGTAAAGATTATTACCTAAGATAAGAGCACATAGTATAGGGGGGGGGGTAACATATTAGCATGGATAAAGGATTGGTTAGCTAACAGGAAGCAGAAAGTAGCGATAAATGTGTCTTTTTTCAGGTTGGCAAGCTAAACTAGTGGAGTGCCACAGGGATCACTGCTGGGGCCTCAACTGTTTACAATCTATATCAATGACCTGGATGAAGGGACTGAACGTACAGTAGCTAAATTTGCCAATGACACCAAGATAGGAAAGAGGAGGTAAAGAGTCTACAAGGGGAGAGAGATAGGTTAAATGAGTGGGCAAAAATTTGGCAGATGGAATATAATGTGGGAAAATGCGAACTTGTCCACTTTGGCAGGAAGAGTAGAAAAGCAGCACACTATTTAAGTGGAGAGAGTTTGCAGAACTCGGTAGTACAAAGGAAGCTGGGTGCCTTGGTACAAGAATCACAAAAAGTTAGTATGCAGATACAGCAAGTGGTTAGGAAGGCAAATGGAATGTTGCCATTTATTGCAAGGGGAATAGAGTATAAAAGTAGGTAAGTTTTACTGCAGCTGTGCGGGGCCTTGGTGAGAACCATCTGGACTACTGTGTACAAATTTTGATCTCCTTATTTGAAGAAGGATATAACTGCATTAGCAGTTCAGAAAAGGTTCACTCGACTCATTCCAGGGATGAAGGGCTTATCTTAAGAAAGGTTGAATAGGTTGGGCCTATACTCATTGGAGTTTAGAAGAATGAGAGGTGATCTTAACGAAACAAAGATGATTCTGAGCGGACTTGATAGAGTGGATACTGGGAGGATGCTCCCTCTAGTGGGAGAGGCTAGAACTAGGGTACATAGTTGAGGAGAATTTTTTTCAGACGGTGGTTAGTCTGTGAAATGCTCTTCCCCAGAAAGCAGTGGAGGCAGGGTCATTGAATTTACTCAAACCTGGAGTTAGATAAGATTTTTGATAGACAAGGGAGTCAAGTGTTACAGGGGAAAACAGGAAAGTGGAGTTTAGAGCACAACCAGATCAGCCACAGAGTCCTACAGCATAGAAACAGGCCCTTCGGCCCACCGCGTCCATGCCGACCATAATGCCTATCTATACTAATCCCACCTGCCTGCATTAATTCCATATCCCTCTATGCCTTGCTCATTCAAGTACCTGTCCAGATGCCTCTTAAATGTTGCTACTGTTCCTGCCTCCACCACCTCCTCTGACAGCTCATTCCAAATACCCACTATTCTTTGTGTGAAAAATTTACCCCTTTGATCCCCTTTAAACCTCCTCCCTCTCAACTTAAATCTATGCCCTCTAGTTTTAGTCACCCCTACCATGGGAAACATACTCTGGCTATCTACCCTATCTATGCCTCTCATAATTTTATATACCTCTATCATGTCCCCTCTCAGCCTCCTTCGCTCCAGGGAAAACAGACCCAGCCTATCCAATCTCTCTTTATAACTCAAACCCTCCAAACCAGGCAACATGCTTGTGAATCTTTTCTGCACCCTCTCTAGCTTAATCACATCTTTCCTGTAGTGCGGCAACCAGAACTGCACACAGTACTCCAAATGCGGCCTAACCAACGTTATGTACAACTGTAACGTGATGTCCCAACTCTTGTACTCAATGCCTCGGCCGATGAAGGCAAGCATGCCATATGCCTTCTTGATCTTATCAAATGGTGGAGCAGGCTTGAAGGGCCGAATGACCTACTCCTCCTATGTTCCTATGCACATTATTCAACCACCTGCCCAAAAGTCACTTTATGCCACAATCTAAAGTTTGCAGACCCATTCCCAAGCCTTCTCCAACACCTTACGATAACCGTGGCTGCAATGCAAGGCATAGCGGGAAAGGCAAGAAATACCGGCCATTCTGCCCAACCACTCAATGTTGGGTGTTTTCTTTGTAGTTTGAACCATGTTTGCCCCAGTCCCATGTCCCTTTCCTTCATCCAAATATCTAATAGAAATCTTGAAAGTTGACACACTTTCTGCATCAACTCATAACCCTGGAAGTAAATTTCACAACTTCACAAACACTCTAAATAAGTTTCTATTGCTGTGTCCCTGCATCGATGGCCCTTGCTCTGAATCCCTCAACTACTAGAAGCAGACAGTTTCCATCTACTCTATCCTATTCTTCCATAATTTGAAACATTATCATTTTCATCCTGTAATCCTGATGAAAAAAACCCCCAATTGCTCAAATCTTTCTTCATATCTGCATTTCCTACAGGCCACAGAATGACCTATGTGACCGATATCAGGAAGTCAGTGTGAGGAACCACCCAGATCACTAAATTTAGACCTGCGCAAGCCGCCGTTACGGACTAGTTTTAATTATCCTGTTGAAAGACTCAGGTAATCCCTAAAGATTCTCACTTTGACTCACCATACCTGATACAGCCGCAATCCAAATCAGCACAGGGCATATCTCTGGGTACAATAAGCTTGGCAGTTGATGTGTTTATTTTTGGGTGGTGCTCAAGTTTTGTGCAATTGTATTCAAGAGAAGAAAAAAAAGCGATGAAGTGACTTTTACCCAATTTTTATTCAATGGCAGTATCAAACCTCAACTTGGTTGCAATTCAGAATTCCATTACAGTGTCTTTAAGACACCCAGCTGATTGAAGAGCAATGATCAAATTCTCCAGATGCATGTAGCATTTACATAAATCACACCAGCAGTTTACACTGTCTATTCATCGTTAGGTTCTGGATTGAAAAATAAAGACCAATTCCTTTCAATACCACTAACACCATTAACCGATAATGCCATCTGTGGGAGCTTAATCTTCTCATTCATCAAGATTTGAGGAACAGGCAGAGCAGTGGCACTGGCTGTCAGCACACCAGCGACACTTCTCCAGGGAGTGAATCCCCCCCAATTCTCCAACTCGCACCCATTTTGTTTTGAGAAGCTGTACAGTGACCTAAAGCCGGCTCGGGTATAAAATTAAAACCTGACCCTGATCCGGGCCCGACCCGACCACAGCCAACCCAAACCGGACCAGAGCCCGAGCCCCTTAATTTTTTTTTCACGGTCGACCCAACACAAATCTCCTTCATCTGTTCCAGCAGCAGGCCATTCCTGCAGCTGGAGTTGTGGGGAAATCATGGGTAAGCCTGATCCCGTGACTTCCTGGAAGCAGTGTCCAGCCCAGCCCGACCCGAGCCTGAATGCTGGGCTCGGAATTTCGACCCGACCCGAACCTGACACATGTAGACAGGTCTAGTCCGGTTCAGGTCGGGTAGCCAGGCTTTACAGTGACCAGGTTTTGTTTATAAAATTCATTCACAGGATGTGGGTGTCGCTGGCAAGGTCAGCATTTATTGCCCATCCCTAATTGCCCTTGACAAGGGGGTGGTGAGTCACTACCTGCAAAGTTGTGATGAGCCAAATTTTTGACAACTAAGTGTCTTGCGACGCTATTTCAAACAGCTGTCAAGAGTCTGTGGATCTGTAGTCACATATAGGCCAGATCAGATAATGACAGACCTACTTCCATAAGGGACATGAATGAACCAGATAATCTGGTAGTTACAAGGTCACCATTACTAAATTTTTTAATCCACATTTATTTAATTAAATAAATTTAAATTTCCCCATCTGCTGTGATGGGACTTGAACTCTAGATTAGTTCAGGCCTCTAGATTCCTAGTCCAGTAACATTACCACTATGTTACCATTCCCTAGAAAGTACCTTTATAAGGAAGAAACATATTCAGCCCAAGTTAAAATTCCCCAGCCACTTCCTCCAAAGGTGGTACCTTAATCCCGGGAATATCCCCACCGCCCTCCAGTATCGCACTCAACTTTTTAGGGGAGTCTGCAAGCTGAGCAATTGGAGACTATTTAACTGGACTCAAACCTCCTTTACCAGACATCTGTGCACACTTTCCCACACAGATCACTGGACAGCAATCAGGTGTAGGAACCCTGGTTACATGTACCCCCCTCCCTAACCCTCCAAAAAGACCAATTTGTAATACCCCTACTGTTGCCTGCAGCGGAGATCAATTCACTCAGCAAAAAACCATGGGATCAAATTGAAGACCGTCCAGGCCTGTATGGGTCAGAACCAATTCTAAAACTTTTGCACTGTTAAACTAAAATCTCAAACCTACCAAGTGTCTCCCTCATAGTTTTGTACAAATTGATGGAGTCTGTGTCTTTCATGAATTCCCGAACTACTTCGCCCTGTTCATTCTCCACCACAAGGACCTCTTCAGGTTTTGCCATTCGGCTGATCATTATAAGCCTCACCTGAAAGAAAAATTCATGGATTTACTATCAAGGCATGGTCAAAAGAGAATTAGTGCAAGGATATTTCACTTAGTTTCTGCGTGTGGTTGCTTCATAAAAGTCTTGGATAGCATGGAAACTCAACAAGCTACTGTCCAGAGTGGTAGTAAATGGGCTTAAGCTCATATTTTCTACAATCTGAGACACCTCAATATGACATTGAGATCATGGCGGTGGGGACATGGGGTGTTAGCTTTGAATGACGGATTAGAAACTGGAGCTGGTACCAGGTCAACTAACTGCCCTCTTGGCATCATATAGCGTAGGTAGATTGAAGGGAATGCATAAATAACTTGATGGCACTTCTGAAAGATGAGGGAAGGCTTATAAAAGATAGATGTCACCTTGGTTCGAAAAAATAAACTTTTACCATTGTGACTTTATTTTATTATGATGAAGGGTTATTGAATCGTTCAGCAAGGGCAGTGGTCACCAATGGATGTGGTCAGTAACCCAGGGTGATGTCACTTCAACATCATCGTGTAATGCAGAGCATTAATGTGATGCCATTTGTGTTTGAAACACCACTGTGCCAAACAGAAGAGTTAAGGGGCATGCATTCCAGCAAGGAGGGAAGCAAAATAACAAATAAATCACATTGAGTGGTCAGGAAGTCATGTGTACACCTTTCTCAGTGACAGGCTGGGATCTAGGAACGGGTGACGTGCGTGCAGGTGAGCAGAGGCCGAAAAGGAGGAAACAAAACTAAACACAGCCCCAATACCATGAGGTTCAGTTGACCGCATGCAAACACACCTGCTTCCCTACCCCCACATGCCCAGAGGTGCCATTATTCTAACACAAGGAAAATAAAGGGTTAAAATGCAAGTTGAAACCATTGTGCATGATATTAAACACTATGTACACTTTATGAGAAGTTCATTTAAAAATGGCAGCATCTTAGCTAAAAACGGTAATTTTAGATTACCTAGTATTCAATAACTAATAATTTGGGATCACAGGAACGACCACGTCAAGGAATGCACAAGGATGCAAGGTTATACTCTATAGTTTTGTTTCCTTTGTGGGAAAGAGGGACCTGGAGAGCATCCAGCCTGGGATAATCCAAGTGGTTCTAAAACGCAGAAGCATCTATTTCGTCACGTTAAAACCATACACACCTTTGACAGCACTGGTAGGTAGATCTGCCTCCTCGGCGGGACGTCACTGTGCGGATTCCCCAGAGCAGGAGAGGCACTGATGGAAAAGGGATTTTCACGATATAGCTCTCCTGCCAAATGATTCCAGTATTCCAAACAGATTTTAAAAATTTCTATCTCTTCCACTTCTGATATCAGAATCATGTAGTGTAGACCCTGGAGCAACAAACGGGCAAATTTTTAAAAAAAATATCTGCTTGGATTCAATAATTATTCATGACAAAGATTCCGACAGTACAATAGTGACCACACTTCAAAAGTATGGCTGTAGACCATATCTTGCAGTCATGAAAGGCGCTATATAAATACAAGTCTTTCTTTTTATTAGCATTATGTATAATGATATACATTTTCCTCCTTTTCCTCCAGTCAACTTGCACCATGTTCCATCACTTCCATCACTAAGGGGAGGCGGTGACGTAGTGGTAATATCACTGGACTGGTATCCCAGAGACCCAGGCTAATGCTCTGGGGACATGGGTTCGAATCCCACCACGGCAGATGGAGAAATTTGAATTCAATTAATAAATATGGAATTAAAAAGCTAGCCTACTGTGACCATGAAGCCATTGTCGATTGTTGTAAAAACCCATCTGGTTCACGAATGTCCTTTAGGGAAGGAAATCTGCCGTCCTTACCTGGTCTGGCCTACATGTGACTCCAGATCCACAGCAATGTGGTTGACTCTTAAACTGCCCTCTGAAATGGCCACTCAGTTCAAGGGCAAATAGGGATGGGCAATAAATGCTGGCCTAGCCAGTGACGCCCACATCCCATGAACGAATAAAAAAAAAAAAAATTAATGTGTTGGTAGGTTAAAGAAAAATTATACCATGAGCCAATTTTATCACCATGGACAAGAATTATGGGTTTGTTGTTTTTAAAAAACAAAGCCAAGCAGTTACAGAGTCAGTTGCTGGGATTTCCAGCTCTGATTTTAAAGTGCATCTCTCCTCTTCACAATCGTTTTCCACACTACCCTTCTGCCCCTCTCCCCGGCACTGCCATGCCACTCATTTGCCATTCTGTATGTAACCAATGAGCTCATTTTAGAATCCAGCATTTTCACTGTTACTCACTATGCAAATATTGCAGCATCTGGATGGTACACTGCACTACACAAGTGTTGAGACTCATGAGATGTTGCATCATGTCAAAGCATTTACTCCCAATGTCCCCATGCTAGAAAGTTCATGTATGGATGTCCCCATGCTAGAAAGTTCATGTAGAGATGCCCTCCACGATTAATTATCTTTTCAATATCCACCATCTAGACTCTCAAGAATAGTGACTTGGCTGAGGTCCCAGAGAGCTAATAGCTCCTGCAGAACCATAATGCCAGCAGGAGTTACTGGGGGAGAGGGGAAAGAGAAGTTACCATAGTATCCCATCTTTCAGTCTTTGAGTTTATACTTACATCCAAGAGTGCCTCTCTGAGCTCCAGCGTCCTTTCTACCAATGTGCCATGCTCCTTCAGGAAAGTGCAGAGGAAGAGACTCAGGTTCTGGATAAAGTTCTGTTCATCGTCCTTTCCATTCGCATATGCAAGCCGAATGTTAGTATTCACAGGTAGCATCTGAAAATGAATAGAGCTCAAAAGATTCAATTCGCACATCGCAGTATTAACAAAATCCATAATTATTTCCTTATATCACAATTCAGACTCTAAACGAATGAATGAGCACAGTTGGAAATGGATAAATCCGGTATTCAATAAAAATCACTGAAGCCCTTTGTTGATGGTCCAAAGTGGGATACATCAGTAAATGCAAATGATTGAACCTAGGACAGGTCATTAAAGGACAGGCCCTTTGGAACCAAGTCTAACCAATGCCAAGTCTTGGCTTGGGCAGAAATTGCTGAGCAAAAATTGGTTCCACCGTTTTTGCTAATTATTCAACCAAATGAAGAAAATAGGATTGCAAGCAAGCAAAAACCATACCAAATTATGGCACTGGGATTATCAGAAAGCATGGCAACTTGGCTGATTTCTGGGATGAAGGGGTTACTTTAAGGAAAGGTTAAGCAGGTTGAGCTTATATTCATTGGCGTTTAGAAGAATGGGAGGTGAGGCTTGACGAGGTAGATGCTGAGATGATGTTTCCCCTTGTGGCGGAATCTTGAACAAGGGGGCACAATTTAAAAATAAGGGGTCCACCATTTAAGGAGATGGGGAGGAATTTCTTCTGAGGGTCATTAATCTTTGGAATTCTCTTCCCCAGAGAGCAGTGGAGGCTGGATCATTGAATATATTCAAAGCCAAGTTAGACATATTATTGATCTACAAGGGAATCAAAGGTTATGGGGAGTAGGCAGGAAAAGTGGAGTTAAGGCTGCAATCAGGTCAGCCATGATCTTATTGGATGGCGAATCAGGCTCGAGGGACCTAATGGTCTATCCTGTTCCTATTTCATCCTGAAACGGCTCCAAAATCAACAAAATTGAAAAAAGTCCAAAAATACATTCTTTTATCTTACTGAGAATATCATTCTACATAATAAGTTGTCATACCTTTACCAAACTGCAGAGCTCTATTCTGATTAAGGGGGTGGGGGGGGGGCACGTTGACAGGAGAAAAAGAGGTGAAAGAGGCAATTGCAGACAGGGCTCCAAACTGAATTCTGGGAAGTTAGTATTCGAGTTGCCAGGCTTTTGATGGCAAATTGACAAAATGCCAATATGGGCTGGAGTGCTGGCACATGACAGTGAGATTTCTTTGATCAGGCAATGCCTGGACAGCAACCTGAGTCACGAATGCTGTCAGGTCACAAGATTTCCAACGCACCTGTTTCAGCTGAATGAGTGTTAATGTAAACAATGAGACAAATTGTTCATCATATTGACTGACACCAACACCAGCAATCTCCGTCAAACACTTCAACGTCACGTTTCGAAACATGGGCACATTCAGAAACTAGGTAAAGAGAGAGGGGGGGGGGGAAAAAAAAAAGTTATAATACAAGGCTAACTTTAAATATATGAATGTTTTACATCCGAGTCATTTCTGATCAACTTTTTCCATTATAAATGGAAAATTCCAATATCTAATTTAAACTCCCTATACCAGGCGTTTACATTTATTTATTTATTTAGAGATACAGCACTGAAACAGGCCCTTCGGCCCACCGAGTCTGTGCCGACCATCAACCACCCATTTATACTAATCCTACACTAATCCCATATTCCTACCACATCCCCACCTGTCCCTATATTCCCCTACCACCTATCTACCTATACTAGGGGAAAATTATAATGGCCAATTTACCTATCAACCTGCAAGTCTTTGGCTGTGGGAGGAAACCAGAGCACCCAGCGGAAACCCATGCGGTCACAGGGAGAACTTGCAAACTCCACAGAGGCAGTACCCAGAACCCGGGTCGCTGGAGCTGTGAGGCTGCGGTGCTAACCACTGCGCCGCCCCGTAGCATGCTGGTTACAGTTTGCAAAAATGCTGTTTACAGTTTATCATGTAAACATCTAAAGTTATTAAAGTTACACCAAGACTTTATAAACATCCTGTACAAACTTGTGACAATATAACGACAACTTCCCACCAGTGGAGATGGTGCATCAACAGATGGGTGTAGCTACAGCATGAAGAATTTACTTGTGCTGTTGCCATTAGAAATGCAGATATAGGGAATTTGGAAGTACAGAATTTGAGTACTGCTGAAAATAGAGAGACATGTCGAAGCTTTTCGTCTTGCACTCATCAAGACAATCTACAAGAATAACCAATGTAAGGGAAAACAACAACTTGTACTGTATGAGAAGAGAGTGCGCTGATTGGTTGGCAAGTGAACTCCGATTGGTAGAGGTGTTACCATGGAGAATGCACCAGTTTATAGTGACTGACAGTTAACTCTCAATCTTAAATTGAGTGTGCTAAGATTGTCAGTAGGGCTCGCAGTGTAGTGCATCTGGGCATACTGGAAGCTACATATATTAATACACAGGGCCCTGTTCTTTGTACATGTTTTTTCTGTTTGCAAACATTGTGCCTGTTTCAGCTAAACAAAATAAGTGACAGCCATTCGCTGGTTCATTCCTCAGGGCAATGCCTTGACCAGAGTCAAGCTGTCTAGTTTAAATTTCAAAAAAAGCTTGGCAATTAACTGTCAGTCACCGTAAACTCGTGCATTCCCCATGACAACACCTCTACCAGAGTTCACTTGCCAACCAATCAGCACTCCCTTCTCATACAGTACAAGTTGTCGTTTTCCCTTAAATTGGTTATTCTTTCAGATTGTCCTGATGAGTGCAAGACAAAAAGCTTCGACAACATGTTTGTATTTTCAGCAATATAGGGAATTTATAATGGAAATACAAAGAAGAACAAAACATATGATTTTAAAAAGGGCATAACGACCAGGTGAGGCAGGGGTCTAGTGCTCCCCTCTCAGCCTCTGCCTCCTTTAGCCGTAACAGGGTTTATTTTTTATAACACCGTGTTTTATAAATTCCCCACAAATGAATCCTTGTTCACCGCTCTCTAATTGTAATGGCAAAGATATCAACCAGACAGGTTTTCTTAGATTTAAACAAGAAAGGTGTTAGTTTTAACCGACTTAAGAGTTTTAAGGTTAATAAACTACTAGAAATACGCGACATTACCACGCTAGCGTGCAGACGCGATTAACACACACGCAAAGAGACTGAAGAGGCGAATGAAGGAGAAGGTTTAAAGTAATAGCTGGAGTTCAGTTACTGGTTTTTGGGCTTGATGTAAAGTCTTTGATTGCAGTTGTGTTGCAGTTCACGTTGAGGCCCAGTGCACACTTTCAAACTTGTTTAGCTGCAGGAATCTTGACTCTTGGGGTCTGAGTGGCTTCTATGGACCCCTGGAACGTCATGCAGGAGAGCGCGCCAGAGCGACCTTCCTTCTCTATTGTCTTCAAATTGCAGTCTCTTTTCTAACTGTTCTGTGCGCACATTTCAAAACTCCAAGTTGGCCAGCAGATTGGTCATGTGAATAACCCCTTATTTGGAACAACCGCTCCTGCGGTTTGTGGATTTCAAAGCTCTCGATGGGTGGGGGGTTTATGGTGACTGACAGTTAATTGCCAAGCTTTGTTTGAAATTTAAACTAGACAGCTTGACTCTGGTCAAGGCATTGCCCTGAGGAATGAACCAGCGAATGGCTGTCACTTATTTTGTTTAGCTGAAACAGGCACAATGTTTGTACATGTTCTTTCTGTTTGCAAAGAACAGGGCCCTGTGTATTAATATATGTAGCTTCCAGTATGCACAGATGCACTACACTGCGAGCCCTACTGACAATCTTAGCACACTCAATTTAAGATTGAGAGTTAACTGTCAGTCATCGTAAACTGGTGCATTCTCCATGGCAACACCTCTACCAATCAGAGTTCACTTGCCAACCAATCAGCGCACTCTCTTCTCATACAGTTTAAGTTGCTGTTTTCCCTTACATCAGTTATTCTTGCAGATTGTCTTGATGAGTGCAAGACGAAAAGCTTCGACATGTCTCTATATTTTCAGCAGTACTCAAGAGTGGGGATGAATGCCACACGTATGCCAAAGACACCCAGCTCCACTTCAGTCAATTCTTCCTCAGTGTTATCAGATTGCTTGTCCAACATCTAGCTTTGGGTGAGCCGTAATTTCTGCCAGTTAAATACTGAAAGATCAAAGCCACTGTCTTTGGCTGAAAAAAGGTGTCTTGGGATGATGTTCTTCTATTAAATGCAAGTTGTTATTGATGTTGAGTGCATAGTCTAGTCTGATACTCCAGTGCAAAACAAAACAGTGCCATATTGACAGAAATCCTGCTGCACTGTTGGAAAGAATGCAAGGAGGCTGCTCACCCCCTCGAGCCTGTTAAAATACTTACCAGATCATGGTCGATATACATCCCCACTCCTGATCACTATCCCTCGATACCCTTACCCAACAAAAGAAAAATGCAATGTATCTAAGTTTTCTGGCGATACAAGGTTAGGTGGGAGAGTAAAGGGTGAGGAGGATGCGAAGATGATTCAGAAGGATATAGACAGGTTGGGTGAGTGGGCAAGAACATGGCAGATGAAATACAATGTGGCGAAGTGTAACGCTATCCATTTGGTAGGGAAAATAAAATATTTTTGGAATGGTGAAAGACTGGGAAATGTTTGCATTCAGAGGGATGAGGATGCCCTTGTACATGAATCACAGAAAGTTAACATGCAGGTACAACAAGCCATTAGGAATATTAGCTTTTGTTACAAAGGTATCAGAGTACAAGGGTAAAGTCATCTTAGTACAGTTATACAGGACTTTGGTGTGGCCACACCTGGATTACTGTGAGTACTTTTGACTTCCTTACCCAAGGAAGGACAAGCTTGCCCTAGAGGCTGTGCAAAGATTCACTAGACTGGTTCTTGGGATGAGGGAATTTTCCTATGAGGAGAGATTGAGTAGACTAGGCTTATATCTGCTGGAACTTAGAATGACAGGTGATCTAACTGAAGCATTAAAAAAATTTTCAAGGGGCTTGACAGGGTAGATGCTGAGAGAATGTTTCCTCTGGCTGGTGAAGCTAAGACACAGGGTTACAGTCTAAGAATAAGGCGTTGGCCATTTAGGACTGAGGGGAGGAGAAATCCCTTCATTCAAAAGGTTGTAAATCTTTGAAATTCTCTACCCTGGGAAAGCTGATGCGCTATCATTGAGTAAACTCAAGCAGTTGATAGATTTTTGGATACGAAGGGAATTAAGGGATTTTGGGATATTCGGGAAGGTGGAATGGAGGTAAAGGATCAGCCATAGTTTTTTTTGAATGACAGCTCCTATTTCTTATGCTCACAGTCTTGAAAATTTCAATTAACACAGCAACAGCCTTTTGGGACAGAATTCCAGAACAAAACATTTACCTACATAACAGTCACCGCACTCCACGGTAATTCACTGAATGGGTGATGTGCAATTATTATAGAAATGCAACTTCTTGTCCACTTCAACTTCTTGTACATCAAAAGAAACTTAAAGTCAATTCTTGCCTCATATGCATGCTCTTTAAATTTGAGGGTGCAGCAGGTACAACAGCATGGGTGAGAGTTTACAACGGATTTCATGGGAGGATATATCTCCCCAGTTAACCCTCCAAGGCAGGGTTCCCAGACCTTGGAGTCTGTGGGTCACACAGGTAAACATCAAGGAGCCTCAAGGGCTACAAACAAGGTTTAAGTCAGTTTCCATTTACCTTCAGTTACTGGTACAAATAAACCTTGGGTGTTCAGATTTAGGATTTATTCATCAAGGCAAGAACATTAAAAACAACTCTTCTTCAAAGCCTCCAGGCCCATAAAATTCCAGAAAAATAAGTCAGAAAAGAAATAGAATCTCAAAAAGGGTTGGATTGTTAGGACTTCAAGGGTTGGTTTGTGGACCACATGTGACCAACCCTAAGGACATATTGGCAAAATAATTCATCTGGACACACACTATAAAAGGCACAGTTAGAAATCTTCCCTTTCTCTGCAGCTACATTTATCCGATGCTGTCAAGTTAGATGTGCATTAAAGGTGTTAGAGCACATACATTTCAAGCCTACTCAACATCCAGTTTACAGGAAAGGCTGGGGATTCCTCAAAAAAGGTACTGGAGTTTCCAAGGCCTGGGGAGTCCACACAGGAATCCACTCATTACTCTCCAATGGCCCTGGTTTTAATCACTCTTCATTTAACAAAAATCACCAGTAGCCAAAAGAATTGTCAGAAAACACAAGACTGGTTGAAACAAAAAGGGTTACATCACGGATATTTGGGAAAGGGGAAACAATTGGGAAATCTCACCTTGTACACCAAACTGGAGATGAGTTTAGTTTCGAAGATGTAACCTAAAGGTATCCAGTTCAGAAACCGCAGCAATGTCTCCAGTGTTGCATGAACTAAAGGGGCGTTCTGGGAGTTCTCCTGCAAATATTTAAAATATGCAAAGTATTATTGGACACTAACCTGGGATTGAAAAGTGAATTAAAAAATCTGTACTAAATGCTAAAAATCTCAACTTAAAGGAGAAACAAATAGAAAATGGGCAGCAGATCACTAAGCATCGGAAAGAGAAAGATAGTTCGATGTTTCAAATGGGCTAGACTTGATGGAAGTCTACTTTTCATTCTTAATTGATCCAGTAATATTTACTCACCATCACAAACTGACAGAGCTGAAATATCTGAGAGAATTCATTGCACATACTATGGGAAGATAAAAGAAAAGGATTAAATACAATTTCATATAAAAGTAACAGGAATAGAGGGCAGAACAGTGGAGCTATTAGGGGGGAAAAAAAAGAACACGCTGTGCTGCCAAAACAGTCAGGATGCAGATTTCTTGCTCCTCATTCCTGCCACCAGGTACAAGAAGCCAGACTTTGTTCCATTAGTTAGCAAAACTCAAGACATGGTTACATCCATGATCAGGGCTCTAAGACTTGGGTTGGGAGGGAAGAAAGCAAAAGTATCCCAGAGTACCCACTCCCAAGTCATGAGTTGTAACAGCACAGGAAGCGGCCATTCGGCCCAGTGGCCTCTGCTGCCAACCGTCCATACACATGGACAGATTCAGGCTGGTCCTTGATTAGATGGGAGTGACTTATTGTCATTAACGAATCTATTGTGCAAATACCGGCACTTTCACAACCCTACCCCATACCTCCATTTCCTGTTAAAATCAAGAATCGCCATATACAGAATCATACAGCACAGAAAATGAGGCCATTCAGTCCATCGTACATGTGTCGCCACTTTGAAAGTTATCCAATTCGTCCCAATTCCCCTGCTCTTTCCCAATAGCCCCGAAAATTTTTCCTTTAAGTACATATCTACTTCCCTTTCGAAAGGGACTACAGAATCAACTTCCACCACCCTTCCAGGCAGTGCATTCCATGCTTGGTGCAAAACCAGCTGCACACTTTTAAAAAATTCTTTGGGCAAGCCACATTTCTAGCCCTCATTATGCTTTCCCAACAGTCAAATAGCCTGCTGATGCTCACTGCAAAAGCTTGTGCAAGACGGGCAAACAAACGATCAGCTGCTTGAGTAACGGTGCAGGATGGCAGCTGAGTGGTAAAGTACTACCCTCCCAACCCCTAGCATGAGTCGCCACTGACAGCTAAGGAAGGGACTTATCTTGGGACCGTCTGGCACAGTGCACTCACCTGTCTTTTAAATGTTTGGCTTTCACCTGCGTCATCTGCCCACTGGAGAAATCAAACACTTCTTCACTGAGCAGTTTTAAAATGACCATGTTATTCTGACAGAGAGATTCACTGGTTTTGCTGGCTCCTACGATATCACTTATGAACGTCGGCCAGTTTTTGGGCCATTCATGTTTAAGGATCTGCAATTTTTAAAAAAAGGGAAAAAATAAGGAATGTCAATAAAATCTCAAAAGAAACTGCACATTCCTTATCTACAAGTCTATTTCAAGCGTGCATTTGCAGAGAATATCACATTCCATGTAGCCATGCATCACTTCCACCGGTCACGAGTAACTAGTTGAATTTAAAAATAGATTTTTTTTTGGATAACAATATAAAATCAGATGGTGGGAATTAAACTGACGCAAATAGGTTTCCTGTTATATTTGAAAAATCCTAGCTGAAGGGCCATGTCTGCAGTGCAAAACAAAGAGCAGGACAATCAATAATAACTGTACATTGTTTCTGGCACGTTTGGCAAGCAGAAAGGCTGAACACATGACTGCCACTTCTATCAATTGTCTCTGATGAGGCAGAAACTGTTGCTATGGAAATCTACTCCCCTGCCCCCACCCCAAAATTTAAAATTTATGCCCATTTGAAATGTCCCACTGCCCAACCTACCCCTCGGCCCTTCGAGGAATGGGGGAATGGGAGACCGACGTGGACCAGTAAAAGATGTTCTGCTCCTGTTGGCATGTGCAGACCTTTTAAAGTGGTGAAAAACTATGGTTTGGGACTTGAGAACCGCACGCGTATAAGCTCTTGTGTATTTAATTCAAATTTGGACCTGATGCAGTGGGAACCATCCTGCAGCATTAACAGGAAGCTGTAGCCAGCCTTTACAGGGGATCACCTGTCGAATTCTCTGGCATACGTTCAGTGCAAGTCAAATGTAAGTGCAGGTTGAATGTATATGCAAACCGTCGGTACATTTGAGTACTTGTGCATGTATAGTGGCACTCAGCTCACTAGGATACGGATGGATATGCTATGGATTAGAGCACATAATCTAGGATGGCAGTCCAGTGCTTAGGTACTGAGGGAATGCTGCCTTTCAGATGAGCTGCAAAACCAAATCCCCTGGTTGCCTGTTCAGGTGGATGCAAGACATCCTGCGATACTATTCCAGAGAAGCAGGCAGTTCTCCAATGATTTCACCAATATTCTTTCCCTAACCAAAACCATATGAGTGGTTATTCATTCATCAGCTGTTTATGGGATCCTGCTGTGTGAAGAACAGCTGCTGCAGTTGCACACCTGGCAGTCATAGAATCATAATGGCACAGGAGGAGTGATTGCACTTTAAAAATCTACTGGTTGCAAGGCCTTGAGGATTCCAAAAAGGTGAGATATAAATAAGTTTGTTCTTTAGTGCAGGTTACAATTGTAAACAAACACAAGAACTCTTTTTTTAAATCCTTAGAAGCTTTCTAGATTGCTTAAAAATTAGAAAGGACAGGGCTTAAGTTATGTCCTAGAAAGACTGGCTAAAATGGGATGGGTTTTGAGAAGATCTTTTAAAAAGGTGTAAAGCGGGATTGATACACAGATATCTAGGGAGGGCATTCTAGAGATTAGATCAGTGTAAATTAAGGCACTATACAGCCATTGGTGGGACAAAAAGAGGGCAAGTGATGAAGGGAAAAAAAAAAATCCAAGCAGTTGATTATTTGGGAAAGGTATTAGAGCTGGATGAGCTTGCAAAGATAACAATGGTCAAAGGTTGTGGAAGTATTTATTGACAAAATATAAATAGGTTAAACAGACAGACAATGGAGTTCAGCAAGGATGGAGTGTGGGTTACTGGAAATTGAGAAGTGGGAACA
The DNA here is from genome assembly GCF_036365525.1 of Heterodontus francisci. Taxonomy (NCBI): domain Eukaryota; kingdom Metazoa; phylum Chordata; class Chondrichthyes; order Heterodontiformes; family Heterodontidae; genus Heterodontus; species Heterodontus francisci. Next base: position 19,032,255 of record NC_090379.1, read on the forward strand.
CTTTGAACAAATTGGAATTTATGATGGGAGGGGAATAAGACAACAGAGTAGTGTTGTCATTAAGTGCCCCTGGAGATGAAAAGGGAGTACACAAGGTTCCAGCAGTGGATGGAGGACTTGAGGCAAAGGTAGAAAGGGGCAATTGTAAATAGAATTGCAAATCTCCCAGTCTTCATGACCCGTGACGGTGACCAAACAAACAAAAAAAAAGTGGCTCCATAAACAAAGAAATCTCCAAATCTATTTTGAAATAGATGCTTTTTGGTTACTTAAAAGTAGTTTGTCTAGGAGCAAAACTGCTTTAAAAAGAAAAATCAGTATTGCCATGACAGTATGAGCAGTCAATTGATGATGATGTGGGTCCAGACTTGCAAAGCCACAGGCAGATCTGAACCCACATCAAATGTCAATTTTGTTGATGGTAGGGGGAAAAAAATTTAAAGAGGAACAACAGATGTCAACTACATAGTTTTACCCTCTTCAGTTGGAAACAGAGCAATACCCCCCAGGATTTAAAAAAGCCAATAGGAACAATCTTCTAGTGTGACTTAGCACAGTACATAATGGGGCTCGAGAACGTGCAGCGGACCAAATGGAAATCAGAAGGATTGTTGCTCCCACAATCACCCACTGCACCCTCCACCCCAGCCCCGAGGGTAGTGATTATTGATGCCCGAGTAAAACACTGCATATCATGCAACTGCTCAGCAAGAAAACATCTGGTTCAGATGGATCAAATTAAGTTGAACACAAATGCTTCCTGTGTTGACACACCCAAAAGATTGGTATTCAAAGAAAACCTTCAGCCAGGAGTGGAGAGTGGAGGCTGCACATGGATTGATATTTCAGAATTTTGCCTGGTTATCTTCTGGTGGGGGAGCAGGGGAGAAACATGGGGAAGAGTTTTTCCGCAGAGCTTCACTTTAGGAGATTAAATAGCTTGGGCATAGCCCACAGTAAGGAAGGTTAGATATGGTCTGTGGAAGCAGCAGCTTCTTATTCCCTCTGAACAGACTTAATCTCAAACACTGTCGCCAGTCAGAAATTGCTTGCCTTTTACAGCTGCAGTTTTAAAAATTTATTTATTTATTTTTAAATGTAGAAAATGTTGTCAAATTGGATTCCTTCAATAAGAATTATGAGAGAAAATAAACAAAGTCTGTTCCTATCACCAACGAACCCACTTAAAATGTGCATCAGAATTCAAAATGACTAAACGAGCGTTCTGGAGTTAAACAAAGGTAATTACATAGGCATGAGGGCAGATTTGGCCCTAGTGGACTGGGCAGGAAAACTAAAAGGTAGGACAGCTGACGATCAGTGGCAGATGTTTAAGGAGACATTCAATTTATCCCAACTGAAATATATTCCAGAAAGGGAAAAAAATTCTAGGAGGGGGAAAAACATCCATGGCTAAGCAAGGAAGTTAAGGGTAACAAAGACAAAAACTAAGACATACCATATTGCAAAGGCCAGTGACAGGCTGGAAGATTGGGAAACTTTTAAAGATCAACAAAGGGTTACTAAAAAATAAAAAGAGCAAAAGTAAATTAAGAAAACCAGCGCAAAATATAAAAACGGACAGCTAAAGCTTCTATAAGTATATAAAAGGGAAGAGAGTAGCTAAAGTGAATGTTGGTCCATTGGAGGATGAGACTGGGGAGTTAATAGAAGGGAACACAGAAATGGCAGACACTAAATCAGTATTTTGCTGCAGTTTTCATGGTGGAGGACACTAGCACCATCCCAATAGTAACAGGTAATGCAGAGGTTATAGAAAGGGAGGAACTTAGATCACCACCACTAGGGAAAAAGTACTGAGCAAACTATTGGGATTGAAGGCAGACAAGTCCCCAGGGCCTGATGGCCTACATCCTAGGGTCTTAAAGGAAGTGGCAGCGGAGATAGTGGATCCATTGGTTATAATATTCCAAAATTCCCTGGATACGGGAAAGGTTCCAGTGGATTGGAAAAAAGCTTATGTAACGCCCTTATTCAAAAAGTGGGGGGGGGGGGGAAGCAGAAAGTAGGAAACTATAGACCAGTTTGTTTAACATCTGTCATTGGGAAATTGTTAGAATCCATTATTAAGGAAGTAATAACAGGACATTAAGAAAGTCAAAATGCAATCCATCAGAGTCAGCATGGTTTTATGAAGAGTAAATCGTGATTGACTAATTTGCTAGAGTTCTTCGAAGCTGTAACAAGCAAAGTGGATAATGGGGATCCTGTAGATGTATATCTGGACTTCCAGAAGGCATTTGATAAGGTGCCGCTCAAAAGGTTAATACACAAGGTAAGTTCACATGGGGTTAGGGGCAATTTATTAGCTTGGATAGAGGATTGGCTAACCAACAGAAAACAGAGAATCAGGATTAGATTAGAGATAGAGCACTGAAACAGGCCCTTCGGCCCACCGAGTCTGTGCCGACCATCAACCCCCCATTTATACTAATCCTACACTAATCCCAAATTCCTACCAACCATCCCCACCTGCCCCTATATTTCCCTACCACCTACCTATACTAGTGACAATTTATAATGGTCAATTTACCTACCAACTTGCAAGTCTTTTGGCTTGTGGGAGGAAACCGGAGCACCCGGAGAAAACCCACGCAGACACAGGGAGAACTTGCAAACTCCACACAGGCAGTACCCAGAATCGATCCCGGGTCCCTGGAGCTGTGAGGCTGCAGTGCTAACCACTGCGCCACTGTGGTCTTTTTCTGGTTGGCAAGATGTAACTAGTGGGGTGCCGCAGGGTTCAGTCCTCGGGCCCCAACTATTTACAATCTATATAAATGACTTGGACGCAGGGATAGAAGGTACTATATCCAAATTTGCAGATGACACTAAAATAGGTGGGACAGTAAGTTGCAATAAAGAAATAAGAAATCTACAAATGGATATGGATAGATCAGATAAATGGGCCAAAATTTGGCAGATAGATTTTAATGTGGATAAGTGACAGGTTATCCATTTTGGTCGGAAGAATAGAAAAGCAAATTATCTAAATGGAGAGAAACATCAGAGTGCTTCGGTGCAAAGGGATCTGGGTGTCCTCGTGCATGAATCGCAGAAAACTAGTCTGCAGGTGATAAGGAAGGCAAACAGAAATTTGGCATTTATTGCTAAAGGAATAGTGTATAAAAGTAGGGAAGTGTTGCTGCAACTGTACAAGGCATTGGTGAGACCGCACCCGGAGTATTGCGTACAGTTTTGTTTCCCTTATTTGAGAAACAATGTCGTTGCATTGGAGGCAGTTCAGAGGAGGTTCACTAGATTGATTCGAGATGAGGGGCTTGTCTTATGAAGAGAGATTGAGTAGTTTAGGCCTTTACTCTCTGGAGTTTATAAGAATGAGAGGCGATCTAATTGAGGTATATAAGATGATTAAGGGGATTGACAAAGTAGACAGAGGATATTTTCTCTCGTGGGGCAATCTAGAACGAGAGGTCACAGTTTTAGGATAAGGGGTAGCAGATTTAAAACAGAGATGAGGAGAAATTACTTCTCTCAAACGGTCGTGAATCTGTGGAATTCACTACCCCAGAGTTCGGTGGATGCCGGGACATTGGGTAAATTTGAGGAGATAGACAGATTTTTAATTAGAAATGGGTTGAAGGGTTATGGAGAACAGGCAGGAAAGTGGAGTTGAGGCCAAGATGAGATCAGCCATGATCGTATTGAATGGCAGAGCAGGCTCGAGGGGCTGAATTGCCTACTCCTAGTTCTTATGTTCTAAACCATGTTGCCATTTCCTCTCTCACCACCCATCTCTCAAAGGTGGCAAGGCCTCACCAGAGCGTCATTCCATTAGCAGCATCTGCAGCTCTCCAGTATTTCACCCAATTCACTCTTCATGGTGTGCGAGCGCTGACATGTGAGTGCCCTCAGGCCATTCGACCATTAGTGGTACCACAGCCTAGCCTGAACCTGCTCCAAGCAGATCAGCATATGCAAACATAGCAGGGGTAGTGATTGAAGACAGAAGTGCAAGATGTAAAACTCCGAATTTTAAAGACCGACTTTTACTTAAACCTGTTTAAGAGCAGCAATGTGAAAAGGTTGTTGGGCATATCTGCATACACCACGACTCCTTTCTTCAAGAGTATAAAAATCTCACTTCGTAGCAGCCCCACCGCCACAGCCTCAACCCTTTCCAATTTTCTCCCTTCACGTCCTGAAGACTATGAATGGTGCTGGAGTCCAGTTCCACAGGCAGGAACTGTCCCTACAGCATGTTGCCCATGTGGTCATTCCTGCAAATGTTGCCCATAAAGGGCATCATATCTGAGCCCAGAAGGACATTCCAGCAGCAAGGGTCACTGTACAGCCATGAGGAGTGGGATCTCCAGAAGTTTATCCCTTAAGGTAATTGTGGCATTTCCATCTTCATCACAGTGGATACCAATTTTTTTAAAAATCAACACAGACCAGGCATCCAATCTGGGATTTCTTAGTTACGGCTCATTCTCATATTGGACAGTGCCATGACCAACTGACTGGAGAGCATATTCACGTGCTTTTATATTTACAATTAAAATAAGCACTAGTAGATCTTCACAGTGGCATTTTGGATGTTGGCCGGGGTCAATCTCCCCCATCACCGCTCCACGGGAAGACAGTAGCCAGAATACCAAACTCTAAATAGAAGCCAGACTTTTTACACCCCAACATGGGCACATGGCAGAAATAATGTGGGTGCAGGAAGTATCCAATAGCGCTGCATTTGCTCACATCCAGACTCCCAGTCAGGAATGACCCTGCTTAGTCCCAGAGACCTTAGCCAGGTGGGACAAGGGGAAAATCAGTCAGCCTTGACCAGAAGGTAAAACATAGAACAGCAATATCAGACCATTCCCCAAAGGGTACATTTAAGTTCCATCAAACTTGCACAGTGTTCAGAAAAAAAGAGGGGAAAAAAAAACTCCGTTTGCATCAAACTTTTACCAACCTGCACAAGAATCATATTCAGTTTTCCAAGATAAACTTTATCTTTCTAGAAAAAAAAACAGAAGCATGTTAAATAAAGCCTGAAAATGAACTTGCTTAGCCTCAATGCTCATTTTTAAAACAAAAACGGGCATCCTGGAAAAAAACACATGGGTGAAATTTCTTCTGGTCAAAGAGGAAAGCAGCAAAGCCAGAATTCTTGCCCTGAAATGCCATACATGATTGAGAAGGACAGGCAAGAACAGGAAGAAAGGTCACAGACTTGAAACGTTAACTGTGTTTCTCTCCGCAGACACTGGCTGACCTGCTGAATATTTCCAACACTTTGTTTTTGTTTCAGATTTCCAGCATCTGCAGTATTTTGCTTTTAGTAAAGACAGAATCCAACTTAGTTATGATGCACCCATGGTAACAGCTTGTTGTGTGGTCACCACTTAACGTCCATATTTTGTGAAGCAATGAAAACGTCAAAAGGATTAGCCAACGAACCAAAGTATTCAGGATTAAGGATTAGGAATGAAGAAAAACAAAATTCGAAGTGCATAATTTTTACTTTACCTCCAAGGTCTCTGAAGACGTTTTAATGATTAAGCCAACAACATATTTTTTTATTCCTGCAAGTGGGAAAGAAGGGAAAAAGGGAAATATTGAAAAGTAGCTGATTTTTTTTTTTTAAATACACACTGTAGACAGTAGGAAAACATTGCAACTCACCTTCACACTGATTTCTTGGAAGTATTTTCCAACGAGTTTTGATCACATTTTCCAGTATCTGCAAGGCATAGTACTGAGAAAGAGATTAAAATTCATCAGTGCCGAGATAATAATACAGGAAAAAAAAAAAGCTATCTTTTGATCCACAACCCACCAACAAAATCTTGAGGTCTCCCTGAACCATGATCTCTGGCCAAGATGATGCACCGAGTAGTGGCATCAAGTCAGTGTTTCCATCAGTGGGAAGACGGAACTACGACATTTCAGAAGGTGATCAATAACACTTTCTGCGGAGAAGTGGGCTGGGGGGGTGCAGAGGAGCCTCGTCAGGGAAATCTGTTATCGACACCTATAATCAGGCGCATTTGGCATGCAAGCCAAATAGCTACGATTTTATCAACAACCAATGCAAGACAAGGCCACATTTCTCCTTTCTGAACCCCTACCATCTCCAGTTCTTTGGGCAATTACAAGTGTTATCACTTTCAAATAGTCATTCCAGCAGTAGCTATCCATACAGACTGCTTTTAACATACAGAACTCCGGTTTACACACACGATCGAATCATCCTTCAGGCCACTCTGCAGCTTTAGCTAAAATCCAAGAGACAGGTGGCACATACCGGGTTAGTATTCCCTCAAGTATAGAAGAATCAGGGGTGATCTAACTGAAGTGTTTAAAATGATCAAAGGGTTTGATAGGGTAGAAAGGGAAAAAACTATTTCCTCTGGTGGGGGGGGAGTCCAGAACAAGGGGGCATAACCTTAAAATTAGAACCAGGCTGTTCAAGGCAACATCAGGAAGCACCTTTTTACACATAGGGTAGTTTCTTCCATCACAACAGTGACTACACTTCAAAAGCTGTAAAGTGCTTGTGACATTGTGAAAGGCACGTTGTTCTTCATTTAGTGGAAATCTGGAACTCTCTTCCCCTAAAAATTAATTGAGGTGGTTAGATAAATCAAAAAGGTCAAAACTGAGATTGTTAGATTCTCGTTAAGCAAAGGTATTAAGGGTTACAGAAGCAAGGGTAGAAGGTAAGATACAGATCAGACATGATCTAACAGAATGGCGGACCAAGCTCAAGGCACTGACAGGCCTCCTCCTGTTCTTAAATGTTTTTCTCTGAAGATTCCCACGTAAATATCTTTTAAAAAGTTAATTAAAACTAACAGGAATTAAATTTTTAATAGCTAGCCCATAATTGGAGTTAAATGGCAACAGTGCAAAGCTTCATCAAGCAATTGACTGCATCCATTGGCTGTTTCATCAGCCCAGTTTTTGGCTGGTATTTAACAGCTCACCTCAGTAATTCCCTTTTGTGTCTGTGAAGATGCCACTTGCAAAAGCACTTTTCAAAAAATAAACAGGCAATAGGCTGCCTTTTACTTCCCCTTTGGAATAACCAATATAGAGTTTTTATTTTTGACAGCTTACCTTTGTGTTCATATTCTGGGAAAATTCTAGAATGGTATCTACTCTGGTCCAAGCATCTGGATGCTCTTTTAAATGGGTTAATATCTCTTGTGCCATTCTTTGCTGAGAAACAGAAAAGCACAGAATTTAGTGGAGTATATTTATTCATTTACTCTTTAAAGCAAAACAAGAATGCACAAACTTATTGCTTAAAACAAAATGCGCCAAGAGAAAAGGCGGCCACTCTAGTCACCAAGTGTCATTCTTACCTGCGGGCCCTCCCCGTGATACAAACAATTTACAACATTATCCAGCAAATTAATGTCCAACTTCTGATTGAAGTCCAGAAGCTGACGTGCAGGATGGTCCGTAGTCATAATTGTTGGCATGGGGTCCTGCAAAAAAAAGTTTGAAGAAACAGATAAAGTAACAGTCCAAAAATATAGACTAACTCTCCTTTTCCTCTCTGTCCCACCATCACCCCATTTTATTCCTTCCTCTCCCAAAGGAAGAGGTTAATGTTGGGGTGCCATACAACAGTGACTATACTTTGAAAGCGCTTGGAATGACACATGGACATCAAAAAGGTGCTATATAAATGCAATTTTTTTCCTGTTTCAGTTCTGCAGGTGCAGGTTTAGGCAGTGATAGTGAGCTGCCTCCACGAACAGTATGCGGTGTGGGAAGCAACATAATAACGTGCATCTCTGTCTTCCCTGGATCAGCATGGAGCAGAAGGAGTTCCCCTTTGTATTTGGCTATGCTATATTTATCATGTGAACACACTGCCTCACTTGCTACCAAACTATGCAGGACGGATGGATGCCAAGTTTCAATCTCTGGTTTATGGTGGTGGGTTGGGGGCAGCGGAGTGGAAAAGAGGGGAAGGTGGGAAAAACGAGTTTGCCTTGGTTTTCCTAGGCTAGAGGGAAACCTGGAAAACAACCCAAATTCAGGGTTTTCTGCTGGAAATTGCATGACTATGCTCAGCTAGCAAGGACAGGGACACATGCACCTAATGTGCCTCCCCCATGTTGGGAAACACATCAGCAGAATGTGCGCACAGCAAGACCCCACAAGCAGCAATGTGGATCGGACAAGTTCATTTATTTTAATGATGTTGGTTAAGGGTTAAATATTTGACTAGGACACCAGAACTCCCTTGCTGCTCTTCGAAATAGCGACGTGGGATCTTTTCTATCCATCCCAGAGGAGCAGACCGGGCCCTGGTTCTTCTGATATCCAACAGTGCAGCGTTCAAGTAGTGCATTGAATTGTCAGCCTGGATTGTGTGCTTAAATATCTGGAGTGGGACTTGAAGCCACAACTTTCTGACTCAGAGGCAACAGTGCTACCAACTGTGCCAAGGCAGACACACTGATAGCTAAACATGTGGTACAGCCAAGAAAAACAATGGAGCACAGAGAAAACAAAACCAAATCTGGATTAGATTAATCGCTTATGTTTCGACTTGCAAGTTACACGCCCTTTTACTGCAACGTTAAAACATAGCTGCCATCTCACATTCAATCTGGAACAGATAAACTAAAGGAAGCCCAGATGTGCCCATCAGCTGGCAAATGTTGATGCTTTTTGGAGAAGTACTCAGAGAAAACCCAGCCATTACATAATTTAAAGGCACAACTTAAAAAGTGAGCTGAAGTCCAATGAAATACCAGTTTGAAATGGTTCCTGATGTAATATGCCTTGATTCCACCCTCTCCTCTCCCTTTGTTACATTTCCACTTTATAAACCGTTGCATTTTGCTGCCTTTGTGCGTTTAAAAAGGGCCACATGATACTCAAGGCAGTTCTGCAGACTGGAGCTGGCGTGCAGGGTAGCGAGCACCCACAAGACCTCCAAGATAGGGAGCGCTGCAGTTCTGACAGATATTGGATGATTCACCCACTGAGGTAAAGGCCGTCTACCCGGCCTGAACCCGACGGGACCCGATGACATGTGCCGGGTTCGGGTCGGGTCAGATCAGACACGCTCTATCACCACCTCAGGTAAGTGACTTTAATGTTAATTTACTTTTTGGACTTTAAAAGGTGGTTTGGCTACAGCTATTTTAAGCTTGTGCAGGTAAGGAACAAAGTAAAAAATGGAAGGTAAGTTAACTGATGGTCGGGTCGGGCGCGGGAAAAAAATGGAAGGACTCGGGCCGGGTCGGGCCTCATTTGCAGACCCGAGCAGCGGAGGAGCAACTTACCCTTCTGCACTTCCAAATGTGCCACTTACCAACAGCAGTCCTGACAGCAAGCTGAAAAAAAAAAATCACCGGGATAGGATTGTAGCTTTCTTTCCCAGATTACACAGCAAAGAAGCAAACCCCGATTCTAACCCCTCCAGAGGGGAAAAAAACATATAATATTAGTGTTGCCAAAATATCTCTCTCACTTTTGTGATAGAATGGTTAATACTACACTTCTGTTTTTAAAGCAGACTGGCACTTCCAAATGCATAAAGTACTATTTAAAAAGGAGAATTTCACTGGAGTTATGTGGGGTGAGTTATGCGAGTTAAATGGGGTTTGCACTTCATAGAACATTGACGAACACAATTTTCCTACAGCACAGTGCCAGATAAACCAAAGGATGAGAGTCGTAAAATCTCACGGTTCAGGAGGCTATTGGCTCTATCATGTCTCTGCCAGCTCACTCAAAGAACCTGAGGTAAGGTTTAAGGCAGCATTTGACCGAGTATGAGCATCAAGGAGCCCTAGCAAAATTGGAGTCAATGGGAATCAGGGGGAAAACTCTCCGCTAGTTGGAGTCATACCTAGTGCAAAAGATGATAAAAAAAAACAAAGAAAATTTAGACAGCACCTTGCTAACCTCTCCCACCTGGAAGGTCAACATATGCATGGGAACACCACCACCTGCAAGTCCCCCTCCAAGTCACACACCACCCTGACTTGGAACTATATCACCGTCCCTTCACTGTCGCTGGGTCAAAATCCTGGGACTCCCTGCCTAACTGCACTGTAGGTGTATCTACCCCACATGGACTGTAGCGCTTTAAGGCAGCAGCTCACCACCACCTTCTCAAGGGCAATTAGGGATGGGCAATAAATGCTGGCCTAGCCAGTGATGCCCAAAATCCCATGACAAAAAAAAAATTAGTCCCATCTTCCTGTGCCCCAATCCACCCCTCTTTTATTTCAAATGGAAAGTTAAAAGGATTATCCACTTCCCTTTTAAAAGCTATTCTGGATTCTCCAGTATTACAGTTTCTGACAAGACATTCCAGGTCCCAAAAACCATGCGCATTTAAAACAAAAAAGACCTACTACTCCATTCTTTTGGAAATTTATATTTATACCCTTTACTTACCAACATGGCTTCCCCCCAACCCTCCTGACTTGTATCCAAACTCCACTTTTGAGCAACTTTATCCTCTCAATGTTTCTCCATTCCTTAGGCCTCACATTGCTGAACTCAGTCAATCTCCTTTGCACCTTCTCAAATATCTTAACACCACTCTTAAAGTGCACAAAATTGGACGCAATATTCTGAGCGCAACCTAACCAATGATTTGGTACTCTTTGTTACTCTGCCCGTATCCTAACTTGCACCAAGTCCCGTTCACCCATCATCCTGATGCTCGCTGACCTAAATTGGCTCCCGATTTGGCAAGGCTTCCATTTAAAAAAAAATTATCCTGGTTTTCAAATCCCTCTATGCCTCACCGTTCCACATCTCTACCCACCTCCTCCTCCATCCCTGCAACCCTGTCCCCACAAACCAAACCAAACCCACCCCCACACCCCCCCACAACTTCTGCACTCTTGTGCATCCCTGATTTTCATCACTCCACCACTGCTGATGATTCTTACAGCTGTCTGGGCCCCAAGCTCTGGAATTCAAACGCTAAACCCCTCTCTCACCTGTCTTAATATCTCGTGTAGCTCAGTATAAATTTTGTTTGCCAATACTCCTGCGAAGTGCCCCGTAATGTTTTACTACATTAAAGGCACTATATAAATTCAAGTTGTATTTTATTCCCCGATTTATAAAACCCATTATCCCATAGTACCTTCTTTAAAAAAAATGAACAGCTTCATCAGCTTGCCCTTTTATTTTTAAAGATTTGTCGATCCGCTCCTCAAAGTTTTACAATGTGGTACACATTGCCCCTACTTCTTTCCAAAATACATTATCTCCCACTTCTCCACTCGTAGAACCTCTGAGGGAGGGAAACAGGACTTAACAGGACAAGGGTCAGTGTCAGATGTTGAAGCAGCCAGCGCTCCCTGACACATTAAATAATATTCACAGCACAGAAACAGGTCATTTGGTTCAACTGGTCAATGCCAGCGTTTATGCTCAAGTGAGCTTCCTCCCACCCTTCTTCATCTCACCCCATCGACATATCCTTCCACTCCTTTCTTCTCCGTGTGGTTATCTAGCTTCCCCTTAAATGCATCGATGCTAGTTGGCCCAGTCTGTTAAATCTTTCCTGATAACAGAACTTAGAGGTTATATCCATTATTCTACCTGTGCAAAAGTGGCTGGAGGCGTTGACAATTCTTTCACACAGCCCGCAGACCAGTTCATCAAAGATTGGCCGATTAGGAGTTCAGGATCGTACTGGGAATGCTGAGCAACATTTCTGGGAGCCACTCCAATTCCAAACCAGTAATACTACTGTAGAATTGCTAAGAGCAACACACACCTAGAGACAGAGACACCCTTTCCACAAACCCTTGTCTGAAGGAAGCATGCAGTCCAATTATTTTCCACACACTTCACACATATTCGAAACTAAAATAAAAAGCCTCCACAAAACATCAAGTCAGAAAATGTATAACCTGCACCTCATAGATCAAATGAAGTCAGCAGTGATTTCAGAACAAATCTTCCTTTTACAAAAAAGATCATTGTTCAGGGAGTATATGAAAACAAATTCTTCCCACGACAATGGTGTTTCATTCAGGTATACAAGTCCTCCACACAATGGCACCTATCCAAGTGCTCATTTTTCCAAACTGTTACGACTGAGTTTGGAGGAATGCACGGTCTTTCTTGAGTTCCACTAGTCACAACACATGGTTAAATGTTCTACCCAATTCCCGATACGGCCAATTATATACTTTATCTATATTAGTTTCAGAATAAAAATCCACCAACCAGGTTTCTTGAACAAAAAAACTGATTATAAAATAAGACTTATTCAATAAAGATGCAAAGCTTATTAACAGTTTGAAATATGAAAGTATAAATATCTACCCTTCTAAAATAACCTAACATATATGCACACACACAGGTTAAAAGAAAATATAGAACAAAGAAACAACTGACTCTGCAGAGAAGAAAATATAGAACAAAGAAACAACTGACTCTGCAGAGATCAACTTAAAAAACAAAAAAATACTTTGGCCAAGTTATTGTCAATTTTTGAAGAAAAAGGATAAGATATGGAATGTGCCAGAAGGCCTTTGGTCTGGCGTCCAGGTGCACGTAGACAGCTGTCACTGGGATCTTTCTGGAGCAGTTCTGTTCAGGAGACATCAAGGAGTAGATTTGCAGGCTTTTTGGAACAATTACTGCATCAGTGGTTTCAGTTATCACACTGATCTCAGAAGATTTTTCAAAAGAATCAGCTTTTGTCTTAACAGGCAACACACCAACTGAGCATTCAAACAGCTCAAGCCCGAAACTGCCGATAACCATAAACCTAGACATGTGACTTTTTGGTAAACAACGCCAATAGCCAGTGGGGTTCCTTATGTTTATTTAGCACTTGTTTCTCTCTTACAGTAAGTTTTCTAAAAAAAAAATCCAAAGTGTCCTTCCAGTAACCCATTTAAAAAACAAATGCAGGCATCTTCTCAGTCTTTCAAATAAACCAATTTTCACAATCTTTTAAACACGAGTCCTCAAAAAAAAAATTAATAACGGAAGCACCTTCATGACTCAAACCTAAGCTTATTTAATGAAGTCAAGAGGCTATTCGGTCAAGACAGTCATCACAAGAGTCTGACCACCACCCACGCCCCCTCTCCACCCCCCAACTTAACATAAAAACAAAATACTGTGGCTGCTGGAAATCTGAAATAAAAGTAGAAAAAATTCTAGAAAATACTCAGTAGGTAAGGCAGTGTCGTAGGTGGATGGGGTGGGCGAGAGAGACACAGAAATTGTTTCAGGTCAATGATCTTTAAATCAGTGTCTGAAACAATCTCAGTTTCTTTCTCTCTCCACAGATGCTGCCTCATCGACTGAGTTTTCTCCAGCACTTTCTCTCTCTGATTCAGTATTCAACACGGGGTCCTGCACTGTGGCTCAGAAGGGAAGGAGGGAGAATGGGAGAGCACTAGTCATCGGGGACTCGATGGTGAGGAGTACGGACAGGCGGTTCTGTGGGCGCAGGCGAGACGCACGGATGGTTTGTTGCCTCCCTGGTGCCAGGGTCCGTGATGTTTGTGATCGCGTCTTCAGGATCCTTAAAGGGGAGGGGGAGCAGCCAGAGGTCGTGGTGCACATTGGCACCAACGACGTAGGAAGGAAGGGTGGCACAGATGTTAGAAGTGAGTTTAGGGAGTTAGGCTGGAAGCTGAAAGCTCGGACGGACAGAGTTGTTATCTCTGGTTTGTTGCCGGCGCCACGTGATAGTGAGGCTAGGAATAGGGAGAGAGCACAGCTGAACACGTGGCTGCAGGAATGGTGTAGGAGGGAGGGCTTCCAGTTCTTGGATAATTGGACTGCATTCTGGGGAAGATGGGACCTGTTCAAACAGGACGGGCTGCATCTGAACCAGAGGGGCACCAATATCCTGGGAGGGAGGTTTGCTAGTACTGTTCGGGAGGGTTTAAACTAGTTTGGGAGGGGGATGGGAACAGGACTTGTAGTCCAGGGACCAGTGGGTCCACTCAGAAAGACAAAGAGTGTAGTGAGGTATTGGGGAAGGTAGCACTGTCGCGGAGGACAGATGGGCACGGAGAAGGGTTAAAGTGCGTATACTTCAACGCAAGAAGCATCAGGAATAAGGTGAGTGAATTGAAGGCGTGGATGGGCACTTGGGACTACGATGTTGTGGCCATCACTGAAACGTGGATAGGTGAGGGGGAGGAATGGTTTTTGGAGGTACCTGGTTATAGATGTTTTCATAAGATTAGGAATGGTGGTAAAAGAGGTGGGGGGGTGGCATTGTTAGTTAGAAATAGTGTAACAACTGCTGAAAGAATTTTCGAGGAGGATCTGCCGACTGAGGCACTGTGGGTTGAGGTCAGGAACAGGAAAGGAGCAGTCACCTTGATGGGAGTTTTCTATAGGCCCCCCAATAGCAGCAGGGAGGTGGAAGAGCAGATTGGGAAACAGATTTTGGAAAGGAGCAGAAGTCACAGGGTAGTAATTATGGGGGATTTCAACTTCCCAAATATTGATTGGCAACTCTTTAGATCGAATAGTTTGGATGGGGTAGTGTTTGTGCAGTATGTCCAGGAAGCTTTTCTGACTCAGTATGTAGACTGCCCGACCAGAGGGGAGGCAATATTGGATTTGGTACTAGGTAATGAACCAGGGCAAGTGATAGAGCTGTTGGTGGGCGAGCACTTTGGAGATAGTGATCACAATTCTGTAGCATTCACTGTGGTAATGGAGAGGGATAGGTATGTGCAACAGGGCAAGGTTTACAATTGGGGGAAGGGTAGATATGATGCTGTCAGGCAGGAACTGTGGAGCATAAGTTGGGAGCATATGCTGGCAGGGAAGGGCACGGTCGAAATGTGGAACTTTTTCAAGGAGCAGATAGTAGGGGCCATTGATAAGCATGTCCCTGTCAGACAGGGAAGGGATGGTCATGTGAGGGAACCGTGGTTGACAAGAGAGGTTGAGAGTCTTGTTAGGAAGAAGAAGGATGCGTATATAAAGTTGAGGAAAAAGGGCACAGGCATAGCTCTGGAGGGATACAAGATGGCCAGGAAGGATCTGAAGAAAGGGATTAGGAGAGCTAAGAGAGGGCATGAAAAATGCTTGGCGGGTAGGATAAAAGAAAACCCCAAGGCCTTTTACGCGTATGTCAGAAATATGAGGATGACCAGGGGGACCATAGGTCCGGTCAAGGACAATAGCGGGAGACTGTGTGTTGAGCCGGAAGAGATAAGTGAGGTTTTGAATGAGTACTTCTCTTCGGTATTTACGAATGAGAAGGGGTGTATTACTGAAGAGGACGGTGTGAAACAGACTGGTAAGCTCGAGGAAGTGCTCGTTAGGAGGGAAGATGTGTTGGGGTTTTTGAATAACTTGAAGATAGACAAGTCTCCCGGGCCTGACGGGGTATATCCAAGGATGTTATGGGAAGCAAGGGATGAAATTGCAGAGCCGCTGGCAATGATCTTTTCATCTTCTCTGCTGACGGGGGTGGTACCAGGTGATTGGAGGGTGGCAAATGTTGTGCCCCTGTTCAAGAAAGGGAATAGGAACAACCCTGGGAATTACAGGCCAGTTAGTCTTACTTCGGTGGTAGGCAAGTTGATGGAAAAGGTGCTGAGGGATAGGATTTCTGAGCATCTGGAAAGACACTGCTTGATTCGGGACAGTCAGCACGGTTTTGTGAGGGGTAGGTCTTGCCTCACAAGCCTGATTGAATTCTTTGAGCAGGTGACCAAGCAAGTGGATGAGGGTAAACCAGTGGATGTGGTGTACATGGATTTTAGTAAGGCATTTGATAAGGTCCCCCATGGTAGACTTATGGAGAAAGTCAGGAGGCATGGGATAGTGGGGAATGTGGCCAGTTGGATTAAGAATTGGCTAACTGATAGAAGGCAGAGAGTGGTCTTAGATGGTAAATACTCAGCCTGGAGCCCAGTTACCAGTGGCGTGCCGCAGGGATCAGTTCTGGGTCCTCTCCTGTTTGTGATTTTTATTAACGACTTGGATGAGGAAGTCGAAGGGTGGGTCAGTAAATTTGCAGATGATACAAAGGTTGGTGGAGTTGTGGATACCGAGGAGGGCTATTGTCGTCTGCAAAGGGACTTGGATAGGTTGCAGTGCTGGGCTGAAAAGTGGCAGATGGAGTTTAACCCTGAAAAGTGTGAGGTCGTCCATTTTGGAAGGACAAACATGAATGCAAAATACTGGGTTAACGGTAGGGTTCTTGGGCATGTGGAGGAGCAGAGAGACCTTGGGGTCTATGTGCATAGATCATTGAAAGTTGCAACTCAAGTGGATAGGGCTGTGAAGAAGGCATATGGGGTGTTAGCGTTCATTAGCAGAGGGATTGAATTTAAGAGCCGTGAGGTGATGATGCAGCTGTACAGGACCTTGGTAAGGCCTCATTTGGAGTACTGTGTGCAGTTCTGGTCGCCTCATTTTAGGAAGGATGTGGAAGCCTTGGAGAGGGTGCAGAGGAGATTTACCAGGATGTTGCCTGGAATGGAGAATAAGTCTTACGAGGAAAGGCTGAACATTCTAGGCCTCTTCTCATTAGAAAGGAGAAGGATGAGGGGTGACATGATAGAGGTTTATAAGATGATCAGGGGAATAGATAGGGTAGACAGTCAGAAACTTTTTCCCCGGGTGGAGCAAAGCGTTACAAGGGGTCATAAATTTAAGGTGAAGGGTGGGAGATATAAGGGGGATGTCAGGGGAAGGTTCTTTACCCAGAGAGTGGTCGAGGCATGGAATGCCTTGCCCGGGGAAGTTGTTGAGTCAGAAACTTTAGGGACTTTCAAAAGGCTTTTGGATAGGTATATGGATAAAGGAGAATGATGGGGTATAGATTAAATTGTCCTTGACAGAGGACAAAGGATCGGCACAACATTGTGGGCCGAAGGGCCTGTTCTGTGCTGTATGTTCTATGTTCTATCTGTAAACCAACACACAAATATACACACAATGCACTCCAGCAGAGGTCAAGTGAAAGCAATGGGTCCTCCCTAGCCTGAGGCCGATCAACCAGTGTTTGCCGATTCCAATGTAACATTTAATAAAACCTAAACTGATTGCACACAGGCATTTGCTGGGGGTGGAGAGGGAAAGGGAGGGGGGGGTGGAGAGGGAAGGAGGGGGGGGTGGAGAGGGAAGGGAGGGGGGGGTGGAGAGGGAAAGGGAGGGGGGGGGTGGAGAGGGAAAGGGAGGGGGGGGGTGGAGAGGGAAAGGGAGGGGGGGGTGAGAGGGAAAGGGAGGGGGGGGGTGGAGAGGGAAAGGGAGGGGGGGGTGAGAGGGAAAGGGAGGGGGGGGGGTGGAGAGGGAAAGGGAGGGGGGGTGAGAGGGGAAAGGGAGGGGGGGTGGAGAGGGAAAGGGAGGGGGGGGTGGAGAGGGAAAGGGAGGGGGGGGTGGAGAGGGGAAAGGGAGGGGGGGGGTGGAGAGGGAAAGGAGGGGGGGGGTGGAGAGGGAAAGGGAGGGGGGGGGTGGAGAGGGAAAGGGAGGGGGGGGGGGTGGAGAGGGAAAGGGAGGGGGGGGGGGTGGAGAGGAAAGGGAGGGGGGGGGTGGAGAGGGAAAGGGAGGGGGGGGGTGGAGAGGAAAGGGAGGGGGGGGGGTGGAGAGGGAAAGGGAGGGGGGGGGTGGAGAGGGAAAGGGAGGGGGGGGGTGAGAGGGAAAGGGAGGGGGGGTGGTGGAGATGGGAAGGGAGGGGGGGGTGGGAGTGGGTAAGGGAGGGGGGGGGTGAGAGGGAAAGGGAGGGGGGGGGGTGGGTGTGGGAAAGGGAGGGGGGGGTGGAGTGGGATGGAGGGGGGGTGGGTGGAGGGGGGTGTTGGGAGGGGGGGGGGGTGTGGGTTAGGTGGGGGGGGTGTGGGTTGGTGGGGGGATGGGTAGGGGGGGGGTGGTGTGGGTTAGGGTGGGGGGGTGTGGTTTGGGAGGGGGGGGGGGTGTGGGTTTGGGTGGGGGGGTGGGGTGGGAGGGGTGGGGGTGTGGGTTGGAGGGGGGTGGTGTGGTTTGGTGGGGGGGTTGGTTGTGGGGTGGGGAGGGGTTGGTGGGGGGTGGGTTGTGGTGTGGGTGGGGGGGGGTGTGGGTTTGGGTGGTTGTTTGATGAGGAGAGATATTAGTTATTATTTCGTGTTTTTTTGTGAGAAAGGGAAATAGAATAAAAAAAAGAAAGGGAAAGAGAATAAAAAAAAGAAAGTGTAAGAGAATAAATAAAAGGAAAGAGAATATTGAAAGATAGAAGTAAATAAAGAAAGAAAAAGAAGGGGAAAGAGAATAAAAAAAGAAAGGGAAATAGAATAATAAAAAA